>NC_141694.1:691203775-692453775 GCF_964263255.1 Lissotriton vulgaris
CCACCTTCCTGGTCCACCTGGGAGTAGATGCGCCACAGGGCCCCCCCTACTGGGTAAACCCCACCTTCAGTTTGCATCTGTTTCTCTATGTTCAGGTTTGGGGTTCTTTGGGGAATTGACTTTGGTGAATTTGGGTTGCTAAAGTGGGTGGGGGAGGGGTATTGTATGGGTTTAAGTTGGAAAAGGTTAAATGTGATTGTACACTCATACTGGCCACATTACTTCACTATTGCTGTAGTCATATCTGTCAAGGGTAAACATTCGCTTAGGCTATGTATAATCATTGCAATTCAAAGAAAATCCGACAAGTGTTTGTGTACTTGGACCGCCATGGGGTTCAGATAGCTCTTCTCCAGGGGACATATCTAACTGGGGTATCAGAAACTAAGATTGCTACTAGATGGGCTGGCTATAAATTAGCTTCATCATATTCTACAAATTCACGGGGGTTCTGATTCTGTTTAAAAGGGGACTGCCATTCACTACAATCAAGACGTACACAGACGCGGAGGGGTGCTGCGCTATGGTGCATGGGAAACTGGGTCTATCTCTGATTACTGTCATTAATATATATGGCCCTATCCTGGACGAACCACAGATATTTCTCCAGATGCCTAATGCATTGCGTGCCTGGCCGGAGGTGCATATTTGGTAGGGGGGTGATTTAAATACACATCTGGATCCTGCGAAGGATAAATCGAATTTCGCAGGGTGCAGGCATGGTGAGAGTGGCTCAGTGCATAAAGGAGATTATGTTTGAAATGGGACTGGTGGATGAGTGGCGTGTACTCAACTCTCGCGCACAATAACTGTTCCTGCTTCGACTATTGGCTTTTAAGTGAAGATGTCAATAGTTGGATCACATCTGTGGACCCACTACCCTGCACCTTGTCTGATCACAACCCTGTGAAATTGGTCCGCAATATTCTTACCAACACTCACCACCCATTCACATGGCGCTTTCGTGCTGAGGCATTGCTAGACCCGCTCTACACTGACACAATTCGGAAGGCGATTGTTCAATACTTTGAACTAAATGTGGGCACTGTGGACAGTGCATCCACACTATGAGAGGCTTTCAAGGTTACTGTGAGGGGAGTGTACATCAGCCCTACATTCGGCATCTTGTGGGACATTAGGGGGCAACTCTTTAACAGAGAGTCCACATTGACCATTTTAGAACACCAATATGCAGCCAATCAGAACACCGCCACGCTTGCCCGCATACATGAGCAGATCATGGAATACAATGCAATGGCACAGTCAGAGGCCCACTACCTGTCCCGTCATCCTGTAGCAAGGGCATATGGGGAGGGAGGCTGACCGGGCCGCCAACTGGCCAATCGACTCAAATTTAGAACAGACCACCACCACATTACTGAAATAGTAGATGCACAAGAGGAGGAGCATTTTACACCTCAGGACATGGCAAATCAATTTCACAACTGATATCCAGAGATGTACACTTCACGGGGGTGTGGATGACGCAGTTCTTGACAAGTACTTGGCTGATATTGCATGCGCTTGGTTGGCAGATGGTCACCGAGAGTATCTCAGCCAGTTCATTGATGAGTTGGATATTAAAACGGCGATAAATCTCTACCGAACAAAAAAACGCTGGGCCCCGATGGCCTCACAGATGAGTTTTATAAAGAATATGCTGATCTCTTAGCGCCTTACCTTTTAGAAGTGTATGCGGCAGTGCATGAGTCTGGAGTGCTGCCTCCATCCCTGCAGCAGGCTCTGATTATTACACTACTTAAGAAAGATAAGGAGCCATCTCAATGTGACTCCTACCGTCCTTTGTCACTAATTAATCGGATGCAAAAATCTTAGCAAAAATACTGTCTACCAACCTTCAACCGTTGATGCCTGGTCTGGTTCTACCAGATCAATCTCGCTTCATACCGGAGCGCTCTACATCTCACAATCTGAGGACCATCTTTGCCATGTTGCATATATTGAATCCGGATCTCCCTGCTGCCGCAGTCCTGTTAGATGCAGCTTAAGCATTCGATTCTATGAAATCGAGATATATTTTTTATATTCTGGGGCGGATGGGATTCCCAAATGTGTTTTTGAGATGGGTGCAGCTGCTGTACTCTGGCCCCATGGCGCAGGTGCGGGTGGGGGGGGGGATCAGATCGCAGCCGTTCTCCATCAAGAGAGGAACTAGGCAGGGCTGTCCCCTCTCGCCGCTGCTATTCGCCCTCATGCTCGAACCATTGGTGTGTGGGATTCGGCAGCGGTACAGGGAACCGCATAAATACTTATCCCCCGTCCTGCTGGAATATATCAGTTTTGGCCTGCACTCCGGTCCCTTGAAAAATTTGGGATAAGTCAGTGGTGATCCCTCCGACAGTGATAACAACCCCCGCAGATGGAATTTCAGCTGATATGGACCAGAGAGCCTGTGAAGTATCTCGGAGTGTGGGTGCATCGGGATCCAGAGATTTTTATACGAGAGAACTATAGTGTGGCTTGTGCATCCTTGGAACTACAGGTGGACAAATGGCTGTCATTACCATTGTCCCTGGTAGACCGCATTGCCATTATCAAAATGATTATTTTACTGAGGTTTTTATACCTCTTCTGCATAATCCTGATACGACTCCCCCAACATTTTTTTCACACGGTACGCACTCACCTGCTCAGACTTGTATGGGACGGTAATTAAGCTAGAGTGAGCGGGAACATAATTATTCTGGGATATGCCCAGGGGGGATTCTGCGTACCTGATTTCTACTTGTACTATCTCTGCACACAGGCGCAGTATGCCTATTACTGGTTTCACCCTCACACCTTCACAACTCATGTTGCAGTAGAAGATGGGGATGCATACCCTGTTCCGTTGGATGGCTTGCTCACTCATACCCATAGACACACTTCCAGGACATAAACAAACACCAAAGATGCCACTATTTCTGCTTGGCAGGATATAGGTAAACTTGCGGACAAACTCCCAATCTACACCCCGGCTTTACCAATCGCATACCATGCATCTCTCTCAGTTACACAGGAAAAGAGTCCAATAAGTTCACTTACAGCAGCCCGTATTGATTGTATACAGGACCTATTTCCGGATGGACGATTTCTGACAGCTGAGCAGCTCCAATATATTACTAAGCAAACACCCTTATTTTAGTTCACCAAGCACCGCTTGCAACTAGCGCTCAGAACACACTATAAATTGTTTCCTATAGCACCACCCTCACTGCAATCCTTGCAGCTCCTACTGGTAGCCCCTACAAAGTTGAAACTCATCACTAAATTGTACAGGGTTGTGAGAGATGAGGTGGCGCGAGGAGAAGATCGCAGTTTGGCTAGATGGAACTCTGGGCTGAAACCTGCCTTGACACGGAAAGATTGGGAGCACATTTGTGAATTAACTGGCAAACTGAAACCCAATGGGAATCTCAGAATCATCCATTTCAAATTTCTCCACCAAGTCTATCATACAACCCTTAAATTACATAAAATCGGCCTCACGTACAACAGTAGGAGCAAACGACGTGGTCGCTCTGATGCTGACTTCTGGCAATTTGCATGGCAATGCGATCTTGTTGCACAATACTGGGAAGAGGGAATAGTATGTCTCAGAGTCATGTCTAACCTGAATCTGCAGTGCACACCTAAGATTTGCTTGCTGTGTTTTGTGCCACAAATAAAGGGCATAGTGGGGAAGTTATTGGGATTGCTCTGCAAAACAGCATGTAGCACTAACCTGGGAGAGCTCCCTCACCCCACCCACTGAACATTGGCTAAGGGATATGGGGCCAGATGCATCAAAGGGTTTTGCCCATTCTGTGTCTATGGGGAAATGTGTTCATGCATATGGCCAATGGTCTTTTGTAGAGAAAATCTAGAGCTTTATGCAGAAGAGCTACCGTAGTCAAGGACATTTGGGAACGACTGAGGCCGTATCTAGTAACAAATGCCCAAAGCGATACAACAACTGATGGTTAAAGGTATTAATATGTGACACACACTCTTTGCTTTGTGATATTGGTGTAGTATGTGGTGATTAAGTTATGTTTATGACGAATGTGTGATGTACAATCAATTTTGTTTTGTTGTGTTTGAGCATTGTGATTTGCTCTCTCTTGAAATTCAATAAAAAAGATTTTAAGAAAAATGCAAAGTATTCAGAGCATATCTTGGGATCTGTCAAATCTGTGGTTGACCAATCCAAACCATGAGACTTCCTAAATGCAAAGTGATGGGGCTCTGCCTTATCGTGTTTTGGGGAAGGACATTGCCTGGACTATGTTAAAATTATTCCTAAAAAACATATGTCCTTAGGTACTTCTGAAGGGTGACAGACTGGGTAGAGCACTCAAGAATAGATTCAGGGATCATCGTTCAGTTCAGTTTTAAGTGGATACTCTTGCAACATAACATGATCCAAAAGATAGCACTAATCTACTTACCATTCGAAAGGCTCAATTGTGTGGCTTGTGAATGCCCATACAGACTTTAGTAAAGAAGGGCCATGAGGTTCGAGCATCATTGGCCTAGTACCTTGGCGGATTTTTCACAGTCTTTCCTGCCATTTAAAGGGGATTGTATATCCAGCTTTGTGTTTTCATATCTGATGATGTGTTTAGGAACGCAGTGGGGAACAATTTTGGCTGTGTGCTATTTTATGGCATTGTTAAAATCAGGCAAAATCTGATGTTGGATTCAATGGAACTTTTTGATCTCTCTTTTTTTCATGTCCAAGGTAAAGACTTTATCCTTCCTCCAGTATTATTTTTGTTTTAGGCTGATCCTGATACTAATCCGGTATTCAGGGTTTTCCCCTAGTCTCATACTTAGTTCGAAGGGGACCTTGACCAGAGCAGAGCCAGGCCTCGCACTCGAGTTTCAGTGGCTTGCCTATGACTGCATGCAAAAGAGAGCAATGTTAGGAGGGACAGAATCCATACAACAATGTAAAAACTGCTCGGAGAGTGGGAGGGTGAAAGGGGAAATGTGGATGTAAAGGAGAACTGCTGAAATGAGGTAAGAGTCTAGGGGCGAAGGGTGATAAAGAGCAGCGTATGTAGGGAAGAGGTGGATTAGAAAGGGCAGAACCAGCAAGAAGACATTGAGACCTAGTGAGAGGCTGGTGTAAAGGTGACAGAACCAGTGAAAAATGTTGAGGCAAGAGAAGATGAGAGGCTGGTTGGGAAGATGTAAGGAAAGAAGTAGAGCACTGAGGGGAAAAATAGATGTAGGAGTGGCAGAATCAGATAGAGAAGATAAAATGCTTGGGGAGAGTTGAGAAGTAAAGATGAGATAATGCAGAGGTTAAGTGGATATAAGAGAGGGCTGAACCAGCAAGAGTAAGCAATAAACAGGGCCACCGGAATAATTCGATTCTGTGGCTTTTGTTCTATAATCAGAAAAAAATGTCACATAATCCATAATCTGCTTCATAATCTGCAGATTTTGGCAAAATACATTTTTGTCTGGCTCAAATGGATCAAAAGTTGCCAAAAAAAGCATGTGATGGGGATCACATGCAGTGGAAAGCCCTTGCAATCAATCAATCATTCAAAAATAGCTTTATTCGATTGTTAAATAGCAATCATAAAAGCATACAATTAAAATATCCAGATTTCATTTCATATTATAAAATCACAAAAGTATAGGAAAACACATTAAAAACCATATACAGTATTTCATTATTAACTAGTTTCATCTCAAATCATCATCACTATACAAAAGGTTCAACTAAGTAAACATGCTTTTTCTCCAGTATACCACTTTTTTCAAGAAAGTTGTAGTTGTTAAAACGCCTCTTTCATTATCCAAATATTGTAAACATAACAAAGCTGGGCGACATTGACGTAATACCATCTGTTTCAGAAAAGGCATAAGTATCCCACACCAAATGGTAGCATAAAATTTACTAAATAAAATAACATGAATCGTGGTTTGGGAAGACACATTATTACAGGGACAATCCTGGAGATCTCGCAACCAATCATTAATAACTGGAAAACGAACTAATCTATGAAAGATCCCCAGCCTGAAACGAGTCAACAAAAACCTATCATAATTGCCGGGAACAAGAATCAGATAGGGTTGAATATTAAAAGTGGCTAATAACATTTGATGTTGCAGAACAGTGGCTTTGTAATATCTGTTGGCATTCTTAAAGTATCCAACAATGCCAAACCCTCTTTCCTCAGGTCCTTCCTAGTTACTGCCGAGACAGTGAGAAGATTTAGAAAGTACTCTAGTTTACCGAGATCCTTACAAAAATTATACACGTATCTCAACCAAGGGATCCTCATTACTCCATCCAGTTTCAGAATATCTGAAAGGATATCGCTATTCAGCTTTGTTTCCTCTTTTGTCAATAGCCTGTGCCATAATAGCACAGGCTCAAGCTTAATTAGATCAGATATGAATGGAAGGCCTAGTTCTGCATTGCAGATATATACTGAGGTACAGCTTGGGACAGCTAAAATATACTTTAAAAAGGAGTTTTCAACTTCGTGGATTGGTGTAGAGTCGGCAAACTCCCATACACCACTCCCATAGGTAGCAGCAGATACACATTTTGCCTTGTATATTTTGATTAGCTCAACAGGTGGTCTTTTGCCCAATTGTTTGGCAAAAATGGTGAGGGCCGAAGTAGAGCGTAATATCGCCAATTTCTTCGCTGCTACAGCTTGGGCCCAGAGTCATTCTGTGCAAACAGTATGCCTAAATAAGAAAATTGTTTGGTGGCCTCAAGCTTCTGTCCTGCAATAAAAACAGCTCTATTAGCCTTAAAACCCCTGCCGCAGCGCATAATGAATGTTTTGGAGGAGTTTACCCTTAATCCAAGGTCATTCATGAAAAGGGTAAAACTATCCACCACGCGTTGTAAGCCCACTTGTGTACGTGACATCAGCACGGCATCGTCAGCATATAAAAGTGCTGGAATCGGACGGCCTGATACATACGGAGAATCTAGATTATCTCTGCACAGTGCTGACTCCAACCCATTTATGTACAAATTAAAAAGGAATGGAGCCAGGACACATCCCTGCCTGACTCCACTCCTAATCTGAATTGCGGCCGTGCGTTCATCCTTCAGGCTGTAGCGGACCTGAGCTAAAGCGTCACTATAAAAACGCTTAAGAAAATAAATAATATTTTCATCAACTCCTAAGTCTCCCAGCAAACTTCATAATTTAGAGTGGACCACGCAGTCAAATGCGGCCGAGAGGTCCACAAAAGCTAAACACAGGTTTCCTTTCTTAGGCCTCGTGTATTTCCCTACCAGCATTAAAAGATTTAGGCCTTGCTCTATAGTTCCTAGACCAGCCCGAAATCCATATTGTATATCAGATAAGATGGAATTTTCATCAGCCCAATCTAGGAGTCGATAAAAAATTATCCGCCCAGCTACCTTTGTAAAAGAATCCAATAAGGAGATCGGTCTGTAGCACCCCGGATCATGTCTATCCCCCTTTTTGAAGATGGGCATGATAATAGACTCCACTCAGGTAGATAAAAACCAGTATTACAACTTGCATTAAGCACCTGTACCAGAAGGGCCCCCACAGAGGGACACTTGCCTTAAATATATCTATGGGAACACCGTCAGGGCCCGGAGCCTTACCACCCTGGCGGGCATGAAGGGCCCTTTCAACTTCCTTCAAAGTAAACACAAGTCCCTTGCAAAGGTCATAGGGTCATCTTTCAGTTGCTTTTTTCTGTATTTGGTTGTTGAACTAGTACCAATGTGGTGAAATCTTTGCCCAGGCAGCATTACCAGATGCCCAATGAAAAAATAATGAAGCAATAATATAGAAAATATGCCTCATAATTAGAAATTTCTTGTTGCATTATTTAGTCAACCCTGCCACATAATTCCAGTGGCCCTGGTAATAGGTTAAGAAGAGATGAGGTGAAAAGTAAGGTATGGAGGGAGAGATGGATATAAATGGGCAGAATAAGCAAAACAATATAAGAGGTTGTGGAACAGGTAAAAATATCTTTGAACCAGTGTGTGCTGCTAAGCCAGTTGAGGCTTCTGCCAAAATGTGTAATTCCCGATCTCTTTAGTTTCCATGTAAAATATGTCTTAAAAAGTCCTCATTTTCAGATGTATGTAAGGTCCTTCACAAAGGGCTGTGTTCTTGAGCCATCCTAAATGTGTCTGCTGAATTTCAGCCTACTAGCTGTGTACTGTATTACTCATTTTGACTTTTCAATTAAATCTCACTCCCAGTGGGACCCTCTCTTGCACATGTCCTGACCGGAGATCTAGAGATGACAGCTCCTGCCCTGAATAAAGCTGCAGTTGTTTTTCTGCAAAAAAAACGTGCAGCAGACTCAAAACCTATCTGCTTCTTCTGACATCTGTTTGCTACCTTTTTCTCGAATGTCCCAAAATATTTTTGTGTAAAAGAAAACAAGCAGAATTAGAACATTGGAATGTTGGGAGCTCCATTGAGAACAATGGAGTGCTCTGGGCTTGTAATGGCTGGTATAAGCCTGGAGCTCCAACATTCCAATGTTTCTTTGTTCACATCTCTGGCTGTGAACAAAGGCTTCAGGGAACCTGAGTGGATTCCAATCCCCTCACGCTCACAAAAGGCTTTGTTTTTTTTGTTAGAACATTCTGTCCTCTAGTGACAGAATGTTCTAATAGCCTTATAGCCCTTCGTAGAGGGGCTATACCGCTATTAAATTCCCTCTTATTATTATTATTATTATTATTATTTATTTTTTATAAAGCGCGTAGTCACCCGGAGGTATCCCAGCGCTAAAAAATCCTATCTCCTAAGTACAGTGGGACAAGGGAAAGAGAGAAGGAAAAAAGGACGGGGGCGGAACGGAAGAGCAGGGTAAGGGCCAAGAGTGATTCACTGTGGAAAGAGGTGGGTTTTGAGCTGTTTCCTAAAACGGAGGTATTGAGGTTCGAGGCGCAGGACTCGGGGGAGTGTGTTCCAGAGTCGAGCAGTCTGGACTGAGAAACGCCTTCCTCCAGATCGGGCTCTCTTGAATTTGGGGGCGACAATGAGGTTTTCTGTGTCAGAACGGAGGGGTCTTGAGGGTCGTAGTTTGTGGGTCAGACACAAGGCCTTGAATTTGACCCGCTCTCTTATGGGGAGCCAGTGGAGGAGTTTTAGGGCCGGTTTGGCCGACGCTCTGGCAGGGGTATTTGTGAGAATCCGGGCCGCGGTATTCTGAATTCTCTGCAGTTTATTCAGAGTCACCTCTGGGGCGCCCAGGTATATCACGTTGCTATAATCAAGCCTCGAGATTATTAGGCCTTGAATTAGCAACTTTTGGGAGTCGGTGGGCAGGAGGGGCAGGACTTTCCTCAATGATTTCAGAAGTCCAAAGCAGGTCCCGGCCACTTTCTTTGCCTGCACAGTGAACGAGAGGTCGGTGTCAAGCCACACTCCCAGACTCTTTACTTCCTCTCTGGGTTCGGGAAGGGGGCCCAGACAGGCTGGCCAGATGTTCGGGGACAGTGTGAGTCCTTTTGGGCCGAGGAGCAGAACCTCCGTTTTTGACCCATTTAGTTTTAGGGCAGAGGTGTTCATCCAGTGATGGACCTGCACAAGGCAATTGAATAGGTCTGCTGGTTGTTGTTTGGGGTGGGACAGTGACACGACCAATTGTGTGTCGTCAGCGTAACTGACGACACTCACTCCGAATGGGATGATGACCTCCTCCAATGTGGACATATAGATATTAAATAATGTGGGGCTCAGGGAGGAGCCCTGAGGCACACCACATTGGAGGGGAATTTCGGAGGAGCGGGCGTTATTCTCCCAAATTTGGTAGGTCCGTTGAGCCAGGAAAGATGTAAGCCAGGCTAAGGCGGAGCCCTCTACACCGGCTCCCTTGAGTCTTTTAATAAGAAGTCGGTGGTCCACAGTATCGAAGGCCGCGCTTAGGTCGAGGAGGATCACTGCCACTGATCCTCCTCCGTCCAGTAGCGTTCTGGCCTCCTCAACCGCTGCTAGGAGGGTGATGTCTGTGCCCTGCCCTGGGCGAAAGCCCGTCTGGGAGCTTTTTAGTATGTTATTGGCTTCCAGGAACTGGGAAAGTTTTTTATTGACCAGTTTTTCAGCAATCTTGCTGATTCCTGGGAGTAGGGAGATGGGCCTATAGTTCGCCAGGTTTTCGGGGTCAAGGGAGGGTTTTTTTAACAGAGCTTTCACGACCGCCGCCTTCCAGCTTAGGGGTACAACTCCCTGTTGGAGTGAGGTGTTAATCAGGTGAGTCACGGGGGGGATGATCGTGGGGGCTACCTTTTTAAGAATTCGGAGTGGGGCTGGATCCTTAGGGGAGCCGCTTTTTATAGATGTTAACGTATTTTCCACTTCTTCAGTCGTAACTTGGCCCCAAGAAGAAAGGCGGCAGGGAGTTGAAGGTTGCAGGGGATCGTGTTCCTCGCCCAGAGTCGCGGCGGGAATAGACTCAAGAATTTTTTGGATTTTCCCGTGAAAGAAACCTGCCAATTGTTGGCATTTGGTCTGGTCGGCTGTAGGGTCAATGGGGTGTTTAGGTCCGGGTGCTGGGGTTTTCAGAAGGTCTTTTAGGATAGCATAGGATTCCTTGCTGGAACATACTGCTTTCTCTATTCTCTCCTGAAAGAACGCGGTTTTGGTTTTACGGATGGTGGTTTTGTAATTTAGGAGAGAGGCAGAATAGATCTCTTTATTTATTTCCGATTTGACTTTCCTCCAGGATCGTTCCGTTCTCTTGCACTCTTGGCGCAGGGCTTTAAGCTCTGGTGTGTACCATGGAGCCGAGGCTACTCTTTTGGGGTGTTTGAGGGAGGAGGCTTTAGGGATGAGTGCATCAAGAGAGGAGGCTATCCAATCATTGACCTGCTTATCAGCGATAGCAGGGTCGCTGGAGAGCTCAGGGGTGGACTCTGCCAGAGCGGCGGCCCATTCCCCAGGTGCAAGTTTATGCCACCGTCTGTCAGTGGTCTGGATTTTAGAGGTTTGGGGTTTGGTGGGGGGTGTTTCCCAGGAGATTGGGACAAGGAAGTGCTCGGGGCCTTTAATGCTGGAGAGGGCCTTTAATAGCCGGTATAGCCCTCTACGGCGGGCTATAAGGCTATAGTATATTGTGAGGCATTTTCTTTGGGTCAGGTGCAATAGGTAATAAATTGGCAGCATATGTAGAGGATACCATTGTTGACTACTGCTGTTTCAGAACTGACTATTTCATTTCATTTGGCTAAGAGTTATTCTTTTTAGAACCTAGTCTCACAAAAGGCAGCAATAGTGAACAGTCAAAACTTACTCCAGGAGGTGAGCAAGGTACTGAAACTCAAACACAGTATGTCATATTAATCATACAAGATTAGCACCTTATTCATCCAGCCTAGCAATGCCTTTTAAAAGAGACTGATTTAGAGCAGGTGAGGAGGTTATGGAATGAAGGACCAGAAAATGTGTTCTGTGACTAATAGTCCTCCAATATCCAACCAACATTTTATGATATCTCTGTGTGTATGCAAAGTGTCCTCACAGACAGTATCCCACCCTTCAAGACTTAAGTGCTGTGAGACCCAAAGAAGGGCCCAAGTTAAGGTACGAAAGGCAGGGAATCCACAGTTGACTAACAGGCCTATGCCTGGGCCACTTGATGAGATTATTTTTTAAGGGTGGGCGGAGCTGGCATAGAACCTCTACACGGAGCTCCATGGAGTTTGAAAATAACTCTGCTTTGCTCCGCTCTGCTCCCTCCCCCCTCCCAAATGAGTTAAGAATTGAAAAAAGAAGGTACGTGCAAGACATACAACATAGTATTTTTTCATTGAAGAAGGACGTAAGGAGCAGGAAGGAGAGCAGCCAGGCAGGGAAGGCGGCAGAAAATCAGGTAAGTGCCTTCTTTTTTCATTTTTATATAATTTGGGAGGGAGCAGCTAACTCCGAGCTTTGCCTACCTCTGCGTTTGCAGCGGAGAGTGAAGTAGGCATATCTCCGCAAACTCCGCTGGCAGAGCGGAATTACCCGTGCATGGTTAATATTTTTGTTACTGTGGATAAACTGGTCCCCTTTCTTGGACTGGCTTGACAGCTAGTGTACAACCCAAAAGGCAGCTGCAGCCTTAAAGTTAGTGTGCATAGTCAGTTTGACTGTGTTCACAAAGCCAGTAGGCTCATTGGTAGGTGCAGAATGACAATAGGCTGGCCTGGGCAAGCAGAGTATGATGTGTTTGTCCTCCCACAACAAATAATCCCAAACCTCAGGAGTACTAGAAAGGCATTGGGAAATGGCTGCTTTTTTAGGAGCACAGTTAGAATTGGCGTCCTGTGGAAGATGAGGGCAAGAAAAGAGTGTATAGGTGATGGGGGCTGCAAGGATGGAGGGCAGCTGAGAAGAGGGGGGTATTCCATAGAGTGCAACAATGCACATGGAGTGATCTGCCAAGTACTGCGCCTATGCATGTTGGTAACCAGTAGTTCAGGGAGGCAGATCTTGCATTGGAGTTTGGAAGAACAAAAGTGTTTGGTTTGGTATCTGACGACTGACTGGAGTAACTTGTGGACAATGGAAATAGTCTTGCGTTCAATTATCTCTTTAACCAAGATCCAATGGATTCACCTGAGAGCAGGCACACTATGGGTTTTCCTTCTTAAGCTACATATGAGTTGAGTGGCATAGTTCTGGTCCCTTCGCAATTGGGCAAGTGTCTTCTCAGATATTAGGTACATGTGACCTAAATGTATTTAAACTGTAATTCTCTGATATTACTTTAGTAATAATTTGCAAGTCAAGCTCCACCTTCCCCAACCTACCAATTCCATATTGCTACATTTCCTTGTTATAATGCTGCCTATTGCACATAATCTGCTAAATAAAGCCCTTTGTTTTGTTGGTTTAATTAATCTCCTTAGTGGCTGGCCCCAAGTATAGAAGTGTCAGTCTTTGTTTTCCCTGGTCACTAATTGTTTTCCCTTTATAGCCATCTCTTCTGTATATCTCTAAGTTAGTTCAGTTCTTTGCATCTATTAAAATTGAGTTTGAGACTAATTGGTGTTCTTAGGTGCTCAGTGTGTAGGCGCGGTCCAGCCTTTGGGGCTTTTGCCTGCCAATATATTGATCGCCCCACCTATGTATGATATTTATGCTGTCTCCTCTTCTTATCTTTTGGAATCAGTGCTTCTGTTGTTTGCTGCAGCTCTTTAACCCCTTCACTGCGGCGGCTATTCCGCCACAGTGCTAAGGGGGCGGGGTGGAAATGCGGCGGGCGCATGGTGGTGACGGAACCGCTCCGTCACCAGCGTCGGTTGCGCTGTGCTTCTGACGGAGCGGTTCCGTCATGGCCCCGCCCGCTCAATAGAACGCTCAGCGCAGGCGCGGAATTCGCGCTGTGCAGGAGCGTCGGGCGGGCCATGATGGAACCGCTCCGTCATCAGCACAGCGCCACCGTGGCTGATGACGGAGCGATTCTGTCATCAGCAGGGGAGGGGTTAAGTTCGCTCACCGAATACAGCATATATCTGTTGTGATGATGATTCCCCATGCCTGTTGAAAAAAAAATGCCTTTTCTTTAACTTCACAAGTGTGAAGGAAGGGCAGGGAAATCAGTTGACGTCCCACTGTATAGTTCTAGAACCATATGACATGGAGTTTTAATCATACCCTAATCTGAAACCAATTAGTGAACATCCTCATAATCATATCGTTTTGGAGCGCATATGCCTAGCTTTTCCAGCCAGTTGGGTTAATGTAATATATTTCCAAGTAATACAACTTTAAAATATTTGTACTCATTTTATTAGTAGTTTTATTTTTATTTTTAGCCATTTTAATGATATCCACACTAGGTACGTAATTTCTTGCAAAGCTGTTTCACCAATGCCAGACATGATTTCAATTGGTGTCATTTCCTATGATGTCAGTCCATGTGATGTCACATCTTAGAGGGACCTCACATGTTCTTATTCTGCATGGAGCCCCACAAACCCTAGAATCAGCTCAGTTGGAGGGCACAACTATTCAGGTATCTGTGAGATTTTGGAGTCTCATTGCCTCTCAAGGGCCCCTCACTACATACTCTAGGGCACATTACGAAATGCACCACTTATGGTTTGTAATGATTTTGAATCGAAAATCAGTGCAGGGAAGTAAAATGCCAATTAATAACAGCTTCATCCTCAACCATTCCTTTCAAATGTAATGACTTTTTAAATCTACAAGTGGACTTGAAATCACCATCACAATTAGCACAAAAACAACAAATATTCGCAGTTGTCTGGTCTGGGTGAGCAGCCAATTACTTGGGAAGAGGATATATCCTTTAAGCCTGTTCATAAGTCTTGTGAATTCATTCTTTAACTGCATTTCATATTTCTGTCTTTCCTTCCTTGCCTTTTCCAGGCTATTTATAAGAGCGCGGCAGAAAATACCAGCCAAGTCAAACATAAAACAAGCGAGGCTGATTAATGTTACAGGTGAGTGACGTTAAAAAGAGCACAGGTGGAAATGATCTTAAACACTGTTTCAAAATCCGACAGCCCACACGTCGAGGCTGAAAGACAGGCTCAGTGTGCTTGACATCTCATCTCCAGAGCACGGCGTTGGCTGCATAGTGACGGTATAATTGAATTTAAAGATAGGTCTTACGCAGCACTCTTATACACCCAAATGTGTCACTCAATAATGCATCATAAAACGTAGTAAAGATTACAAAAACAATGTTGGACACTTGTGTTATGAAAACAGTCTGCACATTGACTTGCTACTTTTAATCCATTATTAACACGATTTAGGGAAGGATAAGGCCAAGGGTATATATATACTCCCGAGGGCGCACACAAAAATAAATACAATGTAATTGTAAAGTTGTCTTTATACAATTCTCAATTAAAAAATAATTCAACTAATTTGTAAGAGAACAGGAGTCAAAAACTATACAATGACATCTCTATGCAAAATACATTCAGTTTGTGAAATGAAAGCGTTGGGATATTTTTTAGGAATAAAGGCGGTTACCTACCACTTCCTCGTGAGGACTGACTTGTATTACTCTTAGATGATGATGTTCAGTACCCCGATATTTGAGGGTCGGTACTGTGCACAGTAAATATGAATACCACTGTCTATTTACCAGGCGCGGTATTACTGCTTTGTCAGATATATTATTGGAATAGGTATAACCTACAGCATCAGAGTTTACTCGCCTGATTAAAGCAGGTTTTCCTTCATTCCGACTATTTCCCCATTCACATTGCGCCTGGTTTCTTGTTGAAGGATCATCTCAGTCAGAGTTTCCAATTATTTTGGGGCTCATCATAACTCTTGTGATGGAACTTATACAGTGATATTGCTCCGAAAATTAAGAATACTGTGGAATTCCATTTTTACTGAGTGTAGTATTACTAAATGAATCATTCTTCAACATTTTGGAATGGATCATCAGGGGCAAAACCACATGTTAGTTCTGAGGGTAAAAAGGCAGACTATTTGATGTTTTGCCATAAACAAAATCAGCAAATGTTGGCTGGCAAAAATCATGCATCAAAAAAACAGTAGGTTTGGTAATCCGACTCCCAATTCAGGCACAAATTAGTGCTTTTGTCCATAGCTTGATTCCCAGCGGTCTAAGCCTAAGTCCATTAGTGTGGTAATAACACACAATATAAAGGCCTACACTGCCTGGTGTAGTATAATCATGTGCAGCATTAGATTCACCCTGGAATGGGGGATAATGGGATAAGAGTGCACATTTTCCACCATTGCTAAGTGCGAAACTCAGACTGTTGTGTTATTTCCCTGTATGGATGTATGTCTGCACATGGTATTTGAATAGCGCTCACCTAACCAAAATACACACACACATATATATATATATATATATATATATATATATATATATATATATATATATATATATATATATATATATATATATATATATATATATATATATATATATATTACCTACTGGTGATAGCCAGTAGGTATATATAGTTAAGATTTTTTTCCTATGGGATTTTTGAAAATTCTATGTCGAATAACTTTGGCTTATGAGGACAGAATTGGCTGAAATTTTCAGGAAAATGGAACATTTTGTTTCTGAGCAGCCCCTGAAAATTTGGGGGGGTTTCGTCAAGGGGGGGCCGAGAAAAAAGGGGGGTCCCAAAACGTGTTTTTCCCATGCAATTTTCCATAGGGCGGTTGGCCTCACTTTTAGCCTGAACGGCTGAATGGATTTACACCAAACTTGGCAAAATTGTAGGGACTGGTAGCCCGATGTGCCTTTGCTATGTCTCAAGATATAGGCTCCAGTGGTTTTTACGAAAATTAACTTTGATAAATATATATTGGGCTACATTGGGCTATATATATGTTGGAGCCCAAATGTAGGCCAATGTAGCCCAATGTAGCCCAAAGATGGCCACCAGAGACAAAAAAAACCAAATGTAGCCCAAATATCAGCCAGATGTAGCCCAACTATAGCCCAATGACAGATTGTCCCAGAGTGTTCTAAAGAACAACTAGAGTGCTAACAGTCCTACTTATTACAAAGGTATGGCACACCTGAAGCCATCTTGATTGGAATAAAGTGGTAACTCTTAAAACATTTAATTTAAAAAGGAACAAAATGAGGGGGTTCATTTTGCCATAGAAAGTATGATTAGCGAATATATGACGAAATCCCGCATACCATCAGTCCGCAAAAAAAATCCCGCATGTACTATTAGGCCGCAAATTAAAATAACGAAAACTTTTAGAACGAATATGCCTTTAGCATACACTAAACAACTAAACTACCCTAAACCCTAAAACACTACCCCCAGCATGACCCTACACTACACAAACAGTACAACACTACCCTAAACCCTAAAACACTACCCCCAGCATGACCCTACACTACACAAACACTACAACACTACCCTAAACCCTAAAACACTACCCCCAGCATGACCCTACACTACACAAACACTACAACACTACCCTAAACCCTAAAACACTACCCCCAGCATGACCCTACACTACGCAAACACTACAACACTACCCAAAACCCTAAAACACTACACCCCAGCATGACCCTACACTACGCAAACACTACAACACTACCCTAAACCCTAAAACACTACCCCAAGCATGACCCTACACTACACAAACACTACAACACAACCCTAAACCCTAAAACACTACCCCCAGCATGACCCTACACTACGCAAACACTACAACACAACCCTAAACCCTAAAACACTACCCCCAGCATGACCCTACACTACGCAAACACTACAACACTAACCTAAATCCTAAAACACTACCCCCAGCATGACCCTACACTACGCAAACACTACAACACTACCCAAAACCCTAAAACACTACACCCCAGCATGACCCTACACTACGCAAACACTACAACACTACCCTAAACCCTAAAACACTACCCCCAGCATGACCCTACACTACGCAAACACTACAACACTACCCAAAACCCTAAAACACTACACCCCAGCATGACCCTACACTACGCAAACACTACAACACTACCCTAAACCCTAAAACACTACCCCCAGCATGACCCTACACTACGCAAACACTACAATACTACCCTAAACCCTAAAACACTACCCCCAGCATGACCCTACACTACGCAAACACTACCCTAAACCCTAAAACACTACCCCCAGCATGACCCTAAACTACGCAAACACTACAACACTACCCTAAACCCTAAAACACTACCCCCAGCATGACCCTACACTACGCAAACACTACAACACTACCCTAAACCCTAAAACACTACCCTCAGCATGACCCTACACTACGCAAACACTACAACACTACCCAAAACCCTAAAACACTACCCCCAGCATGACCCTACACTACGCAAACACTACAACACTACCCAAAACCCTAAAACACTACCCCCCAGCATGACCCTACACTACGCAAACACTACAACACTACCCAAAACCCTAAAACACTACCCCCAGCATGACCCTACACTACGCAAACACTACAACACTACCCTAAATCCTAAAACACTACCCCCAGCATGACCCTACACTACGCAAACACTACAACACTACCCAAAACCCTAAAACACTACACCCCAGCATGACCCTACACTACGCAAACACTACAACACTACCCTAAACCCTAAAACACTACCCCCAGCATGACCCTACACTACGCAAACACTACAACACTACCCAAAACCCTAAAACACTACACCCCAGCATGACCCTACACTACGCAAACACTACAACACTACCCTAAACCCTAAAACACTACCCCCAGCATGACCCTACACTACGCAAACACTACAACACTACCCTAAACCCTAAAACACTACCCCCAGCATGACCCTACACTACGCAAACACTACAACACTACCCTAAACCCTAAAACACTACCCCCAGCATGACCCTACACTACGCAAACACTACAACACTACCCTAAACCCTAAAACACTACCCTCAGCATGACCCTACACTACGCAAACACTACAACACTACCCAAAACCCTAAAACACTACCCCCAGCATGACCCTACACTACGCAAACACTACAACACTACCCAAAACCCTAAAACACTACCCCCCAGCATGACCCTACACTACGCAAACACTACAACACTACCCAAAACCCTAAAACACTACCCCCAGCATGACCCTACACTACGCCAACACTACAACACTACCCAAAACCCTAAAACACTACCCCCAGCATGACCCTACACTACGCAAACACTACAACACTACCCAAAACCCTAAAACACTACACCCCAGCATGACCCTACACTACGCAAACACTACAACACTACCCAAAACCCTAAAACACTACACCCCAGCATGACCCTACACTACGCAAACACTACAACACTACCCAAAACCCTAAAACACTACCCCCAGCATGACCCTACACTACGCAAACACTACAACACTACCCAAAACCCTAAAACACTACCCCCAGCATGACCCTACACTACACAAACACTACAACACTACCCTAAACCCTAAAATACTACACCCCAGCATGACCCTACACTACGTAAACACTACAACACTACCCAAAACCCTAAAACACTACCCCCAGCATGACCCTACACTACGCAAACACTACAACACTATCCTAAACCCTAAAACACTACGCCCAGCATGACCCTACACTACGCAAACACTACAACACTACCCTAAACCCTAAAACACTAGCCCCAGCATGACCCTACACTACGCAAACACTACAACACAACCCTAAACCCTAAAACACTACCCCCAGCATGACCCTACACTACGCAAACACTACAACACTACCCTGAACCCTAAAACACTACCCCCAGCATGACCCTACACTACGCAAACACTACAACACAACCCTAAACCCTAAAACACTACCCCCAGCATGACCCTACACTAAACAACCACCACAACTCTACACTACACTAACACAACACTACACTACACAACACTACACTACACTACACAATCACTAACCCACGAAAAAATTAACACAAACCCACTTACCTCTCTCGTCATCGCAAATGCATTTACCATACATGCCTTTAAACGTAATTCTTTGTAAAGGCATGCGCGATAAATGCACATGCGTTTTGAAAAAATGCGGGATAATGGTATGCGAGCTCAATGACCTTGCGGGATAATGGTATGCAGACTGAAAGTCTGCGGGATAAAAAATGCGGGAAAATGGCTGCAAACCATGATTAGCAGCAGACTTCCCTGGTGAGCACTAGCTTTACTACAGTGATCTAATGAGCAACTAGAGTGCTAACATTCAGAATTTATGGCAAATGTGTGACACATCTGAATGCCTTCTTGATAGAACCAAAGTAAACAAGCATTGAAAATGCAATAGATCTCGCCCTCGTTTAAGTTAAAGCCATTCTGTTTGTAATGAGGTGGCTTTTTAGCTTTGCTTTTATTAGTGTTTTTAAAACTTTCATGTAAATAACATGCATATGTATGCATATATGTATATTTATGCATGCATTTATATTTATATAGATATGCAGATTACATATGTTTATATATGTATATTACCTACTGGCGATAGCCAGTGGGTATATATAGTTAGGATTTTTTCTCTATGGGATTTCTGAAAATTCTATGTCTAATAACTTTGGCGTTTGTGGACGGAATTGGCTGAAATTTTCAGGAAAATGGCACATTTATTTTCTGAGCAGTCCCTGAAAATTTGGTGGGGTTTCGTCAAGGGGGGGCCGAGAACAAAGGGGGGTCCCAAAACGCGTTTTTCCCATTCATTTTTCCATAGGGCGGTTGGACTCACTTTTAGCTCGAACGGCTGAATAGATTTACATGAAACTTGGCAAAATTGTAGATATGGTTTGCCCGACGTGCCTTTGCTATGTCTCAATATATGTGCTCCAGTGGATTTTGAGAAATTAACGTTTAAAAAAATATATATATCTGTGACAGCGCTCCGGTTAGCGCCCCGGTTCGCGTACCTGACGCGTAACGGAACTTCGCGAAGCGAATCTGATTGGCTCTCCGGTGTCTGTCAACATTCTAAACAAACCGGAGCGGCCGCCATCTTGTCTCTCGGTACGATCGAGAGACAAGATGTGGTGAAAAACGAAGGGGGAAATGAAGGAAAGGGGGCAAGGTAGACCACTCCTGACCCCCTAGGATTGATGAGGGTGATATTAAAGTGCCCCGTGGGGCAAAAAATTTTGCGATTTTACGCCGTAGAGGCGCGTCCCGGTACGCGAACCGGGCAGCTCACCGGGCAGCTAACCGGGCAGCTAACCGGCAGCGTAGCTGTCAACATTGTAAACAGTCCGGAGTGGCCGCCATCTTGTCTCTCTGTAGGTTGGAGAGACAAGATGTGGTGAAAAAAGAAGGGGGAAATGAAGGAAAGGGGGCAAGGTAAACCCCTCCTGACCCCCTAGGATTGATGAGGGGGATATTAAAGTCCCCCGCGATTTTTCGCAGTAGAGGCGCTTCCCGGTACGCGAACCGGGCAGCTAACCGGCAGCGTAACGGGAGTCCGCCATCTTGTGTTTTTGGAGCGTCCGATTCGCGTACCGGGTAGCGTCCCGGTAAGCGTAACAAGGGGAAAACCAAGAGAAACAGTAAAAAAAAAATTAAGGGAATAGATTTCCAGCAAACTTGGCAAAATTGTAGGGACTGTTTGTTTGATGTGCCTTTGCAAGGCCTCAAGATATGTGCACGTGTGGATTTTGTCTAATTAAGGTTAAAAAAAATATATATATCTGTAAGCGTGCTCCGGCACGCTTACGTTACGGGTTTTGTTTGCGCTGCAGAACCGATACGTCACGGTTATGCGACGCGTCATGAGGCGTCTCACGTGGCTACGTGATACGTCACGTAATAAAGAATATATTTTACAGCTATAGATATTAGCTTTTAAAAAACAATGAAATTCACTGAAAAAACCATAGGTTATAGACCATATATAGTTAGGAATTTGCACTTACAAAACCTTGAAAATTCACTGAAAAAACCATAGGTTAGAGACCATATATAGTTAGCTGGACATTTTATTGACATAAAACCAATGAAATTCCAAATATAGTTAGTTGCACTAACTATATATCGCGCACCCGCAATCCACTGCTGATGATGTCACATATTACATCATTCATGACATGGTCAGTGACATCACTGATGACATCACTGATGACATCTCAAATGACATCACTGATGACATCACTGATGACATCTCAAATGACATCAGTGATGACATCATGACACACCAATACCAGTTACTACATACGCACTCACTGATTCCTACGTCTACACACACATTCACTCATTCACCCATACATACAGTCACTCATTATTACAACACTATCATATGCACTCATACACCTATGCAGACACTCACACACTGCCACTCATCCATGGAGTTACTCACACACCTAGTCAGTCCTGTAAAGAATCAATCACACTTCCATTTCCTCATCTAAACAGTTAAACACAGAACACCATACTTCAGTGACATCACTGATGACATCACTGATGACATCTCAAATGACATCACTGATGACATCTCAAATGACATCACTGATGACATCATGACACACCAATACCAGTTACTACATACGCACTCACTGATTCCTACGTCTACACACACATTCACTCATTCACCCATACAATCACTCATACATACAGTCACTCATTATTACAACACTATCATATGCACTCATACACCTAGTCAGTCCTGTGAAGAATCAATCACACTTCGATTTCCTCATCTATACAGTTAAACACAGAACACCATACTTTTCACACATATACTAACACATACTTACTCTCTTATACAATCACTGATACAAGTACACATTGATATGCACAGAGTCACACACCTCCCAGCCAGCCACACACACTCAGTCTTCCATACATCCACTCATTCTTCAATATGTAAAACATATTTAAACTTTACAAAAACACACAGACACTAGATGATGTCATCAGTGATGTCATTTGAGATGTCATCAGTGATGTCATCAGTGATGTCATTTGAGATGTCATCAGTGATGTCATCAGTGATGTCACTGACCATGTCATGAATGATGTAATATGTGACATCATCAGCAGTGGATTGCGGGTGCGCGATATATAGTTAGTGCAACTAACTATATTTGGAATTTCATTGGTTTTATGTCAATAAAATGTCCAGCTAACTATATATGGTCTCTAACCTATGGTTTTTTCAGTGAATTTTCAAGGTTTTGTAAGTGCAAATTCCTAACTATATATGGTCTATAACCTATGGTTTTTTCAGTGAATATATATATATATATATATATATATATATATATATATATATATATATATATATATATATATACGGGTGCTGTCTTACAACCTGCTGGATACAGGGAAACTTAAAACCATTGACAAATTCATGACATGTAGCACCTCCTATGCTGTCTACTGCTTAGTTCAGCTTAAAATTAGGATCCTGGAACACTTGAGGGCCATAGATAAGGCCGATCCAGCCTACCCAGTCGCTAGACATTTCGCAGAATTCCATCAGTGCGACAGAAGCAAACTGCAATATTTTGGCCTAGACTTTGTCCCGAATAATATCAGAGGGGGCGACAAATTGCGAAGGCTACGTCGCCTAGAGTCCAGGTACATTATAGACCTTATGTCTAAGTCCCCTAGAGGTATGAACAGCGGGGAGGAATTGACAGTACATCTGGGCAAGCAGTAGCCTGAGTTTGCAGAGTAGCTAACTGATTGTATATATTTGTACACAACTTTATATACACATGTATAGTACATCAAGTGAACATAGGTACGAATTAGATCAATACTACTGTATATATGTGTACATCATTGAGTGAACTGTGTGTATATATCTGCACATAAGTACTTATAGAAGCACTAATGGTGTGCTTGCTGTATATAGTGTATATATTGTATGTATAACAGAGGAGAGGTGAAGATGTAAAAAGATGCAAAGCTATGAAATAATGCTTATATTTATTCTTTATTGTAAAATTGACCGTGTAAGCACCAGCCTTTATTGTGGAAGGGACAGTTGCCAATATACAGCCAAATAAGAATCTAGTACCCCATACTGGAGTGGTCTCTGGATATACAATCCATCAATAAAAATATTGTATTGAGATTACCTGGTATGGGTGAATTTCGTTGTTCCCTACTTATAATGTTTGTAGGGAGCTAAGCCGATACACGGCATAACAAACTAAGACCTTAGGATAACAATGGGCTCACTTTTATGTCGAACTGTTATGCATAAGTGTATTGTTGCCATAGCTAATGAACTAATAACATTGTGTCAAACTGGCACCCACGTTTAACAAGGTTGATTTGTCCTTTCTTTATGTTATTGATTTATGGGCTGAATGCTTTATTAAGGTTTCATTTTCCGGGTGCAATGGACACTGAAGAAGGCTTGACGCCGAAACGCGTCTGTCCATATCGGAATAAAGAAGTTTACTGAAAACGTTCCCCCCCTGTGAGTGCGGTTCATTTGCTTCTGTGTAGCTGTGACTGAGCTGGATGTTTAGCGGGAGTCCACGACCGCTGACCGCACCTACCTAAGAGTGGTCTGTGATATTGTGGAGAGTGAGCGTGTATATATATATATATATATGTATATATATGTATACATATATATTACCTACTGGCGGTCGCTAGTAGGTAGCTATAGTTAGGACCTAGTTTCCATAGGAAATCCACAACATTTTATTTGGAATAACATTGGCGCCGGTGGACAAATCTTCGTGAATTTCTCCAAGAAAATGGCCTGCTCGGTTCCGCTCCTTTTCTGAAAGTTTAGGGGTGATTTGTTAAGCGGGGGCCAAGAAAAAAGGGGATCCCAAAACGTTTTTTCCCCATGCAATTTTCCATAGGGACCTTTAGCCAGGGCTACAGCCCCACAGGCTGAATGAAATTACACAAAATTTGGCAGAGAGGCAGAGTTCTGTTCGCAGATTGTGCTTTTGGTTAAATGGTGTAAATCCGTTCAGTAGTTTCTGAGAAAATTGCATGTAAAATCATACCGATATCTAGAGACAGAGTTCAGTACGCGTACTGAAATCTGTTCAATTAAGAGCGCGAGCTGCATGCTGATTGGCTGTGAACTGTCTGTCAACACTCAAAACCAGGAAGTGTTGGCAGCCATCTTGTGCCTCACTAGAACAGAGTCACAAGAAAACAGTAAAACAAAGTTGAGAAATAAGGGAAGGGGGTAGGGTAGAGACGTTCTGACCCTCTAGGCTTGCTCAGGGGGTCGTACATGGATGTTTAGGCTCTATTTTTTATTTTTATTTTTCAAAGAAAAATCGCGGCCTATGTGTATGGAAATACGTACAATTACGAGCAGGAGCTGCATGCTGATTGGCTGTCAATACTCCAAACCAGGAAGTGTTGGCAGCCATGTTGTTTGTCGGGAGAGCAGAGTCACAAGAAAACAATAAAACAAAGTTGAGAAATAAGGAAACGGGGCAGGGTAGAAACATTCTGAGCCTATAGTCTTGGTCAGGGGGTGGTACATGAATTTTTAGGCTCAATTTTCTTTTTTAATAAATAAAAAATGGCGGGGTACTCGGGCAGTACTTGCACGCGGTGGAAAAGGTGAGAAAAAATAGAAGTCTGTTTTATTCATTAGGTCCCGGGGGGCAAATTACGGGGGCAATTTTTCTGCTTAAAGGGGGCTTGTAAGGTGCCCCGAGCACTGGGGAACGGCACCTCTCTGGCTTTATTTTGAAGTATGCGCGGGGGTTACGGTTCTACTCCCCGCAGTCTCTGTGAGCTGCAACCCTCGGGTCTTTTAAAAAAAATTATGTTTTGAGCTCTCTTTCTCTCTCTCCCCGTATATGTCACGGGGAACGCCACATTTCTGGGGCAGTGATATGTAAAATGAACTTCCAGCTCCGGGTACCTGCATTGTCTAGAGTTTTTTATTAATGTTGGGAGGGTGGGCTTGATAATACGTCCTTGTATATTCCCATAGAAGCCTATGTTCTGGTCTTAACATGGGCTTCTATGGGAAATAACAAGGCCATATTATGAAGCTCATTATCGCCGTTTTATCGGCAGTTTCCTGCAAATAAAACGACGAAAATGTTAACACTGGTCCTTGATTTACTGGTCATACGCGTACGGAAATACGTACAATTACAAGCAGGAGCTGCATGCTGATTGGCTGTCAATACTCCAAACCAGGAAGTATTGGCAGCCATGTTGTTTGTCGGGAGAGGAGAGTCACAAGAAAACAGTAAAACAAAGTTGAGAAATAAGGAAACGGGGCAGGGTGGAAAGAGTCCGAGTCTATAGTCTTGATCAGGGGGTGGTACATGGATCTTTAGGCTCAATTTTTATTTAAAAAAAAATAAAAATGGCGGGGTACTCGTGCAGTACTTGTACTCGGTGGAATAGGTGAAAAAAAGTAGAAGTCCATTTCATTCATTAGGTCCCGGGGGGGCAAATTACAGGGGCAATTTTTCTGCATAATGGGGGCTTGTAAGGTGCCCCGAACACTGGGGAACGGCACTCCTCTGTTTTTATTTTGAAGTATGCGGGGGGGGGTTTGGGTCCTACTCCCCGCAGTCTCGGTGAGTGGCACCCCTCGGTCTTTTTTAAAAAAAATATGTTTTGAGCTCCCTCTTTCTCTTTCTCCCCGTACACGTTGCGGGGAACACCACATTTCGGGGGCAGTGATATGTAAAATCATCTTCCAGCTCCAGGTACCTGCATTGTCTGGAGTTTTTTATTAATGTTGGGAGGGTGGGCTTGATAATTTGTCCTTGTAAATTCCCATAGAAGCTATGTACTGGTCTTAACATGGGCTTCTATGGGAAATAACAAGGCCGTATTATGAAGCTCATTATTGCCGTTTTATCTGCAGTTTCCTGCCAATAAAACGTCGATAATTTTGACATCGGTCCTTGATAATATGCACCTAAGTTTACTGGTCAAAAAAAAGAGCAATGGGCCATATTATCAAAAAATGGCGATACATTATCGTAGCTTTTATTGGCAGAAAACTGCCGATAAAGCGGCGATAATGGGCTTGATAATATGCCCTTGTGAATAACCATAGCTGCCCAGGTTAACATCAGAACTTGGGCTGCTATGGGAATTTACAAGGGCTTATGGTTTTTTGTTAATGTTGGGAGGGTGGGCTTGATAATTTGTCCTTGTAAATTCCCATAGAAGCTATGTACTGGTCTTAACATGGGCTTCTATGGGAAATAACAAGGCCGTATTATGAAGCTCATTATCGCCGTTTTATCGGCAGTTTCCTGCCAATAAAACGTCGATAATTTTGACACCGGTCCTTGATAATATGCACCTAAGTTTACTGGTCAATAAAAAGAGCAATGGGCCATATTATCAAAAAATGGCGATACATTATCGTAGCTTTTATTGGCAGAAAACTGCTGATAAAGCGGCGATAATGGGCTTGATAATATGCCCTTGTGAATAACCATAGCAGCCCAGGTTAACATCAGAACTTGGGCTGCTATGGGAATTTACAAGGGCCTATGGTTTTTTATTAATGTTGGGAGGGTGGGCTTGATATTACGTCCTTGTTAATTGCCATAGAAACCTATGTTCTGGTGTTAACATGGGCTTCTATGGGAAATAACAAGACCGAATTATCATGGTCATTATCGCCGTTTTATCAGCAGTTTCTTGCCAATAAAACTGCAATAATTGTAACATCGGTCTTTGATAATATGCACCTAAGTTTACTGGTCAAAAAAAGAGCAATGAGACATATTATCCACAAAAGGCAATACATTATCGTCGTTTTTATAGGCAGGAAACTACAGATAAAGCGGCGATAATGAGCTTGATAATATGCCCTTGTGAATACAGCCTTGTTATTTCCCATGGAAGCCCTTGTTAACACCAGAACATAGGCTTCCTGTCGATAAAAGCGGCGATAATGTATCGCCTTTTGTTGATAATATGCTCCTTCATTTCTATGATAGTATGTAAAGCTTTCCTTTCTTTTTTGGTGTAGCAGTTGTACTCTCTTCGCAGGCTCAGCGTCGTTTCGAAGCCCACGTTTTCTTTTTCTTCAAGTTCAACAAGCAAACCTTTCTTTGTATCAGTTAGTAAATCTGTCGCTTTCTTTTCCCCGTTCGTGTGTGTCATCTGCTGCTGTACTTTTGTAGAGTATCAATAGTCATATTTTTTATATATTTATTTGAAAGGTAGTGCCGAGGCGCCAAACGTTGATTACGTGCTCCGTCCATAGCCATTTTCGTAGTTTCTCACCGTTGTTTTTATATATCTGTTAGTTAGAACTCAGTAGTTTTCAATCCTACTCTTGAATATCTTACTATAGTATTTCAACATTATTTTTATTGTGGGCCGTCATACCCCTCCCCCACAAAATAAAAGAAGTATGTAGTTTTTTTAATTAACTTTTATTAAACAATAAATATAAACGAAACTCAATTATAACTATTTTAGAACTGGAAAAATAACTTAAACAATGTTATAAACAAATTGTGAAATGGATTCCAAAGGGTGTCCGATTGGTAATCTGCAAAAGAAAAAAGAAAATTAGAGTTTAGAATTATGTAGATGTGAGTAAATGAGCTGAAGCATTACGGGGCATATTATCAAGATCGGCGAAAAAATAATTGCTGTTTCAGTGGCAGGAAACTGCAGCTAAAGCGGCGATAATGGGCTTGATAATATGCTGTTGTGAATTCCCATAGCAGTCTGGTGTTAACCTGGGCTACTATGTGAATTCAGAAGGGCATATTATCAAGCCCATTATCGCCACTTTAGAGGCAGTTTCCTGCAGCTGAAACGGCG
This sequence comes from Lissotriton vulgaris, assembly GCF_964263255.1. Taxonomy (NCBI): domain Eukaryota; kingdom Metazoa; phylum Chordata; class Amphibia; order Caudata; family Salamandridae; genus Lissotriton; species Lissotriton vulgaris. The sequence goes on from NC_141694.1 coordinate 691,232,024, forward strand.
ATTATTTTATCACCGTTCTTGATACTATGTCCCTACAAGTTTTGATAACTCTACGGTTTTACGTGTGCAGTGTGACTCGTACATTCCAGTTCTGTTATAGTGCCGCATTCAAGTGGTGTCTATATGGAAGTGCCTACTGCGTTACTGACGCCCGTTATGGCGACTTATTTCTAATGCATTCCTATGAAGGCTTTGTACATCTAGGCCTCTGTGCTTACCGTTGTATAAACTTTGCGGGTAAACATTTCAGGCAGTTGGTGTCACAACTTATTCTGAACAATTCTTCTACACCTCTACACGTCCAAGACAGCAGTGTCTAAGTTTAAGAGAGAAAGAGAAATGATGTCACAGAGAGTGAGAGAGAGAAAGAGAGAGAAAACAACATTAAAACTTTGTCGCAGGGTCTGGAGTTGAGATTATTCATTGAAAAGTGAGATGTAGATTTACAAGCTCCTTGCATCACTTTACCCATGTTAAGAGTGACTCAACAGTGGCGTAATAAGGTTGTGGATCTGTTTGTCAGACTGTTGTAACCTATCTATTGTCATTGCTCGGAGGTAAATATAGATTTTATTGAGAGGGGGCTGTACACTACGCACTCTGGGTCATGATATCAAGCCTGGGCGAGAAAATTATCGCCACTTTATCGGCCGGAAAGTGTCGCTAAAGTGGCAATAATGGGTTTGATAATATGCTCTATGGAATTCCAATCGAAGCTCATGTTAGATGTCCTTCACATCTAACACAGCTTTGATTGGAATTGAATAGAGCATATTATCAAACCTATTATAGCTACTTTAGCGGCAGTGTGCTGCAGATTAAGTGGCGATAATTTTGTCGCCAAGGCTTGATAATATGGCCCTCTCTCGTTTCACAATTAAAGCTAACACTACAGTTTTACGAGTACAGTGTACCGGGTACATTTTACTTGTTATAGTGCCGCGTTCAAGTGGTGTCTATATGGAAGTGCCTACTGCGTTAATAACGTTGTATGCCAAATTATTTCTAATGCATTCCTATGAAGTATTTGTAGATCTAGGCCTCTGTGCTTACCGTAGTATAAACCTTGCGGCCAAACACATACAGAAGTAGACTTCACAACTTCACTTCAACAATTCTGCTACACGTCCAAGCAGACAGCAGTGTCTAAGTTTAAGAGAGAAAGAGAAATGATGTCACAGAGAGTGAGAGAGAGAATGGAACATTAAAACTGTGTCGCAGAGTCTGGAGTTGAGATTTTTTATTGAAGTCAGACGTAGATTTACTAGCTCCTTGCATCACTTTACCCTTGTTAAAAGTGACTCAAAAGTGGAGTAATTAGGTTGTGGATCTGTTTGTCAGACTGTTGTAAGCTATCTGTTGTCACTGCTTGGAGGAATATATAGATTTTGCAGAGAAGCTGCTGTACAGTATGCACTCTGGGCCATAATATGAAGCCTGGGCGACAAAATTATCGCCACTTTATCGGCAGGAAAGTGTCGCTAAAGTGGCGATAATGGGTTTGATAATATGCTCTATGGAATTCCAATTGAAGCTCTTGTTAGATGTCCTTCACAGCTAACATCAGCTTCGATTGGAATTCAATAGAGCATATTCTCAAACCGATTATGGCCACTTTAGCGGCAGTTTGCTGCCGATAAAGTGGCGATAATTTTGTTGCCAAGGTTTGATTATATGGCCCTCTCTCCTTTGATAAATAAAAGTTACACTACAGTTTTACGAGTGCAGTGTACCTGGTACATTTTACTTGTTATAGTGCCGCATTCAAGTGGTGTCTATATGGAAGTGCCTACTGCGTTACTAACGCCCGTTATGCCGAATTATTTCTAATGCATTCCTATGAAGGATTTGTTGATCTAGGCCTCTGTTCTTACCATTGTATAAACCTTGCGGCCAAACACTTTAGCCAATTGGATTGACAACTTCATTTCAACAATTCTTCTACACGTCCAAGCAGACAGCAGTGTCTAAGTTTAAGAGAGAAAGAGAAATGATGTCACAGAGAGTGAGAGAGAAAGAGAAAGAGAGAGAGAGAAAACCACATTTAAACTGTGTCGCAGAGTCTGGAGTTGAGATTTTTTATTGAAAAGTCAGACGTAGATTTACTAGCTCCTTGCATTACTTTACCCATGTTAAAAGTGACTCAAAAGTGGCGTAATAAGGTTGTGGATCTGTTTGTCAGACTGTTGTAAGCTATCTGTTGTCACCGCTCGGAGGTAATTATAGATTTTTGCAGAGAAGCTGCTGTACAGTACGCACTCTGGGCCATAATATGAAGCCTGGGCAACAAAATTATCGCCACTTTATCGGCAGGAAAGAGTCGCTAAAGTGGCGATAATGGGTTTGATAATATGCTCTATGGAATTCCAATCGAAGCTCATGTCTGATGTCCTTCACATGTAACATGAGCTTCGATTGGAATTCCATAGAGCATATTATCAAACCCATTATCGCCACTTTAGCGGCACTTTACTGCCGATAAAGTGGCTATAATTTAGTCATCCAGGATTGATAATATGGCCCTCTCTCGTTTCACAAATAAAGCTAACACTACAGTTTTACGAGTGCAGTGTACCTGGTATATTTCAGTTGTTATAGTGCCGCGTTCAAGTGGTCTCTATATGGAAGTGCCTACTGCGTTACTGACGGCCGTTATGGCGACTTATTTCTAATGCATTGCTAAGAAGGCTTTGTAGATTAGGGCTGCTGTGCTCACCTTGTACAAAGAGTGCGGCCACCGGAGTTAACCATTCGGCTTGAACTCTGCTTCTGTACGTCAAAGTATATTCAATAAGTTGTAGAGAATTCCATTGCTGTTGCTCGATAGGCCGTGGTTGCTTCTGAACGATGTTTGCTGAAGGAAACAAAAGGACATTTTGATTTGTCATCGTAAACTGAGATGCGTAACTATCAAAAGTGAATTTTAATGTGGGTTCTTAATATTCTGTAGTTAAGACTGTTGCAGCTCCAGCAAACAAAGGTATTGTGTTTTTATCTAGGAACCTGAATCAATATTGCTATTGTATGCCCTTGTACGGCTATAATCAATAATATCCCTATAATGGCATAAGAATCAGATCCATATTTAAGTAAATAGCCCTTGCAGTCCAAGGCACAGCAAAAACTACTTCCGTGGATTCCTAGAAAGCACAACAAGTTCTTTCGACACACCAAACCTCCAGCAACCTGGGAAATCCCCATTTGCTTGGTTTTGATTTGTAATAGAAGTCCTGCGAGCACTGTAAGAATGGCCAGTTCTTAGTGACATCTTTATTCATGTCTTTTGTCCAAACCTTACGTCAAACTCGGCACCTTTCAGGTATTAATATACCAACGTTACCTTAAGCAAACACACGGTGGTGGTTTTGAAGCAGAGCAGCTATCTACTTGCCGAGAGCCCAGCTGATGCGAGAGCCCATGGACGCTGCCCCTCCTCTTTGACGCGCTGAGAAAGACGCTGTCTTTTCTCCTGCTGAGAAAATCCAGCTCCGGCGTTTCCAGCCTACCCTTGCGGGTTGCTGGGATATCGAGTCCTGAAAGAGAGATACCAGACCTCCTGCATTCTATTCCCAAGGTACGGTGCTGGCTAAACTCTCAAAGAGAATTCTTGAATCAGATTCTTGGCAAAACCAATTTAACTTAAACTACTACTTACTTACTCCTTCCCTTGTATTAGGCTTAGGTCAGGTACACCGGGGTAGGCGTATTTTAGAAGCACCAGTTGAGCACGTTAGTCAATGTATATATGTATGTATATATTTTATCCATTTTAAAGTATCTAATGGCTAAGAAACCATATCAATGCTTTTACAGTATTATTTCATAATACTCCTTTTACTGTACGTACTTTACTTTATATTAAGTATTGCAATTGTGGCAATTCATTTCTCTTGCATGAGAAGAAAGACTGCTCAATAAATAATACCTTTTATTGAAAACGCCCGTCTCTCTCTTCTCTGCACTCTGGTGAAACTAAGAATGCACAATTGACTGAGTGAAATAGCTGTCTATTGTTTTCACACGACTCTAGAGATTTACTCTTATTCTGAGGGAGCAAAATTGTCATGTTATATGGTTGTCGGAAGCTAATCCCTTCTTGTCTATCCAGGAAGGTTAAACTCCTCCTCGTTTATTCGAGAAAGTTTCTAGTGACCTTTGAGCTAGCTGGCAAACCTTAAGTCTAATATAGTCAGTAGAGACCTAGTCGACCTCAGTCCTTCGTCTACACTGCTGAATATATTATTCCAATGCGCAGAGCCTATTGGGAATATAGGAACTACACTACATGGCGCCCAACGTTTGGTAAGGTGATAAAACTAACGCAAGACGTTAGAGTAACTCAGTCGTGCTTTTTCACACAGACCCTTTTTCCTGTAAATACTCCAATAGACGTCTGGAGTGGGTGAAAGGTTAAAATCCACCGGAACTTAGTAGGAAGAGATTCCTATGTAGAGTTTTGGTTTAGTCAACGTTGAAGGATACAGTGTTCCAAAATATTGTGCACCTAATCTTTGTCTCCTTGAAAGTAATTCTTCAACAGAAAAACTTTCAGTCAGTAAAATGACAGAAAGTGATGATGAAAAATGTAAATGTAAATGTGGGTGTACTTGTAAAGCGCACTGCGACTCCATGGAGTATCCTGGCGCTGAAGAATGCTGGGGAACCCGTCCTGGTTTTCCCTGTGAGATGGTCCCTTTTCTGGGTATCTGCAAGGTGAAACCAGGCATCCCCAGTGTCTGTGGGGGGCCGTTGTAGAGATGAGGCAAGCTTAATGCCCAGAGTTGCCGAGTGTGTTCCCTGGTTAGAGTAGGCACCGAGGTGAGAATTATCAAGTCTGTTTTGACCCTGGTCCACGACCTTGCCACGTCGGGAATTGAACCCTGGTCCCGGGCCATTCTCTGCTTACGGGTCTGCCGCCTCTAACCAGTGAGCCACACCACTCCACAAAAGGGAGCGAGTAAAACTAGCAGCTCAACTCCTAGAGGAGGACACGAGTTTCCTAAAGGCAGAACCGAATGCAATACTCATTCCTGTTAATCTAAGAAGAACTATAACTCTAAAACTTATAGAAAATGGCCTGACACCGCGAGGTAGTATAGTCATATTCGTGATAGAGGCACACGAATATCGGCAGACAGAGGTATTCTATTCATGGATAAACTTTCCAGCAGCAAATGCTGTAACACACAAATTCCACTATTACAAAATAGAGGAACCTCCGGATGAATACACTCCTTTCGAGGATGTTGAAATCCCACTAAATTACCAAGAGCATCTGCTCTGGTTTAAAGGCGCCCTAAAACATAATGATCACATCACCAGGCTCGGTCCACTAGGTAGACCAGGAGCAACGTGGCCGGTTCTAGCCCGCTACACACCACATCCAGACATCGAAAAAATGTCAGACCGGGAACTTTTAGCCCAGCTAAAAGTACTAATTAAAATTCATAGACAGTTAGTCCAATATGTAATGCGGACTGCAACAGTCCAACCAGCTATTAACATTCCACAGCTGACCCCTTATCAGGGAAACACAAACAAAATTACACCACAGAACATACAATCATGTCTTGGTAAAACACCCACAAAACGGGAACAAATTCCATTCTGGCTAGCACAAAAGATAACTCAAATAGAGGCAGTATTCCTGAATACTACCCCTAGTGAGAAACACAGACTTCTGACTATCTGCCTTCCAATGGGGGTCGCACCACATGTGGAGGATTGTGACACTTGGGGCACAGTCTTTGCTTCCATTTACACAAAAACACATGGTGTTCCGTCTCTGGCGGTAATATCAGATGTACTAAGACAGATTCAAAATGAATATGTTCCAGAACCTGCTTTAACTCTGGGTATGAAATTACTGAAAGACTTCAAGCAGGTCTCGGCTATATTATTAGCCAACATAAAAGGAGAAGCAGCATCTGTAGCGATCCGCCAAAAATTGAAAGAAACAGATATAGCAGACCAACCAATTGAACTTGCCAGAATCATAGAAAAATCCTATGAAGAACTAGGTAGAGATAGTTTGGGTGGGAAACCAGTAAAACCCCAACTACTTGAAAATCCTGAAAAGATATTTATTAAAAATAATCTAAACACTCCAAAAAAGAGCTGGGATGGAAATAAACAATCCACTCCCAAAGAAAAAAGATTCCAGTCCAGAGGAAGGTCTCCTCGGTGGAGGGAAAGAACTCCGAACCGAGAACACAAGTCTCCCCAAAGGGAGCAATCTGAAAAAAGATACAACCTTAGAAATAGGGATAATTTGAAAAAGCCTGATAGATATCAAGATATTGATACACGCCCCTCTCGATCTTTTCAGACTTCCTCGCAGAAATCGGAAAGAAGAGGACGGTCAGAACACAGGGAAGAGCACGTCAAGTCCAAAGACAAGGAACCTGCTCAAAGTAAAAAATTACAATTTCCAAGAAAGAAGGTAGCAAGTATTAAAATAATCAAACATGCCGAGGATACTGAGGAAACAGCTGAAAGACGGAGAGTGGGCCCAGACAATGCTAGACAGCGCAGCAGAAGTGACCATAGCTCGCAAGATCCTGATGATTCATCTGGAGACAGTGGACACGAATGAATACATTCAGGTGGAAACTGCAGATACCAGAGTTAGCGAACCTCATAAAATATATGAAATAAAATTGCGTATAGAGGGAGATAAGACTAGGAAGGTAAGGGGTCTGTTTTGGGATAACCTCTCAAAAGGCTTTGACATCCTATTAGCTGAGAAAGACTGGCCACCAGAGTTTGTCAGGGAGTGCCCTCATGGCGAAGAAATGATTATGCCTGCCTTCTCAAATCATATTCCAATACATAGAAAATACATATATGCGAGAAAATGGGCAGTAGCTCAAGCACCTGCATTATATAAGAATCATGTAGGATGGGATGAGGACTCTCCTCCTCACAAAATCCAGTTAAAATGTCAACCAACTGCACAAAGACTGTACCCAATTAAGCAAGAAGCTAAAAAACAGGTCAGGGAGATCTTAGATCAACTTGAATACCAAGGGGTGATTGAAACATGCACCTCTCACATGAACAATCCTTTGTTTCCTGTCTCCAAACCAGACGATTCATATCGTCTAGTCTTGGACTACAGACACCTAAACTCATGTTGCAAGACATTTGCGGTACAAAATTCGCACAGTGCAGCACTAATTAATAACATCATTCGCAAAAAATACAAAACAACATTAGACATTTCTAATGGATTCTTTTGTCAAAATATTGCACCGGAAAGCAGGTATTTAACCACTTTCTCAATAATGGGGTCACAGCAAATTTCTGTCGACTCCCACAGGGATTCAAGAATAGCCCAGGATTATTCTCAGCAAGAGTAACAGAGTTACTACAAATATATGATGATGAGGCATTATCTTATGTCGATGACATCTATCTCACAGATGACGACCTGGATACTCACTTGAAAAGAGTGAACACCATAATACTTAGGTTCGCAGCAGAGGGTTACAAATTCAACTTTAAAAAGTCACGAATTGCCCATCTAACTGTCCTATTTTTAGGATATGAATTATCAAGTGAAGGCAAAAGCCTAGCAGACAACTTTTTAGAGAAGTGCGCTGTAATCCAAGCACCAAAAACGCTGAAGAACTTACAATCAATACTAGGTTTCCTGAATTTCGGAAGAACTTACATTCTAAATTATGCAGAGAGGGTTAAACCTCTCTACGAATGAATAAAACCTGACTTTAAACCAATCAATTGGACTCAGAAACACACAGAAATTTTGAGATCATTGCAAACAGACATGTTAGCTAAAACAAAATTTGAAACTTGCGACAATACACGCAACCTTGTAATCCGAGTCATCCCAGGCAGATGCGGATTCACGTACCTGACTTCTAATACCAATAGCTTACAAATCACATTTGTACACAGAAGCTGAAAAAACATTCACTCTTACAGAAAATATTGTAAATGCGGTTCAGACTGCTGTAGCAAACGAAAGAGCCCAAGCCCAAGGCAAAGGAATAACTGTTTTTACAGCAGAATCAGCCTTTGAGGCGTTATTCAGCCCAGTTAATCTGAAAACGGTGGCACTAGATCCAAAATGGATACAGTGGGAAAATTCTCTTGCAGCAGAAGACGTGACATACTATTTTGACCCGAACATGAAAAAACGGAATGATTTGAAATATGAAGAAGAATATCCTCTGTCAATCGAAATTCTGCCTCTCCAACAGTACTCTTGTATAATCTATATGGACAGATTTGTACAACATTACGATGTGGATAATAAATCCTACAATGCAGCATGCGCGATTGTTAAAGGTCGCTGGCGCTGTGGTAAATTCAGACCAAAAATAACAAAAACTGAATCACTGAGAAACTGTTCGGCTCGGCGAGCTGAAATCAGATCTTTAAAGATGGCGCTTGAAAATGCCGATCGTGAATTCCCGACACTAATAGTGTGCGATTCGCATTTCTGCGTCAAATCTTACAATAATGACTTGCAGAATTGGGTTCAAAACGATTACAAAGATGACACAGGTGCCACAATAAAGCATAAGAAGCTTTGGGAACAGGTAGTTCTTTTACAAAGAGAACTACAGAAGACTCACATGATACACACACTGAGTCATCAACGTGATGGCGTTCACGTTGCAGGGAATTCATTGGCTAATACAGCCACAGCGGAAGCAACTCAACCTGCTTCCGTAGCCACAAAAAAGCGTTCAGAAAAATACATAGACGGGGAAACCATGCTGGCGGTAAAAACGTCTTCAAAAGGCGACTGTGCAGCACTACCCGTGAACTATCCACTCAATTATACATACGTAATTGACGCAAACTCCGTTTCTTCTGCTCGAATCCCTGCAATGGGGATAGAGTAATTCCAAACACAAACAGGAGAGTCTTATTAATAGCAGACGCACACATGGGTGAAGGTCCGAGGCACAAACAGATCAAGGAATCTCTGAAATAATTACAATCAGAATACTGGTGGCCAGGGATGAGCCTGCACCATTATAAATTTGCAAAGAGCTGTCCAAACTGCAACAGAGATCGCAGTAGCGAGCCAACCGGAGTATTGCCATGGCCATTTCTGTAGTTAGCATAAGGCTATCTATACGTAAATTCCAGCATCGCATTAATTTCCTTTTAAGACTAGATTCACTTAAAAATACAGGCCCCAGCGCTCGGCTGACGCCAGAACTGTTATAAAAGATTTGCGAGTCTTTATCGGCACATACGCAATTGGCATGCTACATTCTGACCAGGGTCCTGCTTTTAGCTCTCGAGCTTATAAGGAGGGCATGACCAGCATGGGCATTGCGTTGTGGTACTCTTGTCCCTTCCATCCTGAGGGAAATGGGATTGTGGAAAGAAAAAACCGAGACATAAAGCAATCTATAACGGCAAAGGTATTAGGTTTGGGTGATGGGTGGGTCCAACATTTAACAAGTGTCCAACATAGTCTTAACAATCTGCCAAGAAATTCTCTAAAAGGTTTCAGCCCGTACGAACTATTGTTCGGAACTAGAATGTATATTCAGGATTTAGATAGTCAGACTTCAGTGGTAGAAGATAAGAAAACATGCTTTGACATCAAAGATCGTTTGGCTGTTTTACAGGACTTAAATGAAACAAGAAAAGCCCTGAGCAACATAAAGTTAAAACAGCAGCCAACAGCCACTGAAGATAAACCACCTGTCCCAGCAAGGCCTGTCTGGATTCCAAAGATTGGGGATCTGGTCAGAGAGAAGATCGCGGTGAAGAAGGAATTTGGGCCTTCTTACAGAAAAGCAGTACCTGTCTTAGCTGTCAGCGGAACAAGATCAGTTGTACTACCACCCCTTGCTGGTAAAAAGGAGAACCGAGTTGTATCCATCGACCTGGTAAAACCACAATCATGTGGCCAATAATAAGTTGTAGGCCCAGTGGACTCCCAAGAATTAGCAGAACTCCAAAACTTGCTACAATCCAAGAGGTTCAAACTGAGAGACTAATCACATTTGATAAACCTGCAGTGAATAAAAAAGGACTATGCAACAATACCATGGAACTTGTGCCTCTTGAAACCCAAATTGAAACAGTTTGTCAAGAAACACCAGTCTACAACGATGTAGCCTCAGACTATTTTAATGAAAGAAAAATTGAAAAAGCAATTCCAACAATTGACAGAACTGCATCTGGCTACTTCAACAATTTCGATAACTTTTCTGAAGATCCAAGCGAACCTGAAGAAACGCCAGCAACAAAAACTTTTAAAGACAAAGCAACAGAACTCTGTCAACAACTCAAAGAATCCTATCTGATTACTCCATGGATTGAATTTTGGATTGTGTTAGGTGTACTTTTCCTCCTGCTTTGGCTCATCATGGTACTTTGTTTGGGAAAATTCATTGAGGGAAAATACAGTACAATGGACACAGCAAGTCAGAACATCAACTTGGTCCTAAATCCACACAAGTCATCTCACATCGAGAAACGAGAACTATCATCAGTGAATGTCACAGCCATTCCAATACCCGGTGGGGTAGTTTGGGACAAAACGGATTACGAAATCTATGGCCCAGTTGAACTCTTGAAATATCCACATCGATTCAAAGTTTCATTAAGTGACTTTGTAAAACCAAGTACATTCTCTGATGATTGGGACTTTGAAAGCATAAATAATATGATGTCAGATTTAGTAATGTAAGCAAAATTTACAGAACATGATTATTTACAGGGTTCATCGAACTATGAACAAATGTACTGCTATAACCACTATGCGCATCACTATTTGCATAAATCTGCTCAACCTAGAAATGTTTTTAAGTATAATCAATGGGAACATTGTGCAACTCCACCTAAAAGCAGTTCGAAAACATTTTTTGAGAAATTCCCATACTTCTCAAGGTTTAACACAAGTGATGCAGAAACATTTTATTATAAACTGTTAGATAAAACAGGGATAAAAACTATGTTGACAAATACTAAATTGATTTATTCGGAAACATTTTATGAAACAATGATTACATTTGGTTTTGATTTCTGGAAAAACAACATTGAAACAAGAAACATCTGGGGTACAAATGAATGGCAGGTCCAAGGTTTAGAAGCATTATTTCGAGCCTGCATGATCCCAGAACAAATAATGTTCTTGAATGACACCATTCAACAGACTACTTGTCTTGGCCTAGCTAAGATTAAAGACCTAAACAAACTGTCTATTCCAAAGCCAATACCTGATAATACAACTACAGATATTGAGATAGACGTATCACAAATTTTACACCAAAACAGAACACATCCTGATTGGAAAAAGTGGTTAATCTGGCCAACAGACACAAATAACTGTCAAGATAGATTCCTGAACAAAATACAGGGGTTCAAAATGACCAGACCAGAACTTAGATACTCCCAGAGACAACATCCAGGGATAGTAACAACATACAGTGTAGGGAAACTATGCCTTGAATGGCTACAGACATCCACACTGGCAGAAATGAAGCAACACTTGACTTTACTTAAAGACCGTGCTGACTTGCGCGATTTCATAATGGGACCACGGAAACAGCGTCAAAAACGTTTCATAGCGGCCAGTATACATGCTGCGTACACCGAAGCTTGGAAAGTAACTCAAATTGCGACAGCAGAGAAAATACGAGAAATTGATTGTATTAATTTGCAAAAATCGCTATCTGTTGTGGACAATGGGTTAATGACTCTGTCCTCCAGAATATATTCACTGGACAGTATTGTATCATCTGCTATCGATATAATAGATCAGGACTTGCTAATGTTACAACACGGTCAGTCCCAATTACGTTCTATTGTACAGCTAGGCTGGACGTTGAAAAATCTGCGTTCAAGCTGCGTGCCATGGCGTCTGATAAACACAACGTCATTATTCTCTATCTTTAACCTTACTGATAAACAAATCAGTTTGGCACAAAAAGGAGCAGACTATACGATTCTGAGCATTGAAAAACTTGAGAGATTACCATTGACAATGTCAGAAAGACCTGTCATTGAATGGATTATACACGGAATAATCACAATTCCGATAACAACTTTCCAATTTAAAAATTGCCAAGAGTATATACCAGCAGGCCAGTATGAAAGGTTGGGTAAAGGGTACATTAAGTCATCATGGAAATTACCTTACACACACACATGTTATAGTGACAAGAACCAGAATGCATTTCTTAGTGGTAACAATTGTAAACGATCACTAAGCGGTATACTTCTGTGCCAAGGTATTAATTTGCATGGGGCCTGTGAGGGAACTTCAAATAACCTTTCATGCCACCAGCACGGCACACCTGCAACACAGATAGAGCCATTCTTTAGACAACTTTCTAACGGGAGTTACGTTCTAATAACGGACCACAGCTGTTGTGGCATGGTGCCAGGGAAAGCATATCTCGTAAGCGTTAGTTCCATGGTCACTTGCTGTATGCAAGTATTGTATCCAAATGGCCCTCCTGATACAGAGGCGACGATTTGGCCTTCTTTGAATATCTCTTCTATACGAATTGATACTTTAAGCAGAATGAAGTCTGTTCTTTTACAGACAACCGTGCCTTTAACGTCATCAAAAGAAACGTATGATCTTCAAGTTGCAAGGACAACAGCAGAGATACATACACTTTTATCAACTAATTGCCCTGTGCATATCGTAGAAATGCTAAGCCAAATCCTAAATATGTCAGATGCCAGTGGTATCGCACATGTATTTAAGACAATTTTTTCAAGACTGTTAACACCCTTCGAAGCAGTCCTGGGCATCTTTCCCAATTCTGTCCATTCGGTCTTTGGCGGCTTATCACTACTTTTGGTACTCGTAGCAGGAATTTTATTTTTGACTCTTCTGCTCCGATATGGCAAGCCAAAACGCAGACAAGACTCAAGCAACGATGGAAGAAATGATCCTAGCTATACGCTATCAGGACCGCATGACTAAGTCCTTGGATTAGCCCGGCTAAGAGATCTAAATATGACCTGGTTTCTTTCATTCAGACCTATATGGCAAAACTGCATCTTACCTGTGCTTCGATGTATGCTATGCGGAGAGGAATGCGTGTTGGACACCTGTCTTACACTACAATCATCAGTACCAATGGATATCAATACTTTGCTAAGTCCTGTAACGGCTCATGCATCATGTTGTCCCCAGCAGTTACCAATCCTGATGACGGCATTCGTTGAAACTTCACCACTACGATTAGGTGGCAGTGCAGTACAAGATGAGAGCAACATCACCCAGGTACGACCCTCTGTGAGCATTGCTGATCCTGACATCGATGATAGCAATCATTCTCACGACTGCCCCGTTGCAGCATTTTCAAACATGGTCGAACTTTCACCTGAAGCTGTAGACTGCTTTTTTGCACATCTGTCTGAAATGATGTTCTCCCCTGAACAGAAAGAATAACTTTTTAAGCAAACCGGCACACAGCGTTCCCCTGAACTCTGAATTCAGCCTTCGGCTTTGATAAACAAAAGCTACTGAAAACATTTGGAACTATTTTCTCCCCTGAAAACAAATTTTTTTTTTTTCAAAATTCCAAAATATTTACCCTTTTTCTGGCACATGTACTCTGCTTAAAGTAGAACTATTCTGAAAGAACAGAGCTTCTATTTTTAGTAATTCTAGAGACAAAATATTACCTCAGCCTCTAGCACACTTACAAGAAATTGTATTTATATATGATGAAATAGTCTCGACCTTCTTTTCTGTTTTAAGAGACATTTCATGTGTAATTTTCGCAAATCGTTCAGCTAAATATATATGCATCCTTTTTTACTGAATGATTACACTGCTTGATAAACGTACAGTACCAATAATCTTTTGTGTATTTCGCATAAACCATTTCAAATGCAAAAATGTATTTTGGGGTGGGTTGGAATACACATGCACCTTTAAATGTTTACTATTGCTTAGTTTTAGTAATGATGGACATTAGATCGTGGAGTGGGTATTGTGTTTTTATCTAGGAACCTGAATCAATATTGCTATTTTATGCCCTTGTACGGCTATAATCAATAATATCCCTATAATGGCATAAGAATCAGATCCATATTTAAGGAAATAGCCCTTGCAGTCCAAGGCACGGCAAAAGCTACTTCCTTGGATTCCTAGAAAGCACAACGAGTTCTTTCGACACATGAAACCTCCAGCAACCTGGGAAATCCCTATTTGCTTTGTTTTGATTTGTAATAGAACTCCTGCGAGCACTGTAAGAACGGCCAGTTCTTAGTGACATCTTTATTGACGTCTTATGTCCAAACCTTACGTCAAACTCGGCACCTTTCAGGTATAAATATACCAACGTTGCCTTAAGCAAACACACAGTGGTGGTTTTGGAGCAGAGCAGCTATCTACTTGCCGAGAGCCCAGCTGATGCGAGAGCCCACAAACGCTGCCCCTCCTCTTTGACGCGCTGAGAAAGACGCTGCCGAGAAAATCCAGCTCCGGCGTTTCCAGCCTACCCTTGCGGGTTGCTGGGATATCGAGTCCTGAAAGAGAGATACCAGACCTCCTGCGTTCTATTCCCAAGGTACGGTGCTGACTAAACCCTCAAAGAGAATTCTTGAATCAGATTCTTGGCAAAACCAACTTAACTTAAACTGCTACTTACTTACTCCTTCCCACGTATTAGGCTTAGGTCAGGTACACCGGGGTGGGCGTATTTTAGAAGCACCAGTTGAGCACGTTAGTCAATGTACATATGTATGTATATATTTTATCCATTTTAAAGTATCTAATGGCTAAGAAACCATATCAATGCTTTAACAGTATTATTTCATAATACTCCTTTTACTGTACGTACTTTACTTTATATTAAGTATTGCAATTGTGGCAATTCATTTCTCTTGCATGAGAAGGAAGACTGCTCAATAAATAATACCTTTTATTGAAAACGCCCGTCTCTCTCTTCTCTGCACTCTGGTGAAACTAAGAACGCACAATTGACTGAGTGAAATAGCTGTCTATTGTTTTCACACGACTCTAGAGATTTACTCTTATTCTGAGGGAGCAAAATTGTCATGTTATATGGTTGTCGGAAGCTAATCCCTTCTTGTCTATCCAGTGAGGTTAAACTCCTCCTCGTTTATTCGAGAAAGTTTTTAGTGACCTCTGAGCTAGCTGGCAAACCTTAAGTCTAATATAGTCAGTAGAGACCTAGTCGACCTCAGTCCTTCGTCTACACTGCTGAATATATTATTCCAGTGTGCAGAGCCTATTGGGAATATAGGAACTACACTACAAAGGAAGATCAATAAGTTAACAGAGGCCTGGGACGGCCTCGTGACGCAGAAAAAAAAATACTATTATGGACGCCCAATTAATAATAATAGAGGCCTAAGCACGTGGCGTAGTACAGAAATACGACACAGAAATGTATGCACGCATAATTTTTAAGATTAGAGGTGTAGAGGACCTTGTGACTTATAAAGAAATATTTCAATTATGTAAGTACAATTTAAAAACATTGAGGGGTAGGAACGCCATATGAAGGGTAAACAAATAGCTTTATGCATATACAATTTACAGTGGAGGCTGAAGTTGTGACTTCTTGTCTTACCTTTGCTTCTGTCATCTTTTGTCGTGTCTTGAAAGGCTGCGGTTTCGCTGAGTCTAGGGTGTTTTTGACAGTCTGTCTGTCACCGCAGCAGAGGCAGGCAAAAGAGAGCGTGCTCACGTCAGTGCCCGCATTATATGGGAACCGCGGGGGCTGACCAAACCAAGCCCAGGGCCATCATTGGTAGCGTTTTCATGGTCTGCAAGAATGATGGCCCTGGGGGACATGCCATTGGGTAATGTATTGGTTTGCAGGCTAAATGATAGCAAGCATGCTAGGTGGTGGCATGTGGGTAGTGTGGGCGGGCATACACCACGCTTGTGCAAGTATGAGTGTGTGCACTAACAATTAACAACAGAGAGAGATGGGGCGGTGTTATAATGTACGCAGAGTCAGGCCCAGAATCGGATCTGCAATGAGTCAGCACTTCCAATCATTCTCCTTAGAACGCCCTGAGCTCTGATTTGTCACTGAGAGGGTGATCTCACCATAGTTTGTACTGCTTATCGTACAAATATGCTTTGACGTTACGCGTTGCATTAAAGCTTCGATGTGACGTAATGTACGGCGTTCTGTATGCGAAAGGGGGCAATGTTTCTACTTGGTTTAAAACATGTATGTATTTAATGTACATACCTAGGGCAGACATTTGGGAAAACTATGAATTTGTTTTAATACTTGTAATAATCATATATTACTTTTAAAAAGAATTACACAAATCGCGGTAGAACATCATGCGTACTCATATTAAAAGAGCTGCGCAAGTGCATCATAAGCGTACGCAAAGCCATGTGACTTTAAAAGGAGAGATTTGATTGGTTCATAACTTTGCCTATTGCGACTGTTATAAGTTCCAACCAATAATAATTATGCGACTTTGACTTTCTAAGAAGAAGCATTTGTTCTGAGAATCTTATCAAATAGAAGGAAGATCACCATAATAAGAGCAATGGAGTCATCTTCCAGCAGTTCTTCAGAGGGAGATTTCATTCCTGAAGAACATCCAAAGAAGAGGAAAGAAGCTCTAATTTGAAAGTTTTTCACTTTTCCAGAAGGTCAAAAAAGGTTAATGCTCCAAAAGTAACATGTAAAGTTTGCGAAACAACTCTTTCAAGGGTTGATCCATGTAAAAAATACTCCTTTGGCACAGCAAATATGGTGCGACACGTGAAGAACTTGCACCCCAAGAACTTTGCTCGAGCTGCAAGACGGAGGATGCACGAGATCCCACCTGCTTCTGCACCAAGCACATCAACTGTGGCAGCAGCATTTTTAGCAAGCAGTCCACACCCACATATTGATTCTGACTTTCCTAAAGTTAAAATTCTATGCATTTATTGTGATAAACTTTTGTGTTATGGGGAACAGTCTATAGACTTGATGAAACGCAGGATGCAGGATCATTGCTGTCCTCGACATTAGTTGTTCTTTTTTTCATTCTTTTGTTCCGCTTGGAATTTGTTGAGAAAACACAAAAAAAATACAAAACAAAAAAAACTGTACTTTTTAGAACTACCTTCACTGGTCAAAGAAAGTACTATCTTTCTATGTTAGTGTTTAAAAGTTTGTCAGAATGAATGTGTAGTTCATAAAGGAATGAATGAATATGTTACTAGTGTATGGAGAATGTGAAAGTGTAGAACTATAAGGAACTGCTACAGCATAAATCTATAAGGTGTTTATCTATAATATACTGTAGTATGTCCGAAGCCCTTGAAACTATGTTTTTTTCAATGAATTTGCAAGTTTTTTTTAAATGCTAATTCCTAACTATAATGTGTGTGAAACCTATGGTTTTTTCAGTGAATATGTATATATATATGCAAAAAGAACGCGAACCAAATACTCCAGAAATACCGCAATCTTCAGGACACCACCAGAGAAGGAAACGAGAGCTGACCCAACTGGCAGGTAAAAAAATTATTTATTAGATTTTTTTGCCACCAGCATAACGTTTCGGCCTGCCCAGAGGCCTTGATCACACAACGCTAGCAAGGGAGCAGTTGATTTTTAAAGTGCTGAGTGCTCAAGAACATGTCACAAGAACAACGAGACCCGCCTTGATAGAAATAGAAAACATTTTATCTCTCCAATCAGATCAAAGCATTTAAAATTCACATAGAGAAAATAGACCTGAGCAAATATTAATAAATAAATAAATACATTCCTTGCGACAAAAAAGCTTATACAATAAATAAAGCTTAATTTCATCAAAATGTCACAAAAAATGCCTAATGCTTGGTCAAAGAAATCAAGTACAACACATTCTGTTGTTATACAGTTGATAAACCTCCTCATATATATGTGGTGATTTATAGGATAAAAGAGAAGCATAACGTCAATGAGTGATAGGAGTAGTAGAAGGTCTATGGACAGTTAATAAACTGTGATTTAGTGTTTTTTAAAGAGATGAGTCTTCAACTTTTTTTCCTAAATTGGAGCCGTGTTTGGGAACTTGTGGTGTATAAATATATGCTGTGCTGTCTGAATTCCATACAATATTTTGTACATTATGCAAGTTAATTTATATATCGTTTTGGGAAAAGCCTAATGCATTCACCCATTATGCATCTGTGCAGCACCAAAATGAGACTTTGATTGCTCCCGAATTCATATTTAGTGACTGACTAAGAATTGATGAAATACCCACAAAACCATGAGAATACAAAAAATGGATATGGAGTACATATTGCCATTAACAACATATACAAATTAATAAAAGATAAGTATTAAAAACTCATGGTTTCAAATGATCAACAGATATATTGAATGACCTTTCATTTCAATGTTATGTTAACCGCATGCGCGCTAGCGGTTTTCCCGCTGAGCGTTGAGATTTCAAAAATCCCGCGTTACTTGACAAGGTCAACTCGTCACACGCACAGCGCAGGTAACGCCCATGACGAGTTGACCTTGTCACACGCATCGAAGGGGTTAAGTAAGGAAACACTTTAGGGCACCCGTACATCCAAAGGGTTTCTTGGTGTTGTGACAACCAGGAGGAAGAGTAGGCATGGCCCAGGCTAATCAAAAGCTTTCTTAAACAGCCAGGCCTTCAAACACATCCTATACCTCAGGAAATTAAGTTTCATCCTATTTGAGGAAGAACAAAAGTTGCATAAGATGGGGGCCGGGAGAAGCTCCTGCCCCCTTGAACTGTGGTGTTCTCAACTGGTTGGCAAAAGAGGATTTCAGAGCTCAAGGAGGAACATATCTCTTAATTCTGCTTGCTACAAAGGCTGGAGCCTGGTCATGATTGGATTTGTAAATAATATAAGCCATTTTAAAAAGAGCTCCCTGTTTGACAGGGGGCCAGGGAAGCTTTAAGGCAAGCGAGATATGCACGTCTATGTAATTTACAGATTATACCCGCTGCTGTATTTTGAATGATTTGTAATTTGTTTAAAGAAGTTGCAGGGAGATCTAAATACACAGGGGCAGATTTATGATAACTGGCGCATCCCCAGGGATGCGCCAGTTATTTTGCGCCGCTGCTCCGCCACCCATGGTGCGCCGCATTTACAATGCAGTGCACCATGGGGCAAAAACGGCACAGATGCGTGACGCATCTGTGCCGTAAAGGTGGCGCATTGCTGGAGTTGCGTCACAAGCGCGACGCAGCTCCAGCAAGGCTCGGGGGTGCCCCATCTTTACAATGCTGCGTCAAGACCTACGCCTGCTTCAAGCAGGGGCAGGGTTTTGACGCAGCATTGGCCTGAAAGTGACTGAGTGCAATCTTATAGATTTCACTCAGCCACTTTTGCGAGGCGCACCAGCCCTGGAACACCCACCCTGCGCCGGAACGCCCTCAAGTGGCGCAGGGCTTTACAACGTGACGCATCTGCCTAGATGCGTCACGTTGTAAATGGGTCATAGGGATGCGCCACGTTTACGCCGCAGTTGCGTGACGCAAACGTGGTGCATTCCCAACATAAATCTGCCCCACAGAGTTTGCATAGTTAAAATGGGACATAATCACTGCTGCTATAGCCGCGTATGAAAATAATTTCATAAAAAGTGGCATTAGGTAGTGAACACTTTAAGTACCTTCATACAAATCTGTCATGCCAATAATAAATATTTGGTTAGGGACTACACTGTTGGGAGAGAGGTAATTATGTTACAGGTTCTAAATGCTGATTGAAAATCTAATGTACCACAATGTCTAAAAAGAGAAATCCACCTTCTCTTTTCATTTATGCATAACGTTGCTAAAGGTATGACACTCAATCTCTGTTTGATATGTAACGTATTATGTCCCTTCCTTTTTGCACTCTGCCCCTCACCCAGCTATACTACCATCCTGCTCATCGAAAACACCTCAGCTCCTCCCGATATAAATGGGAGTTGTAGCCCACACAAGGTTCCTTGCGGTCCTTGTGTGAGGAGGAAGCCCAATCATAAAGCATGTCAACTTCGGGTGAGTGAGGGTTCTCATCCTTAACCCCTTCGATGCGGCCGCGATTCCCCTGCTGTGCTGTAAACAGCACGAACAGGGGCAGGCCGTGACGAACCCCAGCCGTCATCAGCACACGAGCACCGTAGTGCATGACGGCTGGGGTTCGTCATGAGCATGGAAGGGGTTAATGCACTGATGCCTGTCCTTAATGCTACCAGAGGTACATGTAGTGTGATTAAATAGTCAATTTCATCAGCCTTGTCGAATAGCACGCCTTCTGACTTGTTTTTGGTTTTAGGTGCAGTATTTTGCACATTATTTTCCCATCCTGATTGGTATGCAGCTTCTAAACTTGGATGATAAATTGAATGAATGAATAGGATTGGTCACATGTGGTGACAGTTTAAAAATCAGTGTCCAGCAGAAAAGAGATTAGCATGTAGCTTATAGAACCGTAAGAGTTGGAGATGTACACTCTTCCGACTAATAAAGGATGACATCACCTCAGTGCTTAATTTGAGCAGGGGTGGGGGGGTGTTCCTTATGACAGTCTACCACATGGTGGCACAGTTTGTGTGTTTTAGAAAGGAGCACAACAACATCAGTCGCTTAATAATTTATTGAACATTAAAATGACTAATACCGGCCACCCAAACTATTTTTTATAGCTTTAGGGGGCTGGAATAGTCTGAAGTGCCACACTTGAAGGAGTTTGATGTTCGTAGGTGTGTTTGTACTGTCACCAGCAGCACTGGCAGCAATGAGTGGTGCAAGCTGAAGAGGCCTCCTGGTACTTATTTATTTAAAAATTAACACTGTGGATCATCTTACTAATACAACATGATATCTATGGAAGGTAGAATGTTGTGATTGCTGCTGTTCAGGAATACACCATTGCATGGTGGCTGCTTCATGCAAAGCTGAATTGAAGGGTCCAGTTTTTGTACGGGTCATACAATACCATGCATAACAGTTTTTGCAGCATACCAAAGCACAATTTCATCCTAACTTTGGCAAACAAATTTGCTAATTGCTGCTTGGGATACAGCGGCTAGAAAATGGGTTGTGCTACACAAGAGCAACAAAAAAAACACTTTTATAACTAATGCATTAAAAACACACTAAAACACGCCCTGCAAATGAAGACACAATCATTAAATGCACATGTTTTAAATTAGAGATTCTGCCATAGTAAAGTGTATCCAGAAGGAGCAGTTGTGTCTCATCATATAGGTGTACAAAAATATTTGTACCGTACCCAGAACACTGACTGCCACATTGTTGTGAAGATAAGTGTATGTAGACAAGTGCGGATTTCTTATATTTATCTCCAAATCTACTTTCCTTATCGCTACATATAACATCATGGTACATTACTGCAATAAGTGATATTCTGTTTATGATATTCTTGTATGGTAATATAAAAACAGAATATTCAGTTAGAAGGGCCTCTTCCGCAAAAGGTGCAATGCAGGTGTGAACAGCACAAGTCCGTGTAGTGCAAAAGGTCTTCTAGTTTATCATTCTAGTATAATTCGGGAGCCCTCCATAAGAGACATAACGCACATATTTAAATATTTATTTCATCCAAGCATTAACTGTCAGTCAGCTGCGCAGATGTGATTGATGGCTTCTGAAACTACCAGTGGAGCAGCTCGTAGGACCCGGAGGAGACCCAGAATGAAAACATTATCCTGCTTAGGGTTATAGAAGGTTGCGCTAATACTTTAAATTCAGCAGAACTGACAAAGTCAAAAACCTTACATTTTCCTTCATTAAAAATACAATGCATTTGCTTTGGACTGAATACTGTCAATAATGTATTTATATGATCTGAGATTTTACAGTTCACTGCACTCTGTCATCAATGCTTTGGATGATGACATGGACACGAATGAATATGTGCACAATTTCTATAGCGAATATGAACCTGCACTTACAATACGATCCAATGTTTCAAGAAAATTACCACATCTTGAATTGTTGATGTAATTACATACCAGCTTTTATGCGTGGCAGGTGATGTATTTGCAACCTCAGTAAGCTAAATACAAAAATTGTTATATAAGTATAAACATGACTGATTTCAAATATTTTGTTTTCATTATGAGTTAAAGAAGATCAGAGCGAGATGACAAGAGTCCATGCGGATTGAAATTTGCACATCACAAAAAAGCAATACTGACAACATTTAGATAAATGCATCTTAAGGAGTCAACTTAGCAGGAAGGGATCACATGAAAGCATGGTCTTTGAAAATATAAAACACAAAAAAATCGAAATACAACATGTAGATTGCAAAATGTCACATGAAAGGAGATTTTTTTAATATATACTTTTATTGTTTTGCAAACAATATTACTATTTAGCATTGTAAGAGTACAAAGAGTGAAATTCCATGCAAAACTGTTGCATATTTATACAATCCACTGTTTTAAAACTAATTACAAAGGAGAAAAATTAACAAAGGAAACTCTTCTGTTTGTTCAACAAGATAATCATTTCCTCATATTTTCCAGTGATGTCTTGGGGCAACCACTATTAAAACTTCAATGTTGTTTGTTGACGTTTTAATCTTCAGAGATTGTTGACTGATAATACATCTTCCTCCTTCTCCATCACTTAAGGAACTTCTAGTGTCTTTAACAAGTATAACATTAGCACATCCTTGTGCTTTTAAAATGAAACAAAACAAACAAAAAGGAATTAACAACGGTGTCCTTACACCTTCTTCAATATGGTGGTAATGCCACCATTTTCTTTCAAAACAAGTTCTTGCCAATTAGAACAGTGAACAATCATTTCTTTAAACTACGCACAAGTAGGTGCAATGTTGATGTTTTCAGAAGTTTGGCTGGGCGTACATGATACTCCTATGTCAGTAGAAGATGTTCCTTTCTCATTCAGAATTTTTAAATATTCATGTTTGTGGTTGCTTTTGATTTGCTTCCACATCAAGGATGTGCTGTAACTATATTTTTTCATAGTACCTCTGGAAAGCTGCTTCCCTCGAAGCTTGCATTCAACATACCTGGCAGTGGCTTTCTTTTCTCTAGAAAGTACAATAAACCAATTTGACACATCACTCTGCTTTCGTGTGAAACTAAGGGGCATATTAGCAACAAATAGCGATAATTATCGCTAAATGCGCTTAGCACACTTTTTTTATCGCCGCCTATCGCCGGATATTATCGCAGAAATAACGTGCTATTAGCAACTTTATCTCTAAAGCGATGAAATATCCGGCGATAGCGGCTCAATGCATGAATATCGCTGGAAATCCAGCGCTATTCAGGCATTATCGCTAATGGGGACTTAACCTGAATATCCACCTCCCATTGGATATACAGGTTAAGTCCTGGTCTGAGCAGGCGTTAGGTTCTAAGCGATATTTGCGCTTATCGCAAATGTTTTAATCGCCTTCGCCTGCCTTGCTAATAGGCGATAGCTGTGTTAGCGACTGCTTTCAGTCGCTAACAGGTCGGGTACGCCCACTTTGCATGTCATTAGCGATAAATATCGCTGACATGCAAAGTGGTTAACAGATAGTGATTCTGTGTTGAAAATAATCACAGAAAATGTAAAGAATCAATCAAATACTGAGATCATCAAGTTCAGGAACGCTGTTACTTAAAGCATTCAACAAGCTACTTTGAGAAAACTTTGAGTTATTCTTTAGAATTTTTTTTTTTATAAAGATTGCTTAATCAGTCAAAAGGGTATAAATCAACATTTAAGGTTGAAATACAGTGCTATACAAATGAAAAAAAGAAAAGTGAAAAAAACAACCTATAATTAATTTGCAATAAAGTCCAATCCTGTATAAATTTGAAAGATGACATCTATTTTAATACAATAAAAAAACATCTATGAAGGTTAATCATAATCAAAAGAAAAGGACTGAATGGTCGACGTTTCGGTCTTCGATGGAGCTGATCCTTAAGACCTTCTTCAGGGCAGTACAATATGCAAACAGTTTTGACCTTTTACTGAGTTGTTCAAGAAAGACCTTGTAGGCTCCAGTATGGACGATTTCCTAAGATGGGCTTAGATATCAGTTCTCTGCTGGAATGAAAACGACCACTTTGCGTAATTTCCGTGGTGTTACGATATCCAAATTAAATGAACTCAATACGTCCGATTCTTCAGACTATTAAAATCTTCTCCTCCAGCACAGGCTGTCCGGGGTTCGTGGTCTGTGGCAGGGGTCGTTTTCATTCCAGCATAGAACTGATATCTAAGACCAGCATAGGAAATCGTCCAAATTAAAAAGAGAAAAAGTGGAAGATAAAGTAAAAGAGAGGGATAACAAGGATCAGCCGATCATATCCCAAATTGTAAGAATATCAATACATAGAGGGGGCAGCTAGCTAGACCCAGTGAAGATGAGACTAAATCCTTTCAGTATTTTTGATTGATCGAGGACCCCTGGCCTTAGCAACTGCAATTTCACATTCAAAGATTTGATGCAGCATTGCTCAGAATTCAGTTACTTTGGTGATATAGGATTGAACCATTCCCTGGCAATGCTTGGGTTGGGTTGAACAAGCTTTATTCGAGATATTTTCTCATAAAAGCACAGCATAAAATCAAACATTACAGATAAAAACAGATCATTTAACATATACATATTCTTATAAAACAGTTGTGCAAGCTCATACAATACCAAGGTATAAAAATACACATATATAACCAATTACATTGAAATTTGTAAAAGGAGAAGAAAAATATAGATCCGGTTAACTAAGCCCACCCATCAGCCGCCGCCTGATTGCCCAAGCCCACCCCAAATATTTGGCTACTCCGAGAACTATTGACTCCTGAGTAGATGTACATAAGATTCTCATTGCCACTGCACTGTGTCGTGTCCCAAGATTTTTACATACTGGGGTCAGCCATGCCCTCCTTGGTGACGAATAGGCTTCGCAGACAAATAAAAAGTGACCTAGGCTTTCAACAGCTGCTTCACACGCTGGACAAAACATAGTGGTCGGCCTCTGCCATCCCGCAGTTAGTTTTTTTAGCGGGAGGGATCCAGATCTTAACTGGAAGACTAACTTCCTGTCCAGTGGGACTGTGATGCTGTCCCAATAGTTTTCTAAGATAGGACAGATTTTGTCTTCCAAGAAGCGACCCGCCATAGAGTCAGATCTAGTACCTCTCAGAAGGCTGTTATCCACCCAATCCCAATATTGGGACTTGAGGGCTTCCTTGCTTGGGAAGACTTCCCCCTGCGGGTTGGTCCAAAGATTAGAAAGGCCCAAATTAATTAGCATGGCCCTTAGATTTTTTAGCCACTTTATCTTGTGGAAATTGTCTTCCTTAATTATTGCCAGGAAGCCATCAGCATAATGCCTAATCTGTGGGGTTGTCCAGAGACGTCTCCAATAGAGAACAGGGCGCAGTCGCACTCTATCACTAATTGACCGTCTACCCAGCTCAAGGAACAGTGGTATTAAGGGGGTACTCTGTGGGAGACCTGTGATTCCTCTGAGGAACCTGTTTTCAGATATCTGTAAGGTCGATAGGTTATCCCAAGCCCATAACTCTGCGCCGTATAAGGCCGCCCCTAGCACCTTTGCATCATATACTATAAGGACAGGTTTAATGGGTTTAGTCTTGGATTTTCTGTGTTCTCCCGCAATGCCCCTGATGTTTTGGCAATGCATAAACGAGCACTGACAATTATAATCGTAATCAATGAACTAAGGTTGACATCTGTCCTGGCCTTATGACCCAACATAATTTCCTTATTGCTCAGATGGATTTCAAATCCCAAATGCTCTGAAATCAATTGGAATAAGCTATCCCAAAGCTTGGAACATTCAGCGAACATATGGACAATGTCAGCCGCATAGAGTTGGTACCAGGGGCTCCAGACTTTAACCATATCGAAATACAATTTGTGTATGATAAAGCACACAGATTGTTCTAAATTGCCGTAGCTTAAGGCTAACCGAGAATAATGACTGATCTAATATTGCAAGTGCATCCTATATATTTTGGTAGCCATGACTGCAATTGCGAAGCACTGACTCCATCTTAAATCTAATTTTATACTGTCATCCTGAGCATAAAATATGTATTTCTGATACATCGAGCTTATATTTATTGGCATTATCTCCCAAGAAGACTTGTAGAAACAGGTTAGGAGTTCAAATGTTTCCTGATCATTACTAAACTCAAACCTATGTAATAGATAATACCTCACCTGTAGGTACTTAAAGAAGTAGCATTGTGTGAGGGTGGTGTAGAAAGGGGGCGGGGCTTCAGACCAGCTCTCAGGAATCGCGCTGTGTAGGACTTACAGGAGGTACCAGGATAGCTTTTTGGTCCCCAAGGTCTCTCAGAAGTAGAGTGGACTCCATCCCCTAACCAGCAGTGTGCCAGGAGGTGCATTTGCAGAGTGACGGAGAAAGGGGGCATGGCCTCCAAAGTCCTCTCAGCAATCAGGCTGTGTGGGATTTACTGGGGGTAACAGGAGGGCTTGTTGACCCCTCAAGGACCCCACAACATCCAAGGTTAATTCATCCCCTAATCAGCAGTGTACTAGGAGGCGTGTTTGGAGAGTGGTGGAGAAAGAGGGTGTGGCATCCGAAGACCTCCCATCAGTCCCACTATGTGGGGCTTACTGGAGGTAACAGGAGGGCTTGTTAGCCCCAAGGAACTTCTGGACCCAAGGGGACTTAATCCCCCAACCAGCAGTGTTCCAGGAGATGCATTGCACACTGGTGGACAAAGGGGCGGGGCATCCATTTTTATTTTTTGTATTTATTCAAGGAGAGGGGCACGAGGCCCCCCTTCCCTGGCACAATCTTTGCACTGAGGACCCCATCCCCCGGAACCTGGACATTTATTTTTCTTTATTTTTTAATATTTTAAAGGGGAGGGGCAATTTTGGCCCCGGGGAACCCATCCACCTAGGCCTGGGCTCTGTTGTGGGTGCACTGGTCCCACCCAGGGCATTGACTTGTCACTAATGAGGACCACAGGGGGAGACCTGTGGGCATTGCTTTTGGACTGGGGGAGCTGCTGAACATGCAGCTCCCTTTGTCCAGAAGCAGTTCTCCTCCGCTTCTAGTCAGCAAGAGCATTTGTTATGCTCTCGCTTGCTAGAAGCGGAGCAGAGTTTGGTATAGCTTAACAGGAGTGGTGATGCTCTCACAAAGCAATGGCACACTACTATGTCCCAGCGATTGCAGGAGCCAGCCCTGGGGGGAGGTGGTCCCCATGGCCGTGTCATTTGCCCCATTTGCTCCCACGTCACCTCCCATTTATTAAAGTTAAAGTCCCTGGAAGGTGGTGGCCCCTGTGGCTGCAGGGGGGGGGTTCATGCGGCCCCATGCAATATTTTCAGATTAGTACCAGGGGAGGTGGAGGTCCTCAGGGCTACAGTGGTCTAGGAGGAACATAAAATATAAACAAGTCTTGGGGAGGTGGCGGTCTCTGTGGCAGTGAGGGAGGCCCTATGGGCCTCCCCCGCATTCATTGTTAAAGAAGACCTGGGGAGGTGGTGGGGGTGGTCCCTGGGGTAATTTTCAGCCCTATGAGGAGGGGCCCGTGTGCCCCTTCCCTTAATAAAACAATGCCCCAGGATCTGGCTCACCCAGGGGCCAATAATGAACTAAGCGTGGGAGAATGCGCTTCTTTTGTTTAAAAATAAAAGCTTATTTTGGTCCTGCTTTGTCCCTGTGGAACCCCTCTCAATAGGCCTAGGGGGTCAAGGTATTTCTACCCTGTCCCCTTTATCAAACTCAGCTTCATGCCAAGTCCCATGATGGCTGCCAACGCTTCCTGGTTGAAGTGTTGGCAGCCAATCAAATTTCAGTAGGATTTAAGTAGTATTTTGGGCTCCCAGATATCTATATTTTTTACTTAAATATCTCTGCAACTACTGAACAGATTTACACCAAATCACAAAACGCATGCTTTGTGGACCAACATCTAGCTTTCTACCAAATTTGGTGTAATTCCGTTTAGCATTTTGGGATGTAGTCATGTTCAAAAAATTAAAAATCCCCAAAGAGTAACATCGGGAAACCTTGTTTTGGGAACCTCCACTTTTTTCTTGGCCCCCGCCTGACGGATCACCCCAAAACGTCAAAACAGCAGCTGAACTAAAAAAGGGGTAGGGTTTTGAAAATGTGGTCAAGATTCGTCAAGCTGTGCCAAAGTTATTGGCAAAACAAAAAACGCTTTTCCTATAGAATCTTTCATCATAACTATTTGAGGCCTCAGCATAGAGGCAAAGATAATCCAGTGAATGAAACACTGCAGAAAGGAGGTGCAGAAGCCCAAATGCTGGTTATTTCAAACACTTTAAACCAAAATTAAATTGATAGCATGCTCACTTTCTCTGACACGTTTCGGCTTTTTGCATAAGCCTTGATCACAGATGAGCTGCTTTACGGTGTCAATTAACCATGTGCCTTTAAGTGCAGGCTGCCTTCATTTACCAGAATGCACTTTAAAATGTAAATACTTGTCTCAGCTGCAGTGAAATGGTATAATAATGCTCCAGTGCGTCTTTTTATCACTGCAGTCACAATCTAAAATTATAATTTTCAAAATGACCAATTAAAAAGCAAACCATATAGTGTGGCTACCAAGTTATATAAACTGTGCTTGGAGGTGGGTAAACAGTGGAATGGCATAAAGTGGAGTGTGATACTTGAAACAGAGGTACAGTTAATGTGGATGAACGGACGTACATGTAATGTGCCAAAAATATAGATTATAAGGTGTAAATGCTAATTTATGTTAGTAGGTATGAATAGTGTAACTAGTGTTAAAATATTAAGTGTTAAAATGCCCAGCAATATAATGTGCTGCGATATAGTGCAGTAATTTCACGGTATACTGTGGTACATGCCAATAAGAAAGCAGTATTTGATTGGCTCATGGCTGTCTTTACAGAATGTAAATGGCAGCCATGTAATTTTCAGTATACTTTTGTTGTATTCTGGGTTAGAACCTTAACTTAAGGTGAGTATTAGGCCCTATTGTTGTTCCCCTCCTATTACCACTTTACGAAAGTGATAATAGTTACAGAAATATATTTATAATTTTTCTAAATATTTTTCCAGCAGTTTAGGGAGAACTGTGCAGTTAAAAAAATAAGTAGCATGGTAATTTGTAAGTATTACCATGATACTATATACAGTTCTTTTGTGAAGATTTAAATATGTTAAAAAATTGAAAATACACTGTACTACACAATATTTGAAAACTATAGTGTAGTGCACTGTATTTTTAATTTGTTACCATATATATTTATATATATATATTAATGTATTTATCTCTCCCTATTATTGTTAGGAATCAGGCTTTGTTCCCTTTCTATGACCATGTTCCACCTTGTCATGTGACTTACCTTGATCCAGTGGCGGCTTCAAAAGCACTGCAGTCCTTTTTCTCGTTGCTTGGTTTCTTTTCCATGTCGGGATTTCGTGAGTCAGTTCCGGTTCCTGTGTGTTCTACTTCATGCGTCGGAGTCAAGCCGGGTACCCTGCGTTAGTGTTTACGGGCTCGTGAGCACTTATAGGTGGACTTAGTCGTTTGGCCTTCGTTCCCTCCCCCCAACCTCCACCTCCTTTTCCGTCCCCTTGGGTCCCTCTCCTTCCGTTGTGTTACCCTGTGACATTTCGCTGTTCGTTGGGACTTTGCCGGTATTCGGACTGAAGCTGTCCCTCTTCGTTTTTGGTTTCCCTTCCATTGGATGCCGACAGTGTGATGGAACAGGCGGCTGCGTGTTCGATTGGCTGTCAGCTTTAGTTCCTGGATTCCGTGCATTATCCACATCGTTATGTGGTTTCAGGCGTCTTGACTTCCTGCTTTTCCGATCCGAATCTAGTGTTTGTACTAGAGGAGTGGTGTTTGCTCCTTAGAGTTCTTATGGACTAACTGGGGTTTTTTATGTCAGGCTTATGACTTTTTCCCCCAATTGAGAAGGGTGAGGATTATTTTTTGTTTTTTTAACACTGCCTGGAACAACGGGAAGATATGCCGAGTCAAGACAGAGTCCCTCACTAGAAGCCCGCACCGCCTGTAAGCGAGCCGGTAAGGAGGTCAATTGTTGACTATTGATTGGGGCATGGTCATTAGAAAGGGATTGGGGATAACTTAAGAAAGGGGATCCCAGATAGCCATTACTGATGACGTGTTTGCCTTGTGTTTATGTACAGCAGTGAGGTGGGTCGGTGATCCCAGGAGGTTCCGAAGCATCCTTCAAGACTCCAGCAGTGTTGTCTTCTATTTTTTCCTTTCTCTCCCACCCTCTCTCTGTGCCCTTTTGTTTGCACATTGTGTTCTTTACGGTGTGCGGCACTTGGGTGTGGGTAGGGGACTGGGCCATTCCTCGTTCCTGCAGTGTAACGGGCTCCGTGGAGACGAAAACCCAACAATTATCACTTTAATAAAAAGGTAGTATGTAGGGGAAAAGTATCAAGCTAATACTTATCTATATCCAAGGACATAATGCAGAACACAGCCAAAGTGTACCTAAACTCAACATGGCTACCTTTAACTTCTATAAAGGCAATCATTAGCCATTGACTTAATGCCTTGTCATCGCTATGTACCGCAGTACTTATTCAAAATACAGAAACATTTCACAAAAGTACAGTGACATCAGATATCACAAGGAGAAAATGCCTTATAACTTAAAAAATAATACTTACCCTATCTGCCTGTAGTAACCACAAGGATCATTTGCACACCACAATGTGTAGTTCTGGCAAATTTTATCAAAATCTGACTACGTTTTCCCCTACACGTGAGTTCAAAGTCTATGGAAATATGCACTGGGGTCCAAACATGTTCTGAGACCCCGCCATTTTCTCCCCTTTGACCAATAAATGTGAAACTTCTATCCTTTGCCGATGTAGTTAAAGCAATAGGTCTGGAAAGTTTTGTAGAGATTCGTGAAAAGGGCACAAAGTCATATATATATTATTATATATATATATTTATTTATTTTAATTATTCATAGTTTTATATAGCGCAAACATAAACCATGGGTATCGAGAGTGCTTAACAATTACATAGCAGCAAACAGACATTACAACAAAAGAGAGATAAAAACAAACAAATCATGGGGAGAAAGTGACGATAGTAGTAAACAAGGTCAAAGAAATGTAATTGGATTAGACAATATTACTTTTAGGACATTATTGGCAAATAGTAAAACAAGTGTACAATAAGTGATGAATCAAAGTTGGTAAGGACTTACTGTACTGCAACAAATCAGGAACAAGGTTGTTATAATAGAGGTAGATGGAGAGAGCACAATCATAACTAATGTAAAATGGCAGGTATGAACTGGGTGACAAGCTGGATTAAGAGGTGAAGAGGAGAGTCGTCAGCTATGGTAAGAATTTGCTCATGAGGAAGATATTAGCTTCCTCCTTAAAGGCAGAAATAGAGCTCATTCTTCTGAAGTGAGAAGGAAGCGAGTTCCAGATTCTAGAGGCAGCTCCTGAGAAGTCTCTGTCATGGGTTTTCTTCTTCTGGAACAAGGGAGGTTTCAGAACTAGATCCCTGGCGCTCCGAGAAGGTCTGCCTCCCCCCAAAATCTTGATTTCTTTAGCAAGATACATCAGTGTTTTGTAGTGGAGAGCTTTTTGAGTAATACAAGCCAGTTTAAGTTGAATTCTGGCTTCGAATGGAAGCCAGTTCAGAGCCTTCAGATGAAGAGAGATGTGGTCAAATTTGTTCGATCATGTTAAGTGTCTTGCTGCAGCATTTGGACACGTTTTTAGTGGAGCAGTGGAGATATTGGTTAAGCCTGAAAGTGTTGTGCAACACTATTTGATCCTAGAAATGACTAAGGACTATACTGCCATTTTAAGGTCAGTGGATGAAATGAAGGATTTCAGTTTCCTGAGATAGCGCAAGTGAAAGCGGGAGCTTTTGGCCAGCGAGTTGATGTGAGTTTGCATGTTTAAGTTTTTATCAGATTTGGAAGAGTCAGCCAGGACGGGAGTGCTGTTTAGAGCAGTGATCGACTAGGTCCATTCCTTAACATCAGCGGAGCTTTTGGGCAGAGAAATCAAAAGGAATTTAGTTTTTTTGCACATTGAGTTTAAGATGATTGCAGGTTAGCCGATGTAAAGTCAGCTTTAAGTCATCAATCAATTACTTGATCTCCTCCAGAGATGAGATCTTCATATGAATCTGGGTATCATCTGCATACATGTGGTAGGAGGTGTTCGTATGCTGAAGAGTTTCATTGAGTAGTTCGACATGAAGGTTAAACATTGAAGGGGATACAGTAGAGCCCTGCGGAACACCAATCGAGATAGAGGAAGAGAAGGATAAATCATGGTTGACCAAAAATCTTTGGGTTCTGTTCTGCACAAAGGATTTAAACCAGTCAATAACTATACCCGATAACACCATCCTGTTTTCGAATCTGGCAATATTTCATGGTTTACAGTGTCAAATGCGGAAGACAAGTCAAGAAGAACTAGTAGGCAGGTTTCGTTTTCATCAAGTGCCAATAAAGCGTTGTCGACTATATGAAGAATTGCAGATTCGGTATTGTGTCCGGGTCTAAACCCAGATTGACAGTCATCAAGCAAATCAAATTTCTGGATGTGTTGGCTCAACTGGTGCTGCACACATGTTTCTAGTATTTTGGCTAAAAGAGGAATGTTGGTCAATGGCCTAAAATTATTAAGGCTGGCAGGATACTCTCTCTGTTCTTTTAAGATGGGAAGGACTTGACCAGTCTTGAGGCAGTCTGGTAAGCAACCTTAAGATAAAGAAGCATTGATAATATTGGCCCAGCTGGAGACAATACACTGGTGCAGTAATGGAAGGCATTTGGATGGAAAGGGATCATTGTAGTGGTTATTTGGTTTAATGTACAATATGGTTCTAGCAATGTCATTGTGGTCATATAGGTTGAAATCCGACCGCTGTGCTTCATTTTTGGAATTTGGCAATGGAGGGTGTAGTAGTTCGCGATGAAGAAAATGTGAATAGGAGAGTGCATCAGCTGCTGTCAAGAGTTTGATTTCCAGGGAGTTGGCTTTTGATGAGAAAAAGGAGGAGAATTCCTCGAAGCTGATTTGGCCTATGGCTGATTCATTTGAGGTTTTAGCAAGCCTGTTCGATTGATGTTTTATCAACTCAAAGAGTTTACACTGTGTTTTTCTGGTATTGTCAAGTTCAGTACTAAAGACATCTTTTTTTGATCTGAGAATGCTTTTGTTTAGGCGCTCCTGGTCTTTCTTAGAAGATGGAAATGGGAGGATGCGGAGTGATGCCTCCATTTCCTTTCAGCGAGTCTGAGGTTTCTCCTTTAGTCATTTAGCGACCCATTAAACCATGGATTTTTATCTTTCTCATGAATTCTTTTCAATTGTAGAGGAGTAATCAATCTGATTATGTTAGTCAAATCAAATCAAATCAATTTAGCGTTATTCGATTTGTAAAAACAGAATCATAAAAGCAATCATTTAAAAACGACATGATAATAAATACCAATACATGTAAGATAAATACATTAACAAAAAATGACTAAAATTAGTACAATACGTGGGAGGCTGGAAGTTTATCATGGGCACTCCACTCGATGCAGATTTATAAATATTGAGAAAGAAAAATTTAAACTGCATTAGTGCATTTATGTTAAAAAACAGTGATTGCACTTTCTTGTCGGACTATATACGGATTACTCCAGGATTACATCGAATTCCTGAGCCTAACAACACATTTTGAGTAGGTAGATACCACTTTAATAACATGTGCGTTTTCTAATGTTCTCAGTTTGATATAGGCCGCTCTGCAGGTTCGTAAACCCCATGCCTTTAGTAGAGGTTTCAAAAATCTTTCCCTCCGGAGTAGGTAGAACCTGCAAATTAATATGCAATGAATATTGCACTGGTGTGAGATGTTAACACGCGGGCAGATTTCAGTATCCCCTGTCCAATCATTCACTGTGAAAAAGTGATAAATCTGAAAAAAGTGTCCGTGCGGAGACGGGTCAAAAGCATACGTGTAAATGGGGATGGTTCTAAGAGCAAATACTGCTGGACCCCGCCAACAGTGGTGGTCAGTTGATTTTCTATAACTGTGCTTTTGCCCTTTTCTACGAGCCATCTTTTACTGTCTAAGTGCCCGAGAACCAATTTTTTTCAGGGCGGTTCTGGACACAGCCTCCATGCTTGCAGGGTTTGAAAAGTATTCCGGGTGCCCGATGTCTTTGAGGGTGTCTCTTACATATTTAAACCATTTGATGTTAGCAGCACCATCTAATCTGAGGCAGTCTTTAATAACCTCTCTGTTAAGGGTTGTCTCAGGCTTTGCCCAGACCTGTGCCACAATAAAATAGGTGAAGATTTGATCATGTCCGAAATATATGGGAGACCTAATTCATTATGGACAATATATGTGGCGGTGCCCTTGGGGGCTGCTAGTAGATAATGGAGGAAAACATTCTCACAATGTTGAATGTTATCTACACGCTCAATCCCAGACCAGCTCCATAGGTGCCAGTAGATATACATTTGGCTTTGTAAATCTGTAGAAGTGCTCCAACCGGTCTCCCTCCCAGTTTTTGGGCGAAATTAGTCAGTGCACCCGTAGCCCTGGAGAATGCTAGACGCTTGCTGTAGCAGCTGCTTGCCATGTACCCCTTCTGTAAAAGTTGATGCCAAGGTAAGAGAACCTGTCTGTGTTCTTAACTTGTCTCCCGTCCAGGACAATTGGGCATGATGTCCTTCTGTCCCTGTTCTACAGGACATGGTATAGGTTTTGGAGACATTTACACGTAGACCTCTATATTTCATAAAATCAGTAAATTTCCCTACTGCCCTTTGCATTCCTACCCTTGTCTGGGACATGATTGCGGCATCATCCGCATATAGGTGTATAGGTATTGGGGACCCGTTTACAGTTGGATAATCAAGGTATACTTCAGCTAGATTTTGGCCAACCGCATTAATGTATAGGGTAAAGAGCAGTGGTGCTAAGATGCACCCCTGTCTTACCCCTCTGCGTATCTGGAACTTCTCGGAGCACTCGCCCCTCCTCCCGTATCTAACTCGGGCACCTGCCCCCCTGTAAAGTTCTCTGATGAACAGGAGGATTTTTTTATCTAAGCCAATTTCAGAGAGTGTCTCCCAGAGCATCTCCTGATCCACGCAGTCAAATGCGGAGCTTAAGTCCACGAAGGTCACGAAGAGGTTTCCTTTTTTCCGGCCTGGGTGTATTGGCTATTATTAATGCCAGGTTAAGGCCTTGTTTTATGGTGCCTTTACCTGCTCTAAACCCATATTGTAATTTCGAAATACCTTCGTGCTCCTCCGTCCAATCCTGGATCCTGTGTAGGATAATCCTCCCGGCAACCTTCATCAGAGCATCAAGTACGAGATCGGGCGGTAACAGGCGGGGTCATTCCTGTCGCCTTTCTTAAAGTTCGGTACAACGATGGCCTCTGGCCAAGTTGAAATAAATCCTGAGATATTTGAGGAGTTAAGCACGTTGGTGAGCAGGGGCACCCATAGGTCAATCTCCGATATATATACATCTATAGGGACACAGTCCGGTCCGGGTGCCTTCCCTGAGGGACTTTCTTCAGTGCCCTGATGACTTCCTCACATTCGAACGTAATACCCAAAGGGAAAGCACTGGGTGGTTTATGCCCTGCAGGTGTGCCAAGGTCATTTCCCTGTGGAGATCTGGATTCCACGGCCTCTGCTTTGTCATATAGGCCTTTAAAGTGTGTAACCCAGGTTTCACCCGGGATTGCTAAATCTATTTGGGCCACCTGCTTGCTTTGCAGAAAAGAGGCATTTACTGCCTTCCAGAAAGCTATATTATCCCTCCTCTCGGATGCTTCATGAAGTGCCAACCATGCATCTTTTTTTAGTTGTTTTTTCCTGCTGGTTATAGCGGCACGATAAGAACGCCTAGCTCTCTGGATATTTTCCTGGGATCTCGGGGTGGTGTGTAAGGCTTTTTTTAGAGCAGCAAGTGCCTTAGTACAGCTCTCGTCAAATCAGCCTTGGCTATTTTTAGGGACTCTGTTTAAAACACTGAGGAGCATATTCTCGAGGACACATCACCGAGTTAGAGGCACATTATCGCAGCCAAAATAGTGATAAATGTAAACGGACCATTCACAAGCTGGTGCAAACACCTCATATCACTAGTTTACCAGCAATAGCAGCCTCAAAAAACATTGTCACGGATGACCCCAGCAAATATCGCTAATAAGATGCAGAGTAGACGTTCCCGTGCAAAAAGCAGCGAACACACCACTTTGCAACATTATCAACGACCAGCAAGATTGGCGAAGAGAACACAAAACAGGCAATAAGGTGCATTAGCACCAGGAAGTTTACACCTGCTCTGACCTGGTGTAAAGTCGGACAACAACCTGCAACATGAAAGGGAGCCCAGCCCACAGCCACACCTGAACGACAACAGTTGCCATGGACCCAATGATCATGCAGCTCGGATACCAACCAGTGACCGACACCCCCTGCCACCACCCCCTTGTCCACCCCCACTGACCCTTGACAAACAAATGTGACAGCAACCTTCCGAAATTTGAAACGTAACAAATCAACTGCTTTCGCACAATTATAACAATCAAGATGCATGTGAGGTTGGACAAATGAGAATCACAGTCATCTATGCCTTTACATATAAAACATTTTATTTAAACAAAATGAAAGTAGGTAAAGCCACGGTGTGTCATCCCTCGACATCACAGCCTGCAAGACAAAAAGCAAGATGAGATGGTGCATCATGCGCCCATCAAAGGAGAGAGAGAGAGAGAAAGAGTGAGAGAGAGAAAGAGAGAGCGAGGAAGACAGAGAGAAAGAGTAAGAGAGAGAGGAAGAAAGAAAGAAAGAGTGAGAGAGAGAGGAAGAGAGAGAGAAAGGAAGAGATGGAGAGGGAGTGCCGACACTGCGTACTAAACCATCACAGCTCACCTTTCCGCCACTGGTGTGTCTCCAACCACGTGCTGGGACATACTGCAGCCCTCAAGTTTACTCATCTGAAACATAGTATAGAATCAGTAATGGCAGAGTACATACAACTGCACATGCCTTCATTGCTGTCCCGCCCCTGCACCCCAGGCTGCTGCACCCCATCCACTCTCGCTGCCCAGAGGAGTCTGCCTGCCCCAGCACACCCAGGCTACTGCACACCATCCATTCCCTACTGACTGCCCACCGCTGCTCAAACAAGCCTCTCTGCTCACCTTCCACCACCTGCGTGTGTCGAAGAGGGCCCACCACATGCTGAAGCGAGCTCCAAGGCCGAGACCCACGTCCATGACAGCCAGAAGGTCACACATTTGATTCCGGGTCTTGTTATCGCAATGGCTAAGAACATATCTGTGGTCGGGTCCGGGCTGTCCGTAGACGAGGGTTCCTCTGAGTGTGGTGTTTGGATCGGTGTGGATCTGGAAGTGCAGGTGTTTGGCGGTGCTGAGGGTGTCGTCGGTGTTGATCGTGACTCTGAGAGTGTTCCTGTGAACAATGGGGATTCCTCCTCCTACTCCGTTGGTGCGGTCCCTGCGGGTGATCTTGTAGCCGTCCGGGATGGCTATGGCGATGTTGGGTACAGAGGAAGGGTTCAGCCAGGTCTCCGTCAGGAAAGCGAGATCTGGGAAGGTTGCGTCAAGTAAGTCCCGGAGTTCAACTTCGTGTTTGCGGGTGGAGCGGGTGTTGAGAAGGATGCATCTGAGGTGGTTGGGTTCTTTCCCAGTGGGTGGATTTGCGGTTCGGATGCTGGCGAAGCTGCAGTTCCAGCAGGTGAAGGGTCCTTGTGTGCGTTTCAGGGCGGCTAGGAAGCAGGTGTGTGATCGTCCGATGTTGAGTATGCTGGCATCGTAGCGGCAGGGCCAGGGGTTCTGGCGCTGGTCGCGGACAGGCACGGACAGGCTTGCCTTAGGTGCGGCACTTCCGCTGTGTGGCAGCACAGCAGCTGCCATATAAGGGAAGTGGGAGGGAGGAGCAGCTGGGAGGCAGGAGCGGGGCGGCAAAAGGACACGCTGGGGGGGGCGGGCTGCAGGGGATGCAGCTGCGGGAAAACAGGCAGGAACGGCGAGGAACAGAAGGAAAAGGGCACAAGGCACAGAAATAACACAGGGAGCAAGGAGAAAAGAAACAATAACAAATAATGCAGTAGCAATGCAAATGCAGTAAAAGGGCACAGGGCACAGATTAACACCGGGAGCAGGGAGGAAAGAAACAATTCCAAATAAGGCAGGAGCAATACAAATACAGTACAACAGACCGGCAGCCTACCACTGGCCACCAGGGATGAGGCACAGGTGGTAGCCTGTGGATGGAGGAGGGCCTCAACTCTCCTCAGCAGCGGCAGCTGGGGCTAAGGGCAACACAGACTGGTGGTGCTGTGCGGCGTGGGGAGTGACCTACCTATGACTGGTCAAGGTTTCTTGATTGCCGGGATGGTGTATCAAGGCCTACGCATCATCACAGGCTGCACACCCCCTCAGCTCTGGTGGCACTAACTCAGTGGAACTCAAGTGATTGCCACGTGGCGGGAGGCCCGTGGTGAGCAAAGTGTCTCGGCTGCCACTAACTCTGTGTACTTCATGTCTTGGGCAAGAATGGAAATGGCCGCCAGCATGTGCACCCACCCCTTTTTATTGGCAGGGTCACATGTCCTGTGACGCCTCGGCTGCATGGGTGTAATGGGGGTGTAAACCAGCTGTGAGGAAGTAGCTGTGACATGCTGTCAACTAGAACTGTGATCAGCAGATCACTACAGGGAAGATGTAGCATTTTCATTCCTTCCCTGTAAGCGTAAGCGGAGTGGGCTGGCTGAAACGCGCATCCTTCACGGCTTCCCCAATTAAAGTTACAAAATATCACAAAAAAAATCCCAAATTACTGAAAAAACCATAGGTTTAATGAACATTATAATTAGAAATTAGCATATAAAAAAACCTTTGAAATTTACAAAAAAAATAGGTTTCAGGGACGTTATAGTTAGAAATTAGCATCTAAAAAACCTTAGAAATTCACTGAAAAAACCATAGGTTTCAGGGACGTTATAGTTAGAAATGAGCTTTTAAAAAAACGTAGAAATTCACTGAAAAAACAATATGTTTCAGAGACAGTATAGTTAGTTGGACATTTCACTGATACAAAGTCAGAGAAATTCGGCTGTTATAGTTAGTAGAACTAACTATAACTCATGCCCCCGTAATGCTCTGCTGATGACGTCTCATGACATGGTCAGTGACATCACTGATGATATCACTAATGAGCTTCTCAAATGACATTACTAATGACATCATGGCATCATCCATGTGATCATTTTATGTACCTCCTCTCACCCTAATATAACCTTTGATAAACCTACTCTAAAATACTGACTACCATTTTCAAAACCATAGACACACCAATACCCATACATATCCTCACCCACCCATATGGCCCTTCACAGATACACTCTTGAACCCATACACCCAGTGAATCACGCACTCACGCATCCATGCACGGATTCACACACCCCCACCCACCCACACAGACACTCAGGCACCCATACAGATACTCATACAACCAATCAATAACCCATATAGACACTCATTTAGCTATTCACCAACCCATGCAACAGCTTACACACCAACTGACAGACTGATATAGATACTTACTCTGTTTAGTCACTAACCCATGCATTCACTGAGACACGTTTAATCACTCACTTATACAGACAGTCATGCACTTCCTAAATCATCCATTCAAACACTTATACACACACTTACTCTTTAATACACCTTGGCATATACATATAAAAAACCTATTTAAACTTTTCAGAAACACAGTCACTGGATGATGTCATCAGTGATGTCATCAGTGGTGCCATTTGAGATGTTGTCAGTGATGTCATGAG
Organism: Lissotriton vulgaris; assembly: GCF_964263255.1. Taxonomy (NCBI): domain Eukaryota; kingdom Metazoa; phylum Chordata; class Amphibia; order Caudata; family Salamandridae; genus Lissotriton; species Lissotriton vulgaris. The sequence continues at coordinate 691,271,870 of NC_141694.1, forward strand.
TGATGTCACTGACCATGTCATGAGTGATGTAATATGTGACGTCATCAGCAGTGCATTGCAGGCGCGCAAGTTATAGTGAGTCCAACTAACTATAACATGGAATTTTAATGGTTTTATGTCAGTAAAATTTCCAGCTAACTAAAACTGGTGTGAAACCTATGGTTTTTTCAGTGAATTTAATAGGTTTTTTAAATGCTAATCCGAAACTATAACTGGTGTGAAACCTATGGTTTTTTCAGTGAATTTAATAGGTTTTCTAAATGCTAATCCCTAACTATAACTGGTGTGAAACCTATGGTTTTTCAGTGAATTTCATAGGTTTTTTAAATGCTAATTCCTAACTATAACTGGTGTGAAACCTATGGTTTTTTAAGTGAATATATAAATATGTATATTAATATAATACTTTTTTTTTAAAGTATATTCATTTTTTTTATGTTTCACCCTGGAGCGCTCCCGGTGCGCGCCCGGTGCGCGCACCGGTGAGCGCTCCCCCAAAAAATGTGGGAAACTAAATTACATAAAAACTACTGGACAGACTTTCACCAAATATAGCATAGACCCTACTATATACCACTCCCTACCATTATCCCACATTTGATAGTATTCCATTTAGCCATTTGGGCTGTAGCCCTGTCTAAATATCCTGAGGTAAATTACATGAAAAAAACACATATGAAAGTGTTGGAATTTACAACCAATTAAAATGTTAGTTTAATTTCCTACTTTTTTTTCCTGATATTGGTTATTTACATGAATATAAATAAAAAATGAGAGGGAAACACGGCCATTTTGATAACAACTACCTGAGATACATCTTTAAAAGATTTACTCATTTATCTTCATCACCTTTCTTTAAGGTAAGTTATAAATTTGTGAAGCGGCACTTTAAGTTCATTTGTAAAAACGTTTTCTGACAGTTATGTACTGTCCCTCTGTTATAATTACAGATTGAGATAGGCTTCTCTGTTATAGTTATAGATTGAATTAGGCTTCTCTGGTATAATTATGAATTATATTAGGCTTCTTCACATACACTTTTTTATATTTCTACTTCCTACCTCATACCATACACTGCCCAAAGATAACTTCACTGTTAAAAACTCACAAGTACCTGTCTGAACTTAAACCCAACAGTGCCCTATCTCTACTGATATATATTTTTTTTATGCAATTTACAGCAAGAAAATGGAAGGAGAACAAAATAAAATTAGTATTTCATTTGAAATTGATATGGAGAAAAATCCTAAGGAAGACATTGATGAATTAGACTTTTTGGATCAGTCTCTGGACCAAGACTTACTTAATTGTGTAGAAGAAATTGAATCATGGAATCCAAATGAGGACATACCTGACTAAATAATGTTGGAAATTCTTTTAGATTTTGAAAAATCACAGCAATAAATTTTTATTTAAAAATTAAAAATAGTTTCAGACATTAGTCTTTTTTATATGTATATTATGAAATAGTACCAAAATAAATATAATCTAAAGTGAGACTTAAAATATACTGTGCAACTTTTTTATGTTACATAGTAATTTTGCTCATAGTTACTTCCTTTCTCCCACTATATTATCTCCAATGTGTATTTAACATCTCTTTATCATCTCCTGCCTCCATGTTGTTTCTGCTTTCCTGACAGACTATGGTATGAATTCCATATACCACAATAACTTCTGTAACAACATGCAAGATATCTACAAAGGAGACGGTGTATATTAAATTTTAGACTCTGCATTGGTACCTACATGTTGGTACTTAAATAAATAAAAAAAACAACAAAAAGAACAATTAATAAACCTACAATTTTTGAAAAGTCTGTCATTCTTTTTTCCCCATGGTACGCTTCCTGGTGCGCTCCCGGTTGCGCGTACCGGGCGCTCCCCCCGCAAAAATCGGGAAAAAAAATATTTTACTTTTTTTGCACCGCGGGGCCCTTTTATAGCCCCCACATCAAACCTAGGGGGTCAGGGGGGGTCTACTCTGCCCCCTTATGGTCATTTCCCTCTTTGTTTTTGCCACCTCTTGTGTCTCGATCCTACCGAGGCAGGAGGCTCGTCGGAAGGGCTGCATAGGATTGGCAGCCCCGCCTACCGCACCAGAGGAAGAGGAGTCCGGCCGCAAGAACCGCGAGGCCCCTGTGCTACGAGGGAGAGCCCCGGAGTAGCAGAGGAGCCGGGAGACCGTAGCGGATCCCCGTCCGCCTCAAGAGCAGTCCGGAGCAAGTGAGCCGGTGAGTGCGGGTGGGCCCTGTTGGTTCTCCTGGGCGGCCCCCATTGTTCTTAGAGCCCTGAGAGGCTCCAGGCATTCCGGGGGTGACAGAGCAGCCCGAAAGGCAGCGGGCCGCTCCAACGTGCATAGTTGCTCCTAGTCCACGAGGGACTCCGACGAGTTGGGCATTTCTTTCTTTAGAGCCTGAGAGGCTCACGGGGCATAATGGCTTCAGGCCCCAGTAGTTGTTGCTAGAGCCACAAGGCTCCCATGTTGTCTTTAGCTCGTATTGTTGCTTGAACCCACGAGGTTCCACCCGGGGCATAGTTGTTGCTAGAGCCACGAGGCTCCCACGTTGTGGTTGGCCCCATTGTTGTTCTTGAGCCCACAAGGCTCCAATGCGTGTGTTCATATTGCCTTTCAGCTGCCCAGCACTTAGTGGGTAGTTGCCACGTTTAGGTTTGTTCTTGGCTGCCTGAGCAGCCTGCCCTGACATTTTGGACTAAGGGCATTTGAGCCCTTGAGAGGCCAGTTGGCCTGAGGGACAGTTCTAGTGTGCCTTTGTGCACCTTGCATAATTTTTGATTTACTTGCTAATGTGATTTCTGCGCAAGTGTTATTACCTACACCTCTGAATGTTTTTATGCATCATGTGTTTTGCTTCTTTCCCTTTGCTATGAGTTATATGCTTAGGTGATTGTTTTTCCTTCTATAGGTCCTGTTAGTTAGGTCCTGGTTCCCTGCGTGATTTCCCTAAGGTGGTTAGGGTAGCGTAGGGGGTACTTACCCTTTACCTGTAATTACTGGTTGTGTGCTACATGTACTATTTTGATGCTACAATTACTATAGGTTCTATGTGCTAGTGTTATACCTACAAGTATTATTATTCCTACAAAGTGCTAATTACAACAAGTATTCTAATTCTAAAAGAGCATACCCCTGACAGTGGTCCATGTGGCCCTGTCCTGTACATAATCCCCTGTAAATTCTGCCTGTGCCTGTTGGCACATTGTAAAGTGTGTGTTTTTATCTAATGTGTTTTGCTATAATACAAAGGCTATTTTTCATATAACCTTGTGTGGAGTTTCCTTTGTGGTGGGCCTTGGGGGTTGTTGCTGGGTGCGCGTGCAAACGCTTTACACATCGCCTCCGAGATTAGCCTTGCTGCTCGCGTCACGTTACCTAGAGGGTGAGCAGGGGTTATCTTGGTGTGTACTCCCTTGCTCTGACTTAGGAAAGGTGATCGAGGACTGACTTTGGCGCGAGCCCTGGCCAGCCAGGGATCCCGTTTCTAACAGGTCCGCAATCATTTGCAAGCTTATAATGTCGGCTTTGAAGGCATGGCAGTAATTTTTGTGGTGAGTGCTGAGGTAGCATTCCCTTTTGATATTTTCTACTCATGGGTGACGTTTCCTGCTGTGGATGCGGCTACTCAGGTGTTTCACACTTATACTCACACAGCCGTGCCCGTGGAATATGTTCCTTATAGGACACTGGAAGTTCAGATTTCTGCTTGGCAGCACCGTGTGTGTTTTAATGGCGCCCTTCCCCATAGTTTAACGGCGAGTAGATTGGGTCCTTTATCCATTCCAGGCGCTTCTTGGCCTGTTTTGGCTGGATTTACCCCTCATGCTCATGCGGGGACTGTCCCCGTGGCTAACTTAAGTATCGTATATAACTCCACGATCAGGGTTATTAGGGCCCTTGTCCAATATATCACCCGCAATTTCCAGGGCGGGGCCCCTGGTGTTGCGGCGCTTCCAGCTGGACTGAGTGGAATGAAGCTTAGCCCCGTGATGGTTAATGCGGTTATGGGCAAGCGTCTCCAAGATAAGGATGATATGCCTTTTTGGCTTGCCGAGAGGTTTGACAAGCTGGAGGCTGTATTTCCTAATTCGAGTCCTGTAGAAAAACATAGGATTCTTACAATTAGTTTGCCAAAGGACTTGGTACCGGAAGCCGATGACTGCGAGTCATAGGGTAGAATTTTTGCGGCAGTGTACGCGAGGTGCTTCGGCACTCCGTCGATGGCTGTCCTTTCAACGGTCATTAAGCATGTTCAAGATGAGCACGGACCCGAGGCTGCGGTTGAATTGGGAATGAGACTCATTGGCACATTTGACGTAGTTTCCGATCTCATCCTTTCTAACATTAAGGGAGATGCGGTTAACTTTCTGGTGTCTAATGTCTTGCGCGAAGTCCCCGATGCCGATAAACCCCGCCTGATCGATTTCAGGTTCATGATCAACGTTCTCCTCATGTTTTTACTGAAAACATTGGCCTCATCGTCCGTGGTGGAGGCGGAGGTCGGGGTGGCCAGCAGAGTCGCAACCAGCCCCGCCCGAAAGACGGAAAAGGCAAGCAGGACGATTTTTCACAGAAAAAACCCCAGTTTCAGAAAAAGAAAGTTGCCACTTTAACAGCGAGATATGCCACAGATAGTGAGAACGCAGCTTCAGAATCTGACATGGGCCCTGACACTGTTGGACAGCGCGGCAGAGATTACCATAGTGCGAGAGGCCCTACGTCCACTACTGAAGGTGACGGCGACTGACAAATTTGTTGTTGTTGAGACAGCTGACACTAGAGTAGCTCCTCCTGGTAGGGTTTATGAGATTGACCTTTTAATCGAAGGTGACATACAATGTACCATAAAAGGGGTATTTTGGGAAAATCTTGCAACTCCCTATGATATTTTGTTAGCGGAGGCTGACTGGCCCCCATCTTTTGTGCTCACGGCTCCGAGAGGGGAGGAGGTAATCCTCCCCAGTTTCGCGCACACAGTGTCGAAAGAACATTGACTGCCCCTGTTTTCTGTTGTTTATTGATTCCATCCTGTGGGCATTTATTAAAAACATTGTGGTAAACGGGAGACATTCTGCTAAACTTATGGCACGTTGCACGGCGCAAATATAGGCAATTTTATCATCTAGCCCCACAACAGTCAAGCCCGTTCATCTTAGCCCTAAGACTCGTGCACCCGGAATTTTAAACAGCTAATTGGGCTACGCTTATTGAACATCTTGGTCATTTTTACTTTGGTATCAGAGCCGGTGGTGGAAGGCTTTTGACTTGTTGCAGCAACTTGGTGATATCTAGCGGCTGCTTATTGATTATGTCGGGGGAGCTAATCTAACAAGGAGTAAACGGAAGGGGACTGCTGGAACGCTAGACGATTTCATAACACAAGCAGTATCGGTCTTATGCCACGAAATTGAACTTGTACAAAGAAGACTTTCACTAGACCCCTCTAAACTCCCTACATACACACAAATAGGGGCACAGTCGCCAATAAATGCATTACATCTAAAAACAGGTATGGATAGTCAATATGAAAATGCCCAACACGTTTTGAATAATCCCATAATAGATCTAATGGGATCACTTAATGCAAATGATCAAGTAAGTCCGGGGATCTCAACAAGATTACGGGCACAGAAAACAGTGGGAGCATCCAAAGAAAAAAGTGAAAAATTGCAGAGGGGAACAAGAATTGGTGAAAAAAAAGGGAAAGCGGATGGAAAAAGGAGCACATGTAATGGGGATTCAAATGCATTGGAACATGAGGATATCAGGTATAGAACAATAGGGGTGCAAACTGATGCTGATAACCTCTTTGGACAAAGCAAGGAGAATTAAGTAGTAGCAGCAGTAGAACAAACTGTGGTAGATATTTTTAAAACTGCCTTCGATTCTATTCAGACTCAGATAAATGAATGTATGGACAGTAAACTAAGGGTTATGGATAACAAAATTGCCCAGATAAACAATATTGGGGAGGGAAATGGAATAATTAAAGAAGGGGCTAATCTAAATGCCGATTTAAAGATGCTCTTAAGGGACAATAAGGAAAACTTCGAATAGTGTTCAGACAGCTAATAGAGCAGAGGACACAGGGTTAAATGAACCAAAGAAGAATCTCTTACCCGTATTGATAGTAGTTTAATTAATCCATAGCATATTAGTTGTAGGGCTGTAGTGAATAGCCCAAAGGGGACCGATTTGATTCCCAATTTTGATATTTTAAACTTACCTCCTGCTACATGCCCTTATGTTCTAGTATTAGCTGGTGTCCCAGCCCTGAAAAGGGACCAAAACGAATATTGGCACAATCTCAGGAATAAAGTTTTTGATTGGCTATCCAAATATAAAAAGTTTAATCCAAACAAAATAAGCAAATCCTGATGGTGCGCAGGGTAGGGTGGGGTGGGTGGGGGATTCTCCCAAGGACATACAGGGATACTGTATTGTTGTTAATTTCAAACACCCTCACGTACTTCGCACCCTACTGAAAGCACACGAGGAAACGTCAACTTGGAAAACCAATATCTATGCCCTACCATTAGGATATTTTTATAAACCAATGGAAATTGGAATCAATAACAACCAAGGTAACTTACTATTCACAGAAACCTCTAATAGTTTCCAAGAATTGTCTTTTCTGGAGGCGGTAGATTGACTGTACCAGCCAAATGCCACTGTAAACGAATTGAATGCAGTAGAGAGGGAATTAGAGGGGACAATCAGAGTACCAACCATGAATCCTTGCGAAGAAATGGGAGTAAAAGAAGCATGTTGTGTGAGTGAGGATGTGTTATTATTTCCAAGAGCCAATAAAATTACCAAGGGCTTATATGAAAGTGAGGTTACCCGCATTGATACAATATCCAGCGAAGGTCCTATGAGAGATGCAAGCTACAGGGATCATCCTGATTCATCTCATGGAATATAGCGGACCTCAAAAAGAATGTTAGGGATCCTGAATGGAATTAATTTATCGAAATAAGTGATATTTGCTTACTACAGGAGACCTGGGGAACCAAGATTCCACACAGGGTAGGATGCAAAACTTTTTATATAGCAGCTGTTCCGTCCATAAGAGGAAGACCTTCGGGAGACCTCGTTATTTGGGTCAAAGTGACCCTTGACATCGGCGTAACAAAATTAGCTACAGACTCCTTAGATATACTCGAGATAAAAATAGTGACCAAGGATAGAAGGGTGTTGTATATATATAGGGCCTCATTTATGAAAAGTGATGCATCGCTGCGTGAAAACAGCGATGCGTCACTTTTCACTGTGCACTCCTTGCGACACCAATTATGCGTCGTATTTAATGTATGACGCATCATGTCGCAAGGACTTACAGATACGTCAGTATTTCTGACGTATCTGTAAGCACAAAAGTGACGCATTGCTGGAGTGTGTCACAAAAGTGACGCAACTCCAGCAATGCGTCCTTTCACATGGAGAAAGCCCCATGTGAAAGGGCTTGCGTCAGTCTTACGCCTGCTGTGAGGCAGGCGCAAGATTTTGACGCAACAGCATCCTAAATGTGATGCAGTGAAATCTCATAGATTTCACTGCGTCACTATTACGAGGCTTTTTGCGGGGGATCGCCCCCTCTGCATACATTATACCTGACGCAGGTATAATGTGGCGCAGGGGTTTAAAAAGTGACGCATCTACCTAGATGCGTCACTTTTTAAATATGGCGCAACAAGGCGCATATTCTACGCCGCTGGTGCGTCACAAAAAGTGACGCACCGGCGGCGCAAAACTGACGCAAGGCTTCATAAATAAGGGCCATAATGTTTATAATCAACCGGGCTTGGCATCAAAGGAGTCACCGATAATTGAACAAATGGACTCTATTTTAAACTTAGTGGATTCAAGTGCAAGTATAGTAATAGGTGGAGACCTCAATTGTAATTATGAACCTATCTCAGGGCTCGGAACGATTCTAGAAGATGAAGATCTGGCCAAAAAGATTCCCATTATACATAATTGTAAAACTGTCCCGTGTACTGCTTTAGCACTCCAAATTACGAGATTAATGGTGGGCCATGGCTTAAGGGCATGCAATGGTTGTCTTCCATCAGATGTACCAAAGGCTTCAACTTTTTTAGAAGTACTACCCAAAGTAAAATAGACTACATAATTTTATCTTTTGATATTTGGACCTATGCTGTAGATCTAAAGATTATACCAAGAGTAGAGAGCGATCATCGTCCGCTCGAACTTGTCTTAAAAACTAGACTGTTGCCAAGTCCTGCAGAGAGCAGCAGCATCCCTTGTAATTGCATGGATAATATCATAGTCAGTAATAATTGCCGCTCAGTTAAATGGGCACATATGTTGGAGCACGGCGAAAAGTTGGCAAGTGTTTATAGTACTCTTGCGAACACTTTTTGTAATTATACTACTATGGAAGTGGAAAGAAATACATTTTTAGAATGAATTTTAGGTTTTGATCTACAAGAAACGATCTTGGCTATCAATTCAGTTAAAAATAGTAAATCCCCAGGACTAGATAAGATGCCAGGAGACTTATATAAACATGATATTTGTGTCTATTGAACTTATATTAATTATTTGTGCAATTCTGTCGACGCAGGAGCTGATTTACCAGAGACGCGGAGGGGGCGGAAATCATTTGTATTTTTAAAAAGGGCAAAAGGAGCGATCCTGCGAACGATCACCCAATTAGTTTAATTGATGTTTTACAGAAGTTTTATTCAAGGCATATTTTAAACCTTATTAATTGTTGTATTTAGGAAAAAGCAGTTCTCTCAAAGTTCCAGGCAGGATTCAGAGCCAAAACAAGCACCGTAGATCAGGTGTTTAGGTTCTGTTGTATGTGTTGGAAGTACGTAAACATAAGGAAGTGTCATTTATATGTGGCGTTTGTTGATTTAAAGGCTGGATTCGATCTTATCCCCAGACACCTATTATGGAAGACACTTAGCAGCCAGGGGTTACCAGCCAACCTCTTGGAACAGATTATTAGATTGCACGAAAACAACTACGCAAAGGTGAGGTGAGGCCCGGGAGGCGAACTAACTAATCCAATCCCCATAAGAAGGGGGGTCCGCCAGGGCTTTCAGCCAGATTCATCATTGAAAAATGGGCTCGCAAAGGGCCAGATTCTGAGAATCTGGCCCTTTGCGAGCGCAATTTTTGCATTTGGAGTTCATCATCCCAAATGCAAAAATCGGTAATTGCGAAATCGCTAAATTGCGAGGAATTGCATTTAAGGAATCTCTATTTGAGATTCCTTAAATGGAATTCATTAACCATTTTAAAATTGCGAATTTGCTATTTTTGGCCGCTATTTACCGCGAAGTCTGACTTCGCGGTAAATAGCAAAAACTTAGAAAAATGCACTTTAGTGCATTTTCCTAAGTTGTATGTTACACACACACATTTCCTTTGGACATGTGTGTGCGCAACATCAGTCTACAATTACATTTCAGGGGTGCTACAGGGAATGAATGGGGAGTCATTCCTTATTTGCGATTAGCAATTTGCTAATCGCAAATAAGGAAGCTGTAGGAATCGCAAATAATATTGTGATTCCTACATGAATCCCGTTTTGCGAGTCATTAATAGCGATTCCTTAATAATTGCTATTAAGGACTCGCAAATCGGGACATTGATGAATCTGGCTGTTTGTGCTGGCACCAACTTTGTGTTCATTATTTGTTAATGATATCCCATGTTTTCTAAAGGGTTGCAACTATGACACACCGAAATTGGGGGTGAGACAATACCTGCCCTATTATTTGCTGATGATACTATTTTTATATCGCAAACACCGAAGGGCCTACAATGTTTACTTAGTACTTTCCAAACCTACTGCAGTAAAAAAGGCCTTGAGATTAATACCAATAAGACAAAGTACATGGCAATAAATCCTCACAAGTCCTTTAGAGAAAATATGTTTTTAAATGGACAAAAATAAGAATATGTTCAAAACTTTAGTTATTTGGGTGTTTCCTTGGATTCCAAAATATCATGGAAAACCCAAATAGAAAAGAGCAAACTGCTATTAACAGAAAACACCCTACCGATCCTTAAAAGGCATGGAAACATCCTCAATAAGGCTGTATCGCCGGCACTTGAGGTATTTTGATTCAAAGCCCAATCAGCAGCACTATATGGCGCTGAATTATGGGGACCCTCATGTAAAAAGACTTTTGAGGTTGATGAGAATAAATTCAATAGAGCATTGTTAAAATTACCAGTGCGTACTCGGTTAACACCAACTATGCTCGATCTTAATATGAAACGCACTGACCACCATGCAATAATGAGACCCTTGATGTTCTGGGTCAGACTCTGGACAACACCTGAGCTGCTGGATTACAAGGTGGCTCTAATAGAAATAAAGGATCTGGACACTAATCATTGTATTACATGGTTTAAACATGTTAGTACTTGGTTAAAGAAGATTGGCCTAGTACACTTTTGGAATAATCCATCCACACTAACCCCAAATTAGAAAAATATTTTAAAAACATCCTTTTGGGCATCTATGGATCTTAATAGATCAAGTGATAGAGTGAATGGATCTTTGACTAGCAAGTTTCTTACGTTTAAAGATAGTGCTTGCTTTGAATCATTTCTAGATGAAGTAAACCCACCACTTGCTAAAACGCTATACTTGAAATATAGATATGGTGTATTAATGATACAAACAAGTGTAGCAAGGTGGACAAATGATAGTAATGAAATATACATGTTGTGTCAGGAAAAGTTAAAGAAGATATTTCACATGTTCTGTTTTTTTGTCCTGCTTATACGGTCCCTAGAAAAAGATGGATTAAACCACTTTGTATAAATATAGGTGTGAGATCGTATAGAGTAGCAGAAAGGATTTTAAAGACTGACACTCGCCAGGTCATTGTCTTTGGTATTAGCAGATTTCTGTTGGCTGTAAATTTCATTAGAACAAAAGCTGGTGAGAAACTTTAAAGAACTGGAGATGTATGAGTTGTCTCGGAAACAATATGATAAATTGCATTACCAAAGGATATATATTTGGCATGTTGAGAATAATTATATTCTTAAACTCGAATGCTTAATATTGTATTCACTAGTGTGCCTTCAAATTATCTACACTTTTGGTTGCTCAGATAATTACGTCCCCACATCCGAATATTTTATATTCTATTTCTATATGCCTTTTTACATTATTTATATAAGGTTCTTAATATAATGATTAACACCTCCCATCCATCATACTTATTTATTAATTATTGAATTGTATTTAAACGGGAATTTGTAACATTGTGATTCCTCTTTTGTATGTACTTGCACAGTTTTTGTTATGCATCTTTTATGATACTGAAGTATCGAAATAAAGATTATGAATGAATGAAAAAATTACAATCCTTGCTAGGATTTTAAAATTTTGGGCGTACTTACATTCCCGATTATGCTCAGCGTATCAAGCTGCTGTATGCTTTGATACAACCTTCTTTTACCAAATTGTGCTGGCTGCCTGAACATTCAGCCCTTTTGTAATCTTTGCAGGCTGATCCTCTAGAATCGTGATAACCACACCAACCTGGTGATAAGAATCGTCCCTTGGACGGTGGGTTTCACTTACCTTACTTTTAACAAAGGTGACACAGTACCTATAACTCACAAGTCACACTTGTACACTTCGGCTGAAATGCGGTTTTCCACTGCGGAAAAAGTTTTGACAGCAGTGCAGATGGCGATTCTAAAGGAACGCGCACTGTCGCAGGGAAAACGCATGTTGGTTGTTAACCCGTCTCCTGCCCTGGAAGCAGTGATGAAAGCCAGTGTACCTAATTCTAAAGCTTTGCACCCACAGTGGATACAGTGGGCCACATCATTGACGTCTCCGGATGTCACGTTCATTTTTGATGCCTCCTTGCAGTCGCAGGAGTATTTACGGTATGAATTTGTTCATCCTGCTTCTTTGTCTATGCGTCCGTCGGAGGATTTCCATGATATCATTTACACTGACGGTTCTGCGCAAGTTGCGCATGGGTCTAAGCACGCATACGTTTCAGTCTGCGCAATTGTGGTCGGTACTATGGTGAATGGGGAATTAAAGTCGGATGGCGTGCATACAGAGACTTTAGGGGACTGTGCCGCCCAATTGGCAGAGCTCTGTGCTCTACTGCTTGCATTGGAGTACGCAGATCCTGGTGTGACTACTCTTATTTTGAGTGACTCTTATTACCGTGTCCAGACTTACAATGACAATCTATTCTTTTGGATTCAAAAAGGGTAGCACAATAAAGCATAAAATGATCTGGCTCCGAGTGGCTGACCTTAAAGAGCGATTGCCATTCATGTTTGTAATTCATACTCTGGGTCATCAGCGTGTTGGAGTTCACTCTGTTGGCAATAGTTTGGCCGATGAGGCCGCAAAGTCAGCAGTATTGACATATTTGGTTGCAGCAGTTACACGTTCCAAAAGTAAGATTGTTGATGACATCTTGGCAGCTACTGTCGCTACTGAGAAGAGAAGTAAATGTCCTACGGGATTTCCTTCAAAGTATTCTTATCACTTAAGTACTGATAAAGTTCCTTATTGAAAATATCCGACGTTGGTGAAAGATTGATTCCCAACGCGGACCGCAGACCCACACTGATTACAGCTGCCCAAGAATGCGAATGCGGGCGTTTCGGCTACTGTATGTCAACTACAACTACGTTTCTGGTGGCGGAGACTGTACAAACAGACGCGTGAATATGCCCTTCAATGTGACATTTGTCAGCAGATCATGCCTTCGACTGCTGCGCGTTCGCCACAGACACAGTTGTACATATCTAATAAACCACTTGGGTGTGTTTATTTAGATCACTGTGGTCCTTTTTCCTCTGATACAGCATATAAGTATATCTTAGTTGCAGTTGATTCATGCATACGCTTTGTTTGGGTGTGGACACACCGCAGCGTTGATTCGTAAACTGTCATAAGAGACTTGCATGTCTTTGTGGGAATTTTTGCCTGTGGCACCTTCCATTCGGACCAGGGTCCAGCATTCGCATCTAAGGCATACAAGGATGCCATGAGTTCCTTGGGGGTCCAAGTCACATTTTCGTGTCCATACCCATAGGGTAATAGTGTTGTTGAGCAAATGAACCGTGATTTAAAGCATTTTTTGACAGCGAGGGTTATAGGAACTGGCTAGCCCATCTCAATGGCGTAAAGCTTGCACTTAATAATCTCACTAGAAGGTCTCTGGGTGGGCGGACCCCATGCAAAATGCTTTTTGGTATCAAAATGTTCATCTCAGACTTTGAAGGTCTAGACCAGGCGGCGGCTGCTGCCCCCTTTGATGTAGATGAACATTGTCATGTTTTACAGAATCTACAAGAGACAAGAGACAGTCTTGCAAAGGAACACTTGCCCTCCACATCTGAAGCTGCGTTGCAGATCTCGGTAGGTGGCTGGCTACCCCGAGTCAGAGAACTGGTCCAAGAGAAGATCGAGAACAAGAAAGAGTTTGGACCCTCGTATCGAGCTCCAGTTCCTGTGCTTGGCGTGCAGGGCACAAGAACAGTCATTTTATCACCACTTCCAGGTCGTAAAGTAAAAAGGTAGATCTCCATTGACAATGTCAAACTACACAGAGTGGCCGATTCTTCTTAGCATGACACCTGCGGTCTCCTGTCCGGCACTTCAGAGGAATTCAGTTTTGAACCAGGCTCCTAGGAACAGGCCTGATGTTGCTTTCGTGATACCTGCAATTTCGAGTCCTTTATTGAATACCATTCCTGATTCTCATCTTGTTGATACTGAATATACTTACCCCACTGACATATCAATGCCCGATTTACAAACCTGGGTGGCCAATGAGTCCAGGTTTTTATTTGACACTAACTCTACCACATCGAAGTCCCCTTCAAACATTTCTGTTTTTGCGCACTGGTTTAAAAAACATTTTTTGATCCCACCTTGGACTTACATCTGGTTGGTCCTTTTTTCCATTTTTTTGTTCATGTTGATTGGATGTGTGGTGTATTTTTTCCGCCTTATGAATGGACACTACGTTGAGGAAAGAACTATGATTTGACCAATTAATGGAACATTGGCACCCTACTCTTCATCCCATATCCACAGGTTAGGGAGAGACTTTGTCTTTGTGAATATTACTGCTTGGCCCATTTTAGATGGGATTGTATAGGACGCTGTTAAGTTTCAGATTCATGGACCCACGGAGGTTATAAATATACCAAATGTACTGAGAGTTTCTATGGGGGCTGTGATTTGAAATACTATGCTGCCTTTGATGCTGAGGATTTATATTTAGATTCTGCTAATTATGGTGATTTGTACTGTTACCAGCACTTTAGAAATCACTACCTGCACAAGGCAAACACAATAAGGAATATAGTTAATTGTACTGCAACTGGCAGATCCAAAAGATGGATTTATGCTGTTTACAACGAAGTTTGGAAAATGTCTCAGATTGAGGTGGCTTCACGGTTAAGGGCTATTGATCAAGCTAATTTAGAAAAAGTGCTTGCAGTTGTAGATAATAGCATTAACATGCTTTCTTCCTGTATTTACACATTAGATAATATTGTTTCATCTGGGGTTGATATTGTGCAAGAAGATGTGTCTGTTTTATTTCATGGACAATATCAACTGCGTTCCATCATGCAGTTTGCGTGGACTTTGCAAATGTTAAAGGCTGGCTGAGTGCCTTGGGATTACATGAACACGTCTTCCTTATTTGCTCCTTTCAATTTAACGAAAAAGCAACAGTTTATATCAATGAAAGATGCCAGGTTTATTATGTTACATATTGAAAAGTTAGAACCTTTACCTTTTTCTGCGGCCGAATAGAATTCTGCTGTGTGGCTTATCCACAGATTGATCACACTCCCTTTTCCTCTATTTAAGTTTGAAGCGTGCATGAAGTATTATGCCAAAGGCAGATATGAACCTTTAGGCAGCGCTTATCTCCATGAAGCTTGGTCTTTGCCATCTACATACAGATGCCTGAGGGAGGGTAAAGAGGTTTATTTGAATGGTGAGGATTGCACAACAACACCTGACCGCTCGTTAGCGTGTAGGAAAATCCAAATCCATGGCTTGTGTAATCAGAACGCGCCTAATTTAGCTTGTGTTTTAAAAGGCACACATACACCTGCTATCACACCAACATTCACATTACTAGCAGACAGTAGTTATTTATTATTAACCTCTTCCATGCTCGTGACGGAACCACTCCATCATGAGCCACGGACGCGCTGTGCTGGTGACGGAGTGGTTCCATCATGGCGCGGCCGCCCCACCCACGCTGCAGGAATTCCATGCCTGCGCGGGCGTTCTATTGAGCAGGCTGGGCTGTGAAGGAACCAATCCATCACAAGCATAGCGCGCCCGTGGCTCATGACGAAGTGGTTCCGTCATGAGCATGGCGGCGCCGCCCGGACCTCCCTAGCGCCGCAGCAGAATTACCGCCGAGGCCAAGGGGTTAAATAATGAAGGCTGTTGTGGGATGATCTCAGGAATTCCTTACATAGTTACGGTTTCTGAAAGAGTAGTTTGTTGTAAAAATGTCTTGTTTCCTCCTCCACATGGGAGGTTGGATGTTTCCATCTGGCCGTCGATTCCAACCTTGAAGGCAGAGTTCAACAAGCTGAGTCGAATCAGAGCTCTATTGTCCCAGAAAGAAGTTGCCTTCACATCTGCTCGTGAAAAATGTGTCCTTCACGTGGCCAACACCCGCACAGAAGTACATGCTTTATTAAATAACGATTTGCCCTTGTATTTCGGGGAGTTAATTCACACTATCTTTAATGCTTCCTCGACCACTGGGCTGGTTCACTTTTTTAAAATTGTTAGTAGTGGCTTGTCACTTCCTTCCAAACTAAGGGCATCATTAGGATGGCGGTGAATCCGCATCCTCCGGGCCGGCGGAAGCCATGGCCGGCTCGGAAGATGCGGATTCACCGCCGCGGCCACAGAATGCACCCACCGCCAGATTAGGATGGCGGTGGGATTAGGGTGGGACCAGCGGTGGACGGCAGATCTGTCCGCCGCTGATCCCTGGGGTGTGGAGGGACATTTGGTGGCGGTGTCTGCAAGACACCGTCAGCCAAATTAGGATGTGCATTGTCACATGCTTTTCCACTGCAGCTTTTCTGCCGTGGAACAGCATGTGGTCTTTGGTGTTTGGGGGCCCGTTGCGGGCCCCCAGGGTGTCGGGGTGGGGGGTGCACATGGGGGTACCTATGGTACCCCCCAGCATTTTCATGCACAAAGCGGCAGGCACGGCACGGTGCCTGCCGCTTTGTGCATGTAAATGTTAAACATGCATTTTTAAATTTGCGGTGGCTGCTGCTTCAAACAGCACCCGCCGCAAGGTTAAAGATACAGGTGTGGCGGTCACATCCTAATTGCACTGGAGGGACCCCCGCTGCCCCTGCGGACGGTCCCTCCACCTCGGGGGTGGCGCGACAACGCAGGTCCGTCCGCCATCCTAATGATGCCCTATATTTGGAGTGTTCCCGGCATTTTTTCATTCGATTTTCTCCAGCCTCTTTGGTGGATTTCCCTTAATGCCCGCTTTGGTGGCCGGAGTGCTTTTATTACTTTTTTTATTTAAAAATGGATGCACATCTCTCGTTCACGACAATATGTCCCGATTGTCGTTCCTGCACAACCGAATGCTTAGCTATTATGGAGCGCTGCCTCTGGCTACTTTGAGTGCGGCTTATGGATTATCGTTTCGATTTTCCTTTTTCACATGCATCCAGCCTGTCTTTCATTGCCTGAGCTGCGATTTCGACTGGTCCCTGGATTTGTGTCTCTGCAGTACGGTGTCTCCCAATGCGGATTATGATCAGCTGATGAGCCCCTTAGTTGCTAATGAATTGCTTTGTTCTGGCGGAGGGATTATGACCTTTGCAGCGATGCATGGAGTCTTGGGGCGGTGGAATGTTTTTGCAGCGGCGCATGATTTCTTGGCACGCAGTTACATTGAAGAAAACCTGAGTTGTCCTCTGATGGTACTAGAGGCTCCGGTTATTGAAGAACATGTATGTTCTTTCCCATAAATGAATTGGATGGCTGAAATGTTTTGTGATGAGAACAAGGACTTCCTATTGGAGGCTGTTGCAACGTATTGTGCTTATACGCTGTTGGAGTGAGACCGTTTTTTCCTTTCTCTCTCTCTTCCACGACTGACGTCATGTGTTGAATAGTGGACTTTTTCTCGTTTTCCTTCTAGTTTTGATCAAATCCTGAGGGATGTAATAAATTGGTGGAACTATTTACATATTCAGAGTTTGCTCCCGTTTTCTCTATTGTGGCAAATTTGAACTTAACTCTGGCTCTCAAACTTGGACAATGCATTCCTAATTTGCCCCCATTGCTTCCACGTGCTCCGATCAAGGGAGGGTGTCGTGGGGATGACCCGTACATTCACACAGTGTTAAGTTGACATGGGCTTATTAGAGGCTTAAATGCCATTTTTACTTTCCTGCTCTGCTTTGCACAGAACACGCACTTGCGCTGTTGTTTAGAGAACACTGAGTATTTTTCTTCACATGAGAATACCTTGTTTTGCTGCATTTCTAAACTGCTTCGATAGTTTAGTCTGTACAGTGTGGGCCCAGACCGTCAAGGTTATCTTAGACACTGTGGCTGATGTTCTAACTGATCAGCGCACGTTCTAGCCATAACACATATGCAGCTGTGGCCACCTCTGATATTGGCGCGTTTAATAATGCACTACGTAGGCATGATCAGACACACTTGGAGAACATTTGTATGCTCAGAGCTTGTGCAGAATCTGATGTGATCCACTTCTGCTAAATACCAGAGTTTTGGGGCCTTCTACGTAAGCCTATGAGACCTTCTATTAGTTATGAAATTACCTACTAGCAGAGGAGGGTGACATACAGGTTTATTTAAAACCTGTTTCCATTTAGCATTATAACATGCTTTCTCCCTTTGTATTCTATGGAATAGTAACTATGCTGACAATCTTGTTTCTAATAATATGTCTGCTTGTATTAGCTAAGGTACTGCGCCTGGAATCACGGCGTTAGAAATAAACATTTCAAACTAGCTCGTGTCTCCATTTACTCCATGTTTTGGACTGGTATGAGAGTATAACAAAAGAGTGTTCTTGTTTTCCACATAGCCTGAGGTATCCTAAGTCGCTTGTTCTGGGTTGACTAATCATTGGTGTTTTTGCTATAGGATGAGAAACCAATGAGTCACTGATGCTAGTCTGATAGGGGATGTTGGGTACTGGGGTGAGTTTTGGCTCACCCTAATTCACTAAGGTCCTAAGTCTCTGTGCACAGTTCTGTGTAGGAGCAGAATCCCTGTAACAGCACTTTATCCAGAAATCTAAAGTTCGGACCAATGAGAAACAAAGAGACTTTGAAGCTATTAACGGCTAAAGCACTTGCACTTTAACAAAAAAAGCACTGCAATCATTTTTGATGTACTGTATGATTTACATTTGCACATTGTAATTTGCACATTGTATATTTGCACTCTAAACCTTGCACAATGCACAGGCACTTTAAATAGGTCCTTCTAGCCGGTTTTTTATGTGATTAATTAATGGTTCTTCATTGTTTGAACAAACAAATTGGAAACAAAAAAGTAAAAAATGTTTAGTGCATGGGATATTATGATCTAATCCAGACTGAACTCAATGCTGAAACATTTAAGGTACTCCCCTAAAAAGATTTGATTTTTAGTGGTGTTTTAAAAGTGTGAATAATAAAAAAAAATACTTATGAATTTTAATATGGTGTTTTTATGAGACATATAAGAGATACGTTGGGAGGTGGGGGAAAACATGGCGGCCGGCTAGCAGCGGGCCGCGGGTGATGTAAGCAGTGGTGGTGCATATAGCGGTGCTGGCTGAGCAAATGCGTTTTTTTTTCGCCCGTTTCGCCTGATTTGTTTCTTTTGGACCCGAATGCCGCTGCCGGAGAAAGTTTTATGAAGTGTAGCGATTGTGGCGCGGCGGCTTGGAGGCACGTTTTTTTGGTTGTGTGTCCCGGTACTGTATGGTGGCTAAGGAGCCTGGAAGACCCTGGTGTGAGGTAGCAGAGGAGACGAAGGTGGAGGCGGAGCTTGCGGTAGCAACGGCAGTAGCAGTAGGCAAAGGTGATCCAGGCTGCTGGGGTAGAGCGGCATACGAGCTGGGGAGAGGGCATCGAGCGGCAGCAAGAGTTGGATACAAGGGTACTGGGGGGCTTGGAAGAGGAGCGGGCGCTGCCCCAGGGAGGAGGAATTCACTTGAAGACAAAAGTCACGAAGGTACTGCTGTTGCTTGTGATTTAGAGGGCTCAGCTGAGCAGAACACCTTGGTTGAGGCTGTGAGTTTGGGGGCCTCTGGCTATACACTGAGAAGTGCTGGGAGAACAGTGGGGGTGGCTGATAAGGCATTAGAAAAATTCAGTGGTCCCCCCAAGTCTAAAAATAAAAACCTTCAGGAGATAAACTTAAAAAAAGCACAAAAAAAGAGGAACTGCTCTAAGCAGACCAGCAAAACAGGAAAGTTTAGCATTTTGGAGCATAAAGTTAGGACTACTCCTTTCCTTAATTCATTCTTTAAAGCTATCCCCAAGACTTTGATATTAAAACCTAACCTTGTGAAATCCAGTGAGAGTACAAATTCTGAAGACGAGGGGAGTGGGGTGGTTTTGACGACCGAAAGTATATCAGACTGGTCCTGCCACCTGAGTCCCAACCGGTATCAAGCTCTCATGTTAGAAATGGAGGGTGAAGGTCCAGTCGAGGTCGTGGATGAGTTGGTCCTGACAGACCAGTCGACATCTAAAATGGTTCAGCCCGAGGTGTTAGGAGGGGCAATAGGTGGGTCAGAGAAGGCTGATGTTTGTGCCATTGAGAAAAATCCCTTAGAGGATAATGAGGAAGAGTTAGGTAATCCAGATATGCCAGTAATTGTGCTACTAAAAAAGCTAGACTTGGATATGCATAAGGGGTTCGAGATTTCTAAATTAAATAAAGAAAGCATTTGAGCCCCATGCAGCATATTAGAGGCCAAATTTAACGAATTAAACTCTCGCACAGAAGTGTTAGAGGTCGCGGCAAAGAAGCTCCGTGAGTCTGTTGTGGATAATCGTAGAGAGATTGAAGAAATTAAGTTCAGAGAGAGGGCGCAGGAAGAGAGAGTGGAGAGGCTTGAGAATATGCAAAGACGCAATAACCTAAACATTTTGAAACTGCCAGAAGGGAAAGAGGGGTCAGATATTAAGAAATATGTGGCACATCTCTTAAAATGTGAATTGGAATTGGATGAGTACGAGGAGGTGATCTTAGCAGACATTCAGAGGGTGCACCGGGATCCCTTCAGGTTGAATCCGAACCGCACTAAACCTAGAAAGATCTTAGCAAATTTTCTGACATATAATTTAAAAGAGAAAATGCTATCAGCCGCTCTAAAGAAGAAAAATATTTTAGTTCACGGGGTGAAAATTGAAGTAAGATCTGACCTGTCGCTTGTTACAGCGAACAGACAGTGGGAGCTTGGTAAACGCATCGAGCCTCTCATAACCCTGGGAGCCACGGTTCAACTAAAATTTCCAGCTTTTCTGAAAGTAATGTGGCGAAACAAGATGTATAATTTTCGAGTGGTTGAAGAAGTAGATATATTTATTGAACAGTGTCAGCAGATGGCTCAGCAGGCAGGTGGGAAGATATAGTATTGTGTTAAGACGAAGCGAATCATGTTTAAAGTTCTGACGCTGGCGCATAAAGTGCTTTTTGGCGTGGGCGCGAAATACCTCCAACGCAGGCTCGCCTTCTACCACCCTGCCAGATCTCTGCGATCCGAAGCTCTGTTCTTGGCTGTGGTTCCTCGAATTAGGAAGGCACGCACTGGAGGGCGCTCCTTTAGTTTGAGGGCCCCTCAGTTGTGGAACACCCTCCCTTTGGCCTTACGGTCCTCTACTAATCTGCTTCACTTTAGGAAGAGCCTGAAGACTTGGCTTTTTAACCTTTAGTACTTCTGTTGTTCTTTTTTCAGTTGTTCGCTGTATAGTGTTATGTTTTTTATACTGAGCTGCCTCGATAAAGCGCCGGGACACTCCTTTGGCGTAGCCGTGCGCTATAAAAATAAATGTATAACATAACATAACAACATAACTCAAAATGGGCGAAATCTATTATTTTTTTTTCTAGTAGGAGGCATGCATATAATTAGTTAATTATTGTAGTTGAGTTATTTTGCAGCACCACGGTAGGCACCCTCAGGGCCGAGGCCATGGGGAGGTCGGTTGGGTTCTCCACAGGAGGGGGGGGTGTAGTAGTAGTAGGGGGGTAGGTGGGGGGTGGCGGGGGGGAGGGTATGGGTGGGGGAAAAAACTGTAAAAAAAATCCTCAGAAGCTTAGTTGTAACCAGGACTTATGGAATATTTTGCATTGAATATGATGAGCGGGGCTAACATAATGGAATTGAAATTTCTGTCATGCAATGTCAACGGTTTACGTGTTAGATCCAGGAGGCGGGCAATATTAAAATATTTAGAGGACTCACAAGCTCATATTATTATTTTACAAGAAACACACTTAACTGCCACTGAGTGTAAGGAAATTTTGTTGGACCAAAGGTGGGTTGCTTATTCGTTTTACACCCCGCAAACTATAGTTACAAAAGGAGTGGCAGTTTTGGTTAGACAGATATTTGTGTGTAGAATCAACGGTGGCAGACCCAAAATGCAGACGGCTGATTTTGAGAGTAAATGTCGAAGGTGAACTACTAGTTATAATTGGTTATTACGGTCCAAATTTGGATGATGAAGGACCCCTGGATATTGTGGCTAGGGAGCTGCAAGGACTTACAGGGAAAATAATCATGGCCGGAGATTTGAATGCAGTATTGGATTACAATTTAGATCAGTCAGTAAAATCGCGAGGGCTGATGAACTCCAAAATGTCCAATAGAGTTAGGCTACTGATTACTCTGTTTGGGTTGTGTGACATTTGGTGGATAAAACAAGGTCAACAGCTAGGATACACGTATTATAATAAAAAATTCTAGCACAGATCCCGAATTGACTATTTTCTGGTGGATTCTAGATTAAAGGACTTGGTGACGGCGGTAGGACATGTATGTGTTCATATTTCAGATCATTTGGCTATTTCACTAAGTATGAAGTTAAAATTGAGCGGATCGGATTCAATCTGGAGGTTAGACTGTACAGTCCTTTTAGATAAAAATTGCTTAGAAGCGGTTAGTGAAGAGCTAGAGGTTTTTTTGGATAAAAATATTGGCACTGCAATGATTGAGATAGTTTGGGAGACCTGCAAAGCTTTTTTGAGAAGTAGATTGGGAGCTCAGGGAGCGAAAAAGCGAAGATCCTACTAATAAGTCACTGATTCGGAAGAAAAGATTTGTTTGTGTGAGGCTAAGATTACTAATTCTGGTGAATCAAAAATAGAAATGCAGGTCTTGCATGATTTGGAAGAGTTGAAATCGGATTTAATGGCAGTCCTCACCTATAGAATTAAGGAAAAATGGGAAGCCAGTCAGCTGGCTCACTTTAGTTATGGTGAGGGTTGCGGTAAACTTTTAGCATGAAAGGCAAAGAAAGACCAGGTCCGCAATTTCATTAAGGAAGTGAAGCCGGCAGGGACAAATACTACCATCATAGAGAGTAAAGGAATAGCGGATGCTTTCTTTGATTATTTTTCAAAAGTTTATAAGGAAGATTTAAATCCGGAATTTTCTGCAATAAAGGGATGGCTACAGCTGGTAAACCCACTCCCAAGACGGCTGAAATGCCAGAAACCGGTCCCCGGTAGCTTGTCTCCTTTCTGGTGAAGAATTGGCTTGGTAGTTTAGTCTGCCCTGTTCCCATGATGCACTGGGCCAGGGACAGACTGATTTGCATATAGCCAGGTTCTGAGCTGGGATGGTGCAGTGAGATAAATAACGGTGATGGATCAAGCCCTGATCTTTGGACTGGGTAAGAGTGGTCTGCTTAATCCAGACACTCTGTTCATCACCACCCCCTTTTCTGAATCGTTTTTGGCCACTATAGGTGTGGCAGGGTATACTCAGACATGAGTCCCTTTCTCACTGCACCATCAGGATTCAAGCAAGCCGGGCCGAAGACGGCTGAAATGCCAGAACCCGGTCCCCGGTAGCTTGTCTCCTTTCTGGTGAAGAATTGGCTTGGTAGTTTAGTCTGCCCTGTTCCCATGATGCACTGGGCCAGGGACAGACTGATTTGCATATAGCCAGGTTCTGAGCTGGGATGGTGCAGTGAGATAAATAACGGAGATGGATCACGCCCTGATCTTTGGACTGGGTAAGAGTGGTCTGCTTAATTCAGACACTCTGTTCATCACCACCCCCTTTTCTGAATCGTTTTTGGCCACTATAGGTGTGGCAGGGTATACTCAGACATGAGTCCCTTTCTCACTGCACCATCAGGATTCAAGCAAGCCGGGCCGAAGACGGCTGAAATGCCAGAAACCGGTCCCCGGTAGCTTGTCTCCTTTCTGGTGAAGAATTGGCTTGGTAGTTTAGTCTGCCCTGTTCCCATGATGCACTGGGCCAGGGACAGACTGATTTGCATATAGCCAGGTTCTGAGCTGGGATGGTGCAGTGAGATAAATAACGGTGATGGATCAGGCCCTGATCTTTGGACTGGGTAAGAGTGGTCTGCTTAATTCAGACACTCTGTTCATCACCACCCCCTTTTCTGAATCGTTTTTGGCCACTATAGGTGTGGCAGGGTATACTCAGACATGAGTCCCTTTCTCACTGCACCATCAGGATTCAAGCAAGCCGGGCCGAAGACGGCTGAAATGCCAGAAACCGGTCCCCGGTAGCTTGTCTCCTTTCTGGTGAAGAATTGGCTTGGTAGTTTAGTCTGCCCTGTTCCCATGATGCACTGGGCCAGGGACAGACTGATTTGCATATAGCCAGGTTCTGAGCTGGGATGGTGCAGTGAGATAAATAACGGTGATGGATCAAGCCCTGATCTTTGGACTGGGTAAGAGTGGTCTGCTTAATTCAGACACTCTGTTCATCACCACCCCCTTTTCTGAATCGTTTTTGGCCACTATAGGTGTGGCAGGGTATACTCAGACATGAGTCCCTTTCTCACTGCACCATCAGGATTCAAGCAAGCCGGGCCGAAGACGGCTGAAATGCCAGAAACCGGTCCCCGGTAGCTTGTCTCCTTTCTGGTTAAGAATTGGCTTGGTAGTTTAGTCTGCCCTGTTCCCATGATGCACTGGGCCAGGGACAGACTGATTTGCATATAGCCAGGTTCTGAGCTGGGATGGTGCAGTGAGATAAATAACGGTGATGAATCAAGCCCTGATCTTTGGACTGGGTAAGAGTGGTCTGCTTAATTCAGACACTCTGTTCATCACCACCCCCTTTTCTGAATCGTTTTTGGCCACTATAGGTGTGGCAGGGTATACTCAGACATGAGTCCCTTTCTCACTGCACCATCAGGATTCAAGCAAGCCGGGCCGAAGACGGCTGAAATGCCAGAAACCGGTCCCTGGTAGCTTGTCTCCTTTCTGGTGAAGAATTGGCTTGGTAGTTTAGTCTGCCCTGTTCCCATGATGCACTGGGCCAGGGACAGACTGATTTGCATATAGCCAGGTTCTGAGCTGGGATGGTGCAGTGAGATAAATAACGGTGATGGATCAAGCCCTGATCTTTGGACTGGGTAAGAGTGGTCTGCTTAATTCAGACACTCTGTTCATCACCACCCCTTTTTCTGAATCGTTTTTGGCCACTATAGGTGTGGCAGGGTATACTCAGACATGAGTCCCTTTCTCACTGCACCATCAGGATTCAAGCAAGCCGGGCCGAAGACGGCTGAAATGCCAGAAACCGGTCCCCGGTAGCTTGTCTCCTTTCTGGTGAAGAATTGGCTTGGTAGTTTAGTCTGCCCTGTTCCCATGATGCACTGGGCCAGGGACAGACTGATTTGCATATAGCCAGGTTCTGAGCTAGGATGGTGCAGTGAGATAAATAACGGTGATGGATCAAGCCCTGATCTTTGGACTGGGTAAGAGTGGTCTGCTTAATTCAGACACTCTGTTCATCACCACCCCCTTTTCTGAATCACTCTCAACTGAGTTTAGGCAGGTTTTAAATGGGGAAATATCTTTAACTGAAGTTGAAAATGCTATTAAGTCGGGAAAGAGAGGCAAAGCCCCGGGGCCAGATGGCCTGCCGGCTGAGGTGTATAAAGTGTTGAGTGGGAGTATTGCACCTATAATTTTTCAATTATTTAATAGCATTTTTCGGGGAGAGGTGGCTTTGCCGAACTCATAGAATGAAGCGACTATTGTTTTAATTCCAAAACCAGGGAAATCACCGAAATATTTAGATTCCTATAGACCCATCTCACTATTAAATTGCGATTATAAACTTTTTGCAAAAATAATGGCTGATAGGCTACGTCTGGTTATTTCCAAATTAGTACATGAAGATCAAAGGGGATTCATTAAGGGTAGGTTCCTAAAGGAACTCACTTTTTCCCTAATAGGTGCAATAGATTTGGCTACGACCCATAAACTTCCCTTGGCGGTCATAGCGCTGGACGCCGCCAAGGCTTTTGACCGGGTAAATTGGTCTTTTTTACAGGCCCTTTTGGGACATCTTGAGTTAGGGTCGTATTTCACTAATTCACTGTTAGCATAGTATAATTCCCCTACATCTAAGGTATTTATTAATGGGATTCTAACCCAGTCCATCAAGGTGATGCGGGGTACACGGCAGGGATGCCCACTATCCCCTTTATTGTTTGATTTGTACATAGAGCCCCTGGCCTGTAGGATTAGGAATGCTGAAAATATCCCCCCTTTTGTTGTAGAAGGGTGGTCCAAGAAAATAGGATTGTATGCTGATGATATAATCATTTATACCCCTAATTTGCAACAAGCAATGCAAGGTTTGTTAGAAGTAACCAAAGAGTATGGACTTGTCTCAGGATATGAGATAAATGAAGATAAGACTGAGATAATGGCAAGGAATTTGGATACAGGACTAATTAATTGTAAAGCTGAGATTAGATTTTTTCAGGTAAGGATCACACAGAATCTTGACTTTTTAAGGATTAAAAGAGAAATAGGAGCTATGCTGTGAGGTTGGGGACATTTATCGCTTAACTTGTATGGCCGTACAAATCTAGTAAAGTTGATGGTTCTGCCAAAATTTACTTTTTTGTTTGAAACTATCCCTTAGCATTTAAAAAGGGATGGTTTAAGAGGCTGCAGAGTGAGATTTATTCATTCATTTGGACCTCAAAAGGATCTCGTCTATCCTGTAACAAGATAAGATGCAAATTGGTTAAAGGGGGATTGGTGGCCCTTGATTTTCAGTTGTATTTTTGGGCTTTTCAGTTAAAAAACTTTAGAATACTGTTGAACATTCCGATGGCCACAACTATTGGAACATTGTTTGCTGCAATGCTGAAGATGTGTAAATATAACGAATATGGCTTCTTGTGTAAATTCTCTGATCCAAGGTTTTTCAAAAAAGTAAGGCTCAAGATATTGCATGATGCGGCAGAGCTTTGGTATAGGATAAGGAGAGTATTAAAGATTCCCTACAATGGGCACATGGCCCCAATATGGGATAGTCCAGGGGCACCTCTCTGGTCTAAGGATGCACTGGCTAATGCTTTGAAAGCGTTGGGCTTGGAGCGATGGGGTGACCTTTTTCCAGATGGAAAGCTGAGTGGGTGGGGTCAAGGTGAGGCCATTTGGGGTCGGGGCTTCTCAAAATTTAAGTATCTGCAAATTCACAGCTGGGCATGCAAAGCGGAAAATACTGTCGGACTTCAGAACGAGCTAGGAGAAAAGATCTATTCAACCCAAATGTATAAAAAGGAAGTGGCTCTATGGTAATGGTTGATACTCGAGATGGAGGACGGCGTGTTTGCACTTCCTGAGGCCCTTTGGGGTGATTGCTTGCCGGACGTCGCAACAGACACTCAATGGCAAGTAACTATGGCTATGCTATGTAAAATAGTCAAACCTGCAAATTTAAGGCGAAACCATTTGTTTACAATTCACAGGGCATACTGGTCTCCTCGTAGACTTTCAAAATTTAAGGCTGGCGGGCTGGTGGAATGCCCTAAATGCAGGAGCCCTAACGAGGATGACTTGCACATGTTTGTGGATTGTCCGAACATCAGGGAATTCTGGGAGGCCGTAAGTAACTGTTTATCACAAGCTGCTGATTAAAAAGATTGAGGTAAGCCCGAGCTAATCATAACTGGAAAATATAATTTGCAGAGTAAAGATATGGATGACAGAGCTAAACTGGTTTCTTATGGGATTCTCCTAGCCCGGAGGGAGATTTGTAAATTATGGGTGTCTCCCCTATCTCCAACGATTTTGGATTGGGTACGAGCCATGAGATATACTGCTAAAATAGATGCACTGGATCAGATTAAGAAGAAGCGTAAATTTTGGACACTATTTTTGACACACTTTGGGTGAGGGAGGGAATTTAGGGCAGGGTGAAGGCGACATACCAATAATAATCCAATGATTGAGGTCTTGGCCTATCTCACCGGCGGTTTCTTTTTCCTCGTTGTCAGGAAATGGAATTGACAAGGCAGGAGTGTCTACTTTCGAACTTGGGCCGGTGTGCACAAAAGAAGCTATGTTCGAAGTAGCATTGCATGTGCCATTGTTTACAAAGCTGGTATATGAGATAAAAGCCCATGTGCGGTATTGTATTGTTAGAAATGGATGGCGAAAAGGCTAATGAGGATAATGAATTTTTTTTATTTTTAAAAAGAGATATGAATTGTTTATGGGGAGAGTTGCACAAATCTTTTAAATCATATATAGTTGGTCCATATGACTTAAGTTGACATAGGCACTTGCTGAAAAGCGATCTGTCTTATGCCATTTTAACTAAGGAAACAGAAAGAGAGAAAAACGAAAATAATCTCCGCTTTTGAGAATGTAACGATAAATGTCTAAAATTTCAGTAAAACATCAGATATGCTTTGTAAAATATAGACCACATGAATTGCTATATTTAATTGGAGATAAAGCGGCAAATGAGTTTTAAAAATGTATTAGACCTGATGGAAACTGTAGTCTGTCTTCCATGGCTATGGAGACAGCGATCCATGTGATCAGTAGCCTGTGGTTTTAAAAATATGCAAATGGCAACAGCGTCTTTGGTGTGAGCAAGCCTTTGGATATAGGTGAAACGTGTCACCTGAAAACCGAAAAAAAGAGAAAATCTCTTTTGATACGAGTGGTATCCCTGTGTTGGTATCCAGAAACTGGAAGGTAGCTGGAGTTGGTGTTCATTCATATATATATATATATATATATATGGAGTTGGTGTTCATTCATATATATATATATATATATATATATATATATATGGAGTTGGTGTTCATTCATATATATATATATATATATATATATATATATATATATATATATATATATATATTCACTGAAAAAACCATAGGTTATAGACCATATATAGTTAGGAATTAGCATTTACAAAACCTTGAAAATGCACTGAAAAAACCATAGGTTATAGACCATATATAGTTAGGAATTCGCATTTACAAAACCTTATTTTACTCACACAAAACCATTGAAATTCCATATATAGTTAGTTGCACTAACTATATATCGCGCACCCGCAATCCACTGCTGATGATGTCACATATTACATCATACATGACATGGTCAGTGACATCACTGATGACATCACTGATGACATCTCAAATGACATCACTGATGATATCACTGATGACAACATCCAGTAACTGTATGTTTCTGTAAAGTTAAAATATGTCTTACATATTGAAGAATGAGTGGATGTATAAGTGTCTGGATGAAGGATTTAGTAGGTGCATGACTGACTGTATGAGTGAGTGATTAAATGTGTCTCACTGAGTGCATGGGTTAGTGACTAAACTGTCTTAATTTGTGCATCATTATGTCTGTTGTTCTGTAAACTGTTGCATGTGTTGATAAGTAGCTATATGAGTAACTATATAGGTTATTGATTGGTTGCCCAAGTATTTGTATGGGAGACTGAGTGTGTGTGTGGGTGGCTGGGAGGTGTATGACTCTGTGCATAGATGTGTGAGCAGTTGATTCACTAGATGTATGGTTTCAAAAGTGCATGTGGAAACAGCTGTATGGGCGGTTGACTGTGTGCATGAGTGTATTGGTGAGTGAATGGATATCTCAGTGCTACATGTCAAAGTAAGTACATATGTAAAACACAGTACATGTGAGAGTTGACATATATAAATAACTGTGCATAAGAGCCAGTGAATGTGTGAGTGGCTGGATGGATCATTGTGAACTTGTATCAGGGATTGTATAAGAGAGTAAATATGTGTTAGTATATGTTTGAATGAGTAAAGTTTGTATAACTGTATAGTTGAGGAAATGGAGGTGTGATTGATTCTTTGCATGACTGACTAGGTGTGTGAGTAACTCCATGAATGAGTGACAGTCTGTGAGTGTCTGTTTACACTGATTGTATCTAAGGTTGTATTAGAGTCTGAAGAGGTTCATCGTATTATCACATGAATGATATCATCAGTGATGTGATCAGTAATGTCAAATGAGATGTCATCAGTGATGTCATCAGTGATGTCATTTGAGATGTCATCAGTGATGTCATTTGAGATGTCATCAGTGATGTCATTTGAGATGTCATCAGTGATGTCACTGACCATGTCATGAATGATGTAATATGTGACATCATCAGCAGTGGATTGCGGGTGCGCGATATATAGTTAGTGCAACTAACTATATATGGAATTTCAATGGTTTTGTGTGAGTAAAATAAGGTTTTGTAAATGCGAATTCCTAACTATATATGGTCTATAACCTATGGTTTTTTCAGTGCATTTTCAAGGTTTTGTAAATGCTAATTCCTAACTATATATGGTCTATAACCTATGGTTTTTTCAGTGAATTTTCAAGGTTTTGTAAATGCTAATTCCTAACTATATATGGTCTATAGCCTATGGTTTTTTCAGTGAATATATATATATACATACATATATAAACATATATCATCTGTATATCTATATAAATACAAACATAAATGCATGCATACATATACTTATATGCATACAGATGCATGTTATTTACATGAAAGTTGAAAAAACACTAATAAAAGCAAAGCTAAAAAGCCACCTCATTACAAACAGAATGGCTTTAACTTAAACGAGGGCGAGATCTATTGCATTTTCAATGCTTGTTTACTTTGGTTCCATCAAGAAGGCATTCAGATGTGTCACACATTTGCCATAAATTCTGAATGTTAGCACTCTAGTTGCACATTAGATCACTGTAGTAAAGCTACTGCTCACCAGGGACGTCTGCTGCTGGTATTCAAAGTGCATGTTTCAGTCTGCATGTCAGAATTTTTTTAATGAAATAGAAGAGGATTTGAGAAGTCACTCAAAATGATCCCTAATTTTTCTTTCTGAAGCACTAATCATACTTTCTATGGCAAAATTAACCCCCTCATGTTATTCCTTTTTAAATTGAGTGTTTTCAGACTTACCACTTCATTCCAATCAAGATGGCTTCTGTTGTGCCATACTTTTGTCATAAGTAAGACTGTTAGCGCTCTAGTTGTTCTTTAGAACACTCTGGGACATTCTGTCATTGGGCTATACTTCGTGTACATCTGGGTGATATTTGGGCTACATTTAGGCTCTTTTGTCTCTGGTGGCCATCTTGGGAGACTGTATGTCAGAATTTTTTAATGAAATTGAAGAGGGTTTGAGAAGTCACTCAAAATGTGCCCTAATTTTTCTTTCTGCAGCACTAATCATAATTCATATGGCAAAATATACCCCCTCATTTTGTTCCTTTTTAAATTAAATGTTTTAAGAGTTACCACTTTATTCCAATCAAGATGGCTTCAGTTGTGCCATACCTTTGCAATAAGTGGGACTGTTAGCGCTCTAGTTGTTCTTTAGAACACTCTGGGACATTCTGTCATTGGGCTATACTTGGGCTACATCTGGGTGAAATTTGGGCTACATTTGGGCTCTTTTGTCTCTGGTGGCCATTTTGGGAGACTGCATGTCAGAATTTTTTAATGAAATAGAAGAGGATTTGAAAAGTCACTCAAAATGTGCCCTAATTTTTCTTTCTGCAGCACTAATAATACCTTCTATTGCATAATATACCCCCTCATTTTGTTCCTTTTTAAATTAAATGTTTTAAGAGTTACCACTTTATTCCCATCACGATGGCTCCAGGTGTGCTATACCTTTGTAATAAGTAGGACTGTTAGCTCTCTAGTTGTTCTTTAGAACACTCTGGGACATTCTGTCATTGGGCTATACTTGGGCTACATCTGGGTGATATTTGGGCTACATTTGGGCTCTTTTGTCTCTGGTGGCCATTTTGGGAGACTGCATGTCAGAATGTTTTAATGAAATAGAAAAGGATTTGAGAAGTCACTCAAAATGTGCCCTAATTTTTCATTCTGCAGCACTAATCATACTTTCTATGGCAAAATATACCCCCTCATGTTGTTTCTTTTTAAATTAAATGTTTTAAGAGTTACCACTTTATTCCAATCAAGATGGCTTCAGGTGTGCTATACCTTTGTAATAAGTAGGACTGTTAGCGCTCTAGTTGTTCTTTAGAACACTCTGGGACATTCTGTCATTGGGCTATACTTGGGCTACATCTGGGTGATATTTGGGCTACATTTGGGCTCTTTTGTCTCTGGTGGCCATTTTGGGAGACTGCATGTCAGAATGTTTTAATGAAATAGAAAAGGATTTGAGAAGTCACTCAAAATGTGCCCTAATTTTTCATTCTGCAGCACTAATCATACTTTCTATGGCAAAATATACCCCCTCATGTTGTTTCTTTTTAAATTAAATGTTTTAAGAGTTACCACTTTATTCCAATCAAGATGGCTTCAGGTGTGCCATACCTTTGCAATAAGTAGGACTGTTAGCACTCTAGTTGTTCTTTAGAACATTCTAGGAGGCTGCAGTAGAACACAAAGGAATCAACTGACAGTCTCTGTCCTTGTTGGATGTACATGTTTTACTGAGAATGTCAGACTTCATTTTCACATGACTGAGAAAGATAATGTGAATTTACAGAAAATATGCTTTCAGTTTAGCTTATAGATCCCCTTCCAAACCACTGTGGGAAAATCATGAGAAATTAGTTTTCTTTCAAACAATATTCATGATATCACAGCAGAAGGTTTTTTCACATGGTTAAATCACCTTAGAACCCACCACAATTCCTAAAACGAGTATGGCATCATCAACAAATGATTTATAATGTAACTAAAGCCCTAAAACCCTCTATTAACTACAATGCTTTTTAATGAGGTGCTATCATGTATATTGGTCCCAAGATGGCTGCCAACACTTCTTGGATGAAGTGCTGACAGCCAATCAGATCAGATGTGTGGTTAGGCTCCGCCCAGATATATATCTTTTTTTGAACCTAAATTACTCAAAATCCACTGGAGCACATATATTGAGACCTAGCAAAGGCACATCGGGCTAACAGTCCCTACAATTTTGCCAAGTTTCGTGCAAATCCATTCAGCCGTTCGAGCTAAAAGTGAGGCCAACCGCCCTATGGAAATTAACATGGGAAAAACGCGTTTTGGGACCCCCCTTTTTTCTCGGCCCCCCCTTGATGAAACCCCCCCAAATTGTCAGGGGCTGCTCAGAAACAAAATGTTCCATTTTCCTGAAAATTTCAGCCAATTCCGTCCACAAACGCCAAAGTTATTAGACATAGAATTTTCAAAAATCCCATAGAGAAAAAATCCTAACTATATATACCTACTGGCGACCGCCAGTAGGTAATATATATATATATATATATATATATATATATATATATAAATATATATATATATATATATATATATATATATATATATATATATATATATATATTTATATATATATATATGTATATATTACCTACTGGCGGTCGCCAGTAGGTAAGGACCTAGTTTCCATAGGAAATCCTCAACATTCTATTTGGATTAACTTTGGCCCTGGTGGATGAATCTTTGCGAATTTCTAAAAGAAGACGGCTCGGTCTGCTGCGCTTCTTCCCTGAAAGTTTGGGGGTGATTCGTCAAGTGGGGGCTGAGATAAAAGGGGGGTCCCAAAACGTGTTTTCTCCATGTTATTTTCCATAGGACGTTTAGACACG
Organism: Lissotriton vulgaris; assembly: GCF_964263255.1. Lineage (NCBI taxonomy): Eukaryota > Metazoa > Chordata > Amphibia > Caudata > Salamandridae > Lissotriton > Lissotriton vulgaris. The sequence continues at coordinate 691,305,061 of NC_141694.1, forward strand.
GCTACAGCTCGAACGGGTGAATGGATTTATAAGAAATTTGGCAAAACGGTAGAGTCCGGCTCGCAGATTACGCTTTTTTTGGAATGGTGTAAATCCGTTCAGTAGTTGCTGAGAAAATTAAAGTTGAAGTCAATTATATATCTATACGCGCGCATGGGTGCGCGCACTCAAGCGGCTGCGCGTGAGCGGAATCTTTTTTTGCTGCGTGACGTCTGTTAACGTTCGATTCGAAGGAAATCAGGAAGTGTTGACCGCCATTTTGTCACTGCGAGTAAATATATTGTTCATTTCAAAGCGTTGGAACATGGAAAGGGGAGAAGGTAGAGATTGTCTTGCCGCGTAGGTTTTCTCAGGGTGTGCAGTAAGGCCCTTAAACGCGAAAATATATATATTTTTTTTTAAAAAGTTGCGGGGTGCGCGCACCCGGTCGCGCACACCTATTTACAAGAGTGTGAAAATGGAGATAAATCAGAAGTTTGAGTGCTTAGATATAAGGTGGCTCTGAAAAGAGCCCTTGTGTTAATTGAGTTTTTTCTGCATTTATAAGTAAGTACCGATGCAGAGTCTGATGTTGCAGAGGAAGATTCTGTTTCCCTCATCCGTGAAATGAACACCATCTCTCCTATAGATGCCTTGCATGTGGTAACGCAAGTTGTTGTGGTAAATAGAACCCATGCTATAATCTCTGAGGAAAGCAGAAACAGATTTATTTACATGTCTCCTTGCTTTCTCAATTTGTGCACAATGTTGATTGGACCAATTCCATTTCTGTCTTTGGCACATATTGGAATATACCAAGGCAGTTCGAGGAAAAAGTATCATCAATTGTCGAAAGGTGTCTTTTAGAAGCATTTCCAGACCTACCCCAGTCAATGTGCCTAGATCGTTCCCACCACAGTGCACAATTATAAGGTCTGGTTCTGGGAGATGCATAAAAGTTTTCACCAATGGTATCAATTGGTGACATCTCAATCCTCTTTGGCCAATCCACGTTATCTGCACATTTGGTAAATCAAGGTTGGAAATTCGTCTGTTTGCTGCATATTTTCCACTCCAGTGAATATAGCTGTGTCCTAAAAGCCAAACCTTCATTTTCAAGGCAGATGCACTGGTACTCCGATGGGTTCTGGAAGTGGAATGGTAGTTAGAAGCTGAAAGTCAGGATAAAAAAATGGATGAGGCTTGGTGTGGTTGAAAAAATAAAAATGATTGGTTGATTCTAATACCTCAAGATTGAAGACTACGTTGCATGTCAATGTTTATGTAAAACGAAAAGTACTATTGGGTGTGAAAAAAATGCCATGTAACAGAGCTGTGGATAGGCAGGTGTTTCTGGAGGGAAAACAGTCTTCTTAGTTTGCTGTAGAACGTTGAGATATGAACTTTTGACCTGTGCCTTCAGCCAGGTGCAGAATGAGGTGTTACCATGGAAACAACCAGAGATGGCAGTGGGTGATGGGTGACTTTTATGTGACATTAAAAATATTGTGAGGGAGAACCAACTGAAATGTAAATTTGATTTCAAAATTTTGCGGGAAGAAATATGATTGGCTGAAGAGACATATATGAGTCTGTATTGACTGGATATCTGTGCCATTGAATTTTGGTTGCAGTGATACAAGCATTATTGAGAGTTCCGTCAAACGAATATCTGTTTTGCGACTGTCACTGTTCTACATCGTACAAAGCATTGGTAAAGGTAAGTCTGTAACTGTTTGTTTTGTCATGTACCGTAAAATGTGGTTTAGTCACAAACATTGATTGATTTTCCTCATAGTCTGAAACTAAACTAATTTTTGGCTGTCATAATGTCTTGTATTTTTAAAACTATTTTTCCATTTCGTTTCATCAGTCTTTATCGACATTATTTGTTTAAAAATTATTAGTTTTACATTTTGGATAATAAATTTCAATAAGGTAAATGGTGTTCAGTCATATTGTTATGTAATCTTTTACTGTTAGTTTTTTAAAATAACTGTGAGTCAGACGAAACTGGAACAAATTTTTTTGGGGGGGGACAAATAAAAAAAAAATATGATAGGCGAACTTGAAGGTTTAATTAGTTGGCAGAGTAAAGGTGCAGGGGCTTTTAGGAGGGGTAAAATAATTCCAAGGCCTACTTAACATTCAAATGGATGCTTATAGAGATGTGAAACGTTGAGGTGCGTCGGTGTGTGTAGCTAGAATATAAATGTTATCTTGGGCTGGTACAGCAGACGGGAGGGGCGTGTGGGCCTGAAGTCCTGTGAATTTAATGGGGGTTGCGCTTCTTTTCTTCAAATTTTTTCAAGTGTAAATTATAGTTTTGTATATATTTTTGGTGAACAGTGAAATATGGAGTATAAAATATGTTTAATATAGAGAGTAATTATTTGTTTGAATTTGAAGCGTTTACATATAATGAGAGAAGTTGTTTATGAAGTGAAAAAATGGTATTAGCAGAGAGACAGATAATGCAGATAGAGAGAGAAATGGTAAATTACATGTGATACCGTCGTCAAAAAATGCTAATGGTTAATGAATTCGTAAACTTTCTGTCAGACGACAAAATTACAGTGCGGTTTGTGGCCGCGGCCTGCATTGGTGGGGGTAAGGTGAGAGGGGCAGGTGGTTGAGTGAAATAAAATGAAAAGTTGGTACATTACATGTGATACCGTCTTGAAAAAGTGGTAATGCTTAATGAATTCCTAAAGTTTCTGTCAGACGGCAAAATTACAGTGTGGTTTGTGGCCGTGGCGTGCACTGGTGGGGGTGGGGTGAGAGGGGGGGAGGGGGCCAAAGTGGTAATGATTAAGGTATTCATAAACTTTCTGTCAGACGACAAAATTATAGTGCGGTTTGTGGCCGCGGCTTGTATTGGTGGGGGTAGGGTGAGAGGGGCAGGTGGTTGAGTGAAATAAAATGAAAAGTTGGTACATTACATGTGATACCGTCTTGAAAAAGTGGTAATGCTTAATGAATTCCTAAAGTTTCTGTCAGACGACAAAATTACAGTGTGGTTTGTGGCCGTGGCGTGCACTGGTGGGGGTGGGGTGTGAGGGGGGGAGGGGGCCAAAGTGGTAATGATTAAGGTATTCATAAACTTTCTGTCAGACAACAAAATTATAGTGCGGTTTGTGGCCGTGGCTTGTATTGGTGGGGGTAGGGTGAGAGGGGCAGGTGGTCGAGTAAAATAAAATGAAAAGTTGGTACATTACATGTGATACCGTCTTGAAAAATTGCTAATGCTTAATGAATTCCTAAACTTTCTGACAGAGGACAAAATTACACTGTGGTTTGTGGCCGCGGCCTGCACTGGTGGGGGTGGGGTGAGAGGGGGAGGTGGTCGAGTAAAATAAAATGAAAAGTTCTGACCATGAGGTTGTACACAGGTTTGTGCAGTACATGTCTTCATACATTGAGGTAGCAAACCGAGTATAAAAATATCTCTCTCCCTCCTGCTGTTTGACTGCATCTTAATCTCCCTTCTGTTTTCCGTCTCCGTTGCTCTGTGTTATCTTATTGTGTGTGTGTCTGTCTGTGTCTGCCTTCAGTCCGGGCTGAGGAAGTTTGCTGTGGAGGCACACACAGATAGTCCCATCAAAGTAGTTGGAACGTTTTCAAAAAAATATTTATATAATTGAGATGCTTTTTTGAAGCGCTAGTGAATGTCTTCTTTCACAATTACCGCTCGGTTGCTTCCATAGAGCAGAGGGTATGTCGTATTTCACTACTTAGTGCCTCTGCATCTGCACTCTGTTCTCTGGTGGCTGGCGGAGAAGTGTTTGTTATTGTGGAGATGAAAGGGTGATAAGGAGTGAAATACGACATAGCGTCTGGTCTGTAGAAGTGTGGGAGCAGTGATTAACTCTGAGTCAAGCGGAACTGCGGCGGTGCTTGGTAACAGTAATACATTATTTTTTTACAGCGGTACAACTGTTTGCATGGTGCGCGACCCACTAAGAAAGGGTTGACGGGCCGACATAGGCCTGCGGGTTCTAGTATGAGTAAGTCAGGTCGACAAAAGAAAACATTAAGTTAGTACAGCTGAGGTTACGTGGAACACATGAATATTCTTTTAGTATACAATTATTTCAGTTGAGATTATGGATTAAAAGAGAGAACGTGTATATTTGAAATGTTTATTCAGAAATGCACTATTTTCAAGGCAAGTCTCTTATCTAATACGAGTACAGACATTGCAAGAAACAAAGTAATCGGTATAGTCACTAGTACATAGAATACAAACGGTATAGTTGATGTAAAATGAATTTGGTTTAGCAAAATTAATTGTACACTGTTATGAGGAAGTACATTATATTTTAATAAATGTAAGAAGGTCTCTGGCCTTTCAGTTTAAAAACGATACATGAAAATGCTAGTGGTTAGACATCATCTCATTAACAATCGGCTCTCTGTATGCGAAGCACTATCAAGTTTGTGTTATGCTGTTGTGTAAGGAAAAAAAAAGGCGCCAAAAGCAACAAGTTGGCTAGAGGTGCATGTATGTAATCTGTTGGATCGTTCGCAAATCAGTGTTGAGAAGAACTACTGTATTGACATATCTTTTGAAGGTTGCAGTATTGCATTTGAAATACAGCACGAAAAGCAATGGAAATATTAGTGAAAGAAGATATTTTTCTCTTATGTATTAAAAAATATTTTAGTTCATGGAAAAGTAAAGGAGCAGAGGTGTGTGAGGCGGAAATAAGCAGTTCAAAGGCGAAATGGCGTTTACAGTTATAAAAAACCCATACTATATTTACACATTAATCAGGGCACATGTAGCATATATTAGCGAGTTTTGCTTCGAGTACGTTTGAAATAACATAAGATAAGATAATAAAAAATAAAGTTCGAAATCGAGTAGCTGAAGAAAAAAAATGTAGTCCACATAAAAGACGAAAATTTAACCAGCAGGAAATCATAATGTCCACTATTAGTAAAGCCAATAGGTCTGTTGATGTAAAAAAATATCCAAGAAAACGTGAAAAAGATAGGGAGGCAAAACGAAATGTGGACGTCAATGGCTTGCATAAGAGTCATCCTACAATTGTGTAGGCGAAGTAGGCAGCTACCGCTTCTAAAAGGAAGTCACTGTTATCATCCGAAAACATGTCAGCCATCCAATTGAAAAGAGGAAAGCAGCATTCATGGTCTTCTATTACCGGAGCCTCTATTACCATCAGAGGACAGCTCGGTGGGTTTTCAATGTAGCTGTGTGTCAGGAAATCTTGCGCCGCTGCGAATATATTCCAATGACCCAGAACTCCTTGTATCGCTGCAAAGGCCATAATCCCTCCGTTGCAACAAAGCTGTTCATGATCAATTAACGGATTCATGATATGATTGTAATTCACTTCAGGAGGTACCAAGTTGCAGAGACATAAGTCCAGGGCCCACATGAAATCACAGCTCAGGCAATGAAATACAGGCTGCACACAGGTGAAATAGGAATATCGAAATGATAATCGATATGAGGCATTCAAAGTCGAGAGTGCTAAGATGCCGTAGTAGTCAAGCATCCTCTGGCGAAATAGTTCTAAGTGTTCCGGCTCGTTGCGAAGACAGGAGGGACATCCATTTTGAAATAAACAAGATGGGAACACAAAAGTCGCAGCACTGGCAGTTCAACAGGAAGTCAAGAGAAAAAGGTCGCCGACTATGGAGTGAAGAGTAGCAGAATGACTTGATATAATTTCTGGCAGAGTAGTCACTAAACCATTGCTTAGTAGTTATAAAAAAAATAGCCTGTCCTGAAGTGGAGGATGCGTTAAAAATTAAGGGAGTCACCTCAGCAAATTGTAAAGGAAGGTCACTATTACATAAGGAATGCTCTGCTCTGTGAATATTAGCTAAGTGAAAGATATGTGTGCGAACAGATGGTACGGTAACTTGTTTTTGTGACAATAAGACTGTTGTTCATGTCTTGTGATTCAAGGCCGGAATTCGCTGCCAGATGGAAACATCAAGTTTCACATGCGGGGGTAGATAAACTAAATTCTTAAAGGGAAGCATATGCAGAGTGATTTTTACCGCGTAAGCTTTGCCGTTTAAAAAGTCATAGTAATTTTCATTATATGTAAAAAAAAAATATCACTGATGAAGAATGAAGAAAAAGTCGTCATAATAGCAGGCACTGGTGTATCTTTGAAAAGATATGCAACATTACAGGAATTCTAGTTAAATAAGTTATGTGATTGAAAGTGCCTGCATGTGGACGACTAATTACATGTTTGAGTACAGTCATTTCTATAAACATTTAGGGGCAGATTAACATGCTCCGTGCGGCAGTTTTGCTTCACTTGTCACATGTTAAAAGTGATGCTAAAGTGGCGTAAGGGGATTGTAAATCTGCCCGACATTTTTCTCCCGTCTCAAAGGCATTTGTAAGTGAAAGGGAGCGACTTAGCTTTATGACTGTAGGAGGTACTGAGCCGGTGGTATCCATTTATGTGAAGAAATTTATAGAATTTAAAGAGTAAAAAAAACGGGAAAGGTACACTAATTAATTTGTGCATTAGTCATGTTGCAGTTGTGGCTTCGGATTCTAAAAAGGGAAAAGTGTTTAGGCGTTTAATGTGCAGCTTTGAAAAAAAACGTGTGTATAGTTTGAAAATGAAATGTAAAGGTTTAAAGCAGGGGTTTCCAAAGCGGTCCTGGAGGGCCAGATGCATGGCAGATTAAAAAAATTACTACATGTTTTTCAATCTGGTTATCCAAAAAATATGTTTCTTTGTCTACTGTGCAGTTTTTCTGCATGATGCCAATTCTTTGATTTTTACTGTTGCTGTGTCTTATACATTTTCCAGGGGCGACTCTAGGCTCATGGCGGCCCTAGGCAGGGAGCGTAGGTAGGGGGCCCCGTAAGAGGGGGTCTGGGCGGGGCGGAGCACGGAGCCCGGTGAAGGGGGGGGGTCAGGGTGTTTGGAAGTGGAACAGAGCCAGAGGCCGCCAAATCCCTGGCATGGGCCGCCACGCAAATATGTATCCATCCTCAGAGGATTATTATATTAAGGATATATATTGGCGTGGTGGCACCCTGGGGTTTGGTGGCCCTGTGCAGGTGTACAGCTTGCACATGCCTAAGGTCAGCCCTGCATTTTCTGTCTATGCACTTCTTCTCCGTCACATGGGCTTTTAATTATGAAGGCCTTGTGCCGCTGGTGCATCACATTTAACAAGGGAAAAAGTGACATGTCTATGGCGCAACGCTTTCATAAATGAGACGTTTTGTATCTTATTCTAATGATAGAGAATCTTGGGGAATTTATCTGTTATGCTTGTTCTTTGCTACAATGGCTCTATGTTGTGTAACAAATAAGTCTGTAATATGTTAATTAAATTTTATTATTTTCTTTTTTATAGTGTTTGGTGCTGAAAAGCAACAACCTGCCTTCCGAATCACACAATTTCAAGTATTATAATCTTTTTTTTTAGGTGAGTTGGTATTTTTGCATAGGCAATTTTTTTGGGTGCACATTAAAATAATAAAGAAGATTTTTTAAAATGTTTGTAAAATTTCGGTTTTTATAACATGATTTTATCTTCTATTTTTCCCATGGTTGTATCTGCTTATACTAGATATGTATTTTGAGATATTTCTCCACTGACAGTTGAAATTATCTTTTAATGGGCCTGGTGCATGTGTTCTTTTTGATGGAGTTCAGATTTACGGATCATTTGAGTATAATTTTTTCCGGTTTCCATTAAATAATTCTTGCAAAGTGCTCATTATTTTTTAAATCATGTTGTATTATGTTTGGCAGTCTTTCTCCTTCATTTACAGAGGGGTATTATGATATGGTTCTTGGTGTGATGGGCATCTTTCCTGCATATCTGTGATTATACTATGTATAGGCACTGTTTTACATATATTTGCAGAGCTTTATTATGATGTGGTTGTTCATGGTTAGCATGACATTTTGTATATGCTATGACATTCACATGGTGAGTATGCTGTTGAAACATAAAAGCAACTGTCTCTGTGGGAAGTAGTAATCTGTTAAGTGAAGGTTATGGTTTGTATAATGTGAGCCTTCTCTTTAGAGTGTATATAGTTTGCATAGCACTTTGTACTGGTGAACTCAGAAAATGGATCTCTAAAAATGAATTCTAAAGTTTATCGATATTTCTGATATCTAGAAAATCTAAAAAGAAATTTTACAGTAAAATGTCTTTTTACAACAGTAATTATTTAATGCAAAAAAAAGGATCAGTGTTAATGTTTAGGGTTATACTGCCAATTTGTTTTCAAAACAAGAGAACGTGCTATCTTAAAATATATAGAGTTAATAAGTTAGAAATTATAAAAATATATGTAGTTTAAAAATTAGTAAAGGTACTTTTAAGTTATATATTTATGAAAAAAGATATAATTTAGTCTCCATATTTTTTAAAAAGGATACAGAAGAATAAACTGAATATAGACATAGAGAATTGCTTGCAAGACAAACAAATTCTTTTCGATATTATAAAAGAAGTGATGGAGGAAATTTTAGAAGCGGTCTTTCAGGAGGAAATAGAAAATCAAAATGATGATTTCATGGACATTTCTCTAGACTCTGCTTATTTAGAGATGGTAGAAGAGGATGAGGACTTTGGATTTGAAGAAGTCCCTGATGATGTAATGCTGGAAGATCTACTAAATTATGAACTTTTGAATGAATACAAATATTTTTGATAGTAAAGCATTCTTGAAGACAGTTTTCTTGTCCTATTCGTCGTTGATCTGCTTTATGAGAGTGATAAGACATGTTCTCATGAAGTGTAAAAGAGATTGTAGTAAAAAACATTAAAACATCTAGGATGACCGATAGTTCTTGAAAAAAGTGTACTCTTTGTATGCTTTAAACAATTAGAATTAAAAAATACGTCTATAATGTTAAAACAGCTATGGACTGTGATAAATTTAGAACCAACATTCACTACAGGATTTCCTACTCTGTTCAGAGACTTTTTGTTTCTCTTTATTCTACTTAGAAAATGAATCTGTGGTTTTAATTTGTACGTTATATGCTAGTAGTCAACTATAATATTTGTTATGTTTGTGTTTTACAGATTGACATTTTCATCAAAATCTTAAATTAAGATGCCGACCAGAAGTGAAAAAAGAAAGCTCTATAAACGGACTTACAATTTGAAGAAGAAAGGAATTCAAGAATTATCGAAAGAACAAAGGACGGATAAAAAGAAGAGTGCTCCTGGTAAGAAAACCAAAACTTTTTTGAAAAGAATATGTCAAAGGAAAAATGTTAGCATTAACGTCCAAAAGGAAAAAGACTTACCAGTATCGAGAAGGAGACATGGAACCAAAGATAAAAATGTTTCTGGAATCAGCAGAGAGGAAAATCTATACAGTAAAACGCGGACGAATCAATTTACCCAAATCAGGAAGCGTATGTTTTATAACAGAGTAGTTTCGAATTTATTAAAAAAGGAGAAAGTTTGTAAAAGAAGATCTGCTTTTTTTAAGAAGAAACAACATATAGAGGGCATTGTTCAGCGCACGTTTGAGACAAAAAGAAAATTATTTATTTTAGTACTTAATAGAATAAATACACTAAATAAGGCAATACGAGTTTTAAAAGCTAAAAGTAAATGGAAGAGACACATAAATAGGAGTACTTTTTGTAAAGTGTTTTCTGGGAAGTGGATGCATACTTCAACTTCTGAACCATTTTTTAATGAAGAGAGTTACTTTCAAAGTAACGATTTGTTGCATGCAGTTGACACCAGTGGTCGAGCATATGAGGTGAAGGATGGTTGTGTAATTGAGAAAGAGAAAATTGCGGTTAGAAATGCAGAAGAGGTGATGGCTGGAGAAGCTTTAGAGGGACGTCCTAATGTTCCTGTTTACAGTTGGAATTGTAGTAGCATTTGTAGTGTACGACAGGATTCAATTGATTTATTTCGCAATTTCTTACGTAAGTACACTAAAGAAAGTCTTAAAAAAAAATTGTAATGTTGCAAGAATTAGATCATTGCAGAGTGCGAGAAAAAATAGGTCTGCAAGGTCATTCTCTGGCTTGTCTTTCTAAAAAAATATGCCAGAGTGTGTTTCATCACTTCAGGATGTTAGCAGTGCATCATACTAAAATGAGAAAATTAGTGAGAAAGTTGTATTATGCAAAAAGTCCAGCACTTAAACTTAAACAGTTAAATAGTGCTCTTTTGCATAGATGTGAATTAGATGTTGAGAAGATTTGTGCAGAAATTGAGGTAAGTTATTTTGGTCCAGAGGAAGATAATGCAGAAACTGATATAATTATAGAAGGAAATGTGTTAGAAAATGTTGGAAATGTTAATATTGAAAATTTTGAACAGGAAATAATAAAGTTTAAGGTAATTGCAGGTGAGAAACCAATTTTTTCTTGTGTCTGTTGTCGACGCATTCATTACAAAAGTCAAACTAGGTTAGTTGATTTATATTTAAAAAGTGAAGATGAAAGTAATAGTCAATGGAAAGATTTTGCAACTTATTTGTCGGTGGAAAACTATTTTGATTTGGGTTTTGAGCAACGTATTTGTAAATATTGTTATAATAAATTAAATGAAAATAAAATGCCTGCTAGAGGTGTCCATAATAATCTAGAGTTGATAAATATTCCATTAGAATTGATGGATTTAAATACTTATGAGACTATTCTGATTCAATGTGTACATCCTTTTCGGGCTATTGTTCGTATGGAGCCTAAGACTGGCAAATTAAATCCTTCAGATTTACAAAGAGGATTAAAGGGTAGAGTTGTATATTTGCCACTTGATTTAAAAAAATATATGGAAACAATTGGTGTTGAAAATGTAGAAGAGGAACCTCTAGTTATTCTAGTTAATGGTGTACCTACAAAGAGTAAGAAAATCTGGCAAGATTTAGTGGATGTTAGAAAAGTCAAAAAGGCAACGTTGTATTTAGTCCAACACAATAAGTACTATAAAGATGTATACGTAGAAGAAGAAGAAGTAAGTGAAGAAGAGGACAATGATTTGTCTATTGGACAAATTGAAAAAGTTGACTTATCCAGAAGTGAAGAAATTTATGAACATTGCAGTGTTCATCCACTGCATTCCAAAGAAGCAATAGGGAATGCTATTGAATTATTTCAGATGAAAAAAGCGAAAGGAAATCCTATTAGTGTGTGGGAAGAAAGTTTGGAAGGTCGTTGTTTTCCACAGTTATTCCCTACAGGTGAAGGTACACGATATGATGATCGACCTATGCAGATTCCTGCATCTGAATACCGGACAACAAGATTATATGCAGAAGATCCGAGGTTTCGCCATTGCATTCCATATTTGTTTCATCTTCTGTTTGAGAGTGACTTATCTGGTCTGCCTTATGCAGTAAACCATATCTTAAAAAGTGAAGTTCATCTTCAAAATATTTCAGCAAAGGAATTTATGAATAAAGTGCAACAGAAAGATAGTGTTTTGGATTCACACCTAATTAATTTAATGGCTTGTCAGCGTGGTACTAATGAGTATTGGTACCGTCGTCATGGAGATTTGAAGTGCATGCTTAGAAACTTAGGAGCACCTACATGGTTTTTAACTCTAAGCTGTGCAGAGTATGCTTGGGAAGATTTACTTGAATTTCTTCGGGAGGCGAATGCAAACATAGAAAATATAAACTACAAGACACCTGGAGAACTGTGTTTGTTAGATCCAGTTAATGTTTGCAGATATTTTAATCATAGATTTGAAGCTATGATGTCTTTTATTACAAATAAGAAAAATCTGCCTCTTGGTGAAGTACTGGATTTCTTTTGGAGAAAAGAATATCAAGCAAGAGGTGCTCCTCATATTCATATGCTGTTATGGATCAAGGATGCTCCTAAATTTGGAACAGACTTGGATGAGACTGTACTGTCTTTTATTGAACAGTATGCCACTTGTGACATACCTAATAGTACAACTGATAAGGACTTAAGAGGAAAAGTGTTACGTTTTCAAAGTCATCGTTGTGGAAAATATTGTCGGCGAAAATTCAAATCAAAGAGTAAATTCTACACCAAATGTCGTTTTGGATTTGCACGACCGGTACTTTCAAAAGGAAGAGTCAACAATTTGATGTCATGTTTGCGACATAATATCAGAAGAAGGTCACCTAAAAATACGTACAATTTAAGAAGAGGTGAAGAATCCAAATATATAAATGACTATAACCCAGTCATTTTGTCCATGTGGAATGCTAACATGGATATACAATATGTTGCTGACAACTCTATTGCTGTGGCTCGATATGTAACGTCTTACATCACGAAATCTGAAAAGACGGAACTGAAGGAGATGTGGGAAGACATTTCTCATGAAAAGAGCCTAAGCAAGAAATTGTATACGTACAGTTTGAAGATGTTGTCTCATCGAGAAATTGGAGCATATGAATGTTGTGATCGGTTTTCATCAGCAAGTCTTTATGCAAAATCAAGGACTATTCTCTGGGTGAGTTTGGGTCTTGCAGAAACACGAAACCGTGTTCTGAAACCTGTGCAAGAAATTGAATATTTAGCCCAGAAAGAACCAAAGAGTACAGACATTCTGAAAACAAATATGTTGGATACATACTATCCAACTAGAAGTGCTCTGCTTGAAAATATTTGTCTGTATGAAATACTTCAAAACTACACTTTTAAAAGGAATGTTACAGAGAATATTGATAAAGGTGTACACGCTGTAATTGGACATGAAGGATGTCTGGTGAAACAAAGAAAAGGACACTTGATTAATCATCGGAAACTGAGTTGCGATACACCTGACAAAAGAGAATTTTACTATTTTGCTCTTTTGCAACTCTTTAAACCATGGCAGAGAAGAGGAACTACTTGGTGACTTTGATAGTTATGAAGATTCATTCAACGCATCTAAAAGTAGTATCGAATGTCCTGTTTTTAGTAATTATCTCCAAATGTTGAATGATGAAATAGAGCAAGAAGCGACAATTGCAGCGGAGATTGCTAGAGATAGTTCACAAGATAGTCAAAGTTCGGCTTCATTAAGTCAAGATCCACTGGGACAACCAATTATCCAAAATGAAGCAGCCACCGCCATGGATGAGGTGGAAAGAGCAATGCAGCAAGGTCAAGAGGAAGTAATCAACTTAGAAGAATTAAAGAAGCAATTTAATCTTGAGCAAAGACAGACATATGATGAAGTGACAGAGCACATTGAGCATGGCTTTTGTCATGAGAGAAAAGATTGCTCATGTATGTCATTTGAACCTATTCGACTATATGTAAGTGGAGAAGCTGGAACTGGTAAAAGTTTCCTAAATAAAGGAATTACTACATATCTACAGCAAAGAACTCAGTCAACACTGTTGTGTGTTGTTACTGCTCCAACTGGATTGGCAGCACATAATATTAAAGGTATTATTTTACATCGTTTACTGATGCTGCCAGTTGAACATGAAAATTAATTACAATATCACAAGCTATCTGGAGAAGCTTGTTTTGAAGTTTCTAGAGTCCTTAAAAAAATGAAACTTCTTATTATTGATGAAGTAAGCATGGTATCCAATTTAATGCTTGCTTTTGTGCATTTAAGAATGCAACAGATACTTAAGACAGAGTATGATGTGTTATTTGGAGGTAAACATGTCATAGTTTTTGGAGATCTATTGCAGCTAACTCCTGTGAAAGGACAACTTGTATTTGAAACTGTTACGCATGAGGAGACCAGAAAGTGCCTGGGCAGTATTGGAAATGTTAATATATGGTCACATTTCAAATATACTGAACTGATTCAAAATATGCGACAGGCAAAGGATACTAAATATGGAAATATTCTTCAAGATATAAGGATTGCAAAAATAACTGAAGATGCGAAAGACACTCTACGAACACGATTACTTTCCAAGCTGTTTCCTAATGAAGATAATGTACCTGAGAAAATATATAGTAAAGAGGTAGCAGATAAGTCAGTGATATGCTTGATGCCAACTCTCAAAGAATGTTCAGTTTTTAATGAGAAAATGTTGAATTTAGAAAATCAAGAAATTAAGAAACTGGAAGCTAAAGATAGAATAGAGCATGAAGGTAGTACTATTGTTTTGTCTGAAAAGTTGAAGTTAAAATTGGATTCTCTTCAAAAAACTATATCTAAAACTGCTGGTTTAGAGAAAAATCTGTATGTATGTTTAAATTGTTCGGATAATTTTAAGGAGAAATTTACATGTAGAAAGAGGATTGGTAAATGGAGCAATGGGTAATGTTGTTGGTTTTGTCAATTACACAAATAGAGATGAGATTGAATTTTTAAGAATAAAATTTGATGGAATTGAGGAAGTTCAACAAATTAGTCGTTGTTCAACTCGTTTTTTGCTTGTGAAAGACTTATATGTCCGTCGGAAGCAATTTCCAATTTGTTTGGCATATGCAGTGACTATTCACAAATCTCAAGGTTTAAGTGTAGATTGTGCTTTGGTAAATATTGGAAGCACTGTATTCAAAGAGGGTATGGCGTATGTTGCTTTATCGCGAGTTAGAACTTTATGAGGACTTTATCTAAATGATTATGATGAGACAAAGATTAGTGCAGATTTAAATTGTGTGAAGGAGTATAATAGGTTAAGAAGAGAATATGCTCCAAGTTTACCTCAATATCCTTTAATTGAAAGGCGTATGGTTGGTCAGAAAAGGAGAAATGAGGAGAAATGTGCTGAAGTAGTCGAGAAACGACGAAAAAAAGATGTAGCTGTTGTTGGTAGGCGTCAGAAAAAGGTTAGTATTGAAGAGATTGTTGGATTTAAGTTTAAAAACAGGTCTGGTGTCAACTGCTATGCAAATGTAGTAGTTAATGTTGTTTTTTTTCTAAAAAATGTTAAGGAACAGATTGTAGAAAATCAGGAGCAAACATTTTGCTATTCATTAAATTCTGTATTTGAAAAATGTAGTAGTGCTGATAGTGAAGTAGCAAGTGTTTCAGAACTAAGGAATGTTTTAGACATATGTGCAGGACTAAATCAATTTTCTCAGAATATTCAGCAAGATTGTCAGGAATTTATTATGTATATGTTTACAGTTTTGGAAGATGAAGGTGTAGATATTGATAGTCTTTTTGGCCTTTCTTATAAATGGGAACATAAGTGTGATAATTGCTCATTTTCAAGTATTACTGATATACACAGTGAAAGATTTATATATTTAACATTACCAGACTGTAAAGAAGTGTCTTTTATTAAACTAGTTAAAGATGCGCATCAGAACATGGTCTGTTCTCAATGTAAGTCTGAAATGTTATCAACTTTATTTATCCACAGATATGGACAATATGTCATTTTAATGTTTCAACGATGCAGAGCTGATGGGAGTAAATTGTCAACTTTAATTAAAAATGTTGTGGCTTCTCAAGTATCTATTTCTAGAAGAACATTTGTAACTGTAGCCATTATTTTTCATGAAGGGCCTTCAACATCATCAGGACATTATACAGCTTATTTGAAGTGTGCAAGCGGCTGGACGCTTTGCAATGATAGTCAATTGACTTTTAAGAAACGTTTGCCTTAACTAACTCCTATCTGCTATTTTTGGAACCCAAATTTCAGTAGAATAACTTGCTGTAGGAAGATTAATACTGTAAAGATATGAAACTTTGTTGTTTACAAATATCATGTGACTGAGGGTGTACAAATCTAGAAATGAAATTTGTGTTTTGCATAGTGATAACATCAGGTACAAGTTTACTTAATGTTTGATGGTATAGAACATGTTACAAATTTTAACTGTAAAGATTCAGAAAAGAATAGATAAGACTAAGATTAAGAAATTTCAGAAAAAAACTACTTAACTCATAGTATTTGGCCACGTGGAAAAATATGAGAGAACAAAATGAGTACTTTAGATAATTATTTTAGAACATATATGGACGCAAGTTTTTGGGAGAGGTATTTAAAAGATAATGAGTTAACTTATACAATTTGGCCACGCGGAAAGGTATGAGAGAAGAAAATGTGTACTTAAGATAGATTTTTATAGAAGATACTTGCACGGGGCTTTGTTGAGATATATTTAAAAATAGGTCGTATAGTTTAATTGGTTTGTAACTGTGGAAGATGTAGTGTGCTTACTCAAGAAATTGTGAATTTGAGAAAAACATTTAAGACATGTTTTTTTCAGGTATTTATATTATGTATGGAGATTTTGTATGGGTTTTTTAAATACAATCATTTTGATTGTGTTTTTTTTCCCCCGCTGTTATATGATGATTAATATTGAAATCACTGTTTATAGTGAAAATCAATGTATTCTGAGGACAGCAAAAATAAACCATTTAATATGTTGTTTAAGTTATTTTGTTACATTGAATTTAGAAATATGTATTATAACAGATTTTTTTACTGTCTTCCACAGATATTACATTTATAAGGTAAGTACAACTAATACCATCTGAGAGTTTTCTCTGCCTCTCTCTTATTCTTGTTGTTTTGATCTCCTTCCTTTCTCAGTACTGTTTAGTCACACTTATTCCGTTTAACTCATTCATATTTTGTGTTGTTTAATTTTTTCCCTATTTCTGTAACATCTTTTCTATCACTATATTATTCAGTCTATCTATCTCTTCAGTTTTTTCCTACTGTTGTCTCATGGTGACTCACCTTTATTGACCTTGCATCACCTTTGTTCTAGAATCTTAATTTGTTTCTCTTACTCTATCTAATATTTGTTTCCTTACTTTGCTTTCATTAATTATGCTCAATTCTTACACTTAAATGTAAAGGTCCTCACTTATGAAAGCCTTGCGCCACTGATGCAGCAATTTTTGCCATGTTAAAAGTGTTGCATGGGTGCGCAAGGCCTTCATAAATAAGGCCCATACTTTACTTCTCTTACCCTACTTTATTTCTATTTATATGTCTCTTGTAGTGCTTGTCTAGTTGTACTCCGTTTACTTTCTGTTACTCACCCTTTTTCCTTTATTTTATTTATCTCCTTAAGATATTTCTGTACTCTTACTGTGTTTCTGTAAGAGACTGTTTAGTTTGTGTACTATCACTGAGTATACTTTTATTTTCTCTCTTAGTTTACTTTCGTTTAGACACTCATTCTTTCAGTGCTATTATGTCTTTCTATTAATTAAGTTATTTATTGATTTATATAGTAGACATTCGGTCTCTGTCTCTTTCTCTCTCCCTCGGTCTTTTTTTCTTTTACTTTCTGTTTCATTGACTCGTACTTTTTTTTCTTTTATGAAATGTACATTATAATCTTATTTTTACTTTTCTTCCACAGATACTACGTTTTTAAAAGAAATTTACTTTACTTTTTTACTATTTTTTAGGTAAGTATAAAAAATAAAGAAACTTTTACATCACTGTGTCATTTCTTTGTCTATTCTGGTTATAGCAATGTCATGTTTAATATAAGCACTTCCACATAGGATTGGGTGCATTGTTATAAGGCATGCTTTAAAAGTGATTTAATGAAATGAGCGACATTTCACTGAGTGAGTTCAGCAACACTGATATATGAAAACATTGGTGGTAAATTATATTAAATGTTACATGGTGTTCTTTCCAGGACTTTAAGTCCTTTGCTGCAGTGGCAATTCTGCTTCAGCGTTAGGGGGGCGGGGGGCTGAGTGGTACTCGTATGTTCATGATGGAGCCACTCCTTCACGAGCCACGGTTGAGGTGTGTTCATGATAGAGCGGTTCTGTCATGGCTCCGCTTAGTCAATAGAACGTGTCATGGAGGCGCAATATCAGTGCTGCGCCAGCACAGCGGCAACGCCATGACAAAACCAGTCCGTCATGAGGACAGCTCAGGCGATGCTCGTAACGGAGCGGCTCTGTCATGAGCATGGGAGGACTTAACAGGTGTTAAAAAAAACTGGGGAGTCTCTTCAAAGAGAGTGTTTGTTGTAATTTAGAGGGCACTTTAAAACACATAGGGGCAGATTTATGTTGACCTTGCGTCTCTTTGCACCACAATTTCGTCACTTTATTTAATACAATGACAGTGCAAATAATGTACCTTATTTACAATGTTATGGATCTAGGAGATATGTCACATTCTAAAGCCCTGCACCATAAGTAAGTGTTCCTCTGATGGAATGCGTCTTGAAAGTGGCTGACTGTAATTCATGAGATTTCACTCAGTGACTTTCAGGCTCATGCTGTTTCAAAACTGTGCATGTGCTTGAAGCAGGCGTAGGTATTGACGCAGCATTGTGAATATAGTGCACTGGTGAGCCTTGCTGGAGCTGCATCAAACTTGCGACGCAACTCTAGCAATGTATTACTTTTTCGGCACAGATGTGTTACGCATCTATGCTGTTTTTGTACCATGGTGCGCCACATTATAAATGTGGCGCACCATGGGTGACAGAGCAGTAGCATACTGTGGTGCACATTAACTTGTGCATATCTGGGTATGAACCAGTTAAAATAAATCTGCCCCATAGGTTACAAATCTGCGTTTAGTAGAGTGTTCAGCCTTTGTAGTGTTATGTTTTTTCTGTTATTCTATGTAGATATGTAATATTGCAAGTTTTTTGTCACGAAAAAGATTCTTAAAATTAAAAAGCAACAACCATGGCATTGTTTAATATAGTATTGTAAATACTTATGTATAAGAATGATGAGAGAGTAAAAAAAGGTTAACCTGATCTTTTAAACTTATTCACAGGCTTCTTTAGAGGAAGTGTTCTATATGATTGTAGTGTGGGTGTTTCACTTTTTTATACCTAACAGAATGCATTCTGTATGCTGTAGCAGGAGGAGTACTACATACTTGAATATCCTTCAGTGCTTATTTTCATTTAGTAAGTGGTAATGAGACCGACACAGAACTCTAATGGATGGGAGGGGCTGTTCTTCTATTCCTGGAGCACTGCGAGGCCGCTGCAGCAGTGGGAGTGAGGCCTCTCAGAGGGGAGCAGCGCAGCTCCTTTTGATGGCCACAATTACAGATAACAGGGTAGGGATGTCTGTGGAATTTATGGATGGTTAGTCACTCTAGAGTGTGCGCGGCGCCCCTGGCACCTCATTACGGCACAGAGGGGAGCCGCTTTGCACAGTTTGAGAATCAGAGACTTAGGAGATAAACCTTCATAATAGCAAGGCCTCTAAGCGATAAAAATCGCCGGTGCTCGGCGTTAAAAATATCGCCGCTATCGGTGGAATTTTCCACGGTGTTAGTGCTTTAACATCAATGGGAACACATATGTGATAGTAAATCCTGTAACAGCCTTGGTATTTCACATTATCGCGTGAAAACAAAAGTTGTTTTCACACAGTAATGTGTACCTTGTAATTAGGGGACGGGGTGGATTTAGTTTTATTTACTACACTGTTATGTTAACGATGTTGAATGTTTGATTAGAGGAGGCTTTAACAGTTTTGCGATAAACTTTTTCTCGCAACGCCTCTTTTTGTGATAGGGTGTTTTGCCCTCCAGCCACATTTTGAATGTGCTTTGACCTACGCCCACTTTGCATGTCACTTTCTTACTATACGTAACATATGCAAAGTGGTCTTACGGCAGGCGATGTAATGCCGTTTTCAAGAAGGTGCAGCAGAATATTTTCAAGGATAGGTAAAACATTAACGCCGCTTTTATCGGCAGAAAACTGCAGATATAGTGGCGATAATGGCGTTGATAATATGCTTTATGAATTGCAATCAAATCTAATGTTAGATGTAAAGACAAGTAAGGTTTCGGTTGCAATTCATAGATCATATTATGAAGGCTATTATCGTCGTTTTATCGGCAGTGTCCTGTGGATGAAATCGACGATAATGTATTACGTCTCCTTCATAATATTCCGAAGTATCGTCGCTTTTTTGCATAATTGTCTTGAAAAAAAGCGTTGATACTTCAGCTTGTGAATAGAGCTCTTTTTGGTACATGAGTGAGTTCTGAAAAGAACTTTTTTTTTTTAAAACAAGTGTTATGTTGTTTTTGATTTTTTAAACTTGCACTGACATTTTCAACTGTGACACAGGATCAAAATGAAATGAAAAAATGTATCTTTTCTCGGAGCATTCATGACTCTCAATTTTTAGTTTAATAAGATTGAGGCTCTGCTCTCCGTACAGAAGAATTTCTCCACAGTCGTTGCATTTCATGTGCACCTTCGCTAAATATGGTCTCAAGTCCATCTCTGCACTCGATGGAGATACAGGTCGTCAACCAGAAGATGTGCTGGCCACCTCTGATGGTAATAGCGTGGCCAGGGCTCTTGTCGATGCCTTTGCAAAATGCACAGGTTGCACTTGTTTGACATGCCGAACCATGGTATGTATGGAAAAGGAATATTTTTTTGTCGGATTTCCTCTTGAGAGAACCGAGTTACATATCGTGCAGGTTACTTTTGGCGCATTCACTTTCTTTTGATCTTCAGGATAAGTGAAAAATTGCCAGATGAAAGATTCTTTTTTCTTCTTAAAGGTAGTGGATCATTTTCTTCAGATTCGGAAGATGAATACGGAACGGCAGCCATTTCAGCAAAGTCTTCCAAAAGATGTTGGACGTTGTTCTCTCTTGAGAGTAGAAAAGATAGTGAGGGAAGTGGGTGGAGTGCTCCGTGTAAATTCCAGAATAGAAACTTCTAAGAACCAATTGGAAGTGTTCTTTTCAAGTCACATGACTTCACATGCGCGTCTCAGGACGTGTACGCGGTGACAGTATCTGGTCACGTACGTCATTTGGAAGTAGCGGTCTAATTCAGCGAAGTTTCAAAACGTGAAAAGGAGTAAATCCAAACACATCCAGATTTTGTATATCTTCTGAGCTGGATTCAAGCATACAATTGTTAAAGTATAAAACCTTTTATATTTCTAAAAAAATACCAAGGTGTGTGCATCCGGTCACGCATGAAAGTTTAAAAAGACATTCGGCTCCATTTAATGAAAAGTTTCATAACAATAAAAAAGAAGCCTAGGTACAGTCTCTTTGACGTACTATAAGTTTTTTGAGGGGTCTATGAAGAAATTCAATGAGTTTAAATTGCAAAGTTTTCCCGAAATATATAGGAGGGTGCGCGCACTCGGTCGCGCACGAAAGTTTAGAAAGGTGACGTCCATTTATTGACAACTGGTGCCGAGAGTGCGCGCACCGGGTCGCGCACGAAAGTTTAGAAAGGCTATTTCTATTTACAGACAAATTTCAATACGTTCAAAATAAGGCAAGGTAGAGACTTTCTAATTCAGTACCGCTTTACAAGGAGTCTCTATACAACCTGAACAGTCAAGAAAACGGTTTGTTTCCGAAAAAAATATTGTCAGAACTTTATTGACAAAACTATAGGTTGCATTCACGATATAGTTCTGAATTAGCATTTTAAAAACCTATGAAATTCACTGAAAGAACCATAGGTTTTACACACGTTATAGTTAGGAAGTAGCTTTAAAAAACCTATGAAATTCACTGAAAAAACCATAGGTTTGACACATGTTATAGTTAGCTGTACATTTCACTCATATAAAACCAATGAAATTCCCCCGTTATAGTTACTTCAGCTAACTATAACTCGCACGCCCGCAATGCACTGCTGATGATGTTACATATATATCACTCATCACATGGTCAGTGACATCACTCTTGACATCACTGATAACATCTAATATCTCACATATGCTGCCTACAACATATAGGAATAGTATGTCACTGATTCAGGCATGTATGCAATATGTAAAAACTCTTAATGTAGCATATTAACACTTAGACACTGAGACACTCTTGGTAATAATAAAGAAACAATAACCTATATAGATATAATGTATCAGTGATTTAGCTACTCATCTACACATTCAGCCACTAAAATAGAAACTGATAGACTGACACAGATATCTATATATTTCAATATTACTCAGTATCCCATGTACTCATTAAGATATATTTAATCAGTCAGTTATAGAATCTATTTTTCACCAAGAAAGCAACCGTTTATACACTTAAATACTAAATTTTTATTCAATCAACTTTCAGATCTACATATATAAAATATATGTAATTTTCAAAACTAACCCATTTAATAGATGATGTTATGAGTGATGTGATGTGTGACATCATCAGCAGTGCATTGCGGGCGCGCGAGTTATAGTTAGCTGAAGTAACTATAACGGGGGAATTTCATTGGTTTTATATGAGTGAAATGTTCAGCTAACTATAACATGTGTCAAACCTATGTTTTTTTCAGTGAATATGTATATGTATATATATATATATATATATATATATATATATATATATATATATATATATATATATATATATATATATATATATATATATATATATATATATGTACACGTTTCACTTCCTTCGATTGAACAGGGACACTTAGACTGCGGTGCAAGTTCAGGGTCAAAGGCTCCCTGTCCCATGTGTAGCGTTTCACCACACGCTCAAAACCGAAGCATGAATGCACTCGGAAAACCAGCAATAATCACCATACAATTAAGCCATCCAACAAGAGTTCGTAGGTATTCAATTTATTTCCAGCATGGAAGGACAGTGCATGGAACCAAACCCCCAACGCGTTTCAGCGATCACTCGCCTTGGTCACGGGTGAATAGTGTTAAAACATCAGACAATAAATAAAGTTTTCAAAAACCACTTCCTTGTGTAAACATAAACAAAGGACAATGTGCACAAAATAAACATCGCGGCCATCTTAGCATGGTAAATATGTAGCATGCCAGAGCTGAAAGCATATATAGACATTCTGAACAAGCATAGCAATATAATAGCAAAAAATATATAAATGCTAATAAAGATTTACATTGCATTGCGCTTTTAGCGACATCTCTGATAGAATGACAGCACCAATTAAAGTACTTTGAATGTATACCAATCCCCAGTGGGAAAAATTACAAGATGCTGCTATCATAAATAACAGAAAATATCCAATGGAAATTTTAAGCACAAGAGTCTTAGGCAACAGATATTGAGTCCAAAATGTCATTAAATCCCAAGTGGGAATTTACATCTTCTGCATGAATTAATCTTCATGTAGTGAAGTTACCTGTTGAAAAAACAAGAATGTCTAAATCAGATCAGGCTACTATCACAGTTAAGACGGCCTAAAGCATTTGACTGCAAAGTGCAAAACAAATGAAATGATAAATAAAAAATATAAGTGATTAAAAACAAAAGAATCACTGCTAGGAGCCTCAAAGGGAATTATTGCCTGCATTAAGGACTTCATGTCCCATAAAGCACCGAGGGACATTGAATCGAACACACGCCCACGGGAGGTTGGGTCTTGGTACAAATAAAACCGGAAATGTTAATGCAGGTTTTTCACGTGTGGTATTTTGCGCCAAGGAAGAAGGGGCTCAGGCCCTAAAACGCGTTGGCAGATCATGATGAAAGGCGGATTTGGGAGGAAGGCTGCGTGATATTGCTGGAGGGCAGAGTACTGTTTGTGTGCTCTCTCAATGCCACAAGGCATCTTTGTGTTTTCATTTATATATATATTCACTGAAAAAACCATAGGTTATAGACCATATATAGTTAGGAATTAGCATTTACAAAACCTTATTTTACTCACACAAAACCATTGAAATTCGCATATATAGTTAGTTGCACTAACTATATATCGCGCACCCGCAATCCACTGCTGATCATGTCACATATTACATCATTCATGACATGGTCAGTGACATCACTGATGACATCACTGATGACATCTCAAATGACATCACTGATGACATCACTGATGACAACATCCAGTGACTGTATGTTTCTGTAAAGTTAAAATATGTCTTACATATTGAAGAATGAATGGATGTATAAGTGTCTGGATGAAGGATTTAGTAGGTGCATGACTGACTGTATGAGTGAGTGATTAAATGTGTCTCACTGGGTGCATGGGTTAGTGACTAAACTGTCTTAATTTGTGCATCATTATGTCTGTTGTTCTGTAAACTGCTGCATGTGTTGATCAGTAGCTATATGAGTAACTATATGGGTTATTGATTGGTTGCCCAAGTATTTGTATGGGAGACTGAGTGTGTGTGTGGGTGGCTGGGAGGTGTATGTCTCTGTGCATAGATGTGTGAGCAGTTGATTCACTAGATGTATGGGTTCAAAAGTGCATGTGGAAACAGCTGTATGGGTGGTTGACTGTGTGTATGAGTGTATTGATGAGTGAATGGATATCTCAGTGCTACATGTCAAAGTAAGTACATATGTAAAACACAGTACATGTGAGAGTTGACATATATAAATAACTGTGCATAAGAGCCAGTGAATGTGTGAGTGGCTGTATGGATCATTGTGAACTTGTATCAGGGATTGTATAAGAGAGTAAATATGTGTTAGTATATGTTTGAATAAGTAAGGTGTGTATAACTGTATAGTTGAGGAAATGGAGGTGTGATTGATTCTTTGCATGACTGACTAGGTGTGTGAGTAACTCCATGGATGAGTGACAGTCTGTGAGTGTCTGTTTACACTGAGTGTATCTAAGGTTATATTAGAGTCTGAAGAGGTTCATCGTATTATCACATGAATGATGTCATCAGTGATGTGATCTGTAATGTCAAATGAGATGTCATCAGTGATGTCATTTGAGATGTCATCAGTGATGTCATCAGTGATGTCATTTGAGATGTCATCAGTGATGTCATCAGTGATGTCATTTGAGATGTCATCAGTGATGTCATCAGTGATGTCACTGACCATGTCATGAATGATGTAATATGTGACATGATCAGCAGTGGATTGCGGGTGCGCGATATATAGTTAGTGCAACTAACTATATATGCGAATTTCAATGGTTTTGTGTGAGTAAAATAAGGTTTTGTAAATGCTAATTCCTAACTATATATGGTCTATAACCTATGGTTTTTTCAGTGAATTTTCAAGGTTTTGTAAATGCTAATTCCTAACTATATATGGTCTATAACCTATGGTTTTTTCAGTGAATTTCAATGGTTTTTTAATAGCAAATATCAAAAGCTGTAAAATGTATTCTTCTTTTAAAGGAAAAATATATTTTATGTGTATTTAATATAATTTTTTTATGTATATACATTTTTTGAGGGAACGAATTTATCAACTATCATGCTGAAGAAGAGTGTGGGGAAAAAAAAAACAAAGAGGAGGACTAAGAGGAAAGAACAATCAGTACAAAAATACAATTGCTTTAAAGCATGAAGTGCTTTTCCACACATTTACATTTAAAAATAACCCATATTAGAACAAAATATCTACAGAGGAGACGGTGTACATTGAATTTTAGACTCTTCATTGGTACCTACATGTTGGTACTTACATCACCCACACAACACAACAGCTCTATTCAGAGCTACCCTACCTCAAAGCAATCTAAAATATTATTTTACTATTTCCCTTGGTTTTCCCCTTGTTACGCTTTCCGGAACGCTACCCGGTGCGCGGACCGGGCGCTAACCGTGCGAAAATTTGAAAAAAAGCCACCCTCAGAAAACCTAGGGGGTCAGGATATGTCTCCCGTGCCCCCTTATACCCATTCCCAACATTGTTTATCCTCCATCTTGTAACTAAATTTGTCCAAAACACAAGATGGCGGACTCCCGTTACGCTACCGGTGAGCTACCCGGTTCGCGTACCGGGTAGCGCTTCCACCGCGAAAAAAAAAAAAAAAAATTATTTTATTTTTTTGCCCTGCGGGGCCCTTTAATAGCCCCCACATCAATCCTAGGGGGTCAGGAGGGGTCTACCTTGCCCCTTTCATTCATTTTCCCCTTTGTTTATTTCCACCTCTTGTCTCTCGATCCTACCGAGAGACAAGATGGCGGCCGCTCAGGACTGTTTAGAATGTTGAGAGTCACCGGAGAGCCAATCTGCTTCTCCTCGCGCAGTTCCGTTACGCGTCTGGTACGTGAACCGGGGCGCTAACCGGGACGCTGTCACAGATATATATATATTTTTGAACGTTATTTTCTCAAAATCCACTGGAGCACATATCTTGAGACCTAGCAAAGGCACATAGGGCAAACAGTCTCTACAATTTTGCCAAGTTTCATAGAAATCCATTCAGCCGTTCGAGCTAAAAGTGAGTCCAACCGCCCTATGGAAAACTCAATGTTAAAAACACGTTATGGGACCCCCCTTTTTTCTCGGCCCCCGCTTGATGAAACCCCCCCCAAACTCTTAGGGGACGCTCAGAAACAAAATGTGCCATTTTCCTGAAAATTTCAGCCAATTCCGTCCATCAAAGCCAAAGTTATTCAACATAGAATTTTCAGAAATCCCTATTCAAAAAAATCCTAACTATATATACCTACTGGCGACCGCCAGTAGGTAATATATATATATATATATATATATATATATATATATATATATATATATATATATATATATATATATATATATTCACTGAAAAAACCATAGGTTATAGACCATATATAGTTAGGGATTAGCATTTAAAAAACCTTATTTTACCCGCACAAAACCATTGAAATTCCATATATAGTTAGATGCACTAACTATATATCGCGGACCCGCAATCCACTGCTAATGATGTCACATATTACATCATTCATGACATGGTCAGTGACATCACTGATGACATCACTGATGACATCTCAAATGACATCACTGATGACATCACTGATGACAACACCCAGTGACTGTATGTTTCTGTAAAGTTAAAATATGTCTTGCATATTGAAGAATGAGTGGATGTATAAGTGTCTGGATGAAGGATTTAGTAGGTGCATGACTGACTGTATGAGAGAATGATTAAATGTGTCTCACTGAGTGCATGGGTTAGTGATTAAAGTGTCTTAATTTGGCAATCATTATTTATGTTCTTCTGTAAACTGCTGCATGTTTAAATCAGTAGCTATATCATTAACTATATGGGTTATTGAATGGTTGCCCAAGTATTTGTATGGGAGACTGAGTATGTGTGTGGGTGGCTGGGAGGTGTATAACTCTGTGCATAGATGTGTGAGCAGTTGATTCCCTAGGTGTATGGGTTCAAAAGTGCATGTAGAAACAGCTGTATGGACAGTTGACTGTGTGCATGAGTATATTGGTGAGTGAATGGATATCTCAGTTCTACATGTTAAAGTAAGTACATATGTAAAACACACTCCATGTGAGAGTTGACATATATAAATAACTGAACATAAGAGCCAGTGAATGTGAGAGTGGCTGTATGAATCATTGTGAACTTGTATCAAGGAGTGTATAAGAGAGTAAATATGTGTTAGTATATGTTTGAATAAGTAAGGTGTGTATAACTGTATAGTTGAGGAAATGGAGGTGGGATTGATTCTTTGCATGACTGACTAGGTGTGTGGGTAACTCCATGGATGTGTGACAGTCTGTGAGTGCCTGTTTACACTGAGTGTATCTAAGGTTATATTAGAGTCTGAAGATGTATTATCACATAAATGATATCATCAGTGATGTAATCAGTAATGTCAAATGAGATGTCAGTGATGTCATCAGTGATGTCATTTGAGATGCCATCAGTGATGTCATCAGTGATGTCATTTGAGATGTCATCAGTGATGTCATCAGTGATGTCACTGACCATGTCATGAATGATGTAATATGTGACATCATTAGCAGTGGATTGCGGGTCCGCGATATATAGTTAGTGCATCTAACTATATATGGAATTTCAATGGTTTTGTGCGGGTAAAATAAGGTTTTTTAAATGCTAATCCCTAACTATATATGGTCTATAACCTATGGTTTTTTCAGTGAATTTTCAAGGTTTTGTAAATGCAAATTCCTAACTAT
The DNA here is from genome assembly GCF_964263255.1 of Lissotriton vulgaris. Lineage (NCBI taxonomy): Eukaryota > Metazoa > Chordata > Amphibia > Caudata > Salamandridae > Lissotriton > Lissotriton vulgaris. The sequence goes on from NC_141694.1 coordinate 691,332,728, forward strand.
ATATGGTCTATAACCTATGGTTTTTTCTGTGAATTTCATTGGTTTTTTGAAAGCTAATATCTATAGCTGTAAAATATATTCTTTATTAAGTGACGTATCACGTAGCCCGTGAGACGCCTCATGATGCATCGCATAACCGTGACGTATCGTCTCTGCAGCGCAAACCAAACCCAAAACGTAAGCGCGCCAGAACACGCTTAAAGATATATATATTTTTTTTTAACCTTAATTAGACAAAATCCACACGTGCACATATCATAAACGTTCAAAAAACACAATATGTCGGACTCCCGTTACGCTGCCGGTTAGCTGCCCGGTTAACGTACCAGGAAGCACCTTTACCACGAAAAATCGCAATTTTTTTTTCACCCCCCAGGGAACTTTAATAGCCCCCTCATCAATCCTAGGGGTTCAGGAGGGGTTTGCCTTACCCCTTTCATTCATTTACACCTTTTTTTTTTCCACCTCTTGTCTCTCGATCACACAGAGAGACAAGATGGCGGCCGCTCCAGACTGTTTACAATGATAACAGCCAATCAGCTTCTCCTCAGACTTCCGTTACACTGCCGGTTAGCTGCCCGGTTCGCGTACCAAGACGCGTCTCTACGGCGGAAAAACCGGTTTTTATTTATTTTTTTTTTTTTTTTGGGCCCAGCGTGGCTCTATAATATCCCCTCATCAATCCTAGGGGGTCAGAAGGGGTCTACCTTGCCCCTTTCCTTCATTTCCCCCTTTGTTTTGGCCTCCTCTTGTCTCTCGATCCTACCGAGAGACAAGATGGCGGTCGCTCCGGACTGTTTACAATGTTGACAGCCAATCAGCTACTCGTCAGACTCCCGTTACACTGCCAGTTAGCTTCCCGGTTAGCTGCCCGGTTCGCGTACCAAGACGCGTCTCTACGGCGAAAAAATCGGAATTGTTTTTTTGTTTTTTTTGGGCCCAGCGTGACTCTATAATATCCCCTCATCAATCCTAGGGGATCAGAAGGGGTCTACCTTGCCCCCTTTCCTTCATTTCCCCCTTTGTTTTGGCCTCCTCTTGTCTCTCGATCCTACCGAGAGACAAGATGGCGGCCGCGCCGGACTGTTTAGAATGTTGACAGACACCGGAGAGCCAATCAGCTTCGCTTCGCAAAGTTCCGATACGCGAAAAGTAAGCGGACCGGAGCGCAGCCCGGAGCGCTGTTACAGATATATATCTTGTTTTAAACGTTAATTTCTCAAAATTCACTGAAGCACATATATTGAGACCTAGCAAAGGCACATCGGGCTAACAGTCCCTACAATTTTGCCAAGTTTCGTGGAAATCCATTCAGCCGTTCGGGCTAAAAGTGAGTCCAACCGCCCTATGGAAATTAACATGGGAAAAACGCGTTTTGGGACCCCCCTTTTTTCTCGGCCCCCCCTTGACGAACCCCCCCCAAATTTCCAGGAGCTGCTCAGAAACAAAATGTGCCATTTTCCTGAAAATTTCAGCCAATTCCGTCCACAAACGCCAAAGTTATTAGACATAGAATTTTCAGAAATCCCATAGGGAAAAAATCCTAACTATATATACCTACTAGCTATCGCCAGTAGGTAATATATATATATATATATATATATATATATATATATATATATATATATATATATATATATATATATATATATATATATATATATATATAACATTTCTATGGCAAAATGAAACCCCTCATTTTGTTCCCTTGCAAATTAAATGTTTTAAGTGTTAACACTTTATTCCAATCAAGATGACTTCAGGTGTGCCATACTTTTGTCATAAGTAAGACTGTTAGTGCTCTAGTTGTTCTTTAGAACACTCTGGGGCATTCTGTCACTGGGCTATAGTTGGGCTACATCTGGCTGATATTTGGGCTACATTTTTTTTTTTTGTCTCTGGTGGCCATCTTTGGGCTTCATTGGGCTACATTGGGCTACATTTGGGCTCTAACATATATATAGCCCAATGTAGCCCAATATATATTTTTCAAAGTGAATTTTCGTAAAAACCACTGGAGCATATATCTTGAGACATAGCAAAGGCACATCGAGCTACCAGTCCCTACAATTTTGCCAAGTTTTGTGGAAATCCATTCACCCGTTCGAGCTAAAAGTGAGTCCAACCGCCCTATGGAAAACTCAATGTTAAAAACACGTTTTGGGACCCCCCTTTTTTCTCAGCCCCCGCTTGACGAAACCCCCCCAAACTTTCTGGGGACGCTCAGAAACAAAATGTGCCATTTTCCTGAAAATTTCAGCCGATTCCGTCCATCAACGCCAAAGTTATTCAACATAGAATTTTCAGAAATCCCTATTCAAAAAAATCCTAACTATATATACCTACTGGCGACCGCCAGTAGGTAATATATATATATATATATGTAGCGTTTCACCACACGCTCAAAACCGAAGCGTGAATGCACTCGGAAAACCAGCAATAATCACCATACAATTAAGCCATCCAACAAGAGTTCGTAGGTATTCAATTTATTTCCAGCATGGAAGGACAGTGCATGGAACCAAACCCCCAACGCGTTTCAGCGATCACTCGCATTGGTCACGGGTGAATAGTGTTAAAACATCAGACAATAAACAAAGTTTTCAAAAACCACTTCCTTGTGTAAACATAAACAAAGGACAATGTGCACAAAATAAACATCGCAGCCATCTTAGCATGGTAAATATGTAGCATGCCAGAGCTGAAAGCATATATAGACATTGAGTAAGTTCATGCGTGGTTTTGCAATTTTCAAGTTCAATTAAATCGAGATGGAATCGACATTTATAATGAAAATGTGATTAATGAACTGAAAAAACTGAACTACAAAACTTGCGCCATGAAAAATAAAATATCCAGACGCAACAGAGCGTATGACAACCTGGTGGCCAAAATACAACAAAACAATCAGATTGTCATCCGAAATTCGGACAAAGGGGGCAATGTGGTGCTATGGGACAGAAATCAATATATGACTGAAGCCATGCTCCAACTGAACGACCGCAAGTGCTACAAAATCAGCTGCGCTTTGACAGTTAAGGAAACTTCTAATTCATTTTTTCTGAAGCTTCTAGCATGGAAAAGTGCCGGTCTGATTACTAAGGATGAATACCTGTACATGAAAAATGACTATCCGACCATCCCCAACATTTACTTTATTCCCAAAGTCCATAAAGATCCTCTGCACCCTCCCGGAAGGCCCATCATTTCCGGTAGGAATAGTTTGTTGGAACACACTTCAAACTATATTGACTTTTTTTTACAGGACTGTGTAACTGGACTGGCCTCCTATCTAAGAGACACTGGTGATTTTTTAGATAAGATCAAGGACTTTGCTTGGGATCCTGGGTTTCTTTTACTTACCCTAGATGTTTCATCCCTTTATACGTGTATAGATCATAAGGATGGTATAAGAGCTTTGGACTACTTTCTCACCAAAAATAGACCTACTTCCCCCGAGCATAGCAAAATGTTGTTAGATATGGTGACTTTTTGTTTACATCATAATTTGTTCACCTTCAACCAAACTTTCTATCAACAAGTAAGGGGGGTGGCAATGGGGGCCAGCTTCTCCCCCAGCTGTGCCTGCATCTTTATGGGCTGGTGGGAGGAGCTGGTCCTCAAGGGCACATTGGGTGAATGGTATCACAAACATGTTGAAATGTATTACAGGTATATTGATGACCTTATATTTGTCTGGAATGGCACCAGGGAAGAGGCCCAGGAATGGGTTAACCTCTTCAATACCAATAACATCAATTTGAATTTTACCTGTACCATGAGCCACACCAGTATTCACTTTCTAGACATAGAACTATACATTTCTAACAATGTATTGGAAACCAAGCTCTACAGAAAAGAAACTGCTGGTAATTCTATTTTACATTATACCAGCTTCCACCCCAAACACCTTATTCGCAGCATCCCCTATGGGGAAATGTTGCGAAAAAAAAGGATCTGCAGCAACTCTACTGATTTGATGATGGCACAAAATGAATGTAAGGAGAGGTTCCTTGCCAGAGGATACCCTATCCATATTATTCAAACAGCCATCAACAAAACTGCGGAACTGGATAGAACTCTCCTCCTTGTTCCCAAATCAATCAGAAATCCACCAATCCTTGAATCCACCGAATCACCAGTGTCCAGCACGGTCAGACTTATTGTGCCCTACAGCACCCAAAAAGGTGCGATAAACAAAATCATTAACCAAAACTGGGCACTTATCCGCTCTGATCCAGTTATAGGCCACACCATGCCAGCCAGGCCCAGTGTCACCTATAGGAGAGCTATTTCTCTTCATAATAGCCTGGTATCTAATTGTCCTGAAGTCATTCCGTCCAAAGATTGGCTGAAAACTATACGTGGGTTTCCCAAATGTCACTCTTGTAAAGCCTGTACCTACGGTATTAACAAAACCAGTTACCGTACAGCCTTCAGTAGTAAGGAAATTAAAATTTCCAAATCCCTCCATTGCAAAACTGAGTACGCCATTTACATCTTGGAATGTACTTGTCCCTTACGGTACGTGGGAAGTACCAAGTTACCAGCCAATGTAAGGATATTGCAACATATCAGGGCCATCACCAACTCTGATCCAACCTACCCAGTGGCGAGACATTTTCGGGAGGTCCATAATAACAACCTAATGGACCTCAAATATTATGTTATCGACACAATTCCCAAAACTAAACAGGGAGGTGACCGTGAGCATAAAATGCACAAGTTGGAGACAAGGTATATCCTGAATTTCAACAGCAAAAGCCCCGGAGGTCTAAATAATACTGAAGATTTATATACCTGCCTATAACCGTTTTCAGATCTTTGAGCCACACTGAGAGTGAATTTTTCTTTTTCCTGACATTTTGATAACCTGCCCCCTGTGTCCTTTTCCTCTTTGTTTTCTATGTGATCTATGTTTCACAAATCTAACTCCGTAGTTAGATAATTTTGTCAGATGGCATGTCAACTATTCTAAAATTATATTTTCTGACGACTTGTCCCACTTGAAGTAGTGTGGCTCACTGGTTAGAGGCGACAGACCCGAGAGCAGAGGACGGCCCGGGACCAGGGTTCGATTCCCGGCGCGGCAGGTTTCTGGACCAGGGTCAGCGGACTCGATAATTCTCTCGCCTCGGTGCCCACTCTGATCAGCGATCACACTCGGCAACTCTGGGCATTAGCTTGCCTCATCTTCACTAACGGCCCCACCAGACCGCCGGGGATGCCTGGTCTCACCCTGGAGATACCCAATAAGGGACCATCTCTCAGGGAAGCCAGGAAGGGTTTCGCAGCGGTCGAAGCGCCTTGGGACCCTACGGGTAAGTAGTGCGCTATATAAATGCCTATACATACATACATACATACATGTGGCTGCCATATGCTTCTCACCAACCACAACCCTTACATTGGGGTTGTTCTTTTTTCATTTGCACTTTATCCACTTCAAGCACCCACTGGCACTTTAACTTACACTTTTCACAAATCACCAACTGCTTTAGGCCATGAGTCATTTCATATTCATGGTGTACCCTAGTATACCATAACTAAGCATTTATGCCAAAACTTACCTATGACCTATAAGCTTTAACCACCAAGCCAAACTAACCTGTGTAAATATATGAAATGAATTTTTATCAAATTTATTTTTGTATGAAATGATAATTTTTATGAAATGTATTTATATATTTCTATTTGCAATTAATCAAATTTTTCCCTAGAAATTACATGGGGTGCAATAACTTATGTATTTATACTCTTATTTATGCATTTAAGCCATGAATTTTGTTTTTTCGCAAATTATGTTGGTTAAGAACCGAGGTCATTACATGTTTGTTCTTTCCTTAAGACTCCCTCATATCGGTTGGTGTAAAGCTTAACATTTGCTTTTAAAAGCTTCACTTTGCACAAAGCAAGTCTTTTTTCAAAAGAAGGGGAATATGTTGTATTTTACCTTTTCTTTATGTCAATCACCTTCACAGTCACGTGCACAGGGTGCTAGCTGCCTTAATGGTCCATTCCACAGTTCGAACGTTGTCATGTGATTAAGCCACTCCGGTGGTGAAACGCATTATGGCTGACTGATGAGAGAATAAACGCTACTGCTTGCACTCAATTTGGGCTCGTGTCTGCTTTTTCGGTGCTTGCTGAAGACTATACGCTGCACCTGATCTCCTCAAGCGGCTCTCGAGATATATAACCGGTGAAGCTTCGACCGGTTACACACGGACCCCCAAACATACTGTGGCAGCTGGTAAACGGAAGCCTGTCTTCGATCCACGGCACAGAGCCTTTTTCTTCAAATCCGGGAGGATTATACCGGCTTACCCCCCCACCAGAGACAACAAGGCACACGGAACGCTCGCTTTTCCTCGTTGCACCGGAGGGTGCTCGGGACTACAAGCAGGACGTGAAAGGTAGGACCTCTCAAGCACTGTGGGGTGTTTGGTGTGCGAAAGCGCTCGGGAAACAGAGGGTGATTTATGACCTTCAGTCCGAGTTAGACTTTCTAGTGAAATCGCGTTTCCTTTCTCTCAAATTTAATTAACATGTCGGCCGACACGTTAAAGGACCGAGAAGCAGCAGCACAGGGACTTTTTGTCAATGTTGCCCAGGTTCCCGACCGCTCTGAACCTGCAGGTCAAAGTAATGCAAAGCCTGACGACACTTTGAAAAATAAAATGAAAGCTTTGGAAAAGTTGATGCGGGGAGAGCAGGCAAAATGGTGGGAACATAGATCACTGCAGAGCTACTTGGACGCTGGCAGAGTACCGAGGGGATTACGAATTTTACTGGCTCCTAGCTATGAACAGCCCAACCCTGAGTTAATGAGGGAGTGGGCACAGAAAAACCTTGACTCATCCAGAGAACTGGTAATCTTGCTTGTTAAATATGCGGAAATCGATCGCATTGAATTGCAAAAAAAGGTGGTAGCCTTAACAGATGAAATTGCACAAATGGGGACACCTGAAGAAATAAATAAGCTAAATGCAGAAATGACCACACGCCTTAAAAAGGAAGAAGAGAAAATTAAGGCACGCAAAGCTTACAAATTTCAGCGCGATCTTGCGGATTATGAATGCGGACGCATTTTCACCTTTGCCCGCAAATTCGACTCTATTAAAAGCAGCAAATCCATGGGAAAAAACAAAAGCAAGGCGCAATCAGGTACATCTCATGCTTCAAATGAATCTACACTTTCTGATTTTAGTTCTGCTGCTGAAAGTGACAATGAAGGCAACGCCTCTAGAACAGCACCCATTGACCCCAAGGCAATTCCGTCTCCAGGTGATGAAATTATTTTTTTATCCATGGATCGACTGTCAACCCTGCGGCCCAGGAATCGGCAGACACAAGCCGCAAGCGGAGAAACTTCAAACGCAGCCAAAGGCGGAAAGCAAGGAAACGTGCCAGCAAACAGCAATTACAGGGGCAAGGGGAAAGGCCGCTGGAATCGCCAATAATGGCCCATATTAACAATGGCAATTCAACAACCTCTACAACTTCTGTTGACCGTAATATGGAGGAAAATTTCAAAAATCTCAATAATTCTTCAGAACAAACGGTCATCAATCTAACCGAGACAGTCCTAAATAAAGCAGAAACTCAAATCTTATCTTTAGGACTCTCTTTCTGTAAAGAATCAAACTTTGATTATGCCACCACTCGCATGGATGTGTATCAATTCATTCGCAAACTCAAATTGCGCAAATTTCATACCATCAATCAATCGAAAAAACCAAACAAGGACACTAATGTTCAAATGGGAAGCCAAAGGTCTATAGGAACTCCACCATGCACAGGGTTACCTTCAACGTTGCTTACTGTTCTAACGGATCTTCATGCTGAAAATCGTACTGAATTTTCACAACCATCTTCAGACAGTCATATCTCTAGCCAACCCATTGAAACTACCACTGCAACTCCTTTCAAAAATAAATCCAAGTTCAACTCAATCATGCCACGAGATGGAATCGACATTTATAATGAAAATGTGATTAATGAACTGAAAAAACTGAACTACAAAACTTGCGCCATGAAAAATAAAATATCCAGACGCAACAGAGCGTATGACAACCTGGTGGCCAAAATACAACAAAACAATCAGATTGTCATCCGAAATTCGGACAAAGGGGGCAATGTGGTGCTATGGGACAGAAATCAATATATGACTGAAGCCATGCTCCAACTGAACGACCGCAAGTGCTACAAAATCAGCAGCGCTTTGACAGTTAAGGAAACTTCTAATTCATTTTTTCTGAAGCTTCTAGCATGGAAAAGTGCCGGTCTGATTACTAAGGATGAATACCTGTACATGAAAAATGACTATCCGACCATCCCCAACATTTACTTTATTCCCAAAGTCCATAAAGATCCTCTGCACCCTCCCGGAAGGCCCATAATTTCCGGTAGGAATAGTTTGTTGGAACACACTTCAAACTATATTGACTTTTTTTTACAGGACTGTGTAACTGGACTGGCCTCCTATCTAAGAGACACTGGTGATTTTTTAGATAAGATCAAGGACTTTGCTTGGGATCCTGGGTTTCTTTTACTTACCCTAGATGTTTCATCCCTTTATACATGTATAGATCATAAGGATGGTATAAGAGCTTTGGACTACTTTCTCACCAAAAATAGACCTACTTCCCCCGAGCATAGCAAAATGTTGTTAGATATGGTGACTTTTTGTTTACATCATAATTTGTTCACCTTCAACAAAACTTTCTATCAACAAGTAAGGGGGGTGGCAATGGGGGCCAGCTTCTCCCCCAGCTATGCCTGCATCTTTATGGGCTGGTGGGAGGAGCTGGTCCTCAAGGGCACATTGGGTGAATGGTATCACAAACATGTTGAAATGTATTACAGGTGTATTGATGACCTTATATTTGTCTGGAATGGCACCAGGGAAGAGGCCCAGGAATGGGTTAACCTCTTGAATACCAATAACATCAATTTAAATTTTACCTGTACCATGAGCCACACCAGTATTCACTTTCTAGACATAGAACTATACATTTCTAACAATGTATTGGAAACCAAGCTCTACAGAAAAGAGACTGCTGGTAATTCTATTTTACATTATACCAGCTTCCACCCCAAACACCTTATTCGCAGCATCCCCTATGGGGAAATTTTGCGAATAAAAAGGATCTGCAGCAACTCTACTGATTTGATGATGGCACAAAATGAATGTAAGGAGAGGTTCCTTGCCAGAGGATACCCTATCCATATTATTCAAACAGCCATCAACAAAACTGCGGAACTGGATAGAACTCTCCTCCTTGTTCCAAAATCAATCAGAAATCCACCAATCCTTGAATCCACCGAATCACCAGTGTCCAGCACGGTCAGACTTATTGTGCCCTACAGCACCCAAAAAGTTGCGATAAACAAAATCATTAACCAAAACTGGGCACTTATCCGCTCTGATCCAGTTATAGGCCACACCATGCCAGCCAGGCCCAGTGTCATCTATAGGAGAGCTATTTCTCTTCATAATAGCCTGGTATCTAATTGTCCTGAAGTCATTCCGTCCAAAGATTGGCTGAAAACTATACGTGGGTTTACCAAATGTCACTCTTGTAAAGCCTGTACCTACGGTATTAACAAAACCAGTTACCGTACAGCCTTCAGTAGTAAGGAAATTAAAATTTCCAAATCCCTCCATTGCAAAACTGAGTACGCCATTTACATCTTGGAATGTACTTGTCCCTTACGGTACGTGTGAAGTACCAAGTTACCAGCCAATGTAAGGATATTGCAACATATCAGGGCCATCACCAACTCTGATCCAACCTACCTAGTGGCGAGACATTTTCGGGAGGTCCATAATAACAACCTAATGGACCTCAAATATTATGTTATCGACACAATTCCCAAAACTAAACAGGGAGGTGACCGTGAGCATAAAATGCGCAAGTTGGAGACAAGGTATATCCTGAATTTCAACAGCAAAAGCCCCGGAGGTCTAAATAATACTGAAGATTTATATACCTGCCTATGACCGTTTTCAGATCTTTGAGCCACACTGAGAGTGAATTTGTCTTTTTCCTGACATTTTGATAACCTGCCCCCTGTGTCCTTTTCCTCTTTGTTTTCTATGTGATCTATGTTTCACAAATCTAACTCCGTAGTTAGATAATTTTGTCAGATGGCATGTCAACTATTCTAAAATTATATTTTCTGACGACTTGTCCCATGTGGCTGCCATATGCTTCTCACCAACCACAACCCTTACATTGGGGTTGTTCTTTTTTCATTTGCACTTTATCCACTTCAAGCACCCACTGGCACTTTAACTTACACTTTTCACAAATCACCAACTGCTTTAGGCCATGAGTCATTTCATATTCATGAGGGTTTCTTATAATATGGTGTACCCTAGTATACCATAACTAAGCATTTATGCCAAAACTTACCTATGACCTATAAGCTTTAACCACCAAGCCAAACTAACCTGTGTAAATATATGAAATGAATTTTTATCAAATTTATTTTTGTATGAAATGATAATTTTTATGAAATGTATTTATATATTTCTATTTGCAATTAATCACATTTTTCCCTAGAAATTACATGGGGTGCAATAACTTATGTATTTATACTCTTATTTATGCATTTAAGCCATGAATTTTGTTTTTTCGCAAATTATGTTGGTTAAGAACCGAGGTCATTACATGTTTGTTCTTTCCTTAAGACTCCCTCATATCGGTTGGTGTAAAGCTTAACATTTGCTTTTAAAAGCTTCACTTTGCACAAAGCAAGTCTTTTTTCAAAAGAAGGGGAATATGTTGTATTTTACCTTTTCTTTATGTCAATCACCTTCACAGTCACGTGCACAGGGTGCTAGCTGCCTTAATGGTCCATTCCACAGTTCGAACGTTGTCATGTGATCAAGCCACTCCGGTGGTGAAACGCGTTATGGCTGACTGATGAGAGAATAAACGCTACTGCTTGCACTCAATTTGGGCTCGTGTCTGCTTTTTCGGTGCTTGCTGAAGACTATACGCTGCACCTGATCTCCTCAAGCGGCTCTCGAGATATATATATATATATATATATATATATATAAATGAAAACACAAAGATGCCTTGTAGCATTGAGAGAGCACACAAACAGTACTCTGCCCTCCAGCAATATCACGCAGCCTTCCTCCCAAATCCGCCTTTCATCATGATCTGCCAACGCGTTTCAGGGCCTGAGCCCCTTCTTCCTTGGCGCAAAATACCACACGTGAAAAACCTGCATTAACATTTCCGGTTTTATTTGTACCAAGACCCAACCTCCCGTGGGCGTGTGTTCGATTCAATGTCCCTCGGTGCTTTATGGGACATGGAGTCCTTAATGCAGGCAATAATTCCCTTTGAGTAAGTTCATGCGTGGTTTTGCAATTTTCAAGTTCAATTAAATCCTCTAGTGGGTGGCAGAGTGTGAAGGATGGCTCATTAAGCGTCTAGAGTACTGTTGCGGAGTGCCCTGACTCGTTCAGAGCCCCGACCTCTCCCAGCCAGTGATTGATGTATTCTCCAGCTGGTGACGGTGCCTCTCTCCGCGGCCAGGCTGCCACGTGTAAAAATGAAAACACAAAGATGCCTTATAGCATTGAGAGAGCACACAAACAGTACTCTGCCCTCCAGCAATATCACGCAGGCTTCCTCCCAAATCCGCCTTTCATCATGATCTGCCAACGCATTTCAGGGCCTGAGCCCCTTCTTCCTGGGCGCAAAATACCACACTTGAAGACCTGCATTAACATTTCCGGTTTTATTTGTACCAAGACCCAACCTCCTGTGAGCGTGTGTTCGATTCAATGTCCCTTGGTGCTTTATGGGACATGGAGTCCTTAATGCAGGCAATAATTCCCTTTGAGTAAGTTCATGCGTGGCTTTGCAATTTTTCCTGACAGCTCTGTGATTCATTAGCAGAAATTTGGCCTGCCCTGCTTTGCCAATCCTACTCAAGGAAATAAACATGCAGTAATCTCTGGATTTCCAACAACGAACTTACTAAAAGAACAATCAACTCCAACTCTAGGAACTACGTTCTCCACAGTGCCACAATGAACAGCAAACTAAGCCAAACCCCCTTGGGTCTGTGGAATAAATTAATAACTGAAACAAAAGAGGTGAGCAATCGTTGTTTGTTTTTCTTGCCCAAGATGAATATATATATATATATATTCACTGAAAAAACCATAGGTTATAGACCATATATAGTTAGGGATTAGCATTTAAAAAACCTTATTTTACTCGCATAAAACCATTGAAATTCCATATATAGTTAGTTGCACTAACTATATATCGCGGACCCGCAATCCACTGCTAATGATGTCACATATTACATCATTCATGACATGGTCAGTGACATCACTGATGACATCACTGATGACATCTCAAATGACATCACTGATGACATCACTGATGACATCTCAAATGACATCACTGATGACATCACTGACATCTCATTTGACATTACTGATTACATCACTGATGATATCATTTATGTGATAATACATCTTCAGACTCTAATATAACCTTAGATACACTCAGTGTAAACAGGCACTCACAGACTGTCACACATCCATGGAGTTACTCACACACCTAGTCAGTCATGCAAAGAATCAATCACACCTCCATTTCCTCAACTATACAGTTATACACACCTTACTTATTCAAACATATACTAACACATATTTACTCTCTTATACAATCCTTGATACAAGTTCACAATGATTCATACAGCCACTCTCACATTCACTGGCTCTTATGTTCAGTTATTTATATATGTCAACTCTCACATGGAGTGTGTTTTACATATGTACTTACTTTGACATGTAGAACTGAGATATCCATTCACTCACCAATATACTCATGCACACAGTCAACTGTCCATACAGCTGTTTCTACATGCACTTTTGAACCCATACACCTAGGGAATCAACTGCTCACACATCTATGCACAGAGTTATACACCTCCCAGCCACCCACACACATACTCAGTCTCCCATACAAATACTTGGGCAACCATTCAATAACCCATATAGTTACTGATATAGCTACTGATTTAAACATGCAGCAGTTTACAGAAGAACATAAATAATGATTGCCAAATTAAGACACTTTAATCACTAACCCATGCACTCAGTGAGACACATTTAATTATTCTCTCATACAGTCAGTCATGCACCTACTAAATCCTTCATCCAGACACTTATACATCCACTCATTCTTCAATATGTAAGACATATTTTAACTTTACAGAAACATACAGTCACTGGGTGTTGTCATCAGTGATGTCATCAGTGATGTCATTTGAGATGTCATCAGTGATGTCATCAGTGATGTCACTGACCATGTCATGAATGATGTAATATGTGACATCATTAGCAGTGGATTGCGGGTCCGCGATATATAGTTAGTGCAACTAACTATATATGGAATTTCAATGGTTTTATGCGAGTAAAATAAGGTTTTTTAAATGCTAATCCCTAACTATATATGGTCTATAACCTATGGTTTTTTCAGTGAATTTTCAAGGTTTTGTAAATGCAAATTCCTAACTATATATGGTCTATAACCTATGGTTTTTTCTGTGAATTTCATTGGTTTTTTAAAAGCTAATATCTATAGCTGTAAAATATATTCTTTATTAAGTGACGTATCACGTAGCCCGTGAGACGCCTAATGATGCATCGCATAACCGTGACGTATCGTCTCTGCAGCGCAAACCAAACCCAAAACGTAAGCGCGCCAGAACACGCTTAAAGATACATATATATTTTTTTAACCTTAATTAGACAAAATCCACACGTGCACATATCACAAACATTCAAAAAACACAATATGTCGGACTCCCGTTACGCTGCCGGTTAGCTGCCCGGTTAACGTACCAGGAAGCACCTTTACCGCGAAAAATCGCAGTTTTTTTTTTCACCCCCCAGGGAACTTTAATAGCCCCCTCATCAATCCTAGGGGGTCAGAAGGGGTGTACCTTGCCCTCTTTCCTTCATTTCCCCCTTTGTTTTGGCCTCCTCTTGTCTCTCGATCCTACCGAGAGACAAGATGGCGGCCGCTCCGGACTGTTTACAATGTTGACAGCTAATCAGCTACTCCTCAGACTCCCGTTACACTGCCGGTTAGCTTCCCGGTTAGCTGCCCGGTTAGCTGCCCGGTTCGCGTACCAAGACGCGTCTCTACGGCGAAAAAATCGGAATTTTTTTTGTATTTTTTTTGGGCCCGGCGTGGCTCTATAATATCCCCCTCATCAATCCTAGAGGGTCAGAAGGGGTCTACCTTGCCCCCTTTCCTTCATTTCCCCCTTTGTTTTGGCCTCCTCTTGTCTCTCGATCCTACCGAGAGACAAGATGGCGGCCGCTCCGGACTGTTTAGAATGTTGACAGACACCGGAGAGCCAATCAGCTTCGCTTCGCAAAGTTCCGATACGCGAAAAGTACGCGAACCGGAGCGCTGCCCGGAGCGCTGTTACAGATATATATCTTGTTTTAAACGTTAATTTCTCAAAATTCACTGAAGCACATATATTGAGACCTAGCAAAGGCACATCGGGCTAACAGTCCCTACAATTTTGCCAAGTTTCGTGGAAATCCATTCAGCCGTTCGGGCTAAAAGTGAGTCCAACCGCCCTATGGAAATTAACATGGGAAAAACGCGTTTTGGGACCACCCTTTTTTCTCGGCCCCCCCTTGACGAACCCCCCCCAAATTTACAGGAGCTGCTCAGAAACAAAATGTGCCGTTTTCCTGAAAATTTCAGCCAATTCCGTCCACAAACGCCAAAGTTATTAGGCATAGAATTTTCAAAAGTTCCATAGAGAAAAAATCCTAACTATATATACCTACTGGCTATCGCCAGTAGGTAATATATATATATATATATATATATATATATATATATATATATATATATATATATATATATATATGTGTGCGTTGTGTGTGGGTATATATATATATATCCTGGTTCCACTCTCAACGCCGGTATCCATGAGGCGTTTCACAAAAAACGAGAGACGGACTCTTTTCCAAATTCAGCAGCCGCAGATGTTCTTTATTTTTTCAATTTCATAAAGTGCATTACCGTGCCTAATCAAACGCGTTTCGGCGTACCTGACGCCTTGCTCACTGGTGGTGATCGTGAGGTTCCCTCAAATATTTAAATTATAAAGTGCTTCGTGATTGGCCATTGCATTTACATGGAAATAGTAAACATACTATGCATTGCAACATTAAACCCATTTTCATCATCAATATAGCAGCATTCATTTCATCTCTTTAGAAACTATTATTATTGTTATAGGAATCTTTTACAGTGCGAGCTTAAAAATTATTTCCATTCATTTTCAAACCGTAAAATATATAATGTCAAAGCAATTGCATATATCGAGTTTCTAATAAAAGAGATTGTCCCATTTACTTTCGTGAGTGATCCTGAGCATTTAAAAATACTGCATATTGAAAGGTTTTTCGTTTATACTAGTCTCGATTTTCATTAATGCATTTCAGACCAATAACTTCATCTAATAGGTGCAAATGTGCTCAAAAGTGCCAAATTAAAAAGCACAATCAGTAATGGTAACACGTTTATCCTCCCGACAGGAAGTATACATTTACCATACTATGAAATTCATTCTTAGTATTTAAAAAGAGGGGTTTGCGAGGGACCGAAGGGCGGTCCTAAACAATGCTGTGGGTTTACCTTGATATCTGTACAAATACATTATAGCAATACTACACAATGTTACGATGTTTTTAATTCAGAATGGTTTCTTTTAAAACAATATCCTCCTTCTGATTAATTTTAGTACCTTTCAATTAATGTCCATTCATTTTGTATCCTAGTCGTTGTCTAAAGCAGTATATATTTTTGGTAATGCTGTTAATTTCATCTGAAACACCAAAAATTCCTATTTTTAGGAACACCATATAAAAACTATATAAATATATGATCCATTTAAAACCCTTATATGAAATATACAATATAAAATATAAAAGGTTTTCCTATCTATTACGAAAAAAAATTTAGGAAATAAAGTGCTTCATACTCATCTACTGCGTTCTTGCATAGAGTAGTAAATACCCTGCCCTTCAACTATTATCAGGGTTCCAAGTCGTCAGGACACTTAAAGGAAGTGGTACAAATCATCACATGTATTCAGGCCCTTTGGACTCTTGCTATCCAGCTCTAAAATGTAACTGGTTTCCAGTCTACAGAGTTTTTTCTCCCTATCTCCCCCTCTTTTGCTGCTAGGAACATGATCAATTACAAAATATGTGAGAACATTGAGATTGTTGTCATTTTCTGCTTTTATGTGTCTAGCTACGGGGTAGTTAGGGTCCGAATTCACTATGGCCCGTAAGTGCTCCAGAATCCTAGCCTGTGCTGGAAGCTTAGTGCTTCCAACATATCTTAAACCACAAACACATGTTAGAATATACACAACATACTCAGTCTTACATGTGTAATGACCTTTAATGGGTCGATCTGAGAATGCGGTTGTGTATGTGGTAGTATTGGACCCAAATTTGCAGGCTCTGCAAGATGCACTTTTAAAAAAGCCATTGCGGGCGGATAGCCAGTTGTCTTTATTGAAAGTTTCAGGGCTGGTTTTTACAAGGTCTGATTTCATTGAGTGGGCCTTTCTAAAGGTGAAATTAGGTTTATTTATGTATATCTCATTTAGGACCCCATCTGTTAATATGATTGGCCATTCTTTAGTAACGATTTTCTTTATTAATTTGGACTGTCTACTATAAGTAGAGATAAATCTACAGTCCTTCCTGGTTTCATCTGGTTCAACATTGGTATTTCTAGTGGGTGCTGAGTTAGAATCTATGGTAGTTGCTTTTGGTTGTAATAGAGCTTCTCTTTGAATGAGAGAAACTTTATGAAGTGCAGCTTTTAAGTTTTTTTCTTTATAACCACGTTCTAACAGTTTTGCCTTGGTGAGGGTAAGGGCTTCCTCACATGCTTGTGTTGATCTACAAGTTCTTTTGACTCTGAGGAATTCCCCATAGGGGAGACTTGCTATTGTGTGGCTTGGGTGAAAGCTGCTAGCGTGTAGCAGGGTATTCCCAGCTGTTGGTTTTACAAACAAGCTAGTTTCCACCTTTCCTGAATTGATATTGACCTGTACATCTAAGAAGCTAATCTTTGTCTTCTCAATTTGATAAGTGAATTCTAAATTTAATGAGTTGCTGTTCATAATTTTAATGAATTCACTAGCTACTTCTCTTGTTCCATTCCAGATTATAAACATATCGTCTATATAGCGCCATAGACGTACAACGTGCAGGTCATACAGGATATGATGTTCCCGCTTGAGGACATGCTCCTCCCACCAGCCTACATGAAGGGATGCGTAACTGGGGGAGAAACATGCCCCCATAGCCACTCCCTGTTTTTGTCTATACACCTTACCATCATAAAGGAATTTGTTATTAAATAGGCACCAGTGTATCAT
Organism: Lissotriton vulgaris; assembly: GCF_964263255.1. NCBI lineage: Eukaryota > Metazoa > Chordata > Amphibia > Caudata > Salamandridae > Lissotriton > Lissotriton vulgaris. Next base: position 691,350,209 of record NC_141694.1, read on the forward strand.
ACTGAGTAGCATTTTGTTGTGACCATAGTTTTGAATATTTCGTAAACTAAGGAAATGTTCCACTGCTGCCAAGCCATCCTCATGCTTGATGCATGTATACAATGATTTAATATCCAATGTTATCAATAGATAATTCTCATTCCATTCTACATTATTTAATTTGGCCAGGAAGTCTATAGAGTCTTGGATAAAGGAAGGCAGTGTTCTTACAAAGTCCTGTAGGAAAAAGTCCACATATTTAGATGTGTTTTCAAAGTTACTGTTTTGCGCTGAGATAATAGGTCTTCCTTGGAGTGGACTTAACCCCTTGTGAACTTTTGGGATTAAGTAAAATGTTGGTAACTTTGGAAAATTGTTTGTTAGAAATGTATTTTCCTCCTTAGTTATCAATCCCTTGCGTGTCCATTTATATAATTCTTTCTTGTATTGTTAATTCGTTTTATGGACCGCTACACCATTGGATAACTCATAGCAATCAGTATCATCCAGATGTCTCATGGCTTCTTCTCTATATAGACTCTTATCCCATAGGACAATATTGCCCCCTTTATCTGCTCGATTTATTACCACTGTATCGTTATTCTTTAGTTTGGCCATCAATTGAAAGTATTGCTTATTTTTATTTGAGGTTTTTGTCTTTTGCATGCATGTTTTTTTATGAAGAGTTTTAAGTTCTTGCACCACTCTATCATGGAAGATATCCACCGCATCCCTCGGCATGATTGGGACGAAAGTGGATGGGGCTTTGAATGGACTTGTGCTCCCTCTATTGCCATCTATATTTTCCTCATGTAGTAATTCCTGAGTGTTAAGAGTGGTGTCAGTGGATGAGTCATTACCCAGGTTATGTAATGTTCTTAGCAGAGGAATTTCTTTTACTGCCATACCCACTATTTCATTATTTTGTGTTGACATTCTTTGTGGGTTTTTGCCTTCTGGGTTTTTTATAGTGAAGTATTTGGTCAATTTCAACTTCCTTATAAATTTATAAATATCCACTCTAGTTATACATACATTTCCATCTTCACCTGACGCCACCGTTCACTATTGCAATGGGTGCTGCCACTAATTGCAAAACCTCCCTCAGGAAACGCAGTGCACTCTGGAGCTCTTTTTCAATATTATGTTTCAAAACCACCCTTCACCAACAAACGCATTTCGGCCTTGTCAATGTCCAGAGTGTGCCACGTTACTTGAGGGAGGTATATCTCTATTGGAAGGCATCAGTAAGCAGTTATAGTTATCCTCAAAAAAAACTTTAGGTGGTGGTCGCGCTGGATATGCAGCTCCTGCTGAAAAATGTAAAAAAGAGAAGCACGGGCTCCAGTGCTTCTCTATTGCTTAGCCCCATGGTGGGCCAGGTCCCAGTGGCATGCCTCCATTGTTTTTTTTTATCAAATAGGGGGGTCTTAACGTTGGGAAGACCTGTACAGCCTCCCCCGCAGCCCCAGGAACTGACACCTCCCGGGGCTAATAAAAAAGGAATTTGGGAGTCCTCACAGACCTCCCATGCCCCGGGGACCACCAACTCCCTAGGGCTGTTTAATTTTGTAATTGGTCCAAATTCGATTTTTTTAAATTCCTCCTGGAGCTATAGATGACCCTGGGAACCACCACCCCCAGGACCAGCTCCAGCTATGTCCCCTTTTGTCTAACCCAGGGACATAGCTGTTTGCTGTGGCTTGGTAGCACCTTTACTGCTCCCACCAAGTCACAGCAAACATGCCACATCCAGCAAGCAAGAGCTCAGCAATGCTCTTGCTTGCTGGAAGCAGAGCAGTATTGCTTTCAGACACAGGGAGCTCCATGGTTAATAGCTCCCTATGTCTGAAAGAAATGCATGCAGGTACCGTGGAAGCATTTGGGGTCCCCCTGAAATCCCAGTGAATAATGGCTGCCCTGAGGATACCCAAAAGACAAGGCCGGGCCCTGCGGGATGGGGTCCCCCGGGCCCAAATCATCCCATGAAGGGGGTCCACACAGCCCCCTCCACCAGTCCAGGCCCTTAGGGATAGGTTCACTGGGTCCAAAATCGACCAAGGGAAGAGGCCATGAAGCCCCCTCCCCCATTATAACAAAACATATTTTTTTAAAGGGCAGGCCCCAGGGGTTGAGGACCCCAGGGTTGATATTGGCCAGGGAGGGGGGCCACAAGATCCCCCTCCCCTATCATAAGTAGGCCAGGCCCCAGGGATAGGGTCCCTGTTGCTGAAATCTGCCTGGAGAGTAGGAGCATGTGGCCCCTCTCCAACATTACAAAAGTGCCTGGCCCCTGGCGTGTGGGGTCCCTGGGCTGAATCAGCCCAGGGAAGGGGGGCCATGCAGCTCCCTCCTCTAATTAAAATATTTGTTTTAAAGACTGGCTCGGGGAAGTCGCCAGAGCCCCTTTCCTTAACCACAACGGGGCATCCTGGTGCACAACATGTTGGTGGATGGAGTCCTTTTCATTCGTGAGGACCCTTGGGGCCATGCAGCTCCCTCCCCTAATTGAAGAAAAATATTTGTTTTGAGGACTGGCTCGGGGAAGTCGCCAGAATCCCCTTCCTTAACCACAAAGGAGCCTCCCGGTGCACAACATGTTGGTGGATGGAGTACTTTTCATTTGTGAGGGCCCTTGGGGGCCAATGACCCCTCCTGTTACCTCCAGTAAGTCCCACACATTGAGATTCCTGAGAGATCAATGGAGTCCACACCCCTTAATCACCACTCTGTAAAGGCTCCTCCTGGTGCACTACTAATTGGGGGAAGAAGTAGGCCTGGGGTGTGAACTTCGCTCTGTTTGCAGAGTTTGCAGAGTTTTCTGCACTCCGCACTCAGCGGAGCTCACGGAGTGCAGAAAACTCTGCTTCACTATGCGCAGTGGAGTTTTTTACCTGCTCGCGAACTGTAAGTTTGCGATCGTGAACTGTAAAATTGTGAGCGCGAGTGGTAAGTTCACGAGCGCTGGCTGCCAGTCGGGGAGAATTTCTACCCGAGTGGCAGGAATACTAGCACAAACTGCAGTTCGCACTGCACTCCGCCACTTGCGGAACTTCACTGAGTTTTTTGTGTAAGTTCCCTGAGTTCCAAGTAGCAAAAATCAGCGAACTACGCCCAGGCCTGGGAAGAAGCCCCCTTTGCTCCTACGGGTCCTTGGGGGCCAAAAACCCCTCCTGTTACCTCCAGTAAGTCAAACATAGCTGAATTGCTGAGAGGTCATCGGAGACCCACCGTCTTTCTTCACCACTCTGCAAATTTACCTCCTGGTGCACTACTGGTTGGGGGATCAAGTCCACTTGGTTGCTGAGGGAATTGGGGCCAGGAAACCCTCCTGTTCTTCCTTTAAGTCCCACACAGCAGGAAGGGGATTGCTGCGAGGTCTTTGGAGGCCAAGCCCCCTTTTCCCACCACTCTGCAAATGAATCTCCTGGTGCAATACTAGTTGGGGAAGCAGTCCCCTTGGATGCTGAGAGTCCTTCGGGGTAGTTTCCCCTCCTGTTAACTCCAATAAGTCCCACACAGCAGGATTGCTAAGAGCAGTCAGAGGCCCACCCCTTTACTCCACCACTCTGCAAACACAACTACTAGTTAAAAAAACTCACAAAACCAAAAGTTACAGGGACATTATAGTTAGGAAATTAAAGTTAAAAAACCTTAGAAATTCACTGAAAAAAACAAAGGTTACAGGGACATCATAGTTGGGCTCAAATTTCACTCATATAAAACCATAGAAATTCAGCAGTTATAGTTACCTGAGCTAACTATAACTTACGCACCTGCAATGCACTGCTTATGGCCTCACATATTACATCACTGATATGGTCGGTAAAATCACTGATGACATCTCATATGTATATATATATATATATATATATATATATATATATATATATATATATATATATCCACACACATTTCTTTTCAGAAAACAACGACTCCAGTGTGAAGACAATTCAAATATTTATTCCAACTTCAGAAACAGGCTGGCACTCCGTCATGAAACACTTGCCATAATTCCTTACGCGTTTCAGCTTTTCCATTAAGCCTTGATCGCAGGTAGGCAATCTCTTCAAACTCAAAAGGTCACGTGCTTATGAACGTGCGTCAGACTACCTGATTAGTTGTAGTCTACCAATTCTTGTGTCCGTGTTTGGAGAGCACACTTTCAAAATTTTTTTAAAAATAGGTTTCATCCAACTGCAAGCTTGTAAAGCGTTTTCAATGTTCAAAATGCAGTTCATAATTTCATTTTGTAAGAAAATGTGCTAAAAATTAAACAATGCAATGGACTTACCTTAAGCATTTTCAGTTTCCGAGTGCTTGTTAGAATTCCTTCTATATTAACCGTTGAGTTCGGGAGAGACATAATAACGCTTCTTCAAATAATGGAACTATTCTGGTAGACTGAGGCAGATTTTTCCCATCAGCCATCTTGCTCCCGTGGGATTAAAATGGTATTGTTTACATTTTAAATGACATTTTTACCTAACTACAACATCTCTTCCACCTTAGTTTTTTTCAGTGTATTTCTAAGGTACTTTTTAATGTGTAGTAAGATATTATTACAATTCCTAACTATAATGTTGGTTTAACCCTTTTTTCTTTCAGTGAATATATGAATATACTCACACACACACACACTGGCACTCGAAGACTTGAAACACTCCATATTTATTGTTTCTTTTCATCAACCTACATGTTGGCAGCAAAACACATTTCGGTTGGTAAAGATATTTCTCTACCAGATTTCGAGATTCTCTAGCATTACATACATAAATTGAAGAAATACTTTGCAATATACTGAATCATTTATAGATAAGCAACAAAGATTACTGTAGTGACTTTGTGGTGATGTAGACATAGAAAACATACTATTATAGTTGTGTTATATAGCACTTAATGGTGAATTAGTATAGGGAAATATGAACTCCTTTGAGTGGTGGACATGTGAGTCTGTTTGTTGTATTGAAAAGGGTAATGGTGGGATAGAAGGGGAAGAGAAAGTGCTTATTGGGAGATCATAGTAGCAATAGGAGATTTGGGATGAGTAATGAAGAGGTGGAGGAGGGAAGAATCTCTAGAAATGGATTATGGAGGCTCTAGTGGCAAAATTAGGTCTCAGATGAGTCTAACGAGGGATACACGATAGAAGAATTTAGAAGGGGTTTTTGGTAGATCTAGTAGTAAAATGAGGTTTGGGGTGATACAAGGAAGGAGAGAGAAAGTTAGAGTCTGGAAATGGTTATCTTGGAGATCATAGTAGCAAAATAGGTTATTTTGGAGATTATAGAGGTAGATGAGGCTTAGGGTGTGTTAGAGAGTAGAGGTTGAGGATATATTGAGAGGGGTAAGGGGTGAAACATAGGGTAGAGCATTGGAGAGATGCAAAAGTGCTTTTTTGTTTTTTCTAACAGTAGGAGTAAAGTAATAAATGTATGGATACATAAGTACATTGAAGGCATGCATGTATAAGGAAGGCAATATATCAAGATTTGGGTTTTATTTAATAAACTCAAATTTTGAAGTGTTTTCTTTTTCTTTTCAATAATGTAATTGTGTAGCAATTGTAGATAACCAGCTGTGATATAATTTACATATTGTGATAGATAGATAAATGAAGAACCATAAGCATTTTAACAAACACCTTTTATGAAAACTATGCAGTAGCCTACATACATGTTAAGGATAGAATAGCATAACCATAAGTCAAATGTATGTTTGTTAAGCAGACCTAAAGAATTTCTATATATGTTTATTATTATGCATAATTATACAAAGAAATACACATAACTAGATACATACATATTATCACATTAAATGCTTATATACACAGAAATATGTTGTACATTTCAGTTTGAGTAGGTTGGTTATGAAGGAAAGAGACAACTCTTGAGGAGTCTTCTTGAGATAAGATAGTTATCTGTGGATCTTATGTTTGGGGGTAATTTATTCGATAGTTTGGCTGCTTCAACAGAGATGGATGTGCCATCTATTTTTTTCTAGTATGGTGGGATTTTGAGGCGAGCTGCCAATCTGGAACGAGGTTCCTTTGTTGAATGTATTTGTTATTTTATTTCAGATGTGAAGCGGCCCTATTCTATGTATTGCTTTGTAGGTGATACAAAGCAGCTTGAAAGCAGATCTTCTGGCTACCGGCGGTAACCAATGTAGGGCTCTCAAGGCAGGGGAGATGTGGGCTTGTACATGTAGTAGTATTCTGGCAGCAGAATTCTGAATCCATAGTAGTCTTTTCATAGTTGATAAAGATGATCCATGGGAGAGCCCATTGGGATAATCAAGTTTAGGTAGTTTAAGAGAGATAGCTGGCTGGACCTTGTGAGGAAATCCCAGGTGGGGTAAGTTGTGCCTAAGAAAGCTGTTTCTAAGAAGTTCCATTGTAATGAAGCTTGATCTTGCTAATTTGTGTACTTGGGCATTCAATGATAACTTGAAGTCAATGGTAATTCTTGAGGTTTCCTACTTTCTTAGATACTTTAGGAGGTGTACTCAGATCCTCAGGCCAAGTGGCAAGTGGGTTATAATTCTTACAATCACCAAATGTGAGTATTTCCACTTTGGAAGCATTCAATTTGAGAAGGCTCCATGCTATCCACTGGTCAATGGCTCTGAGGCAACTAAAAATTGGTGTGTCAAATGTCTTTGGAGGTTTCCAGTTGTACGGAGTGTCTGTGTGTCATATGCATAGTTATAGAATGTGAGGTGAAATGTATTGATCATTGCCAGTAAGGACGTTGTGTAGATGTTGAAAAGCATGGATGAGATGATAAAGCCTTGAGGAACCCCTGAATTTGTGAAGTACAGTTTGGATGACAACGAGGAGAATGGATGATATTTGTTCTGTTTCGAAGGCAGAATATGATCCATTTGTAGGAGTCCCTTCATAGATTATTGTATTAGAGTGTGGTCAATTGTGTTGAAGGCAGCTGAGAGGTCCAAGAGAAGTAGCTCAGCAACCGTGTTCCAGTCTATGGTGTTCTTGATATCACACCGAATGGCGATGAGGGAATATTCTGTGCCACTTCCTGGATGGAATATTGTTTGAAAGTCAGAAAGTATGGAGTTATCTGCAATGAGTTGTGACATTTGGGCAAATGCTGCTTGTTGGAAGTGGCCCTTTTTGCAGGGTTATCCCCAAACTTTTTTCTTCTTCCTACTTCATTTTTCCTGACCTGTGGTTGTTGGCAATCGGACTCTGGGTACTTTACCACTGCTGATCAGTGCATATGCTCACTGTTTAAATTGTTATTGTGATTGGTTATCCAAGATTGGCATATTTGTTTTACCCGGAAGTCCCTAGTAAAGTGCACTGAGTGTGCCAGGGCTGGTGATTCAAATGCTTCTAGTGGGCCTGCAGCACTGATTGTGCCACCCACACGAGTAGCCCTAAAATGGTGTCTCAGACCTGCCACCGCAGTGCCTGCATGCAGTTCCTAACTGCCATGCTACCCTGACCAGTGTCCACACTGGTCAGGCATAACCCTTCCTTTTCTGTACACATTGGACACCGCTATAAAAGGCCCTAGGTAACCCCTGTGCAGGGTGCATTGTATATGAAAGGTAGAGCAGGTATTAGTGTGTGTGACATGCTCTGGTAGTGAATTACAGCCATTTTTGTATTTCACTATTGAGAGGGCTATTTTGCCAGAGGGGTCCCGCAATGGGCCCGCAAGCCAAGCCTCTGCCAGCCTTTCCATGGCGGTTCTACCACCACGGAAAGACTGGTTGACGCCAGCATTGTAATTTGGTGGGAGGTGCCTGCTAGACACCACCACCATTTTACCCATGCTGACCGCTCCGCCAGGCAATCGTGATGATTGCCTGTGGCGGAAGCATGGAGGGCGAGAGAGGTATTCAGAGGCCATGCCCCTTTTTATACCTCTCTGCAACGCAGCTCTGGGTATGCTTACTGGAGGGTACCTGGTGGGCTAGTTTGCCCCCAGGGACCATCAGAATAGACAAATAATTAATTCCATAACTTCAAACAATAATAATTATCAAAGGAGGGAGGGTGATCAGTTGATCAGTTGGGCACTATTTACCACTTAGAGAAGTGGAAGGTCCAGTGTCAGCTAGTGCCCTCAACAAGCATAGGTAAACAAAGTGGGTTGCTGAACTGTTCCTTAGGAGAGGGATTGTGTGTATTTGGCGTGGCCGGAGGTGTAGATATGGCACCTTTTGGCATCCATTTTGTTGGATGTATTTGCCTCACACACCCATATGGGTGTCATGCTTCATCATTGGCGTTGCTCCTCATCGGGGAGGTGGTTCAATCCCCGACGGGCTCACCTCTGAGAGGGGCTCTTTGGCGGAGATCTTGTAAATCCAACTGCCTTATGGTGAAGTGCGGGTGTGCGGGTGATATAGCGTGTAGCCTGGGAGGTGATTTAAAATGTAGTAGAGGGTACTGGAAACTACTTTATTCTGGGGGTCCCCTACTGCAATTAAAAACGTGAATCTCACTCGCTAGGTGCCAACCAATTAGGTATAGTGGCCCTAGATGAGATTAGGAAAGGAATTGGTCAACATGTTTCTCGCATTAGCTGTTGCCCGCGATTCATCAGGACCTATGATGGATAAAAACTACATTCATTCAACAGCATGCTAGTGTCATGTGTCTAATACCAATAGTGTGGGTGTTGTTTACCTCTGTGGCTTTTTCCTATGCCTAATGGTCAGGGATTAAATGCCACATGAGCGTTTGGCGGGTTGATACATCGGAGTGGAACCAAGAGGTATGGCTCACACTTCCCGTGTCCTCGCGGATTCACCTACCCTTCGCCGCCGAGCTCGGATAGATTTAAAAGATCTCCGCCAAAGAGCCCCTCTCAGAGGTGAGCCCGTCGGGGATTGCACCGCCTCCCCGACGAGGGGCAATGCCAATGATGAAGCATGACACCCATATGGGTGTGTGAGGCAAATACATCCAACAAAATGGATGCCCAAAGGTGCCATATCTACACCTCCGGCCACGCCAAATACACACAATCCCTCTCCCAAGGAACAGTTCAGCAACCATAACTTCAAACAAGCCACAGGGCCTGTTTGCCTTGCAAGAACGAGTTTGTATCTTACTGAGGTTTCATCAAATATTTTGAATTTATCAATCTGTTCGAGTAAAGGTCCATTTGGGCTACATGAATGAGCTAATCTTGTTGAATATCAATATGTTAACATGATGACACAATAGCTTTGATACCTGACTATGATCAAGGTTCATTTCAGTAAAGATACATGACTCAAGTTAGATACTGAATGTTGGAATCAAGTGACTGTTAACTTTAATTTTTTTCTTATTTTGATTTTCACACAGTTTCTCATTTAAGATAATGCATGTCTTTACTTTCTAATACGAAAGTACATATGCGAAATGAACAACATTCTTGCTATTAGTTTTGCTTCTTCTGTTTCTGCTATGAAAAGTCCGAATGTGTGGTCAGACTTTGGCATGACCAATTAAATCACCTTAATGTGCATTTTGGCAAAAGATAGTGATTATAGCCATGGTCCGAGAAGCTACTTGTAAGTTAATTGTGATGTAAAGCTTACATTTCCTTGGGGTGACAGGCAGAAAATTGGCATATAAACCAAACGTTTGTCTTCCCCCTCCACTCTTGCACCTGATCTGATTTGCTGGGCGGGATGTTCGTTGAATTGTTTTGGATATATTTGTGTTGGGTTGGGAACATCCCCTTTATTTTGTAAAGCTGTGTCCCAGTGCTGTGTCCAGCTACGAGTATGTGACAACGTGCTTATTTTACTTTTGGCCTCATCATCATGCTAATATAACATCTGTGCTGAGAAATAGGTCTATGCCTTGACATCAGTGCAGTCCTGGACCTGGAGTGGACCTTAAGGCACATGCCAAGTGCACTTTCATTTGTGACAGTAGACTACTGCCCCTGACACAGGTTTTAGCATGTAGAGTGATAGTGGCACCATACACTGTTTGTGTGATCCTACAGTTGTGACAAAACCTTTTTACATACGTCACCAGAGTAGAGACCTACCAGCCAACGGGTGTAAAGTACCAGGGCTACAAGTAAACCCAGATTCTACTGCTAACATTGCAGGGCATATGTGCCTGTATGTATGTGTGTTGACTGCGTGATACATACATAGTGTAAGTGTGAGTGGACCAAATTGAAGGAGGCCCATGGGGCCCAGCCCTGCTCAAGTTCATAATATGGAGATGAGGTTACTTTACCAGACAGTAGAAGTATATTGCTGACATTCCTCAGATGGAAGAGAGAGAACCTAGACAATGAAGTGGAGAAAAAAGACACAGGCTTCCCTTTAGAATTCTGATTACGGACATTTGCTGCAATGATCTGCTGATTCTTTTTCTTGAGCATTGTTTTCTGGTAGGTGGTCAGGGTGAAAGGAGGGACTGCAGTCTCTGTTGTTCAGACTTTGAGCTGTCCTTTAATGGGGCCAGTTTTTATCTCTCTTACTGAGCACTGTCAGATACAGAATGCCCACACTTCTTTGTGTCTGTTATGGTTGCTCAAACCTGGGGATGAACCAGCTGTGATGAGTATCACTTTGTATATTGGCTGATTCTATAAGTCATCGGTTGTTCTTTTTGCATTCTAGAAATCAACCTGGACATAATACAAGAAAACAGAATCTACTCAAACTTATTCTGAAAGTGAACACAAATAATAGATATCCTCTACCTGCATTATCTGAATAAAAGCTGGAACTGCTGTCCCACTTTTATTTGCAGTTCCACATTTTCTTTGACAAAGTAGAGGGCACTACTTTGTGACCCCAGAGGACTAATGTCAACCAGAGCTGGTAGCTGGAAGGAAGAGCTTTTTCCTCAAGTACTTGGAAATCTCCTGCCTGTGAAGGAGAGGATGTGAGCCAACCCTATTGGAGGAGTGAGCCAATTGCCAGTATGGGTAAAAAAAAGATGAACCCAGAGCTGAGGGTCCGTCAACCAGAACCCCCTAGGAACATGACTCTCATCTTCTCAGCCTGGAGCAGTCCCTCTTGCTGATGTTGCCGGCCTGTGGCAATTGCCTAAAGTACACCTGCACAGACTCTGAAACTGATAGTATATGGCAGTTGTCTGAAGTGTGTTGGAACAAGCTCTGAGGACCTGCTGCACTTGACCAAATTGTGCCTGTGGAGACTACGGTTCTGAACCTGGAAGCTGCTTGCTTCAAAGCACTTGCCACAAGTGTGCTTGAGCAGACGACAGCAGTGACCCGGAGTGTGGCTTGCAGCTGTGGCTGAACTAAGGTGCACTTGATTGGACTAGACATGCAGGGAACGATTTCCAAAGGTAAACTTAATCCAAAAGTCTAAGTTTATGACTTTGGTACCAAAAGTCATAAACTTTAGACTTTTGATCTAGGTTTTCTTTTGTGAATACCCAAAATCATAAACTTAGACTTTTGGTCTAGGTTTACCTTTGTGAATCGGGCCCCAGGTGAGCTGTCAGTGGCTTGAAGATGTTCAACTGCTGCAAATCAGAACCATGCTCCAAAATGAACCTATAAGAAGCTTTGACCCCAGGTCCTGCCCAGCTGTGCATTCTGTGTTGCATGAGAGCTACACCAACACTGAAGCGGAGGAACCTGCAATGACCCTTGCTCTCTGACAATAGCTAAACTGCAATAGACACTGAAGATGTCCTGCCATCTCCGGAGACTGTCAGCAGTCCTAATAGTGATCACCAGCACATTCAAGAGGCAGCCCTACATATGTTCCTAGGACAGTATTTGAATGCTGACGTACTTGCCACCGGCACAAAAAAGAGATGAAGAGGGGGATTGGTATGTGCTACAGCCCGAACCTTGGCCAGGCCATGAGCACTTGCATTGATGACAACTACTAAAGACTCAGGGCCTCATTTATGAAAAGTGGCGCAGCCATGGGCAAAAACAGCTTTTAACCCCTCCCATGCTTATGAAGGAACCGCTCCGTCATGGCCCTCGGGTGGGCTGTGCTGGTGACGGAGCAGTTCCGTCATGGCCCGCTCGCCGCGCCTGCGCGGCGCTGATTTTGCGCCTGCGCTTACGTTCTAAAGAACGGGCGGGGCCATGACGGAACCGCTCTGTCACAAGCACAGCCCGCCCGAGGGCCATGCGGAGCGGTTCCGTCATAAGCGTCGGAGCGCCGCGCGGCCGACCCATCCCCTTAGCGCTGTGGCGGAATTTCCGCCGCAGTGAAAGGATTGATAACACCATCCTTGCGACACCGTGGATGCGCTGTATTTACACTATGGAGCTCCATGGTGCAAAGACTTCACAAATATGTCAAGAGTCCTGAAGTATCTGGTGGCGCAATAATGACACACTGCTGTAGTGTGTTGGATAACTGATGCAGCTTCAGCAGTGTCTCATTACACATGGGCGAGTCCCATGTGAAAAGCCCTGCCTCACTGTTTCTGCCTGCTTGTAGCAGTCGTAAGGATTGTGAAGGAGTCAAGTCGTAGGAGTAGCGCAGTGGAATCACTTAAATTTCGTTGTGCCCCTTCTAGGAGGCTTTTTTACTGGGGAATGCCCACCCTACATACATTATACCTGACGCAGGTATAATTTAGCGCAGGCCTTTACAAAGTGATGCATCTGCCTAGATGCATCACTTTGTAAATAGGGCGCAGTGTGGCGTATTGATTATGCTACTGCAGCCTCACTGAAAAGGCCTTCATAAATGAGGCATTGGGGGTACCCTTGCCCTAAGTACAATGGCTTTGTGCTAGAGAAAGAGAGTACCAGAACCTTGTAGTGTGTAGTATTGCGTTTTAAAGTATATCAAAAGTGCTTTTTTTAAGCTAAGAATATACTGCCAGAGGCCTGCTCCAATCGCCCCAACGCACTCCGGCACATAGTCACACTGTTGTCAAACAAACTTGGGTCTATAAATATAGGCATACAATTATTGTTCAACCTTGAGCTCTTGCACACTTGTTTGTAATGTATAGTTATGTTCCCTATGTGTTTAATGCTTTTACATTCTCTATAATTTTTTGACACTGTCATTCGGTTTAGCACTTGCTTGTTGCCCTGAAAATCTGTTTGAACACTTGTCACGGGACATGCCCCAAGAAACTGCTGAGTATGGCTATGTGCCAAGGTTCAACATACTTACGGTGAGAGCCGCGTACTGCATACATGTGGAGATCTCCCGCTGGTAAACCACGTGCCAAACACGTGCAGAGATCTCAGGTAATGAGTCTAGGCGTGGTCAGCGGTTTTGTATTTAAACCGCGCTGGACCCGGAAAGTTTGCTTTGCCTCAAGAATCACCCTCATGGAGCGTGGTTACCTGACGTAGCTGCATTCCTGGCTCAGTCCGCTTCATTGGAGCACCGCGTCTTCAAAAGAAAATCCTCCAAAGTACACGACGCATTCTGGCAAAGACACAGCCATGTTCATCGCGCTACAACTAAAGCTTCACTTACCTCGACACGATCTGTTTCCAGCCCGCTTCATCACAGTACCTGAAAAGGTAAAGAAAGAAAACAATAGATAATAAGGTACATGGTGAAAATGTTATTTAAAATGTAAGAAGAAAAAACTTTAATGATAATTTCAGAACTTGTGCAATTAGAATTCGCAGCAGAAAGAATGCATACAAAGGACAGAAGCCAAGGTTGCAAGAACGTCATAACGCTTCAAGAATAATGTGAAGGAACATTAAAGATACTGATGTGCTGGAAGTTAATTACCTTTGTCAGGGATTCAAACAAAGGCAATGCACTGTATTGCCTGTGTGCTATATTCGATACCAAGTGAAGTCACAGTGTCCTGATTTTTTAAAGTTCTGGATGCAAGACTTTGTTTTTTGTTTTACGCAGATCCTTGTGTCGTCCACTCATCTACCAGCTGAACCTTTACTGTCATCCGCATTTAGGGTATTGCAACATCCCTTCCTGGTGCACAATCCTCATGTTTACTCACAGGTATTCAGGGAATACTGGGTATTGGTTTGAATCATGGTAGGGGACAGGAAACATTTTCATCTCTTTTATGTCATCTTAGGTCAACAACTTGGCTATGAACGAAAGCACCGACTCTCAAAGCAGACGCAGCCCATGTAGGTAAGAGCTGTGGGGCGGGGTGGTGTGGTGTAGGGGAGTCACCAGTAGACAATGAACATTTAAATAAAAATAAAAAAAAAATACTTACCTTGTGCTCGCTGCATCGCCGAGTCAATGACTGACAACTCCACCCCACCCCGCCCCACAGCTCTTACCTGCATGGGCTGTGTCTGCCTCAAGGGTCCATTTTCCCTCTTTTGATCAGGCCTCTTGTTGTGCCTTCCTAAAACAAGCTGGTAGGTAATGTCAGGAGGAAGGATTGGTTTCCATATCATCTCTGCAAGGCTTTTAAACCTCTTAAGGGTAAGGGACTGTGGCAAATACAATTGTCAATTTCCAAAAAAGGGACACTGTTCCTAATGCAAGGTGCTAAAAGTCACCAAATACATGGGGGTGCAAAAGTCACCCATATGTGCGAAAAGGAAAGTCAAAGAAAGAGAGAAACAGAATCCTTAGGTAAGGGGACCCACAAAAAAATGGGGGAAACATATTGTGTCCTCTGTTGCCCTCACACACCTCGATAGATGTCATGCTTCATCATCGGGCAGTTGCTCCTCGTAGGGCCGGCGCTGCAATTCCCTACGTGCCCCCCGAAGGGTCTCTTTATCAGAGATCTTTTATAGGACTGCCGGATGGTGCATGCGGGTGTGCGGGGTAGTGGGTTAATTGAGGGAAATAAAGGGTGCGTGCAAGTGTAAAGTGAAATTCATGCTGGGTAACCATGCAGCAATTGTTTAGATCATGTACCCAGAGCAGACTCAACTGCTAAATAAAATCTAGCCCCAGTGGCATGCTATGCCTGGGTATAGAAGGACATAGGTCAACATGTTTCGTGCCTGCGTCGCCTTAAGGGTCGTTGGCGCTTCGTCAGGACCAGAATTCTAAAAGGTAAAGTGCACGTGATAAACAAATTAAAAATACCCTCATAATCGATCAGAGCGGGCAGAAACCTGTATACCCCAAGTCTGGCTACAGCTGCATGTTTTTAACCGCTCCTGGTCAGACCTAGGAAAGAACAAAATAAGATATATATTTAAATTAAATTAAGCATCAGGAACACCTTGATGCCACATTATGTGTCACCATTGTGTACACATCCAAAACATGAGATTATCAAAGATAGCAGGCGCATGGGACACAAGTTCATCCCAGGAATTTGAAGATGGTTGAGCCAGTAAAGTATAAATATTGCATATGAGTGGGCCCAGAAAATTGGATGCAGGACCCTCGCATAGGACATAGTGAAAAGAGGTGGTGAAGTGGGACCCAATGTGCCCCTATATTCTGTAGCAATAGGTCTCAACCACTCTAAAACATGATACTCGAAAAGCCTCGTCAAGAGTCAGTGCCCACGAGAATTGCCATCTCTTAATACGCTCTCACCTCGCTATGCTGAGGAGAACGATCCGTTGGCTTCAGGCAATGGACTCACCCAATTTAACGAGCTGTAAAAATAACAGCATGGAGTTTACAAACAAACACGGGACGTCCAATGTAGAGCACTGAGCAGTCACGGTATCAGAGTCCCTAAGGGAGATCTACTCACCTCTTAAAATGGGTGCTCCCTCCTCCACACCTACCCCATCATTGCGTCGGCCAGGGAATGCCGTGGCACTCCCCAGTAACTTTAATAACCAGATCGCATGGGTCAGGTGTGCTGGGCGTATACCCTTTCCGGGACAACCTATTAGATAGAAAACGGCAATGCGCATGCTTAGGTGCTTAGACGTACCGCGCATGTGCGGAAACCTCGGTCGAACTACTCCCCCACGCATGCGCAATTAGTGTGCTCTAAATGTACGTATACTCAGTTCACATATGGATAATGAAGTGGTTCAACACGGTAATAAAACAATAGTTCGTAATGAGAATTGACTTAGGAAGTAACTCGTGTTTGGAAACCAGATTTGCGGTGGTAAGAGCTACTCAAAATAGTACCAGTCCCGCTCTTCTGTATGTATACCCCGTAAATAAAACGGGGGTCCCAATTATTGATGTCTGCCCATGGGATTAAGAAACATTTATTTATATAGAGGGTTCAGGAAAAATGTCACTCCTAGTGCAAATATCTTCATATCTCCTGTCTCACCCTTAAAAATTTAGATTGGCAATCCCCACTGGCAAAAAAATGTCCCATGCGCCTGTAGAAAAGAAAAAAGACAAAAGGGATAGAATGGTCCCTCGGCTGAAACGCCCTGCTTAAATATTATACAAAAAAGCGAGGGGGGGGGGGACCAAGGAGCTATTTAACAGGTCCAGTGTCCATGCTCCTTATTTTAATACTAATTTCCAAAAAAGGGACACTGTTCCTAATGCAAGGTGCTAAAAGTCACCAAATACATGGGGGTGCAAAAGTCACCCATATGTGAGAAAAGGAAAGTCAAAGAAAGAGAGAAACAGAATCCTTAGATAAGGGGACCCACAAAAAAATGGGGGAAACATATTGTGTCCTCTGTTGCCCTCACACACCTCGAAAGATGTCATGCTTCACCATCGGGCAGTTGCTCCTCGTAGGGCCGGCGCTGCAATTCCCTACGGGCCCCCCGAAGGGTCTCTTTATCGGGGATCTTTTATAGGACTGCCGGATTGTGCATGCGGGTGTGCGGGGTATTGGGTTAATTGAGGGAAATAAAGGGTGCGTGCAAGTGTGAAGTGAAATTCATGCTGGGTAACCATGCAGAAATTGTTTAGATCATGTACACAGAGCAGACTCAACTGCTAAATAAAATCTAGCCCCAGTGGCATGCTATGCCTGGGTATAGAAGGACATAGGTCAACATGTTTCGTGCCTGCGTCGCCTTAAGGGTCGTTGGCGCTTCGTCAGGACCAGAATTCTAAAAGGTAAAGTGCACGTGATAAACGAATTAAAAATACCCTCATAATCGATCAGGGCGGGCAGAAACCTGTATACCCCAAGTCTGGCTACAGCTGCATGTTTTTAACCGCTCCTGGTCAGTACCTAGGAAAGAACAAAATAAGATATATATTTAAATTAAATTAAGTATCAGGAACACCTTGATGCCACATTATGTGTCACCATTGCGTACACATCCAAAACATGAGATTATCAAAGATAGCAGGCGCATGGGACACAAGTTCATCCCAGAAATTTGAAGATGGTTGAGCCAGTAAAGTATAAATATTGCATATGAATGGGCCCAGAAAATTGGATGCAGGACCCTCGCATAGGAAATATTGAAAAGAGGTAGTGAAGTGGGACCCAATGTGCCCCTATATTCTGTAGCAATAGGTCTCAACCACTCTAAAACATGATACTCGAAAAGCCTCGTCAAGAGTCAGTGCCCACGAGAATTGCCATCTCTTAATACGCTCTCACCTTGCTATGCTGAGGAGAACGATCCGTTGGCTTCAGGCAATAGACTCACCCAATTTAACGAGCTGTAAAAATAACAGCATGGAGTTTACAAACAAACACGGGACGTCCAATGTAGAGCACTGAGCAGTCACGGTATCAGAGTCCCTAAGGGAGATCTACTCACCTCTTAAAATGGGTGCTCCCTCCTCCACACCTACCCCATCATTGCATCGGCCAGGGAATGCCGTGGCACTCCCCAGTAACTTTAATAACCAGATCGCATGGGTCAGGTCTGCTGGGCGTATACCCTTTCCTGGACAACCTATCAGATAGAAAACGGCAATGCGCATGCTTAATTGTCACACACACTGGGTTGGATAGTATTTTATCAAACAATCTGCAATGCCTTGAGATCTTCCACAATGATCTGGAAATAAACATCCACGCCTTATAAATGCCCTTTATACACAGAAACGATAGCACTGTATTGCAAATAATAATGATGCCCACACAGTAACTCTATTCTGTATATGAGTATTGGCTTTTTACTATCAACTATCTTTTTTAAAAAGGTTGATGCCAGGGTTTATGAAGATGAATAGCAGTATCATGAATGATGTAATTTGAGCTATCATCAGTAATGCCATCAATTATGTAATTTAACATGTCATTAGTGATGTAAAATGTGCGGTCATAAGCTGTGGAAGGTGGAGGGGTACAAGTTATAGATAGTTCACTAAACTATAACTGGTGGCTTACAATGTTTTTTCCCAGTTTTTCAACATTAGTTCTTGTCACATTTCACATACTACATACTATATCATTCTTTTAACCCTTATTTTTTTCAGTGAATTTCAGTGTTTATTCTTAACATACACTAAGATCTTAAATATTATAGATAACTGTAAGAATACTTTATGCCCAATGCTGGTTGACCACATATTCTGGTCTATTTTATTGTACTGCTGGTAATGTTTATATTTTTCAAGTTTTAGGTAATTGGATCAAAGATAGAATCTCTCTGCATGTATCTACGCATTCTGAACTACATTATTCTTTCTTCAAATATGGCTTGTATTAATTTGTTTCTAATATATTTTTTGCAACAATAATCTATTTACACAGCTACACAAGTTCTATCCAGATGCGTTATCCAATATACTCAGAATGTCACCTATCTGATCTAGAGAGCTTTCTAATTCAGAAATAGTCATTTTATTGTTTAGCAATACGCGTATGGCTGAGATACCCGCCACCCCCTCTCAACACAATCCCCAAAGGAGGGAAACCGGAAACAGTTCTTGAAGTTTTTGGAAGAGGGAGGGAGTGACCCTCCCGGCCGTATTTATTAAAACAAAAATTAAAACATTATATTAATGTACAATTTCATGACCACATTGCGATGTTTGGCTAACCTTAACAGATTCTCTAATACAAAGGTTCTCCTAGCCGAACTAACATCCTATAAAACATTGACTTGAAATTTTGAAATTGTACATCCTAACGTTTAAGGGCCAACGGCAAGGTCGTAACCGGTGTCAAGATCCCTAACCAGAAATACCCCCCCCACTTGGGAGGGGCGACAGGACTGAGGCGTACCTCCAGTGCAACTACCAATTTCCCTTGACTTGACGGGGGCACCAATAAACTCGACGCCATTTAAAGGTCGTTCGAGGACTCGTGTGAGGTTATCTAGAAGGTAGCGTAGACCTCCCCCCAAACCCCACACAACTTACCACATCTGCCGTCGCAGACGTCACTGGCCCCGGGAAATTCCCCAGGAGGGGGCTGTAACCCCTCCTACCCAGGAAGGGGCCTTGACCGCCTTTCCTTTTCTTTCGGCGACCCATCCTTAGAAGGGACCGCCTCCCCGTTGAGGGGCCAATGGCCACCTCTCCCGAGCGCTCCCATCCGTGTTGGGTGACGCCCACTCATAGGGATCTTCCAATTAGTGCTCACCGATCATGACCTTACCGCCCGACCAAAATAAATACGACAATGCTAACTAAATTACTAAATGACTACCTATGAAAAGACAGTAGCAACAACCACTTTATTAAAAGCATGCTTACTGAGAAACACGAAAGCAGAAATACTTTATTTGCCAAACATAACACAAATCGACCAAACTTTATTGCATACTCAAAGTCATCACGATAATCACCATAACCTGTAAACGAAAACCAGAGTTATCCATCAAATTTTTATTCAGACATTATTAAAACCACTTGCTGTCTTCAGGGGCTGGTGGGTGGGTCAAAATTGGCTCTTCGTTCCGTCTCGAGCTCACGTGCAGCGAGGAGGTGCAGCTTCAGAGCACAGGAACAAGAGGATGCCTTCGGGTCTTGCGTCCCCTTTTATCCGTCTTCAGGGCGGGCGTAAACCCGCCCCTGCCTGCCCCGAGGGCGTGGCCAGCCGCGTCAGTGTCTAGGCCAGCCGACTCTAGGGCGGGAAAAAGCGCGCCCCGGCTACGCCGCTTCGGGCATACCAGCCGGGACACGCCACCCGCCCAAGATGGCTTCCCGGGGGGATCGTGGTACTCTGCCATACGTGCGGGGGGACCGAGTGGTCGCCCCTTTCCATATGGCTGAGATACCCGCCACCCCCTCTCAACACAATCCCCAAAGGAGGGAAACCGGAAACAGTTCTTGAAGTTTTTGGAAGAGGGAGGGAGTGACCCTCCCGGCCGTATTTATTAAAACAAAAATTAAAACATTATATTAATGTACAATTTCATGACCACATTGCGATGTTTGGCTAACCTTAACAGATTCTCTAATACAAAGGTTCTCCTAGCCGAACTAACATCCTATAAAACATTGACTTGAAATTTTGAAATTGTACATCCTAACGTTTAAGGGCCAACGGCAAGGTCGTAACCGGTGTCAAGATCCCTAACCAGAAATACCCCCCCCACTTGGGAGGGGCGACAGGACTGAGGCGTACCTCCAGTGCAACTACCAATTTCCCTTGACTTGACGGGGGCACCAATAAACTCGACGCCATTTAAAGGTCGTTCGAGGACTCGTGTGAGGTTATCTACAAGGTAGCGTAGACCTCCCCCCAAACCCCACACAACTTACCACATCTGCCGTCGCAGACGTCACTGGCCCCGGGAAATTCCCCAGGAGGGGGCTGTAACCCCTCCTACCCAGGAAGGGGCCTTGACCGCCTTTCCTTTTCTTTCGGCGACCCATCCTTAGAAGGGACCCCCTCCCCGTTGAGGGGCCAATGGCCACCTCTCCCGAGCGCTCCCATCCGTGTTGGGTGACGCCCACTCATAGGGATCTTCCAATTAGTGCTCACCGATCATGACCTTACCGCCACAGGCCGGATAGTTGACCGGCTATCCGGACCCCCCACAAAGCTCCTACCTAAAGGTCATGTTTTAACGTTTTTAACCATGCTAAGAAGTCTCCTATGAGTAACTCATTCCCCACCCGAGACAAATGCACACCATCCCCCAAATACATACTGTCATCACTAATACAGCCATGCGAAATAGAATGCAATGTCCTGGAACGGAACAACCTACTCACTTTGTTATTAAGCTTTCTAACAGAATGATTCAAAGCATGAATAGAAATAGCCTCTCGCCACACCTTTCGTGGGATCATATGGGACCACGCAATTATGCACCCCGGAACTCTCCTCGCCAACCAACTTACAGTGGAAAGCATTGCCTCCAGGAGAAGTCGTCTACCGATGGTGACCAAATCATTGCCCCCTAGATGTACTATGACTATAGACGGCGGTGACCTCGTCCGCCCTAACAAACCCTCGAAAAATGTTTGAAACTGGTCAATACAGAGACCGCCTCTTCCGTAGAAGGACACCCTGTACCCGTATTCCCCAGCTACGTGAATCATGTCACCTGCTTTGAATACGTCCGCGGCACGCCTCACGTGTGAGTGGCCCACGGCCCACACCTCCTTTTTCACAGCCGGTGATGTCTGACCGCTGGCCCGGTGTTGGGTCGACTGCATAGTCCGCCCCGCCTCGCAGGCTTGCGCAACTGAAAACCAAACAAAAACAAGAGGCGTGAGTACATCATTACAGCTTCACAACATGTGTAACCGCACATACCTCTTATAACAATTGGAGGACCAACGCCCCACTCGTTTCACCTGTTCAACATTAAGACCCCTAGCTGTAGCTTCTGTAGCAGCCCCTATCCGAAAGGAATGGGTCCCAAACTCGCCCGGGTTCAAGCCCGCAGCGGCAATTGACATCGCAAGCACCCGCTGAAACTGAAATTTCGTCAGTGGGGTGGCGTCCGCGTGTCTCAACAAGGTCCCCCCCCATGATGCCACCCTTCGTGCTAGGTATTCTTCTAAACACTTTACCGGACACATGGAGGACCCGGGAATCCTGCGTATGATTATGCAGTCACCCATCCCACCTTGATCGGTCTTGGACCTGACAAAGGAGACCGTCAGTGTCTCACCTCTGATCTGAACATGTTCCTGGCACAAACCCCCTGTCACATCCTGTTTGTTCCTTGCCACCAGTTCGCTTACCCGCATCGCCCCATGAAATGCCAGCGTAAAAGCGGCTCGGAACAACACTGTCTCAAACTGAGATGAACATGTGGAAGGGAGTGTGGCCAACAACTGGGCCAACCTATCCAAACCTATCGGGCGCCTCTCATCTACTCTGCGACCTTCAAGGCGTTGCCACCCACGCAGCGCTTTCTGTACAACGAAAGACGCTGTCGGGTCCTGGATACCATGAGCCCTGGCAACAAAGGAAATGGCAGCACGATGCCTCTGGGCCGTAGCCACCGATTTCCCAGCCCTACGTAAGGACATCAGAAAATTCACTACCCATTCCTCGTGGCCCCACAGCCCCTCTCTATCGGACCCCAAAAAGGCTAAATAGGACCGAAACGCCCCTTCATATGCCTTCCTCGTCCTTGGTGCTAGACTCTCTCCCACGAGGTGACGAAGTTCGGGGCACCGAGAGACCAGAGAGCTTCGGGAAAGGGTGCCGGCTCTGGGTCCGCTGTGGGGAGGAAACCCGAGAAAGCCTGCATATGAAAACGAGACAGTGCATCAGCCGCCTGATTCATTACCCCCGGGACATGTTTTGCTCTGAATAGCACATTCAGTTGCATACACAGTAAAACAATTTCTTTGAGCAGTCTTAAAATCATTTTACATCGTGCAGCCTGGCTATTGATGCACTCGACCACGGTCATATTGTCAGACCAAAAGATCACAGAGTGATTTTTGAACCCTTCGGGCCAGGTTCTCAGGGCCACCAAAATGGGGAAAAGTTCCAGGAAAGCAATATTACTTGTCAGACCATTGTCATGCCACCATGTCGGCCACCTTTGTGCCGACCATTTTGTGCCGAAGATGGCACCAAAACCTATGCTACCTGCTGAATCGGTCCACAGCCCCAGCTCTTCCGAGGACACGGCTGGTTTGTTCCAGACGACTCGACCATTAAAGTCCGCCAGGAATGCTAACCAAATGCGCATGTCCTGGCGGACCTCAGCCGATAGTCTCGTGCGATGATGGCCCTCCTTTAGGCCGACCATAGCTTGGGCAATTGAACGGGAGAAGGGGCGGGCCATTGGTATTACCCTCAGGGCAAAATTCAACTGTCCCACCAACTGCTGTAATTGATGCAGCGTAACTTTAGATCCATTTATACACACTCGGAGGGCTGTCCTGAACTTTAACACTTTGTCAGCTGGCAAACGAAAACAACCCTCACTGGAGTCTAACTCGATCCCCAGAAACTCAAGGCAAGTCGTAGGACCCACCGTCTTACCTGGTGCCAATGGCACACCAAACTGCTTCATTAACATACAAAATTCGGCCAAGGCCCGGCCACATTCGAGATCCCCGGCTGCCCCAAGGAACAGAAAATCATCAAGGTAATGCATTACATGGTGGAAACCCGTCTTCTTTGTGAAGACCCATTGTAGAAAACTACTGAATTTCTCGAAATAGGCACAAGATATAGAGCACCCCATCGGCATACACTTATCCATGTAATAACAACCCTGAAACATGCAACCCAGGAGACGCTGGTCGTCTGGGTGTACCGGGAGCAATCGGAACGCTGACTCGATATCCGACTTCGCCATCAGCGCCCCGGGCCCCAGGCGATTCAAAATGGCTACGGCCTCATCGAAGGATGCGTACCGCACCGAACATACTTCCGGATCTATTGCATCGTTAACAGAAAGACCACGTGGAGCCGATAAATTATGAATCAATCGGAACTCCCCCGGGTCCTTCTTGGGGACCACCCCTAAAGGAGAACAAACAAAATCATGCACCGGGGGTACACTAAACGGGCCGGCGACCCGACCTCGAGTAACCTCCTTCCGGATCTTATCCTGTACCACGGTCGCATGCTGCAGGACCGAAAGTTGATTTTTACACTTCTCCACACCCTGAAAGTCCCCTACCGGGATGCGGAAACCATACGAAAATCCGTTCCGCAGCACCCCAGCAGAAGTACGATCCGGGTATTCACTGAGCCAGGGAATCATCGCCAAGGTATCAATCGGGGTAGGTAGAGGCGCCCCTCGGACTATGTTAGACCTGTTTGGCGCCTCCTCTTCCCCCGTTATCACCCGTTTTGGCTCTGCACGTGGACTCAGGATGGGGCGACCCGCACCCACTACATTCATGTTTAAATTTACACGATCCCTGGGGTCTAGTACATTTACCTCTGTTGAAATTAAAGCACAACCCCCTTTTTCCTGTATTGCCGGCAGGTCTCGACTGATCGTCGGTACCCGTACCTGAACGAAAGGCCGTCCCCCCATATTGGCGGGAGGATTCGCCAACATTATTTCCTACCAATGGCATTTTCAACATTCATTTTATCCCATGTCAAAGAATCATAACAATCCCAGGTCAAGCTTTTATTATGCTCTTTAGCCTTTCGAAAAAGATTATCATAGCAAAACCAATGGTTACCCTGGTATGATGTCGAGTACCCCATGATTCGCGACTGATAGGTCGGCAACTCGGAAAGCAACTCGGGCCTACGTTCCCCCAATATCGACGTAAAGATTCCCCATGCATTGCCCCAATTGCCAATAGTCTCATTCACTTTAAAGGCGGCCATTTTTGCGCGCCAAACACTCGGATGCATGAGGTCTTTCTGACCCTTAACATGCTCCACTTCATAATGATCAACAAGCAACGAGAAGATGTTCACATACTCCCCTGCCCAAATATTTTCCTTAATTGCCAAAGGCACATGTTGACCCAACCTTTCTCTACGAGAGGGTGCTGACTCATCCCTCGCAATCGGCAATGGCCGCTTACCTGCACCGGACGCTGCCTCTGCGGTCGCAATCGTCCCTTGTGGCTTGTCAACTACTGCAACCGGCGCAGACACCTTGGCTGCTTCCCGTTTCTCGCGCAATTGCTTCATAAGCGCCTGCGCCTCGGCAGCCGTGGCGCCCTCACTACTTTCGCCCAACCACGCTGCAAGTTGTGCTGCCAGCTCGGGCGGCATATCTTCATTGGACACCGGGGTGACCACCACGGGAATTGGATTCCCCTCCGCCGGTACTGGGGTTGGCGCTTCGAGCGGGGTACAGGGAACCGGGACGTCCCCCCCAGCTGGTCCCCTCCTTGGCCTCTTGGCTCTCCCTCCTGGAGCTGCTCCAGCAGACGGACGTTCCGGCCCCCCTTCCCCGTCTCTCTCCGCCACCCGCTTCTTTAGCTCGGTCATCTCCTTCATGAGGACCCGGACCATCTGTTCGGTCGTCATTCTCTTCCCGCCTTTCTTGGGCATTTCTCCGACAGAGTATCTGTAAGACAAAAGAAAGATTACAACGCTCAAAATTGGCTCTTCGTTCCGTCTCGAGCTCACGTGCAGCGAGGAGGTGCAGCTTCAGAGCACAGGAACAAGAGGATGCCTTCGGGTCTTGCGTCCCCTTTTATCCGTCTTCAGGGCGGGCGTAAACCCGCCCCTGCCTGCCCCGAGGGCGTGGCCAGCCGCGTCAGTGTCTAGGCCAGCCCACTCTAGGGCGGGAAAAAGCGCGCCCCGGCTACGCCGCTTCGGGCATACCAGCCGGGACACGCCACCCGCCCAAGATGGCTTCCCGGGGGGATCGTGGTACTCTGCCATACGTGCGGGGGGACCGAGTGGTCGCCCCTTTCCATTTGTTCTTCACTTTTACGAACCTTTTCCGTACCTCAAAGGATAGGTCAGAATCTAACTACACAGATGTTTTTGCTGTAAGTCGAATGTGCGGTGCTACCTCTTAATAGTTTTTAAAAAAAAGTAATTTCTTTTAGAATCACACTGCAGAATCGGATGTCATGTTATCTCATTGTTGTCCCACGTTCACAAGAGAACAGCTTACTATGTATAACAGCTGCAAACTCTGTGAATCTTAAAATATGCTAAGAAAGACCATTATTTGAAAGAATCGCCTAAGGTGTGGAAGTCTGTTTTAAGAATCATGTCATGTTCTAACATGTATTTCTTTTACAAATGTGTCACAGAAGCTTTGGAAATGTGTGCTCTCTTAAAAATTAAATTCATTCTGTCATCCAAATTTACACTTCTATCAAGGCAGTGAATGTTTAGGATTTACACATTTCTTAATAATCCGTAATTTGTGATCTAAATGCTTTAAGCTCGTTGCACACCTTTTATCATGTAAACTCCTCTGGGTCTTCAGGCGTGTCATTTATTCATGATGATCGGATAGCAATTCAACTAGCACATGGTTATCTGATTTTCCAATTTCCTTTTTTCTTTGTTGTATCTTTCCCGTTAGGGTGAGAATAAGTAAGAAAATAGCACATCTGGCCTCAAGTCGTTGACATTTGTTGAACAAAATATCTGAAGACAGAAATATCGAAAATAAACATCATGACACACAAACGTGATACAAAAATATTGTTGGCAAGAATATGATTTTGTGAAGTGTAGGCTGGGAAGTTAATTAACTAATGCTTGAATAACAAATAAGGCACAGTAGATTTTTCCCCTCTAAAATCCAATGCTTTCCCTACCTTTGGTCCTGTTTGGTATGAGAATATTACATTTCACTCCTCCGTAATCCGATGCTTTCCCTACTGTTCGACAGAATGGAGTGGGAATAGTAATTATACCCATCCAAAGTCCTACACTTTCTCTACTGTTACATTGACTGGAGTGGGAGTAGTACATTTTAACCCTCCGAAATCCAATGCTTTCCCAACTGTTGCATTATTTGGAGTGGGAAAAGTAAATGTAACCCCTGCCAAGTCCATCACTTCCCCTGCTGTTGTGTAGACTGGAGTGTAAATTGTAAATTAAAGCCAAATGCCAACATAGCTGAGACTGCATTCCCGCACCAAGTAACGAACTGCGTGGAGAAGCGAGGGTGCAGCGTCCTGGGTAGTGGTTTGAATTCCGTTAACGTAATATTATCATCTGAGCCCGCTGTTTGTCGATACACCTTGCGTAATAGGGCCCCTAGTACTCTTTCAGTTCTGCCCAGACCCCAGGTTGTTTCACCTCCCATAGTAGAAGTGAAGGCTGCTACAAGACAGGGGAAAGGTACCCACATTGCCGAAGGAACACCTCCAGGCAAGGGAAGAGGCAGAAAAAAAATAAGGGGGTCCCTCTACTAAATTCAAAATTACGCCATCACTGAAATCTTTATACAAGGTTTTCTCTACCACTACCTTGGTCTGCGGGCAAGATAAAGTTACCAATATGGCTACCACTCCTGCTGCCTCCACTGCCTCCACTACCACCGCTTTGACCAGCCCTGGAGAGGAGAGCCCCAGCCTCCTTCTGGCACCTCTGTTAAAACAGTGGAAGGGTCAGCATTGCAAGATCTGCTGGTAATAGTACACCCGTCTGTGGAATTATCAAACAGCTTCTCAGCACTAGAAATTCAGATCCTTGATCGGGGAAATGTCCTTAGCACTGTATCAGAGAAGGGGAAAGAGGTTCTCTTACCCACTGTATCGGAGTCTCAATTGACCGGACCACTTTTTTGTCATCCACCCTGTCTGCGCCTGGGACACTGGCTGATATTCTGTTAAGCTTGAGGGACGACATCAGTAGTAGGTTTACAATCTTAGAGGCCAATCAGGTGGCTATCCAGGCCTCCTGCAATCTACTTGCGCAGAAGGTGGAAGAGGTCTCACAGAAACAGACGCTCTCGAGGCTGAGATTCCCAGAATTAAGGAAGCTCTATGTCCTTCTTCTGTCACGATAGACAAGTTGGTCCAGCAAAATCAGGATTTGAAGGACGACATTGAGCGCCTTGAAAATGACTCCAGGAAAAACAATTTGAAAATGTGAAATGTCCTGGAAGATCTCGAAGGGGGCTATATTAAGAACTTTGTTGTCTCTCTTTTGAAGGCAACTATTTTGAAAAGACTCCCTGGATGTGGATTTGAACCTGATAGCCGATATCCAAAGGGTCCACCGCGACCCATATAGGAGACCTCCCGGAAAGGAGAATCCTAGGGAACTTTTGGTGAACTTTCTCACTTATACTATCAAGGAGAGAGTCTTGTCTTTAGCCCTGAAAGCCGGCCATCTTAAGTGTAGCTCCTTTTCTAGCCCATTCTCTTTTTCCATTCGCTCTGACGTTTCTCATATCACTGCTACAAAGCAGTGGAAACTGGGCAAAAGGATGGCAATCTTACATTTATTAGGGCCTAAGACCCAGTTAAGATTCCCTCCATCCCTTCGGATCATGTGGAATAACCACATGTACAATATGAACCAACTAGATGAAATTGACACCTTAATAGATAAGATCAGAAATGGAAGTGGAGGTGGAAGTGGAGGTGTTAGCATAATCTTTAAGGGTGTGCATGGCATCTAAACAAATTCAACAATAAAGGCTACAATAAAGTAATATTTCAATGGAAAAAAAAGCAACAATAGGGGGAAAATGAACTGCATAGCGAAATGCGTTGCCGTTTGGGTAGGGTCAGCTTACTAGTCTTAAACTGTGTAATTATTCTTTATTGCCACACATTGAGGGGGGTTCCTGACCAAGGGCATTTGCCCAGAAGAAAAAGGAGGGTTCCCCAGGGGCGCGGGTGGTCTATGGGGTCACAAGGTGGGGGAGAGGGGGGAGGAGTGGGGGAGCACGGGTGGGGCTGCAGTGAGAGAAAATATAAAAAATGTCCTCTTTCTCCATTTTTTTTTGAAGAGTAAGTTGTTTTCAGGATGTCCAGCTAAGGGGAGGGAGGTAGGAAGATCTGGTAAAGAATGACGCCCATAAAGATAAAATTTATTTCATGGAATGTCAACGGGCTCCGATGTACCCGAAGACAAAGGCTGATTATGAAATTCTTCAAACAATCTTCAGCCCAGGTCTATCTCTTTCAAGAGACTCACTTAAGTGACCTCGAGACTAGAACTGTTTTTGGAAAATATAGATGGGTTGAACATTTTTGTTGCTCTGAGCAGACGGTACATAACAAGGGGGTTGTGGTTTTAATTAGATCTGGTGTAGGTGGTATTATTAAGTCCACTCTAACTGATCAACCTTGTAGGTGGATCTTGGTACAAGTGGTCATGGGGGGGACCAAACTTGCCATGGTTTCTTCCTACGGCCCCAATGTCGACGACCCTGCCTGCCTTTTCAGAGTACAGACCAAACTAGTAGAAGTCACCGCCCCAGTAATAATCGGCGGGGACTTTAATGTTCTCCTTAATCCTATTCAAGACAGGTCAAATCATAGCCAACATGTGGCCTCACCTCCACACGTCAAGCAATGATTAACATGATCCACGAGCTTGGGCTGGTAGATGCCTGGAGGGCCAAAAAGGTTCCACTTTTTATAGTAAAAAACATGGCCACTCCTTGAGAATAGTTTATATTCTTATGGATAGACGGGGTCTGAGAATTTAGTGGATATTTCCATTCTTCCAAGTATTTTATCTGATCACGCCCCTAAAACCTCCATACTTAGGGAGTAAATCTAACCCCTCCCCCAGGTGGACACTAAAAAGGGCAATGTTATCTAATCAGGAAATAATCAGTGCTAACAAAATATCAACTGTTGAGTATTTTACTGAAAATATAGGTTTAACATCACTAGACTACGTATGGGACGTTTTTAAGGCCCTTATTCATGGCTTGCTACACAGCTTGATATGTTCCAAAAACAAGGAAGAGGTGGTAGAATTCCAAAAGGTGGAAAGTGAGATATCCAGGTTGGAAAGAGCTAGGCTGAATTGCCAACCTGATGACTTCGCACAAGTCCTTAGGGACTTGGGGCGCCTGCGATTAGATTATAGGGGAAAATTCGACCAAAAAGTAAGAGCTCAATGGGCAGTCCATAATAGGGAAAATTATGAATATGGGAAAAAAGCAGGAGCCACTTTGGCATGGAAGGTAAAGGCGGACCGAGTAAAGAACAACATTAATAAATTGATTATAGACGAGACTGGTGCGACCTCATGCAATCAGGAGGACATGCAGAGGTGCCTTCTCTTCTTATTCTCTAAGCTATACAAAGAGGAGACAGCTCTAAGTACTGATTCAATCCAAGAATGACTAAAAAATAAAGCCCTACCAACATTGACAAGAGATGATCGGGATATGCTAGAGGGCCCCATTTCAGAAGAGCTAATTAAGCTCCATATAAAAAAGATTAAGAATAACAAAGCTGCAGGGACGGATGCTCTCCCGGGTGAAGTTTATAAGGCACTGGAGGATGTGATAGTCCCTAGACTATGTGAGCAGTTCAATTACATTTATAGCTCTGAAGGTAGCGTCCCCCCTCATGGAAGGAAGCAACAATAGTGCTAATCTTGAAGCCCGGAAGGAATCGGTTTAAAGCGATTCCTATGGACCAATCTCCCTGCTAAATGCAGATTATAAGATCTTTACTAGCATTTTGGCAGGGAGGTTGGTTAAGATAGTCCCGCAGCTGATCAATGTAGATCAAAAGGGCTTCATTCCGGGAAGGTTTATCCAGGAACAAAATCTACAGCTAATTGGTTGTATCGATCTGGCAGTGGCATTGTTGGAAACCTTGGCAGTGGCTGCATATGACGCAGCCAAGGCGTTTGATCATGTCGATTGGGCCTACCTTTGGGAGACTCTAAAAATGATGGGTTTTGGTCTATCATTCATAGAAACCCTTATCAGGTGTTACGAGGGGGCCTCCACATTCATCCTCTTAAATGGCTCATTGACATCAAGTTTCAGTATACAAAGGGGAACAGGACAAGGGTGCCCTATTTCAGCCTTGTTGTTCGACATCTATATCGAACCTCTTGCTCAAGCTCTGATACTTGATGTACAAATTACTCCTTTCCCAGTCTCAGATTACAGCTGTAAATTGGCCTTATATGTGGACGACCTGCTGGTTTATACCAATAATCCTGCGGAGGTTCACCCTAAGGTAGAAAATACCCTGAAGGAATTTGGTCTGTACTCTGGGTACTCAGTCAACTCCTCCAAGACTGAGGTAATGTGCTGGGGCATCAATAGTTGGTCTGGAGGATGCTGTAGAGCAGGGATATCCAAACCGGTCCTGCAGGGCCGGATCCGTGCCAGATTTTTTGGATATCCCCATTGAGATACATGTAGTAATTTAAAAAATCTGGCATGGATCCAGCCCTCCAGGACTGGTTTGGAGACCCCTGCTGTAGAGAGTTTAGGTATTTGGGGATCACTATAGCACGGGACCTAGCGGATATTGGCCTGATCAATTTGAGGAAAGTGTCTAAGGAAATCGACCATCTTCTTTCGAGGTGGCAGAATCTACCCCTCACTATTTATGGCCGGGTAAATCATGTAAAAATGGTCATCCTACTTAAATTGACTTACCTATTTAGTACTATTCCCCTAGACTTTCCCGGTAAACTCTTGGGTAAAATCCAAAGCAAAATAGGGAGCTTCATCTGGGCCAATAAAAACTCTAGGTTATCCTGGAAGAAGCTAAAACGAAGATTATTAAAGGGCGGTCTAGATCTTCCAGATGTGTTCTGGTACTCCCTTGCCTTCCAGTTTAAAAATATTCTTGTTTACTCTCTAGTCCCGTTGAAACCAACTGGGGGAGGATCCTGACTGTTAGGGCCAATTTTGAGGGAGGGGGCACTGAATTCCTCTATAAGTTTGGGGTGCCTAGGTATTTCAAGAAGGTCAACCTAAAAGTAAAAAGATCTGCACTTAATATGTGGCATAATGTTAAAGCGAGATGGGGGATAAGATACGACTCAGACTTTGCCCCAATCTGGGACTTCCCGCGTTTCCTTGTCTGTCTAGAAGATAACTTAGCCTCCCCTATCAAGAGGGTAGGAAGTTCGATTTGGTCCGATTTAATATCTTCAGACGGTGTCCACCCTTGGGGGGTTTTAAGGGCTAAAATAGGAGACTCCTTCTCTCGATTTAAATATTTGCAACTATGCTCCTGGTTTTCAGCAGAGAAGGAACATACAGGTGGAAACTGGGAGATCGAATATATACTCCAGAATGAAAATCCAAGAAAGAAGGAGGTTGGACTTTGGTATAGCAGTCTATTAGATGCTGAGGATGCAGAGCTTCCCCCCTCCCATTTAGTATGGAATTCGTCTGTTTGAGGAGATACATCTGTTAATCTTTATGCTCTGTCTCACCAAAACCTATATAAGTTTGTCAAACCAGCTTCTTTAAAAAAGAATAATTTTTACGTTAATAATAGGTTGTACTATACGCCTAAAAAAATTGCAAAATTTGCTCCATGTCCATCTCCCAAGTGTTCAAGATGTGGTTTGGTTGAGGCGGACGACTTACATATGTTCTTTGAGTTTGCCCATTTAAGATATTTTTGGCAGAATGTGAAGCGTGCCCTGGAAGGTATTTTTAAACTCAAGTTGAACCTTAACCTTGCCCTAATCTTTTTCGGTTTGGATAATGACCTTACAAGTCAATTCTCTACTGTGCAAATGGGCTTATTTCTTTGCCTGATTCTAATTGCTCGCAGGGAGATCTGTAAATTGTGGAAAGACTCCAGATCCAAGCTTTATGAGAACTGGCTGGGAGCAGCATTGGGCATGGCGCGACTGGACCATAGAGAGGAAAACATCTGGCCACCATTGATATCTTGCGGTATGGAAATGAGGCTGGTCTAAGATCTCAATGGTCCAATGATTACACCAAGCCTTGCACAAAAGTAGCGGGCCTGGTCGGCCTAAAGCGAATGCAAGAACATAGACTCAGGGTGCCTAGGTCGGAAGGGGTCTCTATTGTGAAAATTGCAGATGCTAACGGTGAAATGAGGACTTAAAAAAAAAGAATATGTCAATGAGAATGGTGGATGTGTGGCTCTAGTAAGAAACATACAACACAATTAATGTGAACTTCCTTTGAAAAACTGTTATTACACAACATGCATATTAAAATGTTGTTACCAATTTTTTTTAAAAACAGGCACTCAGCCAGTAGTAGGAGTGCTTTCTACAGAGTTCATGAATTTTGAACAAATAAATCAACAATTCACAAACAGGAAGCCATTCAGCCTACTCAAGGGTAGTACAGTTGCACACACTCATGAAGCCTCATTACAATGTCGGTTGGAAAGACTCTGAACCGCACTTGGATTTTCCTAACCCAAGTCGGAACCCATGTTTCCGACCGACTCGGAAACATTTCTGACCGATTTGGATGTAAGGTAACTGTTCGGCCTGTCCAACTCGGTTCCAACCGGTATTCAGAGACTCCAAGTTGGTTGGAGCTGACTCGTACAGCTATATGGACCCGGTTTCCGACTGAGTGATTACTATGACGGATTCAGACTACCTTTCCAAATCAATTTATCTGACATGGAACGGCTGTCAGAAACTGACTTTGCAGAGGCTTGTGGTTGGGGCCTGTGGTGGTACTCATGGGACCCCTCTTTCAAACCATGCACAGTGTGGCAGGCACATGGGGTGCCCGCCACAGGATGCAAGGTTTTTTTCCGCAACCACCCCTTTCTTTAATGGGAGCCTATGTTGTCGTCAGGACACAGGCCCCCATTAGAGTCAATGGGAGTCTGACTGAACGGTTTTCGTAACCATCGTAATCGGTCAGTCGGACTCCGCGAATCTGAGTCAGTCGGAAATTATTCTGACAATGTCGTAATGAGGCTCATAGTTGTAAAATAGCACGAGAAACTAGGCACTGAGTAACATTCATAACCTCAGAGGTCAATAAAAGTAGGTATTAATGACAATATAGAACACACTATGTAAAAACTCAACTCCCATTTTTGGGGGGAGCTTTTTATGAACTAACAAACTAACATAACAAAATTGGGCACTTAGCCATTAGGAGATATGTGTTTAGCACAAAAGTAAGCCCACAAGCAAACAGCAGACCAAGTAGGATATAAGTTACAAATATCAAGGCACTCAGACTGCAGAGTGTGAATATGGCAGCACCGATGCATACTAGTGGAACAGCATAAGAAGGAAGTTAAAATATACAATAATAGCTAAATTCCCTGAGGTGCATCCATGAGAGGTATACACTTTGACAGCGCACACAGATTATATATGTTGGTCAACAACGACCAGTTAGAAAAACAATATCCTAAATGAAAATTAAAATGATTGCCAATTGTTTATTGAAAGCATCAATTATTTTTATGTATCATAATTTAGGTTTGTGAATGCAATTCAAGTCCCAGGATGCCTTTTAGTGGGCAGGACGGGTATTTGGTATATAAATGTGAAACTGGCATAAGACTTACTGACCCTGAGCAAGACTTGCAGGAGTTGCAACACTGTGATTTCTACATTACAATAACTTTGAGAATTCTAATGGAAAAAAAAGTATTGACCGTGAGTAAAACTAGCAGGAACTGAAACGCGTTGGTGTTTTCTACATTACAATACATTTGTGGATTCTAACGGAGACTTGTGTGCAGCGACTTCTTTGGAACTTGCTAACACAATTGACAGGGGAATTGGTATATCCCCACTGCTAGCACCGATACTAAGAGTGCGTCACCAAATAGATTGACTTGTGTATATATATATATATATATATATATATATATATATATATATATATATATATATATATATATATATATATATATATATATATATATAAATATATATATATATATAAATATATATATATAAATATATATATAT
The DNA here is from genome assembly GCF_964263255.1 of Lissotriton vulgaris. Taxonomy (NCBI): domain Eukaryota; kingdom Metazoa; phylum Chordata; class Amphibia; order Caudata; family Salamandridae; genus Lissotriton; species Lissotriton vulgaris. Next base: position 691,384,659 of record NC_141694.1, read on the forward strand.
ATAAATATATATACATCTGTTTCCCCCTGTTCACTGACACCGCTGCTCACTTTCAGACGGGTGCTGCTACCTGGCGGAGGCAAGTCCTTGTTAACATGAAATATGAGTCATTCCGTAGCAAAGGAAGTAGCACACTCAGTAGACCATCAGAATGTGTTTATTGTATCACCATTCCTGAAAAAAGCATTTTGCCCATTAAGGCATTTGTCAATGTCAGCAGGCATTACAAATAATGTGTCTTTTATTGAAAACCACCCTCATCGTCAGTGTAGTAGAAAATGGACTGATGCTGTGAAATGTACATTTGGAATGGTATTACATTCAAAGATCTCTGTAATAATTTTCACCTTCCAAGTTAGATAAATCAGATCCAACTCAATCCAATAGCATTGATTTTCAAAATACCAGGTAAATCAATGTCAAAAAGTAACTGAGCATATTGCATTATTGATGGGGAGTTTTGCCTAATTACGGCCTGTGTGGGCAGTGCTGGGCAGGATTTTAGACAAATAAATTCATTAAAATACATACATAGATCATATAAAGTTGCGCTGACTTCTGGCATCTACCTTGCAAAAGATGTACATGTGCTTCTTATGCTTTCTCAGTTTTTGGAAGTTGGATAAATCATATCCAATCAATAACTAAACTCAATATGTTTTCGATTGAATATATGGGATAGTTATTCCCTGCATGGGCAGTGCTAGGCTACACCAACTTCATTAGTTTAATTCTGACATACAGATCTGGCAAAGGAATTGACATCATTAATATTCAAAGTATCAAAAATATAGAAAATTCTATCCGATTAAGCCCTGTATGGGCAGTGCTTAATAACTCTTGCGCAAAGGTATTCATGATGATACTTACAAAATTGTAAAAATCACATAGACTAGACATATTTCATTGTACTGTACAAATTCAGCGAATACATCATATAAAGGTTACAGGGACATTATGGTTAGGAAATGGAATACAAAAATCTTAGCAATTCACTGAAAAAAACAAAGGTTATAGAGACGTTATGGTTAGGCTCAGGTTTCACTTGTATAAAATCAGAGAAATTCAGCAGTTATAGTTAGCTTAGCTAACTATAACTAGCGCCCCCGCAATGCACTGCTTACAACCTCACATATTACGTCACTTGTGACATAGTAAGTGACATCATTAATGGCATCTCAAATGACAACACTGATGGCATCTCAAATGACATCATTGATGGCATCATCCAGTGATGGTGTTAAATATATATACCATGGTGTATTGATGAATCTGTGAGTGTATGAGTGCCTGTATGGATCATTCAGTGTGAGTGTGACTGACTGTATAAGTTAGTGATTTAGCAAATGTATGAGTGAGTGACTAGGTAGTGTGAATATCTTTATCAGTCTGTCAGTTAGTGTGAAAGTGGCTGTATGGGTTGATGAGTGGGCACATGAGTGGCTGTGTGGGTGGTTGGTTGGTTGTCTGAGTACCTGTATGGGTGTATGAGTGTCTGTGTGGGTGGGTGAGGGGATGTGTGACTGCCTACATTGATGATTGAGTGGGAAGTCAGTGGCTGTATAGGTTAGTGAGTGCAACTGTGAGGGGCTGTATGGGTAACTGGGTGTGTGTATGGCTGTGTCATTGAGTGAATGAATGTCTCAGTGGTATATGGGTGAGTAACCACACATGTGAAAGGCAGTATAGGTGAGTGTTTGAGTATATGAGTGACTGTATGTGTGAGAGTGATTGTGAGAGTTGCTGTATGGGTGAATGTGTGCTTCTGTCAGTGACTGTATAGTTGAGTGAGTGTGTGTTAATATCTGCAGGAATATGTGAGTTGGTGTGTGTGTATAACTGTATAAGTGAGTAAGTGGTTGTATTATGATTTTCTGTATGGGTGAGTGAGTAGGTATGCGAGTATCTCTATGGGTGACTGACGGTGTGTGAGTGGGGGTTTGAGTTGCTATGTCAGTGGCTGTATTAGTGAGTGAGTTGGTGGATGAGTGGCTGTATGGGTGACTGAGTGGATGTTTTTGTAGACCTATGAATCAGTGAGTGGGTGTGTAAGTACTGGTATTGGTTTGTAAATGGTTTTGAGAATGGTAGTGTGGAAGACTGAGTGGGGGTATAAAAGGTTATATTGGGTTGTGAGTGGGTACATCAGAGATTCTGTAGATGATTTCATCAGTGATGTTGTTTGAGATGTCATCAGTGATGTCACTGACCATGTCATGAGTAATGTACTATGTGAGGTCATAAGCAGTGCATTGCGGGCCTCGAGCTATAGTTAACTCAGCTAACTATAATCTCTGAATTTCACTGGTTTTGTATGAGTGAAATGTCAGCCTAATTATAATGTCTCTGTAATCTTTGAGTTTTTTGTGCATATATTTATATATACACATATATATATATATATATATATATATATATATATATATATATATATATATATATATATATATATATATATACATCCAAAATTTCTCCGTAGTTTAGGAAGAAATGCGGGACACCCAGAGCTTCTGTGATGGTATTTTTATTTCAAGTAGACGGAAAGGTCTCACGACGCGTTTCACCACTTAAGGCTTGATCACGCTCGCCTCAAATGTGCTGCCAGCCATTTTTAAACCCACAACACCCACGTGCATAGACATCCAATGCGCAATAATCTAAATCTAACCCTCACCGATAGTTTCAGCAAAGAAACTATCGAATTTTTGGATATTAAAGTGGAAGTCTCCAATGGACAACTGAACACCAGATTATTCCGTAAACAAACAGCGGGCAACAGCATACTGAATGCCAATAGCTGTCACCCTAGAAATCTGGTGTGCAGTATCCCGTATGGAGAACTTCTCCGTGCAAAACGTAACTGCAGTACCCAGGAAGCGTATGATGAGGAAGAAAAGATTATGTGCCAACGATTCTTAAGCCGAGGATATACCAAAAAAAATGATCCTCCGAGCTAGAGAACGCGTTGAAGAAAAGAATAGAGAGGAATTGTTGAATCCTAGACTATTAGAGCAGGATGAAGAAAAAGTGAGATTCATTACCACATTTTCTGGCCAAGCCAACCAGGTTCGTGGCATTTTCAAAAAACATTGGCATGTCCTACAAACCGACACACATCTCAAAAAATATCTCAGTGACAATCCCCAAATTACTTTTCGTAAAGGGAGGTCACTGAGAAATGAGTTAAGTCACAATTATGTTACCTCAAAAGTTCCTGACATTGCTCATAAGGAAGGTGGCTTTAAGTGTTGTCGTAAATGCAAGGCATGTAAATACAGCTTTGATTGTACATCACTCACAGTCCCCAACACCAACAGAGAGTTTAGAATACGTAAACATCTTACATGCACCACGCCCTACAGTATTTATGTTCTAATTTGTCCATGTGACAAATGGTATGTTGGCAGTACCAAACATGAAACCAAAAAAAGGGTACTGGAACATCTACGAGCAATCCACAACAACAACAAACAATACCCCATAGCAAGACACTTCTGTGATAAACATTTGCAAAACGAGAAGTTAGTCCGCATGGTGGTTATTGATGCAGTGGATCTAGGTATACGTGGTGGGAACCGGGAACTGTCCCTCAGGAAATTAGAATCAAAATACATTGTGGACTTTGATTGCTTAATTCCGAAAGGATTGAATAATAGTGAAGAATTGGCAATACACTTGCATGAATGAGAATTTTATCTTGTACAAAAATTGTCGCAGGTCTTCAACTCTATTTTAATGTTATATTTTCTATTGGTTTAGATTTCACTCAATGCGTGATAGCGGATGAATTGACGACTCAAGGGATTCTACGATACTATTATAGACATTGTTTTGACACAATAGCCCAAAGGGGCGAGACTGTGATGCTATCCTTTGAAGCACCTATTTGATTTAGCCCACTGGGGCAAGACCATGATGTTATCCTTTGAAGCATCGCCCACTGGGGCATTATTTTGTTGATAAGTGGACATGCATTAATAATACTCGTATGCTATTATAACCACCTCTTGCCATTTCAAGGGTAGGCTGATTAATAGTGTCAGGATGTGTACTGCCCACTTGGGCAGAATGTTAACTATGGACACAGAAACGCCACGTTTAAACTTTTGAGATACCTTAACTTTGTTAATTCAACTGTGCACTTGTTTATATTCGCTATAGTAACTACATAGCCAATGAGAATACTGCTCTCAGAAAAGCGACCAATTACAATGATCGTTGCATTTATTAGAGCAGTGCCGATAACGGGCGTTTTTCTGTGTAAATATTAGTTCTGAGTCGTCAATGTTGATATTATTTTAACGAACATATTCTTGGTGACATAATAAGGTTATTTACACATGAATTTTCTTTTTCGTGAGGCCACGGAAAAATTGTCTTCTGTCGATAATTGCATAATGATATTTATTTGGCAATGTAAATATGTCTGTTTTGTTTGCACAGAAGGACGTTTTTGATACAATGTCTATTATGTTCGTAACATTACAACATGTCCGCCTATTTCGTGCATTGGATGTCTATGCACGTGGGTGTTGTTGGTTTAAAAATGGCTGGCAGCACATTTGAGGCGAGCGTGATCAAGCCTTAAGTGGTGAAACGCGTCGTGAGACCTTTCCGTCTGCTTGAAATAAAAATACCATCACAGAAGCTCTGGGTGTCCCGCATTTCTTCCTAAACTACGGAGAAATTTTGGATGTATATTTCGTGCCTGCCGGTGGCCTGGTGGGACCGCCCTCTGACAGCCTGACTTGTTTACCGGCGCTTGGGGAGAGAAATACTGTGTAACAAGTCGGCTGACCCTCGTTCCAACGTTTGTATCGTATAACTGTAGATTGGATTACAGTGATACGTCTCTATCGATATACGAACACTATACCGCTGTTGCCGAGCATTAGCCAGTGCGTGGCGGGAAAAGGAGTAGGGGAGCGGCACTCGGAAGTCGGGTGAGGCTCGCAGATTCTGGATTACCGGAGCGCACTGTTTGTGTAATTACGCCGGCACAGGACGTTGGGAGAGGCTGGGAGCATCTCTCTGTGACCACTATAGATCAACTGCAATAGAGAGGTGCACAGAGCTTCTATTGGATATTTTTCACAAATCCATGATGGCAGACGAATTGGATGCTCGTCGGAAGAAGACCGCCGACAAATTATTCTTCACTAATCCCAAGACCAGCAATGAGGATAGACCCACTAACTCTACTATAGGGACTGAGTTGAATTTACAATCTAAACTCAATAAACTGGAAAAACTACACAAGAAAGAACTTGGCAAGTGGTGGGAAGCAGAGTCCCTGCAACGGTACATTGAAGTGAAAAGGGTACCGAGGGGACTTCGAATATTTACCATTCCCACATACAAGGATCCTGATGCCGATATGCTTCAAGAATGGTCGGATAATTCTGCATCTTGTTCCATGACTATGATGCGCATATTGGTGAAATACGCCTTAAAAGACAGATCGAAAATTTTGGCAGAAATAGAAGAACTGACCACCGAAATTAGTGCGCTGATGACAAAGGAGGCATTAGATTAATTTCTCAAGAAACTAGCCACAAGAATGGATAAACTTGAAGAAGAAATAACAGCTAAAAAACAACGCAAGTTTATTCGTGACTATAAGGATTACTTATGCGGACGGACTCTGACTTTCCAGAAAAAATATGACCATCTATTCGACAAAAATACTGGCTTGGCGATTCAATCAACCAGTCCAGTACAAGAAGTCGTGGAGAGTGATATATCAGATGGCAATCTGTCAGATGCCTCCAAATAGGAGGGCAACCAGGATGTGGTAGTTGATACATCAAAAAACCCCAATTTTTTAATACAATTCCAAATGATGAGCAAAAACCGTACGGAGACATATCAAGACACGACTGCGCAAAGAGGACGAGGACGAGGCAACAGAGGCGGAACCGCCGGAATAAACAAGCCAAAAAGAGGAGGACAAGGCGGAAACAAAGCTCCTATGGGAATGGCGACACGGAGCAAAAATCCGAAATGAATTTAACAGTAGTTAACCTTTCCCGGAGAAACCTTACCCAGGTGGAGAAGAGCACCCTGGAACTTGGACTTTCTTTTTGCCCCACTTTGAACATGAATTTTGCGGATACTCGAATAGATTTATTTCTATTCTCAAGAAAACTCAAGCTGAAAAAATGGTTTGAGACCAAGCCCAAGACCGGGGAAACTGTGAGTACTGCAACTACAATAAGTAATCTTGATATGAGTGACTTGGAATTGTTACGAATTATTGACTCTGACTCTGAGGCTGTGAACATTAATCCAGATTATGATGTTTGGGGGATGGATGTTGGAATCAATCCGGGTTCCAAATCTAAACCTAAATCTATTTTTTTCCCTGCAATACAATGTGATGCCATTGAGGTCTTTGAGAGGAGGGTCTTAAAAGATCTCATGAAAATCCGTAATCAAAAAGCCTCTTGGAATAAGAAAAATCTTAATTTGGAACAAATGACAGCCCTGGACAATCTCAGAAATGACAAAACTATTGTCATTAGACAAAGTGATAAAGGGGGAAATGTTGTGGTATTGGATAAGGAGAAGTATCTTAATGAAGGACTACGCCAACTAAGTGACACTGAGTGCTATTGTCAAGTCAGTTGTGATGAACTAACTCGATCCAACATAGCGTTCAGGGAGTTATTGGTAGAGTGGAACAATAAAGGATTGTTAGAAAGGGAAGAGTTTCAATATTTATACTGTGCCCATCCCAAAACACCGATATTGTACTTACTTCCCAAGCTCCACAAGAATCCCACTACACCTCCTGGCCGTCCTATCGTTTCCTCCATTGGATCTCTTTTGGAGCATACATCCAAATATATTGATCATTATCTCAGATCGTATGTGCTAGCCCTACCGTCCTACATCAAGGACACAACCCATTTTTTGACCACCATAAATGGTCTACACTGGGAGACTGATTACATCTTGGTCACATTAGACGTTAATAGTCTATATACCAGCATCCAACACCAGTCTGGTTTAGAGGCGATTAGACACTTTTTGAGAACTCGATCCATATCTTATCTGAGACATTCCGAAATGCTTATGTCGATGATCGACTTTTGTCTCAACAACAATTTCTTTTTCTTTAACGACATCTTGTATCGACAGTCACAGGGCACGGCCATGGGGACCTGCTTTGCGCCATCCTATGCTAATCTTTACATGGGGTGGTGGGAGGAGCAGGTCGTCCGGGAGATGGCAGAATTCAACAACGTTGCCCTGTGGCTTAGATACATAGATGCAAACAAAACAGGTGATGGACAGAATGTGGATCAATGTCACACATTCACCCCAGTCCAAAGATCTGGGCCCAAATCCATCGTTTTTTTGCACTCCACACCACCCTGGGTTAGACAATGGCGATATGCAAATCAGCTCTGACCCTGTGCCCCATGGGAACAGTCCAGTCTGAACTACAAAAGCCATGTCCTTCCCAGAACGGAATCAAGCATCCGAGGACCGGACCGGTTTCGAGGTAACACCTCTCATCAGCCCGGCTAGCTTGACTCCAGTGGTGTGGAGTGCCTGGGACCCACGTCTGAGCATCCCCAGCGCACTTATGGCGGTAATTGCAAACAAAACAGGTGATGGACTGAATGTGGATCAATGTCACACATTCACCCCAGTCCAAAGATCTGGGCCCAAATCCATCGTTTTTTTGCACTCCACACCACCCTGGGTTAGACAATGGCGATATGCAAATCAGCTCTGACCCTGTGCCCCATGGGAACAGTCCAGTCTGAACTACAAAAGCCATGTCCTTCCCAGAACGGAATCAAGCGTCCGAGGACCGGACCGGTTTCGAGGTAACACCTCTCATCAGCCCGGCTAGCTTGACTCCAGTGGTGTGGAGTGCCTGGGACCCACGTCTGAGCATCCCCAGCGCACTTATGGCGGTAATTGCAAACAAAACAGGTGATGGACAGAATGTGGATCAATGTCACACATTCACCCCAGTCCAAAGATCTGGGCCCAAATCCATCGTTTTTTTGCACTCCACACCACCCTGGGTTAGACAATGGCGATATGCAAATCAGCTCTGACCCTGTGCCCCATGGGAACAGTCCAGTCTGAACTACAAAAGCCATGTCCTTCCCAGAACGGAATCAAGCATCCGAGGACCGGACCGGTTTCGAGGTAACACCTCTCATCAGCCCGGCTAGCTTGACTCCAGTGGTGTGGAGTGCCTGGGACCCACGTCTGAGCATCCCCAGCGCACTTATGGCGGTAATTGCAAACAAAACAGGTGATGGACAGAATGTGGATCAATGTCACACATTCACCCCAGTCCAAAGATCTGGGCCCAAATCCATCGTTTTTTTGCACTCCACACCACCCTGGGTTAGACAATGGCGATATGCAAATCAGCTCTGACCCTGTGCCCCATGGGAACAGTCCAGTCTGAACTACAAAAGCCATGAAAAAAAAAAAACGATGGATTTAGGCCCAGATTTTTTGACTGGGGGAATGTGTGACATTGATCCACATTCGATCCATCACTTGTTTTTTTAGATACATAGATGACATTTTTTTCATTTGGTGCGGAGATGAGATATCTTTGACTGAATTTATTGGTAAGCTGAATTGCAATAATCTAAATCTAACCCTCACCGATAGTTTCAGCAAAGAAACTATCGAATTTTTGGATATTAAAGTGGAATTCTCCAATGGACAACTGAACACCAGATTATTCCGTAAACAAACAGCGGGCAACAGCATACTGAATGCCAATAGCTGTCACCCTAGAAATCTGGTGTGCAGTATCCCGTATGGAGAACTTCTCCGTGCAAAACGTAACTGCAGTACCCAGGAAGCGTATGAGGAGGAAGAAAAGATTATGTGCCAACGATTCCTAAGCCGAGGATATACCAAAAAAATGATCCTCCGAGCTAGAGAACGCGTTGAAGAAAAGAATAGAGAGGAATTGCTGAATCCTAGACTATTAGAGCAGGATGAAGAAAAAGTGAGATTCATTACCACATTTTCTGGCCAAGCCAACCAGGTTCGTGGCATTTTCAAAAAACATTGGCATGTCCTACAAACCGACACACATCTCAAAAAATATCTCAGTGACAATCCCCAAATTACTTTTCGTAAAGGGAGGTCACTGAGAAATGAGTTAAGTCACAATTATGTTACCTCAAAAGTTCCTGACATTGCTCATAAGGAAGGTGGCTTTAAGTGTTGTCGTAAATGCAAGGCATGCAAATACAGCTTTGATTGTACATCACTCACAGTCCCCAACACCAACAGAGAGTTTGGAATACGTAAACATCTTACATGCACCACGCCCTACAGTATTTATGTTCTAATTTGTCCATGTGACAAATGGTATGTTGGCAGTACCAAACATGAAGCCAAGAAAAGGGTACTGGCACATCTACGAGCGATCCACAACAACAACAAACAATACCCCATAGCAAGACACTTCTGTGATAAACCTTTGCAAAACGAGAAGTTAGTCCGCATGGTGGTTATTGATGCAGTGGATCTAGGTATACGTGGTGGGAACCGGGAACTGTCCCTCAGGAAATTAGAATCAAAATACATTGTGGACTTTGATTGCTTAATCCCGAAAGGATTGAATAATAGTGAAGAATTGGCAATACACTTGCATGAATGAGAATTTTATCTTGTACAAAAATTGTCGCAGGTCTTCAACTCTATTTTAATGTTATATTTTCTATTGTTTTAGAGTTCACTCAATGCGTGATAGCGGATGAATTGACGACTCAAGGGATTCTACGATACTATTATAGACATTGTTTTGACACAATAGCCCAAAGGGGCGAGACTGTGATCCTATCCTTTGAAGCACCTATTTGATTTAGCCCACTGGGGCAAGACCATGATGTTATCCTTTGAAGCATCGCCCACTGGGGCATTATTTTGTTGATAAGTGGACATGCATTAATAATACTCGTATGCTATTATAACCACCTCTTGCCATTTCAAGGGTAGGCTGTTTAATAGTATCAGGATGTGTACTGCCCACTTGGGCAGAATGTTAACTATGGACACTGAAACGCCACGTTTAAACTTTTGAGATACCTTAACTTTGTTAATTCAACTGTGCACTTGTTTATATTCGCTATGGTAACTACATAGCCAATGAGAATACTGCTCTCAGAAAAGCGACCAATTACAATGATCGTTGCATTTATTAGCGCAGTGCCGATAACGGGGCGTTTTTCTGTGTAAATATTAGTTCTGAGTCGTCAATGTCGATATTATTTTAACTAACATATTCTTGGTGACATAATAAGGTTATTTACACATGAAATTTCTTTTTCGTGAGGCCACGGAAAAATTGTCTTCTGTCGATAATTGCATAATGATATTTATTTGGCAATGTAAATATGTCTGTTTTGTTTGCACAGAAGTACGTTTTTATACAATGTCTATTATGTTCGTAACATTACAACATGTCCGCCTATTTCGCGCATTGGATGTCTATGCACGTGGGTGTTGTGGGTTTAAAAATGGCTGGCAGCACATTTGAGGCGAGCGTGATCAAGCCTTAAGTGGTGAAACGCGTCGTGAGACCTTTCCGTCTGCTTGAAATAAAAATACCATCACAGAAGCTCTGGGTGTCCCGCATTTCTTCCTAAACTACGGAGAAATTTTGGATGTATATTTCGTGCCTGCCGGTGGCCTGGTGGGACCGCCCTCTGACAGCCTGACTTGTTTACCGGCGCTTGGGGAGATATATATCTTGATGCAAAATAATAGTTGCTCTTTTTTTGTCTTTTTATACCACTGTAAACGCTAAACAATTGATTACTCCATTGAACTGTCACTGCATAGGTAAGTCGATGGTCTGTGGCAGGGACTATTGGCTTTAACCATGTGATATAACTATTTATACCATCCTGTGTAACAAATGGGCAATGATGGACCTTTATGCGTTAGCATATTTTAACGTAACTGAAACAGTTGAGTTAATGAATTTTTGATTTGATTTTTTGTTTCCCATAACCCATGATGTCTTCCTGTTTACTCAAGTAGGACATCCCAGCACTCCCTCACCTTCATATAATTTTTTGCACTTTTTCCAACGGTACAGTAATACATCATTATCAACTTGTTTTATATCAATTGTGCCCAAATATTGATCCTCTATAAAAATTTCATGAACCCAGTCAATGGAATGCAACAATAGAACACAAAACATGCCAATCATTGAGGTTATGGTATTCTATGGAATCTTTATTACTGCAAAAATTTAATTTTTAAAAACAATTGTGTTTTTAAATGAATGACTACTATAAATAGAGGCACAAGTGACCAAGTGTAAAGAATAGATTTTAAATTTGTGTATATATATGAAATACCTATATTGGACTGTTAATGTATTTGTACAGGAATTATGTTGCGTATTTGCACAGCTAATAATCTTGCGTATTTGCACTGTTAATATTTGCACATTGATGCTATTTATGCACTTGCACTTTATATCAGACTATTCTTTTATTACATGTGCCGTTGTCATGGAGAATAACCAATGATTCCAGATTAACACTAATACCTCAAATCTTTGAATAACTAAGCCATGTTATGTTTGAACGTAACTTTGCACCATTCCAAAATGGCCGAACCAATAATAATGTATATTGAGAATGGGTCCTTGCTATAGTCCTCTTTCGAGTGCACTAAACTGCATGAGGAACTTTTTGGCGCGTTGTTGTAATTAACTGATGTATTTAAATGAATGTTGTACCGTTTACCCGCTGACAGTGAGCAAGGGCGTTCACGCCCGAAACGCATCTGTTTGGCAGTGTGTTGCACCTCTGCACTTCATATGCAATAAAGGAAGAATATCCGAAGTAAGTCTGGCTTGGATTTATTCAACTGTGTCTGCGCACTGGGTTTGGTGCGAAAGGCGTCGCACTAACCTTCCGGTTGGAATTCATATATATATATATATATATATATATATATATATATATATATATATATATATATATATATATATATATATATATATATATATATATATATATATATATATATATATATATATATATATATATATATATTCACTGAAAAAACCATAGGTTATAGACCATATATAGTTAGGAATTCGCATTTACAAAACCTTATTTTACTCACACAAAACCATTGAAATTCCATATATAGTTAGTTGCACTAACTATATATCGCGCACCCGCAATCCACTGCTGATGATGTCACATATTACATCATTCATGACATGGTCAGTGACATCACTGATGACATCACTGATGACATCTCAAATGACATCACTGATGACATCTCAAATGACATCACTGATGACATCACTGATGACATCTCATTTGACATTACTGATCACATCACTGATGATATCATTCATGTGATAATACGATGAACCTCTTCAGACTCTAATATAACCTTAGATACAATCAGTGTAAACAGACACTCACAGACTGTCACTCATCCATGGAGTTACTCACACACCTAGTCAGTCAATCAAAGAATCAATCACACCTCCATTTCCTCAACTATACAGTTATACAAACTTTACTTATTCAAACATATACTAACACATATTAACTCTCTTATACAATCCCTGATACAAGTTCACAATGATCCATACAGCCACTCACACATTCACTGGCTCTTATGCACAGTTATTTATATATGTCAACTCTCACATGTACTGTGTTTTACATATGTACTTACTTTGACATGTAGCACTGAGATATCCATTCACTCACCAATACACTCATGCACACAGTCAACCGCCCATACAGCTGTTTCCACATGCACTTTTGAAACCATACATCTAGTGAATCAACTGCTCACACATCTATGCACAGAGTCATACACCTCCCAGCCACCCACACACACACTCAGTCTCCCATACAAATACTTGGGCAACCAATCAATAACCCATATAGTTACTCATATAGCTACTTATCAACACATGCAACAGTTTACAGAACAACAGACATAATGATGCACAAATTAAGACAGTTTAGTCACTAACCCATGCACTCAGTGAGACACATTTAATCACTCACTCATACAGTCAGTCATGCACCTACTAAATCCTTCATCCAGACACTTATACATCCACTCATTCTTCAATATGTAAGACATATTTTAACTTTACAGAAACATACAGTCACTGGATGTTGTCATCAGTGATGTCATCAGTGATGTCATTTGAGATGTCATCAGTGATGTCATCAGTGATGTCACTGACCATGTCATGAATGATGTAATATGTGACATCATCAGCAGTGGATTGCGGGTGCGCGATATATAGTTAGTGCAACTAACTATATATGGAATTTCAATGGTTTTGTGTGAGTAAAATAAGGTTTTGTAAATGCGAATTCCTAACTATATATGGTCTATAACCTATGGTTTTTTCAGTGAATTTTCAAGGTTTTGTAAATGCTAATTCCTAACTATATATGGTCTATAACCTATGGTTTTTTCAGTGAATTTTCAAGGTTTTGTAAATGCTAATTCCTAACTATATATGGTCTATAGCCTATGGTTTTTTCAGTGAATATATATATATACATACATATATAAACATATATCATCTGTATATCTATATAAATACAAACATAAATGCATGCATACATATACTTATATGCATTTTAGGGTTGTTAGGGCGTTTTCGTGTGTATTATGTTGCTTTTTTAGGGCTTTTGGGTCAATTAAGTAGGGTTCCCGGAGCCTAGGGCTGAGGGGCCGGTTCAGTTTCGTGCGTATTGGTGTTGGCAAGGTTTTGAGCGATTTTGGCGGTTTTTGGTCGAGATTTGGCCGTTTTATGGCTTTTTTTGTGTTTGCGGGGGGCGCGTATTCGGGTTGAAATTCGTCCCCGTTCCAGTGGATGGATTGGGCTGATTTTTGGTGAGATGTTAGGGAATCGCTAGAACTAGTGTCCAGCCAAGTTTGAAGCGGATCGGAGCAGTGGAAGTGCTTTAAAGAGCAATTTTTGTGCGGAGTAGCGAATTGTCATGTTATTCAATGGGAGTTTTTGGTGCGCATGGAGAAGGTGAATTTGGGGAGTTCCAGTTGCGCTAGAGGGACGGGGCTTGGGTGAGCTGTAGGGAGAGTGGATCGGCAGGTGTGCCGAATTTTTGGGATTTGTTGGCCGAAGGGAAGGGTGTGCTTGGGCAAAGTCGATTTGGTGAAAACGGTGCGTTATTTACATGAAAGTTGAAAAAACACTAATAAAAGCAAAGCTAAAAAGCCACCTCATTACAAACAGAATGGCTTTAACTTAAACGAGGGCGAGATCTATTGCATTTTCAATGCTTGTTTACTTTGGTTCCATCAAGAAGGCATTCAGATGTGTCACACATTTGCCATAAATTCTGAATGTTAGCACTCTAGTTGCACATTAGATCACTGTAGTAAAGCTACTGCTCACCAGGGACGTCTGCTGCTGGTATTCAAAGTGCATGTTTCAGTCTGCATGTCAGAATTTTTTTAATGAAATAGAAGAGGATTTGAGAAGTCACTCGAAATGATCCCTAATTTTTCTTTCTGAAGCACTAATCATACTTTCTATGGCAAAATTAACCCCCTCATGTTGTTCCTTTTTAAATTGAGTGTTTTCAGACTTACCACTTCATTCCAATCAAGATAGCTTCTGGTGTGCCATACTTTTGTCATAAGTAAGACTGTTAGCGCTCTAGTTGTTCTTTAGAACACTCTGGGACATTCTGTCATTGGGCTATACTTGGGGTACATCTGGGTGATATTTGGGCTACATTTAGGCTCTTTTGTCTCTGGTGGCCATCTTGCGAGACTATGTCAGAATTTTTTAATGAAATTGAAGAGGGTTTGAGAAGTCACTCAAAATGTGCCCTAATTTTTCTTTCTGCAGCACTAATCATAATTCATATGGCAAAATATACCCCCTCATTTTGTTCCTTTTTAAATTAAATGTTTTAAGAGTTACCACTTTATTCCAATCAAGATGGCTTCAGGTGTGCCATACCTTTGTAATAAGTAGGACTGTTAGCGCTCTAGTTGTTCTTTAGAACACTCTGGGACATTCTGTCATTGGGCTATACTTGGGCTACATCTGGGTGATATTTGGGCTACATTTGGGCTCTTTTGTCTCTGGTGGCCATTTTGGGAGACTGCATGTCAGAATTTTTTAATGAAATAGAAGAGGATTTGAAAAGTCACTCAAAATGTGCCCTAATTTTTCTTTCTGCAGCACTAATAATACCTTCTATTGCATAATATACCCCCTCATTTTGTTCCTTTTTAAATTAAATGTCTTAAGAGTTACCACTTTATTCCCATCACGATGGCTCCAGGTGTGCTATACCTTTGTAATAAGTAGGACTGTTAGCGCTCTAGTTGTTCTTTAGAACACTCTGGGACATTCTGTCATTGGGCTATACTTGGGCTACATCTGGGTGATATTTGGGCTACATTTGGGCTCTTTTGTCTCTGGTGGCCATTTTGGGAGACTGCATGTCAGAATGTTTTAATGAAATAGAAAAGGATTTGAGAAGTCACTCAAAATGTGCCCTAATTTTTCATTCTGCAGCACTAATCATACTTTCTATGGCAAAATATACCCCCTCATGTTGTTTCTTTTTAAATTAAATGTTTTAAGAGTTACCACTTTATTCCAATCAAGATGGCTTCAGGTGTGCCATACCTTTGTAATAAGTAGGACTGTTAGCGCTCTAGTTGTTCTTTAGAACACTCTGGGACATTCTGTCATTGGGCTATACTTGGGCTACATCTGGGTGATATTTGGGCTACATTTGGGCTCTTTTGTCTCTGGTGGCCATTTTGGGAGACTGCATGTCAGAATGTTTTAATGAAATAGAAAAGGATTTGAGAAGTCACTCAAAATGTGCCCTAATTTTTCATTCTGCAGCACTAATCATACTTTCTATGGCAAAATATACCCCCTCATGTTGTTTCTTTTTAAATTAAATGTTTTAAGAGTTACCACTTTATTCCAATCAAGATGGCTTCAGGTGTGCCATACCTTTGTAATAAGTAGGACTGTTAGCGCTCTAGTTGTTCTTTAGAACACTCTAGGAGGCTGCAGTAGAACACAAAGGAATCAACTGACAGTCTCTGTCCTTGTTGGATGTACATGTTTTACTGAGAATGTCAGACTTCATTTTCACATGACTGAGAAAGATAATGTGAATTTACAGAAAATATGCTTTCAGTTTAGCTTATAGATCCCCTTCCAAACCACTGTGGGAAAATCATGAGATATTAGTTTTCTTTCAAACAATATTCATGATATCACAGCAGAAGGTTTTTTCACATGGTAAAATCACCTTAGAACCCACCACAATTCCTAAAACGAGTATGGTACCATCAACAAATGATTTATAATGTAACTAAAGTCCTAAAACCCTCTAATAACTACAATGCTTTTTAATGAGGTGCTATCATGTATATTGGTCCCAAGATGGCTGCCAACACTTCTTGGATGAAGTGCTGACAGCCAATCAGATCAGATGTGTGGTTAGGCTCCGCCCAGATATATATTTTTTTTGAACCTAAATTACTCAAAATCCACTGGAGCACATATATTGAGACCTAGCAAAGGCACATCAGGCTAACAGTCCCTACAATTTTGCCAGGTTTCGTGCAAATCCATTCAGCCGTTCGAGCTAAAAGTGAGGCCAACCGCCCTATGGAAATTAACATGGGAAAAATGCGTTTTGGGACCCCCCTTTTTTCTCGGCCCCCCCTTGATGAAACCCCCCCAAATTGTCAGGGGCTGCTCAGAAACAAAATGTTCCATTTTCCTGAAAATTTCAGCCAATTCCGTCCACAAACGCCAAAGTTATTAGACATAGAATTTTCAAAAATCCCATAGAGAAAAAATCCTAACTATATATACCTACTGGCGACCGCCAGTAGGTAATATATATATATATATATCAACAGCACGGCTCTGGACTCAGTCCAGCCCGAGTAAATGCGCACTCACAGTGGTAGGTGAATAAAGGGGTTTATTGCTCCCAAATGTGATCCGTCTCAGCTATGGATAAGAGCACCCTACATGTTTCAGCATTACAAACGCCTTGCTAACGGGTGATGGGCCAGCTTACTTTGCATGCTAAAAAACAAAATACAATGAAAAGTAAAGAAGGACACACAGATCCTAAGTATTCAGGCATGCAATGGTGGCCTTCTTAAACACATTATATATACTAGATTGAGAGTGTTGAAATTATATAATAATGTGAGAGGTTCAACAGATAAAGTTCATAGTTAAATACATATGGCTGACAGAATGGAGTGGGTAGGAAGTATGAGAGGAGACCAGCAAAACTCCAAGTGATGTGTGCACAAACGTCAGTTCTAAATAGAATCCACTTAATGAAAAACAGTGATGCTGGTTTAACGTCATCGACGCTCATGATGAGCTCAGCTCATCATGAGCCACGGTGCTCGTGTGCTCATGACGAGCTGAGCTCGTCATGACCATTGGAAAGCTCGCATGCTGGGCTAATTCCACTGCTGTGCGAGCATTCTACAGGAACGGGTGTGAGCTCATCATGAGCGCACGGCCACGGTGGCTCATGACGAGCTGAGCTCGTCATGAGCATGGGGCGCTGTGCGTGTCCCCCTCCCCCCAGCAAAGCAGGTGAATCAGCCCCGCATGCAAGTGGTTAAAATAAAAAACAGAATTTTAAGGTGAAACAGTATAGCATCATAGCTAGGTTCCAACAATCCCCTAAGTCTATGCCGATATTCAAAAATAACTTACATTTGTACGCTAACATTCAGAAATCTATATTAATAATATTTAAGTCAGAAAGGAGTGCGTACATACCTCGACTATCTAAACAGTGGCATGTAATCTCTAATAGCCATGAATTCTGGAGAAGAGAGCTCAAGTCACCAAGGGTTGAGAATAATGGAAAGGGGCGACCACTCGGTCCCCCTGAACGTATGGCAGAGTGCCTCGATCCCCCCGGGAAGCCATTTTGGGCGGGAGGCGCGTCTCGGCTGGTATGCCCGAAGCGGCGTAGCCGGGGCGCGCTTTTTCCCGCCCTAGAGTGGGCTGGCCTAGACACTGACGCAGCCGGCCACGCCCTCGGGGCAGGCAGGGGCGGGTTCACACCCGCCCTGAAGATGGATAAAAAGAGACGCAAGTCCAGAAGACATCCTCTTGTTCCTGTGCTCTGAAGCTGCACCTCCTCGCTGCACGTGAGCTCGAGACGGAACGAAGAGCCAATTTTGAGCGTTTTAATCGTTCTTGTTTGTTTTTCAGTTACTTTGTTGGAGAATGCCGAAGAAGGTGGGAAAGCGCATGACTACCGACCAGATGCTGCGTGTTCTCATGAAGGAGATGTCCGAGCTAAAGAAGCGGGTGGACAAGAATGAGGAAAAGGGTCCAAAACGTCCTTTGGCGGGAGCAGCCCCGGGAGGGAAAAACAAGAGGCCCAGGAGGGGGGCAGCGGGTGAAGACATCCCCGGTCCCAGTGCCCCGCTCGAGGCTCCAACTCCCGTGCCGGAGGAGGGGAATCCGATTCCCGTTGTGGTCACCCCCGTGTCCGAGGATGATATGCCGCCCGAGCTGGCAGCACAATTGGCAGCGTGGTTGGGTAAAGGTAACGAGGGCGCCACGGCTGTCGAGGCGCAGGCGCTGATAAAGCAATTGCGTGAGAAACGTGAAGCAGCCAAGGTGCCCGTGCCGGCTGCAGTAGGGGACAAGACACCAGGGACGATTGCGACCACAGAGGCAGCGTCAGGTGCAGGTAAGCGGCCATTGCCGATCGCGAGGGATGAGTCAACACCCTCTCGGAGAGAAAAGTTGGGGCAACATGTTCCTTTGGCAATTAAGGAAAAGATTTGGGCGGGGGAGTATGTGAATATTTTTTCATTGCTTGTTGACCATTATGAGGTAGAGCATGTAAAGAGTCAGAAGGATCTCATGCATCCGAGTGTTTGGCGCGCAAAAATGGCCGCCTTTAAAGTGAATGAGAATATTGGCAATTGGGGCAATGCCTGGGGAATCTTTACATCAATCTTGGGGGAACGTAGACCGGAGTTGCTTTCCGAGTTCCCAATCTATCAATCACGAATCATGGGGTATTCGACATCGCACCAGGGTAATCATTGGTTTTGTTACGATAATATGTTCAGAAAAGAAAAGGAGCATAATAAAAGTTTAACCTGGGATTGTTATGATGCCTTGACTTGGGATAAAATGAAGGAGTCAGGAATGTTGAAAATGCCGTTGGTTGGAAGTAATGTTGGCGAATCCTCCCGGCAGTATGGGGGGACCCCCT
The DNA here is from genome assembly GCF_964263255.1 of Lissotriton vulgaris. NCBI lineage: Eukaryota > Metazoa > Chordata > Amphibia > Caudata > Salamandridae > Lissotriton > Lissotriton vulgaris. Next base: position 691,403,954 of record NC_141694.1, read on the forward strand.
TTCGTTCAAGTACGGGTGCCGACGATCACTCGAAACCTACCGGCAATACTGGAAGAAAGGGTTTCTGCTTTAATTACAACAGAGGTAAATGTACGAGACCGCAGGGATCGTGTAAATTCAAACATGAATGTAGTGGTTGTGGGTCGTCCCATCCTGAGGCCTCGTGCAGAGCCAGAACGGGTGATAACGGGGGGAGAGGAGGTGCCAAACAGGTCTAATATAGTCCGAGGGGCGCCTTTACCCACTCCGATTGATACCCTGGCGATGATTCCTTGGCTCAGTGATTACCCGGATCGTACTTCTGCTGGGGTGCTGCGGAACGGTTTTTCGTATGGTTTCCGCATCCCGGTAGGGGACTTTCAGGGTGTGGATAAGTGTAAAAATCAACTTTCCGTCCTGCAGCATACAACCGTAGTACAGGATAAGATCCGGAAAGAGGTGACTCGAGGTCGGGTCGCCGGCCCGTTTAGTGTACCCCCGGTCCAGAATTTTGTTTGTTCTCCCTTGGGGGTAGTCCCCAAGAAAGACCCTGGTGAGTTCCGACTGATTCATAATTTATCAGCTCCACGAGGTCTTTCCGTAAATGAGGCAATCGATCCAGAAGTGTGTTCGGTGCGGTACGCATCCTTCGATGAGGCCGTAGCCATTTTGAATCGCCTGGGGCCCGGGGCGCTGATGGCGAAGTCAGATATCGAGTCAGCGTTCCGATTGCTCCCGGTACACCCAGACGACCAGCGTCTCCTAGGTTTCATGTTTCAGGGTTGTTATTACATGGATAGGTGTATGCCAATGGGGTGTTCTATATCCTGTGCTTATTTCGAGAAATTCAGTAGTTTTCTACAATGGGTCTTCACAAAGAGAACGGGTTTCCAAGATGTAATGCACTAACTTGATGATTTCCTGTTTCTTGGGGCAGCCGGGGGTCTCGAATGTGGCCGGGCCTTGGCCGAATTTTGTGTGTTGATGAAGCAGTTTGGTGTGCCATTGGCGCCGGGTAAAACAGTGGGTCCTACGACTTGCCTCGAGTTTCTGGGGATCGAGTTGGACTCCATTGAGGGGTGTTTCCGTTTGCCAGCCGAGAAGGTGTTGAAGTTCAGGGCTGCGCTGCAAATGTGTATAAATGCTTCGAAAGTTACGCTGCAACAATTACAGCAGGTGGTGGGACAGTTGAATTTTGCCTTGAGGGTAATACCAATGGCCCGCCCCTTTTCCCGTTCAATTGCCCAAGCGATGGTCGGCCTTAAAGAAGCCCATCATCGCACGAGACTATCGGCCGAGATCCGCCAGGACATGCGTATTTGGTTAGCATTCTTGGCGGATTTCAATGGTAGAATCGTCTGGAATGAACCAGCCGTGTCTTCTGAAGAGCTGGGGCTATGGACAGATTCGGCAGGAAGCATAGGTTTTGGCGCCATCTTCGGCACGAAATGGTCGGCACAAAGATGGCCGACATGGTGGCATGAGAATGGTCTGACGAGTAATATTGCTTTCCTCGAACTGTTTCCCATCTTGGTGGCCTTGAGAGCATGGCCCGATGGGTTCAAAGATCACTCTGTCATATTTTGGTCTGACAATATGACCGTGGTCGAGTGCATCAATAGTCAGGCAGCACATTGTAAACTGATTTTAAGACTGCTTAAGGAAATTGTTTTACTGTGTATGCAATTGAACGTGCTATTCAGAGCAAAACACGTTCCAGGGGTGATGAATCAGGCGGCTGACGCACTGTCTCGTTTTCAAATGCAGGCTTTTTCGGGTTTCCTTCCCTCAGCGGACCCAGAGCCGGCACCCTTTCCCGAAGCTCTCTGGTCTCTCGGTGCCCCGAACTTCGTCACCTCGTGGGAGAGAGTCTAGCACCAAGGACGAGGAAAGCATATGAAGGGGCGTTTCGGGCCTATTTAGCCTTTTTGGGGAGTGATAAAGAGCGACTTTGGGGTCACGAGGAATGGGTAGTGAATTTCCTGATGTCCTTACGGAGGGCTGGGAAATCGGTGGCTACGGCCCAGAGGCATCGTGCTGCCATTTCCTTTGTTGCCAGAGCACACGCTATCCAGGACCCAACAGCGTCTTTCGTTGTACAGAAAGCGCTGCGTGGGTGGCAACGCCTCGAGGGTCGCAGAGTAGATGAAAGGCGCCCGATAGGTTTGGATAGATTGTCCCAGTTGTTGGCGACACTCCCTGCCACATGTTCATCTCAGTTTGAGGCGGTGCTGTTCCGAGCCGCTTTTACGCTAGCATTTCACGGAGCAATGCGGGTAAGCGAACTAGTTGCAAGGAACAAACTGGATGTGGCGGGGGGTTTGTGCCAAGAACACGTTCAGATCAGGGGAGAAACAATGACTGTCTCCTTTGTAAGGTCCAAGACTGACCAAGATGGGATGGGTGACTGCGTCATCATACGCAGGATTCCTGGGTCCTCCATATGTCCGGTAAAGTGTTTAGAGGATTACCTAGCACGAAGGGTGGCATCATGGGGGGGGACTTTGTTAAGACACGCGGACGCCACCCCACTGACGAAATTTCAGTTTCAGCGGGTGCTTGCGATGTCAATTGCCGCTGCGGGCTTTAACCCGGGCGAGTTTGGGACCCATTCCTTTCGGATAGGGGCTGCTACGGAAGCTACAGCCAGGGGTCTTAATGTTGAGCAAGTGAAACAAGTGGGGCGTTGGTCCTCCAATTGTTATAAGAGATACGTGCGGTTGCACATGTTGTGAAGCCGTAATAATGTACTCACGCTTCTTGTTTTTGTTTGGTTTTCAGTTTCGCAAGCCTACGAGGCGGGGCGGACTATGCAGTCGACCCTACACCGGGCCAGCGGTCAGACATCACCGACTGTGAAAAAGGAGGTGTGGGTCGTGGGCCACTCATACGTGAGGCGTGCCGCAGACGTATTCAAAGCAGGTGACATGATTCACGTAGCTGGGGAATACGGGTACAGGATGTCCTTCTACGGAAGGGGCGGTCTCTGTATTGACCAGTTTCAATCATTTTTCGAGGGTTTGTTAGGGCGGACAAGGTCACCGCCGTCAATAGTTATAGTGCATGTTGGGGGCAATGATTTGGTCACCATCGGTAGACGACTACTCCTGGAGGCAATGCTTTCCACTGTAAGTTGGTTGGCGAGGAGAGTTCCGGGGTGCACGATTGCATGGTCCCATTTGATTCCACGAAGGGTGTGGCGGGGGGCTATCTCTATACCTGCTTTGAATCATTCTGTTAGAAAGCTTAACAATAAAGTGAGTAGGTTGTTCCGTTCCAGGACATTGCATTCTATTTCTCATAGCTGTATTAATGATGACAGTATGTATTCGGGGGATGGTGTGCATTTGTCTTGGGTGGGGAATGAGTTACTCTTAAGAGACTTCTTAGCATGGTTAAAATCTTTGAAACATGACCTTTAGGTAGTAGTTTTGTGGGGGGTCCGGATAGCCGGTCAACTATCCGGCCTGTGGCGGTAAGGTCATGATCGGTGAGCACTAATTGGAAGATCCCTATGAGTGGGCGTCACCCAACACGGATGGGAGCGCTCGGGGGAGGTGGCCTTTGGCCCCTCAACGGGGAGGCGGTCCCTTCTAAGGATGGGTCGCCGAAAGAAGAGGAAAGGCGGTCAAGGCCCCTTCCTGTGTAGGAGGGGTTACAGCCCCCTCCTAGGGAATTTCCCGGGGCCAGTGACATCTGCGACGGCAGATGCGGTAAGTTGTGTGGGGTTGGGGGGAGGTCTACGATACCTTCTAGATACCTCACACGAGTCTTCGAACGACCTTTAACTGGCGTCGAGTTGATAAGTGCCCCCGTCAAGTCAAGGGAAATTGGTAGTAGTTGCACGTGAGTACGCCTCAGTGCTGTCGCCCCTCCCAAGTGGGGGGGGTATGTCTGGTTAGGGATCTTGACACCGGTTACGACCTTGCCGTTGGCCCTTAAACGTTAGGATGTACAATTTCAATATTTCAAGTAAATGTTTTGTAGGATGTTAGTTCGGCTAGGAGAACCTCTGTATTAGAGAATCTGTTAAGGTTAGCCAAACATCGCAATGTGGTATGAAATTGTACATTAATGTTTAAATGTTTTAATTTTTTGTTTTAATAAATACGGCCGGGAGGGTCACTCCCTCCCACTTCCAAAAACTTCAAGAACTGTTTCCGGTTTCCCTCATTTGGGGATTGTGTTGAGAGGGGGTGGCGGGTATCTCAGCCATATGTCTCAAGCTCACATATTACCTACTGGCGGTCGCCAGTAGGTAGTTATAGTTAGGATTGCCTACCATAGGAAATCCCCAACATTCTATTGGGAATAACTCTGGCGCCGGTTGAGGAAGTGGCGTGTAATTTTCCAAAATTTTGGCCAGCTCCGCCCCGCTCCTTCTCTGGAAGTTTCGGGGGGATTCGTGGAGTGGGGGCTGAGAAAAAAGGGGGGTCCCAAAACGTGTTTTCCCCATGTTAATTTCCATAGGACGGTCTGACAAGTCTACAGCCCGAACCGCTGAACGGAATTACGCCAAACTTGGCAAAATTGTAGGGACTAGTACGCAGATGTGCCTTTGCTATATTTGGTGAAAATTACTCCAGTGTTTTTTTTTTAAATTAACTTCAAAAACACATATATATCTATAGGCGCTCTCCGAGCGCTCTCAGGTGCGCGTACCGGGGAGCGCACCCGGCGGCTATGGGAGTGCGCGAGCGGAAAGCTGATTGGCTGTCGGGTGTCTGTCAACATTCTAAATAGTCCGGAGAGTCCGCCATCTTGTGTTTCGGTAGAATCGAGACACAAGAGGTGAAAAAGAAAGGGGGAAATAAATAAAAGGGGGCAGAGTAGACACCCTTTGACCCCCTAGGTTTTCTGAGGGGGGTCTAGAACTTTTTTCCCATCTTGGTGGCCTTGAGAGCATGGCCCGATGGGTTCAAAGATCACTCTGTCATATTTTGGTCTGACAATATGACCGTGGTCGAGTGCATCAATAGTCAGGCAGCACATTGTAAACTGATTTTAAGACTGCTTAAGGAAATTGTTTTACTGTGTATGCAATTGAACGTGCTATTCAGAGCAAAACACGTTCCAGGGGTGATGAATCAGGCGGCTGACGCACTGTCTCGTTTTCAAATGCAGGCTTTTTCGGGTTTCCTTCCCTCAGCGGACCCAGAGCCGGCACCCTTTCCCGAAGCTCTCTGGTCTCTCGGTGCCCCGAACTTCGTCACCTCGTGGGAGAGAGTCTAGCACCAAGGACGAGGAAAGCATATGAAGGGGCGTTTCGGGCCTATTTAGCCTTTTTGGGGAGTGATAAAGAGCGACTTTGGGGTCACGAGGAATGGGTAGTGAATTTCCTGATGTCCTTACGGAGGGCTGGGAAATCGGTGGCTACGGCCCAGAGGCATCGTGCTGCCATTTCCTTTGTTGCCAGAGCACACGCTATCCAGGACCCAACAGCGTCTTTCGTTGTACAGAAAGCGCTGCGTGGGTGGCAACGCCTCGAGGGTCGCAGAGTAGATGAAAGGCGCCCGATAGGTTTGGATAGATTGTCCCAGTTGTTGGCGACACTCCCTGCCACATGTTCATCTCAGTTTGAGGCGGTGCTGTTCCGAGCCGCTTTTACGCTAGCATTTCACGGAGCAATGCGGGTAAGCGAACTAGTTGCAAGGAACAAACTGGATGTGGCGGGGGGTTTGTGCCAAGAACACGTTCAGATCAGGGGAGAAACAATGACTGTCTCCTTTGTAAGGTCCAAGACTGACCAAGATGGGATGGGTGACTGCGTCATCATACGCAGGATTCCTGGGTCCTCCATATGTCCGGTAAAGTGTTTAGAGGATTACCTAGCACGAAGGGTGGCATCATGGGGGGGGACTTTGTTAAGACACGCGGACGCCACCCCACTGACGAAATTTCAGTTTCAGCGGGTGCTTGCGATGTCAATTGCCGCTGCGGGCTTTAACCCGGGCGAGTTTGGGACCCATTCCTTTCGGATAGGGGCTGCTACGGAAGCTACAGCCAGGGGTCTTAATGTTGAGCAAGTGAAACAAGTGGGGCGTTGGTCCTCCAATTGTTATAAGAGATACGTGCGGTTGCACATGTTGTGAAGCCGTAATAATGTACTCACGCTTCTTGTTTTTGTTTGGTTTTCAGTTTCGCAAGCCTACGGGGCGGGGCGGACTATGCAGTCGACCCTACACCGGGCCAGCGGTCAGACATCACCGACTGTGAAAAAGGAGGTGTGGGTCGTGGGCCACTCATACGTGAGGCGTGCCGCAGACGTATTCAAAGCAGGTGACATGATTCACGTAGCTGGGGAATACGGGTACAGGATGTCCTTCTACGGAAGGGGCGGTCTCTGTATTGACCAGTTTCAATCATTTTTCGAGGGTTTGTTAGGGCGGACAAGGTGGGGGGGGTATGTCTGGTTAGGGATCTTGACACCGGTTACGACCTTGCCGTTGGCCCTTAAACGTTAGGATGTACAATTTCAATATTTCAAGTAAATGTTTTGTAGGATGTTAGTTCGGCTAGGAGAACCTCTGTATTAGAGAATCTGTTAAGGTTAGCCAAACATCGCAATGTGGTATGAAATTGTACATTAATGTTTAAATGTTTTAATTTTTTGTTTTAATAAATACGGCCGGGAGGGTCACTCCCTCCCACTTCCAAAAACTTCAAGAACTGTTTCCGGTTTCCCTCATTTGGGGATTGTGTTGAGAGGGGGTGGCGGGTATCTCAGCCATATGTCTCAAGCTCACATATTACCTACTGGCGGTCGCCAGTAGGTAGTTATAGTTAGGATTGCCTACCATAGGAAATCCCCAACATTCTATTGGGAATAACTCTGGCGCCGGTTGAGGAAGTGGCGTGTAATTTTCCAAAATTTTGGCCAGCTCCGCCCCGCTCCTTCTCTGGAAGTTTCGGGGGGATTCGTGGAGTGGGGGCTGAGAAAAAAGGGGGGTCCCAAAACGTGTTTTCCCCATGTTAATTTCCATAGGACGGTCTGACAAGTCTACAGCCCGAACCGCTGAACGGAATTACGCCAAACTTGGCAAAATTGTAGGGACTAGTACGCAGATGTGCCTTTGCTATATTTGGTGAAAATTACTCCAGTGTTTTTTTTTTAAATTAACTTCAAAAACACATATATATCTATAGGCGCTCTCCGAGCGCTCTCAGGTGCGCGTACCGGGGAGCGCACCCGGCGGCTATGGGAGTGCGCGAGCGGAAAGCTGATTGGCTGTCGGGTGTCTGTCAACATTCTAAATAGTCCGGAGAGTCCGCCATCTTGTGTTTCGGTAGAATCGAGACACAAGAGGTGAAAAAGAAAGGGGGAAATAAATAAAAGGGGGCAGAGTAGACACCCTTTGACCCCCTAGGTTTTCTGAGGGGGGTCTAGAACTTTTTTTGTTGAAATTTTCGCAGGGTAAGCGCTGGGTGCGTTCTCAGGAGCGCGCTCCGGTACGCGCACCCTGAGCGCACCGCAGGGAAAAACAGTAAGTATGATGCATTATGTCGCAAGGAGTTACTGATACGTCAGTATTTCTGACGTATCTGTAAGCTCAAAAGTGATGCATTGCTGGAGTGTGTCACAAAAGTGACGCAACTCCAGCAATGCATCCTTTCACATGGGGCCAGACCCATGTGAAAGGGCCTGCGTCAGTCTTACGCCTGCTGTAAGGCAGGTGCAAGATTTTGACGCAACTGTGTCCTAAAAGTGACGCAGTGAAATCTCATAGATTTCACTGCGTCCCTTCTACGACCCTTTCTTGCGTCAATACGCCCCCTTTGCATACATTACACCTCGCGCACGTATAATGTGGTGCAGGGGTTTACAAAGTGACGCATCTACCTAGATGCGTCACTTTGTAAATATGACTCAACAAGGTGCATTTTTTACAGCACTGGTGCGTCACAAAAAGTGACGACCCGGCAGCGTAAAAGTGACGCATGGCCTCATAAATGAGGTCTTCAGTCTTCTACTCTTACTTTTTGTTTCACTTTCTCTGTCTCTTCACTGCCTTACTCACCTTGTCTCACACTCACTTGTCTTTATCCAGTCTGTATGTCCATTCTTTCCTAAACATCACTGCTCTTTTCTTACCCTTCCACACCCCTGTTCCTTTACTACATTTTCTTCACTTATTCTCATTCCCCATGTTCACTCTCCTTCTCCTCACTCTCCTTCCCAACATACACCTTCTTTCATTCCCTCTACTTCACTTCCCTTCCCCTCTCGTCCCATTCTTTGCTTTCTCACTCATTTTCCTCTCCTCTCTCACTGCACTCCACTTCAGTTACTCTTTTTCATTTTTTTTAAGAATACAGCTCTTTGATGAGAATTTGAGGTAGTTCTGAAAAGAACTTTTTTTTCTTTTTTCCTTTTTTTTGAACAAAAACAAAAACAGGGAATGGGAAACTGCTCAAAAGGAGCAAAAAAAAATAATCAAAATTAGGGCTGGGGATGGCAGCGGTGGTTCTCTATTGCTCGAACCATGAGCATAACACTTTGTTCCCCATAACAAAGTAGCTGATCACATTGTCTGCATTTAATTGTGGCTTCATTAAAAGCAGGCTGAATATTAGGGATTAGCTGTTCTGGTCGCCCCCTCACTGATGATGCAGTTGCTCCTCCAGTTGAAGTAGAAGCACCATCCACTGGAGCCTCTTGTGCCAGAGCCCTGACAATCTCTCGGGCATAGTTCTGAGGGTGTCTCCTCTGGACGTGCCGGATCATGGTCGAATTTCCAAAGGAATATTTTTTGGTAGGGTCCCCCCGTGACAGGACAGTGTGACAAATTTGACACTCCACCTTTGGAGCATTTACTTTTTTTTGGTCTGCAGGTATGGAAAAAAAAATCCAGATAAAATGCTCCTTAACTCTAGGCTGAGGAACCTCTTCATCTATAAATCCATCTGAGTCATCACTGCTGCTGGATGCTCTGGCAGCCATGATAATCCAACAAAGATTAAGCAGCAAAAAGACAGGTCTTGCAGTCACAAAAGCGAAAGAAGAAGTGAAGGAAATGGGTGTGGATTTCATTCTTTGTAAAAAAAAACTGTTAGCAACCAATGAAAAGTGTTATTTTAAGGTCACATGACTTGACGCGCTTAAGCTGCGCGCACCGAAGCGCTTCCGGGGGCGCTTACGCGGCGCAAACGTAGGCGCTTCCGGGGGCACTTACGTGGCACGCCTGAGTGACGTTTTGGTAGCTTTACGGAAATGCAAAATCATTTTCATTTGGTAAATCAAAAATACTGCTTTTATAAGTATAGTACTGAATGTCTTGCATTAATATTTACTTTTCATACATATTTTTTTTTACAAACGCAGAAATAGCGCTCTCACTGCGCTCTTGGGAGAGCTTACCGGTGCGCGCACCCGGAGCGCTCCAAGACAAAATGATACGGGAAAGCTCACCGGTGCGCGCACCAGGAAAAAATTATTAAAAAATAAATAAACATTGAACAAATAATAAAAAACAGCTAATATATAAAAAAAATCGTAGGTTACAAAGTCGATATACAAAGGAATTAGCTTTTAAAAAAACTATGTAATTCACTGAAAAAATGATAGGTTTCACAAAAGTTATAGTTAGGAATTAGCTTTTAAAAAACCTTTGAAATTCACTAAAATAACCATAGGTTGCACAATTGTTATAGTTAGGAATTAGCATTTAAAAAACCTTTGAAATTCACTGACAAAACCATAGGTTTCACCCCAGTTATAGTTAGCTGAACATTTTACTCATACAAGACCATTGAAATTCCCATGTTATAGTTAGTTGGACTCACTATAACTCGCGCCCGCAATCCACTGCTGATGATGTCACATATTACATCATTCATGACCTGGTCAGTGACATCACTGATGACATCACTGATGAAATCACTGATGACATCTCAAATGACACCACAGATGACATCAGCCAGTGTCTGTGTGTTTCTGTAAAGTTAAAATATGTTTTACATTTTGAAGAATGAGTGTCTGTAAGAGTGTCTAGATGAAGGATTTAGTAGGTGTGTGACTGACTGAATGAGTGACTGATTAAATGTGTCTTACTGAATGCATGGGTTAGTGACTAAACTGTCTGAATGTGTTCATCATTATGTCTGTTGTTGTGTAAGCTGCTGCATGTGTTGATTAGTAGTTATATGAGTGGCTATATGGGTTATTGATTGGTTGTCCAAGTATTTGTATGTGAGGGTGAGTGTGTGTGGGAGTGGCTGGGAGGTGTGTGACTCTGTGCATAGATGTGTGAGCAGTTGATTCACTTGGTGTATGGGTTCAAGAGTGCATGTGGAAACAGCTGTATGGGTGGTTGACTGTGTGCATGGGTGTGTTGGTGAGTGAATGGATATCTCAGTGCTACATGTCCAAGTAAGTACATATGTCAAACACTGTTCATGTGAGAGTTGGCATATATCAATGACAATACATGAGAGTCTGTGATTGCGTAAGTGACTGTTTGGATCAATTTGTACTTGTATCAGTGATTGTAAAAGAGAGTAAGTATGTGTTAGAATATGTTTGAATATGTATGGTTATGTTTATATAACTGTATAGATGAGGAAATGGGAGTGTGTTTGATTCTTAGCATGACTGAATAGGTTTGTGAGCAACTCCATGGATGAGTGGCAGTGTTTGAGTGTCTGTATAGGTGTATAAGTGCATATGATAGTATTTTATTGATGAGTGACTGTATGTATGAGGGATTGTATTGGTGAATGAGTGGATCTGTGTGTAGACTTAGGAATCATTGAGTGTGTATGTAGTAACTGGTATTGGTGTGTCAATGGTTTCAGGAATGGTAGTCTGTATTCAAAACTGGATGTATTAAAGGTTAGATTAGAGTGTGAGGAGGTGCATTATATTTTCACATGGATGATGTCATCAGTGATGCCATCAGTGATGTCATTTGAGATGTCATCAGTAATGTCATCAGTGATGTCACTGACCATGTCATGAATGATGTAATATGTGACATGATCAGCAGTGGATTGCGGGCGCACGAGTTATAGTGAGTCCAACTAACTATAACGTGGAAATTTCAATGGTTTTGTATGAGTAAAATGTTCAGCTAACTATAACTGGTGTGAAACCTATGGTTATATATATATATATATATATATATATATATATATATATATATATTCCACCGATTGCAGGTACCCAAATTGAGTGAGACCACACGAGAAAATTATCTCCGTTATTTTATTGACTGCCTGCTGACATACAATCTCAGCTGCTTTCTCTCGTCAATTCATCTGCTGGACGCGTTTCGGGACCAAGTCCCTTCTTCGGCAGCATTTAGTTCATTGAAGATCGCAGCGCATGAACACGCCACTACCTGCTTTAGTGCCTGCCTCCTGGGCGTGGCACCGCGTTGCCTGCTGGATACTGTAGTGCGCAACTTGATCCCCTATTTGGGTGCGCTATGCAGTCTTCTGAATGCAAACATAAAATCCCCAGTGGGTCGAGATATAGTCCTGCTGACCTTGTATGCCCCGCTCTGTGTTAGTCAATCCGGACGGGCGGGCCTCCTCCTGCACACGGTGCCAGCTCCATTCTCGTTCCCAGAGTGGAACGCCCCTCGGTGCTGTCTGGGAGCCAGGTTACTGTGGCTGGTCTCACTCACGACCGAGGCCAGCCGTTACTATTCCACCGATTGCAGGTACCCAAATTGAGTGAGACCACACGAGAAAATTATCTCCGTTATTTTATTGACTGCCTGCTGACATACAATCTCAGCTGCTTTCTCTCGTCAATTCATCTGCTGGACGCGTTTCGGGACCAAGTCCCTTCTTCGGCAGCATTTAGTTCATTGAAGATCGCAGCGCATGAACACGCCACTACCTGCTTTAGTGCCTGCCTCCTGGGCGTGGCACCGCGTTGCCTGCTGGATACTGTAGTGCGCAACTTGATCCCCTATTTGGGTGCGCTATGCAGTCTTCTGAATGCAAACATAAAATCCCCAGTGGGTCGAGATATAGTCCTGCTGACCTTGTATGCCCCGCTCTGTAGCGCACCCAAATAGGGGATCAAGTTGCGCACTACAGTATCCAGCAGGAAACGCGGTGCCACGCCCAGGCGGCAGGCACTAAAGCAGGTAGTGGCGTGTTCATGCGCTGCGATCTTCAATGAACTAAATGCTGCCGAAGAAGGGACTTGGTCCCGAAACGCGTCCAGCAGATGAATTGACGAGAGAAAGCAGCTGAGATTGTATGTCAGCAGGCAGTCAATAAAATAACAGAGATAATTTTCTCATGTGGTCTCACTCAATTTGGGTACCTGCAATCGGTGGAATAGTAACGGCTGGCCTCGGTCGTGAGTGAGACCCGCCACAGTAACCTGGCTCCCAGACAGCGCCGAGGGGCGTTCCACTCTGGGAACGAGAATGGAGCTGGCACCGTGTGCAGGAGGAGGCCAGCCCGTCCGGATTGACTAACACAGAGCGGGGCATACAAGGTCAGCAGGACTATATCTCGACCCACTGGGGATTTTATGTTTGCATTCAGAAGACTGCATAGCGCACCCAAATAGGGGATCAAGTTGCGCACTACAGTATCCAGCAGGCAACGCGGTGCCACGCCCAGGAGGCAGGCACTAAAGCAGGTAGTGGCGTGTTCATGCGCTGCGATCTTCAATGAACTAAATGCTGCCGAAGAAGGGACTTGGTCCCGAAACGCGTCCAGCAGATGAATTGACGAGAGAAAGCAGCTGAGATTGTATGTCAGCAGGCAGTCAATAAAATAACGGAGATAATTTTCTCGTGTGGTCTCACTCAATTTGGGTACCTGCAATCGGTGGAATAGTAACGGCTGGCCTCGGTCGTGAGTGAGACCCGCCACAGTAACCTGGCTCCCAGACAGCGCCGAGGGGCGTTCCACTCTGGGAACGAGAATGGAGCTGGCACCGTGTGCAGGAGGAGGCCCGCCCGTCCGGATTGACTAACACAGAGCGGGGCATACAAGGTCAGCAGGACTATATCTCGACCCACTGGGGATTTTATGTTTGCATTCAGAAGACTGCATAGCGCACCCAAATAGGGGATCAAGTTGCGCACTACAGTATCCAGCAGGCAACGCGGTGCCCGCCCAGGAGGCAGGCACTAAAGCAGGTAGTGGCGTGTTCATGCGCTGCGATCTTCAATGAACTAAATGCTGCCGAAGAAGGGACTTGGTCCCGAAACGCGTCCAGCAGATGAATTGACGAGAGAAAGCAGCTGAGATTGTATGTCAGCAGGCAGTCAATAAAATAACGGAGATAATTTTCTCGTGTGGTCTCACTAAATTTGGGTACCTGCAATCGGTGGAATATATATATATATATATATATATATTCACTGAAAAAACCATAGGTTATAGACCATATATAGTTAGGAATTAGCATTTACAAAACCTTGAAAATTCACTGAAAAACCCATAGGTTATAGACCATATATAGTTAGGAATTCGCATTTACAAAACCTTATTTTACTCACACAAAACCATTGAAATTCCATATATAGTTAGTTGCACTAACTATATATCGCGCACCCGCAATCCACTGCTGATGATGTCACATATTACATCATTCATGACATGGTCAGTGACATCACTGATGACATCACTGATGACATCTCAAATGACATCACTGATGACATCTCTGATGACATCTCATTTGACATTACTGATCACATCACTGATGATATCATTCATGTGATAATACGATGAACCTCTTCAGACTCTAATATAACCTTAGATACAATTAGTGTAAACAGACACTCACAGACTGTCACTCATCCATGGAGTTACTCAAACACCTAGTCAGTCATGCAAAGAATCAATCACACCTCCATTTCCTCAACTATACAGTTATACAAACTTTACTTATTCAAACATATACTAACACATATTTACTCTCTTATACAATCCCTGATACAAGTTCACAATGATCCATACAGCCACTCACACATTCACTGGCTCTTATGCACAGTTATTTATATATGTCAACTCTCACATGTACTGTGTTTTACATATGTACTTACTTTGACATGTAGCACTGAGATATCCATTCACTCACCAATACACTCATGCACACAGTCAACCGCCCATACAGCTGTTTCCACATGCACTTTTGAAACCATACATCTAGTGAATCAACTGCTCACACATCTATGCACAGAGTCATACACCTCCCAGCCACCCACACACACACTCAGTCTCCCATACAAATACTTGGGCAACCAATCAATAACCCATATAGTTACTCATATAGCTACTTATCAACACATGCAACAGTTTACAGAACAACAGACATAATGCTGCACAAATTAAGACAGTTTAGTCACTAACCCATGCACTCAGTGAGACACATTTAATCACTCACTCATACAGTCAGTCATGCACCTACTAAATCCTTCATCCAGACACTTATACATCCACTCATTCTTCAATATGTAAGACATATTTTAACTTTACAGAAACATACAGTCACTGGATGTTGTCATCAGTGATGTCATCAGTGATGTCATTTGAGATGTCATCAGTGATGTCATCAGTGATGTCACTGACCATGTCATGAATGATATAATATGTGACATCATCAGCAGTGGATTGCGGGTGCGCGATATATAGTTAGTGCAACTAACTATATATGGAATTTCAATGGTTTTGTGTGAGTAAAATAAGGTTTTGTAAATGCGAATTCCTAACTATATATGGTCTATAACCTATGGTTTTTTCAGTGAATTTTCAAGGTTTTGTAAATGCTAATTCCTAACTATATATGGTCTATACCCTATGGTTTTTTCAGTGAATTTTCAAGGTTTTGTAAATGCTAATTCCTAACTATATATGGTCTATAGCCTATGGTTTTTTCAGTGAATATATATATATACATACATATATAGTCATATATCATCTGTATATCTATATAAATACAAACATAAATGCATGCATACATATACTTATATGCATACAGATGCATGTTATTTACATGAAAGTTGAAAAAACACTAATAAAAGCAAAGCTAAAAAGCCACCTCATTACAAACAGAATGGCTTTAACTTAAACTAAGGCGAGATCTATTGCATTTTCAATGCTTGTTTACTTTGGTTCCATCAAGAAGGCATTCAGATGTGTCACACATTTGCCATAAATTCTGAATGTTAGCACTCTAGTTGCACATTAGATCACTGTAGTAAAGCTACTGCTCACCAGGGACGTCTGCTGCTGGTATTCAAAGTGCATGTTTCAGTCTGCATGTCAGAATTTTTTTTAATGAAATAGAAGAGGATTTGAGAAGTCACTCAAAATGATCCCTAATTTTTCTTTCTGAAGCACTAATCATACTTTCTATGGCAAAATTAACCCCCTCATGTTGTTCCTTTTTAAATTGAGTGTTTTCAGACTTACCACTTCATTCCAATCAAGATGGCTTCTGGTGTGCCATACTTTTGTCCTAAGTAAGACTGTTAGCGCTCTAGTTGTTCTTTAGAACACTCTGGGACATGCTGTCATTGGGCTATACTTGGGGTACATCTGGGTGATATTTGGGCTACATTTAGGCTCTTTTGTCTCTGGTGGCCATCTTGGGAGACTGTATGTCAGAATTTTTTAATGCAATCGAAGAGGGTTTGAGAAGTCACTCAAAATGTGCCCTAATTTTTCTTTCTGCAGCACTAATCATAATTCATATGGCAAAATATACCCCCTCATTTTGTTCCTTTATAAATTAAATGTTTTAAGAGTTACCACTTTATTCCAATCAAGATGGCTTCAGGTGTGCCATACCTTTGTAATAAGTAGGACTGTTAGCGCTCTAGTTGTTCTTTAGAACCCTCTGGGACATTCTGTCATTGGGCTATACTTGGGCTACATCTGGGTGATATTTGGGCTACATTTGGGCTCTTTTGTCTCTGGTGGCCATTTTGGGAGACTGCATGTCAGAATTTTTTAATGAAATAGAAGAGGATTTGAAAAGTCACTCAAAATGTGCCCTAATTTTTCTTTCTGCAACACTAATAATACCTTCTATTGCATAATATACCCCCTCATTTTGTTCCTTTTTAAATTAAATGTTTTAAGAGTTACCACTTTATTCCCATCACGATGGCTCCAGGTGTGCTATACCTTTGTAATAAGTAGGACTGTTAGCGCTCTAGTTGTTCTTTAGAACACTCTGGGACATTCTGTCATTGGGCTATACTTGGGCTACATCTGGGCGATATTTGGGCTACATTTGGGCTCTTTTGTCTCTGGTGGCCATTTTTGGAGACTGCATGTCAGAATGTTTTAATGAAATAGAAAAGGATTTGAGAAGTCACTCAAAATTTGCCCTAATTTTTCATTCTGCAGCACTAATCATACTTTCTATGGCAAAATATACCCCCTCATGTTGTTTCTTTTTAAATTAAATGTTTTAAGAGTTACCACTTTATTCCAATCAAGATGGCTTCAGGTGTGCCATACCTTTGTAATAAGTAGGACTGTTAGCGCTCTAGTTGTTCTTTAGAACACTCTAGGAGGCTGCAGTAGAACACAAAGGAATGAACTGACAGTCTCTGTCCTTGTTGGATGTACATGTTTTACTGAGAATGTCAGACTTCATTTTCACATGACTGAGAAAGATAATGTGAATTTACAGAAAATATGCTTTCAGTTTAGCTTATAGATCCCCTTCCAAACCACTGTGGGAAAATCATGAGATATTAGTTTTCTTTCAAACAATATTCATGATATCACAGCAGAAGGTTTTTTCACATGGTAAAATCACCTTAGAACCCACCACAATTCCTAAAACGAGTATGGTACCATCAACAAATGATTTATAATGTAACTAAAGTCCTAAAACCCTCTATTAACTACAATGCTTTTTAATGAGGTGCTATCATGTATATTGGTCCCAAGATGGCTGCCAACACTTCTTGGATGAAGTGCTGACAGCCAATCAGATCAGATGTGTGGTTAGGCTCCGCCCAGATATATATCTTTTTTTGAACCTAAATTACTCAAAATCCACTGGAGCACATATATTGAGACCTAGCAAAGGCACATCGGGCTAACAGTCCCTACAATTTTGCCAAGTTTCGTGCAAATCCATTCAGCCGTTCGAGCTAAAAGTGAGGCCAACCGCCCTATGGAAATTAACATGGGGAAAACGCGTTTTGGGACCCCCCTTTTTTCTCGGCCCCCCCTTGATGAAACCCCCCCAAATTGTCAGGGGCTGCTCGGAAACAAAATGTTCCATTTTCCTGAAAATTTCAGCCAATTCCGTCCACAAACGCCAAAGTTATTAGACATAGAATTTTCAAAAATCCCATAGAGAAAAAATCCTAACTATATATACCTACTGGCGACCGCCAGTAGGTAATATATATATATATATATATATATATATATATATATATATATATATATATATATATATATATATATATATATATATATATATATATATATAGGTCTTTATTATGTGAATGATGAAGCTGCATCTGCCAAAACATGTTATGCCATTCTTGACAGATTAAATAAAAATACATTAAAAAAATCCCCAGCAGTATCAGTACCTGTGTTTACGTCACAGCAGGAACTGGGAACACACACACACACACACCCAGACACACACACACACACACACACACACATATATATATATATATGTGAAGAAATACATGTTTTGCAGTTTGCTAGCCCAACAACTGGTGATGCTTATTTCTTTATACATTGTTTGACAACATTGCGGACACTAGTTGTTAGGCTGGCAACCTGCAAAACATTGATATCTTTAAAATTCTCAAGAAGAGCAAACAAATATAAATTCTTTCAATAACTACATAGAAATCCTATTACAGGTTGTGAATGGTAGCAGTACGATCTTCTATAATAAAGACTGGATGGCATTTAGCACTGCAGTACATTTAAATTCAGCATGAACAGCACCCACTGCATCTGGAAAGATCTTGGAAAACTCAGATATCCAGACATAAGCAGTAGCAGCGAGATAGCAGACACTAATTTTTTGGCATCACAAATGTTTTGCTGTTGGTGTACCGGCGTCATGCTTGCATTTCCTCAGAGCCAGTTGCACAAGCAATGCAGACCCTGTCCTAGTGATCACCATGTTGGCATTGATGGTTGTCAACTAAGCGGCATAAACATAAAGCAAGTTTTATCAAAGCTTAGGGCCATATGTATTATTGAAATTCGCATTCGCAAAGGCAGAAATTCGCAGAATTTCGGCCTTTGCGAATGCGAATTCCCAATATGGTATGTATTAAGCAAATGTGGTTCAAAATAAGGAATCGCACAATTTGCGATTCCTTATTTTGCGATTGCATTTAAGAAATCACACAATTTGCGATTCCTTAAATGCAATGTATCATGCAAAAAAATATTGGTAATTGTCCCTAAGGAATCGCAAATTACCACCAAGTTCAAGTTGGTGGTAAGTTGCGAATTCCTTTCAAAAAGCTATTTTTAAAAAAACAAAAGGTGCCATGTGACGCTCATACATGCCCTTAGGGCATGTATATGCACCATATGCGCACACATGTCATTTTCAGGGGTGCAGCAGGGTGTCCTTTGGACACCCCTGCACCCTTGAAAATATTCTCAATTTGCGATTAGCTAATTGCTCTTCGCACATTTCCCCTTCATTCCTATGGGCCTCCTGGCCCATAGAAATGAATGGGAAATTATTCCTTAATTGCGATTAGCAATTTGCTAATCGCAATTAAGGAATTTTAAGAAATCGCTAAAAAAAAGCTGATTTCTACATACATACCATTTTGCGATTTCTAAATAGCGATTCCTTAAAAAACGCTATTTAGAAATCGCAAAACGGAACTATGATACATATGGCCCTTAGATATCTTATGTTGGCCACCAACTTTTTATCTTTCATGATTCTTGTTGTTTTTCATGGTTTTTACAATACATCTTTGTTAGGGAAGCTGCTGAACCCTCATAAATTTAAAAATATTGAGTAAAGGAAAAAATATTTTGGGGTTTTAAAAGACACACATTGTCAGAGTTGTCCCTTGCACTAAAGGGAACTACTTTGTGTGTGGGCATGTTCCTTGTGAAAGAGAAGCAAATGGTAAATCACAGTGAAATCAGGCAATGGCTAAAGTGGTCAGTGAGTGGAAGAAAAATGTCAATCACAACAGACTTAATGATGAAGTCTGGCTTAAAACCTGAGTAACTAACTATGTTATGCGCTTACTTTTATTAAAAGCCAACTGAAACCCGACCTAAAAAAGCCAATTGATTTGATGATGGCTGCCAGCTTCTTGCCCTATTTAATGCTTTTTTGCATTGTTTTTATATATGGTTATTACAAATAGATAGAGAAGGTTGAAAAGATAGATAGAGAAGCTTCCAAAACAGATAGAGAGGCTCTCAACTACAAAAAGGAAGGGTTGGATGGACAGACAGACAGATAAACACACTGAGAGGTAGATAAGTAGGTAGAGGTTTAGGATAGCAGACTAAAATGTTAAGAAGTATAGCTGTTGTCCTCAATTAAAATACATGCAGGAGTGCAGTTATAAATGCATTTCAATGTATGCATTCTACAAATGGAATAACTTTATAAAGAATATACTTCAAATCTTTATTCAATTTAAAACAAGTAAACCATAAAAGACAATGAAATTGTACTAAAATCATTAAGACCACAATGTTACAAATTAAGATCAATATAACAATAAAAACACAATGTATCCATCTAAGGGTACAGCTGAAAGCAATACAAAAGTGCAAACCACTTTTAGGGCTAATACCTCGGTCTAAAATAATTGAATTTCTTACTCTGATTGCACAGTTTAAAAAACACGCTCCATGAAAACTAATTCTAGGATCAGTCAACATCTGCCAATGCAACAAGGCAGACCTGGCACATCTGAAATAACACTCCACCAGTATTGCTTTTAAAAAAGCATTTAATTGTGGACAGATAAAAATAACATATACGGGCAAAGTGTACTGTATCTTAAGCTGTGTGACCATCGCATTGGCTAGGTGTATCTAGTTCATTGTTTACCCAGCCCTTGGCAACACATAACAAATGATGTATTAAGCTCAACCAAAATGAGTAAGCAGGAAACAGTGATTGTTAGAGAGTCCACAGGTGAGATAAGGCTCCAATCAAAGGGAGGAATGGACCAAAACATAAGATCTCACTGAATGCATAGTCAAAGCTCTAGGTTCTCTAGCTTCAGATTATTATGTCATAAATGCCTCCTTGGCTCAAATAGTGTCAGTCTTCGATATATATTCTGGGTGGCTGAACAAGTCAGAGCATCAAGTTTGTGAAACCACTCCTTGATATATTTGAGCCACGAGATTCTGTTGGCATAATTGAGGTTGAGACAATAAATGACAATTACTCTATTGAGCTCAAGGTCCTTTTCAATCCAGACAGCTAACCACATACATAAAGGGCAGAATGAAATTAGGTCAGAAACATAGACAACAGCTAACTATTCATAGAAATTAAAAGAGGATGCACTGCAAGGTAATGGAAGTAAACACTTAAAAAACATATTCTCTGAAGTTTGCAGAGCTTAATAATGTGAGTACCCCAGATCTAAGCACCAAAATTTCGCAATAGTAAGACATTTGGCTTAAGAAATTCTCAATATTGCCGGCAACCACTTAAGCCCAATTTTAGAAGCAAGGTAAAAACAGCAGCAAGACTTCTAGAAAAAGCATGTTTTCTAGCGCTGATGAAAGGGGACCAAAAATGAGAGGAATAAAAAAAAATCCTGAGGTAGGGGAATGGCTTGACCTTGCTGAGCATATGACCTTTGTTAGATTAGGCCCGTTGATGCTTATGAAATGTCATGTTTTAGTTAGCATTTGCGACACCATTTTTTTTGCAGGCGCCATTTTAGGCTGTTGGAAACTAATCCGGTCCATTTCTGAAAATTGCTGTTTCGTTTCTGTGAGGCTAAGTTTTGTTTCAGTAAAGAGTAACTGTTCATGCCAGTGCATAGCTTTCACACTAGATAAAGGTCCTCTAGCACTTTTCTGGTAGCGGAGTTCGATCACGGCCCAGGGCGAAACGACCTCAGACTGCGATGGGTTGTGCAAGATACAAGAACAGAAACCTTTTTTTTGTATTTCACTATCCAGCTACATCTGCCTGGAAAATTCCATTGTGGGTGTATCTTTGCCCAACTGTGAAATGTACATAATGTATCTCTGTGCTTGCTGTTCTTTAGTTCCCTCTGTAGCACTCCCAGAGACTGTACAGATGGGGCTCCGCTCTGAGTGTATACGAATAAACAGTTATTGGTTTATATTCTCCACTGTCTGACTGACTCTTCATTTGGTACAGAAGGTTGAGAGGTGGTTATCAGTGACATGGGTGGCCCCAAGCGGGTCACTTTGTTCACCTTTAATGTAATGTGTTCTACTTTTGGTGTTTTAGGGCCAACTACCATGATGTTTGACTTGCAGAATTTGTAGTGAGATTGATGCTGTTCATGAAATTCACAAAACTGCTCAAAATACCCTGTAATCCCAGAACAGTTCTCGAAATCAGGACAGCGTTGTCAGCATAAAGTAAAATTTGCAAAGGACGTCCATTCACCATAGATAGATGGATGGATGTCGTTACAACGTATGCTTTTTCCACGTATGCCTTTACAATGCAGGTTTTACAACGCAAGTCGTTACAACGGCTTGCGTTGGGGGGCGCTGGATAGTGAATGGTTTAATTTACTATTCCAACTCCAGTCCCCGTGGATAGTAGGGAAGGTTTTGGATAGTAAATTAAACTATTCCCTATCCTGCTGCCCACAAGATAAATGGGACACTGGGTAGAACAGGCTGAACACCTAGCACGGGCATTTTCCGGCCATTCCCGGGTCAAAATAACACTCTCTATCCCAGGATATGATCTACTGTATAACAAGTGGCAACTAAACCCAATGATATTATTAGACCCAGTCTACAAAGAAGAAACAGGACAAGAGATACAAGATTTTTTCAAGCACAATATCGACACTGTCCGCTAAATCGCCTCGGTGTGGGAAGCGTTCATATTCACCCTATGGGGGTATATTAAGAGATAGTTGCACTTAACGTACTACACCACAGAGGGATATAAAAGACTGAGAACAAAAAGTGAGTGAGCCAAACGTGGAGGGAAGTATGAAAGCCACCTTAATAGACAAACACACAGAGTATAAAGATACAGCCGACTGGGAATGTAAGTTTACACGTAAATACTACAGAGCTAGAGCCTTTGGAGAAGGTGACTGCCCAGAAAAGATTATTGCTAACCACATCAGACAACCTTGATTCTCCAATTTTGTCACAGAATTACATGATCCCGAGGGAAACATCCATAGGGATGCCACCGACTTAATAAATATATTCACAACATATTACTCTACCTTATACACCACATAGCGACACAGCCCCTTGACCTGTCACAATACTTTGAAGACACTGCACTGGCCTGGCTAGTGAACTCCCAAAGTGATTTTTTCACGCAGGACTTGGCAAAGGACGAAATCACGGCACGATCTTACACATGAGCTCAGGGAGAGCCCCTGGATCAGATGGCCTACGGGTAGAATTTTACAAGACATATGTTACACAATTAGCCCCTATGCTCAAAAAGGTATTCGAGGAAGTGTATCAAGATGGAAAACTCCCACTGACAATGAGAGAAGCTATGATTGCTTCTCTGCTCAAGCTGGGTAAACCAGCGTTATACTGTGAATCCTATAGACCGCTTTCATTGATAAAGTGTGACACCAAAATCTGCACTAAGGTCCTATCAAATAGAATAAATCTATTGATGGACAGACTAGTTTTGTTCGATTAGGCCAGGTTTATCCAAGGCAGAGCAACATCGCATAACTTAAGTACTTTGTTTGCGGTCCTGCAGCATGTAGACCCAGATACTGCTGCGGTGGCAGTATTCCTTAACGCCACCAAAGTATTCGACTCTGTGGCATGGGACTTCCTAACAGAATACTGCAACGAATGGGAATGCCCCCCAGCTTTCTCAGGTAGATGGAGCTCCTATACTGGAAACTCAAGGCCACAGTCCTCCTGAATGGATCCCGCTCACCCCCTTTCGAAATTATGAGCGATACGAGGCAAGGATGCCCACTATCCCCCATAATATTTGCACTAACAATTGAACCACTAGCTTCAACACTAAGACAGCACCATAAAGAACGAGCACTACCATACTCTACCAGACATATCCTAATATATTTCTATGTAGATGACATCATGACATTCCTCTTTACGTCGATGACCTACAGAAAAACCTGAATCTCTTGCTGTGAGAAATCACCAAATTTGAGGATTTCCTGGGCATACACGTAAATTGGAACACATCAAGTATATTCCCTCTTACAGACACAATTACACTCTATACCCTTGACTATCCCCTAGAATGGAAAGATACAGAAGGTAAAGACCTCAGGATTAATGTAACAAGGGATAGGAGTGAGCTAATGTGCATAAAGTATGGCAAAACCCTAGACGCTATTATAGACTCTATATCTTGCTGGATTGCAACGCCGTCATCCATGGCAGGACGGATATCTTTAATAAAAATGGTCATACTCTCCAAAATGCTTTACCTATTCACAAACATCCCATACAATCCAGGCAGGGTCTTATTCAGGGCCCTATGAATGCAAATGATCCGGCTGGCATGGAGAGGTAAACAACCCCAACTCAAATGGAAAGTATTGATACTCCCATACTCTCAAGGAGGATTTGAGATACCAGACCTCGAACTGTATTATTACTACGCACAGGCACAGTTCCTCTGTCTGGATTTAT
Source organism: Lissotriton vulgaris (assembly GCF_964263255.1). Lineage (NCBI taxonomy): Eukaryota > Metazoa > Chordata > Amphibia > Caudata > Salamandridae > Lissotriton > Lissotriton vulgaris. Next base: position 691,427,726 of record NC_141694.1, read on the forward strand.
TTCCATTCAGCCAAAAAAATGAGAAGCAATCTCTTTGACAGTAGAATGCATCAGCATCACATGGATGAAAATAGCGAACAGATTAGAAGTGCCTATGCTATACTCCCCACGCCTACCAATTAAATACAACACGGATTTGCAGGTCTACTAAGAGAAAACATGTAGGCAGGTTCTAGATGGTGTTGAGAGGACAAAATGGAGAGACCTATATGATAACGAGGAGTTTTTGACCAGTGAACAATTCTTTTGAGATAAAAATCCCACAACAATGGAGTTGTTCATGTTTGTTAGACTTAGACAAAGTGTGTGTGCCATAACACCTGAGTTTCCACAAGAACCTCAGATCTTAACACCATTGCATGATATACTCCAAGCAGAACCACCGCAGCACATGACGCCACGCATATACCACAACACAACAAAGTGCTATTAAAGCACCTCAGCTAGCATTTTGTAAGGCTTGGGAGGAAGAGCTAGGTACATCAATACTAGACAAAGAGTGGGACTATTGTTGTAAACGAACAGGATATATCTAGGCAAACAGTAGATTAAAATTGATACATTATACATTTTTACATTGAATATGTTACACACCTGCTAGGTTATACAAGCTCCACTTAGGGGGCGATGACATGTGCGCACGATGCAGGCAGAAAAGGGCAGGAGTCCTACACGTAGCATGGGAATGCCCGACCATCAACGAATACTGGCAACAAGTGAGCATGGCTTTGGAAAAAATGGTGGGCTCTCCCCTTCAGCCTACCCCGATTATACCTATACTGGGATACTCAGATGAGTAGAAACTACACACAAGAAGTTTCTAGCATTGGGCCTATTGATAGCAAAATGAAAAATCGCCTGCAGATGGGGTAGAGGCAGAGCCCCCAAATTCAAAAATTGGCTTTCAGACATGACAACATGGCAGGGACAAGCTCTCACCTATGCAGAATTGCTTCCACCCACGCTGAGGCCTAAGATATATAGGAGCCCCTCAAAGCCCACCTCCTCTCTACCCCAGATACCAAATCAAGCTCTCAAGAGGGGCGGAAGGGGCCAAGACAACAAGGGACACAGCAAAGTGTACAGATTGACTACAACACCACAGGGCCACCCTGTTAATTTGGTCCTAATTAAACCTAGCAGAAGCATATGGGGTAGAAATGTTGTGTTTCTGGACCACGACAAAGAAAGACTCACTGTGGTATAAAGTCTCTGTAACATGTGCACAAACTGAAGCCCTCTGAATAGATTATCAGGAAACGCCTAATAAGTAATGTTTTTTATGGGTACTGATAAATGTAACACACCTACGCCAGCACGCACTGAATACAATGTATAAAACTGAGACTGTAAGAAATATTTCTTTTTCACTTGTTCTATTAAAAAAGCAGATGCTAAGTATAAGCAGTACTGATTATATGAAAATGCTTTTAAAATAAATCTTCGAAAAGATATATTAACAGAAAGGGTTGAATGGGGCGCCCATAAGACAATCTTAGATTTAAAAACATTGAGCAGTACTGCATCAGGCTATGGGGCTTTCTTCTTTGGAAGATCAACAATGACATCCCTGACCTCTTTCCAGCTAAATATCAACTGCGTGCATGTGATGGAGGATGGGGACTTTTCCAGATTCACATCCATAGTGCCATTAATGACAGGCATTCACTCTGGGAAAGAACAGTCATGCAGAGGAACAAATACATGTACAAATCTGTAGGAAAAAAATTAATTAATCCCTAGCAATGATTCATCAATCTCTACAAATATTTTAATGATATCAAACCGATACACACTTCAACAAATGGTTGTTCAAGCATGTATTTATCTGTTTTATATCACTGAACACACACAAAGATACATACAAAATATATACGTAAATGCAAACGATACAATCCACCATACCCAGCTGTTCCTGGTTTCAAAGTTGCGGCGAGCCTGCGTGAGTGCCGGACACCCTTCAAATTACGTTCTATGTTTCCTTCCCGTTTGAAGAATACACGCAGGCTGCTTCTGAATGCATAAGTGATTTTATTTAAGGCACAAAATCTGGTAGCTGCCTACCGACGCGTTTCGCCACTAAGGCTTGGTCACGGTCTACAAATCACCAATCCTTTCAACCCTTTGTCTTTGCATGCAGGTGCTACAAAAAACAAAGAACGTCATTCAAAAATATCAATCAGAGCTACTATGAGGTATTCAATTTCACAATCGAGGGAATTAATCCACCCTCCACTTGTTACAAGAGAAGTGTAATCACAATCTTTAGGAATTAATCACAATCTGTCGGACTCCTCCATGATTAAAGGTTGACATGTTTTGGCCCATTCATTTGGGCCTCATCAGGAAAGGGGAGACAAGAAATGACAATGCCTACAAACAATTATTATATAAACCAATCAATACCACTGAATGTCAGTAATAATTAAAAACATCAAACAAAAGAGAACATGACAAAACCATGCCTTTATAGACCATATAACCTCAGGTGCTAGACTGTGATACCCCAACCGAAAAAATGTGTTGGGAAAGTAGATCAAGTGCAAAGAAAACACCAAGAAGAGACAAAAAAGGCAAAAGCCCACGCATAATAATTTCACAAACAGAAAACAATATTCACCGCGTTCCATCACCAAAATGAATAAAAAGGCACAAGCATGCAAACCGAGACCCTAACTGAGGGGAGCTCATTCACAAATTACTTGTGAGCCCAAATGTTCTTCAGTGGTGCATCACACAAGGAGGGGGGAGCTCTTCTAGAAAACCTTCGTATTGTCACTAATGAGAAAGAATTGAAAGAAAGTCAGAAAATACCCCATCCAAAGGCAGGGATGTGAGTACATAGTGTTGAAGGACAGGGACAACATGGATGTTTACGTGGTGGTTGAGTCATAAGTGTGGGGTAATAAGCTGGGAAATTGTACTCATTGAGGATAGTGATAAGGAGGGGCAATTGACAGTTGCCCAAAATTTGGACCAGCCTTTAGATTTACAAGAGGCGACCAGGTGTTCCCACGCTTCTTACCTTAATATATGTTTCCTTCTCTTAATAGCTCGGTCGTAAGACTGTTGACACCATTTGACTCTAAGTTTGTCTCTTGCTTTCTCAGTCGGAACCTCCAAAAACCTTTTTACAAGTTCTAGTGTAGGTGTGATCATACCATCTACTGGAGGGGGCATTGGTTTACAAGAGGTAAGAGCTGACCTTAGCTTGGAGCAGATCATAGAAAAGGATGTTAAAATATCCTCGCCCAAGGCACCGTCATTCAGACAAGTAAAATACTCTTCCAAACACTCCCTAAACAACTTGTGATAAAATAGACTGGGCATAACCTTACCCCAGCTATTTCGGTGGCCTTGATCTTTCTTCAAAACCCACCCGCACAAAGTGTGATTAAAAAAGCAGAATTGGTTTCCACGTAAAAAGTGCCACATAAAGGATTATGGGGCACAAGCATCTTTGAAAATACCGGTCGTAAAGGGGCAGATTCACAAAATCTGCCCCTTTGCAACCAGTATTTTTTCATTTGGAATTCATCAACCCAAATGCAATTTCGCAATTTAGGTGATCCCAAACTTAGCGATTACCTTACACTTTGGAAAGTGTGCATGTCCACTGCTCTTCCTTTCAAGATCTGTGAGTGCATTCCCCGCTCTAGAGGAACACCTAATTCTTCTATATAAACATGAGACTGGAGTAACAAAACTGGAAATGAACGAGTAGGAATTATGATTTTATGTAAGAAGAAGCACACGTTTTGAATCGAAACAAACAATCTGAAATTCTAGAAAAGTTATAACGAAAATATTTCACCCAGTTCTAAAAAAGCTGCAAACTCTAGTCAAAACACTGAAATGTTTTTTAAACTTTAATGAGAAAAGGTCAAAAGAAGAATACAGAGGGAGCCAGGAAGGGAATGCCGTCAGACAGCAGTAATATGAAAAGCAGCAGATCACCAGTAATTACCTAATGAATGCGGCTCAAGCTACTATGTATGTATGGTCTGAGCATTAATTTCCACATGCATTATATATGTAGAAAAGATCACTATTATAATTTATGCAAAAGTTATTCCCTCTAAAACCATAGTTTGCAAAGATTTTAGAAATGCCTGATCCACTGAATGTTACAGAAGAGCTGTGATTGGGTTGCATGTAATTGTGGAACAACAATTTCACAAGCATCCATATATGCTAAAAATGTGGAACACATCCTTAATTTATGAGGGATTTGACCCACTAAAATTGTAGTGCAGGAAACACTTTCCTGTGGTGTAATTTCAGAAAGGCACAATTGGGAGCTTCACGTAACTCCATCATAAGTGGAAGGCAATTTTGCATTCTACTCAAGAGGTGAATAATCACAAACAGATCATATTTGGAAAGATTATTTTATTCCTTATAAACACATGCCTAGGGCTGCAGTCGAGTTGGGCGGATTTCTGCTCCTCCTCCACCTGGTGTTACATATATTGGTGGGCTTGGTTATTTTTGCTAAGTTGTTTTATTCTTTTTATCATCCTTGGACTGTCACTGCAGCCAAGGGGGCAGCCCCATTGTTGTTGAGGAGCAGGAGTGTGTTGATCAAGCACATAGGTAGCATTTATTTTCACTTAACAGCAATCGCTGTTAAATGGGCTCAGGTTCTTACAGTTGGTAGGTTTGGTTGAGTCGCTGAAGGGATGATAGTGGTTCCTTGGCACTTGTTTTTCTGCCACCTTAGTTAATTTAAATATTTTGGGGTGCTTAGTAACCTGGTCTATTTCAGTCTGCTCTCCCACCATCCCGCTAGCACCCTCTCCTCTTTTCAGTGTTGCACACATTCCTGGTGGTGTGCAGAAGAGCTCCATGCGCACACATACTGAGGTGCTTTTAGAGGCTTTGATACATCAGCTGGACTCTATGGATCAGATCTTAGTTACGATGAGGGAGCAGCCTCCTGCAGAGCAGCAAGTGGTGCATGAGGCACCAGGTGAGAGGCTGATGTGAACGGAGGTGGCCGAGAAAGGCAGCATTTCCCCATTGTCCCAAAGAAGGCCATGGGTCAGGGTACCCAGAAAGGTTTGGCTTGGCCTCCTGGGGGGATCGGCTATACCTGGGCAGGGAGAGGGGGTACCAGCACAAACAGCACTAGGGTTTCCCCCATTGACAGGCGCCCCAGGACCGGTGCTGTCTCAGGACTTGCCATAATGGGACCTGCAGCTTGAGGGGTACTTTGCAGAATGGAATAGTTGCATGGCAATTGGGGTTACAACCTGCAGTAGGCTCTAGCCAGCTAGATCTGGTGGCTAATGTGGCCAGTATTTTTCCTTGGCTCTCCAAGGTTAGGATATTGTCTGCCCCTTCCTGGTGGGTCCTTTCTGGTGTTGGTGATGATTTTGGGAGGGTCATACCACTGATGACGCACCTTAATGGTTCAGTGAGCCAGGAGCACAAACAAGTGCTGCTTTGTCGATGGGTGTGGTTGGCGGTAGTGGGGTGTCCCCATTAACTCAGAGGCCCCAGCTTCTAAGTCAGGTGTGGCTTCCTGGGGCTGCTCTGACAGGGGGGTGAGTGGGGCCCCCCAGATGGTGAGGCAAGGACCTTGAGTGCCAGGCATGGTGCTGCTGAACAGTGCACCTGGTGGCTCAGCGGCAGCGGTGATGGTTTCACTTGACCAGGATCCTGCAATGTCAAGTACTATGACTCCACTACCGAGTATTGATTTGGGTGAGGTGCAGTTGAGGCATGGCCAGCTACGCAGGCTTGTCTGATCAGGGGTGAAATAAAAAATTAGGAAATGGGCTAACATGGACATTTTTTATCTGATTGTGGATAAGCTTGAAAGGAAAGAGGCTAAGTGCTGCAAAGAGTGTTCTCCTTTCAGGGACTGTGGTCACTGACCCTACAAAAAGAGGGTAAAGAAAGTTGGTGAACTGAGTGGAAGGGTGTTCAATCTATTAGGCTATTTTGTCTGGTCGTTTTTTTAATTTGGCTGCCCAGCATGTATGCTACCAGAACAGAATAGTGTGCATGCATGACGAGTATGGTCGTACAGCCTGGAAGACATACTGGGGACATACTGGACGCTTATGAGATAAAGAAGGCAATCTTTCCAGATTGTGAATCCCAAAGACAGGATAAAATGCTGGGAAATTACCTAGGGATGAAGGGTCTGTTCTGCTTGAATGGTAGATTGGAATCAGATTGCCCAGCAAAGAAAACATTTAAAAAGGGCACACAAAACTGCCCAATTGATTATATGTTTATGTTTGCATGGAATTTCCCTCTTATAACCGAATTTAGGATACTCTAATTAGAAGAGAGTGATCATAATCCTTTGCAGTTGATGATCCAGGGAGGCAGGCAGAAATCGTGTGAGAAAGTTATCGCACAACAAGTTGAATACCCCAAAAGAGTGACCACCAGATTATCAGAAGAGTATATAGAAAAACTAGGAAAACTCCAACAGAAGATACCCTTCGGTGAGATAGAGGCCAGAAACCTGGATTGGTTTGAGGGAAAAATAGAATAAGTGGTGCAATGTCTCCGAATCGAAATAAAAAAAGTTAAAATAAATGAAAATATAATCCCGGCAAAACGACCTAAATTGTTCTCTGCAGATTGCCAGAAGAAAAAAAGAGAAATCAGGAAAGTAGCTAGAATGATTAGAAGGAAAAAAGATCAGAAGAGACAAAGGCACCTGGAAAAATTAAAAAGGGAAATAAAAGGTTACTTGCAAACGCTCAAAGAACGTATAAGGATAAATGCTGGGAAAATCAACTGCAAACATTCAAATCAAAAAACCTAAGACAATTTTGGAAACTAGTAAAAACAGCAGCAGACCACCCATTAGGGGAAATAAATTGCGTGGTAGGTGAGGCAGCCTGGAGAAGTGTGGCTCAATGGTTGGTGGAGAAGTGTGGCTCAATGGTTAGAGCGGCAGGCCCTGATGCAGAGGTCTAGCCCGGGACCAGCGTTCAATTCCCGCCTCGGCGTGTCTTGGGCTCAAAATTCCACGGACCTGATAATTCTTGCCTCGGTGCCTATTCCAATCATGGAGTCCCACTCTGCAACTCTGGGCAATAGCTTGCTTAATCTCCACAACGGCCCCCACAACGTTAAGGATGCCTGGCCTCCACCTTGGGGATGCCCAGGGGTGGACGCCTCACAGGGAAAGCCAGGATGAGTTCCACAGCGGTATTCGTACAAGCGCCTTGAGACCCTTGCGGGTGAGTAGTGCGCAATACAAGTATCAAATTTACATTTTACATTTTAGAAGTACCTGAAGGAATAGTACGGCCCACGGAGAGATCTAGCAGAAGGAAGGCTTGCACCATGGCAAGGGCTAGTAGCAGACCTAAAACCAGATTTTACAGAATTGAATGTAAAGAATACAATAGCTAACCTAAAGTTAACATGAGCTGCAGGCCCAGACAACCTCCCAGCAATAATAATAAAATCAGAGGTGAAGTGGTGGGCGAAATTCTTATCTCAAATGTTCATGGCAATCCTAGAAGGAGGGAAAATACCAAAGAATTGGAAGGGATCAGTAATAAGGCCAGTACACAAAAAAGGGGACATGAATGCACCACAAAATTACAGGTTAATCAACCTACTAGACATAGGGGAAAAAGTGTTTTCAAAAATAATTTTAAATAGATTAAAGATCTGGGTAGAGGAGTTCGCAATAGTACCAACTGAACAGGGGGGCTTCAAGGAAGGCCATTCTACGGCCGACCATTGCTTTTCCCTGTGGGCCGTGGTACGCAAGTCATTGGAACAAAATGGTAAGCTGTGCTGCTGTTTTGTAGACTTCCGAGCAGCGTTCGACTCAGTTGATTGGAACTGCCTCTGGGAAACCCTAGAAAATAAAAAGTTCCCTGCTGGTTTGTTGAGGATAATAAAAGCTGCACAGCGGCAATTGGGCTCAAGTAATTAGGGACACATAGGGGTCACTAACTCCAAAAATAACAATAGAGAATGGCCTCAGACAGGGCTGTCTGTTCGCCCCCCTGCTTTTTGCAATATTTCTTTTAGATTTACCAGCAACTCTCGAGGTTGAAAGAAGTGCGAGCCCGAGAATGGCTGGTAAGAAAATTTCTTGCCTGCTGTATGCAGATGATTTGGTAATTTTAGATCAGACAGAAATTGGCCTACAAAGGAAACTAAATGTTTTTAGAGATTATTGTAAAGAGAATTTTTTTACTGTAAATATGGAGAAAACTAAGATTTTATGCTTTGGAAAAAAAGAGACTAGCTTCAGTTGGGTGTTAGGAGATCTCAAATTGGAAGTGGTGAAAGGATATCGTTACTTGGGGGTGTGGTTTGCCAGGTTGTTAAAATGGAGTACCCACTTAGAAGCTCAGAAAGCAAAGGCCTTTATCTCGATCTATGGCCTGAAGAAATTCAATCGAGATTATGGTGATATGTCGCACAGACCGTTGTTGAAGGCCTTTAATGCAATGATTCCTCCGCAAATACTATATGGAGAGGAGGTCCTTTACCTTAGTGGGAAACAAGGTTAGGACGTAGAGGAAGGAAAGTACCTGAAAACACTGTTGAAATTAACCCCCTCATAAATGCTACAAGCGATAAGAACAGAGATAGGCACAACTGCCTGGAGCATACAGGTACAAATGATTTTAGTTAGATTTTGGAAGCGGTTGGACATAGATATATGTCAGAAGGTGTCCCAATGGTGTAAGAAAGAGATCCTACTAAGTAGCCTTAAATGGGCTAAAGATGCAAGAAAGAAAATAACACAGGTTTGTGAAAACTTAAAGGTGAAAATATCCCATAATTCTCTCCAGGTAGAATTCACTAAAAGTGAGCTCACGAAATATGGTCAAGAAACATCAAGAATAGCAGATATGGTATACCTAGAGAAGAAAAAATTGGTGCAGCACATGAAGGAGTCATGGCGAAAAGAAAATTGGTTCCCTTACTTGGATGTGTTACCTAATCATTGGTATAGGCAGGATATTTTAAGACTGAGAGTAGGAATAAACCCCTGGCTAGTAAACGAAGAACTAAAAAGAAAAATGCTACACTGCGACGGTTATTGTAAATGTAGTCTGGGCACCAAAGGAGATATATTGCACATTCTGTTAGATTGTGTAATATTACTAGAACAGCGTAAACGTTGTCTCCGCCCGTTATTTTTAAAATATGATATAAGGCAACGGGACAAAGCTGTAGAATTGCTAACAGAAATGCCAAACCTTGACATAGCTGTAGCAATGGGGAACTATATAAAAGAAATTAAAAGTTTCCTTAGGGAGAATTAGCTGAATATGCAATGATTTTAAATAATTTTAACCTGTATTAGTTATTTTATCGAATATTTTATTACATAAATTTAAAATGAGGTGTGATCACGAGGATGAGATTTGAATTTTGTACCACTCATTGAATATTTATTAACTTTTTTACCATTGAGAATGTGCAATAGTGATGTTTTATTATGTATAAATTGGTTTTATATCTGTTTAAAGACTAAGGTCTAAATAAACATAGTTTTGACAGTGACAGTACAGCCTGGAAGGAGTATGACAAGGAGTGGAAGCAGAACAATGCTATTTTGTGGTTGCATGACATGAAACATTAATTTGCAGACACCACCCCCAGTCAGCCATTCGCGTGAGCTCAGGGGTGTGGGGTCTTGCCGCGCTGAGGGGATGGGAGGGAGAAGGGGAAAAAGGAGGGAAAAAGGGTTCCTGTTGGGATTTTAACAAGTGTTCCTGTTCCAGACCCTCGGAACTTGTAAATCCAAGCATTGTTGTTCATTCTGTGACTTGCCCTCCCACCCAGAGTAAAAGAGTTGTTGAAGGACAGTGGGCAAGAAGCAAAACTTATCACCTCCTCTAAGTCAGAGCCCCCTCCCCAGTCAATTGAATGGCAAAGATTCCATGGCTCAATGTGTACAGTGGTCCCTCATCAGGCACGGTTTTGTGTGAAGGTTTTAGAGAGGGTTTCTAGATCCCGGCAGAAGGGTTTGTGGGTGTCTCTTACTGCAGGAATCAGCAGTCACTGAGGTCCAATCATTGTACTACTCGGGCAAAGATCCTCAAAGAAGTGAGTCTGGGAAGCGTAGCCGGTCCTTCCAATTCAGGCCCCCTTGAGGGTTTCATCTGCTCCACACAGGGGTCGTCCCCAAGAAACTTCCAGAGGAGTTCAGATTAATACACAACGTATCTGCTCTCAGAGGTCAGTCTGTGAATGAGGCTATTGAAGGGGCTCTATGCTGTGTCAAGTGCGCTTCCTTGGACCAAGCAATTTTGATGTTTCAGGAGGTGGGACAGGGCACCCTCCTAGCATAATAGCATATAAAGTCAGCCTTCAACTGAATCCCCATGCACACACAGGATTTCCACTTGGTGGGATTTCAGTTTGAGCGGTCATTTTACTTTAACAAATACATTCCAGTGGGTTGTTCAGTCTTCTATTCCTATTTTGAGAAGTTGAGCTTATTCCTCGAATTCGTCTTACACTATCTGGATGACTTCCTCTTCTTGAGTCCCCCTAGATCGCAGGACTGCACCAAGGCATTACAGTCCTTCTTCACATTGATGATAGTTTTGGGTACCATGGGCACAGGGAAAGACTATTGGGCCTTCAACTGTCATAGAGTTTCTTGGGATTGTGTTGAATTATATGGCTGGTGTATCATGGCTCCCCCTGGAGAAGGTTTCCTCCTTTGCCCAGGCCTTTCATGATTGTTTTGGGTTGAGGAAGGCACACTGAATCAGTTGAAAAAGGTAGTAAGACAGCTGAATTTTGCCTTAAGGGTCATTCCCATGGGCCATCTTTTCTCATCGCCCATTGCCCAGGCATTGTCTAGCCTGAGGGAGAAGCCTCACCTCGCTAGGTTGCCAAGTGAGTTTCGGCAGGACATGCAGATTTTGGAGGCATTCCGGTAGGACTTCGATGGCATGGTGGTGTGGCCCGGCCCTTCTAGGTCTAGTGAAGAGCGACATTTCTTAACGGATGCCATGGGTAGCCAGGGTTTTGGTACCATCATGGACCTAGCTTGGTGTGTGCAACCCTGGCACAGTAGCTGGGTGGAGTTTGGGCTGGTCACCAACATTGGTTTTATTGAACTTTTCCCATTCTGGTGGCACTGTCCATTTGGTCAGACCATTTCTACAACCAGTCAGTCATATTTTGGTGTAACCGTATTACAGTGGTAGAGTGTGTTAGTCAGCAGGCAGCTAAATGTAAAATGATACTCAGATTGATAAAAATAAATTGGGTTGCAGTGTTTGAAATGTAATGTTGTGTCTAGGGCCAAGCATGTCCCAGGTGTGTTGAACAATTGCGCTGATGCTTTATCTCATTTCAAGAAGCAGGTTTTCAGATCTCTCCACTCAGATGCAGTGGTATTCCTCACACCTTTACCAGACCCTCTGTGGTGGCTTAGTGCCAAGCCTATCAGACCTCGTGGAAGCAGTTTAGCACCTATGACGAGGTGCGCCTATGAGGTGGGCATTCAACGCATATTACAGCTTCTTGGAGGTATTAGATTTCATTCTCTTCAGTCCCAGCATTCCTGGGATCTCTAAGAAATCAGGGGTAGTTGGTTGCATGTGCTAGATGTCACACTGCATCAATTTCCTTCTTTGCAAAAATGCTTGGGCACTCAGATGTGACCAGAACGTTCCTAGTGCAGAGAGCTTTGCAGGAGTGGCAGCCACTAGAGGAGACTAGGCTGGACTCCAGGTGTCCCATCAATTTCAGCAAGCTAGCAGCAATCTTGGAGGCTCTGGTAGGCATCTGCTGGTCGCCGGAGAAAGTCTGTCTATTCAGGGTGTGACCTTTACTCTGGCTTTCTATGGGGCTTTCAGGGTTGATGAATTGATGGCTAAGTATAGGAGGGAGCTGGAGAGGGGACTGCAGCTGGTGAATATTCAATGGTTGGAAGGTTCTCTCGCGATTAGTATTCCTCGCTCCAAGACCGACCAAGTAGGCAGAGGTGACCACATCTTCTTGCATAGGGCGCAGAGTATTCCTGCTGCCCATTGAGCAAACTAGAGGCGTTTCTGGTGCTTAGGCCCCATGGGATTGATAGCCCCCCCCTGGAGCATGCTGGTGGATCGCCATTGACAAGGTTTCAGTTGTCCAAGGTACTTGATGGGGCACTGTGGGCAGCGGGGTTTGACCCTGAAAAGTACGGTTCTCACTCTTTTAGGATCGGGCGGCCACTGCTGCAATGGCAATGGGGCTCATGGACTCAGCGGCACAGAGGATTGGCAGAGGTTCCTCTGACTGCTACAAGTGTTACGTTAGGTGACACATATTGTAGGATTGTGACTTACTGACATTTTTCTCTCACCCCGTTTTCTTTCCTGTGGACCCAGATGGAAGGCGCAAGGATGTGAGTCGACAGCTGGCTTTCAGTGCAACCCCTGTGCATGCGGAGGTGGCAGAGATGACAGAAGTGTTGGTATTGGGTCATTCTTAAGGATGTTTATTTTGCAGGTTTTGCAGACAAGGCTCGCCATGCAGGTTACTGATGTAGTTTCATGGGCAGGGAGGGCTGCATTTCATCCATTGAAGTCCCTCATTGGACTCAATGCTTCTCAGAGGGTATCCGCCCTGTGATAGTGATAGTGCATCTAGGAGGTAACGACTTGGTGGATATTGGCAGAAGGGAATTATTTAATATATTGATTACTGAGATAGGCAGGCTTGCAAATAAACTCCCTAAATCAGTCATCGCATGGTCTCACATCATCCAGGGGTTGCAGTGGAGGGGTAGTGAGTCAGTCAGGGCACTCAACCACTCCATTAAGCGGATTAATAATAAAGTTGATACGTTTGTCAGGACACCAAGGCTGCAGTCCATCCCTCATGGCTGCATCAAGAGGGAGCATTTCTTCTTCCTGAATAGAAGGGCCGGACTGGCTACCGGGCGTTTTGGTGTGCCGCCAAGCTGGGGGCTGATTTCGTTGATGGGGACCTGCGTGTGCTTAAAACCATTCATTTTGCTTTGTGTATTTAGAAGCACATGCAGGTCCCCATCAACAAAATCAGCCCCCACCGAGGGGAAATCAACCCCCAGCTTGACAGCACACCAAAACGCCTGGTAGCCAGTCCGGCCCTGATCCATTATCGAGCCTTGATGATGAGATCTTTCTAGAAAACCTGCCGGCCCGGTTAATTCATTGATCATGTTAACATAACCAATTTTGGGGGAGGCCAGCTAGTGGATGAACTATGCTGGCCTGTGGCGGGTGAGGTCATGTTGATGGGTCAGGTTGGGTCCATATTAAGCACCTTTTTTGCCTTGGCTAAACATTATAGCTGTGTCACAGGGAACTCCAAGGGGTGCTTGCAGCAAGTCAATTGGGTTTGGATTGATCGCTGCCAACAGCACAGGCGCAATGGGCACCAAACTAGCTCAGGCCCTTGGGAGGATCATGAGGGGTGTAGGGGGTGCCAGATGTAGGTATCCTGGTGGGCAGACGGGCCTCCTGCACAAGCTTACCCCGGGAGGTGGTGCAGTCAGGGGGGTCCTCCCCTAAGGAGGGACCCACCCAGGTTCCTTCAGCAGGTAAGGCAGGTGTTTGGAGTAAAGGGCGCTGCTGGGACCAGTCATGATCTCACTTGAAGGCCCAATGTCTGAATACGCAGGAACAAGCATGGATATGGTTAGCAATTTAATGTATTAGCGTTTCTAGGCTAGACATCGAACAAAAATGTAATCAATGTTGTATGATATATAGGTTACTGCATATAATCTTTGAAGTGACACATATTTAACTTTGAATTATTTGTGTTTGCATAATATATGTGGCCGGGGGTCCACGAGCCCTAACACAAAGAAGAATAAAGGTGTATTTTGTGTTTAACTATGACGTGGTGTAAGGGAGGGTGAGTTGTGGGGTGGGACGGATGCCTGTGCAAAGGGTGGGCGTTGGCGATGCCAGGCCATATGGTGGCCTCAACCCTGAAGAAACATGGGGCCAGATGAACTAAGAATTATTACGGTGGCTCTGATTCTGCATTTGCATGACCAAAAATGCCTTTTCAGATGTATTATTCCTAATTTAGGAGTCAGAAAAGTATTTCCCACCCCTAAAATTGTGAATGGATACCAATTTGGTATCTGGATGGGGCGTGGTGTAGGCATCCCTTTCAAATACCGAACTAGTTGGCATGCCATGTGCCAATTTTTTTTGCTGCCAAAATCTGGAGCAAAACATTGAAAAGGTATCAAGACATCAAGGGGCATATTTACAAGGGATTAATCCCTGCTTTTTTGGCTTACAAAGCCAAAAAAGCAGAGCTAAAACCAGCGCCTTGTTTACAAGAGGGTGCTAACATGCATAATTGCACGTTAGCACCCTTTTTCCCAATGCCTGCCTTTGCATCTCCAATGAAATGCAAAATGGGCGATCCTGGGCGTACCACGGATGGACTACCTTGCAAATATCGCTGATGTTTACATCGCAATATTTACAAGGCAGCCCACATGATTTTAGCACACGTTAGATTTTGGCGAAAAGTTCAGTTTTTGCCAAAATCTAACATCTGCTAAAATCCTGATTTAGCCATCCCATCCCTAACATGAGGGGTGGATTATGCTGATATGATCCTGTGGGTCGTTCCAGCAAGGTTATCACCATTTTGCAGGGAACATCACTGGATAACCAGCGATGTTCCCTGCAAAAGGGCGATAACCTCGCTATCTCTGGAATTTTTATCACCCTGGAGTAACGCGTTGTTAATTACGCGCTACCAGGGCGATACATTCCAGAGATAGCCTGCAATAATAAAATTATCGCTAAGCACGGCCAGCGATATTTATCGCTGGCCGTTGTTAATATGCCCCTAAGGGAGGTAATAATCTACCATGCACAATAAAAAAGGTCGCAATGTACTAAAGTTTTGGCTGGCACGCTCATTGAATGTGATGCAAAAAATATAGTGTAATCATTTACTATTTAAAAATGCTTGAATGTGTGTTCCTGGCATTCTTCTTGTTCAGTTTCCATTTGAAGTATTCGATACATGTTGAGGCCGTGCGCACCCAGGTCAAAGGGGACTAGAACTGACATGCAGGTCTGGCTCATGCACAGTAGCAAAGGTCTTAATTTACTCATACTTGCGCGGGTACGCTAATGACACAAAGTAGCGCAAAAGATAGTGTCTAGTTATTCACAGTTTTAAAGACGCTAACATGTTGTGCCATCTGAGTGCCACTGCCGTCAACACTTTAGTAATCCGGGACACGCTGTTCTGTTTGTGTCACATCTACATTTACCTTAGTCCAGTTTCTACATTTAGGGATTTCACTGGCTGAATGTCTATCAAAACTAAAGTTTATCGTTTTCTTTCCATACCTAGGGAATCTAGGAAAATTATGTTCATATTTGCTTTCTTTAACGCAATAGAAGGGTAATTACACTATACTTCCCTAAAATGTTATCCACTTCGCATGATAGCGAAAGCCTTTAAAAAGTGGACATTTTTATCTTGTGGGTATGTGTTGTGGTAAGCACGTCGCTTGTTATTAACACTGCACTCAGGCATAGAATGCCCTCATATTAAAGGTGTGCTACTAAAAAGGGGAACAAAGGAATAACCAACCTGCATAAAATGGTGTGAACCCCGCATGGCAATAATACTCAAACACATGCAGATGTTTCTTATAAGGAAAATAAATTCATGTCGGAAAAAAAAGAAAATTTGCAGCATATCATATGGTAATGTACCAATGATTTAAAGATTCGCTTTTTTCCAGCAGCTGCTGATTAGGTATCTCCTCAGAGATCTCAGACATAAAATCCATAGTTGTCCTCAATTTCTCTAAAGCAAGCAGATGGAAGATCCAACGCACTTGATATATATAGTGGCGTTTTACGAGGTGTCTCAAAGGGCTTTCTGAAGACTTAATTAAAAAGACGGTCACATTTCCGTACGGTTCCTCGTGTGAAGTGGATCGATGCCACTTCAGTGGCTGTCGCTATACATTATTTGCGTGTTCTGTAAAACTCAGGAGACGTTTTACATTGGTTGACAAAAGTAGATTCCAATGATGCAAAATACGATTGTAAATCATCATTTTAAAACGTCATTAACCCTGCTAATGTATTTCAGCTGCTGTACAGTCCAGCTTTAGCCCTCTATCTAGAGCCACGCCCATCTACAGCGAGATTTAACATAAGAAGTGCAGGTCCCATTTTCTGCACGCCACCTTTACCTTTTTGGATTTACAAAATTTACGTTGACAATTTTTCTTTCCTCTTATTGTCTCTTTATTACTTTTTTGGAAGCTGTTTAGCTATCATTAATTAATGGTCAGCCAAATTAATGCTGTGCACACAAAAATATTAGAAATGTCCTCCTTGTTTCTCTGCCAGGGTCCCTGGTAATGTTCATTCTGACTGTTGGGTATTAAGTGGGATTATTTCAGGCAACTCATGATGAAATCCCAATGGTGTCGTATTTGGCTGCTCACATAGGAGAATAAGGAAAACTCTCCATGCACATATTTGAATATACTATCCCGGATCTTGACGTGAACATCCCATTCTTCTGATAAAAATAAGCAAATTATTGTGGACAGAGGAAGTCCTTGTAGGTATAAGGTAAATTGCTTACTTTTTTCTTCAGATTTGTTAGCGTTACATTGATGTGTTATAAGGCTTTCCTAAGGAGAAGATTCACTGACTCTTCCCCAGGTGCGATTCCAAGCCTTAGCATTAGGGCGCCACCCTTGTGAGTGTTGTGAGTGTTGTGAGGCATGGATGTTATTTGGTAAAAGCAATTATCATCTGCATGCCTAACAAAACAACTCTGTAGCGTGGTGACTGCCTTTCTATCACCCTTCCTCATTTGAGGGTCAGGCAGCCAGGCACATGCATTTGTGACCATGTGCCAGGTAACATTTATTTTATTTTAGCTAAGTAGAGCTGACCTAGCGGCATCCCAGATCTTCTTTAATTGTGAGCCCTCGTGGACTACTTACTGATGACGCACACCAGCGTCATATTTTAGGAGTAGCCCGGGAGTTGTAGCGCATCAGCCTTGTACTTCCTGGGGCTGCTTGTCAGTCATTGCTGAGGCTGTCTCACCATCCGGCCCTTTCACAGGTCACCACAGGGTGGGGTGGGGACAGCAAGCATCACTGACCCCACCCACCCTGTGACGACCTGGGAAGGGGTGCGGTTACAGGTAGCTGCTTGTGACACCCCTGTGTGTGCATTTATGGAATCCTTTTTAGGTCAAGCTTTGATCAACCTGTTATATCTCTTCTTTAGGGTTTGGCAATCCCACTGTTTAGTCATTGGTTATCTGTGGCATTCAGAAATGCTGGCTTGTTATTGGTGCATTTCTATAAAAGTCCCTCCTTTGGGTGCTTAGCTCTTTTTCCGGCGATTTCACTTAAAGAACGTTTTGTTTGGCCATCACACTGTACAGAGTAGCATGGTGATGGCCCCTCCTCCTGTTTGCCCATTACATTCACAATTCCTCCTGGTTGTCCCAACAACTTAACAATACCCCTCCAATATCTTTCAATCGATTTAGCGCTATATAAAACTGCACAAATAAATTGTGGGAAGCTTTAGCAGTGAAGTGATTAATGTAAGATGCTGTATATAAAAACCCTATAAATAAATTAATAGATAACACTCCATAGTCTGCCTCTACATCTGTCTCGGTGTTCTTTGTTTACTGTGAACTGCCATGCCCCTTCTCCCAGTAGGATTTCACTGTGGTTGTATCTTACTTTCTACTGTGAATTGTGTCCTGATTCATGTATTAAAATATAATGTGCTGCTGGCACAATGACGGTGGTGAGAGGCTCCCCCGCTGAACTCTGATTTCCTGGGTGAGGCAGAGAATGCTCCACGCACGCCACCCAGCTATAATAGCAGAGGCCGCCCCCGAAGGGGGCCTCTAAGGCCGGCACCATAACGGACGCCAGAGCCCACAAGGAACAGATCCGGTTTGCACTGTTTAGCGCCGCCGGAAATTGCCAGACGCTGTGAAAAACCCCGAGGCCCTCTCCTCCCATTCCCCAAGAACAAAGGGAAGAAAGAAAGGGGGAGGGGGATATAAGGCGACACTCCACCTGTGCAACTCACCTTTTACATCAGGGAGCTGAGGGAGTGGCACCAACAGTTTTTGAGTGCTGGCGAGCAGCAAGGGTCAGAGACCTCTCCACTCCGATTGTGCTGGTAATCTTGCCGGCCTGTGTCTGCCCAGCTCACTGTGCCTGTTCTCTGATAACCGGGCTGTCTGGGTCCAGGACGCAAAAAGCGCAGTTCCACGATCCCAGTAGAATGGAGGAACTCCTGCGGCCTCAAACCTCAGACGAGCGATGTGTCCAACGTCTCTCCATGATTCCCCCGATGGATGCCCATCATCAACAACAAGGTATCGACCCTGGGGAGGCCAGCTCGCGTGCACCCCGAGGAATCCTGGCAGTGGCCGACAGATATTGATTGTTAATTAACTGCTTTTCCTGTATCTTTGCTGCTTGGGACACTTTAACTGCAGAAAGTCGAGGAGGTGACTCGGTACCCAGTGATAATGCACAGAAGTCCAACACACCTGTATAAATGGAATCTCTTTTGGTAGCATTAAACCGTACTCCTAAAGGGGCTTTTAGCCAAATTCTGCTTTTGAAAATCAGCCCACCGTGTTAACCTTCTAATGCTCTTCCACCCAAGTCCTTTTGTGAGGCATGAATATTTCCACACTCCAATATACAAATCTGTGGAGCCTATTATATATCTAGAATAAACAATTTGTGTTATTGGCTAAAGGCGAACCCATAATCTAGTGCCTAATCGTGATATCCTTTGGTTGATGATGTAACATGTATAGCTGAACCTGGCGTGGATTAAGCACGGCCACATCCATTTTGTTCATTAAAGGCAATTGAAATTCTAAATCTTTAGCTCCATTTAATTATTTAAAGACCTCATTTATATTTTCATTCCAGCAGACTCTAAACAATGTAAGGCCGTGTGTTGTGCTACCCCTTTTTTGCCCCGGAGCGGTCGACGGAAGGCTAAACAATGCCCTTTCTCTACAATATGCAGTTTGCCGAAAGGCCAACATATGTTAATATATTTGGGCATGATTACTTGGAGCGCTGTCCAAGTGCTGTGCCCATAATATTGGGCCCAATTCACCGTAGTTTTGCACATGTACATGAAACTACCACAACATAACATATATTACCAAGTAGAATTATCTCGATAAATATTGTAATTGTGTTTATATGGTGCATCCTGCCCCTGCCAAGACATCGAAGCGCTTTGGGCGAGTAGTGCCACTGCCTCTATCAGATCAGATTCCTGAAACCCATCTGCACAACCAAGTTTCATATTACTGTAGGGCTGCCCCGTTCCAGTATGATCGCACTGTAGTGTGCTTCAGAAGGGGCCCCTCAACTATGAGAATCATAGCTACTTTCTCCAATGGATCTCCAGATTTTGGACTTTAGCGATCTCCTAATCAACACCTTTCGTGAAGTGCAATTCCCTCCAAGGTCTACACGCACACACATACAAAGCTATTTAAATTGCGCAATGGTCGTAGCTGTATTTAGCCTGGGAGGATGAATTCTCGGCACTCCGCCTTATTTTACACCTCTAGCTGCAAACTCCCCTGGTAGTAATATTGCTGAGGATGCATTTCTGACCTAGTTGTGTACCTATTAAGTCACACCAAACTACTCTGCTTTTCCGTCGAATATCTAACAGCTGAATCTGTTGTGAAGTTCAATATAAAGGTGTTTCCAGTCTAAGCGAACCATTATGAGACCCCGTAACTCATTGGCTTTCATCTCTCTTTAACTGGATTTAAAAGCATGGTTTACTTCCGGCAAATACTGGCTATGCTGCTTGAGCTATAACTCCCTAGTACCCAGGTGCACCGTTATAGACCGCTGGAGATTGGGACTAGTTTGTGAGCGGTGTAATCCTGAAGCTCGTGTCTTGAAGTGAATGGGCCTCAGATTGACTAATTGTCATGAACAAGGGCAGATTGACTAACCTTGCGTAGTCGAGTACAGCAGGAGCGATGATGCTAGCTTACCCCTTCCATATTAGCGGCGCCCCCGCAGAGCTATATATATGTACAAACTCCACAAGAGGACCACCCAAGGGGAAGGGGAAAAAGTGGAGAAAGAAAATATAACGGAGTAGCAGCCAGAAACCATCTACAGCAGGAGGTGATAGGGTAGGTGATCACTCTAGGCGTCTGTATACTGTTTCCTGGAGAAAGAAACAAGGAACACACATCAGTCTTCCCCCCACCCCTAGAAACCTGTACTATATAAAAAGATATATAAATAAACACTCACTGAAGATGGCTGCCACAAACACTCTTGGAAAAAGGCACAAAAGGAAAAAATAAAGCATAAAAGAAAATAGGACAGGAATACACTGGGATCTACGCTCAGGTAGGTTAAAGCATCATCTGTAAGCCTGGTAGTAGATAAGAGAAAGAGACTGCTATCCAGAATGAGGTCTCTTCAGGTTTTGATGCTTCAGCTGCGTAAAAAATGATTCAAGAATCAAAAGTTGTACTTTTCTTCTCAAACGTCCCGTATCTCCCAACGTGCAAAATCCGAGCCTCTCAATGGCGTTGTGCAATATAGCAAAAGACGCAAAATCCGTGTGCTCTTGACGGCAGTTCAGCAAGCACAAAAGAGTACATAAACAAAGTTCCAACGTTCCAAAGTGCTTGTTAACTCACTAGCGGTTTCACTTTTATCCGGATTACGAATCCGGTCCAACGCGGCTCGAGCAGTGTGTCAAAAAGAGGTGATTTGACACGGCAAAGCTCAGCGAGTCTTACGAGAGTAACTCTTCAGCGGCGAGGCTTCACAAACAACTAAACACAATGTAGCCGTTGCCCTCGTCCTGCAACATAAGTCTCGAATCCCAAGAAATCTGCATAAATAGCAAGTCGAATCTTCTCCAAGTACGAACTGTGGTTTGTTTCAGTGGACAAGCACCGGAGTGAGGGAGGGAGGAGCAATTATAGGAAGTAGCCAGAGCAGAGGATAGTAGAGATAGACAACAGACCATACCACAGGCATTCTGGGACTTGTAGTCGGGAGGCCTAGGGAGCCGGAATCGTGACACTAATAAAAGACACTTGAGGCCAAGTGCACAATGGGGGTTATACACGAGAAAAGGATTTAGTGAATAACACATCCAGAACTTTTTGTTAACCTGAGAATGGGCCCTACTTGGCACAGTGTTCTTTAATTGCACGGTTACTGCTTCTTGTCTTGCTTCACATATAACCCTACTCTAGTCTGTGAAACCAGTGATACCCGCCTGGGGACATAACCCTCCAGCTGTGGTAACTGCTTTATCGATCTTACCTGCACCCAGCTGCACTCGGAGCAGAGTCCAAATGATAAAGCATCTAAAGCGCGCACCTGATCCCTTCTGCAGTAACCGAGGACCCGCGCTTACCTCACAGAAACAGCACCACTGCCCAAAACTTCTAAAATATATATAACCATACTGGTGGTGGCGTCCCTATTGCACTTGCACGGTGCTCTGTCCTGCACCATCCTTGGCCTAGCGCCCCGTGGCCACTTACCCATGATGCAAAGCTACCACCTACCAGTTGCGCGCAAACTTGATACTGGCATCGAGGCTCGAGGGCACCTTCATTCCTTCTGGGTCTACCAAAGCTGGCCTTTTCAAATATAGATAGGTCAGGTCCCCGGCGCCCTTCAGTAGCACCAAACTTGGTCTCACCGCACTACCCCCGGTTTCAAAAATAGGTACAGGGGAGGTGGTAGCAGGGAAGACCAATGTCTAATAGGAGGGTACCCCAGATAAATGGGGGCAAATGGAGGTGGTGCATAGAACAGTGACAGTGAAAGTTTGGCGCCCCCTGTTCTGTGCTTTGCTTATTGGAAAGCTTAACTTGGAAGAGCGCTTAAACTTGAAAGACAATCCCCATTGCAATTTCTAGTGTCTTGACCCCCCGCATGCAAGCATAGGCAAACTGTTGAAGCCAGAACGAGAATAACAGTCCCGTTGCATGCTGTGCAGTAAGGAAGCACATGGCACCATCATACCATGTTATGGCAGCATGGGGAGATGGGGGATTAACCGAGTACGGACAGCGACCTCCTGGTATTACATAGGAATGACACCTGCGCACGTGGAAGCAGTAATGAGTCATAGGAAATCCCCCCCGGCCATATGAGGACTGTTGGACATATGGGACCCTCCAGCAATGTAAATAGCGCCCAGGGTTGCCCGGCTCGGTGCGCAGAGTGAGTACATCGTACAAAAAAATGGGGGGTAAGAATAGACGCTGCTGAATAGGTTGGACCAGTAATAAGACAGAAGTCCTCACCTCCGCCTCATTAGGACAGTAATCTAACAGGCTGTCCAAAAGATAGCAGTTCCAGGGATGCGGGTAACAATAAATATATGTTATTCATCGCCAAGGTTCCCTGGGGTGCTTGTACTTACCGTGGGATGCCTGCGTATGTGGTATCACACCTCCATAACTGGTATTTGACTGTTTCCCAATTTTGATTTCATGTATGACCCATGGCGAGAGGAGACAGTGCCGTAAGACTCCAAACAGGACACAAGCATGCCACAACATAATGATGAGGACGGAGCAGAGCACACCATGGCGTTTGGGGGAAGATTGCCATCAGACCTTACCAGACGTCAGCCTCCCGGAGACACAGATAGAGGTAGGTATCCTAGCTCTCGAATGGAACAACAGCATGGGCAGGCCTACAGAAAGAGCAACGGAGGCGCAAAGTGACGACACAGTGTAAGGGGAGCCGCAGGAAGATGGAAGCCTCCCTGGCGGTGTGGTGGAAACAAAAGGTGTATTGGGTTGGTTATGGAAACACACTGACAGAGTGGTGTGTAGAAGGAGGGCCACTCACTCTGGAATGCCTTTCGGCAGGGTGAGTACGCCTGCCAAAAAAGCGGGGTAGCAAACGGAGACGGCACTCGCAGTCCAGCCCCCGCCAGTTGGCAGGGCACAGAAGAGACTAGCAAGGTAGCGAGTTGTGGCCTGGCTTCAGGGAAAGGCTACCCCCCACATGCAAAGGGCCGTGGAAAACAACAAAAAACAATCTACAAGCTGTCAGGGTGATTTACGACCCGAGGATATGCAAATGAACAAAAGACAAACCAGTGATTTATGGCCTGCCGATGATTTATGGCTGATGATTTATTATGCCCATGCAGAATGATTTATGACAACAAAATGATGACAGATTTGTGACACAATTATATATGACATCCCCATGATTTATGACCATGATTTATGGCTGCTGATTTATGATGATTAGGCAAAGCGATTTATGACAACAAAATGAGGACAGATTTGTGACAGAATGATTTATGATACCCGATGATTTATGACTCATGATTTATGATGTCCAAATGACACTCAGTGATAACCAATTGTGATAATGTATGGTAATGATTTATGACCCCGGCCCGAGAAGGTGTCCAGGGGAGTTGTACAAATATGACGTATGTAAATTAGTAGAAAAAACTGCGGACACAACCACCAAAAAAAACAATGACTGTTGGCTGTGTGTAGTAATACAGGTACACAGGTATGGTTCGGTTCCTGGAATGGGCGCAGTGCGGCTGTTATTGAATTGTTGAAAAGACAGTTGTGACTCCAGAGAGATGGCCGGTGAGTTTCGCCATGCAAGTCTGCTGTGTGCTCAAGCTCCCCGCCGTTTCACGTCTTTCTTTTTCTGTGCTTTATAGTTTAATATAATACCGTGTTATGAAAAGGCGGCATGCCTATTATGTTGCTCGCTCTTCCCCAGCCTTCTGTTCCATTGCCTTTCGTGTTTCCACGCCTAATGCAGCAACGAAGAGCAACTTTAGCTTCTGCTTCTGGAAAAGGTCAGACTCTGCTGGTCTTCATTTTAAATTGCTGATTGTTTAGCCAGGATTCAACAAGAAATGGTACACTGCATATCTTAATCTTAAGCCGCTGATAGTGTGTGAAAGCACATGAAAAGCTTTGAAATGCAAAAGGCTTTGAAATTCACCCAAGAGCTTTTCATCGGCACATCTCTTGGGAGTTTCAAAACATTGGAG
The DNA here is from genome assembly GCF_964263255.1 of Lissotriton vulgaris. NCBI lineage: Eukaryota > Metazoa > Chordata > Amphibia > Caudata > Salamandridae > Lissotriton > Lissotriton vulgaris. The sequence continues at coordinate 691,451,794 of NC_141694.1, forward strand.
TTGGGAGAGGATTCCCTGTGTGTGCATTTGTGATTGCACTCTGTAGAGTTTGCAGGAGTTTCCCAAAAGTATTTTAAATTTACCGCACAGTATGTATGTAATAAGCCAGCTACCTCTAAGCTGCTGCACCCTTTTGAGTAAGAGCTCCAGTTTCCAAATTGCTATTGCATGTAACTAAATGATGACATATTTCTGATTTATTTGTTAAAGGACGAATTGAATTTTCAGTAACATTTTATACTTGAACTCAATGGGACACTACATTTTCTTATGCGAAGGCAGATGTGAAACTGTTAATCCAGGAAGTGACTGCTTAGTCTTAGCTCTACTACTCTCTGTTTGCCATACACTCACTCTTCAAATAAGTTACAGACTGTTACTCAGTGCAGTATTGCATTGAAAATAAAATACTCTGCTAGAACAACATAAGAGAAATTAGAACTTTCTAAGGGAGCCCAGCGCTGTGATACTTTGATGTATGCACTGTGCGCTCTCAGGTAGCGCTCATTCTTTCTGCCCTTTAACACTCCAGCAGCCAGAATAAACAAACGCTAGTAAAGAAAAAAATACAGGCATAGTTATGAGGGCCTCTGCAGGGGCGGCCTTAGGCATGTGCAAGCTGTGCACCTGCACAGGGCCACCAAACCCCAGGGGCAGCCACGCCAATATATATCCTTAATATAATAATCCTCTGAGGATAGATACATATTTGCGTGTTGCGGCCCCTGGCAGGGATTTGGTGGACTCCGGCTCTGTTACACTTCCAAACACCCTGACCCCCCCCCCCCCACACCTTCACTGGCCTCCGCGCTCCGCTCAGACCTCCTTTTCTGGGGCCCCCTACCTATGCTCCCTGCCCAGGGCCGCCATGAGCCTAGAGCCGCCCCTGGTCTCTGGGACTCCTTCTGCATGTTTGTACTAAAGGTAAGCAGCCGTAACATGCGCCAATTCTTTTTTCACTTCACAGCATCTTGCCTTTGCAGAGAAATGCACTCCTTGAACATGTTGGCTCTTGTGTTAGGACATGACTGCAGCCTAGGCTTTTCTTCATAAATACATTTTGGCGAGCAGAAGGGCACTGTTGGATTGCAACAGCAGTTCAATGCTTACATTGTATGTGTGTGTCTTTAAGAATAAAAATTACTTTTCACCAAAAATGTTAAAACACCCCTGTAATGTGTGATAATATGCTGCATGGCTAAACACCTCTAAGGTCCCAATGGCGAGACTTATTGCATTGCAAATGCTTGTTATACAGACAGTCATTGCCCGAAAGGGAGGACTGGGGAGGGGGGTTGGCATTACTAAACTGGGAGATGTTGGTAAGCCCCCACTTTTATTTACCCCTCGTCCCCCTTAACATGAACTCATTCTTGTCCATGTTTGGGTTCCTGGACATTTGGGAAAGTTCCAGTAGGCACAATGACTCCCTTCTGAGAAATACTAATGAATCAGATGTTGATGTTTCTCTCCATTTCCGATCCTGTGCTCCCCCAGCCCGTGTGGTGCACCAGCCTCCCCTCCCACACCAAACAGTTTACAGAGAAAATGTGAAGTTTCACTAGAACTGAACTGTGGGCATTGAACCACTAGGTACCCACTCCTGCATTTAATGTCTTTTCATTCTGCTCATAGTATTATGTGAACAGAGTCTGTTCACTGCAGAGGCACTATTTGCGATTTTTTTCACACCCCCAGTAGCACTTTTACAGCGAAAAGGAATGAGGTATTGACTCAAGGGTAGCCAATCACTACATGAAGCAGCCAAGAGCCCAATATTACGCATGTACCACATTACAAGTAACACATCAGTGCTTGGTGAGACCTGGTTGCTCTTTTCAGATGTATAAACTGGTTTATGGACCAGTCAGTGTGTTTTTATGAAAGCAGCTCTCTTCTGGCACGTTACTTAAAATAAATGTCTTTCCGTTTACGGTGCTTTATAGTTGTTCCCTGAGTACACCAGCGACGCGGTGTGGCCAAGTGACTGTTTTAGTGCTGGATCCTGCCTGGAGGCACCTTAGCAGCAAGTAGTGCCTTTCTTGAAGGATGCCTTTGAATAGATGGCAGTTTTGTTTCTTGTGTGCAGGGGCAGATTTATGTTGATAATGCGCCTCGTTTGCGTCACGCAACTGCGGCGTAAACTTAGCGCATCCCTACGACCCATTTACAACGTGATGCATCTAGGCAGATGAGTCACGTTGTAAAGCCCTGCGCCACTTGTGGGCGTTCCGGCGCAGGGTGGGCGTTCTGGGGCAGGTGCGCCTCGCAAAAGTGGCTGAGTGACTTTCAGGCCAATGCTGCGTCAAAACCCTGCGCCTGCTTGAAGCAGGCGTAAGGCTTGAAGCAGCATTGGCAGTTACGGCACCCCCAAGCCTTGCTGGAGCTGAGTCGCGCTTGCTACGCAACTCCAGCAATGCACCACCTTTACGGCACAGATGCGTCACGCATCTGTGCTGTTTTTGCCCCATGGTGCGCCGCATTGTAAATGCGGCGCACCATGGGTGGCGGAGCAGCGGCGCAAAATAACTGGCGCATCCCTGGGGATGCGCCAGTTATCATAAATCTGCCCCCAAGTTCTTTTAAATTGTAGAAGGGCTGACCATGGATCTGGTTTGCTTGTAACAGGTGCACAAAGCGTACTTTGTTAATTTGACACCCCATAATATGTGAGTTCAAGAAACCTCAACCGTTTACTCTACATCTTCATTGGGGGTCGGCAGAACATTTCTCAGTTCAGGTTTAAATACATAGCAGCCAAGGTTTCAGATTGCTAATGTGGGACATTTTCATAATTTCAGTTTAATTATGACTGACAGTCAATGATTATGAGTGACACTTCCTTGCGAGCAAAAACCAAGTAATGAAGATGAGGGAAACATAAATACTAGAAATTACACTCATTTGAGCAACGAAAAACTGTAAGATCCTAAAACTGCTGCAAAGCACCAGAAATGGAAGGGGACCACCCTAGTGCCCTTGTAACCTGATGGTACAGTAAAACAAATATGTAGCCAATAACAATCAAACAGATCATGACTTGCCTGTACGCCTTTTTGATAAGTTTAATTAAAAACCAGCCTGCACCAACTGGGCCTCCCGACTCCTCCCTGGCAATCAATCAAATGAATTCAGCATCATGAAACACAGAAAGTCCTTCCAGGCTCTTCGTGTGCGACCTGACTGACTGTAAGCAAACTGAAACAGGATCTGAGAGTCCCCAGTGAAGATCTCAGCTGCCTCAGCCTGCCAATAAATTATGATAATCATTCACAAACATCTCAAGGGGAAAGCCTTATTTATCCATTGAGTCAACAGACTGGTGTTCTCATACATAGCTGGCAGCATGCTAATGCTAATACAGCGCTTTGGAGATTTTAAAAAAATGCTTGTATTTTGACATTGTGACAGAGCTATGAAAACAGAAACATTTAGGTGCAATACACTGTAATGTGAACATGTTATGCAACTAAAAAAAGTAAGTCCAGTAATTGAAATACTTCAGACATGCTGCCTGCCTCTGTGTGCAGCTTTTGAGCAAGGGTTTCCCTTACAGCAGACAGTCATGACAGCTGAGAGCAGCACCCGGCAAGCATCCGGAGAGAGGGAGGCTGAGGCTGCAGTGCACACAATGAAAGTACATTAAATTGTGGACTGACTAGGAGCACAGCAGCTACCCATCTTGCTGCAGCACTGGGCAAGCTGCGCCTCATGAGAGAGACTGAGAGGGCGAGGCAGGTGCTGCACACACACTTAACAGTGACACTTACTGGCCTGTGTGAGCGCAATTAATGGGCCTACCACCTGCGATGCCGGATATCCCCCTGGATGGACAGTGCACTGGCCGTGGACAATCCATAACTTTTGACTTACCACTGCATACCTAACTGCAGTGCAGGCTCAGTTGAGGCACCAAACAGGCGGATGCCGAGTCATGTGTGCCGATGAGTCCAAAAGTAGTAGTAACCAGTGCTTTAAATGGGCCGGTACTCACCGGTACTAAGTACCAGCACTTCTGAATTTCCTATCCTTGAGCACCGGAAAATCTCCTTGTCCAAACAGAGTACTGGTACTCAAGGGGCAGTAATGCAGAAAGGAAATTGGTACGTGCTGAAGAGCAACACAGCTGACAATGAGTGATAACTTGCACTGCGCTAATTCGGCCGCAGACCCAGGCGTGCAACGCCCATTGGGATTAAAAGGCTTCAACCCCCCTCATATGTGTCAACCCGACTGAGACAGCTTCCTGGGCACACACACAGCCGCACCCGAGTACTTCACAGGTCTTCAAAAGACCATTGATTTGCTAACGAGGCTATGTTGTTCTTTCACCCCTGCATCTTTACTCTGCTGATAGCTGGAAGAAAGGGCTCGCCCCCACCCATCCCCCCCCACCCAAGTGGCGCGCTAGTACATCAGAGTATGCCAACACATGTCTGGAGCATGGTTGTAGGGAAGACCTGGTGACAGAGACACTGAGGCAGAGAGGATGGGAATCAAGGTTTTGTAATGCGAGACCAGCGAATGTACCGATTTCTAAAAACAAAAGTATTGAATGCAGTTGGCTGTTGAAATGGGTCGTTGCCAGTAGAAGATTGATTCAGAGAGTTGAGGCAAATAAGCAATCAATGAAGCCTGTTCCTCCATTATCAAATGTTGACAATGATAATCAGGTTCACTATTTTAAAGCAAGACTATTTTCTCAAGCTTCCTTGTGCATAAGTGCTCGTGTGTCCCTGTTAAGCATGGGCGAATTTTGCGAATCTCGCGTTCGCGAATTTTGCGGATTTGCGAATTCGCAATCCGCAAAATCCGCGAATTCTCGCGAATTTGCGGATTTTTTTTTTTTGTGTTCGCAAGTGTTTCTGCCAGTTCGCGAGGATTTGGTACTAGTTCGCAATTGCGAACTTACTTGTCGGCTCGCAACGGTCGCGACTATGTTGTTTCTACGTCTGGTTCATCATCACAGCCTCCCAGCACCCTCTGTTTCACCACTGGCACCCTCTCTTTGACCCATGCCACCCTCTGTTACATCAATGCCACCCTCTGGTTCATCATCACTGACTGTAGAAGATGGGGGGGAAAAGCAAGCCCACCTGCCCTGCTTGAACTGACATGAATTAATTTGGGGGTAGTTTATTAACAACACCTGCCCTGCCCCAACTGACAATAATGAATTAGGGGCTAATTAATGTGTCACTGAAAGAATTTGAAGTTCCAGCCTGGCACCTGCTTGTCTGCTCCTTTAGCTGTAAATCAGGACCTTTGTGGCATACAGTTAAGGTCAGAGCAGGGTCACACAATAGTTGCAAGCAGGCAACCGAATTCTGGAGGGCCCCCTCAGGAAGCACTACAGGGAATCGTTACAAATCATGAGGTTGACCTTTTGCACCTGCTCATTGCTTTTGCTTTTGCAAAAATCGTTTTTCGGTTTTTTCGCGCTATTCGCGGGGCGCGGCGTCGTGCGAAACCGACCGCGGAAGCCGCCAATTCGTGCGAATGAGCTTTTTATTTTTTTGCGGCTTGTTGTTTCGCGAGTTTTTTTGCAGTATTCGCGAGCCGCTTGCAGCGCAACACGCAAATTTACCCCAAGGTCGAGTACGGGCGCGGCCATTTTGTTTGCGTGACGTATTTCCGTTTCCGCCCGCTATGTATAATCTCGCGCAGTAAGCGCATTGCGAGTAGAGGTTAGCACGAGATCGCGAGGAAAATCTCGCGCGAACTTACTTTCGCGCTCGTGAACGGGCGCCGGCCATCTTGTTTTTCATTCATTTCCTGTGTCTGGGCATGGTGTTTAATCCTCTTGCTATCTTTGCCATCCTTTGCTTGTTTTCAGTTTTTTTTTAACGATTTTGCTTCTTATCTATCCCTCTCTTTTCCTAGCTGTATATTTTTGTCTTTTCTGCTATTTTTCTTTACTTTTAAACTACTTTTTTAAACTCTTTTCTTTTCTTCTTCCCTATCCTATTCCTTCCTAATTTTCTACTTCCTACCTTACCTGCCCAGACCATGGTGAAGCCAGGCGCCGTGAAGCTGCCCAGGCACTTGAGGGCGGCAGCGGCGGCGGGGAGGAGGAGTCCTGGACCCCGTGCCAGGACACCATGCGGTCGATTGAGGGGGGAGCAGGTGATGCGACGGGAGATCTTCAGCCCGGAGGAAGTGGGCGCGCTGGTCTACTTCGTCCAGCGCCGCCTGCCCAGGACCATCGCGGGAGGCGGCAGGATCGCGGCCGGCGGCTACAACATGCGGGAGCGCCGGAAGCGGTGGGAGAAGGTGTGCTGGGCCATATCCCACCTCTACGGGGTCCAGCGCACCTACAGCCAGGTCACCCATCGCTGGACGGACCTCCTGGACCGGGAGCGCGACCTGCTGGACCAGCTCGGCTTGGAGATCCCCGGGCTTGGTGAGTAGTAGTAGCCATTTCATCACTCACTACTATGATGTTTTCTCCTGCTCTGTGTTGTTGTATTGCAAATATTTGTTTTTTACATGGAGCAAGCCAATAATGCCGCTGATGACGATTACATTGTAGTTAAATTATATTTCAAAATCTTCTGTGCATTGCAGGTGCACTGCTCTCCTTCTCAGTGGCGTTGCTACTATGCTTATTTGTTTTCTATTTTGTGGTCTCATTGGCCTGAGTAACTATTATGTATGAGTGTACTTTACAGAACTGCGTAATGCTAGACACTAGGGGGCAAATTACATTTACAAGCCCCTTGCGCCACGTTTACGTTGCCTTGCGTGACGCAACAGCGGCGTAAATGTGCCGCATCCCTGCGAGTCATTTACAGCATGACGCATCTAGGGAGATGCGTCACGTTATAAAGCCATGGGCCTGCACCACAATGGGTGCGTTCCTAGTACGCAGGGTGGGCGGTCCGGCGGCTGTGCGCCTCGCAAAATTGCCTGCGTGAAATCTACAAGATTTAACGCAGGCACTTCTGCGACGCTGCTACGTCAATTCAATTCCTTATGCCTGCTTGAAGCAGGCGAAAGGACTGACACAGCATGTTAAGTATTGGGTGGCCCTGAGCATTACTGGAGTTGCATTGCGTTGGCGACGTGACTCCAGCGATGCGCCGCTCTTACGTGACGAGATGCGTCACGCAAGTGCCTACCCTTGCGCCAGGGCGCGCCGCATTGTAAATGAGGCGCATCTGCCGTGTCGCAAGGGTAGTTTTGCGTGACACATTTGATCTGGCGCATCTCTGGAGATGCGCCAGAACGCGTAAGTAAGTATGCCCCTAAGGTGCAGAATTGCAATTACCGTCGCATCCCTGCAAAGTAGCAGGGATGCGCCATTAATTGTGCGGCCCGCTACCACCACCAAACATGGTGCGCCGTATTTGCAATGCGGCGCACCATGGGCCCAAAACGTCACCAAAGCTTTACTGCTGGAGTTGCGTCGCAACGATGGCGCAGCTCCAGCAATGCTCTGGGGTACCCTATCTCCCCAATGCTGGGTCAAGCCGTACGTCTGCTTCAAGCAGGTGCAGGGTTTGTGTGACGCATCATTGTCCTAAAGGTGACTGATTGAAATTTTGTAGATTTCCCTCAGCCACTTTTAGGATGTGTTCCAGCGCAGGAATGCCCTCCCTTGCGCCGGAACGCCCCCCTGATGGCGCAGGGCTTTATAACGGGATGCATCTCCCAAATGCGTCACGTTGTTATAATATTATACGCCGCACCATGGCGCCCTTTTTTGTTTAGCTGCTGCGTCACAAAAGTCACGCAAGAACGGAGCAAAAGAGCCGCAAGGGGCTTAAATTTGCCCCTTCCTTTGTACCCCTGACAATAAGAAAAATAGTGGCGGTGGATTGATAGTTTGACTATTTAAATGACTGGTAATGTAGCAGGCAACTGTTAGTGTTGTCACTGATCTGACTGAAATCACAATGGAGTTTGTCTGTCACTTTGCGTCTTGCCTGCGGACTGCTGCCTGCCAGTCCTAGGTGAACCTTTCAGTACTTTGTTTAGTGAGTTACGTGACTTTTGAAGTCACAGGTCCGCAAATAAATGAAAAGTAACCCTAATCAATATAATTTCGCGGAAATATTTTGTTATTGTTCTTTTGAAATGTTTGATTTGGTTGACATTGACAAGCAACAATCATCCATGTTTTCTGTTCTTTCTTTCATGTTGTACGTCAGCTCCCCCCAGGGGTGAGGGGAGGACACAGGAGCAGCAGGCGGCGGATGCTGTTCAACAGGGCCAGGATCGGGCAGGCGAGGGCTCCTTTGCTGGCCCCAGTAAGTTTTCATTTTAGACTAGTACCTATTTTTCTAGCGTTCCTCATTTGATTTTTTCAAAATCGTCTTTGATCTTCTTGTAGACTGTATCTAAATTCTTATCCTGCCTCTACTATGACTCCCTGTGGTATTACTAGATTATTCTTATTAGTCTGTCTGTGTAGCTAACTAAGATTGCACGGTTGGCGAAACTCCCATTCTAGTCAGCAATAGCTCTATCAACTTAGTGCAGACCTCTGGGATTGTCCATAATGTCTTTTGAAGTGTTCTATCTGCTTTGAAAATTCCCAACTATAAAATGTGAATGACCACCAAGAAATAATAAGATACTACCTTTTGGTTTGGATAGGAGAACAATCCATACCACTACAGTGGCGCGGACAATTCTTCTGCAGAAACAGAACTATGGACAATAAATAGTGCATTGCTTATGAATTATAATAGGCGCTGTTAGAGTTTCCACATACCTCTGTGATAACAGACTTTGAACCCCCAATGTCCTTACTGACTGACTACTACATAGTGTGGCACAGTCATTTACCTCCCGAATTCATCGATCATTGATCCCCAATGATGATTATTATCCAACGTAGCTGAAGAGTACGGAGTCAGAGTCAAGAAGTGTCAGAGGCACGGACTCATGCTTGCAAAAATTGCAAAACCTTTCGCTCAGTCACTCTAGTCACTCTGGACCAAAAAACACAGAGTCTCTCTAAGTTTAAAAGCTTTATTAAAAGTAAACACATTTATTAAAATGAAGTCATAATTAAAAAACGAAACGTTTAACTGAGAATGTAAAAGTGGTTAGTGCTGACGATTAATTGAAGACATTTCTTGTGGTCGAGCCGAGCTCTCACCTTGTTTCAACTTGATCTTGTTGTTAGAAGTCCATCTTCTGTCTGTGTGGAAAAAAATGGTGCGTGTTAAAAAGCCAGCCTTCATCAGTTGTGACAAAAAGTGCTGCATTACATTGTTTTCACATGTCTTCATTCCTTGACCAAATACTAGTGAGTGGTTTATTCTAACATTCTTAAATGTACTTTGTAGGTGGAACATCAGGTGGCGGGGCCAACGCGGAGGTGGTGGTGGTGCTCGACACGGAGGCGGAGGGCAATTCCTCAGGGGAGGATGCGGCGGTTCCAGTGCCAGCTGTGAGAGTTCAGACAGTGGTGGTGGCGGGCAGAGGTAAGCTCTTATATATTCCTTACGTATTGAGATTGAAGACGTGGCTGGGAAGGAAAGAATATGAGATGCATGGCTGGGTGAATGATGAAGCAATGATTGGTGGAAGGACAACAGCCTGGGTGGGTGGCACAGAAACTGTATGTGTCCATATACCTGGATCATGCTACTATCTGACTCTTAGATAGCATATGTGTATCTAGAGCAGGGGTACTCATAGTACGGCCCGCGGGCCGGTGGCGGCCCGGCAAGCCTTCCTTGGCGGTGTGCAGACCTTGCAGACAATCACTGCTCCCCCGGCCCCCACAGAGCAGAGTGGAGATGCAGGGCCACAAAGAGGTGAAATAGAACAAAGCCTCTGCTCTGTGGGGCCGGGCAAGCAGTGATTGTCAGGGTGGAGATGCAGGGGCGCTACAACAAACAAAGCCTCAATAATATGTTAATGGTCTTTTAAAGACCTGTTAAGTACTTTGGTGTGGCTGTCTGTGTGTGCGCGTTGAGGAAGCTGTCTCAGCCCGGGCTGAAGGCTGACACAGACAGACACACACACACCGTGAGATGACAGAGGGAGAGGGAGAGGGAGGGCAGGAGGGAGAGAGAGATGGAGAGGGAGGGCAGGAGGGAGAGCATGAATGAGAGAGATGTATGTAAATGCTGGGTCTGGTGGCTCAGTGGATGAAGGCATCTGCTGCAGGGACCTGTGTGCAACCTCATGGTCACAAGTTTTCGTTTTGCTTTAGCCCCGCCCCCTCTGACTCCGCCCCCACCAGTGCAGCCCTCGGCCACAAATTACACTGTAAATTTAGCCCCTGAGAGAAAGTTTGTGAGTACCCAGGATCTAGAGAGAGTAGACGGTCAGTGGATGAACTAAGTGTAACTTTGAAGAGCATGTAACACTGCACCCGCACGTCCGTTCCAGTGTAGGAAAGGCAAGGAAAAGAAGTTTTAATTTTGTCCAAATACTACCATCAATAGTAGCAGTAGTTTGTATTGCAAGCACAGCATAGATCCGGTTATTAGGGTGGCCACTCCCTACCTCTCTTAATAAGTTTAGTAGTACTCAGTCATTCATGTGTGGATGTATCACTGGTCACTCAATAAAAAGCAAAGCACCTAAAGTCATCCCATATATAAGCAAAAACATCCCATGTGAAGTGATAGATAATCCGATTATTTATCTTCTTCAATTTTCCATTTCTAGTACTCATTTCCACTGTAGGGTGAAAGTTAAATTAATTAAGCAGTAGCCCTTGAGTTGTAACAGAGTATTCTCAGTGCCACCCGTAATAGAAAAGTAAGAGCTTCACCACCTGCATGTACTGGACGGGTACAGTAACGCAACGCAAGTCTAGGTCACTCCTCATGGCGTGCGTCTCTTTTTCTCGGGTGCAAGTTTACTGCGCTGGCATTATGCCGGCTTGCAGAAGATAACGTACCAATTTTCCTAAACAAGAGACAAGAAGAAGAATAAGACTGGTGTACTTTCATAGTCGACTCCAATGGAAGTCCATAGTGCTCGTAGAATTTTTTCCTTAAACTCCCACTAATGTTAGAGCAAGGATGAAGAAGTGTGAGGTTAGATAGATACTGGCCTCAATAGTTATGTAATGCGCTTGCAAGTTGCTAGTTGTAGTGCAACACAAATTTCTGCTGAATGATTGAGTTAATCTTAAAGAGCATTGGTTACAGACTATGTCTTTCTTTCTTCATATAGGTTCTCCTTCCAAACGAACAAGGAGGAAGGAGCTGGCTAGAGCGGCCCGGCAACGGAGGATCGATGCCACTGTGGCCGAATATCGGCGGCTGGTGGCCCTGGAGGACGAAGAAAGTGTGCAGTCGACCACAACAACTACGTCGTCTGCATCGGCCTCCGTGCCCCCACGGGCTGCCACCCAGCACAGTGGTCCACCCAGACTGAGCCGGGCTGCCAAAGCCAAATGCCACCGCCGAGTAGCAAGGACAACAGCTTCCTCTCACAGCCGTTGCACCTGCAAGGCATTGAAGGCACGCCTGCGCCGCAGTACCCTGATGGTGTCCCGCCTCCAGCAGGAGCTCCACCACTTTTCAAACGAGTTGGAGGGGCTCCGCGTAGAGCACGCCTTGCTCCGCCAGGAGCATGATGCCCTGGCCCAAAAAGTAGACAGCATCCACCCATAGTGTCCCTTGCCCCTTTTTTAGAGACTTTTGGGGGGTGGGAATTGGGAGTTGGGTTTTTGGGGACTTTTGAAGGACAATCGTTGGGGTTAGGGAGGGTCTTGCGGGAGATTATTTTGTTAGGGATATAAATATACTTTTTCAAACTTTATCTGAGCATACCCGTTTCTTACTGCTTGCCTGGTGGGTGGGGGTTTAACAGTGACTTTGTTTTCCTGAAAGTTTAGTTCCATTTTCTTCCTTTAAGTGTAAATGCCCAAATGTTTTCAACACTAAGTGCCTCTCACAGAGTAAGTGAAGTGAATCCAAGAGTCCTAGGACTTTAGTAGTACTACCGTCAGTCTCTCGTCTCTCCTACTAATACTCCATTATACCCCCAAACCACCAAACGCTTATCTTACCTATAATTTGTGTTTGAAAGTAGGGCTAGACCCAGGGCTGGCTCCACGGCAAACAGCGAATAAGGTTGGCAATCTTGGTCGGATAAAATGTCCTCATAGCGGTGGTACTAGTGGTGTGACACAGTGGCAGTTGCATGCCTATGAAAAAAAAGAAAATTAAATCTGGTTTGTCCTCCTGAGCAATTCAACGGTACAACTGAGAATATAGCAGGTGACAGAAGTACACTAGAACAGTGCCACATTGTAGCCTAACAAATGGTAAAGTATAACTACTAATTCGGTTGAAGTTCTTTGACATTAGCCATGGGTCTTTGTCAAGCAGAGTAAGAATATATCCTCAGATTTCTTCACCAGCCTGTTGCTATCACCTTATCCTCCCCAGCAAGTGTGTGGATTTATTGCTGTAATTTAGTCACACATCAATCAAAACCACACAGCCCAGGGGAAGAGGGTTAGGGTTTGAAAAATGGATGGGTACGGGGGTTTTTGAGAAAGGTTTTGGGAGACAAGAAAAAATAGCACAGCATGGACAAACAATTGTGAACATAAACAAATCTTTGGGTACAAACCTATCCATCAATCTTTGAAAGTGCATGCACTACTGCATGCATGTCAGTGAAAAGTAAGTAGTACTTTCGACAACTGTGGAAGAAAGAATGCGACAGTACAGGGCCTGTGTGGAATTATTGATAACGATATTCAACATAAGGTCTCTGTAGCCAGATACCCGAGAGCCTTGCTGGTCACTATAAATCCATTCACAACAACACTCAATGGGGTTGGTCTGGAAGGTATAGTAGATAGAAAAGGAGAAATTGCTTTTTTTCTAGGTGTCCCCTCACTCACCAGGGTTGCCCCTTGGTGACATGCTTCATCATTGGGGCCATCCCAGTCCTCTACGGGCTGGGGCGTGCTGCGACTTGCGAATTACGTAGGAGCACTTACAAATGACTATGTGTGGTGCAGATGTGATAGTGGAGTGGACTAAGTGATGTGTTAAGGGATCAATTTAGAAGCAGAGAGAGATCCAAGAAATGCAGTCACAGTCAGAGAAAAAGGCAAGGGATACTGTATCTATGTTGTTGTAGTTCTCCTGTTGGAAGTGGTAAGTAAGTTGCCTGCAGAAAAAAAATCCTCTTATTAGCGGCACTCCTCCATTGCAGCCGACGCTTCGTCCATCGATGTTGGTCACCAGAAGACACCCTGTAAAAAAAGCACAGCATAGACAAACAATTGAACATAAACAATTCTTTGGGTACAAACCTATCCATCAATCTTTGAAAGTGCATGCACTACTGCATGCATGTCAGTGAAAAGTAAGTAGTACTTTCGACAACTGTGGAAGAAAGAATGCGACAGTACAGGGCGTGTGTGGAATTATTCATAACGATATTCAACATAAGGTCTCTGTAGCCAGATACCTGAGAGCCTTGCTGGTCACTATAAATCCATTCACAACAACACTCAATGGGGTTGGTCTGGAAGGTATAGTAGATAGAAAAGGAGAAATTGCTTTTTTTCTAGGTGTCCCCTCACTCACCAGGGTTGCCCCTTGGTGACATGCTTCATCATTGGGGCCATCCCAGTCCTCTACGGGCTGGGGCGTGCTGCGACTTGCGAATTACGTAGGAGCACTTACAAATGACTATGTGTGGTGCAGATGTGATAGTGGAGTGGACTAAGTGATGTGTTAAGGGATCAATTTAGAAGCAGAGAGAGATCCAAGAAATGCAGTCACAGTCAGAGAAAAAGGCAAGGGATACTGTATCTATGTTGTTGTAGTTGTCCTGTTGGAAGTGGTAAGTAAGTTGCCTGCAGAAAAAAAATCCTCTTATTAGCGGCACTCCTCCATTGCAGCCGACGCTTCGTCCATCGATGTTGGTCACCAGAAGACACCCTGTAAAAAAAGCACAGCATAGGCAAACAATTGAACATAAACAATTCTTTGGGTACAAACCTATCCATCAATCTTTGAAAGTGCATGCACTACTGCATGCATGTCAGTGAAAAGTAAGTAGTACTTTCGACAACTGTGGAAGAAAGAATGCAACAGTACAGGGCGTGTGTGGAATTATTCATAATGATATTCAACATAAGGTCTCTGTAGCCAGATACCTGAGAGCCTTGCTGGTCACTATAAATCCATTCACAACAACACTCAATGGGGTTGGTCTGGAAGGTATAGTAGATAGAAAAGGAGAAATTGCTTTTTTTCTAGGTGTCCCCTCACTCACCAGGGTTGCCCCTTGGTGACATGCTTCATCATTGGGGCCATCCCAGTCCTCTACGGGCTGGGGCGTGCTGCGACTTGCGAATTACGTAGGAGCACTTACAAATGACTATGTGTGGTGCAGATGTGATAGTGGAGTGGACTAAGTGATGTGTTAAGGGATCAATTTAGAAGCAGAGAGAGATCCAAGAAATGCAGTCACAGTCAGAGAAAAAGGCAAGGGATACTGTATCTATGTTGTTGTAGTTGTCCTGTTGGAAGTGGTAAGTAAGTTGCCTGCAGAAAAAAAATCCTCTTATTAGCGGCACTCCTCCATTGCAGCCGACGCTTCGTCCATCGATGTTGGTCACCAGAAGACACCCTGTCCACTGCCTGCCTGATGCTGAATTGTGGCTCGCTAATGTGAAGCCTGACTCCATCCTTTTTTCCCTATTGCAGAGACTGAAACCCGGCCTGTAATTATTCAACGAAAAACAGGAAGTGATATAATATTACAACACCACTGATAAATAAATATAAGGTATGTAGGCTGTGGAGTGCAAAAAGTCACAATTTGATTTTCCTAGTAGACAGTACAATATTTTTGAAAGTGCGTACTCTGTCTGAGTCACCTTTTGAAGGATAAATAAGTAGGGGCAAATTAATGTAGCGGATCTTTCCCCTCAAGCGAGGTGTACTGTAAACTGTGTTTTAGAACAAAATTAGATCTTCCTAGCAGTGCTCCCACCCAGACCCTTACTAAAGCCAGTCGCAAAAATGTAGAAGACCCCCAATCAAATCTCAAAAAACGAGGCCTAGCAGAAAACTGGTGACAAAACTTACTTTGAAAGTAAAAGTAAGCCGAAGTACCCCCTTCCTAATTACCCCTTACCCACCGTGGATTGCATTCAAACCACTTGCAAGCAACCAAGCAAAAGTAGCCATAGCCAGCATCGCTCCAAGACTCGAAATCCCCCCCACTCAAACACATGCAATAGAAATACTGCTAACCCTAACGAACCCTAAGTTAAGAATAGTGGCAAAGGCTTTCTTTAACTATGCCAAATCCCCCCTTTCTCACCATGGATTTTCTTCAAATGACTTGCAACCAAAATTACACATTCTCACAAGTGCTCTAAGACCCCAGAACTCAGTTGCAAAAATCTAGAACACCCCGAAACACATGCAATCCTGCTGCTAGGGCTAACCCTAACGAACCCTAAGTTACAAAAAGTGCCAAAAGGCTTTTCCGCGAGGATTTTGTCCCAACCACTTCTACCCGGTATTAGACCTTCCCAGGAATGCCCCAAGACCCGCCAACCCACCCGCCAAGAAGCATAACACCCCCAAACAGGCCAAAAGCAAAATCTCATACTTGCAATATTTCTCGGCCTTCGGTCCAAACGCGCTGCGTAGCTAGGCCATAAGTCGGGGTTGCCACGATGGATTTCCTGAAAAGCAAATGCAATCAAGATTAGAGTGTCCCAGCAGTGCTCCCAGACCACGAAACTCACCCACAAATAGACGGAACCCCCCCTAAGAGCACCTCAAATGCAAGCAAGTCATCAAAAACACAAAAAAAATTTCCGCCTGGGATTTGGTCCAAAACACTTTTATCCGGTATTAGAGCTTCCCAGCAATGGCCCCAGAGCCATCAACCCAGGAGAAAACGAGTAGAAGACCCCCAAACAGCCAAAGAGCAAAAGTACAAAAATGGGGACTTAGTCAATTTTTCACAAATTTCCCAAATCACTCCGCGCGCGCTCTGCAGCTAGGCCCTAACTCCCCTCTGCCACCATGGATTTGCTTCAAACCTCTTGCAAAGTAAAGTATATATAGCCAGCAGTGCGCCCAGACCCCGAAACACACCCACAAACACCAGGAAGCCCCCCAAACAGGCCCCCGAAAACGCTACATTGAGCAAAATGTCAGAAATAGCCAAAAAAAAATCGGCCTGGATTTTGTCCCAACCACTTCTACCCGGTATTAGACCTTCCCAGGAATGCCCCAAGACACGCCAACCCACCCGCCAAGAAGCATAACACCCCCAAACAGGCCAAAAGCAAAATCTCATACTTGCAATATTTCTCGGCCTTCGGTCCAAACGCGCTGCGTAGCTAGGCCATAAGTCGGGGTTGCCACGACGGATTTCCTGAAAAGCAAATGCAATCAAGATTAGAGTGTCCCAGCAGTGCTCCCAGACCCCGAAACTCACCCACAAACACCAGGAAGCCCCCCAAACAGGCCCCCGAAAACGCTACATTGAGCAAAATGTCAGAAATAGCCAAAAAAAAATCGGCCTGGATTTTGTCCCAACCACTTCTACCTGGTATTAGACCTTCCCAGGAATGCCCCAAGACCCGCCAACCCACCCGCCAAGAAGCATAACACCCCCAAACAGGCCAAAAGCAAAATCTCATACTTGCAATATTTCTCGGCCTTCGGTCCAAACGCGCTGCGTAGCTAGGCCATAAGTCGGGGTTGCCACGACGGATTTCCTGAAAAGCAAATGCAATCAAGATTAGAGTGTCCCAGCAGTGCTCCCAGACCCCGAAACTCACCCACAAACACCAGGAAGCCCCCCAAACAGGCCCCCGAAAACGCTACATTGAGCAAAATGTCAGAAATAGCCAAAAAATAATCGGCCTGGATTTTGTCCCAACCACTTCTACCCGGTATTAGACCTTCCCAGGAATGCCCCAAGACCCGCCAACCCACCCGCCAAGAAGCATAACACCCCCAAACAGGCAAAAAGCAAAATCTCATACTTGCAATATTTCTCGGCCTTCGGTCCAAACGCGCTGCGTAGCTAGGCCATAAGTCGGGGTTGCCACGACGGATTTCCTGAAAAGCAAATGCAATCAAGATTAGAGTGTCCCAGCAGTGCTCCCAGACCACGAAACTCACCCACAAATAGACGGAACCCCCCCTAAGAGCACCTCAAATGCAAGCAAGTCATCAAAAACACAAAAAAATTTCCGCCTGGGATTTGGTCCAAAACACTTTTATCCGGTATTAGAGCTTCCCAGCAATGGCCCCAGAGCCATCAACCCAGGAGAAAACGAGTAGAAGACCCCCAAACAGACAAAGAGCAAAAGTACAAAAATGGGGACTTAGTCAATTTTTCACAAATTTCCCAAATCACTCCGCGCGCGCTCTGCAGCTAGGCCCTAACTCCCCTCTGCCACCATGGATTTGCTTCAAACCTCTTGCAAAGTAAAGTATATATAGCCAGCAGTGCGCCCAGACCCCGAAACACACCCACAAACACCAGGAAGCCCCCCAAACAGGCCCCCGAAAACGCTACATTGAGCAAAATGTCAGAAATAGCCAAAAAAAAATCGGCCTGGATTTTGTCCCAACCACTTCTACCCGGTATTAGACCTTCCCAGGAATGCCCCAAGACACGCCAACCCACCCGCCAAGAAGCATAACACCCCCAAACAGGCCAAAAGCAAAATCTCATACTTGCAATATTTCTCGGCCTTCGGTCCAAACGCGCTGCGTAGCTAGGCCATAAGTCGGGGTTGCCACGACGGATTTCCTGAAAAGCAAATGCAATCAAGATTAGAGTGTCCCAGCAGTGCTCCCAGACCCCGAAACTCACCCACAAACACCAGGAAGCCCCCCAAACAGGCCCCCGAAAACGCTACATTGAGCAAAATGTCAGAAATAGCCAAAAAAAAATCGGCCTGGATTTTGTCCCAACCACTTCTACCTGGTATTAGACCTTCCCAGGAATGCCCCAAGACCCGCCAACCCACCCGCCAAGAAGCATAACACCCCCAAACAGGCCAAAAGCAAAATCTCATACTTGCAATATTTCTCGGCCTTCGGTCCAAACGCGCTGCGTAGCTAGGCCATAAGTCGGGGTTGCCACGACGGATTTCCTGAAAAGCAAATGCAATCAAGATTAGAGTGTCCCAGCAGTGCTCCCAGACCACGAAACTCACCCACAAAGAGACGGAACCCCCCCTAAGAGCACCTCAAAGGCAAGCAAGTCATCAAAAACACAAAATAATTTCCGCCTGGGATTTGGTCCAAAACACTTTTATCCGGTATTAGACCATCCCAGGAATGCCCCAAGACCCGCCAACCCACCCGCCAAGAAGCATAACACCCCCAAACAGGCCAAAAGCAAAATCTCATACTTGCAATATTTCTCGGCCTTCGGTCCAAACGCGCTGCGTAGCTAGGCCATAAGTCGGGGTTGCCACGACGGATTTCCTGAAAAGCAAATGCAATCAAGATTAGAGTGTCCCAGCAGTGCTCCCAGACCCCGAAACTCACCCACAAACACCAGGAAGCCCCCCAAACAGGCCCCCGAAAATGCTACATTAAGCAAAATGTCAGAAATAGCCAAAAAATAATCGGCCTGGATTTTGTCCCAACCACTTCTACCCGGTATTAGACCTTCCCAGGAATGCCCCAAGACCCGCCAACCCACCCGCCAAGAAGCATAACACCCCCAAACAGGCAAAAAGCAAAATCTCATACTTGCAATATTTCTCGGCCTTCGGTCCAAACGCGCTGCGTAGCTAGGCCATAAGTCGGGGTTGCCACGACGGATTTCCTGAAAAGCAAATGCAATCAAGATTAGAGTGTCCCAGCAGTGCTCCCAGACCACGAAACTCACCCACAAATAGACGGAACCCCCCCTAAGAGCACCTCAAATGCAAGCAAGTCATCAAAAACACAAAAAAAATTCCGCCTGGGATTTGGTCCAAAACACTTTTATCCGGTATTAGAGCTTCCCAGCAATGGCCCCAGAGCCATCAACCCAGGAGAAAACGAGTAGAAGACCCCCAAACAGCCAAAGAGCAAAAGTACAAAAATGGGGACTTAGTCAATTTTTCACAAATTTCCCAAATCACTCCGCGCGCGCTCTGCAGCTAGGCCCTAACTCCCCTCTGCCACCATAGATTTGCTTCAAACCTCTTGCAAAGTAAAGTATATATAGCCAGCAGTGCGCCCAGACCCCGAAACACACCCACAAACACCAGGAAGCCCCCCAAACAGGCCCCCGAAAACGCTACATTGAGCAAAATGTCAGAAATAGCCAAAAAAAAATCGGCCTGGATTTTGTCCCAACCACTTCTACCCGGTATTAGACCTTCCCAGTAATGCCCCAAGACACGCCAACCCACCCGCCAAGAAGCATAACACCCCCAAACAGGCCAAAAGCAAAATCTCATACTTGCAATATTTCTCGGCCTTCGGTCCAAACGCGCTGCGTAGCTAGGCCATAAGTCGGGGTTGCCACGACCGATTTCCTGAAAAGCAAATGCAATCAAGATTAGAGTGTCCCAGCAGTGCTTCCAGACCCCGAAACTCACCCACAAACACCAGGAAGCCCCCCAAACAGGCCCCCGAAAACGCTACATTGAGCAAAATGTCAGAAATAGCCAAAAGAAAGTCGGCCTGGATTTTGTCCCAACCACTTCTACCTGGTATTAGACCTTCCCAGGAATGCCCCAAGACCCGCCAACCCACCCGCCAAGAAGCATAACACCCCCAAACAGGCCAAAAGCAAAATCTCATACTTGCAATATTTCTCGGCCTTCGGTCCAAACGCGCTGCGTAGCTAGGCCATAAGTCGGGGTTGCCACGACGGATTTCCTGAAAAGCAAATGCAATCAAGATTAGAGTGTCCCAGCAGTGCTCCCAGACCACGAAACTCACCCACAAAGAGACGGAACCCCCCCTAAGAGCACCTCAAAGGCAAGCAAGTCATCAAAAACACAAAATAATTTCCGCCTGGGATTTGGTCCAAAACACTTTTATCCGGTATTAGAGCTTCCCAGCAATGGCCCCAGAGCCGTCAACCCAGGAGAAAACGAGTAGAAGACCCCCAAACAGCCAAAGAGCAAAAGTACAAAAATGGGGACTTAGTCAATTTTTCACAAATTTCCCAAATCACTCCGCGCGCGCTCTGCAGCTAGGCCCTAACTCCCCTCTGCCACCATGGATTTGCTTCAAACCTCTTGCAAAGTAAAGTATATATAGCCAGCAGTGCGCCCAGACCCCGAAACACACCCACAAACACCAGGAAGCCCCCTAAACAGGCCCCCGAAAACGCTACATTGAGCAAAATGTCAGAAATAGCCCAAAAAAAATCGGCCTGGATTTTGTCCCAACCACTTCTACCCGGTATTAGACCATCCCAGGAATGCCCCAAGACCCGCCAACCCACCCGCCAAGAAGCATAACACCCCCAAACAGGCCAAAAGCAAAATCTCATACTTGCAATATTTCTCGGCCTTCGGTCCAAACGCGCTGCGTAGCTAGGCCATAAGTCGGGGTTGCCACGACGGATTTCCTGAAAAGCAAATGCAATCAAGATTAGAGTGTCCCAGCAGTGCTCCCAGACCCCGAAACTCACCCACAAACACCAGGAAGCCCCCCAAACAGGCCCCCGAAAACGCTACATTGAGCAAAATGTCAGAAATAGCCAAAAAATAATCGGCCTGGATTTTGTCCCAACCACTTCTACCCGGTATTAGACCTTCCCAGGAATGCCCCAAGACCCGCCAACCCACCCGCCAAGAAGCATAACACCCCCAAACAGGCAAAAAGCAAAATCTCATACTTGCAATATTTCTCGGCCTTCGGTCCAAACGCGCTGCGTAGCTAGGCCATAAGTCGGGGTTGCCACGACGGATTTCCTGAAAAGCAAATGCAATCAAGATTAGAGTGTCCCAGCAGTGCTCCCAGACCACGAAACTCACCCACAAATAGACGGAACCCCCCCTAAGAGCACCTCAAATGCAAGCAAGTCATCAAAAACACAAAAAAAATTCCGCCTGGGATTTGGTCCAAAACACTTTTATCCGGTATTAGAGCTTCCCAGCAATGGCCCCAGAGCCATCAACCCAGGAGAAAACGAGTAGAAGACCCCCAAACAGCCAAAGAGCAAAAGTACAAAAATGGGGACTTAGTCAATTTTTCACAAATTTCCCAAATCACTCCGCGCGCGCTCTGCAGCTAGGCCCTAACTCCCCTCTGCCACCATGGATTTGCTTCAAACCTCTTGCAAAGTAAAGTATATATAGCCAGCAGTGCGCCCAGACCCCGAAACACACCCACAAACACCAGGAAGCCCCCCAAACAGGCCCCCGAAAACGCTACATTGAGCAAAATGTCAGAAATAGCCAAAAAAAAATCGGCCTGGATTTTGTCCCAACCACTTCTACCCGGTATTAGACCTTCCCAGGAATGCCCCAAGACACGCCAACCCACCCGCCAAGAAGCATAACACCCCCAAACAGGCCAAAAGCAAAATCTCATACTTGCAATATTTCTCGGCCTTCGGTCCAAACGCGCTGCGTAGCTAGGCCATAAGTCGGGGTTGCCACGACGGATTTCCTGAAAAGCAAATGCAATCAAGATTAGAGTGTCCCAGCAGTGCTCCCAGACCCCGAAACTCACCCACAAACACCAGGAAGCCCCCCAAACAGGCCCCCGAAAACGCTACATTGAGCAAAATGTCAGAAATAGCCAAAAAAAAATCGGCCTGGATTTTGTCCCAACCACTTCTACCTGGTATTAGACCTTCCCAGGAATGCCCCAAGACCCGCCAACCCACCCGCCAAGAAGCATAACACCCCCAAACAGGCCAAAAGCAAAATCTCATACTTGCAATATTTCTCGGCCTTCGGTCCAAACGCGCTGCGTAGCTAGGCCATAAGTCGGGGTTGCCACGACGGATTTCCTGAAAAGCAAATGCAATCAAGATTAGAGTGTCCCAGCAGTGCTCCCAGACCACGAAACTCACCCACAAAGAGACAGAACCCCCCCTAAGAGCACCTCAAAGGCAAGCAAGTCATCAAAAACACAAAATAATTTCCGCCTGGGATTTGGTCCAAAACACTTTTATCCGGTATTAGAGCTTCCCAGCAATGGCCCCAGAGCCGTCAACCCAGGAGAAAACGAGTAGAAGACCCCCAAACAGCCAAAGAGCAAAAGTACAAAAATGGGGACTTAGTCAATTTTTCACAAATTTCCCAAATCACTCCGCGCGCGCTCTGCAGCTAGGCCCTAACTCCCCTCTGCCACCATGGATTTGCTTCAAACCTCTTGCAAAGTAAAGTATATATAGCCAGCAGTGCGCCCAGACCCCGAAACACACCCACAAACACCAGGAAGCCCCCTAAACAGGCCCCCGAAAACGCTACATTGAGCAAAATGTCAGAAATAGCCCAAAAAAAATCGGCCTGGATTTTGTCCCAACCACTTCTACCCGGTATTAGACCATCCCAGGAATGCCCCAAGACCCGCCAACCCACCCGCCAAGAAGCATAACACCCCCAAACAGGCCAAAAGCAAAATCTCATACTTGCAATATTTCTCAGCCTTCGGTCCAAACGCGCTGCGTAGCTAGGCCATAAGTCGGGGTTGCCACAACGGATTTCCTGAAAAGCAAATGCAATCAAGATTAGAGTGTCCCAGCAGTGCTCCCAGACCCCGAAACTCACCCACAAACACCAGGAAGCCCCCCAAACAGGCCCCCGAAAACGCTACATTGAGCAAAATGTCAGAAATAGCCAAAAAATAATCGGCCTGGATTTTGTCCCAACCACTTCTACCCGGTATTAGACCTTCCCAGGAATGCCCCAAGACCCGCCAACCCACCCGCCAAGAAGCATAACACCCCCAAACAGGCAAAAAGCAAAATCTCATACTTGCAATATTTCTCGGCCTTCGGTCCAAACGCGCTGCGTAGCTAGGCCATAAGTCGGGGTTGCCACGACGGATTTCCTGAAAAGCAAATGCAATCAAGATTAGAGTGTCCCAGCAGTGCTCCCAGACCACGAAACTCACCCACAAATAGACGGAACCCCCCCTAAGAGCACCTCAAATGCAAGCAAGTCATCAAAAACACAAAAAAAATTCCGCCTGGGATTTGGTCCAAAACACTTTTATCCGGTATTAGAGCTTCCCAGCAATGGCCCCAGAGCCATCAACCCAGGAGAAAACGAGTAGAAGACCCCCAAACAGCCAAAGAGCAAAAGTACAAAAATGGGGACTTAGTCAATTTTTCACAAATTTCCCAAATCACTCCGCGCGCGCTCTGCAGCTAGGCCCTAACTCCCCTCTGCCACCATGGATTTGCTTCAAACCTCTTGCAAAGTAAAGTATATATAGCCAGCAGTGCGCCCAGACCCCGAAACACACCCACAAACACCAGGAAGCCCCCCAAACAGGCCCCCGAAAACGCTACATTGAGCAAAATGTCAGAAATAGCCAAAAAAAAATCGGCCTGGATTTTGTCCCAACCACTTCTACCCGGTATTAGACCTTCCCAGTAATGCCCCAAGACACGCCAACCCACCCGCCAAGAAGCATAACACCCCCAAACAGGCCAAAAGCAAAATCTCATACTTGCAATATTTCTCGGCCTTCGGTCCAAACGCGCTGCGTAGCTAGGCCATAAGTCGGGGTTGCCACGACGGATTTCCTGAAAAGCAAATGCAATCAAGATTAGAGTGTCCCAGCAGTGCTCCCAGACCCCGAAACTCACCCACAAACACCAGGAAGCCCCCCAAACAGGCCCCCGAAAACGCTACATTGAGCGAAATGTCAGAAATAGCCAAAAAAAAATCGGCCTGGATTTTGTCCCAACCACTTCTACCTGGTATTAGACCTTCCCAGGAATACCCCAAGACCCGCCAACCCACCCGCCAAGAAGCATAACACCCCCAAACAGGCCAAAAGCAAAATCTCATACTTGCAATATTTCTCGGCCTTCGGTCCAAACGCGCTGCGTAGCTAGGCCATAAGTCGGGGTTGCCACGACGGATTTCCTGAAAAGCAAATGCAATCAAGATTAGAGTGTTCCAGCAGTGCTCCCAGACCACGAAACTCACCCACAAACAGACGGAACCCCCCCTAAGAGCACCTCAAAGGCAAGCAAGTCATCAAAAACACAAAAAATGTTCCGCCTGGGATTTGGTCCAAAACACTTTTATCCGGTATTAGAGCTTCCCAGCAATGGCCCCAGAGCCGTCAACTCACCTGCAAAGAGGTACAACAACACCCCCACAAGTGCTGAGTCTTTCTTCATTGGGCGTAAACCAGCCCTCTGGTTTGATGGAAATAGGAGTCTGGAGGAGGAGGATAGAGGAGCATGTTCTTCCGAACTTGTGAACCTGAGGAATGGAGACTGCGGCAACTTCAAATCAATTAGCAAACCAGTGAAGACAGTTCTGCTGATGGGCTTGATTTTGTGATTATCTGATTAAAGTTTGAAATATATTAACTGTGCACAACAAAGAAAGACAGACACACAGGAATAAAAGTGAATAAGGATGAAAAAGAAAGTTATTGATTCGTTGTCTCATTTTCAGGGCTCGGTATCACGGTCCAGGAATAAGAATAAGGCTTCGTCATCATACTCTGCGAATTCAGGCAGGGTGAGCTCAGTGTCACCTGACAGAGTAGAAATTCCCTCATCTATGTTGCTGGCCACCTCCTCTTCATCCGGCACGCTTTCTCGTACTCTGAAATCTGGTGGTATGAGGTGCTGATTCATCTTGATCATTGTTAACCTCTCCACATTTTTAGGCGAGAGGCGGCTCCGTTTGGGAGTTACAATGCCACCAGCAGCACTGAAAACCCGTTCAGAAGACACACTTGCGAGTGGGCAAGACAAGTAGTTTAAAGCCAGGTTGGTGAGCTGTGGCCACAATTCTTTTTTCCCATGCCAATACGCCAATGGGTCAGAATTAACATAGACCTCTGTTGAGTCATTCAGATAGTCCTTCACCATCGACTCAAGGTCCTCATCAAAGGTTCCTCCACTTTGCTTAGCTCTTGCTGTGCCTCTGACCTTTTGAGAACCAAACCCACGCAGAGCTAGCCAATCCTCTTCAGCCACCAATGTTTCTGTTGTGTCTCGTGCAGATGATCCGGTTGCCGGTGTCTTTAACGGCTGAGAGGTCACTTGTGCCACAGCCACAGGTGCAGAAGTGGATTGTTTTGACTGGGGATGGCCTGCTGATGTACTGCCATTTCCTTCAATTTTCAGCCGTTCTCTTTCAAACCTCTTGGCTGACAAGGCTAGCCAACGTTTGTACTTTGGAACATGTTCATCATCAAAAGGAAAGAATGCTTGGCCTGCCAGCGCCTTTTTGTAGCGTGGATCCAGAATAGTAGCACAAATGTAATGCTCTTCTGAGTGGATCTTTTTAAGACGTTCATCACCTTGTAGGAGCTCTAATAATTTCTCAGCCAGAAGCAAAGAGTCTTGTTTTTTTTCATCTTTTTCAAACACAGAACACACCTCCTTCAGTTGGTCCTCCAGCATGTACAACAATGGGATAGCTTTTCCCAAATTAGAGTCCCCCTTGCTGACTGCACGCGTGAAGAACTCAAAAGGACGAAGCATGCGTGTCAGGCTTTGAACTATGTTCCATTGCGCCGCACCCATCCTCAGCTCCTCTGTACCCTCTGTAAGGAAATATTGATCGAGTTCCTTATACTGCTCATACAGACGCTCAAGCATGTAGAAGGTTGAGTTCCAACGTGTTACCACCTCCTGGATGAGTGCTTTCACTGGCATTTGACGTTGATATAGCAGGCTCCTCAGCTGCTTCCGGGCCTTAAAAGAATGGCTGAAATGCTTGCACATTTTTCGGCAGGTGTCCAATACACTGTACGCTGCACTGCCTTTATTACCCAAGAATTTTTGGACAACCAGGTTTATACAGTGCGCCAAACACGGCACTCTGAAATAGTCACCGTCCCTCATGGCCTTAACTATATTGGAGCCATTGTCCGTGGAAACATAACCAACCTGGCGTTTTAGTGGGGACAGACAGTTAAGGACCTTTGTGTTAAAGACATCCAAAATGTTATCTGCTGTGTGACGTTTCTCCAAACCAAACATGGCTAGTGTTGCATGTTTCCGAGCAGCTTTAAAAACAATGTCCGCGTCAACACCTGCGTTTAGCTTTGCTTTAGCCCCTGAAAAAGAGACCCAGTGTGCAGTGATGCACATGTAATCAGCGCCTACGCCACTGGTCCACATGTCTGTTGTCAGATGTATAGTGTGAACAGCACTCTTCTGCAAAGCTGCCCCAATCACCTTCAGAACATCTTCATGTAGTGCTGGAACCGCAACTCGGGCAAAATAGAACCGGCTAGGAACCTTCCATTTAGGGCAGAGCGCTGCCACTAATTCTAGAAAACCAACCCCTTCTACAAAAGAAAAAGGGAGAAGGTCCAGAGCTAGCATTTTAGCCAGCTTAGTGTTATACAGACGCGTCAGTGGGTGGTTGCGTTCATATTGCGCTTCTGTAAACAACATCTTTTTAATGTTGCCCTGGACCAAGGATTTACGGGATGATGATGATGATATCTTCGACCCAGTTACGCTCGCTGATGAACTTTTCCGCATTGATGTCTCACTCTCTCCCACACTCTTAGTGTGCCTCACATGGGGTGTGCTGCTGACAGGGGTACTGGGTGTAAGTGAAGTGTTTGACAGGTCTTCTTCCTCCTCG
Organism: Lissotriton vulgaris; assembly: GCF_964263255.1. Lineage (NCBI taxonomy): Eukaryota > Metazoa > Chordata > Amphibia > Caudata > Salamandridae > Lissotriton > Lissotriton vulgaris. The sequence goes on from NC_141694.1 coordinate 691,478,495, forward strand.
TCATCATCAGATGAAAAATCAACGTTTTCATTACGTGCAATTCGGGCTTCCTTGATCGCCTGTAGGTGCGCAAACCATTGGACAGCGTGCTTTCTTTCAAGATGACCTCTCTGGCCTCTGGTACCATAGTTGGAACCAAACTTACCACGACTAACTGCCAACTTACAAATGCTACAAATGGCGAGGTTTTCCTTTTTTGTGGAAACACTAAAGAAGTCCCAAACTGCGGACTTGAAATGTCTTTGGGGGCCGGAGGAGGCGGCGATACTGGTGGTGGTGGTCCTGCTGCTAATGCCAGATGAAGTGGAGGATGTGGATTGCCGAACTTCAGTACGTTTTGCACTTTCACCACCACGAATTGAGGTCGAGGTGGGTACCTTCTTGCAAGGAAGAAATATGGAAGTGGTAGGTTTTGGTGTACTACTTAACTCCAAATCTAATGATTCCATTTCCATTGCCTCCTCGTCGACATCATCATCACGCTCAGCAGCTTCTCGGGATAGGGTCAAAATGTCTCTTTGCTGCATGCCCGGTGGGGCTGCAGTGACCTTTGTGATGACTGGCTCGTCGTCATCGTGAGAGGCTTCATCACCAGCAGTATCTGTCACTTCTTGTTGAGCCTGATCACAATCCATAGCTATGAGTTTTTCGACGACCTTCCTTTTACGCTTAGGTACCTTTGTCAGATCATGGTGTGCCTCACTGTCAGACCGCAGTTGTGGTTCCCAAGACGGATCACTTGCATCAGAAGGAGGTGGGCTTGAAGAAGATGTAGACACCCCTCTTGATCTTTTCCTTGCTAGGGATGTGGAAGACAATGAATGATCATCAGGAGGAGTGGCTTCCAATACCTCGGCTTCATTGTCGATTTCCTGATGTGCCCCTACTTCGGGAGGAACAACTATTGTGGGCACTTGTGAACCTCCATGCACCTTTGCTTGCGCATCTCCTTTTGCTGCCTCTCCTTCCACATGTACTTGGGCGTGTACTTGCACATGGTGTTGTTGTTGCGGCTGTGGTTGTTCAACACTTGTCAGATGAGTTACAACAACCTGTGTTGATTCAGGGACATTGCTGCTACTTTCTTGCGATGAGCCAACATCACTGGTCGATGGTGATTGGAGAAGTACACTGACTGCCTCTGAAGCACTCAAGGGCTTTGACTTAAGTTGGCGTGGTGGTGGAGGCACTGAACCCAATGGAGCAGGGGTGCTGCTCCCAGCTTGGTCCCCAGCAGATCCTGCTGCTGCAGGCGTACTTTTTTTTTTGCTCCCAAAAAACGTGGCGGGTGGCACACCAGCCTCCTTGGTAACTTGCTTCTTCTGCTCCTTACTAGCAACTTTCTTGCTAGAGGAGCTACGGAGAACTTTTTTTGGGGCCATCTTCTTCAGAGCAGGTCAGACAGCAGGCCGCAGTTGCACGAATTGTAGAGTTGTCTGAGGCCAGACGTGACGTCGCGTGACGTTATGCTGCACACACACACCGCTGCAGGACTTCTTCCTGGCACTGGTGGTTCTCTTGAGTCTTGTGCACCTAAAAACAATGGAAGACAGAGGAACATCAGTTCAGTTATACAGCACAAAAAAAATCGAAAAACACTGCAAAATCAGCACAATCCCATTCCATCCATGCCCTCCATGATGTTTAAGTTCAAGACAGCCCACAGAAAGACTAGGCCCATGCTAGACTCAAATACCCTGCCCTGGTGAAAAGGCCACAAGTACAGCCCCAAAAAACGAAAATCACTGAAAAATCAGCACAATCCCAATCCATCCATGCCCTCCATGATGTTTAAGTTCAAGACAGCCCACAGAAAGACTAGGCCCATGCTAGACTCAAATACCCCTGGTGAAAAGGCCACAAGTACAGGCCCAAAAAACGAAAATCACTGAAAAATCAGCACAATCCCAATCCATCCATGCCCTCCATGATGTTTAAATTCAAGACAACCCACAGAAAGACTAGGCCCATGCAAGACTCACTACCCTGGCCTGAGCATAAAGGTTGAAAAGTAGGCAAAATGGTTGCAGGCCTAACAACAAAGCCTGCATTCAAAATGGCCACTTGCCTCTCCCAGCACATGGCCAGTGCCTGTAGCAGCACTCAAAATGGCCACCAGCCACATGGCCTGTCCCTCCCCATGAACACCCCCAAAAATCGAAAAACACTGCAAAATCAGCACAATCCCATTCCATCCATGGCCTCCATGATGTTTAAGTTCAAGACAGCCCACAGAAAGACTAGGCCCATGCTAGACTCAAATACCCCTGGTGAAAAGGCCACAAGTACAGGCCCAAAAAACGAAAATCACTGAAAAATAAGCACAATCCCAATCCATCCATGCCCTCCATGATGTTTAAGTTCAAGATAGCCCACAGAAAGACTAGGCCCATGCTAGACTCAAATACCCCTGGTGAAAAGGCCACAAGTACAGGCCCAAAAAACGAAAATCAATGAAAAATCAGCACAATCCCAATCCATCAATGCACTCCATGATGTTTAAATTCAAGACAACCCACAGAAAGACTAGGCCCATGCAAGACTCACTACCCCTGGGCATAAATAAAGGTTGAAAAGTAGGCAAAATGGTTGCAGGCCTAACAACAAAGCCTGCATTCAAAATGGCCACTTGCCTGCCAGCACCTGGCCAGTGCCTGTAGCTGCACTCAAAATGGCCACCAGCCACATGGCCTGTCCCTCCCCATGAACACCCCCAAAAATCGAAAAACACTGCAAAATCAGCACAATCCCAATCCATCCATGCCCTCCATGATGTTTAAATTCAAGACAACCCACAGAAAGGCTAGGCCCATGCAAGACTCACTACCCCTGGGCATAAATAAAGGTTGAAAAGTAGGCACAATGGTTGCAGGCCTAACAACAAAGCCTGCATTCAAAATGGCCACTTGCCTGCCAGCACATGGCAAGTGCCTGTAGCTGCATTCAAAATGGCCACCAGCCACATGGCCTGTCCCTCCCCATGAACACCCCCAAAAATCGAAAAACACTGCAAAATCAGCACAATCCCATTCCATCCATGCCCTCCATGATGTTTAAGTTCAAGACAGCCCACAGAAAGACTAGGCTCATGCTAGACTCAAATACCCTGCCCTGGTGAAAAGGCCACAAGTACAGCCCCAAAAAACGAAAATCACTGAAAAATCAGCACAATCCCAATCCATCCATGCCCTCCATGATGTTTAAATTCAAGACAACCTACAGAAAGACTAGGCCCATGCTAGACTCAAATACCCCTGGTGAAAAGGCCACAAGTACAGCCCCAAAAAACGAAAATCACTGAAAAATCAGCACAATCCCAATCCATCCATGCCCTCCATGATGTTTAAATTCAAGACAACCCACAGAAAGACTAGGCCCATGCAAGACTCACTACCCCTGGGCATAAATAAAGGTTGAAAAGTAGGCAAAATGGTTGCAGGCCTAACAACAAAGCCTGCATTCAAAATGGCCACTTGCCTGCCAGCACATGGCCAGTGCCTGTAGCTGCACTCAAAATGGCCACCAGCCACATGGCCTGTCCCTCCCCATGAACACCCCCAAAAATCGAAAAACACTGCAAAATCAGCACAATCCCATTCCATCCATGCCCTCCATGATGTTTAAGTTCAAGACAGCCCACAGAAAGACTAGGCCCATGCTAGACTCAAATACCCCTGGTGAAAAGGCCACAAGTACAGCCCCAAAAAACGAAAATCACTGAAAAGTCAGCACAATCCCAATCCATCCATGCCCTCCATGATGTTTAAATTCAAGACAACCTACAGAAAGACTAGGCCCATGCTAGACTCAAATACCCCTGGTGAAAAGGCCACAAGTACAGGCCCAAAAAACGAAAATCACTGAAAAATCAGCACAATCCCAATCCATCCATGCCCTCCATGATGTTTAAATTCAAGACAACCCACAGAAAGACTCAGTCCACCCACCACTGAGTACCCCTCTCCAAAAGGCCCCAAAACAGCCCAAAAATCGAAAATTCCAAAATTTTAGTTGCAGCAACTGTAATGCCCCAAACAAACTTACTTGTAAAATTTCTAATCCAACAGTGATCCGAAGAAAGTCAAAAAGGCCTCAAATCCAAATATCCAGCAGCATCCACAAAAAGTAATCCTTCCAGCTCCAGATCCAAATGAAAATTGACCAGGAGATGGACAAAGCACTTGGAGGAGCCTGCTGAACAGGAACAGGAAGTTGAAGACTGTGGGGCACTTCCTTCCTCCCACCCCCCTCCCCCCCTCCCCAAAATGGACTCCTCGCTAAAAAAGTGCAGGCAAATGTCAACCTAAGGAATTATTCAGATAAAAATCATCATTTCAAGAAGGTTTATGCTGCTTGCTGGTGGATTTCTTGTGCAGAATTGCAAATTTTATATTTTCGCTTGTGCGAGATTCTTGCTGCTCGCCGCATCTCAAATCTCGCAATTGCGAAGTACCGCGATACGTGATCTCGCCGTACTCGCGTTGACAAACTATCGCTGGCAAGCCGCGATGACGTAATCGCGCTCGCCAATTCCCGCGGGATCACACAGCAAGATCCAAAATGGCGCAGCACTCGCAAACTATCGAGAAAAACAACTCGGCAAACGATGATAAACGCCGCGCGCCGCAAAAATTGTATCACCAACGCCGCGCGCCGCAAAAAAAATCCGCTGCGTGCGAATTTGCGGATTTTGCGGGAAATTCGCAAATCTCGCGGATTGCGAATTTCCCAAAAATCCGCAAAATCCGCGAGCGAAACGGATTTTCCGCCCATGCTTAGTCCCTGTGCCTGATTTTGCTGCATGAGTGTTGTCTGTAGTGTTCAGCACAGCAAATGTATAGCTTCCATCCCTAAAAACCTTGAATTACCTCAGTCCGGCATGAAGCGCATGTGAAAGGGTTCGCTTATAGCAAGTTCTAGGCCACTCTTTCTCTCTCCAGTGCAGATATGCTTTTTCTGCAGTGTCTCAACACAACTGTATTTTGGTTTAAAGAGGCCATTTTTTCTAGGGTTAATGGAGTGGCTCTGGGAGAGGCAGAGGTGGGCAAACCAGCAAATAAACAAGGATAGCAAGTCAGAGTCGAATCAAGAGCCCGGCTTGGCTTGAAGAGCCCTTACATAAATCGAGCCTTGGAAACATTAACATTGAAATAAAAAGTGTATTCTTTAACATGTGGAAGCATTTTACCTTGGTACATAAGATTATATCATCGCATTAAGAGGAGTGAATTAAAAGTAATAATGAAGTTAGAAACGTTTGAGCTCCCATTATGACCACAAATGCCACTAGTGAACTAAGAAGCAAATCAGTTCTCATGCGTACATTATGTATAGCCTATTTTGTTTTATGAATGAAGCAACAATTTAGTGCATTAAATATAACACAAGATGTGACTGTACAGCATACTTCCTAAACTTGTGTATTTGAATATACGATCACATGTGATAATGAAGAAAAAAGGAAGGCTTCTGTATCATTATGCACATTTTCACACCAAGAAAATCTCAATAAAATGAAATATGTGCTCCTGGACATGTACCTTAGCACCGCCCATAGCCTCGCCGCCAAACCCACCCCTAGTCCACTAATCAAGTTGGTGAGTAACTGCACTTATTTTTTTCCATTTAAAGCACTGGTAGTAACATTACTCTGTACGGTGCGAGCAGCGGCGGGAGCTGCCTGCGCTGTTTGAAACTTGTGCACTGCAGTGCCCCGTCTGCTTGTGCGTGGCCAGTCTATAGGTGTGTCTCTGTGTGACACATGAGTCTGTCCTTCTTGTGTCATTGTGCAAAATCAGACTAACTCTCATGAAATCACTGCTGATGCCACGCCATTGAGTTAGGTGAATGGATTACATTGTAGCCTAAGTCAGAGAGAGCTCATCTGAGCCAGCCCCTGAGCCTTTTGCAAGCAATGCACGCACCTCCACACGCTTGATCAGTCACACAGTGGAGTTATCTGGACTGCTGAGGAGGCACTATAAATGTGTGAATTAGCATTTCTGTGTGGTGAAGCAGACCACCACACTGAAATATGCTGGTCTAACGCCTGATGTGTGGTACTTGAGTGGATGGTTAAGTCTCTGAGTTGGTGAGTGAGGGGGTACATGAGTGTCTCAGTGGGTCTGTGAGCGGTTGTGCGAGTCACTGATTTGGTCTGTGAGTGGGTGAGTGAGTGTCTGAGTCGGTCAGTCAGTGTGTGTGAGACTGAGGGGATCTGTGAGTGGGTCTGTGAATGGGAAAATGAGTGTACGAGTGGATGGATGAGTGTCTGAGTGGGCCTGTGAGTGTGTGTGAGTTTCTCAGTTGATCTGTGAGTGGGTGAATGAGTGCCTGAATGGATCTGAGAGTGGGTGCGTGAGTGTCTGAGTGTGTATCTCAGTGTGTGCGTGAGGCTAAATATTTCGCAGGAACCATCTTGGAGGAGTTAACGTCATGGGCATCCGAAAACTCCATCATCCCGATCAACCAAACGGGTTTCTGCAGAGGCCAAGGGACCACAACCAACATCATGGCACTGTCCTTGTTGAAGGGAGCAGCAAAAGAGACTAAGTCACCTTTATATCTCTTGTTCATTGACTAAACTGCGGCATTTGATCATGTGGACCGCAATAAACTCTGGCAGAAACTGGACAACTGGGGAATACTGAAACACCTCCTGGATGTGCTAATACTACTCCACTCAAACACCTGGATTAAAATCAAACTTGGAGCAGTCACACATCTCTCGAAGCCCATTAGGACAACAAAAGGGTTAAAACAGGGGTGTGTATTAGCACCTACCTTATTCAACCTTTTCCTAGCCGATCTACCTGGGGAACTTGACAAATGCTTTAATCATGCACCCAAACTAGGGACAATCACCCTCTCCAACCTGCTTTACGCAGACAACTTGGTGCTGATAAGTCGGACGCCAATGGGCCTTCAGCATCTCTTGAATGTAGCTCATACCTTTTCAGTAAAGAACGCTCTCCAAATAAACTTCAATAAGTCAAAGGTCATGGCTGTGAATTATAGGGAAAAAAGGAGAGTTTGCTGGCACCTGAACGGAGAAAAGCTGGATTTGGTAACCACTTACAAGTACCTCGGAGTAATTTTGGATTAAAAAAATATGTCTAAGGCACAACTTGACTCCTTACGAGGGAGTATAACCTACTTGGCTATAAAATCATTAAAGGCCAAACTTCCCGATCTCACACTTAAACCTCTCCTTCAAATCTTGCGTGCAAAATTACTACCGACCCTTACATATGGGAATGAATCACTTCACGGGAAGGATGCCACATTACTGGACATAGTTATAGCCAATTCATACAGGGCTATTTTTAACCTCCCAAAATATGTCTCTCCTGCCCAGATCCGGCTAGAATTCGGCATCCTTAAACAAACAATAGAAAGGCGGTGTGCATATGTAGCCAGCTGGCATAAGATTCGCACTGCAGAGACTTGCTCTTTAAGTTCTAACGTATGGGAAGAGCTACTTCGGCACCGTAAGTCCTCGGCCAGAGATTACATATTTGAATCACTTCAAGTTTTAGGCCTGACCGACGTCTGGGAAACCTCAATAGACCTCTTGTCCTTCAAAAAAGTTGCAAAAAAATCAGCACATATCATCTCAGCAATTGAAGACAAGAAGGAACTAGCAAACAGAGCGCATGGCTGGATAACGCTGGGGGATTAGGGAAGAATACAATCACAAGCATACCTCAATATTGGTATGAGAACAAAAATCAAAGAAAAGTTTCTAAAATTATGCCTCAGAGTAATCCCTATACTTCCACACCTGCCGCTCTGGGAGAGAAACAACATCTCACATCAGTGTCGCTTGTGTAAAAACGGCAAGGAGGACATCATCCATGCGATCTGCATTTGTCCCAAACTGAAGGACTTGAGGTACAACTTTGTACGACCATTTTTCAAACTACCTGGCATTCGGACTTGCAGGCAGGCTGTTAAACTGTGCTTCAACCCCAACAACACCAAATTGAACTGCCAGGTTGTAAAGTTCTTTGATTTAACAGGAAAAGATTTAAGAGCCTGTGATGAACACTGCAAGGTTTTAAGGATAACCATGAACTGATCTTAACCAATTTTTTAATTGGATAATATTAAGCACAAATTAATTTTTTCACATGATTCACAGATGTTTTTATAATTTTGTAAAGATTTTAATCAATCATGTACAAATAAACAATATCCTTACCTTACCAGTGGGTGTGTGAGTCTAGGTGGGTCTGTGAGTGGGTGCATGAGTGGGTCTGTGCATGGCTGTGTGAGTGTATGACTGGGTCTGTCAATGGGTGCATAGTAAAAAAATGTGGGGTCATACTGGAGCAAGTCCTTATCCCAGCTACCCCTGTAACGGTCCTCCTGTCAAATTTGTCTGCGTTCCGCTCCCTTTTGCTGCCTTTGGTTTTGTGCCTCCTCTGCTCATTTTCTCCTTGCATTTCTGCCTCTTGTCTCCTTGCTCCTGCCTTCTCTTTTGCCTCTTTCTGCTCATTCTGCCCTTTATTGTGCCTTTTTCTGCTCTTTCGGCCCATTAATATGCCTCTTTCTGCTCACTCCTGACTTTTATTCTGCCTCTTGCTGCTCCTTCCTGACCTCTATTTTGACTCTTGCTGCTGGTTTCTGACCTTTACTGTGCCTTTTCTGTTCATTTTGTCCATTATTTTGCCTCTTTCTGTTCTCTCTGGACCTTTATCCTGCCTCTTGCAGCTGATTTCTGACCTCTATTCTGCCTCTTTTTTCTCCCTTCTGACCTTTATTCTGTCTCTTTCTGCTTGTTTCTGACCTGTATTCTGTCTTTTTGCTCGCTTCTGACCTTCATTCTTCTTGCTGCTAGTTTCTGACCTCTATTTTGCCTCAATATGCTCTTTTTTGAACTTCACTTTGCCTCTTTATTGCTCGTTTCTCACCTTCATGTTGCCTCTTTCTACACGTAACTGGCCTTTATTCTGTCTTTTTCCTCACCTGTATTATGCTTTTATCTTCTTATTATTTACCTTTATTTTGCCTCTTTCTGCTCGTTTTTCACCTTTATTTTGCCTCTCGGTGCTGGTTTCTGACCTCTATATAGCATCTTTCTGCTAGTTTTTCACCTTTATTTTGCCTCTTTCTGCTAATTTCTGACCTTTATTTTGCTTTTCTGCTCGATTCTCATCCTAATTTTCCCTCCTGCTGCTCGTTTCTGACCTTTATTCTACCTCTTGCTGCTCATTTCTCACCTTCATTTTGCATCTTTCTGCTTGTTGCTGATCTGCAGTTTGCCCCTTTCAGTTTGATTATACATTTATTTAGGCTCTTTCTACTCTTTTCTGACCTTTATAATGGCTCTGTCTGCTCCCTCTGACTTTTATTTTGCCACTTTCTGCTTGTTTCTGACTGTATTCTGACTCTTTTTGCTCATTTCTCATGCTTATTCTGACTCTTGGTGCTGGTTTTTTCTCACCTTTGTTTAGCTTTTTCTGCTTTTTTCTCAGCTGTATTATACCTCTCACGGCTCATTTCTGACGTTTATTTTGCCTCTTTCTGCTCATATCTCACCTTTATTTATCATTTTCCAGCTCGGTTCTGAACTTTATTCTGCCTTTTCTGCTCATCTCTCATCTTTATTTTGCAGCTTTCTGCTAATTTCAGATCATTATTTTGCCTCTTTCTGCTCAATTCACATGTTTATGCTGTCTCTTTCTGCTCATTGCTGATGTTTATTCTACCTCTTTCTGCTGATTTCTCACCTTTATTTTGCCTCTTTCCGCTTGATGCGGACCTTTATTCTGCATCTTTTTGCTTGTTGCTGACCTTTATTCTACTTCTGCCTGCTGTTTTGCCCCTCAATGCCCCCACTGTCCCAGCCGACTTCCTGCCTCCCGTGGGAGCAGGCATTGGTGCTGCATGGAGGGTGCTGCAGGAAAGACAGCTCAATCAGTGCAAGAGCAATCATTTCATCTGGTTCCCTGCCCGCATGTCTGTGGACAGGGATAGAGATGAAATCGCCACTTCCAGAGGGCAAGATACCTTTGACAGCTCTCATCCGCTGCAAACGGAATGTTTGCTTCTTCTCTAACCAAGCAAAAGCAAACAGTTATGTCCCAGGGATCGCCATCCTGGGACATAGCAGGAGCTGGCCCTAGGGGGTGGCAGGCCCCAGAGCCATGGACAACTCAGGAGGGAGGTTGCGTGTCAATCCCTCCTTCTGTTTGCATGGGCCACCGCAGGGGTGGTGGTCCCTGGGGCTGAGAATGGCCCAGGAGGGGGTTGCATGGCCCCCCTCCTGTTTCTTAATAAAAGAAAGCCCTGGGAAGGTGGAGGACTTCGGGGCAGGGTGTCTGCATGGCTCCTGCTTCATATTTAACGTAGGCCCGAGGAGGTGGTTGGCCCCAGAGCTTGGAGAAGGCTCACACCCCCACAGTCAATTTATTTTTATCCCCAGGCTTGCCCAAAGCGGAGCACAGTTTGCTATGGCTTGGTGGGAGCAGTACAATTCCTGCCAAGCTAAAGCAAACAACTGTATCCCAGGGGTGGGCACCCCCGGAACATAGCAGGAGCTGGTACTGGGGAGTAGCGATCCCCAGGGCCATGTATGGCTCTACCTTCCTGTGCTTCATTTTGCACCCTGGAGGTGGTGGTCACCAGGCTGCAGAGGAGGACCTCATGGTCCCCCGCCTTTCGAATTGTAATTGCTTGGGGAAGTGGCGGTCCCAAGGGCTGAAGGGGAGTTGCGCAGGCCCCCTCATTTCTCTGTCATTTGCCACAGGAAGCTGGGGGTCCCTGGGGCTGGGGGGTCCGCATGCCCCCATTAATGAAAGTTAAAGCCACAAGGAGGTGGCGGTCCCCAGGGCTGTGGGGTGGTTTTGCGTCCCTGCATTTATTTTGGATAAAGCCCTAGGGAGGTGGAGGTCTCCGGGGCTAAGGGTGGGGGTCCACACGGCCCTTGCATTATTTAAGTTTAAAGCCCAGGCGAGATGGCAGCCCCAGGGATTTTATGAGGGGTTCATGCAGCCCCCCTGCTTTCATTATGCATAAATCCCCGGGGAGATGGCCTCCCCCGAACTAATTAAACAAATAGCCCCAATAAGGTGGCAGTCCCTTGGGCTGTGGGGTGTCCACTCAGCCCCTTGCATTATTTAACTTCAAAGCTCTGGGGAGGTGGCGGCCCCTAGCATTGTGGGGGGACTGCACAGACCCGCTTTCATTATGCATATAGCCTTTGGGAGGTCGTGGTCCCTGGGGCCCGGGGGAGGCCAAAAAGGCCAACTTGCACTAATTTAACAAATAGCCCTGGGGTACTAAATGGGCACCACCACATTATTATAAAAACTTCCCCTGGGGTTTGGCCCACCCAGGGGCTTCATGAAAAAGACACGCAGGAGGTCACTTTCTTTTGGCAGCTGATCCGTGGGTCTACCCATGAATTCGCTGCAAAATTCGCTAAAAAAATGCTTTAAACCCAGGCTGGGTCTCTGCGGGACCCCCCCCCCACACAATATTTTGGGGGTCAAGTTATTCCTATCCGGCCCCCTTTTCTTTATTTATTAGTTTTATTGTGGGACTCGGCTTCAAGCCGAGTCCCAAAATGGCTGTAAATACTTCCTGGTTGAAGTGTTGGCAGCTAATCAAATTTAAGTAGAATCTGCGAGTCCACTGTAAGGACTTGCATCCCCAGATATCTACATTTTAAAAATGTAAATATCTCAGAAACTACTGTATAAGTTGATACCGAATCACAAAAAGCAAACTTTCTGGACGAACATCTAGCATTCTACCAAATTTAGTTTAATTCTATTCAGCGGTGCGGGCTGTACTTGTGTTAAAAAAATGACAAATCCCCATAAACATAACATGGGAAAACACGTTTTGGGACCCCTTTTATTCTCTGCGCCCGCTTAATGGATCACCCCGAAACTTTCAACACAGCAGCTGAATTAAAAAGGGGAAGGTTTGTAAAAATGTCAGTTAGATTTGTCAATCGGCGCCAAATTTATTGGCAAAACAAAAAACATTTTTCATATGGAATCTTTGGTCCTAAGTGTAAACACCATCCAACTCGGGTGCAGAGATATCTTTATTTCAGCAGACATTCCAAGGTGGTTTCTTGACGCATTTCAGCCGATTGCAGGTCTTGTTCACATGAATAATTACCGTGGACAGTTTCATTCATATTTTAAATATATTAACACTATTGCACAAAATGGAACTACTCCTGTAAAGCAACGAAGTAATGATTTTTCAGTTAGTTTCAAACCATCATGAGAAGACTCATATAGAATAATATAAGAGACTGGAAGGGACACAGCAACCGTCAAGCAACCTTGCAATGGATTATGGTTATTGAAGTCTCTTCAGCAATTGAATTGTAGCGCTTTAAAGAAAAAGAAAAATGAGCTAGTGATTGAATAAGAATTAAAACTGTAATCACTTGAAAGAAATTAACTTTATTCCCTGACACTTACACTAGCATAATACAATGACCACTGCTACAGTCTGTGACTTTAAGATCGAAGTGTGTCACTGTTTGAAGTCCTTTTTCACTTTCTTGTATGTATTTAAAATACAAATGCAACTGACCACGGTAATTGTTCATGTGAACAAAACCTGGAATAGGTTGAAACGTGTCATGAAACCACCTTGGAATGTCCGCTGAAATAAAGCTATCTCTGCGCCCAAGTTGGATGGTGTGGCCTGGTCTGTGCACTTTCAATGAAGGATGCATTTTCCCGCAGCACAGGCCCAACCCATTGGAAGGGTGTTCTATTAGAGTTGAATTGCTTATTGAAATATATCTATCTATCTATCTATCTATCTATCTATCTATCTATCTATCTATCTATCTATCTATCTATCTATCTATCTATCTATCTATCTATCTATCTATCTATCTATCTATCTATATATATATGTGTGTATATATATATATATATATATATATATATGTGTGTATATATATATATATATATATATATATATATATATATTACCTACTGGCGGTCGCAAAGGGTCAAAGGATTATTGTATTTTACATAAATTTAACATGATCTGATAAACAGTAATTTATTGTTTGATGAAATCTTGGATTTAGATAATCTAGCTATGTACTAATGTATTTTACATGTATTAAGTACAAAGATTTCAACCAACGCCAAGCACAAGTAATGTATTTCACAAGGATTACATTGGATTGTTATGTATTTCTTTCATGTCTATGATTTGAGTAATCACGTGGTCATAGTATCACATAGCACTGTCACTTTAAATAAGCCTTCGCGCTCAAATGTGATTGTCGAGTGAACAAGCGGCGTTCGCGCTGCGAAACGCGTCTCAGACATCTGGCCGAAATAAACATTTGAGGCACAAAAAGAAATTGGGTCCGTGTCCTGCTTTGAATCCGCGTGGAGTGTACGAGGCGTCATAATACAGGATTTGAGATATATATATATATGTATATATATATATATATATATATATATATATATATATATATATATATATATATATATATATATTACCTACTGGCGGTCGCCAGTAGGTATATATAGTTAGGATTTTTTCTCTATGGGATTTTTGAAAATTCTATGTCTAATAACTTTGGCGTTTGTGGACGGAATTGGCTGAAATTTTCAGGAAAATTGAACATTTTGTTTCTGAGCAGCCCCTGACAATTTGGGGGGGGGTTTCATCAAGGGGGGGCCGAGAAAAAAGGGGGGTCCCAAAACGCGTTTTTCCCATGTTAATTTCCATAGGGCGGTTGGCCTCACTTTTAGCTCGAACGGCTGAATGGATTTGCACGAAACTTGGCAAAATTGTAGGGACTGTTAGCCCGATGTGCCTTTGCTAGGTCTCAATATATGTGCTCCAGTGGATTTTGAGTAATTTAGGTTCAAAAAAAGATATATATCTGGGCGGAGCCTAACCACACATCTGATCTGATTGGCTGTCAGCACTTCATCCAAGAAGTGTTGGCAGCCATCTTGGGACCAATATACATGATAGCACCTCATTAAAAAGCATTGTAGTTAATAGAGGGTTTTAGGACTTTAGTTACATTATAAATCATTTGTTGATGGTACCATACTCGTTTTAGGAATTGTGGTGGGTTCTAAGGTGATTTTACCATGTGAAAAAACCTTCTGCTGTGATATCATGAATATTGTTTGAAAGAAAACTAATATCTCATGATTTTCCCACAGTGGTTTGGAAGGGGATCTATAAGCTAAACTGAAAGCATATTTTCTGTAAATTCACATTATCTTTCTCAGTCATGTGAAAATGAAGTCTGACATTCTCAGTAAAACATGTACATCCAACAAGGACAGAGACTGTCAGTTGATTCCTTTGTGTTCTACTGCAGCCTCCTAGAGTGTTCTAAAGAACAACTAGAGCGCTAACAGTCCTACTTATTACAAAGGTATGGCACACCTGAAGCCATCTTGATTGGAATAAAGTGGTAACTCTTAAAACATTTAATTTAAAAAGAAACAACATGAGGGGGTATATTTTGCCATAGAAAGTATGATTAGTGCTGCAGAATGAAAAATTAGGGCACATTTTGAGTGACTTTTTAAATCCTCTTCTATTTCATTAAAACATTCTGACATGCAGTCTCCCAAAATGGCCACCAGAGACAAAAGAGCCCAAATGTATCCCAAATATCACCCAGATGTAGCCCAAGTATAGCCCAATGACAGAATGTCCCAGAGTGTTCTAAAGAACAACTAGAGCGCTAACAGTCCTACTTATTACAAAGGTATGGCACACCTGAAGCCATCTTGATTGGAATAAAGTGGTAACTCTTAAAACATTTAATTTAAAAAGGAACAAAATGAGGGGGTATATTTTGCCATATGAATTATGATTAGTGCTGCAGAAAGAAAAATTAGGGCACATTTTGAGTGACTTCTCAAACCCTCTTCAATTTCATTAAAAAATTCTGACATACAGTCTCCCAAGATGGCCACCAGAGACAAAAGAGCCTAAATGTAGCCCAAATATCACCCAGATGTACCCCAAGTATAGCCCAATGACAGAATGTCCCAGAGTGTTCTAAAGAACAACTAGAACGCTAACAGTCTTACTTATGACAAAAGTATGGCACACCAGAAGCCATCTTGATTGGAATGAAGTGGTAAGTCTGAAAACACTCAATTTAAAAAGGAACAACATGAGGGGGTTAATTTTGCCATAGAAAGTATGATTAGTGCTTCAGAAAGAAAAATTAGGGATCATTTTGAGTGACTTCTCAAATCCTCTTCTATTTCATTAAAAGAATTCTGACATGCAGACTGAAACATGCACTTTGAATACCAGCAGCAGACGTCCCTGGTGAGCAGTAGCTTTACTACAGTGATATAATGTGCAACTAGAGTGCTAACATTCAGAATTTATGGCAAATGTGTGACACATCTGAATGCCTTCTTGATGGAACCAAAGTAAACAAGCATTGAAAATGCAATAGATCTCGCCCTCGTTTAAGTTAAAGCCATTCTGTTTGTAATGAGGTGGCTTTTTAGCTTTGCTTTTATTAGTGTTTTTTCAACTTTCATGTAAATAACATGCATCTGTATGCATATAAGTATATGTATGCATGCATTTATGTTTGTATTTATATAGATATACAGATGATATATGTTTATATATGTATGTATATATATATATTCACTGAAAAAACCATAGGCTATAGACCATATATAGTTAGGAATTAGCATTTACAAAACCTTGAAAATTCACTGAAAAAACCATAGGTTATAGACCATATATAGTTAGGAATTAGCATTTACAAAACCTTGAAAATTCACTGAAAAAACCATAGGTTATAGACCATATATAGTTAGGAATTCGCATTTACAAAACCTTATTTTACTCACACAAAACCATTGAAATTCCATATATAGTTAGTTGCACTAACTATATATCGCGCACCCGCAATCCACTGCTGATGATGTCACATATTACATCATTCATGACATGGTCAGTGACATCACTGATGACATCACTGATGACATCTCAAATGATGATTATTTCATGCTTAAATCTGTAAAGACCCCTTAGGGAAAACACCATTCCAAGATGGCGCCCACAGCGGCGCAAGGGGTGTAGTCCTATGTCTATGACAATGCTTATGGTGTATGTGTTTGTTTATAACATGGACTGTTGGATGTGGACGAATGACACACTGACGAAGGCTAACGCCGAAACGCGTCTGTGCTTTCTTTTCTCCCTCTAATTAACCTTAACAGTATCAATTCAGAAACGTTGACTTCGCTTTGATAAATTGTTTGTTGCCCAATATATATTCACAATACCAGGACTGGGTATGACACGTAAATTGTAAAATGGAGAGAATGGAAATGTTATCAATGTCTGAGTTCAATAAGCAGGACTTGAAAGCGATACTGTTAACCGGGTACTCAAAGAAAGAAACCCCACTAGAGGATAACAATGGTCTAGTTTAAAATAACTAGTGATACCTGTGTCAACGTTTCTGAATTGATACTGTTAAGGTGCATGTACAATGACACAAGTAAAGTCATCCCACCAGAGGGAAAATATTAGCAGATAATACCGCAACTGCTTATTAACTGACGTGGATAACCACATATTATTGAATCATACATTCAGTTAACTATTCCCACTAGAGGGATTCTCTCATTGCCCACGTGTCTCAATATATTTAATCTTTGTGATGTGCAAAATGTTTAACATTGGGCAAATAGGAAGTAAGTTTGAAACTCAGTAAAAATTTAAAAAAAAACTACATGTCCCATAAAGCAATGAGGCACTGGCAAACCCCAAACAGGAAGTGATGTAATGTATACAATGCAATGCAAGTATATCAGGGAGGGGGAGCCAAGTGATCGGTTGATCGTGAGCAAGGTATTTGTAATACCGAAACGCGTAGATCGTAACATCTGCCTAAGTCTGTGGAATGTAATGAGAAAATAAAAAAAATTGCAAAATCAACCCGTGGAGTGCGACCCAATTTGTTCCTTCGTGAGGGAACAGTGACAAATGGATTAGCAGCGTGGTTCAGCTGCAGGGCGCCGCACCCGTTCCGAGCGCTGCACGAGTGGTAAAGGGAACCAGCAATGGAGAATATATATATATATATATATATATATATATATATATATATATATATATATATATATATATATATATATATAACACTGAATACAATAAACTAATACTGCCCAGTCTATTGTATTCAGTGTTAGTAGGTTCCTTTATTCAGCGTACATTGTTCGAAGGAAACTGGGTCAGATGCTTTGAGTTTGAGAAGGACTACCTTATAAATTCACCTCTGCTGCTAAATGTATTATATTCTAAAGAGACTGATGAAAATTAATTTTGTATTTTATTTTTAAAAAATGTTGTTGTTTTAAATGAATTGATGTACGTATATTAATATGATCTTCTGTTTTATGTATGCATATATGTGTGTCTTTTATGGTCAACTGGCCGAAATAAAGAAATATATAATATATACATAGATATAGATATATATAGATATATAAAATATATATAAATATTGTTTAAATAAATATGTGTATTATATATAGATGTAGATTTATAATATGCATAGTTATTTAAACATTACATATCTCTCTCTCTCTATATATATATATATGCCTACTGTTCTGGTTTCTGCGCAAGTGGAGCTTTGGAGTCTGCTCAGGTATGGGCTATCAGGCAGCTCACCAACGGAACACCAGCATGCGAGGAACACTGCTACACTGCAGACTGTGACTTCACGGCGGAGTTGGTGCAATCTCGCCGACCCATGGACCAGCTGCACGGCGCTCTGCGGGTTTGAACGATATGCAGGGACTCGAGGGGCCAGGCCATCATGTAAGCGCCCTCATCAAGCTTGTCCTGCTCCTAAATGCCAATAAACTATAAGAAAATCTTTGGTTTCCCACATCACGCCATCCCAGACAAATTGCACTCTGGGGGTTGTAGTTTTCACATTACCTGCAACACGGCGGATGATCACATGGCTGGGGTGACGTTTGGGAGTGTACCGCTTTAAGAGCCACGGACATTTAATTTGGGCAAGACGGACTTGAGGCGCGGCAGCAAGAGGTGTCTGACGAAGGAAGTAAAATCTGAAATGCATTATACCTACGCTGTCCAGTTGCCATTAAAGAGCCTCACCTGAAATTCCCTGTTTGCTGCTCCTTCCTTTCACGTTATTGGAGGGTGGATGTTCATATATCGTGTCAACCAGGAGACACGTCAAGGGGCCCGTTCTACAAGTGGCTGCCTACTGTTCTGGTTTCTGTGCAAGTGGAGCTTTGGAGTCTGCTCAGGTATGGGCTATCAGGCAGCTCACCAACGGAACGCCGGCATGCGAGGAACACTGCTACACTGCAGACTGTGACTTCACGGGGAGTTGGTGCAATCTCGCCGACCCATAGACCAGCTGCACGGCGCTCTGCGGGTTTGAACGGTATGCAGGGACTCGAGGGGCCAGGCCATCATGTAAGCGCCCTCATCAAGCTTGTCCTGCTCCTAAACGCCAATAAACTATAAGAAAATCTTTGGTTTCCCACATCACGCCATCCCAGACAAATTGCACTCTGGGGGTTGTAGTTTTCACATTACCTGCAACACGGCGGATGATCACATGGCTGGGGTGACGTTTGGGAGCGTACCGCTTTAAGAGCCACGGACATTTAATTTGGGCAAGACAGACTTGAGGCGCGGCAGCAAGAGGTGTCTGACGAAGGAAGTAAAATCCGAAATGCATTATACCTACGCTGTCCAGTTGCCATTAAAGAGCCTCACCTGAAATTCCCTGTTTGCTGCTCCTTCCTTTCACGTTATTGGAGGGTGGATGTTCATATATTGTGTCAACCAGGAGACACGTCAAGGGGCCCGTTCTACAAGTGGCTGCCTACTGTTCTGGTTTCTGTGCAAGTGGAGCTTTGGAGTCTGCTCAGGTATGGGCTATCAGGCAGCTCACCAACGGAACGCCGGCATGCGAGGAACACTGCTACACTGCAGACTGTGACTTCACGGGGAGTTGGTGCAATCTCGCCGACCCATAGACCAGCTGCACGGCGCTCTGCGGGTTTGAACGGTATGCAGGGACTCGAGGGGCCAGGCCATCATGTAAGCGCCCTCATCAAGCTTGTCCTGCTCCTAAACGCCAATAAACTATAAGAAAATCTTTGGTTTCCCACATCACGCCATCCCAGACAAATTGCACTCTGGGGGTTGTAGTTTTCACATTACCTGCAACACGGCGGATGATCACATGGCTGGGGTGACGTTTGGGAGCGTACCGCTTTAAGAGCCACGGACATTTAATTTGGGCAAGACGGACTTGAGGCGCGGCAGCAAGAGGTGTCTGACGAAGGAAGTAAAATCCATAATGCTTTATACCTACGCTGTCCAGTTGCCATTAAAGAGCCTCACCTGAAATTCCCTGTTTGCTGCTCCTTCCTTTCACGTTATTGGAGGGTGGATGTTCATATATCGTGTCAACCAGGAGACACGTCAAGGAGCCCCGTTCTACAAGTGGCTGCCTACTGTTCTGGTTTCTGCGCAAGTGGAGCTTTGGAGTCTGCTCAGGTATGGGCTATCAGGCAGCTCACCAACGGAACGCCGGCATGCGAGGAACACTGCTACACTGCAGACTGTGACTTCACGGCGGAGTTGGTGCAATCTCGCCGACCCATGGACCAGCTGCACGGCGCTTTGCGGGTTTGAACGGTATGCAGGGACTCGAGGGGCCAAGCCATCATGTAAGCGCCCTCATCAAGCTTGTCCTGCTCCTAAACGCCAATAAACTATAAGAAAATCTTTGGTTTCCCACATCACGCCATCCCAGACAAATTGCACTCTGGGGGTTGTAGTTTTCACATTACCTGCAACACGGCGGATGATCACATGGCTGGGGTGACGTTTGGGAGCGTACAGCTTTAAGAGCCACGGACATTTAATTTGGGCAAGACGGACTTGAGGCGCGGCAGCAAGAGGTGTCTGACGAAGGAAGTAAAATCTGAAATGCATTATACCTACACTGTCCAGTTGCCATTAAAGAGCCTCACCTGAAATTCCCTGTTTGCTGCTCCTTCCTTTCACATTATTGGATGGTGGATGTTCATATATATATATATATCTATATATATCTAAATATATATGTGTATATATATGAAAAATGTGTGCAAATATGTATTTTTCAGCTGTTACAAAAAGGCGCGATTGTCGCGGTTACCAAAGTCATTGTGACTCTGCATAATCTCAGAAACATGAAGTAGGGTTCAAACAGTTTCTTAAAAAGTTCCAGAAACATATGTGTACAAACAAGTTCTAATCGTTAGAATTAATTTTTTTATGTAAACATTTTTTAATGTTATGTGATTGTTGAATGTTTGCATTTGTTTTGCGATTTCTCAATGTGATTGCGGTCATTGCAACGTTGCCGCAAATTACAAAATTCACAAAAATAATATTTTTACAGGAAAATGAACAACATTTTGGGCTCGTGGGTGGCTCTGACAAGAGCCTTTGTGTTGAGATTGTGCATAAGACAGCAACATTAAGACTGTATGCAGAGTTTCAGGTTGACTAGTAACACAACAGAAGTGGAAATGATGGTGGAGACTTCTCCACCTCGAGCTAGTTTCAATTAAATCTCAAGTCCTGCGCAACAAGCCCGGGCATGAGCCGACAAGTGATGCCTCTTTGGTCTAGATCCTATACAGAAACATGGGGAGGTGTGCACCTGGTAATGAAATCCAGAGATTGGTAGAGGTTTCAAAAAAGTCTTCATTTTTAACGTTTATTTTTCACATGATAAACAAGCAGTGAACACAGCCAACACGTTTCGTTCTCTCTTAGAGAACTTTGTCAGGGCTGAAAGTAACATAAAAAAATATTTTGAATGTACGAAAATAATAACATGAAAACAAAAAGGAAGAATGAACAAGACAGGAAGGTATGAAAAGGAATGAACACATTTTTAAAGAAATCCCTAATTAAACAATAATTACAAGACATTGCATTTGTGTAAATAAAAACAAAAGAAATACTAATTAGGACAACTTAATTAAAACAAACAAAAACAGAGTCAAAATGTATATAGAAAACAGTAACAAACATCCAACAACAAGATAATATAGTCAGAACGTAAACTCACAACAGAGAGGATAAAAGCAAGCATGTGAACACATATATAAATTACAAATAAGCGCTTGTTTGAGAAGAAAACTCTCACTCGAGAATGGAGAGCAACATGTGGACACTAACCAAGCACAGAAAGTACTGTATGAAAGAACACACATATATTATATCATTAAAAAGAGTATGAAACACAAGAGTGAAAGAATAGCTGAGAGTCAGTGAAGAAAAAAGGCCTAATAAGCATGAATGAATAGCAAATGTAGGAGTAGAAAGGCATTAAAGGAAACACTGTGTGCCAGGGCAGGTTAAACTGCATGGTCTTACAAGGAGAGAAAAGTATAGAAAATTATATAAAGAAAATATATTTAAAAAAGGAAAAGAAAGAATATTCTGCGATAGAGGCTCTACCAGTAAGTACAATACTCATAGGGTTCAGGACATATGTAATCAAAGGGTAGGGAATAGTTCTCACATTTGCAGGGCGAATGACCTCAAACAATATTAAATCTGACTGAACGCCACAATCAAAATTCTAGCTCGTGATATGAGTCGAATAGGGGCTTTGTCCGGCCTGGGGTCTAAAGGTAAGAGATATGTAGGCATTAGATGAGTAGAAAAGTAGCTACACAGAGATCGGATAAACAAACAACAAATTAGAAGGAGTAAGAAAAATGAGCTAACCTGAATGTAACAATGGTCCTTAAGTAAGGAGAGAAACTGAATCACGCTCCAGGACTTCGCAGCAGGGCGCAACAGGCAAGAGTAAGAGCCAGTATTGGCCTCTCAAGGTGGAGCTGGGAAAAAAGGGAAACATTCAAGGAAGTGAAACAGTATATAATGAAAATGCCACAGAGGTGACAGGGGTAGTGAAATATCACCTCTGATAACAGGAAAATAAGATCAATTAAGGTAAACAATGTAGTTGCAGCTCCAGGCAGTTAAACTGGAAGCAGAAGTAGGGTAATTCCCAGGGCCTAGTATGACCTAAAAGAGAAGCTAAAAAAAGGCAGGTATAAACATGGGGAACATAGAGTAAACACTGCAGACACAATTGGCCAAGACGGTAGTAAAGATAATGCGGGTAGACCTAACAGGCTCAGCAAATTGGACATTGATATAATATCCAGCAATCAGAGAGCTGCTTATGTCCATTTAACAGGCCTCCGTTCAAAGGGTGAAAAGGTGACCCCTTTGTGGATAAACACCTTCCAATTACTGCTTAATCCCAATGAAACCATAGCGGGACCGGCAGTCCCAGTGCCTCCCTAACCTATCACTGTTCAGGAAGCGTACGTTTCAATATCAAAAAGAAAAAGAAAAAAGAAAAGCAGTAGAAAATAGGTAGGTATGAAAAAGCATGCTAGACGGATAAAGGGCACTGGCATGATCCGTTCCTAAAGTAGTTAAAAGGACATCATATAAATGCATGTTAGGATCATGTTACAAGGTAACAAGAAAAGGAATTTAAATAAATAAAATTGCATCAGTCCCTGAAAATACGGCACAAGTATGGCACCCTACAGAAGTGGTTACAGCCCCCAGATCGGAAACGGCAAGTCTGACCTGGTGGAGGTGAGTGGAGATGCTCAAGGGCAGAATTGATGCCCCAACATCCTTATCCAATGCAATTTCTTTAAAGTTTTAGAGATTCACAGGCCCCCTCCCAGACCTAGCAAAGAATCCTAATTTTCAAACGATGACCACGCACTCAATCGCAACCTCAGCCACTGCGCGACTCTTCCATTGAACCACAATGGGCATACCACCCTCTTTAAGATGGTGTGCTTGCAGCATTACTTATATGGTCTAGGTTATTACCCCACCCCATCCCCTGCAAATGGTTTGACTCCTTGCTAGCCAAGATCACTAACTTTGTGTGGGCTGGTGTCAGGTATAGAGTGGCCAAACACAGTGCAATTCCCCTTTTGATGGTGGCCTGGGCCTATGGAACATATACCTTTATTATCTTGTGGCCCATCTAGAATCGATTAATGAATGATTCACCTGGGAATGGGACACCCTGGTGTACCGCCGGGATTGTTTATATATTGAGCTCTTATATGGGGCATGTCTGCCCATTAAAGTGCCCTCATCTATGCTGATGTCTCTTTCCTGCTGGAGGGTGGCCCTTTGGCTCACTGGCTGAGACCGTCGGCTCACCAAGCTGACTCCCTTGTGGCGGGCACATGGCTGGGTCAGATCTCAGCTTTGGAGGGATTTGCCCCCTGGGACTTGATTGAGATCTCTTACCTGGGAGATGTCTTTATAGGGGGCCGACTACAGACGTTCCACGATTTGAGGTCTCTGTACTACATTTTGAACATTCAGTTTTTTCACTATCTCCAACTATGCCATGCCTTGCTGGCTCACAAGTTACCAGACGCTGAACTCATTGAATACAGCCAGCTAGAAGCAAACATTTTCTTTGGGCATCTGGGTTGAGAGCCATCTCAAGTATCTATTGGTCTCTGGTCACCCATGCCAAAAGATGGCCTTAAACATGCTTGGCAGCAAGAGGAGGTGTGAGTTGGAGACCTGGAAGAAGACAAATGGATTGAGTCTAGCAAGGCGTCCCGGGAGGTGCTGAATTCTAACAATTGCAAATGGTTCAATTAAACTATCTACACGCCATATATCTTAGCCCCCTTCTTGCAGCACCTCTACCCCAATGTGCAGGCTGCATGCGCATGGTGTGCGCTACCGGATGCTGACTTTCTCCATATGGCATGGAGTTGCCCAGGATTGCAGCCCTACTGGGAGAGGGTGGTTCAGAGCCTTCTTTTGTCCTGGGTCACTCAGTGGAACTCACCCCTTTTAATGTACTGCTCAGGCTGGTGGTGGACTTTGAGGGCCCACGGGTGGAGCGGCCCTTTCTGGGAGTGACATGTCGGGTTGCTAAGAGGAATATAGCCTGCGCATGGCGGCAGGGTACTCCACCCACTATCAGGTGCTAGCGTAAATGTGTGGACTGGGGTGCACATCAGGAAAAGCCCTTTTTTGTGGCTCATGGCTGTTTTCCGAAGAACGGCCGAATATGGGGGAAATGGTGTAATAATTAGGGTCTATCGTTGTAATTCTGTGCAGTTTGATTATATTGATGTCAGTCCCTTCGATGTCATTGCCTGTATGCAAATTCTGTTTCTGGAAGCTATGTGTCTTGCCATCAAAATTTCAATACAATTGGTTATCAAAAAGAATTCTTCAAAAAATAAAATAATTTCATATAAATCTGTGAAAATGTAAAAATATACTGATACATTTAAATATTTAATTGTGGAGTAGATTCACTATTCCCACTCTAAAATAAGCAACATGTGAGAAAACACTTAACTCTGGGGTGGATCAAATGTATTATTCCATCCTTAAACTAAGTAACATCAGGAAAGTGTTAGTGCCTGGTGGTGTGAGGGTCACATTTACTATTCCCAATCCAAATTAAACAAAACTGGGAAAGAGCTAGTCTCTGAAAGGGTCAGATTTCATATTCCAACTTGAAACCGATCAACACTGCTGAAGTGCTGGACTCGGGAGCGATCAGATTTTCTATTCCCACTCCAAACTAAGCAAAACTGGAAAAATATCAAAGTGTAGAACCCAATAAAGTAAAGGAAAAATTGGAAATATGTCATCTTATTTAAAAAATAAACCTACAAAAGTAATCTAAATCTAAAAATAAAAAAAATATCTGATATCTAAATTTAGAATAATGCTATCCTCTAATTCCCAACATTTATTATTAATTTGTTGCCAAATTGATAATCTTTTTTTCTTAAATCAAAACATTTCAAATGTTTTAGAGAATTAGAAACAAATGTCCTAAACAAAACAATCAATTTTATTAAATCACAAAAAAATTTAAAACGATTAAAAAAAGCTCAAACACTTAAAAGAAAAAATTAAAATACATAGATTGTAAAACATTACTCACTTTAAACAAAATAAAAACCAACAATGTGAAACATAAACCAACAAATATATATTTAAATAGTGAAAAAAACAATAATGTTAAAACTGTATTTATACTTCTAAATATTAAAAAGATTATTTAAAAAAAAACTCCACAACTAAAACCCCTATAAAACTCCTTCCATAAAATAAATATTATTAAACCTAAAAAATAAAATAATTGTAATTAACAATAAAAAAGTAGGGGGCGTGGCTAAGCACCCAATGGCGGCGGACGTCCTGAGGTAGTGCTCCACTCCGAGCTCCCCTTCCCCAGGCCATAAATTCGCCAAATTTATCCGCACCCAGCCAAAAATCAAGGCGATGCGGTAGTGGGCAATCAGCTGCGGCTCTGCATTTTGGAGCCGATTGGACAGTTCTGGCCGCGCGGAGGATCCCACGAGCATACAGCCACTCCCGCTCCTGCCTGCCCGGTGAGCCCACTAACGAGAGGCCGCGGCTTGACACCATCCACAAGGCCCCGAGACGCAGACTGGTGTGAGGCGGATCAGCGCCGGATCGGAAGTGCTGTCCCCTGCGGGAGTTCTGTCATCGAGGCTCAGGGTCACGACTTCATTGAACCCCCCGCCTCACCACAATCTGCCCTGACGGCCCCTTTGCCTTCAAGTGTGGTACTCCAAGCTGATATACCCAGGAGACACGGCACGCTGAGCTGACGGCGGAGCGCCGCATATGGTTGGTGTTACTGGGGAGAGAGAATAGAGGGGCGCACTCCGCGCACCACCTATACATTGACGCCATCG
Organism: Lissotriton vulgaris; assembly: GCF_964263255.1. NCBI lineage: Eukaryota > Metazoa > Chordata > Amphibia > Caudata > Salamandridae > Lissotriton > Lissotriton vulgaris. The sequence goes on from NC_141694.1 coordinate 691,504,327, forward strand.
GCTACACACCCTGCGGCCATCTTAAGACACCGACCGCTGCTCCCCGAAGGCATTGGTGGCGGCGCAGGGTGGGGGCCGGCGCCCGGAGCTGAGGGGAGCACCGGCCACCTCTATACAGTGCAACTGACTGTCCCCTTGGCCGTTATACCACATACCCGTAGTGGGTCGCCGGTGCACGACTTCCCTGTCTCGCCTGGCGAGGGAGTGCCCTTGCGACCCTCACGCCCCGGTGCCCACCCACTCTCGTCGCCACTGGTGCTGGCCGGAGCTTTACAACCTGTTGGCCACAGATAGCAAAGTTGCCATCTCATTATGTATTACGCCACTCATGTCTGGGGGCACCAGGGCAAGGACTGGAGCTGGAGGCACACAAACAAAGAGGACGATGGAAAAGTCTACAAAACTAGCAGATGTGGACCCTACGGCGGCTAAGCTTGATACAATGCTGGCAACTATGGAAAGACTAGAGGAGTCGCTACAACTTACCCGTATATCTCTGGAGACCAAGATTGACTTCTAGCAATTGATCCCACGCACCTCCACGCTGATCACAAGAAATTGGCTGAACGCCTTACTGCCTTGGAGGGCTCCGTTGCGGACCTCGTGCCCCGGGTCACTCAGACTGACAAGCAGGTACAGGATCTCCTTAATAGGGTTGAATTCTTGGAGGATCGGGCCGAGGATGCGGAAGAGTGGGCGCGGCGTAACAACGTGCGCACTGTTGGTGTGCCAGAAAGATTTGAAGGGAAAGAGCCTGTGACGCATATGGAGGACTGGCTGAAGAATCTGCTACCAACCGGCGCGCTGTTGCCCCACTTCGTCGTAGAGCGGGCACACCGTGTACCAACAAGGCCGCTCCCAACGGGATCTAATCCCCGACCAATGCTCCTCAGAATACTGAACTATCGAGATCGCGACTCCATCTTGAGAGAAACTAGGCAACTCCGAGACGTTCGCATTGAAAATGCCAAGATAATGTTCTTCCCAGACTACACGATCCAAGTACAGCGCCAGAGACACTCCTTTTTGGAGCTGAAGGACTGGGTTCTTTAAGACCCAGCGGTGCCAGGGCACAACACCTGAAACCTTCGTGGGTAACCTGCTCCGGCGTATGAATCACAGAGACACGGGACACTTCCTTCGACGTCAAAGATTCAAGGTTTATTTGCTGCAGGGAACACAGAGATCACGACAAGTACACCACGTGCAACTTGGGGAGACTGCTTCAAATTGGTTCTGTGGATCGCTCCTTTTATACAGTTTTTACCCATAGGATAACATTGAACACAAAAGTTTACAACCCGGTTCCCATCATTATCCCCCAGAGGGGTCGCTTTGGTCACTTTGAAACACATGAGGTCCGGAACATAAGTGCGGAAACATTTGGCGGCTCCCAACTGTAAAAACCATCTTCCCACCATTAGCAAATTCCAATCAGCAGTAAAATAGATCGAAATAGGAACAAGGACAGGTGCAGAGGAAGACGGAGATAGTGGGGAGATCGGAAAGGGTGTAAAAAGGGGAGGTATCAGGAAACATGAGATACAGGCATCAAAGGGACGTGCCTAATGAGATGCACGGCTGAGACAATAAGTCCGTGCGGCAAGATGAGCCTCGAGCGGCGCCATCTGCCTTACAGTAGCAACCCCCTCGTCATAAAGACACTCACAAAGAACATGTGTCTTCCACAAATATCTTGGGAGTCCCAGGGTCGCGAAGCGGACAACGTCCGTTCGCTGGCTACTTGAGGGCAAGAGACAAAATGAATGCCGTATCTAAGATGGAACCCGTGGGTACAGATGAAAAACCCACATAACAAACGAACGGTCTAAGTTAGCACAGCGAAACTGCGCACACTTACTAAACTCGTCATTTGCGGTTCATAGATACCAGACTCGACCATATGCGTGCGAGTCGAAAACACCACTTACAATTGTCACGGAACCTCAGACGCTCCTTTTGCCCTCATGTAGGCAAGCACTAGACAGAATCATATTCGATATTCATCAGACTATCGAGATGTTGCTGCAGCATAGCTCTGTCCAACCGAGTCCCCTTGGTAACAGGTGGTTGTCTCATACACGTTGTAGCACAGAGGCCACATAAGGCAGGACCACACTGCACACAAAGGCAACACGTGAACAGGAACACTACAACGACTCCGATGATCATCAGAACCTTCCAACCCCAAGTCGACATCAGGCCCCAAAACCACCCAAGTAGCGTCCAATCCCCTACATCCACGTGTATGGATTCGGAGATTTTATGCAACCTCGAGATGGCTTGATAGACAGTAGGAGCATTATCTGGAATGAAAAATGCAGCAGCTCGAATGGATCACCTTACATACCCCACCTCGATCTGCTAAGATGACATCTAAAACCATACGGTTTTGTAACGTCAGAAGTCTCTCCGCCTGAAGTTCTGTGGTGATATTACCAAGGGCACTGGCAGTAATATTAGCTGTCGATTCTACCACCCGAGTCAACTGTCTCAGGTTCCTACTATTAACCATAGGTCCCCAAAACGGGAGGAAACCCTTGAAAAAGTCTCCTGCCTCTTGACCGGCAGTATCCTCTTCGCTAATTACGCCTCGTATAACTCTAGTCTTATGATAATCGGCATCTACAGTAAACGTCGGAGGCAACAGATTTGCAATGAAACATGAGCCCATGAAGTCAGCGGGCAACCATGTGTATGCACGATCATAACAGATAAAGTATGTACCCTTGGCAGCCAGAAACACAGGGGACGAGAACATCGGCAGAATGTAATTTTCAGTGCAAGCACTTGCTCCAAGTCGGGCTTGCGATCTTCGGCCACGACCCATAAGACAAAAATTTCCAGTGTGGGGTACGACCCATATCGGAGGCGAGCTTTTAAGCTGCTTTTCACTAGTGAACGCACTATATTCACCTCTACTTAGGACTCTATAGGCTTGTACCTCTTCTTCGGGAATAAGCGAAGAATCATAGATCTCACTATCTAAATCCTCTATTGCTATCGACAAAGGTTTTTGATACGAGGTAGGACCAGAGTAGGGGGAACGTGGTTCTCGAATGGGGTGGAAACCCAGTGCGCTTCGAAACATTGTTTGAAATGCTCGAGCTGACCCTTGGGAACTATACGGTAACACCAGATATGGAATTCCCTTATCCGTAGTATGTGGCATCAACCCACACACCCAACAATTGGTAGTGTTAACCACTAACTGATGCTGATGAAGGAGCTGAATAAAGGAATTGTTGCGGAATTCTACACGTCTAGCCTGCTCATGTTCCGGTAACATATGAAAGGAATGAGGAGAAACAGTAGAGGTAAGATTAGGGTAAGAAGTAGGAGTAGGTGTAGCAGGTAAGAAGTAAAACATCGTGTAATACACCCCACCCGCCAATAATGCAGAAGCAGTCAAGAACAATACAAACAGTTGGAATATGAAACATTTGGTACGACTGAGTTGCTGCAGCTTGAATCTGTGGACTTGAGCTCCCTCCAAATCATTCAGCTTCGAGAATGCCATTCCCTACGACCGTCCGCAACGTTTCTTGACGCACTTCGTTCTGTGCAGCAATAGTCAATCCCTAGGAGTTCCCAGGAACCGACGGCCTTTAACCTAACGTCAAGACCTACTGTCCAGAAGGAAGTACGCGCGCGGCCCTACGGCCTTCAATGCACAATATGTATGTATGCAAAAACAAAGTCTCTCAGCTGTAAAAGAAGAAATACAAGGAATGAAGCTCAATATATATACAAAATAATTACAGTAATATAAATGTTCAAAACTGATCACGGAAACGGGATAATGGACTTGTCAATACAGAAAAGCAAGATCTTTTTATTTGTCCTTAGTGCGAGATCGCAAAAAGTATCGGGTTTTCCCAGGACGTGTCTGCTCGTCAAACAAAGGATCCGTTGAAGAGACAGCGTCCTGCTGATCAGTTGAGTGTTCTGGTCTTGAGTCTTTTGATGCTAATTGTTCAACAGTGTCTTTCTGCTGCGCTGAGGGTTCTTCAACAAGCTGTGCGTCGCTAAAAGGCACAAACGCCGGCAATGTTTCTGTTTCAGATGACGCAATGCCTCTCCTTACCCACGGGTCTGCCGGCAAAGGGATGGGGACTCTTTTGGTGTGCGTGGCATGCACCCAATTCTTACGTCCCTCGAGACGAACGGCAGTCCTCGTGGCCAGGAGCACTTGGTAGGGTCCGGTGAACCTCGGGTCCAGGTTATTTTTGCGTGAAAAGTTCCTTGTCACCACCCAGTCTCCGGGCTGGAGCTGGTGGCCTGGACCCTCCGTCTGCGTCGGCAATGCGTCGTAAACCTGTTGGTGAATTAACCTCAGTTTAGCAGTCAAGTCATGTAGATAATCGATCAACATTGGGTACTCAAGATCAGAAAACATTCCTGGCCTAGGAACCCCCCACACATTCGCAGGACGGCCGAACACTATTTCATAGGGACTAAGCCCTACTCGGGAGTGTACAGTCGCCCTAGTTGACAGTAATGCTAAAGGTAAAGCGTCAGGCCACGAAAGACCAGTCGTAGCCTGAATCTTCGCTAACTTTAGTTTAAGGGTGCCATTGTACCCTTCAACCAATCCAGCTGACTGAGGATGATTGGCGCTGTGGAATTTCTGATTAATTCCAAGGCCCTTACACACACTCTTCATCACACTTCCAACAAACTCACTTCCGTTATCTGACCACACGACTCTAGGCATTCCATACCGAGGAAAGTATTCCTTCAGTAGGATTTTCACAGTAGACAAAGCAGTGTTGTCTTTGAGAGGATAGGCCTCAATCCATCGGGAGAATGCGCAAACCACAACTAAAACGTATTTCAGGTTATTGCATCGCTCCATATGGATGAAGTCCAGTTGAATCACCTCAAAGGGATACGAAGGGGGAGCAAAACTGCCAGGAGGAGTTGGGGTTCCTTTGCCAGGATTGTACATTATACACACCATACAATTCTTCACCAGACGTTCAGCACATTTCGTAATACCATCATTCTTCCACACAGGAGATAACAACTTGCAAATACCTTTCGCGCTGATATGTGCTAACCCATGTGCCATTGTCACAACGGCCAGCACATACGCATCAGGCAACAACCATCTTTTCTGATCCGACAAATCAATCCAACAACCATTCGCATCCAACTTTCCCGTACTTTCTTTCCACTTCATCTTTTCAGTCTCGGTAGCCTCATTCTGAATTGCTTTCACACTTTCGATAGTGTCTTCACACATACTTGATTCTGTAGGCCACCTAACCGAACTCGTCACATACATTCGAGTGCTAAGGTTCCGGGCAGTCTCCTTAGCAATCTCATCCGCAAACGCATTACCACGACCAACATCATCCGTCACCTTGCGATGCGCACTACATTTAACAATCGCAACTTGCGTAGGCAAAGTCAATGCGTCCAAAAGATCATTCACAAGCTGGCCATGCTGTATCTTCGTGCCGTGCGACGTCAAGAAACCTCTCTCTCTCCACAATCGTCCAAAACTGTGAGCGACACCAAACGCGTATTGGCTGTCGGTAAACACATTCACACGTTTCCCTTTCGCTAACACACACGCTCTAGTAAGAGCAATCAGCTCCGCAGCTTGGGCAGAATTCTGATTCAACCTTGCAGTCTCAACAACAGTATTCAATGTTACAACAGCATAAGCAGTAGTCACATCGCCATTCGGCAACTTAAAACATGACCCATCCACATACAAAGTACCATCCGGATCTTCCAATGGGGTGTTTTTAAGGTCCACTCGACCTTTTGTTTCCTCTTCAGTCCTCAAGTAGCAGTCATGTTCTGCTACTTCATCTGACTCTGTGCTAATTGGTAACAGAGTTGCCGGGTTCAGAACGTTACAACGTTTTATCTGAATGTGGCTTGCCAAGAGCGTCAATTCGTACCCAGACAACCTCGCACTCGTCAAGTGCTGAGTTTTCGTTCGATTCAAAAGAGTATCGACTGCATGCGGAACCATCACCGTAAGCATATTATCCATGACCAATCCTGCTGATTGTCGGATGGAGACCGCGGCTGCCGCTGTTGCTCGTAAACAACTCGGCAATGCTCTAGCTACTGGGTCCAAGGTCGAGGAAAAATATGCACATGGACGTTGCTTACCACCAAAAGGTTGCGTTAGAACACTCAAAGCACAACCCTCTCGCTCGTGAACATATAACGTAAACGGCTTACTGTAGTCAGGAGTACCCAACACAGGAGCCGAACACAATGAATCACGCAGTTCAGAAAAACTTTTCTGACATTCTTCCGTCCATGGTAAAGGAGTTGAAACATCCTTGCACGTAAGAGCCACCAATGGTTTCGCTAGCAATGAAAAATTAGGAATCCATTGCCTGCAGTACGACGTAATACCTAGAAAGGCACGCACATCCCTTTGGGTTTTTGGCACAGCCATTCGCGCAATCGCTGCAATTCTCTCTGGGGTCAATCTCCTTCCCTCCTTTGACAATAAGTGACCTAGATAGGTTACTTCTTGACAACAATATTGGAGTTTAGAAGGTGACACCTTGTGATTTAACTCACAGAGATGTTGCAGCAACGACACCGTAGCAATTTTGCAAATGTCCTGAGTATCGGCAGCCACCAATAAGTCGTCGACGTATTGGATCAAGGCCGCACCGACCGGCAACCTAAACGCATCCAGTTGACCCTTCAAGGCTTGGCTGTAAATAGATGGACTTTCACAGTAGCCCTGAGGAGCGCGTTTGAACCGGAAGCTACGTCCACCGAGAGAGAAACCAAAAAGGTCCCTGCTCTCCTCGGCAATCGGGATGCTGAAAAACGCATTTTTCAAGTCAATCACCGAAAACCATGATGCAGAAGCTGGAATCAGAGTCAGTAGCGCCGTGATGTCAGGCACAACGAGAAATTGAGGAACCACAATTTTATTTACCTCCCGTAAATCGATAACAAAGCGATAGACAGGCGGTTTTGAAGGATCAGTACGTTTAAGAATGGGCAGCACAGGGCTGTTGCACACGTTTCCCCGAGTCTCTTCAATAACATCTTTCTCGATCAAATCATAGATGATCGCCAACAGTGCTCGTTCACCATCAAGGGAGATACGATATTGGGGAATACGTGGCAGTCGCACATTAGATTTCAGCTGTACAACATAAGGGGAGATATCAAGTAGGCCCACGTCATTTGGACCTGTTGCCCACAAGGACGCAGGAAGAGAACTCAATTCCGGAGGGAGCTTATCGAGGGACAAATACATAGGAGAGACAACCCTCTCTCCTAACGTAAGCTTTACACCCGCAGGAGAACAATACAAAGTTGCGTACAAACGTTTAAGCAAATCCAGGCCCAAAAGATTTTCACCACAACCCGTAGTCAAAATCAACGGAGCTTCTAGCTCACGTGGCCCAATTTTAAGGGGCAAAGGGCGCGAAACTGGATTGCTAACGGGGGCGCCAGAGAATCCAACGGAAACATTTGTTAAGCCAGACAAAGGTGCGCCAGGGAGTTTCGAATGCATGATAGAACTTTTCGCTGCACCAGTGTCCAACAGAAAAGGCTCAACGACGCCCGATGTAGCAACTGCGACGTAAGGCCCTCTCTGATCAACCGGAACTGATACCACTCCCTCTCCTTGTCTATGGCTGTCCTAGTAATTACTGTCGTCAGTTCCCTGATCGACGTAATAATCGTCTACATTGTACTGCGCAGATCGTCCTTGCGATGATCCACGTTGATCGAAACAATTATTAGAATTAGACGAGTTGTCTGAGCGATCATTCTGAGCACCACGACCTCTACCACGTGATGTTTGCTGCGAACCACCACGACCTCCTCTAGATGAGTTACCATTGTTACGTTCATTCAAAACGGGGCAATTGAATTTAATGTGTCCCTCCTGTCTACAATAAGCACATTGATTGTACCCTAACGAGGATCTTTGGGAGGAGGAATCATTACGAGTTTGGGATCTGTTCGATTGTGGCTGTGACCTATTCTGTTGCGAATTATTCTGATTTGACCGCGGAGGATACGCTTGTTGCAACAACACTTTAGTTTTGAGCTCTTTCGTCTTTTTATCAGCACGGTCGTTCTCTTCTTTCTCTCTATTCTCATAGTATTGTGCCGTAGCCAATATCTGAGCCGAAGTAGAAACGGCCCATGCACTTTCCGAATTCTTTAATTTATTGCTCAAATCGGGCAACAAATTCGAAACAAATTTATCCACAAACAATCTCTGACCACCCTCGGTACCCATATCCTGTCCACTATGGTCAATGAATGCTTCCTCGAACCTCGTAAAGAAGTCGGAAACACTCTCATCCTTCTTCTGCCTGCAAGCTGACAATTTGTCCCAATTCACTCTCATAGCTGGCATAAGTGTTTTCATTAATGTTATTATTCTTTGAGGGAGAGCAGCAATCAACTGTTCAGGCTTAGCGCCACCAACTTGCAACCCATCTGCCGCTACAATGGCCGCCCAATCACCACCTAGTTCATTTGTGTGATTTTCCTGACGAATCTTAGCCCATACCGGTTGCGGTACGACATTGCCAAACAACATGTCGATATCGGCAAGATTCATAACCGTAGCATCTACAAGCTGCGATAATTCTTTGTAATACCCTGCAGGATTTTTGCGGGGGTCAGGCAAAGATTGCTTCACCTGTAACACTTCCGATCTTTTCCATGGGAGATGTATCCATACTCTCTGGAAATACGGCGGGACCGGAGGGGCAGCTGCGGGGTTACCTGGCATCCAAACCGGTGGAACTTCACGCATAGGATATTGGCCAGACTCATCTGGTTGTTTTTCAATATCCTCAACAAACAATGCATGAGGTATCGGAGCGGGACGAAGAGATAGCAACCGCTCAACAGCACGTCGAACATTGGTATCCACTATCAGTCCATTTGCGAACTGAAGCTGAAGATCAGACAGGGCGGTCAGCACCTCGTCAGGCGCATCGGCCGCTATTTGATCATAAAGGAACTTGCACATTTCATTAAACACATATCTCTGGGTTGGTACATTGAATTGACAAAATGTATCGAGGACAACACGGGGTGGACACCTAAGAGGATTTACCATCCAACCCATCGCCATATTATATAACGCAACGCGTTCTCTGTTTCCAGGAAGCTGACTACGTCTCTGAGGACCATCAGAACCAGCGGACCCATGAACAGGTCCAAGCGAATGAAAGAAGCTAGCCGCAAGAGGAGAATTGCGACTACGAGTAGAGGGAGAAGCATACGATACAGGACTAACAAGAGAAGGGGTAGAAACAGTAGCAACAGCAGGGGTTAACAAAACAGGAGCAGTAGCAGGAGCAGTAGCGGGAACAGGAGTATGTGGAAGCGGAGGAGCAGTAGGAATAGAAACAGACAAAGGAGCAGGAACAGTCGGAAGAACGGGTGCAGGTTGAGGAACAGGCGGAGGAGGAATAGGTGGAAGAATAGGTACGGCAGGGACCACAGGAGCTGCGGTACCCTGTACGTACGGAGGTGGCGACTTCATAAGATAAGACATTAAGGGATCCTCAACTGACTCTTCCTTCTTTTCCGACTCCGTAGGCAAAGCGGGGTAACATTTATCTACAGTCATACGCTGTAATCGGTCAAACACTTCCTTATCCTTAACCTCCTTATCATGCTGAAATTGCTCTGCTTTCTTCACTATGGTAGCAACATTATCTCGCTGATTACGTTTAGTCTGTCTGATTTCTTTCCGTCGGGCTTCTTTGCGCCACAACCGAAAGGCATCAAACATGGCCGGCCTTGACTTTCTTTCGAACAATTTAATCTCTAGATTATCTAAGATTGGAGCCTCGAAGCTACCATGAGGTGGCCAACGAAGGTCACCGTCCTTTTTCGTGTATTTAATCCAGTAATCGTTAAAGGTAACTGGGCCTAGCCCATGCTTACTATAGAGCTCATACGTGGGAGTTCCAACCGGAGGTATCGGACACGAGTCCTCCAGTCGGGAATCCGTACCACAAGGTCTGAAACAACTAAACAAAGTACTGCGACCAGGCATCTTGCACACTAGCCGAGTTTCACAAACTTCAAAGGTTACGGGATTTACCAAGTCCCAGCAAAGAACAAAACCCTCGGTTTTTGGCGGCTGCAGTCGTCAAACAACACAACAAAGTACGCTAGCAAAGTGTCACCGACAAAAACACTTACACAGCGCTAACAACAAAAACACTCGCTAAAGTGTCAACAACCAAGAACTATGGGAGCGACCCACAAATACTTAACTCAAAAATCGATGGCGTCACCAGGAAGGCCCGTCAATCGTCTCGCTATACCAAGGTCTACGCCAGGCGCCAAAACAGGTCTACAGTCAGGGCAGCAGTCCGTCGCAGCCGTCCGGAGGCGGGAATCTTCGCGGGAAAAGTCTTCGGGCCACTTATTTCGACAACAGGATCGATGAAGCGGAGTGCACCTTCCCTCGGAGATTTCACACGAAGTTCCTCACGATCGTCGGGCTTGGACCGGTACCACTGATGCAGCCCCACGTTGGGCGCCAACTGAAGGACTGGGTTCTTTAAGACCCAGCGGTGCCAGGGCACAACACCTGAAACCTTCGTGGGTAACCTGCTCCGGCGTATGAATCACAGAGACACGGGACACTTCCTTCGACGTCAAAGATTCAAGGTTTATTTGCTGCAGGGAACACAGAGATCACGACAAGTACACCACGTGCAACTTGGGGAGACTGCTTCAAATTGGTTCTGTGGATCGCTCCTTTTATACAGTTTTTACCCATAGGATAACATTGAACACAAAAGTTTACAACCCGGTTCCCATCATTATCCCCCAGAGGGGTCGCTTTGGTCACTTTGAAACACATGAGGTCCGGAACATAAGTGCGGAAACATTTGGCGGCTCCCAACTGTAAAAACCATCTTCCCACCATTAGCAAATTCCAATCAGCAGTAAAATAGATCGAAATAGGAACAAGGACAGGTGCAGAGGAAGACGGAGATAGTGGGGAGATCGGAAAGGGTGTAAAAAGGGGAGGTATCAGGAAACATGAGATACAGGCATCAAAGGGACGTGCCTAATGAGATGCACGACTGAGACAATAAGTCCGTGCGGCAAGATGAGCCTCGAGCGGCGCCATCTGCCTTACAGTAGCAACCCCCTCGTCATAAAGACACTCACAAAGAACATGTGTCTTCCACAAATATCTTGGGAGTCCCAGGGTCGCAAAGCGGACAACGTCCGTTCGCTGGCTACTTGAGGGCAAGAGACAAAATGGATGCCGTATCTAAGATGGAACCCGTGGGTACAGATGAAAAACCCACATAACAAACGAACGGTCTAAGTTAGCACAGCGAAACTGCGCACACTTACTAAACTCGTCATTTGCGGTTCTAGATACCAGACTCGACCATATGCGTGCGAGTCGAAAACACCACTTACAATTGTCACGGAACCTCAGAGGTCAAACAACGGCTCCGTCAGCTGGACCTCAAGTACTCCCTTCTCTTCCCTGCCAGATTGCAGGTGGTGGCATGAGATAAAAAGCACTTCTTTACTAACCCGGAGGAGGCCGAGGCGTGGCTGGACGGTGGAATGGCCGCGGAATCCCATCCAAAATCGGCAACCTCACCTTTGCCAAGCTTTAGAGGACCCCGAGGCCGTCGGAGAAACAGTTTGTTGCCGACCCGTGGATCACGGATAGCAGCGAAGATAATCCCTCCCACGGACCTTATTCAAAGGGAACAGCAAGATGCCCTCCGCATGGTGGCGGAGCTCAGTAGCTCCCCGAGCACAGAGACCGCTCCAGATGCCAGCCCGCGCGAACTACCCAGCGATGATGAGAACATCTATGGACTGCCTGACTCCCAGATGTCCATGGAACGGCCAGACGTCACTCCACAAACAGCAGATTTGATTCACTGATTGGACGATGTTACTATTTGTCTCTGATTGTTTGCTCCGAAGTGCCTTTATAGAACTGCCCAGTCTGGTGTCGATCAGGCCCCCCGCCCTGGTGGCGATCAACACCTGGATGTATATTGGACATTTTCTGATCAACGCGAGGTGCAGTGAGTACTAATATGGTGTTGGTTGACCTCTGAAGGAGAGGAGGCCTGGTGCGTGCTATTCAGCGACTGGTTGGGAGTGAATGGCCTGGCTCTTTTCCAGTTGGGTGGGAAATTGTGGGAACTTTTTGACATCTCAGCAGAACTTCTGGCCTCACAATCAGTACTATATGTACCGGGAGACCCCTGGGTGACACATCTGGTGTCTGTTATGGCTGGCACAGTCTGTCTGGGGAGAGGGGTGCTCCTTCTGCTCATACAGCAGATGTGCCACCGCGACCTTGCCAAGTGCACAGCAACCCCTCTGGATGTAGACATTTGTTACCTCATTGGAGAGTTTGGCGGCGGCATGTTTAGTTGTCGACCTTTTGGCATTGCTTATATGTTGTGGTTTCTTTGGTTTAATGCACCATTTCTTCTGTATTCTTATTGTTCTTTGGTGAAGCTCCTGCAAGTGCTTATGGATGTGTCTTCGGCGATTATGTGGAGACGGATAGGGGGAAAGCTGAAATGGCTGTCTGCTGTGGGAGAGGGGATGGAGGGCAACGGGGGGGTCTCTTGTGGTTGTAATGTCAGGATAAAGATATGTACGTGGAATGTACGTGGCATGCATACACCTTCACTAGGGTACCACATTTATTCTTACCTTAAACTGCACCACGTCCATTTTACATAGCCCTCTTACAAGAGACACACCTGAATGGCGCGGAAGCACAGAAACTACACCGTCGGTGGAGGGGGCAAGTCTATGCTACTGGAAACTCGACATATGCTCGTGGAGCATTGCTATGGGTGAGACCCGGGATCCCTTTTGCAATCTCACACTCCCATGTAGACCCAGAGGGCAGATTTGTGATAGTTCAGGGCAAACTAGATGGCCGACTGGTGGTCCTGGCTTCTCTGTACGCTCCCAACACAGATCAGGGGGTTTCTTTACGCAGCTATCTGCGGTTTTGGCGCCTTGGCACGGGATCCCCTGGGTCCTGGGGGGGCGACAACAATTGCGTACTTGCCACTTCACTAGATCGTTCCTTTCCACCCCTATCTGGCACTCCTGTGCATGGGGCTACGAAAGACTGACAAACTGGGCCTTACAGTGGGACTTACTCGACATTTGGCGGAGTCGCAACCCACATGCCAAAGTGTATTCTTATTACTCAGGTGCACATGCGCTACATGTCAGGTTAGATAGATACATGGTATTGGGCGAGCTACTCCCCCAGGTTACCGACATCTATTATATGGGTTGCACCCATTCTGACCACAATCCACATGTCCTGGAGTTGGCATGGGAACGCCCGCACCCACCTATACCCTCCTGGAGGCTCCAACCTGCCCTGCTGCTTGACGCTCCCTTTCGTAACTCCTTATCCACATACCTTATACACTATTTTGAGGAAAACAACTCCACTGCATCCACCCCTCAAATTGAGTGGGATGCCTCAAGGTTGTGACCAGGGACCACTGTTTGGGAACACAGGTTGGAATGCAGAAACAGTTAGACAGGGAACTGGCACATGTCGAAGTTGACGTACTTCGGAGTGAACAGGAAGTGGAGGAGGGCGATGGTGAGCCACTGTTGGAGGCACGCGTGGAACATACACACCTGCTAGAGCGGCTGTGCCACCTTAATTACGTGGCACACTCGGCACGCACTGACCATCTTGGCGACAAGCCAGGGAAATTGCTGGCCTGGTTAGTTAAGCAGGATGCAAGGATGGCGCCTGTGGCGGCTATATGCTCTGATGGGGGAGACGGGGTATACAAGCAGAACACAATACACAAGGCATTTGTAGACCACTACAAGGCGTTATACCGCTCTCGATTGCAGGCTTCTATTGCAGACATAACCGAATACCTTTCTGATATTGCACTGCCGAGGCTAGAAGACATGCAACATGACGACTTAGAAGCCCCACTTACACCTGGTGAGTTGCGTACGGTCATTTTTCCCTCTCTAATGGCAAGTCCCCAGGCCCGGATGGACGGCTGGCCAAATTTTATAAAGCTTACCCCGATCTCTTGGTCCCCGAGCTTCTCAGGATGTACACGGTGGCCATTTCGGATTCCTCCCTCCCTCCCACGTTGAATGAGACCAATCTCATCTCCCTTCCGAAGCCTGGTAGGGACTGTACGCAATTAGGTTCCTATCGCCCGCTCGCCCTTCTCAACACTGACTACAAGATACTAGTCTCAGCACTAGCCCAGCCATTAGCCCCTTTGGTGCCCACCCTCGTGCACAGCGATCAAAACGGATTTGTACCTCGTATAATATACGATGTCTGGTCAGGGTACAACACTGTGCCATGCAGCAGTGGCCCCTGTCCAGGTGTTTGGTGCTGGATCTCGAAAAAAGCTTTCAACTCCGTGGAGTGGCCCTACCTTGTGGCGGTGTTGAAGAAATATGAACTTGGGGATGAATACATACACATGGTGAGCTTGTTATATCAGAAGCCCATAGTGTGAGTATGCACTGTTAAGCTATTGTCAGACGCCATCCGCGTCAGAAGAGGCACTAGGCAGGGATATCCCCTGTCCCTGCTGCTTTTCTTGTTAGTGATGGAACCCATAGCAGAGCTCCTGAGAACACACGGCGTGGAGTGGGGGATACCACTAGCGGATGGTCTGCACACGGTATCTCTATATGCTGATGACTTACTATTATATATTAGAGTCCTGACCCGCCTGTGGATGGCCCTATCTGACATCTTCCGCACCTTTGAGGTCATGTCAGGGCTCAGGGTTAACTGGGCCAAGTCTGGGGTGTATTCCTTTGACGCTGACATGCAGGAGTGTGAGGTCTGAATCAATGATGAAAGACTCACTTGGTACCCCACCACGTTCCGCTATCTCGGAATTTACATCTATAGAGCCCTGCCAGATGTGCTGGATGGCAATCTGGTGAGGGCTATCTCCTCCTTACAAACACAGATGTCCTTTTGGAAGACCCTCCCCCTAAAAGTGCCCAGCCGTGTCACGCTGACGAGGATGATAGTTTTACCTAGACTGTTGTATTACTATGCCAATCTTCTAGTCTATGTCCAGACCCGTATATTCCGAGAGCTAGAATCCTCGATCAGAAATCTTACCTGGAACACTGGGAGGCCTCGCGTGGCGCTGAAGAAACTCTACGCGTCTTCAGATGCTGGGGGCTTGGTGGTTCCCAATCCGGAGCTCTATTATCTAGCGGCTCAGCTACAGTGGGTGGCCGGATGGCTAAGTGGGAAGAATCTGTGGGACACCGCCACAGACACCGCTGTCTGGACCCAAACGCAGATCCATACCTTGTTTCACCACTTAACCTTGCTTCACTCTGCTCAAGACTCACACAAGTAGAAGCCACTGCTTTCAAACAGCCTGGTAATGCTGCAGCCACTGAATCCAGAGTATCAGAAAAATATGCCACTGGACGACGTGCCATACCATGATTTTGTGTTAATACTGAAAGTGCACACCCATCTCTTTCACAACAGAATAATGCAAAATCTTTTGTGTAATCTGGCATTCCCAATACAGGTGCTCGACAAAGACTATTTCGCAATTTAATAAAAGCTTTCAAACACTCTTCATCCAATTCAATCGGATCAACCACATCCTTATGTGTCAACCTCTGTAATGGTTTTGCAATCAGTAAAAATCCTCTGATCCACTGTCTACAGTATCAAACCATTCCCAAAAACATGTGAACCTTTTTTTGAGTCTTAGGAGGACCCATCTGTAAAATCACATTAATTCGGTCTTGCGTTACTTTTTAAACTCTTTTCTCAATTTTGTGTCCCAAATATTCAACTTCTTTTTGACAAAACTGTAAATTTGCTGGTGCCCACCTTCTGCCAAATGATTCAGTAAGGCTATTGTTTCTGTTACACAAGTCTATCTCGTTTTTGATTCCACCTGTAGGTCATCAATGTACTACACCCATCACAACTGCACCTGGCGGTGGCGCGCAGATGTTTTGTTAGAAGCCTTAAGCTCACTCATGCTGTGACGCCGTAAGCCCCGGTGCTTCCGCTGTAGGGAACGCCCTGGGATGGAGGAGTGGTGACGGAAGCAGCACTATAACGCTGGACGCGTGCCGGAGTGGACACGATGGGTGATTTGTACGCTGAAGCCTCATTGATCCCCTTTGAAACACTGGTCACTGACATGAGCCTTCCGGCCGGACAGTTTCTACTCCACGCCACGCTCATACGCACGTTCACGCGATTTGGGGAAACATCTCTGAGGAACTACTGACACACTCCCTGATGCAATACTTACATGTCATGGGACATGGCTCCTGTGTGGTTCATTGGTTAGTGCAGGCTCTCCTAACCCACATGCAGTGCTCCTCCCAAACCATGTTAGATAAATGGGTAGAAGACAGAGGAAGGGCATGGACTGATAAGGAATGGGCGGTGGTGCTGGCTGGTGCCACCAATATCCCGCGCAACTCCCGCTTCAAACTCATTTAATTCTATATCATACATCGTGCATATCTGTCACCTGATAAAATCAACAAATACTTTGGCGTCACGACATCTGCGTGCCGAGATGTGCACTGGTGGGCGCAGACCTTCTACACATGTTGTGGTCATGCCTCACACTACAGACCTACTGGCACACTGTGATGTCCACATTGGCAGAGGGTGTCGGCGGGGAGCTGGGGCACACGTGGGAAACATGCCTATTGGGACTATATGGAAGGTCGAAGCAGACTAGAGTCCCCTCCAGATTTTGGGACTCAGGCTGATTACGGCGAAGAGACTGATCACTAAACGCTGGAAATGCAGCGAACCCCCTCAGGCAGCGCACTGGCATAGCTCCTTTGACAATTGGGCAAAGGCGGAAAGCACAACCCTTCATAGAGAAGAAACAGCGGGATTGCGGAAATTCCCCATTGCGCAGCTCTGGGATGACACACTGAAATCTTTCCACCTGGCGTGTCTTCACAGGGGAGTTGCCTAAACGTATCATCCCCTGACCCCACCTGGAAAACAAACGATCTAAGGCGCCGTGAGTTTACACGAGGGCTTTATGCCAGGTACCCTCAAGTTGTACACTTCAGCCACACCATATACAGGCGCTGCTGACCCACACACTGGAGACCTTCCCTTCGTGCACCGAAGGCCTGACGCCTGTATGGCATGGGGTGTTCACTCCCCCCTCCAGGGGGATCCCGACTGCAGCAGATACTGCCTCCGAATTCCCACATTGGCTATTCCCGGGACCGAAGACACACACGAGTGATAGCAGGCAGGTGTTCTCTTAGCTTACTCATTTTATTTTTATTTTTCTCTTGCTATTATTATTTAGTATCTTAATGTTCATATGGTTTCATATTATTGTTAAGCAGTTTCGAATATCGAAATGTGCACGTGCTGCCCAGTACCAGCACGCTTTTCATAGCATTACAGTCCCGGATGCTATGTCCCATACCTGTTTACCGATATGGATAGATAGAGACACACAGGCACGAAATTATACCTCTAAACTCAAACACACGATGAGGGAACTCTAATGTGTGCACCGTGAGACATTTGAGCACGTAATTTATATTCAAAATGACAATTGTTTAACTTCTTAACACTCTACTTGGAGTGGCCCACCGTGGAAACCACTTAAGAGATCAATGAACAAATTTACCCGAGGAGTATCACAATTAGAATGTACATTTTTAAAGCATATATTTCTGCCATTCATTAGAAGAAAAAAGCACCAATCAGGCTCACTTCATCACTGCATCAAAAGTCTTTTAATTTTTCATTTGTTGATCATATCCACTTGTATAGATGAACAGATTCCTATTCATTCAAATAACTTTTCAAAAGTTATACATTTCCAACAGCTACAGCCTACGCGTTTTGTCCCATCTGGGACATCATCCGGGCTTGAAAAGAAAACTTCCTTATTCACAATCTATCCCAATGTTCTTCTCAGATCCTATTGTTGCTCACGACCAGTGTCTGATCATCCCCTATGTTTAAATGGTAAGTCTGTACACTTATGTCCTGATGTCGCAGTTTTTGAAATAACCCAAGTCCTGCGTCCAAATATTTATGCAAAATAGGATCGTCCAGGCAAAGTAACTTAATTTCCAATTCCGCCTGTTTGTCCCATATACGACTCCGTGGGTATTTACATCATTTTTTTCCTTTTCCCTCCTTGCTCCCAGAATCGCATTAAAAAATATGTTGTTGCAAGGACCTTGTTCCTTCCGTATTCTCACTAAGTTTTCCTCTACTAGTCCCGTATTCTTTTCAGTAACCGTTTCAGTTCCACCATGCTTAAAGTATACTTTCAGTCGCCGCACTCTCCCTAATTTCGTCCCATCGCAAGAATTCTTCCTTTCCAGATGACAGCCGGTACGATAACTCCCGCCGTCAGTTAAAAAAGAAGAGGGTTTGATGTCTGTGGTCTGTCCAGTGGTCACATTCTTCCTCTCAATATTACCTGGTTCTTTGCAGGAACAGGTTTAATGGGTAATATATTCTGAACTTCCAATTAGTTAGCACCTTGAAGAGAGGTCTATTGACTTTACTGACAGCTGATTTAGAGACATAGACTGTCAGAGAGGGTTATTCTAGTGAATTCAATTCAAAACATTGTAGCATGCAATATATTACCCTTGTGTAAACTGATTGTTAGGCTGGGCCATTAGTAAGCCAAAAATCAATCGTGAAAAGTAGATTTTACAGAAATAATAAAATGTTTTTCAAATCTAAAATCTGCCGTAATATGCATAGTTGATATTAGATAATGTGCCTGGTGACATAACCCCAGAGAGCCATATGATATAGAGAAAGAAATAATAACTAAAATATGGTGTCTCTACAAGATGCTTGAGACGCAAATCAGAATGAATGAGAGGTAGGCAAAAAGGAATCAAAGAATTAAAAATAATATTGATGTCTACAGGTAACACAAAAGAACAATAAAAGAAAATTTTGGCAAAACAAAAAAATTGAAAATTTGCAAGAATATTGGTAGGCTTCAAAAGATTATGCAACATTTAATTCCCCAAGTCTTTTTGCAACAGGGGCAATTCCTACACCATTGCATACTCTCCTAACCTCTCCAGGACCACTGCTAAAACCTTCAAACATTCCCTCCTGAGAAGACACCCAGAGACTCTGATCTCCGAACTGTACTTCAATGCCGACAAGGGCATCATTAATAATGACTTTATTTTGCACTCTAGAAAAACAGCACTATGGCGTGCAGCCATTTCAAACCAATTTAGGGTAAATTAATCCAGTAACATTCTGTATGGTGCCAAATTCACAATTGTGCCTTCCCAAAATCTTAGAGCTGACTTTACCATTACCTTATATAAAAACGGTACAGGTATGATCCAAGCACAGACATAGATCTTAATAAATTTGCTGACTTCTTCTCCATCCTCAAAAAACAAGTGCATAACTCCTCTATACTACCCCAGTGCCCGCCGTCGCCACCTGACTCTTATCACAGCTCTGGTATATACAGCGCAAAGTCCAATGGTAAGGGCCTCACATTTATGTCTACCAAAGCTGCAGCTACTCCCCTATGCACACCCTCTCTCTCTCCCCAAAGGCAGGTTGTTTCGACTCTCCCCAAAGTGTTCTTTACTCAGAACAAATCCCTGGGCTGTATCTCTCCTAGATCTGTTAGAGAGCATCCCTGTACTCCCGCCAACCTTCAGCATCTGACAATAAGACAACGCTGCTGCCCCCTCCTCTAATCCTCGCTCCTCACCTACTCGCTTAGTAACTAACACACACATCAGTCTCAGCTCACCGTACACCTACCCCAGCAGCCCTGTGACCACCCTACTGAGCATGCCTAGCCCTCCTCACACCCCTCATCCCAGAAACCTAGCCTCAGGGCGGTCAAGCTCCTCCCCCCAGGCTTCCCGTTTATACCACCTGAACTAGTCCTGACCCACAGGTCCCCTTTCCGCAAGTACAACCTTCACCAATTGACCTTGAAATGTTGAACAGCAGAGCTTCCAACATAGGTCAGCACATCTAGAAATCCATTTTCGAGTTGAAGAACATCCTTCACCTCAATGAACACGCTATCGCTAATCTCAAGCTCTCCCATAACTCAGTCCTTCTCCCTCTCACCATGCCTTCCCTCCAACCCATGCCACTGGCCAATAGACACCTTCGCAAGCATCCAAACTACCTTTTGGAGGATGAAACTCTAGCTCTCCTCTATAAGACCTCTCACAACATTGTAGTCCTCCAGACAAGAAAGATGATTACTTAATCCCTACATTCCCAATCAACACTAATAGATTGTCAACTCTCCGTAACAGAGTGGTAAACAGCAACAACTTAGCGCAAGTACCCCTTTCATCCCTGTCCCAGGGGGGGTTGCTCAGCTTGTACCTGCCCTTCAGTTTTGACCGAACTCGGGGTAAACACAAAGGTCGGATCTTTAAGTAAAGATTTTAACAAGGGTTTTATTGGAATATAGGTCTTCTTCTGCATAACAATTAAAGAGTTCAGGGAGAGGGAGTTTCAGTCTCTTTTAAAGGGAACGTAACCAAAGTTCAGTAACTGGGTGTTCCGGGTACTTCCGTCGATACCATACGGGGTCCCCGCTGTCTCTGAGGAGGGTTTCCGGTCTTGGCTGGTCCGCCGGTAGCTGAGGTCTTCCTCGTCGGGACCGCAGAAACCCAGAAAGCAAAAAGGGAGAAAACTAACGGTTACTGGGACGTCCAGTACAAACAGTGGAGGGAAGGGGGGAGTGAAGGGAACCAAGTGACAGTGAACTTTACTAACGTCACGTAGTGCTCTCAGTGCTCGTGAAGGAAGGGGCACATGGGACGCTAAGTACACTCGGCAGCGGTTATTACTCGGTAGGGACGCTACTCCGTCCGACCCACCCCGCTACTCGGCCCCGTACCTTGTTAAGCCACGTTCCTCCCTCGGGACCGTGGCGGGGCGATGCACCGAAACGTTGGCCTCCAGGCTTGATGATATCAGCTGGGCTCGTCTGCACTCCGTCCTCCTCCGGATACACACTTGCGTTGTTCCTTCTTTTCTCCACACCGTCTACCTCCAGGGAAACGCCGTCCGTTGATGATGAGACACTTCCGCCTTTTGACGTCGCTCCGTAGTGGGGGGGCGGGGCTGCGCCAACCTCGTCCTTCCAGTTAAAGGCACCAGGTCCCGTTTCAGGTGGTATCCAGCAATCGTCCAGTTTCTCTCTCCACTCGTTCTCTGGCAGCTGTGGGGACAATGAGCAAGGTGAGAGGGGAGCGGCGGACCACCACTCCGGGTCATTTCGGGGTTCTCCTAGCACCCCATCACATACCTCCCCCCCTGGCTTCTCCCGATCGGGGAGAGGAAAGACCCGGGACAGAAAGTCTGCGTTCCCATTGTCTTTGCCTTTGCAATGCTGCACAATGAACGAGTAGGGTTGCAGCAATAGAAACCACCTAAGTACTCTAGGGTTCTGGCTACTGTTCTGGTGGATCCATCTCAAAGGGGCATGGTCCGTATGGAGGACAAATTGGGTGCCTTCCAAATAATACTTTAGCTTATCGATGGCCCAGTTGATGGCCAGGGCCTCCTTCTCGATAGTAGAGTAGTGGCACTCTCGTGGAAACAACTTCCGGCTTACATACAGTACCGGGTGTTCAGTCCCGTCCTCTCCAACCTGGGATAATACTGCACCTATCCCCACATTAGAGGCGTCTGTAGCCAGTATAAAGGATTTTGTGTAGTCAGGAGATAGCAATACCGGGGCTGTAGTCAGAGACCTCTTTAAAGACTGGAAGGCTTCTACAGACTCCTGGGAAGGATTTGTGAACCGTTTGAGCGGGACTTCTTTTCGTAGGAGGTCTGTTAGGGGAGCAGCTGTCTCGGCAAATTTGGGAATGAACCTACGGTAGTACCCTACCAGCCCTAGAAATGCCCTCAAGTCTCTTTTAGTGGCGGGGAAGGGCACCTTCTCTATTGCTCTGATTTTTTCGTTTTGGGGAGCAATGGCCCCGTCGCCCAAAACATATCCCAGGTAGTTGACCTTAGTGAAGGCTGCTCTTGACTTTTTCGCATTAATATGTAGACCAGCTTTCCTCAAGGCTGATAGAATGGTCTGCAAGTGTCTCATGTGTTCATTCCAGTTGTTGCTGTATATAACGATGTCATCCAAGTAAGCTGAGCTGAAGGTGGTGTATGGCCGCAGTACTTGGTTCATGAGACGCTGAAACGTCGCTGGAGCCCCATGAAGGCCAAATGGGAGGACAGTGAATTCATACGAGCCTTCGTCTGTAACAAAAGCGGTCTTCTTCTTGTCTTCCTCACGAAGAGGCACTTGCCAATACCCCTTCGTGAGGTCAATAGTGGTGATATAACGGGCGTCTCCTATCTTCTCCACCAACTCATCTACCCGGGGAATTGGGTAGGTGTCGAATTGGGACACCGCATTTAGCGCTCTGAAATCCATGCAGAATCTCTTCGATCCATCTGGCTTGGGGATCATAACGATCGGAGATGAGCAGGGACTCTGGGACGGACGTATCACACCCAATTGGAGCATCTCGGAGACTTCTTTCCTTATGGCTTCACGGCGAGCTGCCGGAATTCTGTAGGGCCGTTGTTTCACTATCTTTCCCGGTAAAGTTTCAATACGGTGTTCTACCAGTGTTGTTCTCCCAGGAGCATCAGAAAACACATCAGAGAAGGGGGCCAGTATCTCCTGCAACTCTTGTTTCTGTTCGTTGGTTAATTCATCATTCACCACAAGCTGCTGTAAGGATGACTGTGAAGTTGCTGATGGTACGACCATGTGGTTGTTTTTAGGCGGGGGCCCCAACCACTCCTTAAGTAGGTTGATGTGGTAGGTTTGTGTTTTCTTGGCAGTTATCCTTAACCGGTATGTGGTTTGCCCTATGGCTTCAATTACTTGATAGGGGCCTTGCCATTCTCTCTTGGAACTGTTGCTGATGGAGGGTAGAAGAACTAGAGCCCACTTTCCTACAGCAATCTTGCGTAGCCTCTTCCCCTTGTCGTAGTTCATTTTGTTTCTCTCTTGTTGACGGTCCAGTGAGGAGTGAGCTAACTCCCTGAGTTTCCCCAGCTTATTTCTCAGCTGTGTCGTATATTCCAGCATTCCTTTCTTGTCTTGTTCTTCCTCTGTCTCCCACATTTCTTTGGTCATTTCTAACAGTGACCTGGGAAGGCGGCCGTACAATAATTCAAAGGAAGAACAGCCTAGGCTGCTCTGTTTTTGGGATCGGATCACGAAAAGGGCCAGGGGTAGTAACCTGTCCCAGGATGGTCCTTCTGCGCTCAACATCTTTTTCAAGGTCAGTTTTAGGGTCTGATTGTACCTTTCGACGAGACCATCCGTCTGAGGGTGGTATACGGAGGTCTTCAGGTGTTTGATGTCTAGGAGTTTGCATACTTCCTTCATTAACTTGGAGGTGAAGGGGGTTCCCTGGTCCGTGAGGACCTCTTTCGGAAAACCCACCCTAGAGAACAACTCCACAAATTTTTCTGAAATGGCTGAAGTCGTAGTGGTACGTAAGGGAAAGGCTTCCACGAACCTGGTGGCGTAATCAACAACAACCAATGCGTATAGGTGACCTCGGGGAGTCTTCGGTAGAGGGCCTATGAGGTCCATGCCGACCCTTTCAAAGGGCGTTCCTATTACCGGCATCCTCTGGAGAGGGGCGGCAGTTGGTCTTTGCGAGTTTCTCTTTTGGCATATCTCGCATTTGGCACAATAGTCCTGCACATCTTTATATATTCCGGGCCAAAAGAAATGTCGGAGAACGACATCCGTGGTTTTCTCCTTGCCTGTATGTCCGGCCGTTAGATGTGCATGTGCAAAGAATAAGACCTGCTCTCTAAAGGACTTTGGAACCAACAATTGAAGATCCCCATCACTCTGTGCTTGTCGGTACAGCAAGTCTTTCTTGATCAAGAACCTGGGATATGTCGGGGTGGTGGTGCCTTCGCTAGCGTGGACGCTTTCCCAGGCGTTATATAATGTCCGGTCTTCAGCCTGCGCAAAGCGGAAACTCTTGTCTATAACCCACGGTTCGGGAGAGAGGTAGGTGGCTTTGGGAGAGGGAGACGGGGTCAAGGTTTCCCTAAAAAGTGAAAGGAATTCAGGGTTATCTGTCCCCAGAATCATGTCCTCTGGTAGGGAGTCCACCACCCCCACCCTTACCTGGCAAGGATCTCTTTGGGGCAAGTACAGTGTTAGTACAGCTACCGGATATGGTTTTACATCGCCATGTACGCAGCGTATGTAAACTGTGGCCGGGGTAGAGAGCTGTTCAGGTTTAACGAAGCGTTCCTGGACCACCGACTGTCGGCACCCGGAATCTAGTAGAGCTTTTACCATGAGTCCGTTAAGCTTCATACTCACATAAAATGCGCTACCCAGTTCCGCCGAATACATCACGGTCCTTGGGAGGTAGCCAACTTCCATGGGCTCTTCGGGAGTTTTTTTCCTAGGGCACAACCTGGCTATGTGGCCCCACTCCCCACATTCGAAACACTGGGGCCCCCTGTTCATGGGGGAGATCATTCCGGCTGGACGGGACCGCAAAGCTTCAGTCCCTACTTTGGGTTTCTTGTCCGGCTTCCCCGGGACTATCGATTTCTGAGACTTTTCTGTTTTGTCGGCATCCCATACTATCGTCCGGGGCTGGGCTCTGGCGAAATGAGACGCCATCTCTATGGCTTGGTTCACATCCAGACTGGCATGTTGACGTAACCAATGCTGGGTTGCATAAGGCAGAGCCTCCATGAACTGCTCCAAGTATACTTTATTTAGTATTTCCTCCTTGGTGCACACATCGGGTCTTAGCCACTTGTCGGCGGCCATCCTTAGTCTGAAGAAGAGGGTCTTCGGATTCTCTCCTGGGGCTCCCCGCTCTTTTCTGAATTTCACTCGGTAGGCCTCCTGATCTAGGCCTAAATGGTCAAGGATGACTTCCTTAGTTGTCTTGTAGGCGGTGTTCCCTAAGGGGTTCGCGGCTTGATAGGCCGACTGGGCCTCACCAGTGAGAAGAGGAGCCAAGAAAAATGGCCACTTTTCTTCAGGCTATCCCATAGCTCGGGCTGCCCTCTCAAAATTGAGGAGGAAAGCGTTGGGATCCTCTCCGGTTATGTATTTTTGTAGGGCCACACCTGCGTGATGAGGGGAGACTTGGCGTACTTCTCCCGTGATGACTTGTGTGGGAGGCGGCACATTCTTAGGGCCTTCGAGTTGGGCGGTAACAGTGGATTTAATCAAATCCCTGTCTGCTTGGGCGGACTGTATTTGTTGCTGTACTGCCCATTCGAGCTTCTCCTGGCCTTTTATGATGTGGTCAATAAGGGCTTCCATCTCGTTCTGGCAGATGGTTGGTGTTTCTGATCCCACTTCTGACACCAGTTGTCCCAGGGGGGGTTGCTCAGCTTGTACCTGCCCTTCAGTTTTGACCGAACTCGGGGTAAAAACAAAGGTCGGATCTTTAAGTAAAGATTTTAACAAGGGTTTTATTGGAATATAGGTCTTCTTCTGCATAACAATTAAAGAGTTCAGGGAGAGGGAGTTTCAGTCTCTTTTAAAGGGAACGTAACCAAAGTTCAGTAACTGGGTGTTCCGGGTACTTCCGTCGATACCATACGGGGTCCCCGCTGTCTCTGAGGAGGGTTTCCGGTCTTGGCTGGTCCGCCGGTAGCTGAGGTCTTCCTCGTCGGGACCGCAGAAACCAAGAAAGCAAAAAGGGAGAAAACTAACGGTTACTGGGACGTCCAGTACAAACAGTGGAGGGAAGGGGGGAGTGAAGGGAACCAAGTGACAGTGAACTTTACTAACGTCACGTAGTGCTCTCAGTGCTCGTGAAGGAAGGGGCACATGGGACGCTAAGTACACTCGGCAGCGGTTATTACTCGGTAGGGACGCTACTCCGTCCGACCCACCCCGCTACTCGGCCCCGTACCTTGTTAAGCCACGTTCCTCCCTCAGGACCGTGGCGGGGCGATGCACCGAAATGTTGGCCTCCAGGCTTGAAGATATCAGCTGGGCTCGTCTGCACTCCGTCCTCCTCCGGATACACACTCGCGTTGTTCCTTCTTCTCTCCACACCATCTACCTCCAGGGAAATGCCGTTTGTTGATGATAAGACACTTCCGCCTTTTGACGTCGCTCCGTAGTGGGGGGGCGGGGCTGCGCCAACCTCGTCGTTCCAGTTAAAGGCACCAGGTCCCATTTCAGGTGGTATCCAGCAATCGTCCGGTTTCTCTCTCCACTCGTTCTCTGGCAGCTGTGGGGACAATGGGCAAGGTGAGAGGGGAGCGGCGGACCACCACTCCGGGTCATTTCGGGGTTCTCCTAGCACCCCGTCACAATCCCCTACTTACACTACATGCCCCAACGCTCTACTCTGGCCTCCTACTTAACTGCCAATCAGCAGCGAAGCATACCTCCGACATCGCCAAACTCATTCAGAGCCAAAGAACTGACATAGCTACCCTAACCGAATCATGGCTCAGAGAATCATCATCACCTTACCTAGATCTACTAGTCCCGCCAAATTATAACATTGTTAGGCTTGACAGGCAAATAAAAAAAGGGGAAGGAGTTGCTTGCATCTACTGCTCAGACCTTCTTGTTGCACAACTGCATGCAGACCCTACCGATTCCTGTTAATATCTTGCACTCTATATATGTAATAGCGCTACTCAGTTGTGCAAACTGCACATCTTCTACCACCCCCCAGGCAAGAATGACACATTCATCGACCACCTCATGGAAATCATTACTGATAAGGTTCCCCCCACTCCAATGAAATTTGACTCTGTGACTTTAATCTGCACCAGAATGACCCCCAGGTCAAAGCCATCAAAATCTCCCTTGCTGACCAATCACTTACTCAAGCCTGCACGTTACCAACTAACACAAAAGGCTCCATGCTGGTTGGATCGTTGCAAAGGCAACGGCGGTCAGGCTTAACTCACTAGATTCATGCGAGTGGTCCGACCACCACGCCATTACCCTACTAATACCTGGCATCCTCACGAAAAGGCCAGGGCAACCTATGCAACCGAAACTATGGCTCAGAGACAGTAAAAGACTTGACCTCGATTAGCTGACTGCTCAATGCGAGAATGACCTAAACACCTCCCCAATATCTATCTAGGGTCAATGACCTCATAGAGCACTACAGCTCGACTATGTCCAACATAATTGATGATCTTGCCCCACTGAAGCTAAAAAGAGCCCAAATCAAAGACAAAAACTCCTGTTTCAACGGACCCCTCAACAACGAAATGAGAGCTCTCCGGCCAACAGAAAGAAATTGGAGACAGCACCCCTCAGCCTCGCAACTAAAACTTCTCCGTCAGACCAAAAATGCACACAATAGGTACATCCTCAAATCCAAAAAAGAGTTCATCATATCGGAAATGGGAAACGCTAAGAACAGACCCTGTAAGCTCTTTGAAATGATTAAACACCAATCAAACAAACTAGCTAAAACCTCCAAAGAAACTACCAGATCCCTAATAACCTGTGAGGAGGTCTTCTCCTTCTTTACAGCCAAACTTAACTCCCGAGGAAACAAACCTAATTCCACCTCAAACTTCCCGCCTCCTCCTGACGGGACTCATCTCCCTTCTCATTCCCCCTAGGCAACAACCGAAAACCAAGCTCACTGGTCCAACTCCAAGTTATATGTGATGACCACCCCATCTTGAAAATTCTATCCTCCTTAAACCCGAATAACCACTTTAATGGCCCACTCCCCTCCAACTACTTGGCATTAACCTCCCCATTCATCATTCCCATTTGGACTACAATAATCAACACCTCCCTTCTAAAAGGGTCCATATCTGACTCTAAAAAACCGGTCATGTCACCCCCATCTTTAAAAAAAACACTCTGAATCCTGACAGCTTTAGACAAATATCCAATATTCCTCTTCTTGCGAAAGTGCTGGAGAAATGTGTGCAACTTCAACTGAGCCAACACATCGCTAATTTCAACCTGTTCGACAAATTCCAATCTGGTTTCAAGTATGGACACAGTACGGAAACCACCATCTTCCACATTGTAGACAACACCCTTCAAGCCCTTGACCAAGGCAAAACATGTCTCTTAATCCTAATGGATTTATCTTCGGCTTCCAACACAATCAACCATGAGAAACTACTTGAACGCCTCGGACACAGGATGGGAATAGTAGGAACCATCATCAAATGGTTAGGTTCATTCCTCCAGAACCACTCCCAGAGATTCTTAGTCAACAGTAATCTTTCTGCTCATTCCCCCATAAAAATCAGTATCCCACAAGGTTCAACTCTGTCCCCTACCCTCCTCAATCTCTACCTTGAACCGTTAGCTGAAATGCTCCGCACTGCCAACATCTCCTTCCACATGTATGCCAATGATACTCAGATCTACATCAAAATCTCATCTGTAGAGGAGATTAACTGTGTGAATGAGGCTCCGAAGTTGACGGTTCAATTGTTCGCTTGCAACCAGCTCAAACTGAATGCACAAAAAATAGAGTTCCGTCTCATCTCCCTAAAAGCAGTACTGAAATCCTGGAATGGACTAACTTGATCACAGCACTTAACTGCACACTGACCATAGTGGAATCTGCCAAATCTCTTGGCATAACCCTGGACAGCAACCTGAAGATGTGTGACCACATCAACTCGATTGCCAAAACTGCCAGATTCTACCTGAGCTACTTGAGGAATTAAAACCTTTACTGTAAGCTGCAGACCTCCAAACCACAGTTCAGCATTACTTATCTCAAGAATTGAATATGGTTTCTCAACCCTATCTGCCTACCCAAGATCTCCAGGACCCCCTAAAAGCTTGCCTCAACGTCGCAGCAAGACTCTAAATAGGCTCAAATAATCTGACCACTTCTCACCACATCTGAGGACGGTAAACTGGCTTCCTTTTGAAGCCAGAATCAAGCTCAAGCTGGCCTGTATCACGCACAAAGCACTATACATGAATTACTCTGCACATCTCATCCAGAAAATATTGGTATCAGGGGGGGCAGAAACTCCCTGTCCGCCAGAGACTTTGTGCTCCAGCCAACTCGCTTCCGTAAGGATATTACTTATAATCATGCCTTATCTGGGGCTGCACCAAGAATCTGGAACTCACTGCCGTCCTCCATCAGAAGAATACCTTCTCTGTCAATCTTTAAAAAGGAAGCTAAAACTTTCCTAATGAGCAACTTCCTCCCATAAATCTCTTTCATCGCCACAACGCTCTGCGGCATTGCTTTTGCTTTTCTGCGAAATTCTTGTCTACTTGGTTGCTCCTACTCTTTGTACTGATTTATTACTCCTTCAAATGTAATTGCTGGTTCTCTCTGCATATTGCTGACATGTTGCCCCTCAAATGTAATTGCTGGTTTTCTCTGCGTATTGCTGACATGTCACTCCTCTGATTATTGTATATACACTGTTTATGCCTGAATGAGGAAACATCCTTTACATCGCAACCATTACATCGCACTACACTCACAACGCAGTCTAACATTGCAACAACCTTTACAATGCATGTCACTACAACGCAGATATTACAACGCATACCATTACAACGCATGAAACTACATCGCATGTCACTACAACGCAGGCATTACAACGCATACCATTACAACGCATAGTAACCCCTACACTATCCAAAACTTACCCTACTGTTGCACCCCCTGGAGTTATATTAGTAATTTTTACCCCTACAATATCCAACACTTACCGTACTGTTGCACCCCCTGGAGTTAGAATAGTACTTTTTAGCCCTACACTATTCAACACTTACCCTACAATTGCATCCCCTGCAGTTAGAATAGTAATTTTTACCCCTATACTATCCTATACTTAACTTAAATGCAATGTAATTGAGTGTGTTGTAAAGGATGTCGCGATGTAAACACTGCGTTATAAATGCATGCATTGTAAATGTATGCATTGTAACGTCATACATTCGCCTGAATGTAGTCATTTCCTTCTATCCCTATCCATGTATATTGCCTATATCAACCTTGAATACAATTTGATACCCCTGTAAAGTGCTCTGATACCCTAACAGGTCACATTCACGCTCTTTAAAACCTTAAATAAATAAACAAATAAATAAATTCATTCATTCATAAAATCTTTATTTCGGCTGTTTTGCCAAAAAAGAGTGCAATACAAAAACAATATTCATGGATGATAGTTCAATTCATTAATAAATGCACATTTTAATGATTAAAAACATACAAACTCTAAAAATGCATGATCAGTAAAACAACCCTTGTCTACAAATAATTTAGTATCATTCGTTTGCAATTATGAGCCTACGCTTGTGCCACATGGCTGCCAAAAACTGAGAAACAGCAAATACGATATGTCTGGCCGTATCAGTTTTTAGGACTCAGAAAGCATACATACACTGTACAAAGCCCAGGTTTTTGCATATAGGTACAAGCCAGTACTTCCTGGACTTACAGCAAGTTGGGCAGAAGAGAGAACGTGAAGTTCATTTTCTGTGTCACAGCTACACCCAGGACAGTTTCTCGCTACAGAAGCGGACTATTTACTAGTAAATGCTCCTATGGGCAGAGTACCATATCTCCATTGTAGATAAAGTTTTCTAGCTACAATAGGGTAAATATCATCCATGAAATGCTCCAGAAGGTAAGAAGCTTTGATCATTAAAAAGGAATTAGTTAAGGTGCCGGAATGTGGATCAGACAAAGCAGCAGTAAGTTTGTTAGCAACAAAAATCTTGGTAAGGGACTTGCGCAAGACCTTTTTGCAACTCCTCTCCGGATCATGCCATAAGGCAGACAATCCCAACCTTACCAATTCATTCTTTATGCACATGAACTGGGGGATTTTACCTGTGCTGTGATGAGTTAATATTTCCTTGAGTTCCTGCCTATAATTTTGCAGCTCGGGCGTTATCCAGAGCCTACGCCAAAACCTGAAGGGTTTGAGCGCCAGTTCGTCTTCAATGGGTCTCAGCCCCAAGTCGAGCCTCAAGGGGAGGAGTGGAGTGCTTGGTGGGAGGGCCAGAAGCTGTCTTATGAATTTATTCTCGGTTTTAGCAATTTCGGGCCTGCAATGGTAACCCCACAACTCACCACCATACAGGATGGCACCCCTCGCCTGAGTTTTATATATCTCCATAGGTGGACTGACGGGTTTAAGTGTCGATGAATTGGACAGCTTGAGGATGCCACCCGCAAGCTGTGCCAATTTCATTTGTGACTTTATTTGCTGGGGGCCCCATGACAGGTTCTCATTAATGGTTACCCCCAGATATTCAAAAGTCGACACCCTTTCTAGTCCAACTGGACCTAGGCTTGGATTTGGGTGGGTAGTTGTAGGTGGGTTGAAGATCATGAATTTCGTTTTACCAGCATTTATCTCCAAACCCCGTCCTCTGCAAAATTCCTCAAAGCCATCCAGTATGCGCTATATCCCAATGGGAGACTTAGACAGAAGCAGTGTGTCGTCGGCAAACATGATCGCCGGCAACCTGCTGCCTGACAACTTTGGGGCGTCGTTGTGGAGTACTCCATCCAGATGGGCGATTACCCTGTTGACATAGAGGCAAAACAGGGTAGGTACCAGTACACACCCCTGCCTTACTCCCCTGTCAACGGGGAATCTAGATGACAGCGCCCCATTCTTCCCACATCTGACCAGCGCAAAGTTCTCCTCATGTAACCTCATCAGGATGGTTAGAAGTTGGGGCGGAATACTCAGCTCGAGGAGCACGAGCCACAATTTCCCCCGGGGAACTAAGTCAAAAGCGGAGCGGAGGTCCACAAACACTATGTAGAGGCTGCAACCCTCTATCTTCACTGTTTTCCAGAATAATAGTGCAAGGCGGAAGAGTTGGTCCATGGTGGAGGTGTTCCTCCTGAATCCTGCTTGGTGCGGGCTAAGAATTGCGTGCTCCTCGATCCAGTCCTAAAGGCGATCTAAAATAAACAGCGCAAACATTTTTTGCGGGACATCAATCAGGCTGATGGACCTGTAGTTGGCTGGGAGCCCTTTTTAAATATAGGGACAATTTCTGCTCCCAGCCAATTACAGGGAACCGTCATGCCCCTAAGGACTGCAATAAAGAGTATTTGTAGATATGGGCCGCAGATCTTCGGCTCATGTTTGAAGAAGTCTCCCGGAAGTTTGTCAAGCCCGGGGCTTTTCCTACAGCCAGTTTACCAATTGCATTGCAGTCTTCCTCTGTGGTAAACTCTAGCTCATCAGATTGGGGTGAGGGGGCTGAGGGTACTGGAGTGCTTTCCGTACCTTGCTCTTTAGAATATAGCGCCTGGAAATGGTTTTCCCACACCCTGGCATCTATATTTGGTTTGATGGCCGATTTCGGTTGCCCACAACCTGTATTTACTATTGACCAAAATCTCTGTGCATCCCTTATATCGAGGGCGGCGGATAGGCTCGTCCACTTTTCGTGGTCCCACTCTTGCTTTGCATGTTTCATTACCTTTTTATACTGTTGTCTCCTTTCTCGAACTAGGGGTATATTGTTTCCAGGTTTTATGGCCTGTACTAGCTCAGTCTTGGCCTTTCTACAGGCTCCATTATACCACGAGGACACAGGAGCCCCTTTCCTCCTATTAACCACCTGGGGGTTGAATAACTCCACTAGATTGGATGCTAGATCCATTTGGAGAGCCAGGATTTTGTCATTATAATCGGGAGGCGGAGGCTGGGTATTTAAGGCAGCGACCTCTAGAAATAGTGGAACAATTTGTTTACAAACATCGCAAAGTTTTTTCCCACCTTACCCTGCTTTTATCATTCGAAAGGGTAATCCTGTCCCCTAGATCCTCCGAGTTTGCCATCCCGGGCTCATCAGGGCCAGGGAAGACCATCTCCAGGGTTAGAGCGTTATGAAAGCTCTCAGTTCATGTGTTTACCTTAAAATCAATGAACTTGGGCCACAGCCGAGTCTTGACCGTGATATAGTCGAGACGTGACTCCTGTCCAGTTTTATTAAAAGTGCACCTAGCTGGAGTATCAGAGGGCGTGCGACCATTACATGCCCTAATAGAATGGTTTAAAGTTAGCGTAGACCATGCCCTCGGTGGTGGGGACTGGGTTGCTGGTATGGCCCAGTGATCATCCTCCGCCATAAGGTGGCCTTCATTCGTCCCCAGTAGAGGCTCATTAAGGCAGTTCATGCCACCCCCCATCAGAAGGTGAGTATCACTAGTAAGGGTGTGCAAGAAATTAGACAGCTCCTCAATGGTACTAGATTCGCTAGCTGCACTTACAGGTCGCGAGTAGACATTAACAAGGGCAAGCTTAAAAGCATTGGACCACTCCAGAGCTACACACTGGACATCATCTGGGTGAGTGGTCAGAGTCTCAGCAGTACAGCCCAAGTGCGAACCAACCCAGGTGGTGAGGCCTCCTGACGGTAGCCCCTTCCCTCCCCAACGGGCCGGTACATGAAAAGCGGTATAGCCTACTCGGAGTTGTATCTCACGAGCCCAGGTCTCTTGAAAGAGACAAATATCATTCGTGTCCCATTCCATGATAGTATAGGTTTACCATCTTTGGCGCTGGTGTCGCTGCTTCCCATTAGGCCTCCTTCACTCAAACTGGTCAACAAGCGGTCCAATACACAGCTAGACACGGTTCTACCAGGTGACTGGTCGCCGCTACCTATAGCAGTGCCTAGAGTAGGCAAATGAGAGTCTGGAAAATCCTGGATTGACTGGCTGCTAGCTACCTCAATAGTTCTCATGTAAGGTGCATTACTCGTTCTTTGGGAGGTCCCCTTTAAGCCCACCCGAACATGGTGCAGTCAGTCTACCATATCCAGGCAACTATATCTGTTTTGAGTAAGGATGTGGCTCGGGGCGTAGGGTTGTGCAAACTTCACCCTATCGGCCCTGCCCCCTCCTTGGGGCTCCATTAAGGTCCAAATCCATGTCTAGTATGTGGGATGGAGGGTAAAAAAAGGACAATGGGAGGGGTTTTATGGTTGCGTCCTGTCACAAATGTGCGCCACTATCCGTGTATCCCTAAAGTTAACTAGCACACAATCACCCTTTATAGACTTTGGCCTGTGCCCCACTCATGACACCCTACGAACCATCAAGATTTCACTAGTAATATTGCCCGGTAGCGGTCTATTTTCGTTAAGCCAGTCAGTAACTTTGTTTTTTATTGACATAAAGGATTCCCTGCTAGGATCACTTATTTCGGGGACCCCTGTTAGGACCACAAGATACGGGCTTGATTCTGGGGGCAAATCAATTCTAATTTCCCCAGAACAGCCCCTAACAAGTAGGTTCTGGGATTCCTCATTAGGGTTTGCACTGTTGACCCCTGTTGGTACATTAACAAGAGAGTCCTTTGGTGTTACTTGCTTTGTGGTATCTGCATTAGAGGGAGGCAACTTGGATGATAGTGTAGAATTTTGTAGTGCAACCCCCCCTTGGCCTATATTAGGTTGAACATTAGCCAGAGTCACATTATTAGACTTACTACAATCCAAAAGTCAGTGATGTTAACTGTTCAATATTGGACAATCGTAGCTCAATCTGCGCGAAACTGGCGTCAAATGGTTGGAGTGAGGACCTTAGTAAAGTGCCCAGTTTTGCAAGAAATGGGGCCTCCGTTGTGGTTGTTGCGTTAGTGAATATAGCCGCTCCTGAGGTATTTGCAGCAAAATATGGTGGGCCATTTTCATCAACAACTCCCAAGAACGCTGGAACCTTGCACTGGGTGGTAATGTCACTGTTGATGGTACGCTTTGCAAGTTTGGTCTTTCTGCCACCGACGGCAGCAGTAGCCCCTCGCTTCCTTTTAGGTATCGCCCCCTCACGTCTCCCCCGTAGCGGCCGCGTGTTTGGCCTTTCAGGGGTGCTACCTGTTGTTAACGCTGCAGTAGTCTCTATTACTGCTGATAGCTGAGACTTGTCAGCTAGGGAGGTATGACCCTGATCCTGGGTAGTTACTGAACCATGTACAGTCACAGGCACTTCAATAACAGTGGGCCGCCGTGTAAGCTCTGGTGTGCGAGCATTTGCTAGGTACCCCAGTGAGGATCTCTTTTCTAGGGCAAGACCTTGGGAAAGGCGACGCTCCATCTGAATTATCTCATGATCAATAACTGAATTAGCTCTAATAATAAAATTGTCCAGCATCCCTACTATATGTCCACTCGACGTTGCTGCCTTGCTCCTACTTTCTCACCCCGACATTTTACTAGCACAAGTAATGAATTCTGGAGAGTACTTACGGGGCGATCGGAACAATGAAATTGCCGGACAGGCCAGATGAAAGAGAGGTGGCCCCGTCCAGTCTCCTCCGGGCTACAGCGGGCTTAAACGGGCCCGCCCTTGGCCTGGGCTTCGCCTGGTGCGTGACCGCGCGCGTTCCATGAAGCGGGGTGCGCTCACACAGAAATAGAAGCAAGTGGGAGGGGCAGGAAGAGGCACACAGCTGCTGGGAAACACGGGCTGCTGGTCCTCGCAGTCCCGTCAATATGAAAATACTCCAGAGTCAAAGTTCACAGCAAACAAACCACTGCGAGCGGCTCCCGTGGAGCGGGGGCCGCGAGTAGTTTATGAAGTCTCGGCGTGGGAGGACTGGAAGAGGCACACAGCTGCAGGGAAACATGGGCTGCTGGTCCTTGCAGTCCGGTCGATATGAAAATGACCCAGATTCAAAGTCCACAGCAAACAAACCACTGCGAGCGGCATTTTAAGGTAGGTAGTAGAACAGTGTTAATGATCAGCAATAGCACCATACACTGGTTTGGTGGATGAGCACATGGTTAAGCAAGGAAGGAGAGGAGGTATGAAAACAAAGAGAAAATGGCTGCCTAATACACACAGGCTGTTACAAAATGATAGTGGGTAAATGGCTTTGCAAGGAGGAAGGATCATGGAGGACAAAGTGAAAATGGGTGAAAGCCAGCCTTCCCTCTACCACCAACACACATATGCAGCTTTGCAAGGCAGGGGTTGCACTTAGGTCTTGAAAGTGCCCTAAAAATCTCCTAGAGCACCACTCAAACATGAAAACTAACCAAAAAGGATTGCCATGAAAAAGACCACATACACTAGCAGCTATAGGAAAATATCCCAAGCAAACATTTAAAAGTAGCAGAAACGTTATTTTAAATAGCAATCTTTCTTTCTTTCTTTCTTTCTTTCTTTCTTTCTTTCTTTCTTTCTTTCTTTCTTTCTTTCTTTCTTTCTCTCACACACACACACACCCAGAAACACGTCCAGGCACACACACAAGAAGGTACATTCTCCACATTTGGCATTAATTCAATGCCATCATGCACCCCACACTCCAAACAGCCCATTATCCCTTAACGCATGTCAGTTACTTATGAAATGCAATGGAGTCTGTTGAGAAGATGGTTCTGATCCATAACACTCCCCATATAGATATTATTTTACTCTGGACCTCTTGGAGTAATCCTCCCTAATGGACCCTTACATGCTATAAGCTTCTGTTGAAATGTATTTGAACTATACCACCATTGCCACCTTCCTAAAATATGATCACTGCAGTAAAGCTAGGTTAACAGGCTCTGTGATGGTTACACTTGAGCACACGTGCACTCATATGGGCACACAATTCAGGCTGAGTGAAGACAGTTGTCTGAGTCTAGTATCTTTGCACAGGTAACTTAAGAGATGGGCCCCACAATAAAGTTGTGATGGCCTGTATAGTCCTTATTATAATTTATTTGGAAATCCAAAAATAAATCACCTCTTTCTTTATAGTTGAAGTGTAAATCTGTAGTATTTTAACTGTATGTAGACTTCAGGGGAAACATTCTACAAATCTAATTTTGGATTTACTAAAAGTTCAAAAACTATTTTTGATGTGCTCTATGTGAAAAAATCAAAAACAAGTATGTTAATTTTTTCTATAGCTAACTAGGTCCTGAACACATTTCGAATATTAGTTTTAAAACAAATTCATTCCTTTGTGTATTTGATTTTTGCAGTATGTTGCTGGGCCAAACCTATTGAGATTCGGGTATTGATTTTGAATTTCCTTGTCGAGCCAAGATATTTATTTTGCTGGGCAACTGGTAGTTCAGAGCTCTTATACATCCATTTTGTAGGATTAACCTTCTCCTTTGAGGAAGCAGGTGCAGGAGGAATCTGTAGAGAGGGGGTGGGGGTTAGCCTCCACTCTTTGACAAGGATGGACATGTTGCACTCACAGTAAACCAAGAGAATGCACCAGTGGCATCCTGTGAGAAAGATGTAGGAGCGAGAGAGGTGCGAGTATTTTAACTAGTTGCGAGCTGTTGGTGAGAGTGGAGGAGAACCACCCGTTCCACACAGCCAAATTTGATCTTGAATGATTCAAGGTGAAAGGAGTGATAACCATGTCAAATACCACTGACAATTCAAGGAGCATTAGAAGGCAAAAGTCTTCTTTGTCCAGCATACAAAGTGTTGTCCAGGATACAAAATACATCAGCGACAATTTTGAGACTGCAGACTCAGCCGCGACCTAAAGTAGTTGTCCAGGAAGTCATCCACCCCAACACCAGATTAGCAGTAATGCAGGATGTAATTTTAAGTAATGTATTTATTGAGCTCGAAATCCGCGCAGCTTTCCAAGACTTGGCGACACAGGGATGAATGAAAATGGGGCAAAATTTGTTTTGATCTTCAGAAGGGTTATTTCCCAATCAAAGTTTAGTACTTTTCCTTTGACTGACAAAAACGTTTCGACTTTAACCACTGGAGGACTTGGGAGTTACTGGTTGCTATAGAGGGTCACAGACATGGAGTCCTTTCTGAGACTGAGTGGGAGCGCTGATGCACATGTGGTGAGACTGGTCCCTCACCCACCAATCCAATTTCATCTGGTGCCAGCTAAGGAGGCAACTCTTTCTTCCCTTTCCAGCTTGCAAGTGGGAGTATCCACCGACACGCCCCCTGCACGAGCATGGCAACTTCTCACAGCCTAGAGACCCCCTGGACATTTAAGAAAATATCTTGCTCTCACACGAAGGAGGCTTTTAAACAGCATAGAGGAACAGTGCCCTCTTGTCTGTCTAGTCCAAGTGAGGGCCACTATACACAGGCTTCCTGTGGATATGGAAAACCCAGAAGTGGTCATTTTCCTTCGGTGGCTCCACAGAAACTCAGGGACATGAGAAACAAAGGCACGAGTAGCCTCCTCACCTGTAGGGTTCTCTGGCCTAATTGATCATGGGGGCATGCTCTAGCCACTGAAAGTGTCAATTTAGGACATGCTAGCCTCTAAGGCCCACATGCATCAAGCATTTTTGGAGTCGCAAACGGTGCGATTCCTTAAAATCGGCCGTTTGCGATTCCAAAAATGCTTTTTTGGATGCATCAAGCAATTTTAGAAATCGCAACATTTTTGCGATTTCTAAAATTGCGATTGCTTTTAAGAAATCGCAAATTTGCGATTTCTTATAAGCAATGCATGATTACTTTTTAAATTGCGAATTCGCAATTAGAGGGATAAATTTACCGAGTAGTTGAACTACTCGGTAAATTTGCAAAAAGTGTAAATAACGCAGAAAATGCATTTTAAAAACATTCATGTTACGGACACACATGTCCTTAGGACATGTGTGTGTGCAACATGATGCGAAAACAACATTTCATGGGTGCAGGGGGGGTTCATTTGAACCCCCCTCACCACCCTTGAAATGCAATCAGGATTTGCGATTTTCAAATTGCGAATTCGCAATTCCCATTCATTCCTATGGGCCTTTTGGCCCATAGGAATGAATGGGAATTGCGAATTCGCAATTTGAAAATCGCATTTTTTATGCGATTCGGTAAAAATAGCGATTTCTACCGAATTGCATAAAAAATGACAAAAATCATCATGCATAGGCTTTTGCGATTTCTAAATTGCGAATCGCTATTTATCGCAATTTAGAAATCGCAAAAGCCGATATTGTTGCATGTGGGCCTAAATGTTTGGAGTGTATTTTAGGAAAGTTTTGACAGAAATGCTTTTTATCTCAGCCCCTGAACACTGATTGACTGAGAACCTGTTTTTAATGGGAAAATTATCATCACTGAAGTTCCGAGGCTAGACTCCATAAGACGCAAACAAACCCAAATATCCTTACCCGTCTACTCCAGGATTGAGGTGGTGCAAAATACTTTTACAGTACTAAAGCATTCCCTGTTGTCAGAGTTCATTTATCCTACTTATATCTCAAGAAGGAACACTTAAACTGTGTTTTTCAATTTTCTGAAGAAAACACACAAAACTGGTTATGACAAAATGCAAGGTTACCATTGGAGGACTTGCATATGTTTACAGCCTAACAAATTGTTATTTATGTACTTTCCGTAAATGTTTACACTGTTTTCTCAAGGTTATGCTATGGAAAATAAATTACAACAAGCATTTGCAATGCAATAGGTCTCGCATTAGGAAAGTTTGAGCTATTGGTATTGTAAATGACACATTTTTTATTTATGTGTTGGTTTTGAAAATAGCGAAATTAATAGCTTTGTCATTTACAATGCCAATATGTTTAACTTCCTCAAATGTGACACATAGCATTTGTAATGCAATATGTGTTGTATTTACGTGACTTAGGTGTATTGATCTTACAAATAACAATGGCTTTTATTTTTTTTAAATAATTAATACTTAAATAAAAGTTATTGTAATTTATAATGGCAAGAGCTTAAACGTTTGTAAATAAGTTTAGTGAAGTGAGGGCGATAGAGTGAGGGCGAGAGATAGAGTGAGGGCGATAGATAGAGTGAGGGCGATAGATAGAGTGAGGGTGATAGATAGAGTGAGGGTGATCGATAGAGGGCGATAGATAGAGTGAGGACGATAGATAGAGTGAGGACGATAGATAGGGCGAGGGCGATAGTTAGAGTGAGGGCGATAGATAGATTGAGGACGATAGATAGAGTGAGGACGATAGATAAGGCGTGGACGATAGATAGGGCGAGGACGATAGATAGAGCGAGGACGATAGATAGGGCGATAGCTAGAGTGAGGGCGATAGCTAGAGTGAGGGCGATAGCTAGAGTGAGGGCGATAGCTAGAGTGAGGACGATAGATAGAGTGAGGACGATAGATAGAGTGAGGACAATAGATAGAGTGAGGACGGTAGATAGAGTGAGGGCGGTAGATGGAGTGAGGACGGTAGATGGAGTGAGGACGGTAGATGGAGTGAGGACGGTAGATGGAGTGAGGACGATAGATAGAGTGAGGACGATAGATAGAGTGAGGACGATAGATAGAGTGAGGACGGTAGATAGAGTGAGGGCGGTAGAT
This sequence comes from Lissotriton vulgaris, assembly GCF_964263255.1. NCBI lineage: Eukaryota > Metazoa > Chordata > Amphibia > Caudata > Salamandridae > Lissotriton > Lissotriton vulgaris. Next base: position 691,544,630 of record NC_141694.1, read on the forward strand.
GGAGTGAGGACGGTAGATGGAGTGAGGACGGTAGATGGAGTGAGGACGGTAGATGGATAGATGGAGTGAGGGCGGTAGATGGATAGATGGAGTGAGGGCGGTAGATGGATAGATGGAGTGAGGGCGGTAGATGGATAGCTGGAGTGAGGGCGGTAGATAGATAGATAGATAGAGTGAATCTGTTTGTCACAAATTAAGCACTAGGAAAGCAGCACCAATTCCAAAGGCCACACAAGAAATTCTGTAAAGACACAAACCGTGAGCAAAGGTTAGGACTAAGAAAATAAAAGTCACATTGAGCGAACAAATGTACCTGTTTCCCCCCTGCCTCCCCAACACCACCTTAGGAAGGATGCTGGAGGCGGTTATATGATATGTAGATGGCAGCACTATTGCCTTATATCTCCACAGCATAAGCCTGTGTGGGCACCACAGAGAAGCACCGCAAACAGCGGATACAACTGTGTTCTGTTAGTGGCATGGTGAGCTTTAAAACGGGTGTGTTCATGCAGCGAGAGTAACGCTTGCCCAAAAGGATATAGTTTTAAAAACGGAAATTGATAATTTGGTGGGGAAACTGGGTCACTAGCACCACTGCAGTCCTTTATAAACTACTACACATGCCTGTCTTCATAAACACATTACTTACCTGTAACCTGCCCCATAAATCTATAATTACATTCACATGTAAATCTATGTGGCATTGTACTTACCTGTAACCTGCCCCATAAATCTATATTTACATTCACATGTAAATCTATGTGGCATTGTGTGTCCGGAGAGCACCCCAAAAATGTTGCTGGGTTGACGAAATTATGTGCCCCAAAAAGTCAAATTTACTGAAAACAGCTGCTGCTAAAACACTATTAAAGTTTAGTCCATATACTCTTCTTTCAGGTACATTCACCCCCAAAAAAATCAGATTGTGAAGCTGCTGCCTCATGAAACACCGCCACTTCATTATTTGCAAAGTAAGCATTACGAAGGCAGCAGTAGCTACGTGTTTACTGAGCAATGTAACTAAAAGGTTTACGAAACTAAAAGCCACATATAAAGTTTAAATGGCACGCCTAAAACATTAAAAGCAGATATCGTGAACAAAGGCACAATACATAGTGAAGTGTAAAAGCCAAACGTTGCGTCCAAAAGACTCGTATATAGGTAAAGAAGGTTTGTGTGGCCTGAAAAGGACACATTCAGATTCCAAAGAATGCACAAGAAGCACAAATGGTGAGCAAAAAGCACATATAAGACAAACAAACTCACATATAGCAAAGAAACGTACATGTTTGGCCTCCCCACCTTAGGATGCAGTAGGCTGTTAGGTGTACATGGCAAGCCCTATTACCCTTATATCTCCCCAGCATAAGCCCTGTGGGCACCACAAGGAAGCACAAAGTACAGCAGCTGAGCAGAAAGCAAATACAAGGACTGTGGTGTGTTTCTGGGATGGCGAGCTTTAGGCAGGGTGTGTACATACAGCATGACTAGCATCTGACTAAAAGGATGTTGGAGAAAACTCTGTACACGGTTAATGCGGTGGGGGGACCGGGTCACTAGCACCATTGCACTCCTCCTTCATTAACTACTCCACATGCCTGTCTTCAAAAGCACATTACTTACCTGTAACAGTAGATTTGCAACATAAATCCTGATGTCCATTTGTGTATATTCCACACATCAATATATTTGTAAAGCCACTGAAATTATATGGCTGGCGACCACCCAAATATATGGTCGGGTTGCCTAAATTATGCACATTAAAAATTACAAATTTACGGTGCCTTGTATGCTAAAGACCGCAATGCAAAACCCGTAAACACATATCGTTTTCAAAGTATAAGTTGTGCATAAACCATTCACAAGCACTAACAGGGCGTCAATAGCGAATTATTCCCATCTACATACAAAATAATTTCATAGCATACCACCACTTGCGTTCAAATGTATTTATTACAGGTATCAAAATTAACAGTACTTCGTCCACAATAAAAGATGAATAACTACAACTAAACAATAAGACATATTTGCCAAACTCGTACGGTGCCACTTTGACCCTTTAACAACATCCCACCCTTATTTCTACAGTTTATATGCTTTATGTTGTGCAAGCTAAACAGAAAACACCCTGTGTGAAGCTACCGCATAATTAAAACGCATGCATCTCTTCTCTTAAATATTAAAGTGTTAAAGCGGCAGTAGCGGAGGCCCTATTAAAATTCAGATGATCAACTCTGTGTACCTCTGTGTAACGCAAGTTACAAATTAACCACTACCAAAACGGCTATACCTACATGTTTGCAGCTACACACCAACAATGTTTGTAGCTTTAAATTGAAACAGAATCAATTTGTTAAATTAATCTTAAAACGTCGTTTTTTTTTTTACAAAATTGCTTTCACGAGGCGTTTGTAACTGTGTTAATTAATTAAAATACATAAACATATGTTATGGGGAAGAGAGCAGGCTCAAAGTTTGCTGTAGTGTAAGTTTCGGTGTAAAATTCTACACTTCAGAAAGGATTCCAGGACACGCTAATGAAGCGTAAACAAGCCGAGTGAGACACTGTGAAAGTAAAGATAAGAGAAAACTAGCCAGAGTCCACGAAAGTCTCTAGTTACAGACACAGGCCACAGCGTGGGAAACAAGCACCATTTGTGAAGCATCACCATACAAAACCTGACGGCGATAATGCATTCCATTCAGACTTGCATAATCACGGTTTCACTCCCTCAGTCCTAAACGCCAAACGGATTGCAATAAGCCTTAGGTGACGTTTACTCAAACACATGCAGTCAGCAGGTGGCGCTTTAACTCCTTCATTGCGCTTCAGGAATTTGCAAGCGCGGATTAAAAAACAAGTACAGGAAATGCAAGCGGCAGGAGGGGGGGGGGCGGGCGGGGAGCGGATCCCTTTGAAGTAGCTCATGGCCTCGCGGCCGTGAAAGCAATTAGGGGGGAGGTGGGAGGGAGAGGGAGGCTGATGGCTTTGCACTTTAACACACTGATGGAGACCAAAAGGCGGCCGGGCTGTACAATGCTGTCATGTTTTGAAGGCATGAGTTTGGCCTGGGCTGGAAGCAAGGAGCAGGGCGAGAAGGGAGGGGCTGGAGAGGTGAAGGCACAGAGGGAAAAAATGTGAGTCACGGCCTGGCGGCCGTGAAGTGTGAAGTAGTGGGCGGGAAAGCAGGAGCAAATGGTAAGGGGAGCGTTTGAAGAGCAAGGCAGGGAGATAGAAGCGCATTCATGAGCACGTGCACTTCTATAAATCCTCAGCTTTCTGGTTTGACTGCAATAGGTCTCTCTACGAGACCTAAAAATTACGTCAGGGCAGTCCGGAGGCGGAGCAAAAACGCCAAAAACCAATCAAAATGCAGAATCTTTGATTGTAGCCAATCAAAGTTATGCCCGGAAAGAGGGCGGAGCTTGCCTAGATACAGCATCTCTCGTCGAGACAGCACCGGCGTTGCCTAGGCGAACCCTAAAAATGTTCTTCTTTAGGCGGGTGAGAGCGAGGTTAGCCTCGACAGAAGCGCCAGCTTCTCTGTTACCTTCACTTTGCCCCAAATAATCTAAATATATCTGTGTGCTCCCTCCCCACATTCTCAGGTGAGAAGCCACTGTAGTAGATGGCTTGTGGTAAGTTTCATATTTATTTAATTATATTTGTAGAGTTGTAGTTTAGAGTTCTCTTTATATTCTGTGCCCTTCGTGAAGGGTTATTACCCCCCAGTTGCCACCACGACTCTAAATGTATCCATCCCTCCACCTAGATGGGATATATCTTCCCAATTGCTCCACTACTGTAAATATATTTGTATACGGTACACACACACACACATACTCTCAGGCAAGAGGCCACCTTCATGAATGGGTATTACCCCCCTTTTGCGCGCCCCCACGACTCTACATATATACGTATGCCCCTGCACACTCTTAGTTGAGAAGTCACCTTGATAAAGGAGTATTACCCCCAGTTCCCTTCACGTCTCTAAATATATTCGTATCCCGCCCTACAGATAAGAGGTCATCTTCACGAAGGGGTGTATTTAGACGGAGGGTTAGCTCCACAGGAGCCGTGGCATCTCCGTGCCCCTTCCGCTCTCCCATGCCTTAAATATGTTCATAGGCCGCCATCCATCCCAGGTGAGAGGCCACCTTTATGAAAGGGGTAGCTTCAAAAGGAGGGGGTCAGCCTCTCCAAGCACTGCCAAGTTTTCTGTGCCCATATCTTTGACCTCCAGCGCGTCACAAAGCCATACCTCTTACCGCCCCCCCCTACGTATCCACCACTGTCCCAGGTGGGAGGACATATTGGCCGGGGGGCGCCTCACTTAGGAGTATTTGCTTCTTTATCACCCCCCCCATTCACTCCCTCCCAGTTGGGGGGGGGCCCTGCTAAAAGATTGTTCAAGGACAGCAAGCTACGGGGGAGGGACGTAAGAATGAGGTCATCCCCACCCAGGAGCCTCCTCTGCCCCACCCCCTCCCTGCTCCCGCTGCCCGCCCCTCCTCGCCCGAAGTCTCCGCCTCACATCAAGGAGCAGATGGCTGGAAGGGAGTATGCTTGCCAGACATTTACCAGCTTGTGCTCCTCCAGTCCCCGCCGTGGAACAGCAGAATGCATTAAACCCCCGCCCCCCACACACACTTTCCTAATAATGTTTGAGTACGTGAAATAGCTAAATAATTATTATTTTGATCATGTTCTGGGCACATCACACACTCTATTTCTTCTTGTCTCCTTAACTAATACTAGTAAACGGAATTATACTAGTTTTATCGATCTTGTAAGGATGACAGGCGCAGGCGGCCCTGCGGGACTTACTCCCGTCACCTGCAGGTCAGACAGAAATCTCCTCAGCAGGCTTTCAGCCAATCAGGTAGTAGTGGCATCAGTGGGACTCGAAAAAGGGTAGACACACATCTCTACTGCACGCGCGTAACCCGCTCAGTTATCTCTTCGGCAGACGTTTGATCCAGAAGTCGCAAAGAGATCTCCGCCAGCAGGTTCGGGAAAAAATACAGTCTATGTCTGCTCGTGATCACACGAGGTTTGGTTTCTGTGCCAGGATGGGTTGCAGTAAGTCTCATGATCATGCCAAACCAGGGAGGCATTGCTCAACTGTACTCAGGTCAGATTGTAACCAGGGGCGGCCTTAGGCATGTGTAAGCTGTGCACCTGCACAGGGCCACCAGACCCCAGGGGTCCCCACACCAATATATATCCTTAATATAATAATCCTCTGAGGATGGATACATATTTGCTTGGTGGCCCCTGGCAGGGATTTGGCGGCCTCCGGCTCTGTTCCACTTCCAAACACCCTCACAGAGGCCCCCAAATCCCTGCCAGGGGCTGCCCCACCCGGACCCCCTCTTGCAGGGGCCCCTACCTACGCTCCCTGCCCAGGGCCGCCATGAGCCTAGAGCCACCCCTGTTATAACGAGGGCAGTCCTCAAGCAACACCACAGGGTGCAAGACTGCCTGCCAGTACGGCCGACATCGACAGAAAGACAGCAGAAGGGGAGGCGGGACGACAGATGATAAACAAGTCAGACTCGAGGGCTAGAAGAAAGGACAGACAGAAAGGAAGTAGGGAAAGCTGGTGGGAACAAATCAATCTGGAAAAATGGACGGAGGAAGACAAACTGATACATTAAGCAAGATGAAAATAAGGCAGGGAGGGAAAAAAATGGAAGGCAAGGAAAGAAGACAGGTGGAGAGGCAAGAAAGACAACAGATGGGAAAAAGGAAAGAATGAAGGACAATAGCAAAGAAGGGTGGCAGGAAGGAAGACAAGAACTGTGCTATGAATCCTTGCTCAGTGGGGCTGCCATACCCCTCCCACCTTAACACACCAGGCTAGGACCAGCGATGTTTGTATTTTATTTTCTGCTTGTTTTGTGTGCTGTTTCTCCGTACAGTATTTCACTATGATCTCTTCCTCGATTTCTCCTTTGGCTCTGCTGAAAGGAAATGGAGTGCACTGCTCAGTAACCAAGTACATTAGCTTTAATTAAAGAACAGAAAAGTTCATTATGAAATTCTGACTTGACCTTCAGAGACTGATATTACTAATTTACCGGTTATCGAGGGGAAACAAAAGTACCTGAAGGCGTTAATTAAATCGGCCTTCGAACAATCTCGAGATTGATTTAACTTGGGGATTTATCTGCGAGTCTACCTCACGTTACATAACAACTAAAAATCGCCCAATTCCCCCCGCCCTTTGAAGGTGCTATTAAGTCCTTTGGCTCCATCTTGTGGCCTCTGCTGTAAAGGGAACGCCTGCCCGCAGGCGCATTAGGAGCACTGGCACACGCCCGGGCATTCATTTCACGCATGGTAGCCAGGGCAAAAGGGCATTGCCAAATTAATAGCCCAGTCAAGACATTCGAAAGCAAAGCCATGTCCCCTCTATTTCTATACTGCTCTGCACAGCCGACACTGCCAACCACATACATGTTGCATTCGGTATTTGTCTGTTCATAATTGATGCCTACTTAAGACTGGGTTGTTTTAAAAGTGGTGCATGTGTGATTATTACAGGTAAATCATGACTTATGTGCGAAGCCACATGGCACCCCCTCCCATCCAACTGGCTGACAAGCTCACCACTTCCCATGGCTCTCTGCACAGGGGCATGGTGGTGCTATATGATAACATCGATAGCGGGGATAGAGCAGAGGAGCACAGTGTTTAGTTATGTGATAATCGCGCAATAAAGACACTCCACGCAAGTCTGCTCATAGCATAAAAGGTCACTTTTATTACTAGGACAGCCAAAGACAGACTCCACACTTATGTTTCTTAGAAACCCAAGACTTTTGTACATATAGCAAAACCTTTTTTCCCCAACTTGTTTTCCATCAACATTCCCCAATGATTTCATTATGTTGCCAAAAATCCAAAACTGTTTTAATACCAACCAAAGTTTTTCCTTCCAACTTTTCTTCCCTTATTCACCCCCCTCCCCCCACACACCCAGAGAGAAAGGATATATCCGCTCGAGACTATCCCACCCCCAAAAACACGCCACTCAGGAAAACCACAAGTGTTTTCCTGCCCCACCCAACCTCTGCAAAAGAAAACAACCTTCAAACATCTTTAGTAGAACACCACAAATCAAACCCCCACAACTTTGCTAGCGCATCCCGTAGTTCCATTAAATAATAAGATTGGCCCATCTGCGACAGGTGCACCCCATCGCATCTAAACAAATAAAGCATCTCACTTGAAAAATGTTCATGTACCAAAACAGTAATTCCCATTGACTTACAGAAAACTGATATTGCCCTGTTCAATTTGCGACGGGCTTTTTCCTCCACTGAGTGTATTCTAGCCTCTCTCCATTGGTGCCTGTAAACAAATTCAGTCCACACGACCCTTGTTCTAGCCCAATTGTTTTTTAGAACTGCTAGATCTAGCTTCATTTTTTTAATCAAGGTGAGTCCTGACAAATCTACTAAGTCGTTCTCTCCCAAGTGTATAACCAGCAGATTCGGGAGTCCCCATTCAGCAGACAGTTTGGACTGCAAAGGAAAAAGGTCCTTCCATCTCATACCACCCACACCCTTCCATAAAACTTTGTGATCTTTCCCATACAAACCCAACCCCCTTCCACAGATTTGCTGTTCGCAAAAACTGACGACCATTTAACCAGTGAATGGCCCACAATCCAAGTCTGTTTCTTTCGGGGGAAATCCAAAACTCGACCTAATGATATAAAACCCACAATTAACTAAAATACTTATGAAAATTGTATTTTATAACCGCACATATCTGTAACAGCAGTTGGACTTCCACCTCCCAATACGCTGAATCTCTTCCTTCCCCCAGCCCATTCTGGCAGCTTCCGTTGCAGCTCCTATCCTAAAGGAATGTGTCCCAAAGCATTTAGGATTTACCCCCACCAACGAAAGCCCTTTCCTTAATACTGATCAAAACTGAAAAGCAGACAGCTGACCCCCTTGCTCATGGCAGAAAATCACCCCAGGGCGAAAAGCATTTGATTGTAAAAAGGATTCCCACTCACCCAATGGGCAACAACCCACCACCCCACTCGCTCTCAACTGGACCCAAGTACCAACCCCTCTCTGGTCTGTCTTTGACTGTCTCAACCTGATCTGTAAAACATCCCCATTCACAACCCGTATGTCCGATGTCTGGATCCCAAATTGATTTCTCAGACCCAATAGCTCGGAAATCCTAAAAGCCCCAAAAAACAACCATATCATGCATAATTTGAAACGGACTAACTCCCATTCGCTATAACAGCAACTAGGCAAAACACTTAAAATCCTACGCAGCAACACAAAAGTAATAGATTCCCTCAAAGATTTAACAACTTTACCACGCCCAGACCCTTTCAGCATTTTTTTCACAAAAACCCCACCTGGGGAACCTTACCAACAATAACTGACTATAAAAGGAAATGCCCGCAAGCTTCCCGGAAATAGTTGTATTGGACAAACCTTTATCTAGCAATTGTAATACAAAATTTAACATAAACTGTTCATTCTCAACTGCAGTACCATCCGAATGATCCAAAACATAAGATAAAAATTCAGACCACGCTTGCTGGTAACTCCTACGCGTGGACTTAGCAAGGGACTGCTCCACCAATGCCACAATCCCCACTCCCCCAGGTCCCAGATGGTCGATGGAATCGCCGTCTTGAATCTGTCCGCTTTTGGTGCCAACAACCGGAACTTCTGCCAATTGCAACGAGACAGAGCATCGGCGATTGAGTTGTTGACCCCGGGAATATGTTTGGCTCGAAACACAATGTTTAACTTGAGGATTTGCAACATGAAAGTACGCAATAATTGTAGTACTCTGATATCTCTTGCCTCCTGACCATTAACCAAGCTTACCACTGCCATGTTGTCGATGTGAAATAACACACAATGGTCTTTAAACTCCTCTCCCCACACCTGCAGTGCCACCAATAACGGAAAGAATTCCAGGAAGGCAATACTGCAGCCTTGTTCCACCCAATGCCACGGCCAACTCTTGGCGCACCAACGCCCTTCCCAGAACAAACCAAAACCTTGAGCCCCCGCCGCATCAGAGAAAATCTGGACTTGCCACACAGTGTCATCCTCAACAAAGTTAATGGACACGCCATTAAACTCATCCAAAAATCTCAGCCAAATAGCCAAATCCTCCTTCACTTTGTTAGACAATCTTATATGGTGGTGCGGCAAGGAAGCTCCCGACAAGGCAAAACCAAGACGTCTACAAAAAGTTCTTCCCGCTCTTACCACCCTGCAGGCGAAGTTGAGGTAACCCAAAAGCCGCTGAACCTGCCTCAATTGCAACTTCTTCTCACCCAGAACTTCCTTCAGAAACAATCTGATCTTCTGCACCTTAGCCAAGGGCAGCCTAGCCACCATCGCCTCAGTGTCGATCTCAATGCCTAAAAAGACTAACTGGGATGTTGGACCCTCCGTCTTGTCTGGGGCCAAAGGGACTCCAAAATCACCGGCCATCTCCTGAAACCATGTTAACTCTCTGGTGCATTGTTCGCTCCCAGCCTGACCGATAAATAAAAAGTCATCCAGGTAATAACAACCAGCTAAATGTCCAGATTTACATTTCACACACCATTCCAAAAACGTGCTAAACGTCTCGAAAAGGGAACAGGGGATAGAACAGCCCAAGGGCAACACCCGGTCAACATAAAACTTCTCGTCAAAATACATTCCTAGGAGGTCAAAGTCCAAAGGGTGGATGGGCAACAACCTAAAAGCCGCCTCAATATCGCACTTGGCAAGTTGCGCCCCCACTCCAGCCAAACGAACCAGACGCAAAGCGTCGTCCACAGAAGCATATGACACCGCCGTGTCTTCAGCGGAAATGAAATCATTTACCGAGTTGTCCTCTGGCCAGGACAGATGATGAATGAGACGAAACTCACCCTGAGCTTTCGCTGGAACAACTCCCAAAGGTGAAACCATCACATTAGGCAGTGGACAGCTGTCGAAAGGACCCGCTATTCTACCCAGCTCCAATTCCTTCACCAGCTTAGCTCTAACCACATGGGGGAATTCTTTGGCAGACTTAAGATTATCAGCCCAGCGCTGTACCCGGGGGCCTTGGTAACCAATCCGAAAACCTATTCGAAACCCCCTAAGCAATTTGACTGCTGCCGGCCCATCAGAGTATTCCTCCAACCAACCCAGCATGACATGCAGCTTAACTGGTGTAGGCGCCTTTTGGTATAAGAGGTGGAAGGGTCCCTCTGCCCTTCTGCCCTCTCCCATGATCCCCTTGGTGGTGATTGGGGAAACACTGGAATACGGCGTGCAGACCCCCACACTGAGAACACTCGTGTTTGAATTTGCAGTACTGGCGGATACAGGTACCCCTATTAAATCCCCAACACGCTCCTGTGGCAGGCAACTGTCCCCGTACCATCCCACCCGCCCCCAATGGAGCGGGACGCTGGAGAAAGGGCCGGTACTGTATTGGAAGACCACTAGCTGTATGTATGGTAGCTGATGCCTGATGCCCTGACATCCATTGGAGCCACTGCACCTGATCCACCTCTCCCAAGGGTTTATCGTTGAACAAACTAACTCTGGCCCTAAACTCCTCGTCGTAATTCAACCAGGCGTAACCCCCAGCCTGTAAATGAGCCCTCCTGATGATGTCTATGTATTTAAATAAGGCCACCGCCCACTCTGGGTACCGCTCACAATACACGCTTGCATAAATTATGAAAGTGGCCGTCCAATTCTCAATTGTCTTGGGTACTTTGGGACGCCGGGATAACTCCAGCTCTTCCTCCTTAGACCCTTCTCTAGCCAGCAAATCCCTATGTAACAGCCTGAAAACATCTACATAGTCATGACTCCAAATCCTCTGCCTCGTCCTCTGCGACAAATGCATGCCCAGAGGCATGGCCACACCCATGTAAGGTAGTTTGGTACTACCACACCCCTGACCCTCACTCAGCACAGAGCCTACTATGGATGATTTTTAGAAGGAGTGAGCGACCCGAAATACCCTTGAGGGCTTGGGTAATAAAGTTGAAAGGGTAAGCTTGCCGTCAAGGGAATTTATTCAAATTATATTTTGTTTGATTAAAGTTGTTTTTTGGGAAGGACCAATCATTTGTCCTTGGAATGAATATATCATCAATCCTATTCTAATTTGACAAAAAATGTTACATCAACATATAACATGTAAACATATAAACAAAGACACAAGGTGTATACGAAAAAATATATCTTTATCAAATGGCTCAATCAAAGCAATCAACTACAAATACAGAACAATAAGCAAATAAAAGTTAGGACTGTAGGTACACATATAAATGAATTACAAGGTGACACAACAGAACCTAAATAACCACCTATCCCAAATCACATTGAGTAAAACAAAAGAGAGGGATAAGGTGTGTAGTCGACGTTTTGGTTTCTCTGACGTTAGTTTGTTGAAACCATCCTCAGGACTGTTATTAAATTATGGTCTGTATAGTGATATTGTTATCTGTTTAAAAAGATAATAACTGCATCCCATGGATTGCTGTGAGTCAAGCAGTATTTTCAAATCTATTAGGTATTAAATAAGAAGCTGCATGTAGTTATTCAGGCTATCGATGGAATGTTCCTCATAAGTATTCCTCATAGAATTCAATCATATATGACGAAAATCGAAAATCGTGTATATGTTGAGTTGATCTCAACCTCAAAGCAAATACGAGCTGAAGTCAGTAATGTGGAAAGCAGTTATTAGTCCTGCACCACCTAGTATTAGGATAGAGTAGAGTAGAGACACGTCTTTTCTTCACGGACCCACGGTGATTGAATTCTATGAGGAATACTTATGAGGAACATTCCATCGATAGCCTGAATAACTACATGCAGCTTCTTATTTAATACCTAATAGATTTGAAAATACTGCTTGACTCACAGCAATCCATGGGATGCAGTTATTATCTTTTTAAACAGATAACAATATCACTATACAGACCATAATTTAATAACAGTCCTGAGGATGGTTTCAACAAACTAACGTCAGAGAAACCGAAACGTCGACTACACACCTTATCCCTCTCTTTTGTTTTACTCAATGTGATTTGGGATAGGTGGTTATTTAGGTTCTGTTGTGTCACCTTGTAATTCATTTATATGTGTACCTACAGTCCTAACTTTTATTTGCTTATTGTTCTGTATTTGTAGTTGATTGCTTTGATTGAGCCATTTGATAAAGATATATTTTTTCGTATACACCTTGTGTCTTTGTTTATATGTTTACATGTTATATGTTGATGTAACATTTTTTGTCAAATTAGAATAGGATTGATGATATATTCATTCCAAGGACAAATGATTGGTCCTTCCCAAAAAACAACTTTAATCAAACAAAATATAATTTGAATAAATTCCCTTGACGGCAAGCTTACCCTTTCTACTATGGATGAAGCAGGACTTGCCCCCCATCCAACTGGCCCCCCGAACCTCTAGTGGACTGTGGTGTTTCTTGTACAACATTACACAAACCACCCAGTCCTTTTGCCCTCCCGTCAGGCCCACCCTCCCCTGGCTCCACACCTGAGCCGCCCGCCAAAGGCCGCGTCCACGCAGCCCACCAGTCTTCCTTACCTGACGGCAGCTGTGTAGCCCTTTGCTGAAAATCCTTCAGTCCATCATGCTGATGACGACCGCCACGCCGTCCCCGATCAGCAGAGAAAACCGCTCCGGTTCTCTGAAACACACTAGAAGATGTAAGTCGCCCCCCCCCCCCCTGACCCCAAATTCTTGCCCACCCAATCCAGTAGCCGCCTCCCCCGACCCCCAATCCTTAGAACTATTCACATTTTCCTTATTAGTTTCATTATAAACACCAATATTCTCATTTTGAAAGGTACCATCATCGCAACTTGTACCTGGCATGGCACCATCGCCAATGCCGCCATCGTAATTTACCCAAGTGGTCACAGGCCTCTGTTGTGGATGCCCGGCCGATGACTCAAACTCCACACTAGAATCGCTACAGGTCTGCTGTGCAGTACCCAAAGCCGCACTTTGCTTTGCCACAAAATGAATAGAACTCTGACCAACAGACCTAGGATCAGCGTCCGTTGACAAGTTCCTGCCGCACCAGCGAGGAACCGCATGCAACTTACCCTTCACCTGAGAACTGGTGACTCCAGCTAAAACGTTCCTGGGTAATTCGGAATGCTCGACCCACACCCATTGCCCCTGTTGAGTCCCCGTATCAGAATCAAATTGCACCTGAGGGTGACCCGGGGGTGGCCTGGGCTCCGGATACACCTCCACAACATTGTTGTCTCTATTATGAGACCTCTTCCTGCTAGGAATCCCCCACCCACACAGAACTACCCCCACCCCACCCTTTCTTCTGACTGAAAGTCATACACCGACAAGTCCAAGTTGGCATCCACCTGGCTGAAGTCCACTGCCAAATCCGCCCTCGGGGGGCCTCAAGCTTTAGGCAGCAAAACTTCCTGAAATTCTGCGCCATCCTGAGCTTGTGAACTGAACATAGTACCTGAAGTCTCACCCAGCCCGGTGATAGCTTCTTCCTGTCCCTCGCCTTCTTCTTCACTATCCGTGGGATAATCCACTAAAGCAGTCATAGCAACCTCAGACCAAGCCTCAGGCGCAATGTTAATTTTGGCGTTCTCCTGACCAAGCACAGCGCGCTCTGAAAACGACTTTCCTGGCAATGCTGCGCCCCTCTGTAACAGCCTCACACCTGGTGACTGCGCCATTACTCTATCTCCTGAGGCAGAACTAACCAAAATTGCGCCTTCAGTAATAAGAAATTGCTCCTGACAACACTCCTCACAAGCTCTGGTCTTGCTGATGCGTTTCCCCGCTTTCTTCCCTGACTGAGGGACCAGTAGAATCTGTTCACCCTTCAGCATGCATAGCTCTGAAGCTGAACGCAGGACCGCCTTCTTCCCTCGAGTTCCCCTTTCCACAGAGCGCGCCCGGCGAGGTTTGGCCACTGGCATGTAAGTATCCTGCGCAGTCTCCACAGGACGACTAGCTAGGGGCATACACGCGGCAACAGCTCAACTCACCCCTGCTGCAGCCAACCTTCTTGGGCGCTTCGCCTCCTCAGCTCCTTCCAGAAATACTCCTGGGCGCAATAAATCAGTGCGCCCTACTGCCACCAAAGCTCTGATGGCCTCCTTGGCAATGTCGTCTGCTGACATCCTGCTCTGGTCACAAGAAGCTCAAAAAGCCCCACAAACAGCGTTAAATTACAAAAAACGCTACTTAGGGCATCTCCCAGCTACTTCCTAGCCTTCCGCTACAATTTCCAATGCTGCAGCTGTCTTCTGTCAAACTTCCTGACAGGAAAACAACAGCTGACGCACTTGCCAGCAAAAAACTCACCGCCGCCGTCTCCGCTCACTCCCAGGGAGTGACGTAGCCCTCCCGCTCCCGCCCCGAGCGCCACTAAGCCCCGCCCACAAACCCGCTGACCAATCGCCTCCCGTCGGAGGTCGCAATTGCGTGAACATACCCTGGGGGGACACCGGCTCGTGCCACATCTCCCCGGGACCCATAGTACTGGGGAGGATACAGCTAAGGAGCCCAATGTGGTAGGGTGATAGCAGCAATGACGGAGATACTGCAGAGGGCACAGTGTTTTGTTTTGTGATAGTAGTAATGTTAAGGATATAGTGAAGGGCTACAGTGTTGTAGTGCGAGTACAGTGATGGCGGGGATAGAGAGGAGCATGGTGTTTTGTGGTGTGATAATAGTAATAGCGAGAATACAGCGGAGGGGCACGGTATTGTACTTTGATAGCAGTGATGTTGGAGATGAAGCAGTAGAGCATGGTGTTGCAATATTAGCAGTGATGGCAGACATAGAGCGAATGAGCACAGTGTTGTTCTGTGATATTGGTGATGGCAACGATGCAGCACAGGGCCCATTGTGGTAGTGCGATAGCAGCTATTGCGAGGGTAGAGCAATATTTCTAAACATGATACAACATGAATATATAAGCATTTACACAATTTCACAATATGTTTGTGCAGTTTTTATTTGATTCACACTTTTGCCGCATGAGTCTGTTAGCTGTACCTTTTACATCATTCTTTGCAATATGAGCGGAGTATCTCTGGCAAAAGGGGGCTTTGGAAGATGGGGAGAGCCGCTAGTTTCTTTGGTTTGCTTGTGCAATGCGGTGGGGTTAGGCATATGGCGCTAGTGGGCGGTGGTCTCCGCTGGGACGATGTGCAGGAGAGAGATAGATATTGTGCGGACAGCTGCAGAGTTTGTTGATGTTCTCAATGCACAGAGAAGGCGCGCCTTGAATCACAGTGCAGTTTGAGAGGCACCCAAAGCAGTAGCAATACCGACAACACTGGAAATGTGCTGAATGTATTAATAAGTACACAAAATGAAGCTTTAACATATTACATGCCTACTATTGAAAGCTGTAAAGACCACAATTGATAAACAGTAGCAGAGTGAATTTGCACGAAGTCCTACTGTGATAGCAGCAATGCTAAAAATGCAGCTGAGGGGCATGGCGTTGTGATGTAATAGCAGCGACGGTGACAGTAGAGCAGAGGGGCACGGTGTAATAATGTGATAGTAGTGATAGTGAGAATACAGAAAAGGAGTACGGTATAGTACTGCGATATTGGTGATGTTAGGGATAGAGTTGAATGAAACTATAACATATATTGACGGCAGGCACCGCAAAAGGAATACTTTTAGCAAATAATTAACCGCAAGATTTCCAAACATAATGCAGACAAAATCCATGTACAGTAACACAATTTCACTATAAGCCTGCGTATGTTTTTATTTGGTACACGCTGTTGCCGCACAAGTTTGTTACCAGTAGCTTATAACTCCTTGCAATATCCTGAGTATTTGTAACACAAGAGGGCTTTGGAAGATGGTGGGAGCCGCTAATGTACTTACTTTTCTCGCGCAACACAGTGAGATTAAGCATAACTGTATTCGGAAATCCGTTCTGGGCGGGCAAAGTGCAAAATCAAGATAGATATTGTGCAAGTATCTGCAAATGTTGTTGCTGAGTTATGTGGCAATTTATAAATGCTTACACAGTTTCACTGTAAGCCTGTATAGTTTGTATTTACCACTCCTTGCAATATTAGCTGAGTATCAGTGGCAGAAAGGGGCTTTTGAACATGGCGCCAGTGAGACGGCCGCTCATGCCTTCACAACAAAACAGGAAAGCAAGAAGCTAATTAACGCGACATGCCGCCAGCTAACCACATGCTGTGTAACACTGGATGCTACCCCGTGGTTATGAGTGTGCTCACAAGTTAACCAAGAAGAGTGGCGAGGTGAGATGCAGTTGTGCTGCCTGTGCCCTTAAAGTGAGCACAGACAGTACATAACACTTCGAACAAGGGCACGTGGCAGATGAAAACTCCACCGGTCCTGGGAAGCTTGTGTTCTGTGGATAAAATAACATATCAGCCACATGCTGGAATAATTGCAGCGGACGTTCTTGGTGCACAGGGGTTTTTGTAGGAGGCTTTTGGGGAAGAATGGTCGTGATCACAAGGGAGGGGTTGGGAACAATAGGTATTAAATGCCTCCAGGGGCAGGGCAACATTGCAGCAAGATAGTGCAATTTGGAAGCATGAAGGGCAGTTCTATACCGAGTTGTGGAGGGTTTGCCCCGCAGAAGCAGGCGAGGATGTGCAGACAGGGGGAGGGGCAGGAAAAGAGGGCTGCTAGGAGCCATCTGCAATGCTGGCTGGGGCTCATGGAATCCGATAGCTGTGGGCAGGAAGTCCAGGCAGCAAATAGATTGAAACTCCAGGCAGGATATGTTGCGTGGGCACTCCTAATATGGTGAGGGGCTTTGCCCGCAGTAACACAAGTTGTGAAGGGTGCATGCGTGGAGGGCCTCAGCAATATTGCTGCATGTATAAATAGCGCACAGTAAGCAGGCAGCGTGTATTCATATCAGCGGTAAAAAGCTGTGCCTGCTTTGTGTAGATATCGCAAGTCATCCCGTGCATTTAAAATAAAAAAGGCTAAAAGGGCACAGACGCTGGCGGCTTTAATTTAACAAGAAAAGGCAAATGATGCAGTACTGTATTATGCGGGCATATTGTTTAAAGGCACAGACAGGGAGGGGGTGGGCAGGCTGATTCGCTGCGGAGCGGATCTCTTTGAAGTAGCTCACGGCCTTGAGGCCGTGAAAATTAAAGCAATGAGGGGGGAGGTGGGAGGGAGGCTGATAGGCAGAAGGCTCGAGCAGATGTCAGATTAGAGGGAGGGGGGTCTGCCTGCAACTCGAGCGACCATATGAAGAGGGAGGGGGGTGGGCTGCCTGCTGGGAGAAGCTTGTGTGAGGGAGACTGGGCTGCCTTTGATGATCGAATGCAAGCTCGTGCACGAGGAGCTTGTGGTTACGTGATTCACGTGAACTGTTGAAAATCCTCATCGTAAAAGTCAGTTTTGTGGATGGATGGCAATAGGTCTCTCTGCGAGACCTAAAAATGGCTGGGGATTTCCAGGGCTCATAAAGTTGCATTAAAGTTAGTGCAGGATTTTTCTTAAAATTATTTTCAGTGGCATTTTCAACATACACCATATATTACCTATTCAGTCTTCCAATTGGACACTCCTTTGACGAGTTGCTCCCAGCTCCCATGCTGAAAGGTGGGGTTCCCCAGGTGCTGCCCAGATGTACCCCATCAAACAACTATTACCATCAAACCAAACACAAACACCCCCAGCTCGAAAGTCCCACAGACAGGCAGGATCATGCTCAGTGCGGCTAAGCTAGGTGTAGGTACCTATCCCCAAAAAACCCTATGTCTGTCAGTTGATCAGAACTCAGGTGTTAGTCCATATATCAGGCATCAACATGTGGGGAGTGCGCAGATACACACTCCACTCCCAGGTGCACAGCGTTGTGCGGATTCCAAATCCATCTTAATTTAAACCGTTTAATCTTTTTCTATGCATTTCTTCAATATTTGTCAAGTATATTTGTCATTGTTCTTCCTTGTTCATCAAGTACACACGTTTTCCATACTGTATTTAGGTAACTTCTCATATTTTTGTGTTTCCATCCGGACTTCTTCTAAAAATAAGATCCCAATACACCAAGTCATTCAGAGCAGCATTCATTTATTTCGAGCCCAATGCATTTCGGGCTGTCGTCCAGCCCTTCGTCAGGGGTAACTGTGAAAGGACAATTATGGATGATGCATTACTTATCAACACAGGCCATATCACATTTTACATTCCTTTTCAGAATTTCATTTGTTTACAAGTTTACATGAACTAATATTCGACATTACACATCAGTAAATAAGCCTCCTAAAGTGCATCATGTTTCACAAACCCAAAGTCCGTGTAATCTAAATTCAAATTAATCCTAGAACTTCCCTTAAGGTTATCTTCCATACCACTTCTTAAGAATTATGTTAGTCAAAAAAACGCTACTGAAAACACATCCCATCATGGGCTCACTAAATCTTCTTTTTTTGCAGTGATTAACATCTTTTAAGCATAAATCTGCATTGCATCTACTGAGCCCTGCCGAAGTTGTCTACCTATTTCCTAGTAACTTGCGATATTCACAACCTTCCATATATCAATTGTCGGCTAAAAATCATTAGTGCAACTGTGTTTCCATGATCAACATACCTGCTCACGTTTTTCATTTCTATCAGCTCACGCCGCGCGCTGCGCGCTGCACATAATTCGATCTCCCGCGCTTGTGCGCCATGTTTAAACAGTTTGTGCTCCACCCCCTACCTCTCCACCTGACACATTAGCAGCTACATGTCGAAACTTCCTCCCCCATAATGCACCAAACAATCTGCTTTTACATTGCGTACTTGTCCTAAAAACTCATGCTCAAATGAAAAACGATAAATGTTCTAAATCTTTCTGTTGTTTTTAACAGAAGGGTCCATGATCCATCCATTCTTTTTATTAAAATATCTTTACAGTCCTTCCTGATGTTTGTGGGTATCAACGTCTCCGATTGTTGCTCCGAACTCGATGTTCCTCCATGCGTGCCTTCATAAGTTCAAACATTTTGTCTGCATTCCTTTTCGTGGGTGCAATAACCAACGAGGGGCTAGGGTTTAATAAATGTGAATGAAGGTGGTCTGCACTCCATTATCCTCTATTTGTATTCATTTACTTATCTTCCATAAATTTTAACCTGTTGCGTGCTACCTGGTTTGTGTAAGCCCAATACACCATATTCTAAACCTCAACATGTGGGGAGTGCGCAGATACACACTCGACTCCCAGGTGCACAGCATTGTGCGGATTCCAAATCCATCTTAATTTAAACCGTTTAATCTTTTTCTATAAATTTCTTCAATATTTGTCAAGTATATTTGTCATTGTTCTTCCTTGTTCATCAAGTATACACGTTTTCCATACTGTATTTAGGTAACTTCTCATGTTTTTGTGTGTCCATCCGGACTTCTTCTAAAAATAAGATCCCAATACACCAAGTCATTCAGAGCAGCATTCATTTATTTCGAGCCCAATGCATTTCGGGCTGTCGTCCAGCCCTTCGTCAGGGGTAACTGTGAAAGGACAAATATGGATGATGCATTACTTATCAACACAGACCATATCACATTTTACATTCCTTTTCAGAATTTCATTTGTTTACAAGTTTACATGAACTAATATTCGACATTACACATCAGTAAATAAGCCTCCTAAAGTGCATCATGTTTCACAAACCCAAAGTCCGTGTAATCTAAATTCAAATTAATCCTAGAACTTCCCTTAAGGTTTTCTTCCATACCACTTCTTAAGAATTATGTTAGTCAAAAAATTGCTACTGAAAACACATCCCATCATGGGCTCACTAAATCTTCTTTTTTTGCAGTGATTAACATCTTTTAATGCTAAATAGCCGACAATTGATATATGGAAGGTTGTGAATATCGCAAGTTGCTAGGAAATAGGTAGACCACTTCGGCAGGGCTCAGTAGATGCAATGCAGATTTATGCTTAAAGATGTTAATCACTGCAAAAAAAGAAGATTTAGTGAGCCCATGATGGGATGTGTTTTCAGTAGCGTTTTTTTGACTAACATAATTCTTAAGAAGTGGTATGGAAGATAACCTTAAGGGAAGTTCTAGGATTAATTTGAATTTAGATTACACAGACTTTGGGTTTGTGAAACATGATGCACTTTAGGAGGCTTATTTACTGATGTGTAATGTCGAATATTAGTTCATGTAAACTTGTAAACAAATGAAATTCTGAAAAGGAATGTAAAATGTGATATGGTCTGTGTTGATAAGTAATGCATCATCCATAATTGTCTTTTCACAGTTACCCCTGACGAAGGGCTGGACGACAGCCCGAAATGCATTGGGCTCGAAATAAATGAATGCTGCTCTGAACTACTTGGTGTATTGGGATCTTATTTTTAGAAGAAGTCCGGATGGACACACAGAAACATGAGAAGTTACCTAAATACAGTATGGAAAACGTGTGTACTTGATGAACAAGGAAGAACAATGACAAATATACTTGACAAATATTGAAGAAATTTATAGAAAAAGATTAAACGGTTTAAATTAAGATGGATTTGGAATCCGCACAATGCTGTGCACCTGGGAGTGGAGTGTGTATCTGCGCACTCCCCACATGTTGAGGTTTAGAATATGGTGTATTGGGCTTACACAATCCGGGTAGCACGCAACAGGTTAAAATTTATGGAAGATAAGTAAATGAATACAAATGGAGGATAATGGAGTGCAGACCACCTTCATTCACATATATCAGGCATGCCATGCATCTCCGGGTGTCAGTTCTGGCCCCATCATGTGCAGCTGAGAGTCTTCCCTCCGTGCTGTTTGTCTCCCACTTGTGCATGCAGGTATATTCCATACTAGTTCCTCCCTCCAGCTCTCACTCATGGGTGGGACACGTCAGTAGGATGCCTCTTCATTCCTCCAGATGTTCCTTATTCTCTCAAATTTGCTGTGGCAGCCCCGGGATTTTTACACCAACTCCCAAGCCCTCATACACCAGTCTAGACTTGATTCCCATTCCTGCATTGTGAGAAGAATGGGGCTTCTTCACCTTCTGGTTTTTACCCGCTGTACAACCTCTAGGGCTATATTTCAAAAAAGCAATATGTATCACTCTAGTGATTGCTATCCCCCATATGTCCAGAGCAATCATTTTGAGTGTGAGTGGTATCTGATTCTGGGCCTCTGTCGCCACAGATGGTCGTGCCCCAATTCCCTCCCAGTACCACCGCACTTTCAAGCACCCACATATAGTTATGTTATGTTATGTTAAATGACACTTATTGAGCGCACTAACACCCGAGGGTTTCTTGGCGCTTACTGGGAGGACAACTGAGGTGAGGGCAAGGAGAGTTTATCCTGACAGAGTGAAAAGAAAAGTTTTGAGGGATTTCCTGAACTGAAGAAGAGAATTGCTGGATTTGATGGCCAGAGGAAAAGAGTTCCAAAGTTTGGGGGCCGACGAGGCAAATCGACGACCTCCAAACTTATTAAGTTTGAATTTAGGAGTGACGACCAAATGAAGGGAAGCTGAACGGAGGGAGCGTGCAGGTTGATACAAGGTGACCAGAGATTTTATAAACGCGGGGCAGGGACAGTGAAGGGATTTGAATACCATGCAGCCCATCTTGAAGGCAGCTCTCTCCTTCACTGGCAACCAATGAAGCTCGCGGAGCAAACGCTTCGCGGATTGCCACCTAGGGATCTTAAATATCAGGCGGGCTGCCTGGTTCTGTACAACCTGAAGACGATGTAGGAGAGCTCGTGGAAGTGCATGGTAGAGGGAGTTAGAAAAGTCAAGGCGCGATAAGACAAGGGACATGACGACCTGACACAGAGCCGCATGTGGGAGTAGGTGTCTGATCTTCTGGATCTTTCGAAGTTGGAACATGCACGAAGAGATCGTGGCCCCTACTTGAGCTTTAAGCGACAATTCGGCGTCGATCGTCACCCCCAGACTCTTGACGGCCTTGAGTGGTGTAGGAGGGGGACCCAAAACGGGGGGCCAGAACTGCGGACCCCAGTGTACAGCACTGGAACCGGGGAGAAGTAGCTCGGTCTTTCCAGGATTTAATTTTAGCTGATTCAAATTCATCCATTGTTGGATATGAGTCATAACGGCATGGAAGTTGTTGATTGCCTGGGGAGAATCAAGGGGGAAGATGAGCTGCAAATCGTCAGCATAATTGAAGACGGTAACGTCCCAATTATGAAGAGAATGAATCAGGGGACGGAGATAAAGATTAAACAATAGCGGGGAGAGAGAGGAACCTTGAGGGACACCACAGGTGATTGGGGATTTTGATGCGGTGAAGGGGCCAAGGCGTACAGCTTGTGATCTTCCTGTCAGGAATGACTCCACCCACCTAAGGGCTGCGCCCTGAATGCCAGCCTGTCCGACACGGTGGAGAAGGATGTCATGATCCACCGTGTCGAACGCGGCAGATAGATCCAAAAGGACCAGCGCCTGTGGTCTCTTGGCATCTGCATTCCCTCTTAAAGTGTCCATAACTGCCAGGATAACAGCTTCCGTGGAGTGGGCTGGCCTAAAGCCAGCCTGATTAGGCTCAAGGAAGCGAGAGCTCTCGATGAAATTGGAGAGACACCCGGTGACATGGGCTTCGAGCAGTTTGGAAAAATAAGGCAGCAGGGATATTGGGCGATAATTAGAAGGTTCAGCCGCATCAGCCCCTGGCTTCTTCAGGAGCGGCACAAGAATGGCTTCCTTGAAGGAGCCAGGGACTGTGCCAGAGGTGAGCGAAGTATTCAGGAGAGGCAGTATGCATTCCGGCAGCTCAAGACAGACATCCCGGAGCACCATTGGAGGACAATGGTCGTCCGGGGAGCCAGATTTCACGCGATTGGCTAATTTCGCTAAGGTAGGGGGGTCTAAAATAGGTAGCAAGGTGAGAGATGAGCAATTGTTCGGAGAAGTATCAAGAGGAGGTGACGGTAGTGGAACCGAGGTGATAGAATCTTTGATCTTGATAATCTTCTCGGTGAAGAAAAGATTGAGGGTCTCGCAGGTCTCTTTGGTCGGGAGTTGGGCTGGGAGGGTCCTATCATCCGTGGTCAGTTCGTTCATGATCCTGAACACCTCACAGGATTTGTTGGTGGCTGAGAAAATTCTGTCGGAGATATGCTCAGATTTGGCTGAGAGGATAGCTAATTTATATTCTCTCCGAGCTGTTACATATTTCTGTCTGGATGACAGGGAATAGTCTCGCCTCCAGATGCGTTCTGATTGACGCACCTCCAGTTTTATTTTCTTGAGGTTTTCCGAGAACCACCGGTTAGCGTTCAGATGTCTAGTGCGGGGAAACTTAATTACTGGGGCAAATTGATCACTGGCCCTTTTTAACCAGCCTCGGATGTTAGTGTCAATCCTGTTGACATCGTCAACAGGGGAGGTGGTTGGACGAGTAGAGGCCAGGGTGGCTAAGAATCCCTTGGAGTCATAATTGTTCCATTTGCGTGCGGAGCCGCCGGCCATCAAGGGGGCCCTTGCACGCCCACTGAGAGTGATAGTCGTCTCGACTATATAGTGGTCTGACCATACACATGGAGACGTGGAAGGTGGTGAAAGGGATAAATTCAAAGTCCAGATCTGATCTAATATATGGCCTTTTACATGTGTGGGTGAGATAACATGCTGACTCATGTTCGGGCTGGTCAGAGTCTCGGATAGCGCTGTGGCTTGTGGCCCAGCTTTATCGTCATTGAACCAATGATTAAAGTCCCCAAATAGGGCGAACGTAGAGACTGAAGGCAAAAGAGCAGTCAGATGTTCGCATAGTTTCTCGGCAAAATCCGGCATGGAGCGGGGGGGGCGATATAAAAGGGCAAAAGAAAAAGCCCCAGCTTCCGTACCCAGGTTAATGACCAAATTCTCTACATGTGGGAGCTCAAATGATGACGAGGAAATGAGATGGAATCGTTTAGAGACAATGGCCGCTACCCCCCCGCCGGGATGATCGGCGGTCCGGTCAGCATGAAGGATGAAATACTCTGGAGGGAGGGCTGCTAGGATGTCAGGGAGGGAATCCTCTGTGAGCCAAGACTCGGTCAACAGAAGTAGGTCAGGCTTTTCTTGGATTAGCAGGGTGAAGATATCTACTTGGTGTCTGACCATAGAGCGGGTATTTAGAAATAGTACCCGAATTGTGTAATGGCTCGGTGCAGGAGTAATCTGGGGAGTAAGGGGATCGTGTTGGGGGGGGTTGCATAGAATGTCAAGTGCAGTGAGTTTTCCCCTGGTGGCTGAGGGGAGAGCCAGTCCGGGTGAGTTGAGGTCCATCAAGTGTCTGGCCGTGTATGAGATAAAATGGCCAGCATCCCCTGCCCCTTGCCCCGGCCAGTCGCGGACGGGTGCAGACGGGCTTAACTCTGGCGCAACTCCGGCGCGCCTACAACGCGCCCGCTGCGCTCGTCCGCTGCGCTTCCGAAAAATGCACATGTTTATAGGGCGGGGGCAGGTTGCGGTGGATGTGGCCTCAGGTGGGCGTGTCCCGTGGCTGGGCGTGTGTGATGGCGGCAGAGGATAGTCTGCACTTCTCCCCTACAGCGCTAAAATCCGCTGTTGTGAGGGTGCCAGCACAGGTAAGAGCGGGTGCCTACAACTCAAGAAAGTGCAATTTAAAAGAGATGCTGTCAAGTATAAAAAAGAGCGGGTCTCTCGAGCGAAGCAAACTACTCCCGGCTGAGCCTCAGGAGGTTCCAGTAATTAATTAAGCGCCGCTAGTATTCAGCGCGCTTTTAAGATGTATGCGGTGGGCGTGGCCTCAGGTGGGCGTGTCCCGTGGCTGGGCGTGTGTGATGGCGGCAGAGGATAGTCTGCACTTCTCCCCTACAGCGCTAAAATCCGCTGTTGTGAGGGTGCCAGCACAGGTAAGAGCGGGTGCCTACAACTCAAGAAAGTGCAATTTAAAAGAGATGCTGTCAAGTATAAAAAAGAGCGGGTCTCTCGAGCGAAGCAAACTACTCCCGGCTGAGCCTCAGGAGGTTCCAGTAATTAATTATGTATGTATGTATGTATTATTATATAGTATGCAGCAGGGTTGCTCTCTGGCTACAGCCCCTCAGACATAAGTCAGAGTCACTGTGCCCCTTTTTGTATATTGTCTCCCACATAAATTACTGTGAAGCAATTTTAGCAGCACCAGGTGAAGTCCTGCCCCTATGGCCAACTCCCGCGGGTAGCAGCAGGCCTCGCCCCTTGAATCTGTAGTGTAGTTCCTACATTCCCAATAGGCTCTGCGCATTGGAATAACATAAACAGCAGTGTAGACGTAGTACTAAGGTCATTTAGGTCTCTACTGACTATGTTAGACTTAATTAGTTTTGCCAGCTAGCTCAGAGGTCACTAGAAACTTTCTCGAATGTTCAGGAAAGGGTTAACCGTCCTGATTTAGACAAGATGGGATTCGTTTCTGACAACCGCATAAACATGACAACTTTGCTCCCCCAGAATAAAGAGTGTATCTCTAGAGTTGTGTGAAAACAATAGAAACTATTTCACTCAGTCAATCGTGCATGCTTAGTTCCACCAGAGTGCAGAGAAATAGGGAGACAGGCGTTTTCAATAAAAAAGGTGTCATTTTATTGAGCAGTCTTCTTTCTCATGCAAGAGAAATGAATTGCCACAATTGCAATACTTATTATAAAGTAAAGTGCGTACAGTAAAAGTAGTATTAGGAAATAATACTGTAAAAGCATTGATATGGTTTCTTAGCCATTTGATACTTTAAAATGGATAAAATATATACATACATAACAACATTGACTAACGAACTCAACTGGTGCTTCTAAATACACCTGACCTAAGCCTAATACGTGGGAAGGAGTAAGTAAGTTTGCAGTTTTAAGTTAAGTTAAGTTTTTGCCAAGTATCAGAGTCAAGAATTCTCTTTAACTCCTTCGACGCTCATGACAAGCTCAGCTCACCATGAGTTACGGCTCTCGTACGCTCATGATGAGCTGAGCTTGTCATGAACCGCAGGTTTTTAAAAAAGTCAGCGCACAGCCGGAAAACCCGCCGCGCGCATGGTGTTAAGGTTTTAATCAGCTCTGTACCTTTGGTTATAGAATGAAGGAGGTCTTGTACCTCGCTTCTCAGGACTCGATCTCCCAGCAACCCACGAGTATGACTTGGGAACACCGGAGCTGGATTTTCTCGGCTGGAGAAAAAGACAGCGTCTCTCTCTGTGCGTCAAGGGGAGGGGCGGTTTCCTTTGGCTATCATAACAGCTGGGCTCCTGGGCAAGCAGAACGTCGCTCTGCTCCCAAACACTGTGTCTTTGCTTAAGGCAACGTTGGTATATTTATACCTGAAAGGTGCCGGGTTTGACGTAAGGTTGGGCATAAGACGTCACTAAGAACTAACATTTCTTTCTGGACTCCAGGAGTTCTTGTGCAAATCAAAACAAAAGCAGGGAGTTTTCCCGGGCTGCTGGAGGCTTGGTTTGTTTAAAGAACGCGTTGTGCTTTCTAGGAGTCTATGGGAGTAGCCTTGCTGTGTTTTGGACTGCATGGGCTATTACTAAATATGGATATGATTCTTATGCCTTTATAAGGCTATCATTTGTTATAACCACATAAGGGCATGAATCGGGAATATCGAATTAGGGTCCTAGATAGAAATACAACACCCACTCCACGTATTAATGTCCATCATTACTAAATAATAAGCAATATAAACATATAACAAATCATTTGTGTTTTCCAACCCACCCCAAAATACATAAATTGCATTTGAAATGGTGTATGGTTTATACACGAAAATGAGTATTGGTACTGTATGCTTTTCAAGCAGGGTTATCATTCAGTTAAATACATATATATATATCAGCTGAATGAATTGCGAAAATTACACATGAAATGGCTCTGTATACAGAAAAGAAGGTCGAGACCATTTCATCACATATTTATACGATATTGTACATGTGCTAGAGGCTGAGGTAAATATTGTCTCTAACGTCTCTAAAAATAGAAGCTCTGTTCTCTAAGAATAGTTCTACTTTAAGCAGAGTACCATGTGCCAAAAAAGTAAATATTTTGGAAGTGGAAAAATGATTTCTCTTTCTGGGTAAAAATAGTTCAAATGTTTTCAGTAGCGTTGTTTATCAAAAAGTGAAGGCCGAATTCAGAGTTCAGGGAACGCTGTGTGCTCATTGTTTTTAAAGGTTATTCTCGTTGTTAGGAGAGAACATCATATCAGAGAGACTCGCAAAAAATTGGTCTACAACATCGGGTGAAAGTTCGACCAAGTTTGAAAATACTGTAACTGTGCAGTTCTGTGCGTGATTGCTATCATCGATGTTTGGATCAGCAATGCTCACAGAAGGTTGGACCTGTTTGGTGCTGCTTTCTTCTCGTACTTCACCGTCACCTACTCGTAATGGTGAAGTCTCAACGAATGCCGTCATCAGAATAGGTAGCCCATGGTGACAACACGTTGCATGAGTCGTTACTGGACAAAGCAAAGCGTCAATATCAATTGGTACTGCTGATGGTAGTGTAAGACAGACGTCCAACACGCATTCTTCTCCGCATAGCAGACATCGAAGTACAGGTAAGATGCAATCCTGCCAGATTGGTCTGAATGAAAGAAACCAGGTTGTAGTCAGATCCCTTAGCCGGGCCAATCCAAGGACCTTAGTGATACGGTCTCGGTATTGTATTGCTAGGATCGTTTCTTTCATCGTTGCTGGAGTCTTGTCTGTGGATTGGCTTGCCATGTCCTAGCAGAAGGAACAAAAATAAAATTCCTGCAACGAGTCCCAAAATTAAAGGTAGGTCGCCAAAGACAGAATGGACAAAATTCGGGAAGATGGCCAGAACTGTTTCAAAGGGTGCTAACAGTCCAGAAAAAACTGTCTTGAATAAATGTGCGATGCCACTGGTATCAGACATGTTTAAGATTTGACTTAACATTTCTATGAAATGCACGGGGCAATTTGTCGATAAAAGGGTATGTATCTCTGCTGCTGTCCTTGCAACTTGCAGATCATACGTTTCTTTGGACAAGGTCAGAAGCACAGTAGTCTGTAAAAGAATAGACTTCATTCTGCTTAAAGTATCAATTCTAATAGAAGAGATATTCACATAAGGCCATATTGCTGCCTCCATGTCTGGATTGCTGTTTGAATACAATACTTGCATGCAGCAAACGACCCTGGAAGTAACAGTTACGAGATAGCATTCTCCTGGCACAATTCCACAACAGCTGTGGTCAATTATTAAAACGTAGCTACCGTTGGAAAGCTGTCTGAAAAATGGCTCAATTTGCTTTGCAGGAGTGCCCTGCGGGTGACATGAAAGGTTATTTGAAGACCCTTCGCAGGCTCCATGCAAGTTAATACCTTGACACAGAAGACTACCTCCTTTTTCCTTCACTATAACATTTGTGTGTGTAAGGTAAATCCCAGGTTGATTTGATGTATCCTTTACCCAACCTTTCATACTGGCCTGCTGGTATATATTCTTGGCAATATTTAAACTGGAAAGTTGTTATTGGAATTGTAATTGTTCCGTGTATTATCCATTCAATGACAGGTCTCTCTGACATTGTCAATGGTAATCTCTCAAGTTTTTCAATGCTCAGAATCGTATAGTCGTCTCCTTTTTGTGCTAAACTGATTTGTTTATCAGTAAGGTTAAAGATAGAAAATAATGACGTTACGTTGATTAAACGCCATGGCAGGTAGCCTGAATGTAGGTTTTGCAATGTGCAGACAAGCTGTACAATAGAACGCAAATTGGACTGACCATGGTTTAACATTAGCAAGTCTTGCTCTATTATATCAAATGTGTATAAGAACAACAGGAGAAAACCCATAAACCTCGTTGGGATGGGTGTGTCGTGTAAGCAAAAACAATTCCCAACAGGTATCATGTAAAGACAGTTTCAATAATGTATGCAATATGCATTACACAAAGGAAGAAACCAAGGAGTCATTTGAATTTTTTGAAAGAAGGCAGTATTATTCACCAAGAAACAGAAGGGAATGGTCTTTCACACGGCAATACAGTTAAAACAGCACTGTACAGAGCAGATCATGTGACAACCCAGTGGCACTTGGTGCAAGGTGCTATATACAATTGGTGATGGTGAAGGTGCAAGTGCTAAAGTGAACAGCGTGATTGACGCATGGACTAAAGTATTTACATCAAATAATAGCTCCACAAAAACAAGTTGTAATCACTTAAAATAAGATTTGTCAAAATTTGAACAGGAGCACAAAACGTGATATGCGTCATATAATTCAAGCTGTGAAGTCGACGGCGTTTCGATCCCCTTTAGTCGGGATCGTCATCAGGACAGGGTTGTCGATGGAACCAGTGAGTGGTACCCAGGCCAGGAAGCGTGGGTAGCCGAAGTCCAAGCGGTCGCTCAAAAGTCGAAAGCTGATCGTTGATTGTATCCGATCAGCGGGCGGGATTTGCAGCGCCTGAGTGAATCAGGGCTGTGGAAGGCAATTGGGGCTCTTCTGGTGGGCGGCTGCGAGCAGTAAATGCTTACACTATTATATCAAAGGCAGATGATACAATGCTGTCCAGTGAATATATTCTGGAGGACAGAGTCGTTAACCCATTGTCCACTACAGAAAGTGATTTTTCCAAATGTATACGATCAATTTCTCGTATTTTTTCCGCAGTTTCAATTTGCATTACTTTCCGAGCTTCGTTGTATGCAGCGTATATACCGGCCGCTATGAAACGTTTTTGACGCTGTTTGTGAGGTCCCATTATGAAATCTAGCAAGTCAGCACCTTCTTTAAGTAAAGTCAAGTGTTGCTTAATTTCAGCCAGTGTGGATTTCTGTAGCCACTCAAGGCATAATTTCCCTACACTGTATGTTGTAACTATCCCTGGATGTTGTCTCTGGGAGTATCTTGGGATCGGCCTGGTCAGTTTGAACCCCTGTGTTTTGTTCAGGAATCTATCTTGACAGTAATTTGTGTCTGTGGGCCAGATCAACCATTTTTTCCAATCAGGATTTGTTCTATTTTGGTGAAAAATATGGGATACGTCTATTTCCACATCCGTAGTGCTATTACTATCAGGTATGGGCTTCGGAATAGACGGTTTGTTTAAGTCTTTTATCTTAGCTAAGCCAAGACAAGTAGTTTGTTGAATGGTATCATTCAGGAATATTATTTGTTCTGGGATCATGCAGGCTCTAAATAATGATTCTAGACCTTGTACCTGCCAGTATTTTTTACCCCAGATGGTTTTTGTTTCAATGTTTTTTTTTCCACAACTCAAAAGCAAATGTAGACATTTTGTCATAACATTTTTCAGAATAAATCAATTTAGTATTTGTCAACATTGTTTTCATTCCTGTTTTGTTTAACATTTTAAAATAAAACGTTTCTGGATCACTAGTGTTAAACCCTGAGAAGTATGGAAATTTCTCATAGAATGTCTTCGAGCTGCCTTTTGGCGGAGTTGGACAACGTTCCCATTGATTATAATTAAAAACATTTCTAGGTTGTGCAGATTTATGCAAATAATGATGACCATAGTGATTGTAACAGTAAAAATTTTCATAATTCGATGAACCCTGTAAATAATCATGTTCTGTGAATTTAGCTGACATTACTAAATCTGACATCATATTATTATTATTTTCAAAGTCCCAATCATCAGAGAAACTACTTGGTATCACAAAGTCACTTAAGGAAACCTTAAACTGGTGTAGATACTTTAAGAGCTCAATCGAGCCATAAATATCATAGTCAGTTTTGTCCCATGCTATACGACCAGGGATTGGGTTGACTGTGATGTTTACTGATGATAGTTCTCTTTTCTCGATGTGAGAGGATCTGTGAGACTTTAGGACCAAGTTGATTTTCTGACTTGCTGTGTCTATTTTACTATATTTTCCATCAATGAATTTACCCAAGCATAAAACCATGATGAGCCAAAGCAGGAACAAAAGTACACCTAACACAATCCATAGTTCAATCCATGGTGAAATCAGATATGTTTCTTTTAGTTGGTCAAAAAGTTTGGTCATTTTTTCTTTGTAAGTTTTTGTTGCTGGCTTGTCTCCATATTCACTTGGATCATTTGAAAAGTCATCGAAGTTGATAAAATAGCCAGATGCTGTTCTGTCAATTGGATCGGATTGCTTCCGGATTTCCATTGATCTTTGCATGTTCTTTTGTTACATTTGTACATTCTGATGCTACATCATTGTAGATTGGTGTATCTTCACAAACTGTTGCAATTTGGGTTTCAAGAGGCTCAAGTTCCATGGCTTTGTTGCATAGTCCCTTGTTATTCACTGCAGGTGTATCAAATGTGATTAGTCTTTCAGTTTGAACCTCTTGGATTGTAGCAAAGTTTGCTCTTCTGCTTTTTCTTGGTAGTCCACTGGGCCTGCTTTTTATTATGGGCCACATGTTCGTGGTGTCACCAGATCGATGGAAACAATTCTGTTTTCCTTTTTACCAGCAAGTGGCGGTAGTACTACTGATCTTGTTCCGCTGACAGCTAAGACAGCTACTGCTTTTCTGTAAGAAGGCCAAAATCCCTTCTTTACCGCGATCTTTTCTCTGACCAGATCCCCAATCTTCAGAATCCAGACAGGTTTTGCTGGGACAGGTGGTTCTTCAGTGGTTGTTGGCTTAAACTGTTTGTTACTTAGACTCTTTCTTGTTTCATTCAAGTCCTGTAAAACAGCCAAACGATCTTTGATATCAAAGGTTTTTTCTTCCACCACTGAAGTTTGATGATCCAGATCCTGGATAAATATTCTAGTACCAAACAAAAGTTCATATGGACTGATACCTCCTAGAGAATTTCTTGGCATGTTATTAAGACTATGTTGGACACATATTAAATGTTTGACCCACCCATCACCCGAACCTAATACCCTCGCCGTTATAGATTGCTTTATATCACGTTTTTTTCTTTCCACTACCGCATTTCCCTGAGGATGGAAGCGAGAAGAGTACCGCAATCCAATGCCCATGCTGGTCATGGCCTCTTTGTAAGCTTGAAAGCTAAATGCAGGGCCCTGGTCAGAATGTAGCATGCCAATTGCGTATGTGCCGATAAAGACTCACAAAACTTTTATAACAGTTCTGGCGTCAGCCGAGCGCTGGGGTTTACATTTTCAAGTGAATTTTGTCTTAGTAATTATGGGGACGAATTTCTGCGTATAGATCGCCTGATGCTTTCTAATAAAGTTGTCCTGGCAATAGTCTGGTCCGGTTCACAACTGCGATCTCTGTTGCAGTCTGGACAATCCATTGCAAATTTGTAAATTTGCAAGCTCATCCCCGGCCACCAGTATTCTGATTGTAATTCTATTAGAGATTTCAAGATCTCTTGGTGCCTCGGACCAAGTCCCATGTGTGCGTCTTCAATCAAGAAAACTCTCCGGTTCGTATTTTGAATTACTCTATCCCCCACTCCAGGGATTTGAGCAAAACGAACGGAGTTTGCATCAACTATGTATGTATTACTGAGTGGATAGTTGAGAGGTAATGCTGCATAATTGCCTTTTAATGAGGCTTTTACCACCAGCATGGTTTCTCCATCTATGTGTTTTTTAGAACGCTTTTTTGTGGCTACGGAAGCCGGTTGAACCGCTTCCACTGTGGCTCCTTTAGCCAATGAATTCCCTGCAACGTGAACGCCATCACGTTGATGACTCAGTGTATGTATTACGTGAGTCTTTTGTAGTTCTTTCTGTAAAAGAACTACTTGTTCCCAAAGCGTTTTATGCTTTATTGTGGCACCTGTGTCATCTTTGTAACCGTTTTTGCTCAATGTCTGCATGTCACTGTTGTATGACTTGACGCAGAAATGCGAATCGCACACTATTGGTGTGGGGAATTCATCTTCAAAGATCTTATTTCAGCTCGTTCAGCTGAACAGTTTCTGAATGATTCAGTTTTGGTAATCATAGGTCTGAATTTAACAGAGTGCCAGCGACCTTTGACAATTGTTGTGCGAATCTGTCCATATAGATCACGCAGGTATATTGTTCGAGAGGCAGAATTTCGATTGGCAGAGGATATTCTTGTTCATATTCTAGATCATCTAGTTTTTCCAATTTCGGGTCAAAATAGTATTTCACGTCTTCTGTAGCAAGAGAATTTTCCCATTGTATACATTTTGGATCTAATGCCACTGTATTCAGATTGCGTGGACTTGGTAATGCCTCAGGGCTGATTCTGCTGTATAAACAGTTATTCTCTTGCCTTGGGCTAGGGCTCTTTCTTTTGCTACAGCAGTTTGAACCGCAGTCAGAAATTTTTCTGTAGAACTGAATTTCATTTCAGCTTGAGTGTACAAGTGTGATTTGTAAGCTATAGGTACAGTTTCTCCCTCATTAGAGGCCAAGTATGTGAATCCGCATCTTCCTGGGATGACTCGGATTACAAGGTTGCGTACGTTGTTGCGAGTTTGCAATTTTGTTTTAGCTAACATGTCTGTTTGTAGTGATCTTAAGATTTCTGTGTGTTTCTGAGTCCAATTTATTGGTTTGAAATCAGGTTTTAATAATTCATAGAGAGGTTTAACCCTCTCTGCATAATTTAGAATGTATGTTCTACCGAAATTCAGGAAGCCTAGTATTGATTGTAATTTTTCAGCGTTTTTGGTGCTTGGAGTACTGCACACTTCTCTAGGAAGTTGTCTGCCAGGCTTTTGCCTTCACTTAATAATTCATATCCTAAAAATAGGATTGTTAGATGGGCAATTCTTGACTTTTTAAAGTTGAATTTGTAACCCTCTGATGCGAACCCAAGTATTATGGTGTTTACTCTTTTTAAGTGAGTCTCCAGGTCATCGTCTGTAAGATAGATGTCATCGACATATGATAATGCCTCATCATCATATATTTGTAGTAACTCTGTTACCCTTGCTGAGAATAATCCTGGGCTACTCTTGAATCCCTGTGGGAGTCCGCAAAATTGTTTTTGCGACCCCATTATTGAGAAAGCGGTCGAATACCTGCTTTCAGGTGCAATATTTTGACAGAAGAATCCATTAGAGATATTGTGAGAAGTTGGCCTGGTATATGATGCTCACTAGTTCTAGTGATCACCTTGTACCATGCTAAGCAACCCTTATGATGATTGGTTGTAAGTCAACCTTATAGACCAGCTATCCTAGTAGCGTGGACAAAGCAGTCTTAGGCTAAACTCTGTAAAGGCATGTGAAGCAAGCTGTTTTACCATACACAATCCCCTTGAATACCAAATGAAAGGACACCACACAGATATATATTGAAAATATATATATATTTATTTACTACAAAATCCCCTATACTCTTTATGAGCACAGAAGCAAATGCGTTAAAACAAAACACAGTTTAAATACACACATGTTGCACAATATGGATGAGCCCTAGGGGCCACCTAAACCATATACTAAAATAGTGGTATAAGAACCACCTAGCTGAAAGGAAGTAGGCCTAGGGCCTGGGGAATCGCTGGAGCTGTTCAGGACTAACAGTGATGAAGTCGGGAAAGGCCCGCGGGACTCGGGTGCAGTGCGGAAAGTGCACGCATATACCAATGTTAAGTCAACGGTGCGTAAAAGTTACAAAGTTAGTTATTAAGGAACCTTCCGAGTGACCTAGAGGAGTGAAACATTAGACACAGACACTAGAGGTGTGTACCAGTGTAGGAACACCGGCGTTGTTGAGTTACCTCACCCACAGGAAGCGGGTGCACAGGTGCGAAGTAGTGTCGGGTTTCGTCACGCAGCTCAATGGTGCTTGGAGCTGAAGATGCTGCAGGCGGCTCGATGTGAAGAGTTACGGTGGACCCAAGGGTGGATCTGAAGTGGTGAATACCTGAAAGCAGATGGGACAATCTTCAAAGTCACTAGCCAGTGACTACCGTGGAACCAGGATGGAACCAGGCGATGTCGGGTGCAAACAGGCGATGAGGTGTAGCTTCTCTCTGCAGCCACGTGGACACAAAGAGGTCGAGGACGTCCAGGCATCGGTCACAAGCTGTCCCATGAAGGCTCTAGCTGATGGCGGTGTCGGCAACTTGATCAGAGCAAACAGGCCTTGGCTAATACAAGCCACACAGGAAGTGAAAAAGTCTTATCACTCGGACCAGCAAGGTCAGAGCGGGTGCTCCTTTTTACAGGAGCGAGGGCAATTCTAGAGCAACCAGACCCGCAGTGTAGATTGTAGGTTTCGATGCCAAGATGGCCGCTGACTACGTGGCAAGTTGCCGGGATGGCGCGTCGAGTGGCACAATGCAAAAGGGCCCCACGCAGATCGTGGAGATGCTGGGGGGTGATGTTCGGTGCAAGGGCTGCTCGGTTGTAGGGCTTTTCATTCCCTAAAGCACAGCATCGAGGGTGCCTCGGGTGCTGCGCAGTCAGCTTTTCGGGGGTATTCCGAGATGTCCGGTCCCACATCTCTCGGTGCCTCCACGGGTCCCTTCTTTGCAAGGACTGTGGATCGGGCGGTGAGAAGTCTGGGAGTCTGGGTCTCGTTAAGCTCTGGGCTCGGGCTCCGGCAGGAGGCGGCGGCAAAGCAGACGTCGAGTTGCTGGATGGTGCCTGTGTTCACAGGGTCGATTTACAAAAAGGGGGGTGGTGATGAACAGAGTGTCTGAGTTAAACAGACCACTCTTACCCAGTCCAAAGATCAGGGCTTGATCCATCACCGTTATTTATCTCACTGCCCCATCCCAGCTCAGAACCTGGCTATATGCAAATCAGTCTGTCCCTGGCCCAGTGCATCATGGGAACAGGGCAGACTAAACTACCAAGCCAATTCTTCACCAGAAAGGAGACAAGCTACCGGGGACCGGTTTCTGGCATTTCAGCCTTCTTCGGCCCGGCTTGCTTGAATCCTGATGGAGCAGTGAGAAAGGGACTCATGTCTGAGTATACCCTGCCACACCTATAGTGGCCAAAAACGATTTACAA
Organism: Lissotriton vulgaris; assembly: GCF_964263255.1. Taxonomy (NCBI): domain Eukaryota; kingdom Metazoa; phylum Chordata; class Amphibia; order Caudata; family Salamandridae; genus Lissotriton; species Lissotriton vulgaris. Next base: position 691,580,563 of record NC_141694.1, read on the forward strand.
AAAGGGGGTGGTGATGAACAGAGTGTCTGAGTTAAACAGACCACTCTTACCCAGTCCAAAGATCAGGGCTTGATCCATCACCGTTTTTATCTCACTGCCCCATCCCAGCTCAGAACCTGGCTATATGCAAATCAGTCTGTCCCTGGCCCAGTGCATCATGGGAACAGGGCAGACTAAACTACCAAGCCAATTCTTCACCAGAAAGGAGACAAGCTACCGGGGACCGGTTTCTGGCATTTCAGCCTTCTTCAACCCGGCTTGCTTGAATCCTGATGGAGCAGTGAGAAAGGGACTCATGTCTGAGTATACCCTGCCACACCTATAGTGGCCAAAAACGATTTACAAAAAGGGGGTGCGAGGGCAATTCTAGAGCAACCAGACCCGCAGTGTAGATTGTAGGTTTCGTTGCCAAGATGGCCGCTGACTACGTGGCAAGTTGCCGGGATGGCGCGTCGAGTGGCACAATGCAAAAGGGCCCCACGCAGATCGTGGAGATGCTGGGGGGTGATGTTCGGTGCAAGGGCTGCTCGGTTGTAGGGCTTTTCATTCCCTAAAGCACAGCATCGAGGGTGCCTCGGGTGCTGCGCAGTCAGCTTTTCGGGGGTATTCCGAGATGTCCGGTCCCACATCTCTCGGTGCCTCCACGGGTCCCTTCTTTGCAAGGACTGTGGATCGGGCGGTGAGAAGTCTGGGAGTCTGGGTCTCGTTAAGCTCTGGGCTCGGGCTCCGGCAGGAGGCGGCGGCAAAGCAGACGTCGAGTTGCTGGATGGTGCCTGTGTTCACAGGGTGGCCACTCCTAGGTCACAAGGGAGATGCTCTTCAGTCATCTGTGCAGCAGAATGTCGAAGTCCGGCCTCTTCTTAGTTTTAAGTTGATTTCAGGATGATCTGAGGTGCTATGGCACTGCTCCCACTCTTATTCCCAATCTGAGGGGTGGATCACCTGCTAGGTCCCTCCTCTGGGTGGGACCAGGAAGGGGGGCGGTTACACCTCCTTTCCTTTGTCCAGCTCCTCGGCAGGCCTGGGTCTGGAAAGTCCCAGGACTGGTTTGGACTGGCTTATGCACGGGGACACCTTGTGTGCCCCGGGCATGTCTGATTCTATTCAGCCCTGTCCTACCCAATACACAAAATCCTGTCTGGGGTGGTGCTCCCACCTCCCAAGGCAGGAAACCCTTTGTCCAAGCCTCCCTCGCTGGAAGGACTCCCAGCAGCAGGAGGTCAGACTTGTGTCTGTGGTGGCAGCATCCATTTTGTGATGCTGAGGCTCTGGTTAACTTTAACCGGGGTTAAGGCTATGTACATGTCGTGTCCCTCTAGAAGGGTGGAATGCTATCCCCGTCGATACAACTGTCGAGGGGATAGTATTCCAAATCATATGACACCTTACTTGACATGTTTTGATAAAGCCAAACCAAAGTTAGCATATAACCGCGAGGATTATAATGCACTTAAGAGTATATGGTATGGCAATATCCCAGAACAGCTAAGGAAGTTGTTCCCGACAGCTGCAGACAGGCTCAGCTCATGCTAGAGCACCATCTCACATGAAACCACTCACTCTGCCCCCAGGATTGCAGTGGCCTTCCATAGGAATGCCTTATAGGTTAACATGTGTCCAGTTAAGGTTAGATATAGGGATACTATATCTAAGCAAGAGGTGATTACGCCAACTTACCCCAGCTGAGTGATCAGCCAGTTGTGTTAAAATATGGAGGCCAGGCCAGGGGTGGCACAATACACGCTGCAGCCCCTGGTAGGCCTTGGCTACACCTATGCCCTGCGTACCTTTGGTACACTGTTACAGGGGCCTATAAGGTGAACCAGTTCTAATTCGTAATGCACCTAGAGTGCATTGGCAGTAATTTAGAGAGAGAACAGCAGGCTGTGGGTCTGATTAGCAGGCCCACAGCCACATTAAGTCATAAACCAGTGAAGCAAAAAGCAAAAATTTGGGGTGACCATTGGATAGCAGACCCTACTCTCCTACACAACCCCCCCCCCCAAACGCAGGGACATTAGACTAACCTTGACCAGTTGTGTCTTCATGTTCTAAGTGGAAGTACCTGGAGAGACCATCTGCGTTGCCATGGTCAGTCCCTGGGCGGTGCTCCACTGTAAAGTCCATCCCCTGTAGGGAAATGGACCACCTGAGTAGTTTGGGCTTTTCACCCTTCATCTGATTAAGCCATAAGAGGGGCTTATGGTCGCTCTGAATCTTGAAGTGAGTGCCAAACAAGTGTGGTCTCAACTTCTTCAGGGCCCACACCACAGCAAAGGCCTCCCTCTCAATAGCTGACCAACGTTTCTCTAGGGGTCAGACTTCTGCTAATAAGAGCAATGGGCTGGTCTTGACCATCTACATTAAGTTGTGAAAGCACAGCTCCCACTCCCAACTCAGAAGCATCTGTTTGGACAATGAACTCTCTTGAGTAGGCAGGACTCTTCAGGATAGTTGCAGAGCACATGGCCTCCTTCAGGTCATCAAATGCCTTTTGACAGTTTACTGTCCACTGAACCTTTTTGGGCATCTTCTTTGATGTCAGATCATTAAGAGGAGTCACAATGGACCCATAGTTCTTAACAAACTTCCTGTAGTACCCAGTCAGGCCCAAGAAAGCTCTGACCTGAGTCTGGGTAGTTGGAGGGGACCAGTCCTTTATGGTCTGGATCTTACTCTCCAGTGGCTGAACTTGGCCTCCACCTACAAGGTGGCCCAAGTACACAACCTTAGTATGCCCTATCTGGCTCTTTGTGGCCTTGATCGTGAGGCCTGCCTTTTGCAGAGCCTCAAGCACTTCCTTCAGGTGGACAAGGTGATCCTCCCAGGTGGAGCTGAAGACAGCAATATCATCCAGATATGCAGCGCAAAAGTCATCCAACCCAGTAAGGACTTGATTCACCAACCTTTGGAAGGTGGCAGGTGCATTTTTCAAACCAAAGGGCATCACCACAAATTGATAATGCCCACCTGGGGTAGAAAATGCAGTTTTGGCTATAGACTCCTCAGCTAACCTGATTTGCCAGTAGCCAGCTGTCAAGTCAAATGTGCTCAAATATTTGGCAGAAGCCAACTTGTCAATGAGCTCATCTGCCCTTGGAATAGGGTGTGCATCTGTCCTGGTGACAGCATTGAGTCCTCTGTAATCCACACAGAACCTCATCTCTCTCTTACCAGCTTTGTTGTGAGGTTTGGGGACCAGAACCACTGGGCTAGCCCAGGGGCTCTCTGAAGGCTCAATAACACCTAATTCCAGCATCTTTTGCACCTCAGTCTTTATACAGTCCCTGACGTGGTCAGGTTGCCTGTAAATCCTGCTTTTTTACAGGAAGACTGTCACCAGTGTCCACCACATGGGTACACCAGTTAGTCTGACTGGGTGTCAATGAGAACATATGTCTGTATGACTGCAAAACCTGTCTACAGTCATGTTGCTGATGTTCAGTGAGGCTGCCATCTAAGGCCACACCATCAACTGAGCCATCCTCAGGGTTCTGAGTGAGCAGGTCTGGGAGAGGGGCACTCTCTTCCTCCTGTCCCTCATCTGTAGCCATGAGCAAGCCCATGTCTTCCCTGTTAACATATGCCTTCAGTCTGTTGACATGGAGCACCCTGTGGGGGCTCCTGGGAGTTCCTAGGTCCACCAGGTAGGTAACCTCTCCCTTTTTCTCAACAATTGTATGGGGTCCAGACCATTTGCCTTGGAGTGCTGCTGGGGCCACTGGCTCCAACACCCATACCTTCTGTCCTGGCTGATACTCAATCAAGACAGCCTTTTGGTCATGCCAAGCTTTCTGTAATTCTTGGCTAGCCTCAAGGTTTTTGGATGCCTTCTCCATATACTCAGCCATCCTGGAGCGGAGACCAAGTACATAGTCCACTATGTCTTGTTTAGGCTTTTTGAGAGGTAATTCCCATCCTTCCTTCACCAGACATAGGGGTCCTCTTACAGGGTGCCCAAACAACAATTCAAAGGGGCTGAAGCCAACCCCCTTTTGAGGGACCTCTCTGTAAGCAAACAAAAGGCAGGGTAGAAGGATGTCCCATCTTCGCCTGAGCTTTTCAGGTAATCCTTTGATCATACCCTTTAGAGTCTTGTTAAATCTTTCAACAAGCCCATTACACTGTGGATGATAAGGAGTGGTGAACTTGTAGTTGACACCACATTCTTTCCACATAGCTGTCAAGTATCCTGACATGAAGTTCGCATCTCTGTCAGATACTACCTCCTTAGGAAACCCCACTCTGGAGAAAATTCCAAGTAAGGCCCTGGCCACAACAGGAGCTGTTGTGGTCCTAAGGGATATTGCCTCTGGGTACCTGGTGGCATGGTCCACCACCACCAGTATGAATCTGTGCCCAGATGCTGTAGGGGAATCCATTGAACCTACAATATCAATCCCCACTCTTTCAAAGGGAACCCCCAACACAGGTAGTGGTATCAGGGGGGCCTTTGTGATGCTACCTGCTTTACCATTGGCATGGCAGGTTACACAGGAGCGACAAAACTCCTTGGTGTCTTCAGACATGTGAGGCCAGTGAAAGTGAGGGACAAGCCTGTCCCAAGTCTTATTCTGGCCTAGGTGTCCTGCTAAAGGAATATCATGGGCCAAGGTAAGAAGGAAGCCCCTAAATTGCAGAGGAATAACCAACCTCTTGGTTGTACCAGGCTTGGGGTCTCTACCCTCTGAATAAAGGAGCCCATCATCCCAATATACTTTATGGGTACCTTGAGCATTCCCAGCAGCCTCAGCAGCAGCATGCTGTCCGAGGGGTTCAAGAGAAGGACAGGTTAACTGAGCCTGCCCCGTCTGCCCTAAAAGGTCTCCCTGTCCCCAGAAACTCAACCTGATCAGGTTCAAGTTCTTCAGAGACAGTTCCTTCAGGGGTCTCAAGATCAGCTTCCTGTGAAGGCTGGTCCTCACTTGTAGGCAGTTGGGAAGGCACAGCTTTTACCCTCCTGTTCTTCTTCTTGGAAGGTGCTTGGTCCATTGTTCCAGGATCCAAGACCTGAGGTTCAGAGAGGCACTTTTTGGCATGTGACCTGGTCACAGCAAGGACATGTGATGATATCCCTAACATCTCTGCATGGGTCCTGTACTCAACTTCTGACCATAGAGAGCTCTCCAGGTCATTGCCCAACAAACATTCAACTGGGAGATCAGCACTAACCACAACTCTTTTTAGGCCAGTTACCCCTCCCCAGGAAAAGTTAACAATTGCCACACTATGTGTAGTGGTGACATTACTGGCATTGGTCACCAGGTAATTATCACCTGGCATGTATTGTCCAGGGTCCACAAAGCTAGGTGTCACCATAGTGACACTGGCACATGTGTCCCTGTAGGCTTGAGCCACTTTGTCATTAATCTAAGGCGTCTGTCTGTATTTGCCCAGATTACTGGGACTTATGGTAGGGGCCGAATCTATGTCCCCCTCACAAATCAGAACAGCCTGTGTAGGGGTTCTGACTGGGCCAGAATCTCCCTCAGTTCCCAAGGTGATACCCACTACCCCCTTAGTTTGTGGACCAACACTGCTAACTGTACTAGTGGATGCAGGTGCCTTAGGGGCTGCAGTGTTGGGGGCTCCACCATTTTTACACTCACTTGTCCAGTGAGAGGTGTTTTTATATGTACTACACCAGGGTTTTCTTTGACCTTTTTTCTTCTTCTTCTTGGAAGTTTGGGACCCACCCTCTATATTAGTTTGGGGCCCTGTTGAAGACTTCTGGTCTTTAGCTTTCTGCTCCCCACCCTTCTGGTCTGTTTTCTTTTGGTCACCACCCTGGTTCTGGTTCTGGTTCTTTTGCTTAACTCTGGTTCTAACCCATTTATCTGCCCTCTTTCCCAATTCTTGGGGAGAGGTCAAATCTGAGTTAACCAAATCTTGATGCAACTGCTGGTTCTGACAATTATTTAAAATGTGTTCTCTCATAAGCAAATTGTACAATCCTGTATAATCTGTAACCTTACTTCCCAGCAACCATCCCTCCAGAGCCTTAGTGGCACATTCAACAAATTCAGACCAGTCCTGAGCCTGTGTCTTCTGGGTGTCTCTGAACATTAACCTGTACTGTTCAGTGGTTAAGCCTAGCCCATCAATCAGAGCACTCTTCAGGACGAAGTAGTTTCTAAAATCCCCATCACTAACTGTGAGGAGTCTGTCTCTGCCTCTACCTTCAAAGGAGAGCCACAATATTGCTGCCCACTGCTCCTGAGGGATCTGCTGTACCTTGCAGGCTCTCTCAAATGCAGTCATCCATATGTGGATATCATCCCCAGCTTTGTAGGGGGGCACAATCTTACTCAGGTTTCTGTTCTCAAAAGACCTGTCTTTATCCTTAGGGATAACGCTGCCACCAGTGGATCCTAATCCACTCTCTCTAGGCTGTCTTGCTCTAGCAAGTTTCTCTTGGGCCAGGGCAACTTCTAGTTCTTGCTTCTGAATCCTATGCTCAGCCTCTCTCATTTTGGCCTCATGTTCCCTTCTCTGAGGGCTAGTCATCCCCCTTCTGGAGTGACCATGAGAGCCTCTAGAAGCTTGGGAGGTGTTGGATCCACCTGATTGATTCCTCCTCCTCCTTTGCTCCTGGTTAAGTCTACTTGGGGGTCTGAATGGGTTGGACCCACTCTCAGTCCCAAATAGGCTTAAGTTAGCCTGGTTAAGTCTGCTGACTAACACCTGACTATTTCTGCCATCATCAGAATCACTGCTCCCCCCTTCTGTCTCCTCTTCTTCTTCCTCCTCATCAGGCTGAATATCTCCAGTGATTTGGTCATCCTCATCTACCTGGACTATGGGGACAGGGGTATGAGTATTGTCATCTTCAGTGGGAGAGCCTCCTTCAGCATTCCCTGTGGGGTCTGCTTTAGAGGTCTTTAGAGCTGCAGACTGGTCTAAAAGCTCTCTAAGGTGCTCTGTAGTAGTGGTTGGCCCTGTCCTAAGACCTCTTAAGGCACAAAGCTGCCTTAGTTCCTTAAAGGAGAATATAGCAAATTTGGATGGTGCCTTTGGAGGGTCACTCTCAACACAAACATTCCCAGTGGAACCCCAGACAGTGCTCTAGTGTGGGTGGATGTGTTGCAATCTACCTACACTGGTGTTTACCTACTAAACCTATCTAGTAGTTGTAGTCAGGGTGTGCTACTCCCTATCCTCTACAACAACTAAGTTCAGTAGAACTAAAGTATACTAGTCTTGTTTTATATGTACCTAGCAGGCACCTGTATGATCTTTCAAATGATACTCTCAAAGATTGTAATGGTAAAACAACAGCAAGCTCAAATCCCAACCGCTGCTCACCAATGTGAGAAGTTGGCCTGGTATATGATGCTCACTAGTTTTAGTGATCACCTTGTACCATGCCAAGCAACCCTTATGATGATTGGCTGTAAGTCAACCTTATAGACCAGCTATCCTAGTAGCGTGGACAAAGCAGTCTTAGGCTAAACTCTGTAAAGCCATGTGAAGCAAGCTGTTTTACCATACACAATCCCCTTGGATACCAAATGAAAGGACACCACACAGATATATATTGAAAATATATATATATTTATTTACTACAAAATCCCCTATACTCTTTATGAGCACAGAAGCAAATGTGTTAAAACAAAACACAGTTTAAATACACAAAAGTTGCACAATATGGATGAGCCCTAGGGGCTACCTAAACCATATACTAAAATAGAGGTATAAGAACCACCTAGCTGAAAGGAAGTAGGCCTAGGGCCTGGAGAATCGCTGGAGCTGTTCGGGACTAACAGTGATGAAGTTGAGAAAGGCCCGCGGGACTCGGGTGCAGTGCAGAAAGTGCACGCATATACCAATGTTAAGTCAAGGGTGCGCAAAAGTTACAAAGTTAGTTATTAAGGAACCTTCCGAGTGACCTAGAGGAGTGAAACTTTAGACGCAGACACTAGAGGTGTGTACCAGTGTAGGAACACTGGCATTGTTGAGTTACCTCACCCACAGGAAGCGGGTGCACAGGTGCGAAGTAGTGTCAGGTTTCGTCACGCAGGTCAATGGTGCTTGGAGCTGAAGATGCTGCAGGCGGCTCGATGTGCAGAGTTCCGTTGGACCCAAGGGTGGATCTGAAGTGGTGAATACCTGAAAGCAGAGGGGACAATGAGCGTCCTGAGCGTCATTGAACATCTTCGGACCATACTGGACGCAGGAGGAACGGCAGCACTGATTCTTTTAGATCTCAGTGCTGCCTTCGACACAGTTTCCCATAAGGTGCGGTTGTCCAGACTTGAGGAAGTAGGAGTCGTTGGCCAGGCTCTCAGTTGGTTTAGGGCTTCCCTGTCTGACAGATCTTTTAGGGTCTCCATCCCACCTTTCCTCTCGAAGGAATGTCCCGTTGAACAGGGAGTTCCCCAGGGGTCGGCTCTAAGCCCCACCCTGTTCAATGTGTATGTCCTCCCATTGGCAGAGGTAGCCAGGAAACGTGGGCTCACACTGGTATCCTACGCCGACGACACCCAGCTGGTGGTAGCACTAAAAGACGAAAATGGCTCGAGTGCTCTGAACTTCAGACAAACCCTCACAGATATCACCCGCTGGATGTCAGCAAACTATCTCCAACTAAACGCTGGCAAAATGGAGGTTCTGCTGCTAGGCAAAGACACAACGGCCTGGGGAAAGAACTGGTGGCCTGAAACTATGGACCAGCCGCCTGTACCCTAGAGTGTGGTAAAAAACCTAGGAGTATGGGTGGACTCTGCTCTGAACTTTTCCCACCACACTAAAAAAGTTGCTGCCACATGTTTCGGAATTCTTCAAAACCTTCGGCCCATTTAAAACATTTTTGACCATCAAACCCGCCAAGTGGTGATACAATATGCAATCCTATCACGGCTGGACTACGCTAGCTCCTTACTGTTGGGAACTAACGTAGCCAAGAAAGTTAGACTACAGAGAGTCCAAAATTCTGCCGCAAGAGCTCTTAAAGGTCTACCCCGGAACAAAGCGGTTTCCTCAACTCTCAAGAACTTACACTGGCTCCCCGTTGAAAAGATGATCCACTTTAAATCCTTATGCCTTGCTTTTAAAATTCTGAAACCCGCCCCCCCCGATGTTATGTCCACTCCTTTCCCCCTACGTCCCACGACGCACCCTCCGGTCAGAGGGTCAGAACCTGGTCACTATCCCCCGCATCAAGTTAAGTCGAATGGGCGGTCGTTCATTTGGATACTTAGCTGCCAAACTTTGGAATGGACTTCCAGCTCAGATCCGAGAAATGAATGACCTTTTATCCTTCCGGAAAGCCATCAAAACCCACCTTTTCAATTAGTTATGTTATGTGCACTTCTGGACAACCCCTTTAACTTCCATCTTTAGCTGTCCCTTGGACATTGGCAGCTAGCGCCGGGACGCCCCTTGGCTGGGGCAGCCGTGCGCTATACAAACATTTTTAACATAACATAACATAACATAACAATGTTCAAAGTCACTAGCCAGTGACTACCGTGGAACCAGGATGGAACCAGGCGATGTCGGGTGCAAACAGGTGATGAGGTGTAGCTTCTCTCTGCAGCCACGTGGACACGAAGAGGTCAAGGACGTCCAGGCATCGGTCACGAGCTGTCCCACGAAGGCTCTAGCTGATGGTGGTTTCGGCAACTTGATCAGAGCAAACAGGCCTTGGCTAAAACAAGCAACGCAGGAAAGGAAAAAGGCTTATCACTCGGACCAGCAAGGTCGGAGCGGGTGCTCCTTTTTACAGGAGCGAGGGCAAGTCTGGAGCAACCAGACCCGCAGTGTAGATTATAGGTTTTGTTGCCAAGATGGCCGCTGATCACGTGGCAAGTGGTCGGGATGGCGCGTCAAGTGGCACAATGCAAAAGGGCCCCACGCAGATCGTGGAGACGCTGGGGGGCTGATCTTCAGTGCAAGGGCTGCTCGGTTGTAGGGCTTCTTAATCCCCAAAGTACAGCATCGAGGATGCCTCGGGTGCTGCGCAGTCAGCTTTTCGGGGGTATTCCAAGATGTCCGGTCCCACGTCTCTCGGTGCCTCCACGGGTCCCTTCATTGCAAGGACTGTGGATCGGGCAGTGAGAAGTCTAAGAGTCTGGGTCTCGTCAAGCTCTGGGCTCGGGCTCCGGCAGGAGGCGGCGGCAAAGCAGACGTTGAGTTGCTGGATGGTGCATGTGTTCACAGGGTGGCCACTCCTAGGCCACAAGGGAGATGCTCTTCAGTCTTCTGTGCAGCAGAATGTCGAAGTCCGGCGTCTTCTTAGTTTTAAGTTGATTTTAGGATAATCTGAGGTGCTATGGCACTGCTCCCACTCTTTTTCCCAATCTGAGGGGTGGATCTCCTGCTAGGTCCCTCCTCTGGGTGGGACCAGGAAGGGGGGCAGTTACACCCCCTTTCCTTTGTCCAGCTCCTCGCCAGGCCTGGGTCTGGAAAGTCCCAGGACCGGCTTGGACTGGCTTATGCACGGGGACACCTTGTGTGCCCCGGGCATGTCTGATTTTATTCAGCCCTGTCCTACCCAATACACAAAATCCTGTCTGGGGTGGTGCTCGCACCTCCCAAGGCAGGAAACTCTCTGTCCAAGCCTCCCTCACTGGAAGGACTCCCAGCAGCAGGAGGTCAGACTTGTGTCTGTGGCGGCAGCATCCATTTTGTGATGCTGAGGCTCTGGTTAACTTTAACCGGAGTTAAGGCTATGTACATGTCGTGTCCCTCTAGAAGGGTGGAATGCTATCCCCGTAGACAGACCTGTTGAGGGGATAGTATTTCAAATCGTATGACACCTTACTCGACATGTTTTGATAAAGCCAAACCAAAGTTAGCATATAACTGCGAGGATTATAATGCACTTAAGAGTATATGGTATGGCAATATCCCGGAACAGCTAAGGTAGTTGTTCCCGACAGCTGCAGACAGACTCAGCTCATGCTAGAGCACCATCTCACATGAAACCACGCACTCTGCCCCCAGGATTGCAGGGGCCTTCCATAGGAATGGCTTATAGGTTAACATGTGTCCAGTTAAGGTTAGATATAGGGATACTATATCTAAGCAAGAGGTGATTACACCAACTTACCCCAGCTGAGTGATCAGCCAGTTGTTTCAAAATATGGAGGCCAGGCCAGGGGTGGCACAATGCATGCTGCAGCCCCTGGTAGGCCTTGGCTACACCTATGCCCTGGGTACCTTTGGTACACTGTTACAGGGGCCTATAAGGTGAACCAGTTCCAATTCGTAATGCACCTAGAGTGCATTGGCAGTAATTTAGAGAGAGAACATCAGGCTGTGGGTCTGATTAGCAGGCCCACAGCCACATTAAGTCATAAACCAGTGAAGCAAAAAGCACAAATTTGGGGTGACCATAGGATTGCAGACCCTATTCTCCTACAGATATCTAATGTTGTTTTATATTTTTTGCGCACAATATTATTCATTAGTGCTGCACTGTTAGAGTTTTGCACTGCAAAAGTTCTGCAGCAGGCGTTTAAATGTCTGTAGTCCAAAACTAGGCGATATGAATTGTCTGGCTTGGAGACAGGAAACAAAGGCCTGTTCATTTGTGAGGTGCATGTTTCAATCACCCCTTGATATTCAAGTTGATCTAAGATCTCCCTAACTTGCTTTTTAGCTTCTTGTTTAACTGGGTACTGCCTTTGTGCAGTGGGTTGACTTTTTAACTGGATTTTGTGTGGAGGAGACTCCTCATCCCATCCTACATGATTCTTATATAAAGCAGGAGCTTGGGCCACTGCCCATTTTCTTGCAAATGTGTATTTTTTATGAATTAGAATATGATTTGAGAAGGCAGACATAATAATTTCTTCGCCATGAGGGCACTCCCTGGCAAAATCTGGTGGACAGTCTTTTTAGCTAACAGGATTTCATAGCCTTTAGAAAGTTTTTCCCAAAAGAGACCTTTTATTTTCCTAGTTTTACCTCCCTCTATTCGTAATGGTATTTCATATAGTTTATGGGGCACACTAACTCGTGTGTCTGCAGTTTCCACCTGAATGTATTCATTCGTGTCCACTGTCTCCAGAAGATTCATCAGGATCTTGGAGCTATGGTCACTTCTGCTGCGCTGTCTAGCATTGTCTGGGCCCACTCTCCGTTTTTCAGTTGTGTCCTCAGAATCCTTGGCATGTTTAATTTTAATACTTGCTACCTTCTTTCTGGGAAATTGTGATGTTTTCCTTTGATGAGCAGGTTCTTTGTCTTTGGACTTGACGTGCTCTTCCTTGTGTTCTGACCGTCCTCTTCTTTCCGATTTCTGTGAGGAAGTGTGAAAATATCGAGAGGGAATATCTTGATATCTATCAGGTTTTCTCAATTTATCTCTATCTCAAAGGTTGTATCTTTTTTCAGAGGGTTCCCTTTGGGGAGACTTGCCTCCTCGGCCAGGAGATCTTTCTCTCCGTTGAGGAGACCTTCCTCTGGACTGGAAACGTTTTTCCTTGGGAGTGGATTGTTTATTACCCTCCCAACCCTTTTTTGGAGTATTTAGATTATTTTTAATAAATGTTTTTTCAGGATTTTTAGTTAGTTGGGGTTTTACTGGTTTCCCACCTAAACTATCTCTTCCTAGTTCTTCATAGGATTTTTCTATGATTCTGGCAAGTTCAAATGGTTGGTCTGTTATATCTGTCTCCTTCAATTTTTGGTGCATTGCCACACATGCTGCTTCTCCTTTTATTTTGGCTAATAATATAGCCGAGACCTGCTTAAAGTCTTTCAGTAATTTTATACCCAGTGTTAAAGCAGGTTCTGGACCGTATTCGTTTTGAATCTGTCTTAGTAGATTTGGTATGACCGCCATAGACGGGACACCATGTGTTTTTGTGTAGATGGAAGCAAAGACCGTGCCCCAAGTGTCACAGTCCTCCACATGTGGTGCGACCTCCATTGGGAGGCAGATGGCCAGAATCCTGTGTTTTTCATGAGGTGTAGTATTAGGAAATACTGCCTCTATTTGAGTTATTTTTTGAGCTAACCAGAATGGGATTTGTTCCCGTTTTATTGGTATTTTACCAAGACATGATTGTATGTTCTGTGGTGTAATTTTGTTTGTATTCCCCTGATGAGGGGTCATTTGTGGGATGTTAATTGTTGGTTGTACTGTTGCAGTCCGCATGACATATTGGACCAATTGTCTATGTATTTTAATTAATAGTTTTAGCTGAGCTAAAAGTTCCTGGTCTGACATTTTATCAAGGTCTGGATGTGGTGTATAGCTGGCTAGAACTGGCCACGTGGCTCCTGGTCTACCTAGTAGACCGTGCCTGGTGATGTGATTTTGATTTTTTTAGGGCGCCTTGGTAAGTTAGTGGGATTTCAACGTCCTCGAAAGGAGTTTATATATCTGGAGGTTCCTCTATTTTGTATTAGTGGAAATCTTTTGTCACAGCGTGTGCTGCTGGAAAATGTATCCATGTGTAGAACACCTCTGTCTGCCGATACTCATGTGCCTCTATCACGAATATGACCGTACCACCTCTTGGTGATAGTCCATTTTCGATAAATTTAAGAGTTATAGTTCTTCTTATATTGACCGGAATGATTATAGTATTCGGGTCTTCATTTTGGAGACTTGTGTCATCCGCTAGGAGTTGAGCTGCTATTCTAGCTTGCTCCCTTTCGTCTTCACTTTCTCCCATTTTACTGACAGAAAGTTTTGTTGCAGATCAAGTTTCAAGGAAACAAAGATTAGGTGCACAATATTTTGGAATACTGTATCCTTCAACGTTGACTAAACCAAAAACTAATACATAGGATTCTCATCCTACTAAGTTCCGGCGGATTTTAACCTTTCACCCACTCCAGACGTCTATTGGAGTCTTTTACGGGAGGAAGGGGTCTGTGAAAAAAAGCAAAACTGAGTTACTCTAGTGTCTTGCGTTAGTTTTATCGCCTTACCAAACACTGGGCGCCATGTAGTGTAGTTCCTATATTCCCAATAGGCTCTGCGCATTGGAATAACATAACCAGCAGTGTAGACGTAGGACTGAGGTCATCTAGGTCACTACTGACTATGCTAGACTTAATTAGTTTTGCCAGCTAGCTCAGAGGTCACCAGAAACGTTCTTGAATGTTCAGGAAAGGGTTAACCGTCCTGATTTAGACAAGAAGGGATTAGTTTCTGACAACCGCATAAAGAAGACACCTTTGCTCCCCTAGAATAAAGAGTGTATCTCTAGAGTTGTGTGAAAACAATAGACAGCTATTTCACTCAGTCAATCGTGCATGCTTAGTTCCACCAGAGTGCAGAGAAATAGAGAGACGGGCGTTTTGAATAAAAAGGTGTCATTTTATTGAGCAGTTTTCTTTCTCATGCAAGAGAAATAAATTGCCACAATTGCAATACTTATTATAAAGTAAAGTGCGTACAGTAAAAGTAGTATTATGAAATAATACTGTAAAAGCATTGATATGGTTTCTTAGCCATATGATACTTTAAAATGGATAAAATATATACATACATAACAACATTGACTAACAAACTCAACTGGTGCTTCTAAATACGCCTACCCCGGTGTACCTGACCTAAGCATAATATGTGGGAAGGAGTAAGTAAGTTTGCAGTTTTAAGTTAAGTTAAGTTTTTGCCAAGTTTCGGAATCAAGAATTCTCTTAAAGGTTTTAATCAGCTCCGTACCTTGGTTATAGAATGAAGGAGGTCTTGTTTCTCGCTTCTCAGGACTCGATCTCCCAGCAACCTGCGAGGGTGACTTGGGAACACCAGAGCTGGATTTTCTCGGCTGGAGAAAAAGACAGCGTCTCTCTCATTGCGTCAAGGGTAGGGGCGGTTTCCTTCGGCTCTTATAACAGCTGGGCTCCCGGGCAAGTAGAACGTCGCTCTGCTGCCAACCACCGTGTCTTAGCATAAGGCAACGTTGGTATATTTATACCTGAAAGGTGCCGGGTTTGACGTAAGGTTGGACATAAGACATCACTAAGAACTAGCAGTTCTTTCTGCACTCCAGGAGTTCTTGTGCAAATCAAAACAAAAGCAGGGGCTTTTCCCGGGCTGCTGGAGGCTTGGTTTGTTTAAAGAACGCGTTGTGCTTTCTAGGAGTCTATGGGAGTAGCCTTGCCGTGTTTTGGACTGCATGGCCTATTACTAAATATGGATATGATTCCTATGCCTTTATAAGGATATTATTTGTTATAATCCCATAAGGACATGAATGGGGAATATCGAATTAGGGTCCTAGATAGAAATACAACAAATCGTCCTCCAGTCTGTGTCCAGATTCTGCTCCTACCTATATCAAAGTGAGTCTAATGGGGGGAGGCTATGAGGTAGAAGAGTGGTGAAGCACCCTGGCCACCGCCGCGGGGCACAAGCATCCCACCTCACCCCCACTTCACTCACCAGGGGTGTCTCGACTAGTAGACTTGGCCCTTGGTTATCTGTGCACTTGGCTCACCCGGTCTCCCTCAGCCCCCACTACCACCTGATTCTCCTGTGGGCCTCCCCTCTGCCAGGGCCTCCTGCGGGCCTCACCACAGCATCCCGCTGGCCTCACCACCACTGCAGCTTTAGCTTGTGGAATCTGTATGGCCTGGTGCCCCTGGTCCTCTCTGCAGGTTCTGTGCCTGTCAATGCTGCAGAGGGTCAGCCGTCAGCTTTGTGTGCCCGTGGGTCATCCGCACAGCTAATCCTGCCCACAGCCACCACTCCACAGATGCTCCCAGCCTCTGCTTCAACTGCTGTGTCCTGGGCTGGGTGCCATCTTGGCCTATCCATGGTGCACGGACCCGCTCTATCTCCTTTCGGCCATGGTGTCCACCCTTAGGGCCCCGGGGCCTGCCATTATCGGCTATCCCAAGTCACTGACAAACCCTGCTCAGTTTCAGGCCATGTAGTGTCCTCTTAATAGCAGAATAACTAGCTGTTCAGGCCAGTGGTGCCGGAGATCTCAGGTCACACGACCAGCTCCACACGTCTCCGGACCACACCCCCCACCACCACCCACCACTCCCAAAACTAGTGCAGGATTGAGGTTTTCTTCAGGCTATCGCAATTTTACATATGTGGTAGCTGTCGAAAGGTTGTCTTTGTAAACAGTCTTGTCTTCGAGCACCCTAACCTTATGCACGTACATGGCAGGTCATTAGGAACACTTGATATAATAATATGGGCTAGAGATGATAAATTAAGCTATCTTTTCTTCGAACGAGCTAATATTATAAATTGACCAAAGAATGATAGAAAATCTTCTAACAGCCCCCCCAAAAATAATGCTGTTCTGGACAAATTGTGGACGTTCCAAATAGATAGTCTTGGGGAGGGTCGAACATCCACTGGTCCGACTGTAAAATCCAATGTTTATGAAGCTCTGCTATAGCCATAGTTCTGATAAATCATTAATAAAATCATTTGCAGAGCACCTTTGAAATGTTGATTTTCGTGATGACTTTCTGTTTAGTTTAGTACAATAAATAAAGGTGTGGCTGTCATCTGTAATTAAATGTCCATACTTCTCACACCATCCAGTTGCGTTGGAATGCTTTCAAATCGAGGCTCGATTAAAAAAAAGGTAGAACCTACATTTTGGTGTCATTCTCCATCTTGAGAGAAAATTAATTCACAAGTCTGCAACAAAACACCACCACTTTTACATACACCCTAATTTTAAATGCAATACTTTCTATCCTCTGCATTCACTATTTCACAATCTCAAATGTATATTCACATGTGCCTCAGAAAATATTGAATAATAAGGCAATAGGTAGTAGATAGCAAACATTGCCAAGGGTTTTTTTTTTAACTTTTGCATAGGATACACGCCACAAACACGCAACATCTGGCCACACCAGCACACATAGAACATGCATATAAATTAACTCACCTACGAGGAACCGACTTTACAAAGTCTTTAGACTTTGCTAGAGATAGCAGTATTACAAAAAGAGAATTTCTTGAGAGTAAGATCAATTTCTGTCGGCTCAGAGGACGGTGTGATATTTATCATAGGTGATATATTCCGATTTTCCTGGGTTCAAGATATATCAAGTGCGATAAGTAGCAGCCAATCACAATTTCTAACAAGGAAATAGGTATAACATGGATATTGGTGCTGACTGCAGTAAAATTCACACATCCCCAGTAAATGTGGGCAGGAATTACCCAGCTAAATTTACAAGTAGGGTTAAGGATTTATTAAACAACTTGTAAATGACATATATGTGAAAAAGCAAGACTTGCCGCTCATTTCACAATTAATAAAGCTGGCAAAAATTGCATCTTAGGGGCTTATTTACTAGCCCCTTGCGCCGCCGGTGCGTCACTTTTAATATGGGAAAAGGTGAGGTACCGGCGGTGCAAGCGGTTTGTAAATAAGCCCCTTGGTGTCCATGTCTGTTACCTTAGATTTATGCATGCATACCACACCTGTGTTTGTTATCACTGAATACCTTATTTCGAAAATGTGAGTTCAAGTATTGTCTGGGATCTTTCAATCAATTATAAGTAAATGGAGACAGTGAGAAACCTTCACCTCCCAGCTTTGCAATATTTGCCTGGACTTACACAAGGGCATCATTAAGATTCTCATTTTAGAGAACCTTACTGATGACGGCTCACTTCCAGTGCTTTAAATGGGAAATTAGAAGTGCTGGTACTCACTAATTAGACTGGGTAGGTAATTAAGGGCGTGTCTGGGGGCGTGTCTGGGAGCCAGGAATTTAATAAAAGCCACATAAGTAAGCTTTAATGCAAGCGCTCTGATTGTCATGTAAAGCGCTTAAATATCCAAGTGCCAAATTCGTGCAAATTCAAACTGCCTCCTTACATAAGAGACATGGCAAGCATCAGCTTCTATGTCATACGTGCAGAGCCTAACTTTTGGCAGTTTGATATTGCGCGAATTTGGGCAATGGGCATGTAAGCGATTTACATACAATCAGAGCATCTACATTAAAGCTAACTTTTTTAAGATCCCTGGTTAAGGGATTTGTCCAGAACCACAGGATGATGAGCTGACGTCGGTATTCGACCCTGGGTCTTCAGTTCCACTCTCGGCACCTCTGACCATATCCCAATTCTTGTTGCTATGCCAATGAGAACCAGAGGCGCAACTAGAGTCAAATTTCAGGGGGGGGGTCTAATTTGTTCAGCAATAGGCAGCAGTGCACATGCAGGGGCTCTAAGAAGGGGTGAGAAACAACAAAGCCTCATTAAAAAGCAATTGGTCTTTTAAAGACCGGCAAAGTACTTGGGTGCGCGCCCGGGCAGCTGTATCATCCCGGGCTGCCACGCGACGGGGAGGGAGGGGGTGGGGGGGGTCTGAAGCCCTTTAATCCCAATGGGCGTTGCATGCCTGATGAGAACCTAACACTGCAGGAGCACCCCAGGGCAGAAATACACAGGCTGTTGCCAGCCACAGCAGCACATTAACAAGCACCATCTGTTGCATGCACCTGTACTTTAGGGCCTGAGCCCTGCTGCTTCATGGAGTACCGGTACTCTCCTTGCCCGAAAATAAGTTCCGGTACTCAGGGGGAGAAAACTGAGATGTGCCGGTACTCATTACCGGTGAGTACCGGCCCATTTAAAGCACTGCTCACTTCACAAAGAACATCTCTGAGGTCAGGGACCTTACTCTGTGTATCGCGCACTAGCTTTAGTGTTCTACTCATTCTAGTTCTGAATGTCCTCCACAGAGGGCTTCTCAACACTATGATTTTGCAGAGTTTCCTGCCGCCGAAGAACGTGTCTGGAAGGAAAGTGCAGCTATAATCAACATAGACACTCTGGGCTTGATTCACAAAAGGAAACTTAGGGCCATATTATCAAGAACGGTGATAACAGTATTGCAGCTTTAGCGGCAGTAAACTGCTGCTAAAGCGGCGATAAGGTGCTTGATAATATGCCCTAGAGATTTCCAATAAAAGCCCAGGTTTGTGGTGCTTCACACCAGAACCTGGGCTTCTATTGGAATTCTCTGGGGCATATTATCAAGCCTCTTATCGCTGCTTTAGCGGCAGTTTCCTGCCACTAAAGCAGTGATAATATTATTGCATTTCTTGATAATATGGCCCTTACTCTTTTCTGTAAGTTCCCTATTTTTTCGATATCCACAAATTACGATTAATAGTAAGTTTCCTACTGTGGTGTTTAGACAGGCCAGTCTTTTTATGTGCGGACTTCTCCTCCCCAACCGTGAAGTCTCAGAAGTCGTAAACTTACTATTAACTTGTAGTTTGTGAACAGAAAAAAAATAGTAAACTTTCACAAAAATGTAAGGTTACCTTTGTGAATCAGACCCTTTTCAACTAGGAGCCTTCAAATTAAATCTTGACAGCTAGTCCTAAAACCAAGGGCCATTGATGAGGCATTGGCATAGGGCAGCGCCGCAAGTCATCTTGCTGCACTGACCTACACCAATCGAAAAGGGAGGGAATGCACTGTATTTATGGAATATGGTGCACTCCTGTCCTTTCCCCCTGCACTGGCGCACAATTTACTACATAGCATCAATGTAGGCACCCCTGTTGCAGGCAGGATTGTTTTTGTGCAGGAAGGGCCACCTTCTTACACAAAAACAGAGAGGCATTTTACTCTTGTTGTGTGTGTTGCAGAATGCAGCACACATAGAAAGGGGAAAAAAGAGTAGAAATAAAAATATTTGCCCATGGAATATCTCCTTGATGCAGAGTAAGGCAAGGCAGCAACTTGCGCAACTTTGACTTACTCCCTATCTATGAGGCTTTGCATTGCCTTATATATATGATTGAGAGGCTTGCCCCACCGGAGAGTCAAAAGAAGTGACGCTCCGGCAGAGCAAGCCTCTCATAAATAAGCCCACAAGTCAAAAACTTGATGGAGCTCTGGATGGCATATATATTGCAAGTTCAGCACACATAAAAGATCATCTTCGCACAGGGTAATGCTTTAGCATTAAGTGATGGAATGGGTAATAGAGAGCAACATCTTCATTCACATCTTTCTTTATGGCTGCAGTCACTGCTCGGTTCCAGAATTTTAGTACTCGATCAATATTATTTGCAGCCACTTCCAGAAGGTTTGACATTTAGGACTCGTGTTTCCGGGTCCTGTTTATTTTTGTGGGGGTTATGGCTGTAGCAAATGCCCAACGTGTACAGTGATGAACTTCCTGACATAATCTCCCAGGTACTTGCTATTTACAGTATTACTTCTAGGGTGCTATCAGCTCACATAATGTAGCCAAGTAGTTGTGTCACGCAACTTCATTGACACTCCTTCCTCTGAGATATTGTTTGCTACAAAGTATGGGTGGGGGGTTCAGTTTAATACTTTAAAAATGTAGTGATTGGTCCAGTGTTTCCCACGTTTGTCCAGCATCCACCACAGTTATTAGGATCTCATTTGTGTTAATTGAACTATCTGCCATCCATCTACTTGATGTTTCCAGGATGCATAGTTTCTCTTTTCTGCCATCTATGCTGCCATATTCACCCCATGTCCTTAATGGAAATACATGTGCTTTTGATTTGATTTTTAGGCAAGTAACTTGTTATAGTACATAGTATTTTAATTGGCTTTGAGGATATCATTAGGATTCATTTAATTGTCAATGATCTTCTGTGGGATTGATGCGAGAGACTCAGTGCCCAATAAATAGTGTAATCGTTAAGTTTGTACAGTTGCATTCATGCTTTCTTTGAGTGTGGTGTTTGAAAATAGGTTTTAGAATATTAAGACTTTGGCTGGTGAGTAACCTTACTCTTTTTGACACTGATTTTACTCCTGCCCAATAATGTTTGTGTAATTCATGTGGTTGTTAGTTTTTTATTGATCCTTGATTTAGAATTTTGGCCGGGATCATATCTATTCAGATTACAGTAAACATGATCTAAACACCGGTGCCACTATTAATGCCATCGCCAACAGTGCCATTGCCCAAAAAGAATGCCTCTTTACATGTCATGTCACCTTGAACCTGAAGCCATACATCACCCTTATGGTGTCATTGCACAAATCCCACTTCCAAGGACCACCGTTAGCATTATGCCCATATTACTGGAGGTAGAAATATTGACAGTAACTCGGTCATAACTACTATAATGTACACCATTACCAAAAAGAACAAGGACACCACCTTCATAACCCAAGCAAGACAACGTCGGCCATTACCTTCATGAACCCGTGGCCAGCATCCCAGTTCCACCTTGTCACCAACTCCACTGCACTTTCAAGTACAGTGCAGAATCTCAAATTTTGCCAGCTTTCTTCTGTGCTAGAAATGAATGAGAGTAAAATCTTTAGTTATACTCTAGCAGTTTTGTTGTTCTGGGCAAAATCAACATGTCACTCTTTGTAAGGACAGAAGGATGACTTGTCACACTTGGCACTCAGACAGCAACATGCGGAACAACATCAAATAGGGATATGCCTGGGCCTCTACTGGATTTTTTTATTTATTAGACCAATATATTGATTGGTAAGAGGCTACAAACCATCAGCAGCCCCATTAAAGTAATATAGAGTGGCATCTGAACTCTTCATATTGTGACTGATGACCTTTGATGGCCTTTGATTTGGACTTAAGGTGAGTACCCTTAAGATGAAATTAATGATAATGATTGTAAGAACACTGTTTGCGCTATTGCACAATCTCACCCCACATGTCCCTGTGATTGCGGCGCTCCTGGATGCAACCAAGGCATTTGATTCCTTGGAATGGGGGTTCCTGTTTCTGCTTTTGTACAGGTTGTGCCTGAGTCTGCTCTTTATTCAAAAAATTCAGCTGCTCTATACCATGCCCACAGCATGCCTGCGGGTCTGATTTCAGACCCGATTTCTATCACAAGGGGCACCAGACAGGGCTGCCCCTTGTCACCACTATTATTTGCAATAGCAACCGAGCCACTGGTGGCCAGAATCAGGCAGCACCATACACATCGAATTATCAGATTCACCACAAGGGTACTCACAGTGTCAATGTACGCAGATGATATCACTTTATACATGGTAAACCCAAAAGACAAATTTGCACTCATGACACGCGAAGTAGTGCGCTATGGAGGGCTATCTGGAGTGGCGGTCAATTGGAGCAAATCTGTCATTATTCCCCTGACAACTGAAACGCAATCCTTTGACACTGATTACCCTATAGTCTGGGCGACTGGGCCGACACGGTATCTGGGCGTCTGAATAAGCAATGACTCTCAGGAGATATGGGTGACTAATTATGGCAGAGTAGTGAACTGGATTGAGGACAGAGTGTGGGGATGGAAAATTCTTCCCCTTTTCCTGATTGGCCGAATAGCGGTGGCCAAAATGGTAATCCTGCCTAAACTGCTATATCTATTCGTGAATGTCCCCGTCCCTCTCACAATGCAGTTTTTCAAACAACTTTGTTGCCTAATGATTGAACTGGTGTGGGCGGGGGGACAGCCTCGGATCTCCTGGGAGGTGCTCACGCTACCACAGGCACAAGGGGGGCTAGCAGCTCCGGATTTTGCCCCTTATGCATACAGTGCCAAGGCTCACTTCTTACATTACTGGTACACCCCACTATCTTTCAGCCTCACGTCGCCATTGAATTGGACAGAGCTGTCCCCCTTCCCCAACACACCGCCATTTATCAAACATTTAAATGCCCTCCCAATGTGGTGGACACTCTTGAAGTACTTCTAAGGGCATGGGGGGTCTCTGTAAGCGCATGAACAATGACACACTCTATACCCCTTCCATGCAATTGGTAAAAAAAACACTGATTCCACCACTCATGGATAGTAAGATGCAGGAGCGAGTGCATTTGCACCATATACAGGTAGGCCAGGATTTATACCCTGCGGACAATTTTCTAACTCTTCAACATTTGTGTGGTCCTACGCCGCCATCAGCGTTAGATACTCTGCTATATTATCAGCTGCGGGCAGCTTGTAGAAGCAAATTTAGATCATTCCCGAGGCCGCCCCACAGCTGCCCGCACTTGAGAATGTACTCATTGTGGAATCAAGTCATAAGTTGGTTACACAAATCTACACTATCACACAGAGGAATTATCAAATCATTGTGCCGACACCCGCACTGCGTGGGAAAGGGATCTGGGGGTGAGTATTACAGATGAGCAGTGGGATTTCAGTTGTGGGCAGCTAGATCAGCTGTCCCCAAACTATCATCTCAGACTCATCCACTTTAAGTACATTCACCAACTCTATCGTACTCTGATGCAGCTGGAGGTGGGATCTGATGATAATTGCTGGAGGTGTGGGGCTCTCCAAGCATCATTCATACACCTGGCATGGCAGCGCAGACCAATTGTCAATTTTTGGTAAACAATATTGCACGACATTAACCCCCTGGCTGCGGTCACGATTCTGCACCTGTGCGGCACATTCCGATCGCGGGTGTGGTCATAGCGGCTGGGAGCCGTCATCAGCACACAAGCACTGTGTGCCATGACGTCTCCCAGCCGTCATCAGCATGGAAGGGGTTAATGACATAACGGGACAAACCTTGCCCTGGTGGTGCTGCTGGGAGTTATCTTTGACATACTGCAGAAGCTGAGGGAATAACCAGCCATGCTACTACTGATGGCTAACCGACAGGTGGCTCTCCATTGGGGTGCTGTTCCCCCTGACAATGAAGGAGTGGGTCCAGGATGTTGCCTATTGTAGAGCCCAGTTGGCAGAGTATTGGGAGCTAATGCCTGCACAATCTCACCCTAGAGATGTATGGGGACCGTTTGTGAGCTGGTTGAGCTCTGCAGACGCAGATGACCCTTAATAAGGATACCACAGTGATGAATGCCCCGAATTGTACCAGGACGCCGGGTGAGGTTTCCTGCCACAGTAATTACGAGGTATCTCTTTCCTTATAATGTTTTTTGTATGCCTAGACATATAAGTACGTAGATAATAGAGTACACTATTGGAATGTATTGTGCTCACGGTGCTGTGGAGGTGTAATAATGCTATGTTATATATGCCGTAATTTCCTTTATAGCTAACTGACGGGTCTGTCAGCAATGTGCTACAGTTTAAGTTGTGCTATTGTTTGTAACTTTACACAAAATGTCAATACATTTTTTTTTCATGATAATGATTGTAACAAGGGGTGGCTGAATGACTAGTACATCAGCACCACTCAACCTTAGAGACGAGCTTCAAATGGATGATAATGATTGTAACAAGGGGTGGCTGAATGACTTAGTAAATCAGCACCAACCCTTCTCCTTAGATACCTACCTCTAGTTGTGCTACATTTTGTTGCATAAGTTGTATTGTGCTTAAGCATGGGCGAATTTTGCGAATCTGGCGTTCGCGAATTTGTGGATTTGCGAACTCGCAATCCGCAAAATCCGCGAATTCTCGCAAATTTGCTGATTTTTATTTTTGTGTTCGCAAGGATTTCTGCCAGTTTGCGAGGTTTTTGTACCAGTTCGCAATTGCGAACTTACATGTCGGCGCGCAACGGTCGCGATTATGTTGTTTCTACGTCTGGTTCATCATCACAGGTTCCCAGCACCCTCTGTTTCACCACTGCCACCCTCTGTTTCACCCCTGCCACCCTCTGGTACATCGATACCATCCTCTGGTTCATCATCACTGTAGATTATGGGGGGGAAAAGCAAGCACACCTGCCCTGCTTCAACTGACATGAATTAATTTGGGGTTGATTTATTAATGTGTCACTGTTTTAAAATTCCAGTCTGGCACCTGCTTCCTTATCTGTAATTTGCTTTCTGTTGCAGTGCAATTTTTTTTTCCAGGACCTTTGTGGCCTACTTGTAGCTATTCTATGAGCCTGCTGTCAGGGTCAGAGCAGGGTCATACAATTGTTGCAACTAGCAACTGAACTCTGGAGGGGCCCCAGTCAGGAAGCACTACAGGGAATGGTTACTAATGATGAGTTTGAACTTTTGCACCTGCTGAATGCTTTCACTTTTGCAAAACTCGTTTTTCTGCAGAACAACATTACAGCAACTGTAATGCCCCAAACAAGCTTACTTGTGAAAGTTGATTTCTAATCCAAAAGTGATCCAAAGAAAGTCAAAAGGCCTCAAATCCAAAAAAGTGCAGGCAAATGTCAACCTGAGGAGTTATTCTGATAAAAATCATCATTTTCAGAAGGTCTATGCTGCTTGCTAGTGGATTTCTTGTGCAGAATTGCAAATTTTGTAATTTCGCGAGTGCGAGATTGTTGCTGCCCGCCGCACCTGCATGTTCGCAATTGCGAACTTACGCCGCACGCCGCAAAATTGTATCACCAAGAAAAAAAATCACCTGCGTGCGAATTTGCGGATTTTCAGTAAATTCGCGAGCGTTGGCGGATCGCGAATTCACCGAAAATCCGCAAAATCTGCGAGCATAACGGATTTTCCGCCCATGCTTAATTGTGTTAGATCTGGCCCTCTCTGCGGAGTCACACCCACACATTTTGTTTGCACCCCTCCTGTTTTCTGAGGCCATTTTTGTGGGATTAGTATTCTGTGCATTTTACAAATGCTAACCAGGTCTAAAGTGCTTGTGCTGTTTCCTTTAAACATGATAACATTGGCATACATCCAATTGACACATTTAATTTACTTGAAAGACCATAGTAAAGTGGTTTACTATATACCCAGAACTGGTAAATTAAATGCTACTAGGAGCCCTGCAGCACTTAATGTGCGACATACTTTAGTAACCTTTCAAAAACATGCCTCAGGCCTGCCATTTCACCTTGTCTGTGCATTTTTAAACTGCCATTTCAACCTGTCAAAATTAGCCTTTTGCCAGGCCTAAACCTTCCATTTTAATATATTAGGTTACCCCCAGGGCATGCCCTAAATAGCCCATAG
Organism: Lissotriton vulgaris; assembly: GCF_964263255.1. Taxonomy (NCBI): domain Eukaryota; kingdom Metazoa; phylum Chordata; class Amphibia; order Caudata; family Salamandridae; genus Lissotriton; species Lissotriton vulgaris. Next base: position 691,606,317 of record NC_141694.1, read on the forward strand.
GGCAGATTATATTGTACTTAAAAAGCTGGGCAGGCATACACTTTTAAGTTTTACATCCTTCTAGTGAAAAACTCTCAAATTAGTTTTTCACTAGTGCAAGGCCTACCTCTCCCATAGGATAACATTGTGTTTCATTATTACATTTAATAAGTGATAACTTTTGATTGAGAGTAGGCAGGAGTCAATAGTTTAGTCTCTAAAGAATTGTAATTTAAACCCCTCTATAATGGTAAAGTTGGATTTTAAATCACAATTCTGATAACACTTTAGAAAAGCTAACATCTTCGTGGCCAAACTTTTTGGTGCCTGCATCTGTCTCCTGGGCCACAATACTGGGCTTATTTGACCTTTGTGTATTCGTCTCAGACAGTATCACAAAGGGGGGACTGGAGGTTGGCAAAATGGGCCATCCTCATTAGATAGGAATGACAGAGCTGTCACCTACAACTCTTGCACTTCAAAGGGGCTGCCTCAGCACAAACACGGATAACATCACACTAGTCCTTTGTTCCCCCAGGCATTCTGGGACTAGGGTAGGAAGACCAGAAATTCCAGATACTTCCATAAGGATAAAGCTACAGCAGCTTCTCCACTTCAAACGGAGCACCAGGTGTAAAAATAAAACCCTCTGACTCATTCTTCAGTGCACTCCGGAAGCTGTGGATACTACTTGCTGCCAAAGGGCTGCCCTGCTGTCTGAGAAGGAAGACTGAACCTGCACCCAACGTCTCAGGCTGAAGTGACTTCAAGGGTCAGCTGACTGATCCCCTGTTCTAAGCTACAGGGTGACAACAAGCTCCAGAGGCCTCTCTCTGCAACTGCCCAGCTGCACCTGACCTACCTGAACCTGCAACTGGACCTGCCTGAGGCCTGCTACCTTTAATGGAGTGAGTTCCTGATCTCCAACATGGTTTGGCATTAGTTGAACTCCTCCAAGAGGAAAAGAAGAAATCCTGAAGTTCTGGGCTCTTCATGACCTCGAATAGACCTGTTTGTACCTTTATCTTGGTGCCCACACCGACCACCAACACAAAGCTCTGGGGAGCCTGAATCTTTATGTTGCAGCAACCATCAGCAATGACTGGCAACGTAGGATCTGCACTTCATGCCACAGAATCAGCAGCTCACCATGAACATCAACTCGAAGCTCCAGAAATTACCATTGTGAGACAGCAAAGAATCTTCACACTACAGCAATGACCACTCATCACAGCCTCCACTACTGCAAACTGAATTCTCTGTGCTGGACTTTAGAGGCAACGTTTTTAGTGTGACTTGCCTGGTCCCTGTATCTGGCCCATGCGCCATAGCGGTCAGCATGAACTTGTGACATTCACCCGGTCTCGCACACCCAGATAATAGGGAGTGGTGCTTTGTGACTTTAGGTGCTATGCTTACCTTAAACATTTTAAACTGCACATCTCCAGTTCTACTAATTAGATTTGTTTCATTTTGGTGTCAATAAAATTATTACATTTTACTCTATTTTTCTAAGTTGGTGTGGGATTTTTCTTGTGCTGGGTTTTCTCTTTTTACTTTTTAAGAGCTGTATACATATTTTACATTATGTTTTCCGTTACGCTTTATTGCATTTGAGCCAGCAACCAGAGGGTTTTGCACAGGTTAATTTAGTGAATTTTGTGGTTCACTCTGACAAGGATTGTGGCTGTTGCTTAAGAAAGGCTCCACCCCTGCAACCAACAACCCAATTTCCCACATATATCAATTATGCTGCTCTAATGTTTCTTCAGAGTGCACGTTTGGTCCATTTCTTCATTCCCACTGGTGGTGGAATGCCAGGGTGCCTTACCCAACTTGAGTGTATTAAGACAACAGGAGAAAGACCCATAAACCACGTTGGGATGGGTGTGTCATGAGAATAAGAACAGTTCCCAACAGGTATTATGTAGAGACAATTTCAAGAGTGTATGCAATATGCATTACAAGAAAGGAAAACCAAGGAGTCAAGGATTTGAAAAGAGGGTAGTCTTATTTCCATAAGAGGTAGGGCAAAAAAACTTTCAAGGTTCAATACAGTTAAGGCAGCACTGTACAGAGTGGATCTTGTGACAACCCGGTGACACTTGGTGCAAGTGCTATATACAATCTGTGACAAGTGAGTGTGCAAGTGTTTAAAAACAAAAGCATAGGCGACGCATCAATCAATATGTAAACATCAGATAATGGCCCCAACAGAGACAAGTAACCATTACTTGAAACACAATAATTGATATGGGAGCACAAGACGTGAATTGCGTCGTGAAATTTTAGCTGTCTAGTCGACGGCGTTTCGATCCCGGTTGGTTGGGATCCTCATCAGGACGGGGGTTGTCGATGAGAACAGTGACTTAGGCTCTGGCAGGATGATGTGGTTGCAATCCTGGATATGGACTCAATCGTCAAGGGTACTGAGTGAAGCTTCCATCTGAGCAGCGAGTGGTACTGGCGAAACCTGATTTAATCAGGGCTGAGTGCCGTAACCGGGAGTCTGCTGTCACAGCGGTAGGCGGGCAATGAATGCACGGAGCGCGGAGCGAAGAGCCCTACCGGGAACATAGTGGGACACAAGTAAACAAATGTCTTCGGGCCCAGTCCCGTTCAGGGCACGATGCGTAAGGCAGGGGGCCTTAAAGTTTATCCTAGCCTGCATGGGAAGCCAATGCAGGTTTTTCCTGATGGCAGAGCCTGATGAGTAGTTAGGGGCTTCCACGACAAACCGGGCTGCTACATTTTGCACAATCTGAAGTCGTTGGACCAAGCCGTTGTTAATGCCTAGATATAGTGCATTGCAGAAGTTCAGCCTGGAGGCTATTAGAGCCACGGCGACCTGTTTGCGTGCTTCTAGGGAAAGATAGTGGGTTATTTTTTTTTAAATCCTTAGGGCACCACAGCAGGTGGAAACTGTCCTGCTAACCTGTTTGTCAAGGGAGAGAGTGGTGTCCAGGATAACACCCAGGTTGCGGGCAGAGGAGGATGGCGTAGGGCAAGCGCAGAGGGCAGAGGGACACCAGTCCATCAACCAGGTCTCGTGTTTGCCTCCAAAAATGAGGACCTCAGTTTTCTCCCCATTCAACTTAAGGAAGTTCTTGACCATCCAGCCGGCGACCGCTTCCATACAGTTTTTAAAGTTTAGAGCTGTTATATTCACAGATTGTGATATGGAGACCATGATCTGTGTGTTGTCGGCGTAGGAGAGAACTTCCAGCCCAAAGGATCTTACAAGCCTGGCGAGTGGGGCCACATAGACTTTAAAAAGCGTGGGGCTCAGGGAGGAGCCCTGGGGGACCCCACTCTGCACAGGCTTGAATGGCGAGATGAAATCGCCCAGATTAACCCTTTGCTTCCGTTGGTCAAGGAAGGATGTAAGAAGGTTAAGTGCAGGGCCATCAACTCCCAGCTTACTGAGGCGGTTAGCTAGAATAGATGGCGAGAGGGTGTCGAAAGCTGCCGTTAGGTCTAACAGCACCAGTAAGGCGGTCTGACCACTGTCGACCTTAGCCGGATGCTGTCGACAACCACTGTAAGCGCAGACTCGGTGCTGTGTGCCCTCCGAAAACCGTGCTGTGAGGGATCCAGAGAGCTGGAACTGTCGAGGAAGGCACTCAAATGATGATTAAGGTGTGCCTTCAGCAGCTTAGCAGGGGCAGGGAGAAGGGAAATGGGGTGGACGTTTTTCAGGACCCCGGGGTCCAGAATAGGTTTTTTCAGCAGGGGCTTGAAAATGGCCATTTTCCAAGTTAATGGATAGACCCCTTCTGAAATAGCCAGATTCATTACCTCAACAAGGGGGGGCAAAATTACCTGCCTGCATGTGGTGGCGGCAAAAGTTGAATTCCTTGAGCTTGGTACTCAGTTGGATTGTAAAAGCAGAGGTGCAAAATTCCATCACTGCCCGTGTGATTGTAAAAGCAGTGGTGCCAAATTTCTTCACTGCCCTTCTTCACTTGGTAATAGCAATTGTTTCTGCCCACAAGTTGGGTAAGAACAGTTCCCAACAGGTATTATGTAGAGACAATTTCAAGAGTGTATGCAATATGCATTACAAGAAAGGAAAACCAAGGAGTCAAGGATTTGAAAAGAGGGTAGTCTTATTTCCATAAGAGGTAGGGCAAAAAAACTTTCAAGGTTCAATACAGTTAAGGCAGCACTGTACAGAGTGGATCTTGTGACAACCCGGTGACACTTAGTGCAAGTGCTATATACAATCTGTGACAAGTGAGTGTGCAAGTGTTTAAAAACAACAGCATAGGCGACGCATCAATCAATATGTAAACATCAGATAATGGCCCCAACAGAGACAAGTAACCATTACTTGAAACACAATAATTGATATGGGAGCACAAGACGTGAATTGCGTCGTGAAATTTAAGCTGTCTAGTCGACGGCGTTTCGATCCCGGTTGGTTGGGATCCTCATCAGGACGGGGGTTGTCGATGAGAACAGTGACTTAGGCTCTGGCAGGATGATGTGGTTGCAATCCTGGATATGGACTCAATCGTCAAGGGTACTGAGTGAAGCTTCCATCTGAGCAGCGAGTGGTACTGGCGAAACCTGATTTAATCAGGGCTGAGTGCCGTAACCGGGAGTCTGCTGTCACAGCGGTAGGCGGGCAATGAATGCGTGCAATGCACTATATCTAGGCATTAACAACGGCTTGGTCCAACGACTTCAGATTGTGCAAAATGTAGCAGCCCGGTTTGTCGTGGAAGCCCCTAACTACTCATCAGGCTCTGCCATCAGGAAAAACCTGCATTGGCTTCCCATGCAGGCTAGGACAAACTTTAAGGCCCCCTGCCTTACGCATCGTGCCCTGAACGGGACTGGGCCCGAAGACATTTGTTTACTTGTGTCCCACTATGTTCCCGGTAGGGCTCTTCGCTCCGCCAACAAAAATCTGCTGGTTGTCCCCCAAGTATCCAAGGCCAGATAGGGCGGAAGGGCCTTCCGCTTCCTCGCACCCAGACTTTGGAACACGCTCCCTGATGACCATAAGGATCTTGCTTCCCATGCCCTTTTCCGCAAAGCACTCAAGACCTGGCTCCTCTGATCAAACAGTTGTACGATCGTTCAGTGCCTTGATGCCTATGGGTTTAGTCGCTCTCTATAAATCCATAATCCATTCATTCATTCACATATAGTGGCCTGCAAAATATGGTGTTTATAGCAAGGTCCACTGAAGATGACAAGAACTCTGGAAAATTCCACCTTCCCTTCCTACGAAGCTGATAGCAAAAGAACTCACTTATTTGCGCAGACTCAAAACTTCTACACCTGACTGTGGCTAACTATCAAGAAGACCTCCAGTAGCAAAGCATTTTACTGTGCATCATTGATTGCTTTGTTATCATCACTTCAATGATTACTGTGACATAGGAAGACCAGCTTTTCATAGAACACCACTAGTGCCACACCCAGTACTGGCACTTGCATCCCTCTGTACCCACGCATGTGACGCTGTATGTATAGTGAGATTGTATAGTCACACAGCAAGAGGAGGGAAAGGAGCATGAAGGAGGTCAAGGCATAAAAATGAATGGGGACTTTGACAAGATTAGAGCATAGGGACTACAAAAATGGTAATGCAAGAGAATAGTCAAGTTTTCTAGGGTCTTATAAAAAGAATTTATGATGGATCGCAATCAACAGTTTTTAGTTTTTAATTTATTATAGATCTTTGCTATAAGGTGCATTTAAATCCTAGAAGCTCCGAAGTGGGTTACAGACAAATTATGGTGCAGTAGGGGTGCAGAAGGCTGCAGTTAAACAAAGTTGCACTAATAGAGGTGCAGGAGACAGAGGAGGAGGCAAAGACTATATTTGTTCTGGGAGCAGTGAAGCAGAGATACTTGATAGTGCTAGTAAAGCAATCATTGTCCACAACTTCTACAACAAACAGATCCACCTGCATTCCTACGGAACTCAGAGTATGAACACAATGTGGAAGAACTTGCTGCTAATCATGATGAGTACTATTCTGATACAAAGAGAAATTCAGCCAGAAGCATGAGTCAGACCAGCAGCACTCGTGGCTGCTGTGGCATAATCGGTGGTGACCAGGATTTACTGTTTCTAAGGTGCGTGATTTATTTGAGCTAGATTGTTAATGCGAATCTAGATCCCAGATTATGAAATGGAACTATTCTTGTTACATATATAGTGGAGGGAACCTGTAGTCAGTACACCATGAACATCCATCATTACAATGCACCTCTTTAACCAGCACCAGATCTTATACTTCCCACACCACTTTTCACCATTCGCCACCAATGAGGGGTGAACATGGTCACTACAAACACACCAAGAGCTCATACCATGCGATGAGTCTGGGCCTCTGGGAAAACAGCTGAACTGCATTTCCAACCGCCCTCTCTCCCCATATAAAGGACAATAACATCAAAGCAAGCCATCAGTGAGCACAAAGTAAAACAGCTAGTGCTACAGCCAAACCATTGTTAAAATGATTCTGACATATGAGGGACTTTACAGCAAAATCTTCAACAACGTAACCATTATTGTTGTGTTTTCTAAACTATATTATGGTTCTTATTACCAACCTATGTTTACGCATGGTTGGTAAACTTGATAAATGTATCCTAGTCACGATCAAATAATATGTACCGAATAGAACACTTGTCTGAAAATGTTATGTGCAGAGCATGTCTACTCTGTTCTGTGAACTTTTTAAAATGTATTTTCCTTCAAATTAATATGTAATGGGGGTGTCAGTTTCTCATTACCTAAAGAGTGTCTCATTGTCTTTATAGATTTAACTAATGTGGCAGGCATTGCTAATGTCTGACCCTTCAACATTGGCACTTGAGGCACCAACAGTTTCAGTTTCATTCGTATAATTATCTTCTAACCTCAGAGTTTATATTGTATACCCTGGTCAAAAAAGAAGATCATCCTAGTCATTCTGAAGTCATCTAATGACTTCAGCGGAGCTATTCCCAGACCATCCTGAAGTATGGCTATAGGGTGAAATATTTAAATGAGATGACTATAGAGTCATCAAAAAACTACTCTAGGATGGTGTTCTGATGACTTCCACTGGCAAAGAGTGATGATGTTTTACAGCTCCATGGATACTAATTGTCAATTTGAGGATTAGTGGGAATTTCTCCAGGATGAGTTTTTGACAATTTAAGGATAACTGTGGATTACTCTAGGATGATTCTACAATATTTCAGGATGACTGTCAATTATTCCTGGATGATCCTAATACTGTTTCAGGATGGAGGTTGATTACTCTGTCATGATCCCGTGACAGTTTCAGGATGAGTGTGGATTACTCTAGGATGATTTAATTACAAATCAAAAATAAGCATGGATTATTCAGGATTATGTTAGGACAACTACAGAAGGAGTGTGGATTACAGAACAATGACTACATAAGGACTTCCATATGATTGTGAAATACTTTTGGAGGATTTTATGACAACTGCAGGCCAAGTGTAGGTAATTCCCAGATGATTTCATGAATAAAATAGAGGGGCTGTGGAACACTAATAAATCATTAAGGGTTGAATTACACCATGACAATTCCACGTTACAAGCACATTTGCCGACTGACAGTATTCCCTTGCAGGTTCCCATTATTAGTTTAGAATATGGATTTGCTGGTAGGGAAATATTTAGAGGACCACCTCCACAATGTTCCTGCCTGTGAAAAAAGGCCTATTGGATGTAATGTGCCTTCTTTACACAATACCATGAATTATTTGCAATGCCATGAGTTCTAAAGTAAGGCCCAGATTTACAAAAGTATCAATGAATGCAGTACATATCCAAATTTGCTATGTTTTGTAACAAGGAGAGAGCAGGAAAGTGCCATGTCTACCCCTCTCCCTTGCACCACTGCACCATTAGGCTGCCGAATGCCATGTACACACATTTGCACTGTAGTGCAAAGGTGTCTGCTAGAGTCTAGCCTAGGGTTTTTACCAGATGGATCCCCTTCCAGCACAAAAAATACTATGCCTAGACAAATTTGAAAACTTTTCCTATTTCAGATGAGTGTTGTACCAAAGACCAATTTGCTTTGGTTTGTAAATCCTGAAAAGGATTTTGCGTTATCTGCATTACAAAACTTAAGCAAATAGGACACAAAACTTCCATAAATTTGGTCCTGATTATCATATCAATATTCTCCTGCATTGGAAAGGTAACTTTTCAAACTCTACAGTGAGAGGTGGGAAATGTCTAAAATAAATCTGCGAAACATTCCTTTTGGCTATCTTTGTGCTGTAGAAATACCATATGTATACAGAAGTAGTGGCATCCACCAATGTTATGCTTTGCATTCAGATAAGCTTACAATCTAGTGTCTCTACTCCCATACTCCTGATTCACTGGGACTTGCCTTATTTTGAGATACAGAGCATTATCTGAAGCTGTTTTACATGGTGACCAGCTGCAAAAGACTGAACAAAACAATGGTTAAAAGAAAAAGCATCAAAAGGGATGTGTCAACATGTCATTTTATTGATCTAAAGCACACATTTGGCCCCATAGGGCAGTGGTTCCCAAACGTTTGACTCCTGAGGACCCCCACTGAGTCACCGCTGGAAGCCGTGGAACCCCAAGCAATTTCTATGATTTAAATTTCAAACATTAAAACAGTAATTCAGAAAAAATAAACCCGCGTGCACACAAAACAAATACTCAAATTACTAAGGATTTTAGGGGCATACTTAGAAGCCCCTATCTCCATGGGAACATCACTTTTTGCAACGTTCCCATGGCAAAGAGGCTTTGCCTTATTTACAAGGCAGCGTTAAGCCACTTAACATGGCTTAACGCTGCCTTGTAAATAAAGTCCCCTATCACACAATGCCTGAAAGGGGTGGGCAGTGGGTATGGGTGTGGGTGTTTGGGTGGGCGTCCCACCCAACACTCATTCACTTTTACGCTGCCCCCTATTTACAAGGGCAGCCCAAAATTAAGCCAGGGAAAACCAGGACTTAACTTGGGAAACCGAGGAGAAATCCTTTATTTCTCCTCGGTTTTGTTTTTTCAATGTGTGCTGCTTTGTGCAGCACACATGGAAAAAGCAAAAAGCCTTGGATTGTTTATGTTCAGGAAGGTGACCATTTTAAAAAAATGCCATTTTGTAACTTCCATATATGCTGCATTAAGCAGCACACATAGAAGTGACAAAACGGAATTTCAAGATTGAAGCGGGACCTTCCTGCACATTAACAATCTTCCACTGTATACATAGTGAAAGGGATCCCTGTTGGCGCTACACTGCTAAGTGTAGCGCCAGCACAGGGGGAAACAAAAGCTGTACCATATTCTTGTAAATATGGTGAAGCCCGCTGTTTCCGAAGTGGCGGAGCGTGTCGTTAGCCAAGGAGGCTAACAACACTCTCTGCCACTTCTGTTGTAAATATCCCCCCCAGTATTTTATATTCAAAGAATTTGAAAAAACAAAACATTTTAAAGGGAAAGTTGGTGCTACATCTCTGTGACTAACTTTTAAATGGTTGGTTTTATTTCGCAGTACATGGCTCCTGCTCCTGCTGCGGCCAGACTGGAAACCCAAAGCAGCCCTGGGAAATGTTTTCAGACCAGTCGCCATACAGTGCACTAATGATAGTTCCACCCCCAAGTAGCAGGCTGTCTTCTGCCTCTGTCACTTTTTTGAAATATAGGGGTACCTGAAAGAAAAATGTATTCAAATACTGATGTAGAGGTGTTCAAACAAATACATGTGCCCTAGTCATGTTCACCAGCAGTGGGAGCTGCCAGCTATCGAGGGTGGTGAGGCAGGTAAACCGCTGCTGGGCACAAAAAACATACACACAAAATATACATCACAAAAAAAGTCGCTTGACAGACCTTTGTATCCATCAGCACTGTGAACCCCAAAATTGTGGAGGTACTGGAGATGTGACCTTGCTGGTCTAGGGAAGTTAGGGTTAACTGTCAGCATCGCAGACACACAATAATATCACCACTGAATGCTGCCTCTGCTGCAACTCATTGTCCTCCCTAATGTCTATTACCCATGCGGTGACCAAAGTAATCCACGGTTCCTCCATTTCTTGGCAGGTTTCAGCGGGGGGAGGAAGGGGTGATTTAGAAATCATTGTTGCCATCTCCTTCACCTGCGGTCGCTACCATCGATTCGCTCCTGTTTAAGAGAAGGGTGGAGCCTACAGCAAGAACTGGAAGTCAAAGGGAGCATGGAGCTGGTGTATTTTGCTAGAACGTCGACTTTGAAACTCAGGAGCCAGTTTCAAGTCTGGCAGGTGACTAAAGCATTCTGTGATCCAGGGCAAATCACTTAATCTCCCCTTGCCTAAAAAACCCAAATGTGGTTCTCTGTAATGCAACTGGTGTTTGTGTAAAAGCGCTCTGATACCTTAGGGATGAGCCTGCGCTATATAAAACTGCAACAACAACAAAAAATATTGTTCCAGGGAAAGAGAAAAGCATGAATAAGCAAGAAAATCTGGGGCTCGGGGGTGAGAGCAAATAAGAAAGTGAATGACAGTTAGAAAGGGAGAAGCAGAAAGGTGAAGAGCAAGACAGACAACAATGGAAAGAGGAGAAAGGGAGAGCAAACAATAAATAGAAGGGGTTATTTGGAAGAAGAGGGAGGATGAGACAGCATACGCAAGGGTAGTTATGGAGCCCTTCTTCATCAATGCTCTTCTCAGAAACGCCTGTCTTCTAGTGAAGTTGGTTTTAATATTCTGTGTTTGAAAATACCACTTTTAGAAAGTAAGTATTTTCTTGCCTAACTGTCCAGGCCTGCCTCTGCTAGGTTGTGTATTCCTTGTCTGGGTTTGTGAGTGACAGGGCTGGGGGATTCCAGGAGACAGTCTGGGGCAGCCCAGTGGTAAATAGAGAGATCTGCATCTAGATGGAAAGGAGGAATTGCACCTGGGACCTGAATAGGGCTGAGCCTTTCCTCTGCAATGCTGGCTCCACCCCAGTGGCTTGTCTGATGTCTCTGTCCTGCATTGTGAAAGGAAAGAAGGAATCTTGTCAACAAAGTGCTCCAGAGCTGTATCTTCCCTCCCCTGTGCTGGCTCCACCTCCTGTGGGGTGGCTGATGTCTCTGCCCTGCACAGTGAAAGGAAGAAGAGAGTCATGTAAACAAAGTGCTCAGGAACTGGGTTGGACTAGGCAGATGCCTCTCTTCCTTCAGAGAACAAAGGATTTTGGGGTATGAATACTGGGACCCTGATCCCAAGAAATTAGATCACTTCTGGAGCAAGAAACCTTCATGCCATGGAGAAGAACCAAGGAAGCTGCAGGAGTTTGGACTGCCCCTCTGCCAGTTTGCTCTTTGCTGGGTTGGCCTGCAGTGGTTGCTTCATTGCCAAGGGAAGGAGAAGGAACTTTTCAAGGACTTTCATCATCTACAGAATATTCTCCAAGGGCTTGAACTGTGCTTGTCTCCTGCTGAAGTCTCAGGGACAAAAGACTTCACCTCCAGCTCCCCCTGCGAATTTCCATGCTGGAAATTTTATCTACAGACATTTGCGTGTTGCTGGGAACTGGAAGCGCGACGCATCAAGAGGAAGCGGGTCGCCGCCGCAGCTGAAATCGTCGCATCGCCGGAGAAGCGAGCCTTCGCCGCATCTCCCTGGAAGCGTGTGTTCATCGAAGCTGCCTGCAGTCACATTACCGGAGAAGCGTGACGCCATTGAGAGAGTCGCCGTAGCATCACCAGAGAAGCGTGTCGTAGGGCCTGTCACGGCTCAAAAGTACAGAGTCTTCGCAAGGCTGCCAGGGCGCTATCGCATTTTCATCGCATCGCCGCGTCTAGGGCGCCATCTTCTCGCATCGCAACCGGATCATCGCATCGTATCAAGGCCCATCTTGGGTACCGCAACGGGCTCGCAGGCCAAGAATCTACGCATCACCTCTGCACCGGTAAGGCACACAACGAGTACACTACTCTGTGCAAGCATTGAGGCAGGATGCAACCGTTCCCCCGGGTCACGGAACCGACACATCTCCCCTTTTGCAAGCCTTTTGTTTACTTTGCATTACGCATCCAGGTACTTTGTCGAGAACTTTGTCGCATTTACCATCAACTTGAACTAAGCAACGTTTATCATCTTTAAATCAACTTTTAGTGTAGTATTGTGGATTTTTGTCGTTTGGGGTCTTGTGTTAAGTCTATATAAAGAAAGCTTATTTTTAAAAAACCTGTGTTGTGTCCATCTGTGGTGTTTTTACTGTATTCCTGTGTATATTCACAAATGCTTAACACACTGCCTCTGAGATAAGCCTGTCTGCTCGTGCCAAGCTACCAAGGGGGTGAGCAGGGGTTATTAAGGAGTGTAATCCCCTTATCCTGACTTAGAAGTAAGGGTCCCTATTTGAAAAAAGATGAATACCATTGTCAACTAGAGACCCCCAGATCTAACAGGTGGAATGTGTACATGTTGGCTTAAAGAAAACAAGCACTGAAAGAGAGCCAAAAAGATTAAGGGGAAAAATGTTGAGAGTGAAAAAATCAAAGAGGGAGAGAGAGAGACAGCGGAGAGGCAGGGCGCGAGAGAGAGAAATGCCTGGAGAGAGGGAAAGAGAGAGGAGTTGTGAGAGAGGCAGCTCAATGCCCAGGGGCGTAGCTTTGGGGGGGAGTTTGGGTTGTTACCCCCCAATAAATGTATTTTCTGATAGTTGGTTACAGGAGCTTTCAGTTGGGTATGGTGAGATAGATGTCAGCCGGATTTCACCAGGATATTTACATACACAGAGAGAAAAATGCACACAAACTCACTCCCTCTCTGTTTTAAACATCCTCAAAATATTGGTTATTTTACAAGTTATTGTGTTTTCTCTCTTAATACTTCTATCAATCTACATCCCTTTCCCTTTTCAGGACCCCATATGCCCCTCTCATGCTTGTTATATAATGTATTGAAACAATACACGCCAGTCTGATTGTTGGAAAATCTGAATCTCATGCCCCCCCAATCTTACTGACCAAGCTATGACCCTGTCAAAGACCCACAGTCACGGAAAAACACATTATACAGTACATCTGACACACAATGTACAAGTGATATTCAAAGAAGCATCTTTTCATAGTTAATATGAGAAAATATTGTAGAGGTTATGCATGTCTCTAAAACCATTCCATCTGTTGACAAATACAGCTGCTTGATCTTTGAGATGAAGGGATATTTTTCCGCTTGAGCCAAATTTCATATCTCGATGATCCCTCTTTCAAATTGTAGCTTGATAGAATTTGCACTTCATTGTAAGTTGTTTTTTTGCTAGAGTAATAATACCCTGAGAGATTCTCTGAAACCTACGCAGGCTTTTCCAATCCCTGATTTTGTTGAAAAAAAATATTTGGCAGACACAGATATTTTAGCTCACATTGGTTTACAGTGTCTTTGTTCTGCTACCTTCTGGCACCAGTCTACTAGTGATAGATATTCATACATTTAAGCCAAAGCTGCATACAGTTCCTGCCAAATCCAGCAGTATCCACTTCCAAAACATTTATTTTCTCCATTTTAGCAGGTGTGCAGTAAATCCTCAGGAGGATTGTCCATTGTATCAGAACTGTTTGCAGCTGATCATTCGTGTTTGAAACCTGTGCCGGATAACTTGACTAATCCTGAAGATAGCGATCACAGTTCACTTCTAAATCCCAGTTTACCGCAATGTTATTTTAAATCAAGGTGTTATAGGATTTGAATGTTTGATACAGTGAGGCGGAAGGAATAGAGACCAATAGAATACAAAAATTGTTTCTATTTTTTAATCAAAAGTGCCAATGTTAGGGATTCCATCCAGCAGAAAGCGCTGCCTCTGAAGCTTATCAATTCCTCTTCAGGTAGTGAATGTTTTTTTCTTAAAAGTTTACAGGAACGCATTTCTCAGAACGTTCTCTTCTCCATATGAAAAACTTCTTCTGTTCTATGCTTTTTTGGCAATAGAGCCTTTTTACTTTTTGGGGGACTATTATATTATTTCAAATTGGTACTCAAGGGGGAACATCCTTTACAACGGAACTTTTACCACGCAGTGCCTTTACGACGCAACTTTTACAATGCAAACCATTACAACGCATTGCGCTGGGGGGCGCTCTAGGATAGGGAATAGGTTTAATGTACTATCCAACACCTTCCCTACTATCGCAGAGTTTTGCTACGCAGAACTCTGCCAAGTTACAAAAAAAATCAGATAAGTTCCGCAAGTGGCGGAGTGCAGTGCGGACTGCAGTTTGTGCTGGTATTCCTGCAGCTCGGGTAGAAATTCTACCCGAGCTGCAGCTAGCGCTCGGGAACTTACTGTTCACGATCACAAACTTACCATTCGCGAGGGGGGGGGGAATAAACTCCCCTGCACATTGCAAAGTGGAGTTTTCTGCACTCCGCAAGCTCTATGGAGTGTAGAGTGCAGAAAACTCTGCAAACTCTGCGAACAGAGCAAAGTTCACTGCCCAGGCCTAATCAGGAATTGGATAACCTACTTTCAAACTAATATTTAGGTTCATGTATATGACTCTCAAAATCAGACTGTACAAGTAAAGTATTCTCATTATTAGTAGGAACCCCCCGAAGAAATTAAGTCTGACTAAAATCAAGCTAACCAATAATTCTGCTAGGGCAGCACAAAACAATAACATTGGTACCTGATGCTCAGACATTTCTCTAAGCTGATCTCTCCTTGACATTAAAAAATTAATTTAGAATCAACTCAAAGAGATGTCATGGTAAACCATAGACTCAGATTTCTAGTCGAAGCTTAGTTTATCAAATATTTCAAATACAGATCATCACATTATTAGTAGACATTTCTTTCCTAAAGAGTACAGGATAGTCTGGTTAATTTGGGCTGACCATTAAGTGACATAAAATCAAGAGCATCTACGACAACTTCAACAAAAACAACCAACACACTGAACCCTCACCAACCACCCCCAACACCCTGAAACCAGCGATTGATGACTGGACAGCCCTCACCACCAAAGACACACTGAAGACAATGAAGTCAATCCACTCAGGGGCCCCCACGAACCCCTGCTCCCACCACATCTTCAACAGAGCCGCTGACACCATCGCACCCATGCTCTGCCACACCATCAGCCGCTCCCTGGCGACCGCCTCGTTCCCCGACGACTGGAAATACGCAGAGGTCAACCGCCTCCTGAAGAAACCCTCAGTGGACCCCACCGACCTCAAAAACTACAGACCCATCTCCCTGCTCCCTTTCCCAGGGAAAGTCATCGAGAAAGCCATCAACAGCAAACTCGCCACATTCATTGAAGAACACAACATCCTCGACTCCTCCCAATCCGGCTTCAGAAAAAACCACAGTACGGAAACCGCCCTCCTCGCCGCAACCGACGACATCCGCACCCTACTGGACAAAGGAGAAACAGTAGCCCTCATCCTCCTAGACCTATCAGCGGCGTTCGACACAGTCTCCCACCGCACCCTAATACGCAGACTCTACGACGCAGGAATCGAGGACAAGGCCCTCAACTGGATCTGCTCCTTCCTCTCCGGCAGGACGCAACGGGTCAGACTCCCCCCTTTCCTCTCAGACCCCACACCTACCACCTGCGGAGTCCCCCAGGGCTCCTTCCTCAGCCCGACACTCTTCAACGTCTACATGGCTCCACTTGCCCCCATCGTCAGAACCTACGGACTCAACATCATGTCATACGCAGAGGACACCCAGCTCATCCTCTCCCTATCCAACGAGCCCAACACCGCCAGACGCAACTTTTGAGAAGGCATGGAAGCCGTCGCCAAATGGATGAAAAACAGCTGCCTACTACTAAACACCAACAAAACAGAAGTACTCATCATGGGCCCAAACCCCGATGCCTGGAGCGACACTTGGTGGCCCACCGCCCTCGGAAACCCGCCAACCCCCACAGACCACGCACGCAACCTGGGAATCATCCTGGACTCCGAGCTCAAATGGACCGCCAGATCAACTCTGTCTCATCTTCCTGCTTCCACACCCTCTGCCTCCTTCGTAAGACCTTCAAATGGATCCCCCTCGAACACCGAAAGACAGTCACTCACGCCTTGGTCACCAGCAGACTCGACTACGGCAACGCACTCTACGCCGGAATAAACAAAAACCTCATCTGCAAGCTACAGAACATCCAGAACGCCGCCGCAAGACTGGTCCTCAACCTGCCAAAACACTGCCACATCTCCCAGCACCTGCGCACACTCCACTGGCTCCCCGTCGAGGCGAGAATCACCTTTAAGATGCTCATCCATGTACACAAAGCCCTCCACGGCACCGGACCAGCATACCTGAACAGCCGGCTCAAATTCCACGCACCCCAAAGGACCCTACGATCAGCCAAGCTCTCCTATGCCGAGGTCCCCCGCACCAGAAAGACCAGATCAGGAGGCCGCTCCTTCTCCTTCCTCGCGACCAAAGCATGGAACGCCCTTCCGAACCACCTCAGACAGACAACATCGCTCCCCATCTTCGCAAGAAACCTCAAAACCTGGCTCTTCAACAGACCCCCTCCTTGATGGAATGGAACCTGCACCCCCCCACCCCTAGCGCCTTGAGACCCTTACGGGTGAGTAGTTGCACTTTAACAAACTCCTGATTGATTGATTGATTGACATAAGGTTCAGGAAAGTTCAGCCAGGGCATCAGCCACGATAGCTCATAGGCAGTGTCCCATTGAGGAAAAGTCCAATTATGGCGCACACAGCATATCCATCAGTCCAAAGGGAAGGAGCAAGTAGACTGCACAAAGGAAAAGAGCATGAACAAAGTCAGCAAAAGAGTTCCCAATGGAAAGATGCAGGAAAGTCAAAAGAAGTCACGCATATTCACCCATCAAATCAAAGTATGAAATAGTCCTCTAGTTCCGGGGTGACACCTCTTTGGTCACCTCATCATGTCAGACCACTCAGTCCATTGGCCAGTTCATATAGGATGATTGTCATGAGGCATAAAGGAAGAAACACTTTATAGCAAGAGACGGTACTAATCACATAATTTGTAAGGTCATCTGGTACACGCAAACCTCCAAGCAATGATCAATTAGCAGCATGCACATGAGTGAGTTCAGGAGGATGGTTTCCCATAGCAAATGTTCCCAATGTGTTAACCTTATTGCAAACAGTCCTTATAAGTGAGTGAGAACTCTCCAGGAAGCAGTTTTGCTTCACATTGCAAATTTAGGAAAGCTTCTCAGAAGTGTACTACAATGCTAAAAAGTTAAAATACAGGCCTAGATTAAAGTCAATTTAGGAATATACAGGATAGAAATGAGTAAAATATACATTTTACAAAGGCAAATCAATATACTAATAGACCATCTCAACTTATAAGCATTCAAAGGTGTTAATAATCTGTTTGAAAAGATTGCATGTAACTGTGTTGTTTTACTACAATTTCAAAGTACCAACCTGTAAAATTATTCCAAATAATAAAATATTAATCTTATTCCATGTACTCTGTATTATCCCATATATGAAGCTTACTATCTGAAGGTTTCAAGACACTTACACTCAGTATGACTGTGTAGCACCATTTTGGCTTTTCCCATTTGGTGCACAACTTCACATATGCAGATGATGGAATTCAGAAAGAAACCCTCAATATCACATGTAAAGTTATCTAATTACATTACATGCCATTAATTCTTCACACAAAGTACTATTCCCATGAGGGTGGTTAAGAATTTTATAAAACATAAGTACATCCTTTTAACATTCTATTACATGTTAAATGAATATGCTAAGCTGGTTATAAAAATATAAACCTAATGAGAGTGATTTAATCTAGCATTCAATTATTTGCATGCTTTTACGATGCAGTAACTAAGTTCTCTAACCTTTATTTCTCCTGTCTCTTAAACATGCATTTGGAGCACGTTTCTTCATGTATTACTTAAATTGTCCCAAAATTGGTTTATGTGTCAAGTAAAGTTTCTTACAGCTTTTCAGCTGCATTAATCCTATAGTAGTGAGTTACAACGGGGTAGACCCTGAGAACTCCTTGACCTAGGTCAATTAAAGCAGGTACACATATAAAGGGTCGGAGTCTAATATAAACAAATAGGAAAAAACTCTCAAAGTAGTACTTGTTTTCTCAGTTAAAATGCTTTCATATTATCAAAGGCATCAATGTAGCTCAACAAACAAAGAAAAGATTCAATACATTCGGTGCATATTTATTTAGCACATCTTATGTTTATAAACTGCATGAATTTCAACCCAGAGGGTAGGTGATATTGCAATTAATGCATTGGCAATATAAGCTTAGAATCAACACATTTCTATGTCTTTAAATCAACTCAAAAACATGTCAATGCGCTCAAGGTGCATAGAGGAAAAGGGTTAATTAGAAGGGATGGGTAAGTGGGGGTGAAGGTGGGGACCGGGTAAAGGTGGTGTGACTGAGTAGAAATCACAGTGAAAAATGAAAAGCCTTTACAGCCTATATCGATCTGAAGGTTCCAAAAACAATCTCAAACATAGGTTCCGTAGTTATCCATTATTTAGTCCTATGTTTGGAAACATGAGGAGTAATGCTAGTCGACGTTTCGACCCCTGAAGGGTGCGGGTGATTCAGAACCTCAGGATGGGGTCTTCATCAGGACGTTGGATTATAACAGGAGCGCCTATAAGTGATGCAAAAGCCATGAATGTATCTTGTACTCCTATATATTAATTAATGCACTCGAAATTAAATAAAAAGTTAGTACTTCGCATGAGGCCCGTTTGGGCCTACAGCCTGGGGACCTTCCAAGGTTCCTTAGTGATGCGTGAAGTCTGTAATCAAGTGAAGGTGGTATCAGTAAAAATGAGTTGATCCACCTGGGATGAAGCAGAGTAAAGCTACATCCACAGTGAAAAAGGGTGGTTGGGGAAGAGACTTACTGGTAGCTTTTCTCAAAGTCGTTCAGACTTGTGGGGTTCTGTCGTTCACTGGACCGGCCGGTCCGTGGTGGAACGCCGTGTGTCTCTGAAAATGAAGTAGGGTATCAAACTAAGTTGTGGTAGTTAATCTGTAGTACCGCGCCAAAATGTCACAGGGGATTGTTACATCGAGAGCGCAGTTGTTACAAACAGGGGCCATCTGTCTCACATGGATCAGCGTTAACGTGCTCAAAGTTATAGGGAAGGGGTGTCTGAGTTAGCGTTAGCGCACCCGGGTAAATAGGGAAAATTTACCTGGTTTTGAGCGTAAAGAGGGACGGAGTCCCATTAGGGAAAGGCGGGAGAAAATCTCCATCAATTCAGTAATGTTTGTTACGCGCGCTTCACTAAGGTAGAAGCCTGGAGTGTGGCTCACCTGATCGTAGCGCTAGTCTGTCTCTTTACTCTCCTCTGGCTGTCAGCAGTGAAGTGAGCCACCGCGAGGTGCCGGCGCTAGATGCTACCGGGAGGCTCGCCCTGCTCTGGCCAATCAGCTGCAGGTTGCCCAGGGAGTGAGGAAAAAGATGTGTTTTTTTATTAAGGAATCGTGATTGCGTTGTAAGCCTATGACCCAAGGGAGGCGAGTGCAACACAGACTCATACGTAACCCATTGTTTGCCTGAACAGTATTAAAAGCATAGTTTAAAAGCAAAATATCCACATGAAACACTAAGAGTGGCTCGACTCGATGTCAACATTGAAGGAGCAGGAATGGTATACAATAATGTACAAGGTTGATTATGCAATTGATTGGTGCTTCAACAACACCCGAAGTAGACCATCAATTCATATAGTGTACATATCGATTAGAATGCATTTGCTCAAATTGTAAGAGACCATTACGTACATACATCTTTCTCCGATGTTGATTGGCACAGCGTGATACAGTGTACATGTCAATGAAATATAGTACGTGTATTCAAAAAATCCTCTTTGCCGCCTGCATTAGGCATTCTGGTCATTGGTTCAGTCCGGATCTAAAAGGGCCATCTGGGAGAAAGTGGTTTCCAGTTCATTAAGGCCCGTTTGTACAGAGTCAAAAAATTGCATCCATTTGCATTCGCGCACATTAAGGATAGAGTTGAGATTGCCTCCCCGTGGGCCCAGTGTAATTTTCTCAATAACCACCCACTTGATTGATTCGGGTGTGTGTGAGTGCTCCTGGAAGTGTTCTACAAGGGGGGCTCCCACCGTTTTGCACCTGATCCTGCTGCAATGTTGTAGCACACGGTTCTTAATCTTTTGTTTCGTCTGGCCTATATATATCATCCCGCAGGGGCAGAAGATAGCATAGATCACTCCCTCAGTGTTACAGTTCGTGAAGGTTTTCAAGGGTACAGACAATCCATTGTGTGTTATTGTTCCAGTCTCTAGGCATAATTGGCAGGCCTTACAGTTTCCGCATTTGTGGTTTCCCAGGATGGCAGGAAGGTTCCACATTGATTGTATTGTGGGGGCAGTCGGGTTGTCTAGCATAGAGCGTACTACAGTGTCTCTGATGCTCTTTGCTTTTTTGAAAGCATGCATTGGTGGATTGGGCATCTGGAGGGTCTTTGATACAATGTTCCAGTATTTGTTCACTGTCCTGCGTACCGCATTGCTTTTGCAGCAGTAGGTGGTCACGCAGATCATTCTGTCATCCAACGGTTGACGCGTCTTTGGTGTCAGCAGTGATTCTCTATCGCTGAACCATGCCCTCTTACGTGCTCTCTTCACCAATCTCTTCGGGTATCCTCTTTCAATAAGTCGGAGGATCAATTCATCAGATTCATGAAAGTAGTCATCTTTCTTCGTACAATTCCTCCTGATCCTGAGGAATTGTCCGAACGGTAGATTGTCCCGGAGGGCCCGGGTGTGGTGGCTAGAGTATTGCAGTAGGGTGTTTCTTTCTGTCGGTTTTCTGTACAGAGTGGTGAAAAGGATTCCCTCACTTTCCTTGATAGTTATATCTAGAAAGTCAATGGATTCATTATTACAGGTGCTGGTGAACTGGATATCACTTGATTGGGCATTGAGCCAGTATGTAAAAGCCTCCAATTCTTCTTTATTGCCTTCCCATATTATCAGTACATCGTCTATGTACCAACGGTACTCCAAAATTTTTTCACGGTATGGGTTATTAGGACAAAGGATCCTATGTTGTTCATACTCGTTCATGTAGAGTATTGCCAGATCTGGGGCAAAGGCCGCCCCCATGGCTACTCCTTTCATCTGCATGTAAAAATCATCTTGGAATAAAAAGAAGTTTTGGGTCATAGCAATTTCCAGTAAGTCAGAGATAAATTCAGTTGGAACTTCTGCTGGTTGAGGACGGGATTCCAAAGCCCTTCGTATGGTTATCAAGGCTGGTTCTTGGGGGATGCTCGTGTATAAAGACACGATGTCCATGGTTACCAATAGATGTTTCTGTTTGTCAAATGGCCGTTGGTCTATCAGGTTTATCACCTGCATCGTGTCTCTCAAATAGGTGTCGGTTGCTTCCGCCAGGGGCTTCAGGAACACATCTATGTACTTACAGAGGGGTTCGAGAATGGACCCGCATCCCGATATAATCGGTCTTCCCGGTGGTTTGGTGGGGTTCTTGTGAACTTTAGGCAGAACGTAGATAGTTGGTATGCGTGGTTGGTCCACATTGAGGTAGGCATGTTCTTTCTCAGACAGGAAACCGGCTTCTTTTGCTTTTGTTGTTAAAGCGACGATCTGTCGTCTGATCTCGTTGGTGGGGTTGGCTGTCAGGCGTCGATAGCTCACATTGTTTCTCAGTTGTGAATATATCTCCTGTTTGTAGTCCTCTGTCCCCATAATGACAATTGCTCCGCCTTTGTCCGCCGGCTTGATGACCAGCGATTTGTTGTTTTTGAGGTCCTCCAGCGCCGCCCTTTCATCCTTGGAGATGTTGTGTCTTATGTAAGGCCTTTCTTTCCACATCTTGAGTACGTCATTCATCACCAGGCTTTCGTACGTCAAAATACGGTGGTTGGTCATGGTAGTATACGGTGTGAAGGTGGAGGGCGGCCGTAGTTGGGTGAATGATCTTGATTGGGAGAATGGTTTATCCAAGAAGTAGCCCCGTAGGCGGACCTTACGGAAGAACCTAGTCAGTTCTGTCTTGATGGTGAAAAGGTTCCCTTGGGAAGTTGGTACGAAAGAGAGGCCCTTGCTCAGGACTGCTGTCTCTGCTGGGGATAGTGTCTGCTGAGATAAATTCATAATGGGGCTGGGTCTGGTTACCAGCGGTAAGTCTTCCTTCGTGTGTTGATTTCCCCGTGGTTGGCTTGTTGGAATCTCACCTGCTTGCTGGTGTTGTTGTAGCCCTGCTGCCTCGAATCGTCCCAGTTCTGATGGCCTTGGCCTCTGTTCGGTCGTCTGTTCCATCCGCGGCCTCTCCCTCGGGGGGGTCTCCACGAGTCGTTCTCTAAAAAAGGTTGTTGTTGTCTGTTGGAGGGGTCTTGTGCAGGTTCGTACCATTCCTCTTGATTTTGATAGTTGCTTGGTCCTGCCGCCTCGTTGTCACTTCCTCCACTGTACGAGGAGTCTGAAAAATTGGTATATCTTCTTCCTCCTCGCTGTCCACCTCGATAGCCCCCTCTGCCTCTGTAGAAAAAACGCCCCTGAGTGTCTTGCTTGAAATAATCCTCAGCTAAGTAGGGGTAAGTCTTTTTCTTGTTATAATATTGTATGTCCTTTGCTAATTTTTCCAGTTTCTTATTTTGAGTTTCAACATCAAAGTCTTTCAATGTTTTATTGAGGCGATCAAGTGTATCCTTCGCACTCGCATATGCTGAATGACTGGCAATTTCCTCCTTTAGTTCTGCAATTTCTTTACTTAACTGTTCCACCTGGTTTCTTGCGGTCTCGACTCCTAGGACCATCCAATGGCGGGAACAGTTATTCGCCACAAAACTGAATCCCTCCTTGAATTTTGGATCGTCCACAAAGATTGCCGGCTCGTTGCGGACTTGCAATCCCGTAAGTACATAGATGTGTTCCTGAAGCCCCTGGCGGAAGCAACCGACACCTATTTGAGAGACACGATGCAGGTGATAAACCTGATAGACCAACGGCCATTTGACAAACAGAAACATCTATTGGTAACCATGGACATCGTGTCTTTATACACGAGCATCCCCCAAGAACCAGCCTTGATAACCATACGAAGGGCTTTGGAATCCCGTCCTCAACCAGCAGAAGTTCCAACTGAATTTATCTCTGACTTACTGGAAATTGCTATGACCCAAAACTTCTTTTTATTCCAAGATGATTTTTACATGCAGATGAAAGGAGTAGCCATGGGGGCGGCCTTTGCCCCAGATCTGGCAATACTCTACATGAACGAGTATGAACAACATAGGATCCTTTGTCCTAATAACCCATACCGTGAAAAAATTTTGGAGTACCGTCGGTACATAGACGATGTACTGATAATATGGGAAGGCAATAAAGAAGAATTGGAGGCTTTTACATACTGGCTCAATGCCCAATCAAGTGATATCCAGTTCACCAGCACCTGTAATAATGAATCCATTGACTTTCTAGATATAACTATCAAGGAAAGTGAGGGAATCCTTTTCACCACTCTGTACAGAAAACCGACAGAAAGAAACACCCTACTGCAATACTCTAGCCACCACACCCGGGCCCTCCGGGACAATCTACCGTTCGGACAATTCCTCAGGATCAGGAGGAATTGTACGAAGAAAGATGACTACTTTCATGAATCTGATGAATTGATCCTCCGACTTATTGAAAGAGGATACCCGAAGAGATTGGTGAAGAGAGCACGTAAGAGGGCATGGTTCAGCGATAGAGAATCACTGCTGACACCAAAGACGCGTCAACCGTTGGATGACAGAATGATCTGCGTGACCACCTACTGCTGCAAAAGCAATGCGGTACGCAGGACAGTGAACAAATACTGGAACATTGTATCAAAGACCCTCCAGATGCCCAATCCACCAATGCATGCTTTCAAAAAAGCAAAGAGCATCAGAGACACTGTAGTACGCTCTATGCTAGACAACCCGACTGCCCCCACAATACAATCAATGTGGAACCTTCCTGCCATCCTGGGAAACCACAAATGCGGAAACTGTAAGGCCTGCCAATTATGCCTAGAGACTGGAACAATAACACACAATGGATTGTCTGTACCCTTGAAAACCTTCACGAACTGTAACACTGAGGGAGTGATCTATGCTATCTTCTGCCCCTGCGGGATGATATATATAGGCCAGACGAAACAAAAGATTAAGAACCGTGTGCTACAACATTGCAGCAGGATCAGGTGCAAAACGGTGGGAGCCCCCCTTGTAGAACACTTCCAGGAGCACTCACACACACCCGAATCAATCAAGTGGGTGGTTATTGAGAAAATTACACTGGGCCCACGGGGAGGCAATCTCAACTCTATCCTTAATGTGCGCGAATGCAAATGGATGCAATTTTTTGACTCTGTACAAACGGGCCTTAATGAACTGGAAACCACTTTCTCCCAGATGGCCCTTTTAGATCCGGACTGAACCAATGACCAGAATGCCTAATGCAGGCGGCAAAGAGGATTTTTTGAATACACGTACTATATTTCATTGACATGTACACTGTATCACGCTGTGCCAATCAACATCGGAGAAAGATGTATGTACGTAATGGTCTCTTACAATTTGAGCAAATGCATTCTAATCGATATGTACACTATATGAATTGATGGTCTACTTCGGGTGTTGTTGAAGCACCAATCAATTGCATAATCAACCTTGTACATTATTGTATACCATTCCTGCTCCTTCAATGTTGACATCGAGTCGAGCCACTCTTAGTGTTTCATGTGGATATTTTGCTTTTAAACTATGCTTTTAATACTGTTCAGGCAAACAATGGGTTACGTATGAGTCTGTGTTGCACTCGCCTCCCTTGGGTCATAGGCTTACAACGCAATCACGATCCCTTAATAAAAAAACACATCTTTTTCCTCACTCCCTGGGCAACCTGCAGCTGATTGGCCAGAGCAGGGCGAGCCTCCCGGTAGCATCTAGCGCCGGCACCTCGCGGTGGCTCACTTCACTGCTGACAGCCAGAGGAGAGTAAAGAGACAGACTAGCGCTACGATCAGGTGAGCCACACTCCAGGCTTCTACCTTAGTGAAGCGCGCGTAACAAACATTACTGAATTGATGGAGATTTTCTCCCGCCTTTCCCTAATGGGACTCCGTCCCTCTTTACGCTCAAAACCAGGTAAATTTTCCCTATTTACCCGGGTGCGCTAACGCTAACTCAGACACCCCTTCCCTATAACTTTGAGCACGTTAACGCTGATCCATGTGAGACAGATGGCCCCTGTTTGTAACAACTGCGCTCTCGATGTAACAATCCCCTGTGACATTTTGGCGCGGTACTACAGATTAACTACCACAACTTAGTTTGATACCCTACTTCATTTTCAGAGACACACGGCGTTCCACCACGGACCGGCCGGTCCAGTGAACGACAGAACCCCACAAGTCTGAACGACTTTGAGAAAAGCTACCAGTAAGTCTCTTCCCCAACCACCCTTTTTCACTGTGGATGTAGCTTTACTCTGCTTCATCCCAGGTGGATCAACTCATTTTTACTGATACCACCTTCACTTGATTACAGACTTCACGCATCACTAAGGAACCTTGGAAGGTCCCCAGGCTGTAGGCCCAAACGGGCCTCATGCGAAGTAGGTAACTTTTTATTTAATTTCGAGTGCATTAATTAATATATAGGAGTACAAGATACATTCATGGCTTTTGCATCACTTATAGGCGCTCCTGTTATAATCCAACGTCCTGATGAAGACCCCATCCTGAGGTTCTGAATCACCCGCACCCTTCAGGGGTCGAAACGTCGACTAGCATTACTCCTCATGTTTCCAAACATAGGACTAAATAATGGATAACTACGGAACCTATGTTTGAGATTGTTTTTGGAACCTTCAGATCGATATAGGCTGTAAAGGCTTTTCATTTTTCACTGTGATTTCTACTCAGTCACACCACCTTTACCCGGTCCCCACCTTCACCCCCACTTACCCATCCCTTCTAATTAACCCTTTTCCTCTATGCACCTTGAGCGCATTGACATGTTTTTGAGTTGATTTAAAGACATAGAAATGTGTTGATTCTAAGCTTATATTGCCAATGCATTAATTGCAATATCACCTACCCTCTGGGTTGAAATTCATGCAGTTTATAAACATAAGATGTGCTAAATAAATATGCACCGAATGTATTGAATCTTTTCTTTGTTTGTTGAGCTACATTGATGCCTTTGATAATATGAAAGCATTTTAACTGAGAAAACAAGTACTACTTTGAGAGTTTTTTCCTATTTGTTTATATTAGACTCCGACCCTTTATATGTGTACCTGCATTAATCCTATAGCCCTAACTTTTGGAGGGGATACCTTTTAGTTGACCTGTGCACTAGGCGACTTGAGAAGGTTAACAGTTGTCCAATGTTTGCTAATCTGAGGTTGGATGCACCATTCCTTGGCTGGACCGCAGTCGGCATTCTTCATCGTCAAGGTTGTTTCCTCTGATTGTGGTGCCACTAACATTGACCCTTTAAGATCCAAGGACACAAACTACGCTGAACACATGGGACCAGTACCACCTAATCCTAAATTGAGAGAAAGGCTTATTTTCAAAGGCCCAATTATGTTACATCTCACACTCTGGTAGGTGGTTATACACTTTGTAACCACATTGTGAGAAATGGTGTAAGCTCTACGCTGAAATTACACAACATTCACTGTATGGTGTATTGTTTGCACTACATGTGTTTTTCATTGCATTGAGTAGTTTTATGTGTGTCGTGCAATACACACTTTGTACACCTCGCAATAGGTCATTGCTTCCATACTTCCCAAACAGCACAGCACATAGCCCGTTTATTTTTTTAACTCATACACTTTCCATGTTTCATTTGTAAAAACCATGGGCAATTCAAGTATAAAAATATGGGTGCCTTAAGAAATTCAAAGTTAAGTGAATGGAAGACAAGGAGGATGTACTCTTTTTGTTTTCTCTCTAGCAGTTACCAGTATCTTCTGTTTCAATTTTTTTTAAACTTGGAATTAAAAGATCAGAGATTGAGGGTGTCCTACAGCCTTCAGCCTTCGTGGGCAAGGCACTCCATGTGCCATTGCCATTGACAAACAAGCACTGCTACCTTCTGACTTCCCATCCACAGCACTTCATGATAGGATTTCTAATCTCCACCCCTCAGGTGATGCCTCAGCATATACAGAATCCATAGATTTGTCGGGTGACATCTGATTTCCAATTTGCTAAATACAAATTGCTGGCTTTCAGCTGACTACTATTTTGAATTTTTACATTTTGACAATGTTCTCCAAAGTTTTAATTTCTCAGAAAAAAAGACACATTTTCTCATCTAAAGGGTGCTGCTGTCTCCATTCACGCTGTATTGCCAGTCTCAGCACTTCCTTCACTTGACCTTTTTCCTCTATATTTTGGGAGAGCCCAACAGGTTATAGTAAGAAGCATTTTTAAACGTACTTCACTATTTTAGTTGACTATTCCATTTATTTACTTCAAGGCATTGAGATTAATTTTCTATATACTCATGTATATTCTGTGACTACTAGTCAACTTTAGATCACATTCAGAAGGTTCCACATTCATATCTCTTCCCCACACTCTTGCATCAGTTTATAAAAGTGGCTACTCTGCAACCTTTAGGGACCATTTATATCCCAGATGTCAGTAGGCTGTTCCGTGACCTTCAGTGGGTCTACCCGTCTCCCCCTAAACTATGTACCAGAAGGATTTCATCCTGAGGCTCTCTTTGATTTTCATTCCTTACCTTGAAGGTATGTGCAGTGACATCATATTTGTCCTCCTCTGCAAAGGCTTAAAATCCCATTAAACCTCCCAACTCGGTCTTCAATAATTTATCCCCTATCATGTCCTGTACTTTACTTATTTTGCAGCAATGGTCCTTAGGGGTGGTAGTGTCCATAGGTGAAGTATGCCTCTATATAGTGATAGAGCGCGCAGGTCACCCGACTAACTCTGTTACCAAATATGCACACTTGGGCCCATAAAATATTTTCGTTATACTATAATCAGGTAACCCACACTCTACTATCAGTAATCCAGTTCCTTTCTGTTTATTCCCATGTACCTGACTTACCAATCCTCGCTTCAAGTACCTAAGATCACAATGGATCGAGGAGCTAGCTGTGGAGAAAGTAGACAATACACATACTATACAATTTCAATTTGAGTTTACTCTATAATAACCACAAACGCAAGAAGTTTCAAAAAACCTTTATCTAGTTATCGTTTTCTTCAGTTTCCATGAGCCACAGGTTAATACAAATCAAACTATCTATCACTAAGATTAAGAAGATAGTATAACAATGAATTAAAGTAAGAAACATTTAGAAATGCGAAAATAAAGGGAAGGGAAAAATAAGGAACACGCTAAATTTAGATCAGCAGACTTTCATAACTTCACTAAAAGGCGGGTAGAAAAGGGAACATACTGATTCAAAGCGGACTTTCAGTTATCACTAACTGTCTATAAGAAACAAAACTTTATTTGGTTCATCCAGATGTTCTTATTCACTAACGGGAGGGTAAGAAATGGAGCAAACTATATATGCATATGATTCAGAATTTGTCTAAAGGTAGGGAGAGAATGGAACATGCTAATACACCAGTTTGCACGAGAATCTTATTGTAGAGAAAAACAGGGTAAAGGACAATAGGCAATTTGCTTTATTCGGGAAAGGGAGAAAAGCTTAGATAGACGAACACCCACACTCACTTATATTTACCTAGAATAGATTGAAGACCAACCCTGGCCACGGGTTGGTTGGGAAAGACGGGGAAGGACCCTCAAGGACTTAGGCTGCCAGTATGCGAGCAGGTACAGCTTATGGACAGTCAGGATAAGGATAACCTCAGGATTTGGATCAGGACCGGGCTCACCAAAGGGTACGACCAACACCTGCAGCTTCGGATGCAACGCCTGCGCTACCCCCTCTTTGCAAGGAATCTGCCAATAACCCCGATTGGGTTCTCGAATCTCCTAGCAAAGTGCATTGCCAGGACTTAAGGTTTCCCAAACTCCGACTGAGTCAGGGAAATTACGGACAGAGTGCTCCGCAGCTCTCTGTATCAGTCACCTATAGAGTTCGTTGGGTCAGTGACAGGTCAGCTATTCGGACAAGTCGGACAATTTCTCTAGCTAAAAATAGGCAAATTATACTGTTTTTGGGACAATGTACCACCCACAAATGTTGCAAGTGAAAGGTTCCCTAATTTCTGATTGGGTAAGGGAGGAGGTTAGGTCATGGTACCTCCTAAAATTTAGACTTTCTCAGACTTAATATTCATTTTCGAACCCACCCCTTACATTCCAGTTCCCATGGCAAGAGAGGTTTCAGAAGACAATGGGGTATACTGTAAAAACAATACAAATGTAGCAAATACAGGTACAAGTCAGCTTCTTCAGCTAGGGCGGAGTGCAGGTTCGCAGGAGCATCTTGGCTTCGGCTGCCAGCTGGCTGGGTTCCACTGCTGCATGACTTTCTTTTTCCCCCATCACATGACTGGTTCTATTCGGACTTCAAGATGGATTAGCAGCTCCTCCCAGGCCCCCCCGAGGATGGTACATGAAAAGTAAGTGGAAACAATTTAGAAACACAGAAAAAATGAATACACTGTATACCGTAAATGGCTATAGTACATCCCTTACTTTATAATAACTATAGCATTAGGAGTTAAGCAGAACAAACGGCTTTGCCAAAGCAGCAGTGCAAGCACGGAGCATGTGAGAAACAAAGCAGCCATTTTTAGCAATACTGCGCATGAGCGACAAGTTCCCTCCAGAACTGCGAGTGCGTCACATCACGTGGGTATGACCGACGCATGCGCAGACTAGAATCCCGCAAAGCAGCGACCATATTAGAAGCAAGCTTCATTACTTTTAGTAAACACATAGGCAAGCGTCTCTGGGACACCCCCGTGTAGTGTAAAAGTGCAATATTAGTAAGACAAACATGTTGAATTAACTTATTAATGTTATTTGAGGTTCTTGATACAAGCAAGTTGTGTCACATGCGAATACTTGCTCCATCAATCCCCTCTTTGATGATATTTACTATCATCACTATAAATGGAGCCAGATGCCAACTTGTCACATGTTTTCCAACTCAATCTCCTCAATCATTCGATTCATCTTCTCTTTCGATTCTTTATTAGGGTGAGAATTTTTCATCTTTTTATATGTTTGATTATTCAGTTCCTCCAGTTCTAATTCATCCACGTTTCTCTTCACTCCTCTCTTATTCACAGTATACCTTTTCTGATGTTTGCGACATTTACAGGAAATAAATATAAGAAACACTACTATACTAATTCCCATGATTGGCAATAATATTTTACTCAAAAGACTTTTCCCTAGATTAGTAAACCAGTGACCTACAGAGGAGAGACCATCAGTTAGTCTCTTCCAGACACTGTCAACTTCCAGTGGTTTAAGCTCTTTTTCCAAATTTGTAATATTCCTCACATACCTTTCGATCTTCACACTTTTGTCAGGTATGTAAGTGCAACAATGTTGCGCTTTCAACATTCTACAGACTCCGCCCTCTTTTGCTAATAAGGTGTCAAGAGCAAGCCTGTTTTGTAAAACCATAGATCTGATCGCAACCATCTCGGTATTGACCATCAGGAAACCTCCGGCAGTGTCAGTAGATAACCGATCCACTACTGTTGACAATTTGCAAATTCTGTGTGTATTCAGAGTCACTCCCACTGCAGGTATCAATGCACTAAAAATATCTCCCACTATTTCTCCAGCACTCTCTCTTTTTGTGCGTGCTAATTTGATAGTCTGTTCAATGCTTCCAGTGCTTTTCCCCATATGGTATATCTTTGGAAAGACAATACCAAAATAACAGCTTCCGTACCAATGGTCCGGTAATTTGAAGTAAGCCTTGTTTCCGCATATAAAATAAATTCTGGGAAACACGGGCTCTGGCCCATCTTTGAATCCCCAACCCCCAATTACCATGTAATTATGTTCGCACTCACTGGAACCAATGAATATGTTATTATAATAACTAGTCATTTCTCTATGAAGACAAAACTTCCCCTTTTTTTCGAAATCCAGCAACAAGGCAGCATTTTCTTTACCATTTGAGGTACTTTCTATATTTTCTGCCCATTTAGGAACTTTCTGCGTTTTGTCTTTGGCCTTCCTTTGGAAGCTTTCTCTTCTTTTCTCTACCATATCTAAAAAGGCTTTCTCCTTTTCATGTAGAGAACAAGTCAGGTTATTCTTGTGTGCGTCATCTATGTTAATTTTTCCTACAGTTAGAAAATAATAACCCATATATTTAGCTACATCTCTAGTCGTATGTACAGGATTCAGATTTCTTCAAACCGGAAGTTCAGAAAAAGTCACGTCAAAGTTTGAGTAATAATACTGTAACGGTTCTCGTCTGTAAAATAAGCTAGTCAATATACTACAAGAAATTCCATAGGTCAAGGGTAAGTGGTGGTAAGTCACGCCTTCAGCTACTGAAGTGGGTAGCTTCATGCAAACATACCAGTCATCTATCTCCATTGTCTCTACATATGTACTAATAGATTCGCAAAAACATTTAAATGAGTTTTGTTCCGGATTTTGTTAAAGTGTAAGTCTTCCTCATCTGATGCTTCTAAGTCTAGTTTTGTCTGTTTCAGGCTAAGTGGTCTGTCTAATGCGTCTATACCTTGTGGTGTATTTCTAGTATGTGATTCTACAGTGTCGTCCGGTAAATTATTATTGGGGTACAGACTGGGGTTTTCGCTCATCATAGATGGAATGGTTATAGTCAGTCCTATCCAGAGTATTATAATTAGTGCTACACTACATACACATATTTGACAACATGTTTTACACCAATTACGCCTAGGTCTTCCATTTACACTGGAATCAGACATCTTGGGCTTAAGAGAAGTTCTCTACCCCTCTTTGTAACTTTAAACAGGTTTTCTTACACCGAGCAACTTCAGGTTGGCTCTTCTTCTTCGGTGCTCTGAATGGCAATCGCCTCTTTGTCACTTTTGTCACTTATATCAAGATCTTCGAACTCCTCCAGTACCAGAAAAGTCCATTCAGGATCCTGATATTTACTGTTTTGTCTCCTTAGTCGGGCACTTTTTCTCTTAGGCTTGGTTCCAGATTTCTCCTTTTCTCTAGCAGCCTGTTTCCTTTCCTCAAGCTTTTCCTCTACAGTTTTTAATCTTAGTCTCAGTCTTTTGATGAATCGTGGTTCACTTTTCTTTTTCTTGAATCTTTTAACTGCCACTGTTACTGGGCTTTCTTCTAGTGATATTTTATTTTCATTCAGTTGTGGCACATCTGCTTCGATGGTTTCTTGTTCCCTACCTGTCTGACTAGTTTCAGGTCTTGGGTCGGTTTCTTCTGCCTGGTCACTAAGCAGGCCTGGTTCAGGTGTATGCTGGATTTGGCCTTGTTTTATTTCAGTTTCTTCTTCCTGAACACATTTATCTATTTCTATCTGATCCTGTTCAAGCACTTTGAACCCTTGATTTTCTTCTGCTTGAACCTTTGCTCTATTTTCTAATTGTCCCTTTTCAATCTCAGGAGTTCTTGGAGGTGTGTCGATAACCTGTTCTGTCCCTATCTGACCCTCCTCATTGTCAGATTTGACGTGGATTTGGATGATCTGATTATCTCCGTCTATTCCTGTCTCATCCTCACTATCCCACTCTCTATCTAAGTAGGTTTGTCTTCTGGTTCTTATGGGATCGAATGTCAGGTCGATTACTGGGATCCACTCGTCTTGACTGGTGCTCGGTTGTTCATCATCAGCTACTTCAGGACCAACGTCAGGAGACCCCTCAGCTGCACAACCTTCAGCCTCAGTTTCTTCGTCTTCAGTCACTCTTTTCGTATGACTGGCATGGATCCACTTCGGCACACCTGCACACTTCACCGCTGTTGTGGTAACAAGAATCACTTGTCTCGGTTTTCCCCACTTCGGTGCAAGGCAACTCGACCGGGTGTGTTTCTTTAGCACATCCCAATCCCCTGGGTTCAGATTATGGGCTGGAGTTGTTGCCCTGGCGACGGCGTCTTCCCCAATCTAGTAAGAGATAGAACGCACTTGGTCACCCAGTTGCTTGCAGTACTCTAGCACCAAATCATCAGAAATGCTTAGCAGTTTGTGTCCTTGTACCCATGCTTGTCGCATTACTCTTCCCATCAATATCTCATGGGGGCTCAGGCCTGTCTTCCGATCTGGAATACTTCTGATTCCCATCAGGACAAGGGGCAAAGCGTCTATCCAATTTATTCCAGTAGACTTACACATTTTTCCTAATCTTGATTTGATAGTGCCATTCAGTTGTTCTACCACTCCAGAAGCCTCTGGGCGATATGCACAGTGCAATTTTTGGGTAATTTTGAATGCTTCACAGAGCTGGCCTATTATCTCATTGTGAAAATCCCCACCTCTGTCTGATTCAATTGTAACTGGAAAACCAAATTTAGGCATCAGTTCCCTTAGTAACAACTTGGCTACAGTGATGCCATCATTTCTTTTTGCAGGATAAGCTTCTACCCATTTTGAAAATAATCAGACAATAACAAGAACGTACTTCATTCCTTTACAAAGGGGCAACTGTATAAAGTCAATTTGTAATCTGACAAAGGGACCTTCTGTCTTTCCAATTGTACCTGGTGTAACTACTGTTTTCTTTCCAGGATTAAACTGCTGACAAGTTAAGCACCTCTGGCAAAGTGCCTCTGCAATGTTCCTGAATTTCGAATTGTACCATGTCTGTTTAAAGACACGAACCATAGCGTCCCTGCCTATATGTCCATCTCAATGTATTAGCCGGGCCATAGGAGCAAGCAAGCTGTCAGGCAATACAGGCATACCATCAGTGTGAACCATGACATCATCCTCACTCCTTTTCTTACAACCAGACTTTCTCCACCTTCTCTTTTCCCTTGGTCCTGCTGCGTTTTGCAAATCTTTAAGTTCTTCCCATGATTGCACATCTTCAAACACCATAAGTTGGCAGCTGTTTCCATGTCCCCCCGACTTGATGTTGACTGACATTCAATACCGTGCACAATATTGGGCTAGTTGGTCAGAATATCGATTACCTGCTGTCACATCGTCATTGCCAGATTTGTGAGCAGCACACTTGACCACTGCCAATTCTTTTGGTAACTGAATTGCCTCCAGTAACACCTGTACGACCTTTCCATTTCTGATAAGAGTACCTGAAGAGGTCAGGAACTCTCTTTGCAGCCTCAATTGGCCAAAGTCATGCACAACCCCATAGCCGTACTGGCTATCCGTATATATGGTTGCCCTTTTATTTTTCCCAGCTTTACAGGCTCTGGTCAATGCAAATAATTTGGCTACTTGCGCAGACTTAACTCCAAACAAATAGGATGCTTCTACTGCACCTTCTAATGTGCACACTGCATATGCGGCACTTAGGCCTCCATCCTCATGTCTTAGACACGAGCCATCTACAAACAGTTCGAAGTCTTCAACAGGTAAAGGCATTTCTTTAATGTCTGGGCGTGGTTTTGTACTGAATTCAGTCAGGTCTATGCAATCATGCTCGACCTCTCCCTTCACTTCTGCAATGAGGGAATCAGGTAATAGGGTAGCTGGATTCAATAAGTTACATTGAGTAATGGTTACATTTGCTGCACCCACCAGAATCCTTTCATACTTAGTCAGCCGACTAGGAGTGAGATACTGGGTTTTAGTTCAGGTCAGTAAGATTACAACTGCATGTGGAACATACACAGTTACAAGATGTCCCATAACGATGGATTCACTCTGCTCAAGACTCATGCAAGTTGCAGCTACTGCTTTCATACATCCAGGTAATCCAGCAGCCACTGGATCTAAAGTAGCAGAAAAATATGCCACACGACGTCTAGTCAAACCATGCGCTTGGGTCAGAACTGACAATGCACAATTGTTGCGTGTGTCACAAAACAGTGCAAAGTCTTTCGAGTAATCAGGCATTCCCAATGCAGGAGCAGTACACAGACAGTCTCGTCATTTGGTAAAAGCTGACATGCTTTCTTCATCCCACTCCACTGGGTCCTTTGCTCCTTTCCTTGTAATTTTTATTAATGGCTTTGCTAGAACTGCAAATCCCACAATCCACTGTCTACAGTATCCTACAACCCCAAGGAACATTCTGATCTCTTTCTGAGTACGGGGTAGATGCATGTTTTTAATTATCCTGATTCTTTCTGTGGTTACTTTCCTGATACCTTTTTCTATCTGGTGCCCCAGATATTTCACTGAAAAGGTACAGAACTGTAATTTGTCTGGTGATACTTTATGCCCTCCTTCCCCTAAATGGTTCAGTAAGGCAATGGTGTTAACAACACAGTCTTTCTGACTTTTAGATGCCACCAAGAGGTCGTCTATGTATTGCACCAAAACTGATTCTCCAGGTAAAACCAAGGATTCAAGGCACTTTTTCAAAATCTGATTAAAGATTGAAGGACTCTCTGTGTGCCCCTGAGGAACACGATTCCAGACGTAGACATGACTGTCGAATTCAAATGAGAAAAGAAATTTGCTGTCTGGATGCAATGGGATTGAAAAGAATGCGTGACATAGGTCAATGACGGTGAATCATTCAGCATTCCATGGAATTTGGTACAAGATCACGGCAGGATTTGGTACAAAAGGGCAGCAAGGGACAACAATTTTGTTTACCTTGCGCAGGTCCTGCACTACCCTGTACTTACCACTGAGTTTCTTGATTCCAATTATGGGTGAATTACAAGGACTGCTCATTACCTCCTGTATGATGTTTGCTTCCAATAATCTTTTTACTTCGATGGAAACCCCTGCCTTTACTTCTGCACTGATTTTGTAGGGTTTGGTATTCGAGTAGACTGCATCTTCTCTTATGGCTATTTTAATTGGGTCAACATTTGCCATTAATCCTACATCTTTTCCAGTAAAATCCCACACCTCGGGTTTCACTGTTTGTTGGAGTTCTTCAGGTAAGTCTTGTATTGTCAGTCTTTTAATTTCTGAGTCAGGCCTTATTAACATTAGATTGTAAATTCCATCTTCATCTGGGGTCTGAATTTCAACGCCTTTTGGTGTGCAAAAGATGGTGCAATTCATTTTTCACAGCAAATCACGTCCTAACAGGTTCACAGGACTGGAGTCACAGACGACAAATCTGTGCATTTCTTTGAAGTTCCCTATGGTGATCTCCATGGGCTCGGTTACTGGGGTACTAATTAACTGATTAGAAACACCCACTACTTGGATTGCTTCTCCCGAGAGGGGTAGGTTTGGGAGATCTGCTGTTCTCACAGTAGAACGGGTAGCACCAGTGTCCAACAGAAAGGTGACGTCATTTCCTTCAACCTATCCTTCAATGTATGGCCCTGACTGGTCTACCGGCAAGGAGGCGCCAAGCACGCACTCTTCCTCCTCCCCCCTAATGCACCGTCAGTAAGGTTCATCACAGAGGAATATATCACTCAACAGGTATTGCGAAGTTGCTGCATTTCTATCCCCCCTTCCTTCCCAAACCTCTGCTTCCTCACTCTGTTGTGCTCTATTCCTAAAGTTTGGCCTAGGTGCACGAGGCAACTGTTGCTGCTTTACCTGTTGCTGAGTCTTTCGTGGCCACTCTTTCTGCACCTGTGGATTCAAATCATTATTGGGCATGTTACCATTCTGTATCGCTGGACACTCGTCTCTCCAGTGCCCTATCTGTCCGCACCCGTGACAGGGGAACTTCTTCTTGGCTTCCTCTGGGCTCATTTTAACTCTGGGCTTCCCTCCACCCCCAGGGCTTTGATTCTGGGTATTATTATTCATTTTACTTAACTGCTTTTCTTGTTGCTCTGCTAGTTTCACTTGTGCCCACATGACCTTTTCTTTTAATGCTTTCCGTTTATTCTCCATCTCATCTTCACAATACTTGGCGTATTTCAGGACCTCATCTATAGGTTTTGCTTGCCAACAGATTTTATTATCTTTAATCCACTGTGAAATTTCAGGTCTTAACCCCAATACGAATCGATAAATAAAATGGGTCAAGTCCGTCATTTCAATATTATCTATTCCACTGTACGTTTTGAACACCTGTAGCAGTTCTTCATAATATGAATGTACAGTTTCATCATGATTTTAAGTAGTTCTATCTATACGGGTCCAATCAGTTTCTTTAGCGGGCACTTTCCCTTTTAAGTACAGTATTACTTGGTCATACTTTATCATTACCTCCGCTCAGGGGACTCCTGTCCTAGTGTCTCGGGCATACTCCTCACTGGGCAAATCAACAGCGATTTTGCATTCTGTCCAGAAATCTACAGGAACTACAATGTCAAAGAACCCATCTAGATCTTTCAGGAGACATTTTTTAACCTTAATAAACCTCTCAACCTGCCTGTACCGTTCTACAGGTTTTTCTCGTAATTTTGGGAAATCATTTGTGAATGACACAATATCTTGTCGGGACCATGGAACATGTACATATTTCCCACCTGGCACTTCTCTCATGGGATACAATGTTTCAGCCTTATCAGTTTATTTTAGGACATATTCAGAGGACACATGTCTGGACCTACTGTCTTCCTTTTTCTTTGCCCACCTTGTTTTCCATTTTTCTAGGTCTCCCCATTTCTGTAGCAGGTTTAGCAATTCTCTTATCTGTACCTTTTTCCCTGACACGTTCATGTTTTCTAAGTCTTTGTCAGAAAATTCTGCTCTGTATGTTTCTGCAATACCTTGGATCTGCTGACATCTATTCCCATATTAGCTGTGGTGTCCATCAGTTTCTCATGAAACGCTCTGGTATTTCTGGTAATACTTTTACAGATGAAAAGTAGCTCTTCCTCACTAAGAGTGTTTAGCCTGTCTAGTCCCACGTTCCCAGCCATCAGTTCTTCCAATTCTATCCTTAGTTTGTAAATATCTAATGGTTTTGGCTGGGGAGTCGCTTTTTCTAATTCTCGCGTCCATCGATCTATTTCTTCCGGAGTCACTACTGTGGCACTTCGAGGACCTGAAGCTGTTTCTATCAGGACTTCTCTTGCACTAGTCTGAGTGTTCTTCCTTGGTGCTCTACCTTCTGGCTTTCTTATGGGCAAGTCCATCAAGGAAATTATAGATACACATTCACTTGTCTGGTCATCAACTAATAAGGGCTCTTTTCTTGGCGGTACTACAGCTGGAGTAATATCTGGAGTCTTTGGACTAGCTTGTCTATCCCCATAAAGAGGAACAACTGGGCCGATGGTTACTGGAATTGTCAGGGCTTCGGGACTTGAATTCAACTGGGATATTTTCTGAATGAGTTCACTTCTCTGCTTAGCTAAGGCTTCTCTTTCTCGATCCTGTAAAACCTTTTCCATAGAGGTTTCATGTACTACTTGTGGAATTAAAGGTGGATACAGATTCGGGGCAGTTGGACCCTCACCACAGGACGGTCTATAACATGGAACAGTTGTATCAGGCATGCTAAATCCCCCTTTACTACTAGGCCTATAACCTGACCCTGCCGTATCAGTGGCACTGGCCCTCCTATTACTGGGAGGCCTAAGGAACGGATTCTTTGAACTCAAGGACCTAGACTCCTCATCATATGGAGGTGGATTTTTCATTAATAAATCCTCCAAATATTCATCTTCCGAATCACCCGCAGTCATTAAGTGTCGGGTTTTCTCTGTCCTTTTCCCTCCCATGGGCTCATCTACGCCTCGTACTGGAAATAGTCCTTCTACCATCATATTCTGTCTCCACTGCTTCATTTTTTTCTCTTTGGCTTCTCCCTTCATCTTTGGATACCATTTACTTATTCCCTTGTCAATTCTGGGTCTGTCTCGCTCAAAGGCCTCAATCTCCCATTCCTCTAGGGCCTCATATTGCGTCAGACTTGGTCTGGGGTGTAAGTCATTCATTCGGGTCCTCAAATTAAACACAATTCTACAGTTAAAGGTACCATCTAAAGGAAAAGCTAAAACTCAGTCGTCTTTAGTATATTTCACCCAATTTTCCAACCATACACAGGTATGATACCCTTTGTCAAACATCATAAACGATGCGGGAGTATTAGGTGGTGGAATGATAACTCCTTCTCTAGTCTTTATGGGCTTGCCTTTCTTGAAATAATTCTTCATTTTGTCTACGAGAGTCATTTTTTTCTTGCTTCTGTACATATTATAAGGTCTACCTCTTAGCATCTGCTCCTTACCAAAACCTAAATTCTTCGGATCAGGTAAAAATTCGGGATACCACATATACCTCGTAAATCCTAACTCGGCCTGAATTACGTACTTTTGTTTACGAATGTTCTTCCAATGCTAGCGCGCCTTGTAAATTTCAACAACCAATCAACACTGTGATTGCAAACAACTTCAACCAATGGGTGCGCAGTCTTTTCGTGAGACGCGGTCTCACGCTCCGGCACTCACCCCTCCTTTACAATACCGGCTCCGTTACACACCCGCTGTTTCGACCAATACCAGCGCGGCACAGAGTGACGTCAGCACAGCTCCGCGACTGACTCCCTCCTTCACAAGGTAACGGAAGCCTGATTTCTTTCTTAAAGTGCAAGTGCTCTATTTAGTTTACAACATATAACATTCACCACTGTACTCGAGTGTCTAGAAAGAAAGATTTGTTTCACTGCAAGTAAACTCCTTCTGTCTACTTTTCATACACTACGGATAGACCCTCCTGCCTACCCTTCACACAAACATTAGAGAACCTGCTACTTCTTTGACTCATCCACTCTTTCCGGGATATATACTAAGTCCAAAGTTTCACTAGCAAACTCCTTTGCTATCACTCAAGCTCCGATGAACCTACTACTCCTTCCTCGTGTGACCCTTACTAGGTAATATCACAACTGAAGTTTCAATAGCGAACTCGTTGCTATCATTTATTCAATTATTCATACAGAAACCCTAATTAGCGCTTCCAGTTCTACCTAACCATGCACTAATTTTCCTCAATGTAAGTGACCTCTCTGCAAGGGGGATTCTCCTCACCACCCGCTATTCTGCCCCCGGGGATTCCAGACAACATATAACATCACTAACGAATTGTTAATACATAAAAATCATATAGCAGCATTTCATTCAAAAAAACATTTTAAACATTTCAAAGCAATATTTTTACAGTCGATCGATCGATTTTCAAAGAAAAATATTTCTAGCAGCACATTTTCATTTTTCACGGTTTATCAATAAATAACCTATCTACCTATCTCCACTAGTCCTCACCATCCTCTGCTACCAGAAAATTACTGATAGAGCGCGCAGGTCACCCGACTAACTCCGTTACCACATATGCACACTTGGGCCCATAAAATATTTTCGTTATACTTTAATCAGGTAACCCACACTCTACTATCAGTAATCCAGTTCCTTTCTGCTTATTCCCATGTACCTGGCTTACCAATCCTCGCTTCAGGTAACTAAGATCACAATGGATCGAGGAGCTAGCTGTGGAGAAAGTAGACAACACACATACTATACAATTTCAATTTGAGTTTACTCTATAATAACCACAAACGCAAGAAGTTTCAAAAAACCTTTATCTAGTTATCGTTTTCTTCAGTTTCCATGAGCCACAGGTTAATAAAAATCAAACTATCTATCACTAAGATTAAGAAGATAGTATAACAATGAATTAAAGTAAGAAACATTTAGAAATGCAAAAATAAAGGGAAGGGAAAAATAAGGAACACGCTAAATTTAGATCAGCAGACTTTCATAACTTCACTAAAAGGCGGGTAGAAAAGGGAACATACTGATTCAAAGAGGACTTTCAGTTATCACTAACTGTCTATAAGAAACAAAGGGGCATATTACCAACAACTAGCGATAATTTTTGTCTCTAACTTGTTTAGAGACAAAAATTATCGCCGCACATCAGCGATTTTTATCGCAGATAAACCTTGCTATTAGCAAGGTTTATCGCAAATGCGATAAAAAACGGCCGCAATGCATGAATATCGCTGAAAAGTCAGCGATATTCATGCATTATCGAGCAAATGCTCTTAGCCATGTTATCCACCTCCCATTGGATAACATGGCTAAGAACTGCTCAGGGCAGGTGTTAGCTTTTGGAGATATTCGCGCTTAGCGCGAATATCTCCAAAAGTTGGTAATAGGAGATAGCGATGTTAGGGACTGTTTCCAGTCGCTAACATCTTGGCACGCCCACTTTGCATGTCATTAGTGATAAATATCACTGACATGCAAAGCGGGGCCCAAGATGGTCGCTATCTCCTATTAGCTGTCACTAACTGGTGTTAGCGACAGCTTGGTAATAGGGAGATAATTTTATCTCCGCTTTCTTGGCTTTTAAAGCCAAAAAAGCGGAGATAAACCCCTTTGATAATATGCCCCAAAACTTTATTTGGTTCATCCAGATGTTCTTATTCACTAACGGGAGGGTAAGAAATGGAACAAACTATATATGCATATGATTCAGAATTTGTCTAAAGGTAGGGCGAGAATGGAACATGCTAATACACCAGTTTGCACGAGAATCTTATTGTAGAGAAAAACAGGGTAAAGGACAATAGGCAATTTGCTTTATTCGGGAAAGGGAGAAAAGCTTAGATAGACGAACACC
Source organism: Lissotriton vulgaris (assembly GCF_964263255.1). Lineage (NCBI taxonomy): Eukaryota > Metazoa > Chordata > Amphibia > Caudata > Salamandridae > Lissotriton > Lissotriton vulgaris. The sequence goes on from NC_141694.1 coordinate 691,647,887, forward strand.
CACACTCACTTATATTTACCTAGAATAGATTGAAGACCAACCCTGGCCACGGGTCGGTTGGGAAAGACGGGGAAGGACCCTCAAGGACTTAGGCTGCCAGTAGGCGAGCAGGTACAGCTTATGGACAGTCAGGACAGGATAACCTCAGGATTTGGATCAGGACCGGGCACCCCAAAGGGTACGACCAACACCTGCAGCTTCGGATGCAACGCCTGCGCTACCCCTTCTCTGCAAGGAATCTGCCAATAACCCCGATTGGGTTCTCGAATCTCCTAGCAAAGTGCTTCGCCAGCACTTAAGGTTTCCCAAACTCCGACTGAGTCTGGGGAAATTACGGACAGAGTGTTCCGCAGCTCTCTGCATCAGTCACCTATAGAGTTCGTTGGGTCAGTGACAGGTCAGCTATTCGGACAAGTCGGACAATTTCTGTAGCTAAACCTAGGCAAATTATACTGTTTTCGGGACAACGTACCACCCACAAATGTTGCAAGTGAGAGGTTCCCTAATTTCTGATTGGGTAAGGGAGGAGGTTAGGTCATGGTACCTCCTAAAATTTAGACTTTCTCAGACTTAATATTCATTTTCGAACCCACCCCTTACATTCCAGTTACCATGGCAAGAGAGGTTTCAGCAGACAATGGGGTATACTGTAAAAACTATACAAATGTAGCAAATACAGGTACAAGTCAGCTTCTTCAGCTAGGTCGGAGTGCAGGTTCCCAGGAGCATCTTGGCTTTGGCTGCCAGCTGGCTGGGTTCCACTGCTGCATGACTTTCTTTTTCTCCCATCACATGACTGGTTCTATTCTGACTTCAAGATGGAGTAGCAGCATCTCCCAGGCCCCCCCGAGGATGATAGGCGGAAACAATTTACAAACACAGAAAAAATGAATACACTGTATACCATAAATGGCTATACTACATCCCTTACTTTATAATAACTATAGCATTAGGAGTTAAGCAGAACAAACGGCTTTGCCAAAGCAACAGTGCAAGCACGGAGCATGTGAGAAACAAAGCGGACATTTTTAACAATACTGCGCATGAGCGACAAGTTCCCTCCAGAACTGCGAGTGCGTCACATCACGTGGGTATGACCGACGCATGCGCAGACTAGAATCCCGCAAAGCAGCGACCATATTAGAAGCAAGCTTCATTACTTTTAGTAAACACATAGGCAAGCGTCTCTGGGACACCCCAGTGTAGTGTAAAAGTGCAATATTAGTAAGACAAACATGATGAATTAACTTATTAATGTTATTTGAGGTTCTTGATACAAGCAAGTCGCGTCACATGCGAATACTTGCTCCATCAATAGTGCCTCCCTTAACTATTGCCTTCTGAATAAGCTCCATAGATTATGTAAGAACAATTCTGTGCTGGTTGACTCCACCCCATTTTTTAGACAACGTTAATATATCACTCTCAAAGAGTCTACCAGCCCTCTATGGTGGCCTAAAAATCTACTCAATCTTCCAAGGCCTCTACCAATGTCCTTCCTGAAAATGCCTCCACCTTCTTTGCAGACAGAGTTCATATAAGATGTTAAAATGCATTTCTTTCCATGAGCCCTCGCCATGTCTTTAAACACTGCACACCATGCTGTACTTTTCCCTGTAGTTTTCAACGTCTAGTATCCAGAAGCTCTCAATTTTTATCCTCAGGAAGGTTATATGTTGACTGCAAACAAAATATAGACTAGTTTCATTGTCTTCCTTACTCCAAGGGTTTTTGCTCCCATTTCATTGCTGTGCTTGTCCAGGTACAAACAGATGTCTTCAAACACCTTACGCAGCCCACTGCTTTAAGTACATTGCTTTGGTGTTCAGCACCTATGGCAACATCCTGGGGATTAGGTAGGACTCCCCTGATACCAATGCTCCAATCTGCTGTGTTTTTCAATGTAGTGTCTATACTGTTGAATTTGAGTTGAAGAGGCATAATTCTGTCCTGATTAGAGTTGACTGACATCTGAATTGTGAACAGTGACAGACAATGGCAATAATTTGTTTTGTTTTTTTAAACATTTTAATACTAATTCACAGTTTGGCAAAGTGGTATGCGAAATTAGGTATACGTGTGAGTGCGCATGTGCCAGTTGGCTGCAGTTTATGTTAAGAAGACTTTGGGCTGACATGCTCCCAGCACCGTTCTGCAACATTTGGGGTCCCCAGGGACTGCCCACAAATGACGCAATGAAGCGTCGCATTCTGGAGCAGCCCCAGGCGTGCACAGTATCAGCCCTGCACTCTCGGGCTGATTATCAGTTATTGGGAGCTGCTTGTCACCACACCTCCCTTTCTTAAGTTGTCACAGGGTGATGAGTTGAGAAGGGGAGGGGTTGCAAGCTTTGCAAGAGGGCTGTGAAACTAAACTTATTACTTTCTGTAGTGAGTATATTTTTCATGTGCTGGCAGCTTGGCCTTGTAGAAAGAAAACGGTGCAGCTTGTTTGTGTGCAGAGCCTCCATATGCAGCACCAACCCGACAATATGCCAATTGGGATAAGTAGTTTTGGCTTGTCTCTCCTTCATGTTTAGGTTTACTTTCCCTCCTTGTTCTCCTTCCTCTCCCATTTCTCCTTCCTTTTCTTCACTGCCTTTATCGAGTCACTCTCTTCTTTTTGCTGCTATTTGCTCTCCCTCTCTTTCTCTCTAGTGGCAGTACATACAACAATCCACCTAAAAATTATGATTTCTCTTCATATTTTTAAAAAACCTCTTTTTCTTCAACATATGGAAGCTTTTAATTTAATCCGTCACATTATTGCACTGCACGTAAAAGGAGGAAAAAGCATCAAAAAGTAGTTTATTGTGCAGGAAGGTGCCCCTTCCTGTGCAAAAAACAATCATACCCACAACGCAGGTACACTTGTGCCATGATGCAAGAGGCCTGTGTTGGTGCTAGGCAGCCAAAAGTGAGCCAGCACAAGGAAAGAGCAGGAGTAGTCCTTATCTAGATAGATATGGCACATTCCTGCCCTTTCAGGCAGCAAAGTGCAGCAAGATGTCTTGCTGCATTGTGTGAATACATTTTGAACACGGTCTTAAGTGATTTACCCAGCCACCAACAAGAACTGAACCTAGTTCCCCAGTTCCAAAGTCAGGAACTCTGCAGGTAACACAACACCCTGGTTAGAGGGAGGGTGACAGGCTGAAGCCAGAATAAGAACTTATTTTTGGCCCAGTCATCACAGAAATCATGCTCAAAATTACATAAATATTTGAAACTTTTCTCGGGGAGGGGGACTTCCCAACCTCCATCATAAAGGACTGGTTTGCTCGCTGGAAATAATTCCTTATTTGTTCTTATGCTTGCCACTTTCAAATTTCACCATCCGCCACTGGAGACGAGACCAGATGGAGAGTGAGACAACATCTCGTAAACTCTGCTGTGGCCACTGCCAGGCTTGAGTCTGATAAGGGTGGCTCAAATCCACCTGAGCGACTTACCTCACTCATCTATCATTCTCATATAATAAGCCAGCCGGACAGTGGAGAAGAATTAGTAATATATTTATTTGGCCATAAGATTCAACTGCAGATGGGCCCTGTCAGGACTACACCCCAGGGAGTGCGCCGAGAGGACTGCCCCATCTCAACATGACAGTACATTATATCACACTACAGTAACATTGGACACGCCTATCATGGAAAATTACAGAACTAGCAAAATGGTGAACAATGAACTCATACATGAGGCATCTGCACCTGCGAAGGCAACACTGTTATCTCCCCTCAAGGCCACGGAGCCGATGCTCTGCTTCTCCAGGGCATGGAAACATTTCTGCAAAACTTACTCAAGGCAAGAAATGCTGAAACCAGGGATTTTCTGCTTATAAGGGAGGGGTGGAAACATGAGGGGGTAGAGCTGCAGAGCAAGTGTCAGCATCAGAAGTCTCTCTGCCATTGACAAGCTTCTCTCTCTTATAGGAAAGTATACAGAAATATCAATAATGGGAACCTAACCAAGGGAAAGCAATGTACCACAACAGGTTTTCTAACTTAGAAGGCAATAATAAGACAAAAGCTTACACATCACAGAAACAATTCTATCCAACTGAAGCTTGCAAATTACAAAAATAGCTTAGTGGGTTGCAGCACATGAATAATAGGCTGTAACTGCATATTGGTTAGACACATTAGGCTAACATATTCACAACATCATTAGAACATTCTGCGACAGGAAAATTACAATCTGTCAGACCCTCCTTTTAGCCTATTGTGGCTAACATAAGTGCAGCCTTTATTTCTTAAAGGTAAGGACTATACAATTCTAAAGGAGAGAACAGGTACGGCATTACTCATTAATCAATGGGAAACAAAAAGAAACAAGAATAACCAATAATATATCATCATAAAAGATATCTGGTATCGAGAAATAAAATACTAGGATGAGCATGATCGCAGAAGTAGTTCAGCATACTATAGGGCAGGAAATGCAGAGGCAACAAGTAAAAGAACAACCTCTGCAATACCTACTAAGACAATAATTATTCTCTGGGTGTGAGGCACCCTCCTTTTGACTAATCTAAGCATATGTTCTCGGTGTATTGCTCTATAACACCATGTCATGATCGGACTACTGAAAAATACATCACAGTTCAAGTCATGAGCAGGAATTAATGCAAATAAGATCAAACGGTCATTATCAGGGAAAACACCCTATTGAATTTTATACTGAGTGTTCACTTGCATTATCAGCGAGGACCTATATCTAACATCCATGAAATAGATCTTTATTGGGCTGAGAAATGTTTTTTTACTAAACTACTCAAAGTATACTAACCCTCACAGCTACTTCCATAGGGCAAGAATACAAGCAACAATTTTTCACCCTTGTGTGTGTATGAAGGCAATGACCAACACACCCAATAATTTACAGTACTATAAATAACATGTGTCTGGTGCAACATTTGAATACTACATCATCCTAATGAACTTCCCAGTGCTCCTCCTCGTGAGGAACTAGGGTCACTCTCAGGTGGTGTTGGAATAGTACTCATGAGGGTATGCGCCAAGCAACAAGAAACTAATTCTCTAAAGAGAAATATGAAAGCAATAGTTAGGATACAAACAAACACAATATTAAATTTGTAGACCATGAGAACCAAATGAGATCAGGGACATCTGGACAAGGAGCCGCAATGGCTGCTCCTCCTGGGGAATAGGAACATTCAAAGGGACTCATTTTCCTAGCAAAAAGTCCAAAGTAAACTAGGGGAAAACAGTTCACACTGAGGCCAACCAGAGGGGATCTTCTCCCTTCAAGGTATCTTCTCCCTGTGTCTGTTAGAGCCTCACAGGCAGACTCCTATTATTCATTCTCTAACTCCCACGACGGAGACGCACAGCTTCACGACTCAGAGGAGCACTTAATCTGGACCCAAGCACAACCTAATGTTCTTGGAAAAATGTCTCGACTGGTGCACCAGGGCCTTTGTCTGTAGTTCTTCCCTACCACTTTCTTTAGTCCTTCCCTACTTCCCTTACTCAGCCCTTCTTCCGGTGCCCTGCTCTCCTTTCCTGGGCCACAGATTGTAACGACTGCTCCCTCGCACCTCTGGATCTGTGAACAGAATGGGGGGCTCAATGGCAGGGGACTTATCCGCTGATATTGAATCACTGTAGTCAAGAGAGGCCTCGTCACTTGCAACTAGGGCCGGCCTCTCTTCGATCTCAGCTTGTTCCTCACCCCTCAACAAAGCATCTGAGAAGGGCACATACAGAGGAACTGCTTCACATTCTTCATCAGCGACGCCCTTTCTCACCCACTCATCATAGGGAAACAGAAGCGGGACTCTCTTTACGTGGTTTACGTGGGTCCACAACCTATTGCCCTGGATCCTGAGTGCTGTTCGGGTGGCAAGCAGCACCTGCCTCGGCTCACTCCACCTCGGCTCCAAGCAAGACTTCCATTGATATCTTCTGACAACAACCCAGTCCCCGGGTTGGATGGTATGTCCAGGCCCCTCCGGTTGCGGCTTTAGTGTGTCTGCTACCTGCTGATGAAGGGAACGAAGATCTTTAGTCAAAGCATACAAATAGTCTGTCAACAAAGGATATTTCAATATCAGCAAAACACTTTGGTCTAGGGACACCCCAAACATTTGCTGGGCAGTGTGAATTTGAACTCGAAAACATCTCAGGCCTATCAATAAATGTGTGCACTGACAATAGGTAATACATTACATATCTGACTTTTTCGCTGTATTACCCGTTGACGGACGTATGCATTTACTGAATTCTAAGAGAAGAGAAAAAATAAACAAAGTTGTATTCCCGCATTTGCACTTGAGAAACAGCAAAAAGGGAATTTCAAACCGCTATTCCTATAGCGAGCACACAGCGTCTACTTTGTGAACCTTCACTGTTGTGCAAAACTTCAAACACTTCTAATATTCTTTTTCTTACGCAAAACAACTATATTTTTGCTCATGACCATGCTCACATATTATAGAAGCAGCAGGAAACTAACTTCTACAAAGCTATAATTTCAAAAAAATATATATTTTGCTGAGGATCACACAAGCATCTTCCACCTTTCCCACTATTTAGACCATGTAACATTTGGTTTAGGGGAAAACCTGTTCACCAGCTCTAATAGGGATTGTCAGCTCAACTATACAGGCTAACTGATAAGAGACTTGTGATACCTGTGCACCTTTACTTAATGCTGCACAATAATGATGTTGTTACCTAGGAATGTGAAACAAAAAAAAAGTACAGACTTATTGTTCCCTTCAAAGGTCAAATAAGGATACACTAGTCTGGGGCTACCAGTCCTTTCATCCCTATCCAATTAAAATAATTCTCTAATAAAGACTATCAGTTTATTTTCACAGACTAGCTAATAAAGAACTAGCAATGTACTTGCAAGACTACAATAATGGTGTTATCACCCAACACTTGTAGAACAAAACCACCCACATCTAATTCCCCTTTTAGATCAAAGCAGGACAGACTAATAAAAATTTGAGAAGAGGAGGGAGCAATATACATGTTACCTAGTCCTAATTTATAGGAGAGCTAGCGGGGAGCTAGCTACCAGCGGGGCCTCCAGCGGGGAGCTAGCCTCCTCCCCCAGTTTGACACGAGGAATTCTGAAACATATTTCACTTCAGTCAACACCATTAACCCCCGGGTGTAGCACTGGGCATAAACAAAAATCTAGGAGATACATAGCACTTTTGAGAGGGCTAGAAAGCCTTTTAGCACATGTACAAATGTTATTGCCACAAAATGATGTGTGTGCCTATTAATATCTAATACAATGTAACTAAGGAAAATTCATTATAATTATTTATTTATTACAAAACACACTATTTCTTTTTGAGGCCTTTTATTCCCATTAAGGAGTACGGAACAGGAAATGGGACTGGGACGCAGCTAAAATCCCCCATAACTAGGCACTATGCGACATTCATTAGGGAAATGGCGGCAAAAGGGAAATCAATAAAAGAACAAAAATTACTTAGGTGATGGTCAGGCTTGTGACACAACACCATGAGTACACCGTAGAACTCTTGTATTTTTCTTCTATACCATTTGACCAAATAGACATACACTGCTGAAGTGTTGTCTGTGAAATTTAGGGACCAGAACAAATTCCCCACAGAGGAGCTTGTACTAGTATCAAAAATAGAATTGTCAAAACAATACAAAACAGAAACATACATAAAATAAAAACAAGCATACCAAGCCAGCAGGTATACTTGCTGTGTACTAAGCACAGAAAGGATAGACAAATCACAGTAACACATGCAAATAAGCTGTGACACACAACACGATGCCATGCATTTCATGCACAGTGAGCCTCTAGCCCAAAACCCAGCATGCTGGCCTGCTTAATTTGTCAGTCTTAAGATCGATCAGCATACCTACTACGCAGAACACAACAAACAATGCACAATAAGCCAAAGAAAACATAAAACACACAATATAGTTGCATGCGTATAACATAAAATAATACACAATAATACATATACCAAACACAAAGGTCACAAAAAGGAAAACACAATATTAGTTACTCAAAGGACTATATTTTTCTCATGCATGTAATGCATCATGCGGTGTCAGTGCACACGTAATCTGTCTAGCACAAAGTTGCATCAATACTCACCGTAGCACACAGATAAAAATATTTCCCATTGCACTGAAACAAAACAAATCAAACCACAAAAAAACAACAACACACAAAATATTGGACAGAAAGGCAACCACTTAGTAAAAATACCTTCTACAAATACTTACTTTAAAACCTATGCTTGGAGCTCATTCACACCAGTTCATCTATATTGTCTATCATCACCCTATATATACTTATCCCAATCCTAAAGAAAAAAATCACATCCTTTCAATGTAAAAAAACCCCCAAGTTTTCTTCTAAAAACCCTGTCTGCTGTCTTAGACAAGAAACAGACCTAACCTCTTTTAACCTCCAGCCAAAAAGACAAAACATTTAGCAGCATTGAAAATCACATGACAGTCTTGTAATGACATTTAAGGCAGCATCAAAAAGGGAAAAATATATACATTTACTTTCCGGGGGCGTAACACAGGGCCCCGCAGTCCCCGCATTGTAGGGGGGCCTCGAGCTCCAGGGGGGCTCCTCAGCACAATTGACAGCAAGGTCGGAAGTCCGCCCACCAGGCTGGGTCGGGATGTTGTTTAGAAGGTATAGCTCCAGTCCCCTCAAATAAATGACATGCTGGCTAACTGGCGCCACCCCATCGACACCCAGTTAGAGCCACTGACACCTTTTTGTGGCCCCTGGAACATGCAGATGATCACATGCGTTTAACTTTCATGAATTAGCGCCATCTGCTGCTAGACTGGGCCGCTGGCGCCTGTCAGGTCACGTGAACAGACTCTGACTTTGCTCCAGTCTCCGGACTCAGCACAGGCTGGGGCAGCATGATGTGTTTTTTATTTCTTCAGTTTCCTGCCCGTGAACCTCAGGGGCCCCCATTAATTGCTGCTGCGCAGTTTTATTGTCCTGCCTCACCTCAACAGATGGACGGACACTTCAGGGCAGCCCACGGCAGGAGGACGGTGTGGCACAGAGTTTGTGACACCATTTGTCTGGTGTCTGACATCATGGGCCTGGCTTGTTCTGAAGGTTGCTGCATGCTTCCCTCGAAGTGAAGTGGCCTCCTTTTCCCAAAGTTTTTAAGTTCTAAGGTAGGAACAGTTTTTCTTTTAATAATGGAGTATTGTTTGTTTCGAATGTTGTGGTGAATCTTGCATACTACAGGTTTCACTCTCCAGACGGTGTTTCTGTTTGCTTTTACTTTTGCTTCTTGCAGTGCAGAAGCCCGTGTGTTCCGTGTACTTGTAAATCGTTGCAGCCAGTGCTAGTCCTGCTTTCTTTTGTTTTACTTGTTCTTTCTGCGAGTGAAAGGAATCCTGAAATCGGCTCTTTTAACTACGACAATGTGGGGACCCCCCTCTTCCCTTAGGTGCTGTGTTTGCACAGATAAAAAAAACACCTGCCAAAAAACGTGTGTGTTCAGGAGTTTTCTGGCAACAATTAAAATCATGCCAAGGTAAATCTTATGAACAATTTTCCTGCTGAAGCACGATTAGCCTTTTGTCCAGTAGCGGGTTTCACCCATCTTGAAGTAGCATGCTGCAAAGAACGTGCACACACAGATCACAAAGTGTATTTTATGTGGGAAGGTAGCTCAGTGGGTTACTGCTTTTGTCACAGAGATTCTTTAGTTACTTACAGTTCATAAGTTACAATCCTAATATAACACAATTACCTCTGAACTGCAGTAAAGAGTTTGTAATCAAACTGCGTGGTAAGTTTACAACGTAATTTCCCCCCCTAACTTTCATTATCCTAATGTTGCCAAAAGGTTTTTTGGGGGGGAGAAATACATTTTTGTTAGTATAACCAACCACTGTGGTAAGTTTTAAGCCCTGAGTTTGAGCTTCTCCAGACCAAACACTGACAATATACTGTCTACCAGTATGGATGACTGTCGTATGTAAGATTTCCGTCAGACTGATTAGACATGTATGATTCATTGTCTCTCTATAATGTGTGCATGATGTAAAATTCTGACACCATACACTAGTAATGGTGCGTTGCAGCAGTTTCGAGATCCTTTTTAGTTTCTCATTGCTCATATGGGTGTAACTTTTGGTATTTTTCTTAGGTGTCACACATTAGTTGTTGAATGTCACTCATAATTACAGTAAAACTATGAAAATGTCAAACATAAGCAATCTCAAACCTTGGCAGCTACGTGCATGGTGCCCTGTGCGCTGCACACAGCTTTGTGGATTTTGGCCTCAGGGTGGGGTATACTGCCAGTCCCCTCAAAATGAATGAAGTGCTGCATGGTGCGCCGTGCGCTGCAAACAGCTTTGTGGATGTCAGCCTCATGGTGAGGCATGCGGTCAGTCCCCTCACAATAAATGAAATGCTGTGTGGTGCGCAGAGTGCAGCGCACAGCTTCGTGGTCTTCGGTCTAAGGGTGGGGCCAAGGGTGGGGCAGGGCTGGACTGGACTGTTAATGCGCAGTGCACACTGCGCGTGAGGCGGTGTACCGGTGGGTCTGGGACGCTGAGATGGTGAGTGAGGCCATAATTAAAATTGTGGTCCTAGTCCCTTATTCTTTTACATATGTCCATTTAGCCTGAGTCTGATCCACAGTCAGGCGTGCTGCCAACGTTCCATGAGTTGGGGGACCAAAAGTGTTCTGAGAGTTTTGATTCTGTGGCCCTGCTTTCATTTCCAGCGGCGGAAGGCAGCTTCACTCTCTCTCCCGGTGCAGCAAAGCCTTATGTGCCATGTTTTATTGACAGCACTTTCAGTGTGACTGCTGGATTTTCAGTAAGCTGTTATTATTATTGCTGTTCTCCAACTTGGATGACAACAGTTGGCTTGGGTAATACATTTTCTTGCCCCTGGTGTACCCTCTTGGGTATAAACAACAAATGTAAAAAAAATGAAAACGGCTGACCAATTTAAAAAGTGTTTGCTGCTCAAAAGCAGCGTCTTAATAACGCACGGCGCTGTGGCCTGACTTGAGGCAGAAGGGACATCATGTTTCTAATTTACACTCTAAAGCTTTTTAAAGATGTAACAATGGTCTCTGCAGCTGGCCCTGCCTTTTTACTGTATATCAAGCTTTCGTAGGTAAGGCCTTTTCACTGCAAACATTTCAGATGCAGCCCGGTCTAGCCTCATGGAGCCCTGCGAAGGCATTGGATTGAATGGAGGGTCCAGTGACTCTGGTTGCTGCAAGGGAGGGAGGGGCTGATTGGAGTTTCTATGGAGGTTGAGATGGCAATGCTGCCTTTTTTGGGGTTTGCTCTCTGCGACTAGGTACATCAAAGTGGGCCCTTGTCTCAGTATGTCTAGGTGGCCTCTTGCTAGGGCCTCCTTTGTTTTCCCCAGGTCATGATTGCTGCCTCTTATTAGGTTGCCATTACTGGATGGGAGATTGTTGCAACCAATTAAGGGCCAATGTCAGAGACGTTTTAAGGCATGGGCAAAGTGGGCTCTAGCCCAGGGCCCCAGCATTTCAGGGGGCCCCCTGATAGAGCCAGCTTTTTTCTGTAGAGTCTTGCTCGCCCTGATTGCTTTGAATGATTCTTAAAAAGATTGTTTTAAATACCATTTTCCTTTGCTTTATTTTCACTGTGGGTGTTGTGTGTCTATTAAATTTGGTAGCCAAATTTGTATTTGTTTCATGCAACATCCATGAAATAGTTTCTTTTGAATCAAATAATGACCTCGCGTATGAGAAATGGGAGTATGTCACAGAGATTATTTGCAATAATATTAGCAAACATCTGCTGTGTTACAATATTGAAAACACACATCACTTTTAATTTGTTTCCTTGCCGCCAAGTGCTCGCTGGATGGAAGCGACCCCCCCAGAGGGAATTGTGAAGTGTTAACCTCCCCAGGACTCTGACGACCTCGCCGGACCCGCTTCGCGGGTCCCGCAGTGCCTCGTGTGTTTGAGGCTGCAGCTTCAGTGGGAGCCAGTATCGAGGAGCGTGCAGGTTGAAGAGCCGGCGGGGCTGCGAGCACAGGCAGGGACTCCAGTCTCCAGGAGCCCCTGCGCGCCCATTTCACACACCTGGGCTGCTCTCCCCGCTGGCCACGCCCCCGCTTCCTCGTTGTAAAGCCGGCTGTTTGCACGGAACCCTCGGATCACTTTTAATTTGTTTCCTTGCCGCCAAGTGCTCGCTGGATGGAAGCGACACCCCCAGATGGGAATTGTGAAGTGTTAACCTCCCCAGGACTCTGACGACCTCGCCGGACCCGCTTCGCGGGTCCCGCAGCGCCTCGTGTCTTTGAGGCTGCAGCTTCAGTGGGAGCCAGTATCGAGGAGCGGGCAGGTTGAAGAGCCGGCGGGGCTGCGAGCACAGGCAGGGACTCCAGTCTCCAGGAGCCCCTGTGCGCCCATTTCACACACCTGGGCTGCTCTCCCCACTGGCCACACCCCCCTGTCCACCAACCAATGACAGACACTGACAGTGAATAAAACTGATCACGACTCCCGCTTCGTGGGAGCGCGCGGGAGGGCGCCGGGAGAAGCCCGGGACAAGGGCGGGACCGTCTGTGGCCGTCCGGGGCCGAGGGAGGCCGGGCTGGGCCAGCCCTCTGATATCTGTTCAACGGTTCATTCTACTGTAAGTGATATTGAAGCACTGTACCCTACTGGCGTGAAGTAGAGCAATGTCTGCCTCTACAAGTATTGTCAGTGTCAGTTCGACAACTCCACCGGTCGAGATCGGACCACTGGCAATTGGTCCTCTGGATAAATTCTTTTTTAACCGTTCATCCCTATCTATTGACAAAGAGTTATCCTTGGCCGAGAGGCGCGCAGAGCGCAGACTATCCATTGAACTACTCAAAAATTCCACGGACAAGCATTCAATTCTAACATATCCCGCCCTGGTAACACCATTATCTTCAGTAAATCTTCCAGCCGCAAACGAGCGATCTGAGGCACCCACAAAAGTAATAAATAAGGACAATGTTATTGAATCGAAGAAATCCAGTGGGAGTCACATTAATCCTACGTTGCTTCCTGACTCTGGTGCCCAGGTTACCCTGGTTCAACCCAAGCACGGATCTAAAAGGAAAAGGACTGCCGTACCGAGGAAATGTAAATTTGTGGCGAAACCCCCTCAAAAGCATAGGAAGCTACACAAAACCATGAGTACTAGAGTGGTTGCCACTGAAGCAAATTATAGCACAGAAAGTGTACAGAATGGGAACGATGCTCCTTTGGATAGCCCAGTCTCTGGACAGATTATTTCTCCTGAGACAGCCTCCCCAACTGATGACAAGTTGTCATCACTTGCAAACCTGATCCCTGAACTAGAAAAGTTGCTTAGATTAATTCTTACCCCGATAGAGGATCGAATTGCCAAGCTCTCTGATCGATTAAATCATTTTGAGCAGGCAATGCTAGATAACTTTTATTCCACAAAATCTTTGATTAAAACTAATGCTAGGGTGGATGTAAGTACTAAGCACCAGGGCAATACTAACTACGCTACCCAAGATAAGGGAAGAAGGCCACAAACTAACCCCCCATTACCATCTAAGTCAAGTAACGCTATTGTAAATACAACTTCCAAACCTACTGAATTGGTACATCCAGGCCCTGCTCTAAATCCTCCTAACACTACAAACCCAGCTCAGTCTGTGGTGCTTCAATCAACATCAGTACAAATTCCATCTCCTGTTGTTGGTTTAGGGGCTAATGTATGTCCCCCAGCGGGTAAAGTTTCAGTACCTACAAAAGCACCCAATAAGCAGCTAGTTCCAAACAATCCTGTTGTTGGTAAAGGGGCTAATGTATGTCCTCCAGCGGGTAAAGTTTTAGTACCAACCCAACCAATTAATAATCAGTTGGTGTCAAACAAACCTGCACTCCGCCCTGTTCCTATAGTTTCCAAATCGATCCCACCACCCTTGACAAAGCCACCACATAGAAAACCCCCAGTGAATCTTACCCCTGATTCCTTCCCCTACGTAGCAGTCCTTATAAATGTTCCACCGTTATCTACAGGACAGAGAGAAACCTTCAAGATGCTTAAAAACAAGATCATGCACTGGTTAAGGGAGAACCGACCTCTCCCAGGAGACATCGATGGGTTAATCATAGGGGTAAGGAGAATAGATTGGATAGGGTATACACCAAAAAGTCTGGGTGGGGATTGTATTGTGGTTAACTTCCAAGACCCAAGGGTGGCTGGATGGATAACTAGACAAGGATGGGGTACAAACAAGGGAGGTATTGGAATTGTAGATCTTACCTTTTTTTACCCCCGCCCAACCAGTGTATTGACTAGCCTGCTCAATGAACCCATAAATCCCCCCACCGTACCATGGCCAATCATTTCCACACCAGCTCCACCTCTTGTTCAAAACTATACTACATGTATGAATTATAACCCTCATGTCGGATGGCAGGATCCGGGATGGGGATGTTGACAAACTATCAAAGAGTTGTGTAGTAGTAGTGGAGGGAGCATCAATGAGTTTAAGGGGACTTGTGAAGATCATGATGTTATTGCTGGTACAACCTTAATTGTCAGTTCCACTGGGAAGGGGAGTTCTGTTGTAGAGGGAGGAGGTGGGATAGAAAATATAAATGCCAGTGCTGTGAAACTACCCACACCAACAGTAAACATGGTAGTTGATATCACTGATGATCCTGTGATGGTCGCTAATAACATTGAAAGCCCAATGATTTCCCAAGTGTGTTTCAACAATAGCAATTCCGGTGGGATTGAGCCTAGCTTTGGTACGCTTCTATCCTGTAATGTTGCAGGGTTGGGTAGTAATCTTGGGTGGAATATATCAGTGGGTTTGATGTTTGTTGTTTCCAAGAAACCTGGGCTTGTGACCCCCTCTTTCTTTGTGGTTATTTAAACTTCTCTATACCAGCATCCAAAGGTGGAAGGGGTCGGCCTATGGGAGGCCTTACTGTATGGATAAAACAGGACTTGGAAATTACTATTAAAATGTTGGACTTGGGAACTAGCGATTTACAACTGTTAAGAATCTCAACAGAAAAGGGGTTGTTAATGGATTTGTATAACGTCTATGCAAGAGGCAGTAACACAACCAACTCTCCCACTCTAGAGGTGCTGTCTGCCTCTTTAGAAACTAAGTCCCAAGATAGTAGGGTAATAGTAGCCGGGGATCTTAACAGGACTTTTGAACCTCTAGACTGTACAAATGATCCCTTAGGGAAGGATGAGGACAATCTTTGGGGAGTACCACCTTTATGTTTAAACCCCGTCCCACGGTGGACTATTATTAAATGCTATTTGTATGGAACACGGTCTAAGAGCCCTGAATGGGAGAACCCTAGGGGACAAGGAGGGCAGTTGCACTTTTGACAACGGCAACAGCAGGAGTAGAATTGATTATATAATATGCAGTCTCCAGCTGTGGCAGGGGGTTATTGATATGGCTATTAAGCCTAGAATAGAAAGTGATCATAACCCCCTTTGTGTGACCCATAGGTGGTGGAATGTCGGATTAGGAAATTTGCATCTAAGGAACGACCAGATCCCAGTCATGAGCAATGATGAACGTAGGTTAAAATGGCCAAGGGTATTGGCTAACGAGGAAACAATGACCTATATCAACCATGAGGTGGATAACGCAATTTCCGCCATGGAGGCGGTAGATTTCACAGCTCCCAGGGCTAGGGATATCACAGACATCCATAATAAGTTATTTTCCCTCCTTAAACCATGTTTTCTGACTAAGATCAAGAAAGGGAGGAAAACTCAGGATGTTGGCAGGTGGTTTAATCGCCAATGCAGATCCGCACGATTGGAATTGGGACAAGCTATTAGAAACAGGGACAGTGTTGCAATTAGAGAGACAAGGAAATTGTATAAATTGGCCATTTCCCAAGCCAAGAGGAAATGGGATGAAGACCACTGGGCCGAGTTAAAAGAGGCATCTAGTAACAAGGATTCTAGGATCTTTTGGAAAATTATTAAGTGGGGTAGAGGAGGTAGCCCCGCAAAGCCTGATAACAATGTAGCTGAAGAAGCCTGGGTTGAGTACTTCAGACCACAATATGCCGAAGTCATGCACCCCGGGGCAGGGGAGGGCATAATGCCAGTCTATGCTATTGACAATTTGTTCTCCCCCAAAGAAGTAGAAAATGCGATTAGCTCTGTGAAATGCGGGAGAGCACCAGGGTTAGACGGGATACCCCCGGATATCTTCAAGTATGATATGATGAGATGGGTGAGGTATATGCTCTGGCCAAGGGGGAGG
Source organism: Lissotriton vulgaris (assembly GCF_964263255.1). Classification (NCBI taxonomy): domain Eukaryota; kingdom Metazoa; phylum Chordata; class Amphibia; order Caudata; family Salamandridae; genus Lissotriton; species Lissotriton vulgaris. The sequence continues at coordinate 691,664,173 of NC_141694.1, forward strand.
TGGTTCCCGAGCTATGGAAAGGAGCAATTATTATTCCCATTCACAAGAAGGGAGACCGTTCACTCCCTGCCAACTACAGGCCCATAAGCTTAATAGCAACCATGCAAAAAGTAGTGGGGAGAATGGTTACAAATCGGCTTATGGACTGGGTGGACGACAACAACGCTCTTTCCCCATATCAGGCCGGATTCAGGCGAGCAACCAGTACTATTGACCAGGTTTTCCGCTTTACCATACTGCGGTGGAAGACGGTTTTACTTGGAAGGGGCTGCCTGTATGTCGCGTTTGTCGACCTACGGGCGGCATTTGATTTGGTCCCCAGGTTTAAGTTATGGTTGGTCTTGCAAAAGCTGGGGATTCCTGCTGAATTGCTCACCCTAATCATGCGTCTACATGAATCCAATTTCGCAAGAGTCCAGTGGGGTGGGAATGGCGAGTCAACTTCGGACTTCCCCGTGGAAAGGGGGGTCCGACAAGGCTGTGCCATGGCACCCTTACTCTTCTCATTATTTATCAATGGGATTGTCGAGCGAATGTTGAAAGCAAGCGTAGACGCTCCATCGGTAGCGGACGTCAGGGTCCCGATCCTGATGTTCGCTGACGACACCCTGATCTTGTCAAAAACCCCTGCTGGGCTACAACGCGCATTAAATGTTTTCGATATTTTTTGCAAAGAGCACGGCCTAGAAGTAAATGTGGGGAAGACGAAACTAATGGCCTTCTCCCCACGCCGTAAAATTTACCCTAAGGTAACCCTGAATAATAGCAAGTTAGAGACTGTCAATGAGTTCACATATTTAGGGGTAAAGATAGCAGAGGGCCCTGGCTGGCCACATCATCTGGAAAAAACGGCCCTAAAACACCAACAGCTTTCAGGTGCATTGCGGGGAGAACATCGAAAATCTAAGACGAAACCGATTAAACCCGCCCTTATAGTGTATGACGCAAAGGTCTTAGGTGCCACCTTATACGGTGCGGAGTTATGGGCTTGGGATAATCTTTCGGCCCTACAGACATCTGAGAACAAGTTTCTCAGAGGGATTACAGGCCTCCCACAGAGCACCCCCCTAATACCATTGTTCCTGGAGTTGGGTAGACGTCCAATTAGCGATAGAGCGCGATTGCGCCCTGTTCTCTACTGGAGACGTCTTTGGACAACTCCTGAGATTAGACAATATGCTGATGGTTTCCTTTCGATAATCAAGGAAGACAACTTCCACAAGATAAAATGGCTTAAAAATCTAAGGGCCATGTTAATTAACCTTGGGTTTTCCAATCTTTGGACCAACCCAGTGGAAGAAGTCTTCCCAAGCAAGGAAGCCCTCAAATTACAATATTGGGACTGGGTGGGCGGCAATCTGCTGAGAGGTGTTAGGTCTGACTCTATGGCGGGTCGCTTTCTGGAGACAAAAATCTGTCCTATCTTAGAAAATTACTGGGACACTATTACGGTCCCAATGGATAGGAAGCTAGTCTTCCAGCTAAGATCTGGTTCTATTCCCCTAAAAAAACTAACGGCAGGTTGGCAGAGGTCGACTAATAGGTCATGCCCAGTATGTGAAACAGCCGTGGAGAGTGTAGGCCACTTTCTATTTGTATGTAAAGCCTACTCATCACCTAGGAGAGTATGGCTTACACCTGTATGTAAAAACCTTGGGACACGTGATAGCGCAGTGGCATTAAGAATTTTGTGTACATCAACCCAGGAGTCGATAGTTATTGGGGTAGCTAAATACTTGGGGTGGGCCTGGGCAATTAGGCGGCGATCTTTGGGGGGGTCCAGTTAATCAGGTTTTTTTTTAATTGTCTAAAAAATCCAAAACTAATTTGTTATATGTAAATTTTTCCACGTCGATATTGTATGAGCTTGCACAGAATGTTTATATGAATTTGTACCTGTTAAATGATATGTTTTTTTATTCTGTAATGTTCAATTTTATGCTGTGCTTTTATGAGAAATAATCTCGAATAAAGCTTGTACAACCAGAAAACACACATCACTATCCGTGAATATTACATGTAACACATTTAGAATTTGGACAAGAGCGTCTGTGCACTGTCAATCACTTGGCCAAAGAGGCATGAAAGAGGTGAAATAGAATCATAAATTCAAAACTGTTCCTTACAGGGGCCCCCAAAATATGCTTGGCCCTTGTCTCCCACTTTCCTTAGGATGTCCCTAGTGCCGCCATCTGCGAAGATGATGGCCCCAATTACCACGTGTGCTAGCACGTCTAGGCCCTTGGAAAAGACATTTTGTGCACAAAGTTCCACAAAAAAGCAAATTATAGGAAAGCTTCAGAATGTTTAAACTCAAGTGTTTCTGGGGTTATATGAAATGCTACAGGCACTGTACATCAGTTCTCTTTGTATTACAAGTCTGCTCACATCACATTCTCTCAATGTGAAATATTACCTTAGGGAAAGAGCATCATGATGCAGAAACTAACCCTACATCTACAGATGTACTTCATTCACAAATCTCTTAGTAAGAATCTATACCATTACATCGCAAGCATTTACAACGCATGCTAATACTGCGTTGTTACATTGCAGTACATTACAACGACATGCTCTAGATGGCGCGCTGGAGTAGTATAATTTACTATTCCAACTCCAGTGTTTGCAACAGTAGGGAAGGTGTTGGAATAGTAAATTACACTATTCCTTAGTTTAGAGCGCCATCTAGAGCAAGTCGTTGTAATGACCTGCATTGTAATGTACTGCGATGTAACAGCGTAGTCGTTTTAACAACCGCGATGTGATGACCGATTTATTACGGTTGTTTTGCCTTAGAAATTAAAGGTTGATGAATTCTGCATCACCCAAAATTCACAGAATTCAGAGTTAGTTGAACCCTCAAAGCCTTTTTCAAATGTGAGCTTGAGGTTTGTGGGTGTGTAACATGGGGAGTGGGTAGTCTGGCATTTATTTTAATATGTGTTACACTACTCTAAAATGTAAGAAACATTGGTAGTATTCAGAAGTTACACACTCTATTGATTGCACTAACTTCTTCTTTTGTAGACTGCCTAATGTCAAAATAGCAAATATTCTCACTTCATATCATCAAGAATGATACAACCAAATGAGCAGCGTAACAAGGCCTAAATTATAATCAAAAGCATGTTTTAAAAAAAAGTATTTATCATTCAGATGGGAGGTAATACTTTCCATCTCCAATGTTATTTACCAGAAAACTCACAAGAAATAAGTTGAATGACTTGGGCACTCCTGCAGGGAGTAACAGAATGTAAATAATGTTAGCCCCGCACAGTGTCTTAGAATCCTGAACTCAAGTGGGTGGTAATGATGGAACACAACACTGCCTGGCTTCCTTAAATTTGAAATACACTTCAGCTATTTTTCTCAGCAGCTGGCATTAATGATGACAATCAATACCGTAGAGCTGCTGGGACAGTTTCAAGTTAATGTCCATCAATTTGACTTCTAATTCAGGCCCTACATAGTTGTCCTTTGATCTTCAGCGATAGGCAGTTCCAGAGACAACAGGACCGCCCGGTTCTGATTGCTGTCTCAATAAAATAATCTGCTCTTGACGATGTTACAAATGACATAGTTTTATATTTTAAGAGTGTTTCCCACTTTCTCATTAGAACTTTGAGCAAGACAATATAGAGGCATTTAATTAAATATTGGAGGTTTCAAATCAAAATGTACCCGATTTGTTGGCGGTGGGGCAAAGGGGAAGGGGGTGGACCGAGTTGACCGGGGGGCCCCCTTCATGTACTTTGCAGGGGGGCCCCCTCAAGTTTTGTTACGCCACTGTTACTTTCACAGCTTTCAATTGTTATGAACCAGGAATTTCCATATTGTGCGTAAACATTATATTCTTGTTATTAAAAGTACCAAATCTATTTCTGCACAGACTTCTTTCCCTGTCTAAATGGGACATTTTATAACCAATGCACTTTCTCATCTTTAAACAAAAAGGGGCATCTTACTTCTGGGTAAAATCACAGCTCTAACTGTGTTATGTTAACATTTCAAACTTCTGAATCATACACATTTAATCCTGTTGCCAAAGGTATATTCTCACCCCCAGAACATACTAAATACTCCAGTGCACACTAGCAGACATTTGCAAAAAACACACACTCTGCACCTCCACTCAGCGGGTGGGGCACTGGACAAACTGCATACAAAGACTGTTATACAAATTCAATATATATACACACATATATACATTCCCACCAGGCCGCTCTTATGAGCAACACAATCAATATTCTTTACCTACTAGGCGCTATGCATTTACCTACCCTCGCATGATCAGTACTCTCCACTAGGGATCCACTAGCAAAGTCACTAATCAGTATGCCAATCAGAGACCCCCCAACTCAATATTTATTTAAATAGAAAACGTTTATACTATGACATGGACCAACAGTGAAACAAAAAAAATCAACAAAAAAAATGGACACAACAGACAACCAATAAATCTCTTTTTCTTTTTGCCTTTAAACTGCACACAAATCAATCACTGATTCTGAATACAATTCAAACAATAGGAGTAACATGTACTTAAACTATTGCATCTGAAACACTCACTAACATATTTAGTAAAATAATTTTTCTCAAAACAATCCTTCTTTTCTCAGAGGAGGCCATTTTAAAGTGTAATTCTCTATGTCCAAATGCAATAACCTGTTGAAAGTTATTCATAATTTTGTTCCTAATACTAAATCACATGCGTTCTGAACAACTGCATTATACTTTAGTCTAAACCAGCAGCAGTTTGCACTCATAATTATGCAGACTCGCTCCAAATTCACAATTCACATGGCTCCAACTGTGTATCTCTGCCTGTCTGTGCCAAGAGCTGAGCCTCCTAGCCCCCACTTCACAATCTGCTGCCTGTCTCTTCTCTTTCTCTCTGTGCTCTGTGAACCCATTGGAATGCTCTTATCACACCAAGGTCACATCTGCTCTGCTCTGCCTCCATTCTCCCAGAAGTTGCCCTGCTTTGCAAGCATCTATATTTCCATTCTACATATGCTTCCACACTAGCCCTGCTCACATTCTCTCTTTTCTATTTAACCCTTCCAGAACGGAACAGAATTCACACACTGTTATTCTAAACCTTCCCAGCCCAGAGCTCTGCAACTTTTTTTTTATCGTGGTTTGAAACACATCCACTCAACTGTTCATGATTAAAACTGACTAAACAACTCCTGCTCTACCCCCTTCTTGAGGCCCGCTTTAGCAGGGCCGTTCAGGAATGCATTTCACTCTCACAGTCTTCCAAGAGCTAAGAATTCTGGGCTGCTAGCCAGCCTTCTTTTCAACGTGCAAGCATTACACATCTTCCCAGTTGGAGAAGCTTTCCAAGCAGTTATTTCTCCATCTGTTGTACTCACTCTTAACCCCTCCCACCTTACAGACCTCAAGGCCAAAATCTGCCTCACGCTTCGTGCTCCTCAGCCCCCCTCTTTCTCCTTGGTCCGGAGCTGTCAAAGACAATAAGCCTTCCTAACTCTTTCTAACATGCAATAATTAACCCTATTTTAACAAATACATTTCTCTTTTTCCCTCCTTTTTTCCTTTTCCATAGAGCACAGCCCTGCATGCACTTTTAAACTACATGAAAAATACACGGCAACACATTCTAATGATCTGTGCATTCCCTTTTTTTTCACTTCTCATTCTTTTCTATTCTAAGAGCCAGGCATAACCATCTCAGGTAGCTCACAAGGACCAGACAATCTAACTCATGCAACAAGACGCACTCACTTCATTCAAACAAACATTTACACAAACAAAAGGCAACCCACAGACTGCTCTCAAACCAAACCAATTATAACCAAATCAAACTTATTACATGAAATACATACCCCATCCTCTTAATCACTGCTCACATTAGCTCACTGAGCCATTACAAGCAAATTTAAATGGGAACACCCTGAAAATTCCAAATGTACACATTTTGTCTTCTTTTAAAACTAAACTTTTGATCTGTCCATATTCTGGGCTATCATAAGTCCTCTCATCTGTCTTTGCTGAACCTCTTTCTGCCACAACCTTAGGGAATTAAACATGCTCTGACAGCTGTGCCTAGCAAACAATCTCTCCTGCAAGTAATCTATCTTAGCTGCATCAAAAATATTAAACAAAATCGGGATAAATCCATATTCACATACATCTCAAATATTAAGAGTCTTCTACAGGAGCGGGTTGGCTCTCAGCCAATCTGACATCAGTTAAACTGCAGCAACACCCAAAACATTGCAACTTACTGAAACGCGGCATCTTGCACACTCAATCAAACACCACCAAACTCACCCAATAAGACACCGCCAAAGAACCCACACATACCCAGACACAAAAGAACCAAGCAACTATCTCCACACACAACCACTTACATTCGCCCACGCACATACATCCTATGCATGAAGTCCCTGCCAAACACGTGTTACCAACAATGGGACAAAGCCCGTCGACCAAGTCCTGGGGAACCTGGACCCTACCGCAGACCGATCAGTACACTAACTGTTCTGAGGTTGGAGGACACATCCGCCACCCGGGCGGCACTACAGATTGCTGCGCACTTTACCACGGGAGACCCAGGACCCGCTCCCAACTAACCACACACACTAGGGGTTCGGGTGAGTCCCTGAATCTGCCCGCAATGAGCCACGCCTCCACCGCAGTACCACCCGGTCGGATGACCACAAACAAACGTCCACCCAACCTCCGCCAAGTCTGTCAGAGCACCACTCGCACTCTGAGTTCCCTGCAGCACACTAGCCCCAGGAGCACACCGGCTCTTCCAACCACTAGAGACACACCGGTCTCGGAGACATACCGGTATCTTGGACCGTCCCAGCTCCCTCAATCAACAGTCGGACCACTCACCTTCTATACGCGGTACCGACTTCTACCGTTCTCCACCGCCGGCTGCTGGGACCAACACGGTCAGCTCCAAAGTTCCGCCTTCCGAACCCCGGTGCAGGATCATGAGCCGGGACCTCTCCTGATCAGCAGTGTGAGGCAGCGCTGCAAGAACCAAGCTCGGCATCAAAGTGGGTACCCAGACCCACCGTGCCGACCAGAGGGTCCCCGGCCTTCTGCTACCCACTTACGGGTGAGAAAGATCCTTATCGCGGGGTCCCTGTTCAGGCGCCATCTGATAAGGGTGGCTCAAATCCACCTGAGCGACTTACCTCACTCATCTAACATTCTCATATAATAAGCCAGCCGGACAGTGGAGAAGAATTAGTAATATATTTATTTGGCCATAAGATTCATCTGCAGATGGGTCCCGTCAGGTCTACACCCCAGGGAGTGCGCCAAGAGGACTGCCCCATCTCAACATGACAGTACATTATATCACACTACATTAACATTGGACACGTCTATCATGGAAAATTATAGAACTAGCGAAATGGTGAACAATGAACTCATACATGAGGCATCTGCACCTGCGAAGGCAACACTGTTATCTCCCCTCAAGGCCACGGAGTCGAGGCTCTGCTTCTCCAGGGCATGGAAACATTTCTGCCAAACTAACTCAAGGCAAGAAATGCTGAAACCAGGGATTTTCTGCTTATATGGGAGGGGGGGAAACATGAGGGGGTAGAGCTGCAGAGCAAGTGTCAGCATCAGAAGTCTCTCTGCCATTGACAAGCTTCTCTCTCTTATAGGAAAGTATACAGAAATATCAATAATAGGAACCTAACCAAGGGAAAGCAATGTACCACAACAGGTTTTCTAACTTAGAAGGCAATAATAAGACAAAAGCTTACACATTACAGAAACAATTCTATCCAACTGAAGCTTGCACATTACAAAAATAGCTCAGTGGGTTGCAGCACATGAATAATAGGCTGTAACTGCATATTGGTTAGATACATTAGGCTAACATATTCACGACATCATTAGAACATTCTGCGACAGGAAAATTACAATCTATCAAGTCACATTTGTCTGAACCTCCCTTGTTGTCATCGTGTTGTGGCACTCAGTGGGGGGGATCTTAAGGGCACAACAGACGTGAACTAAACAAGCATTGGCATAGCCAATAGATCTCGCTTTTGGGACCTTATAAGTATTTAGTTATGCTGCACAATAACCTTGGTACAACAACATCAACAGTTGCATGGCTACAAAAAGCCTTTCCAGTCCTGGATTCAAAAGCAGGACCAAATGTATAAACCAATGCATTCGTATCATCAAAGGCACAAAGACATCTAGTCGATACAAGAAAACCATAATTGCATCCTTATTACATTGATTTAGTATACAGCCAAAGTGTAGTCCGAACTCAACGACTTGCTGGGGGCCCAAACTGTTGATCAGATCTCAATCTTTGCAGAACTAACACTTTGTACCAGTGTGTTAGACATCGGGTAAAGACTGCAAAAATGCCGATTTACTGTTACTTGTGCTCATAAACACAAGAGTCCCAATCGCACAGACCCCTGCACCAGCCGTTTTAGGAGAGCATCTTTGTGACTTTTAGCACGATAACGTTCTGCTACAGGGGACTAACAGAAAATAAAAGAGAATATAATACACTGAGATGAAACATGATTTCTTGTGCACATGCAGCAAACAAACCTTTAATGCACATGCAGCAAACCAGCCTTTAATGCACACACTCGACAGCTGTACCGGAATCTCTTGGAAATATTGCTGTCATTCAGTAGCACAGCCACATGCTACATGCTGAAAGCTTTTTCTGTTAAGATTCGCCTTTTTATTTAACTTTGATATTCATTCAAATAGACAAATGCATCTTTATATTAGGGATTACGAATGTCTGAATTTTTATTAAAAAATAAGGACAGGGCTGGAACTATGCAAGTGCTATGAATTAAAAATGGACCAAGGAAGGGCAACAGTTTTGAAAATGTTAATTTACTTGCACCTTTTTCCTAATAAGTAGAGAGCGGAATGCTAACCACCTATTTCATTTTCGAAGCCAATTACTACATAGAATCATTCTCTAATCGTAAGCAAGGGCCATCAGAAACGGAGTTACCTTTCGGGTAAGGTCGGGAATTGAGACAAGGACGTGATTTTCACTAGCCAATGTATTTCTAGGCGCACGATCTCCCTTCCAACGCAATTAGCATTTAAAATCCGAGCAGAGCACCCACCCACCTGGAAAAGCTCCCCCTCACACCATTGGGTGGAGCCTTTTCACACTAGATGTGGCCCCTAATTCTCAGCCCTACTGCTATCACATAACCAAGCACAACAAGCATGGATTATTTGTACTTCATTTAAACACGTTTATTTATTATTTATTCATTTATGAAACTTATAAAGCGCACAAATGCCCAAGGGCGCCTCGGCGCTAGTAACAGTATACTAAGACTCTAGAAGGCGAGCAGCGGGGAGTTATTGATTGAATAACCATGTTTTGATTTTTCTGCGAAAAATCATCAAGGATTCGGAGGATCGCATCTCCAGGTCCAATGAGTTCCATAGTTTTGTGGTAGACACCATGAAACGTCTGACACCCCAGGAAGCCGTTCTGGTTCTAGGCACGGACATCAAGAAGGCATTGGCAGACCGTAGTGGTCTATTGGGGACATGAAATGATAGGGCATTTAAAACAAAGCGAGGTCCTTGGTTGCGGGTTGCTTTATAAGCAATGCACAAAGCCTTGAACTTTATTCTGTTTTTCACAGTAAGCCAATGGTAACTTATGTGCGATAGGCATGAACTTAGGAGTTGCCGAGAGCATTCTGGCAGCCGCATTCTGCACCGATTGCTCCCACAGAGCTACAAGTAAAAGCTCATGAAACGGGGTTATAAATTAAATGAACACTTTCGAAACATTGACTAAAAAGATAAGCCCATATTGACAGGAATGATTGGAGTGACGCTTGAAATGGGGTCACCCTCACCACTGCTTCTGCTATAGAGAGCTTCCTCTAACCTGAAGGGCCCAGCCTGATCTAGAGTGCTTGCAGATTCCATATCAAGCATTGTTTAAACTTTTTCAACCCCTTCTGCAGTCTCACTGGACCGTTTAGCCCCCTGGAGACTTCTGAAGCTCCCGCCTGTCTTTTCGATTCTAGCTGCCCAGTATGCCTCTCATTGGGTTCTTCACTTCCATTTAAAAATTGTGAAGGAATTTCATACTGGAAAGTATTGCACGCCTTAAAGTATGTAATTACATCTTCAAACAGGGGGCACTCTCAATTTCTTGCTTAGTCCCTGGGGTTTCACTAATCACACACATTTATTTTGCTAGTTCAATTAAAATATTTGAATAAGGCAGTTAAATATATTAAGGGATTTCATGTTTCATACTGTGATATCAGGCTGCGCAAATTTCAGATATTTAATTTATGCCATTAAACTGATATAGCTACTTTATTCTACTTGGAATAAAGTGTCACTCAACCTGATTCTCATAAGCCAGCGAAATGTCAAACATAAGCACACTGAAAATATGGCAATGTGAACAAAAGCAAAAAAAAAGAGAACTTACAGCTACGGGTCGGCCTCATGTCACCCTCCCTCCTTCCCCATCCGTTGAAAGGCTTCAGCTGAAGTGTAAGGCATGAGTCTCCTGTGCTGTGAAACTAAGGGCAGGGCTGACAGCTAAACAAGCCTTCTTGCCAGGGTGCCTGATTCCGAGAAAGAAACGTAAATGTGCACAGCTGGTCAATCTGCACACGTAAAGGGTGCCTGGAAGACCATATTGGCTTTAATGGATGGACTCACGTGAATATTCCTGATACACGTTTATTATTTTTGAGAGGTAGTGCAAGGGAGCTACCAACTATGATGTAAAGTGTGTGCTTTTAAAAGACAACGACCCAAAAAATTGCTTCCTGATGCCACCCATTTATTCTTTGTGAGGGGTATTGTAAGGGAGCTACTAGCTAAGCAGTGTGCTTTTAAGACAGTTATGAAAAAACTGCACTACTTACAGTCTGCAAAAAAATCTATATTTTGGAAACACATTTTATTATTGTGTCCAGTCCCAAAAATCTAAATACCTTGTGTTTCCTCAGTAGATTTAATTTGTAAAAGTATATCAATAGATAAGGAAATCTGTGTGGTACTTAGCATTGTTATCTCAAATTCTGCTGTGAATTTCTGTGGCTATACTGAATAAGCAGCTACCTACATCATTATCATATGAAATCTCTTTTTAATGTTGTGAGAAACGGGATCCCCGGCTGGCCAAGGCTCGCGCCAAAGTCAGTCAGAGATCACCATTCCCAAGTCAGGACAAGGGAGTTACAAGCCAAGGTAACCCCTGCTCACCCTCTAGGTAACGTGACGCGAGCAGCAAGGCTAATCTCGGAGTCGATGTGTAAAGCGTTTGCGCGCGCACCCAGCAACAACACCCAAGGCCCACCACAAAGGAAACTCCACGCAAGGTTATATAAAAAATAGCCTTTGTATTATAGCAAAACACATTAGATAAAAACACACACTTTACAATGTGCCATTATGCACGGGCAGAAATTTACAGGGGATTATTTACAGGACAGGGCCCCTGGACCACTGTCAGGGATATGCCCCATTTAGAATTAGCACTTGTTGTAATTAGCACTTTGTAGGAATAATAATACTTGTAGGTATAACACTTACAGGCACATGCATCAAGCGTTTGCGAATTCGCAAATGATGCGAATCGCAATTTCAGAGCAATTGCGATCGCAATTGCCAGTGTAGAAATGCATCATCCAAATATTTGCGAAAATCGCAAATTATTCGCAAAAAAAAAGAAATCGCAAAAAAATTCTGAGAATACAAGTGTGATTCCTTAACTGCGAATCGCATTTACCGAATCGCAAATAAGGAATCGCAATTGATATGCATAAAAAATCGCTAATTGCGATTTTCACAAAAATCGCAATTTTGCACTTGCAAATTAAGAAGGGACACAACCAGGTGGTAAAAATAAAAACTAACCTGAAACACCTGCAAACCAACTGAAAATGTATAAAACACACCCACACAAGGCCCCAGAGCTCAAAATGGCTGGTCTGTACCTGATGGCGAGGAGGATGCGGCTGCTAGGTGCTCGACAGAGAAGGAGGCGAATCAATGAACGCATATTCAGAGTGCGCATAACTTTGCTTGGGCAGCAGGATGACGAAATATACGATAAGTATAGGCTGAATGAACAAATGATACTTGATCTAATTAATGAATTGGACCCCATTCTTCAACGACAGACACATAGGGCCCAAGCCATCCCAACGCACGTACAAATATTATGTTGCCTACACCTACTGGCATCAGGCAGTTTTCAGGGAGTAATTGCAGTAGCCGGAGGTGTCTCACAAAGTGCATTATCAAGAATGTGGAAAGCGTTCCTTGATGCCATGATGTCCCGGATACATGAACATATACGTTTTCCTACCTCAGCCCATGACCTAGCTAAGACTAAGCAGGAATTTTATCAAATAGCTGGCTTCCCACAAGTAATTGGTTGTATAGATTGCACCCATGTTGCAATATGCCCCCAGCAACACAGAAATATTTGTATAGAAATAGGAAATGCTACCATTCCCTCAATATTCAGGTTGTGTGTAATGCCAAAACCATCATAACAGACATTGTTGCGCAATTTCCTGGCAGTGCACATGATTCATTCATCTTCAGGCAAAGTGGCATGCAGACCCGACTTGCAAGGGGAGAGTTTGGAGAGGGACATTTGCTAGGTAAATATGTGCTACACAGCATTACAAACTTGTCACAAATGCATATCTGAAACATATAGTTGACATATCTTCTTTTCTCACATGCAGGCGACAGCGCATACGCCTTGCGCAATTACCTCATGACACCTTATCTCAATCCTGCAACAGCCGCCCAAAGAAGATACAATGCAGCGCATATCTCAACAAGGAATGTGATAGAGAGAACATTTGGGCTACTAAAGAGCAGATTCAGACGCCTACATAAGACAGGAGGAGCAATGAAGTACAACCCAGAGCAATGCTGCAAAATTGTGGCAGCATGTGCCATGCTGCACAACATAGCGACAAAGGGAGGCCTGGAAATTGACCTTTCGGACAGTGACTCTGAGGATGAAAACCAGCCAATCCTTCACCAACGTGTCCAACAAGGATCTGACGCAGCAGAATGACGCAGACGCAGAATGGAGATCACACAAAATTACGTTTAAGGTGAGTAATGATGACACGAAGACAGTATGGTTTGCAAAGTAATTTTTAATAAAACAGAGGCGCACTTTAAAAGTGACTTTGGGCACACTTTTGTTGCCAATAACATTTACTATTTCTTAAAAAATTAAAATACTTGTCAGTCAGTGATGAGATCACAATGTGATAATGGTTCATTCACCATCTCAACAGGATTTGTGCACGGGAGCCTAGCGTTTCTTGCCCCGAACACCGAGACGCCTCTCGGCAGCAGCATCTTCTTGCCCTAGGCTGGGTCTGGATGTGATGGCACAGCGTTTGGACCGTCTAGCCTCATTAACAATTGGCATTGGTGTATTGATCATGCCTGAGGCACCCTCACTGATTACATTTGGTGCAGGAATGTTTACACCACTTGTAGATGCAGTCACCATCTCCACTGCGTTTGTGACTTGCTGTAATCCTGTAGCAACATCAGTATTATCATTGGACATTTCGGTCTGCATTGTTGATATTCTACGTGACAACATAGCTGTTGCTGTGGCCAGTGTGTTATTGAACGCCACTTGCATTTTCAGTTGCTGCATGAGTTCTTGATGCTGTGCATTGTGTGCATTGTGTGCATTTTGACCCTCCTGCATGACTCTTGTCATTTCCTGGAGGCTAGTGGCAAGCACAGCTAGGTAACCTGACATTTTGGCAATTTCGCCCTTGATCAATCTTGTGTTTTTTGCCTGCAGGCGATGTGACCGAAGCATCTGTCCCTCCAAGCCACCCCAGACCTCATTCAACTGTTCCACCTGCTGTGGCCTTCGTGCTCTGCGTCGTCTCCTTGTCAACCTTGAATTGGCTCTCCGGTTGAAGGATGATCTACTTGTGGCGGTAGTACTTCGTGGGTTGCTGACATGAGGTGCTGCATCAGCCTCATCGTCTGTGTGATAGGGTACCAGACTTTGGACAGGTGTCCTACGTGATTGTGGGACACGTGATTGGATGCTTTTCGAAGCTGGTGTGTTTTCAGGTTCAGAGGCGCTGCTGAGCTGGATGTCCTGGACATCATTTTCACCGGCCTCACCATGTTCTGCATCTGTGAGGTTAAACAGTGCAGAACAGCATTAATGTATGCTTTTTAGGTTATGTGACTGTTCTAACATGAATAAACATTAATACTTTGGCACAGTTACTAAACTTTTGGAATTGGTTTAAATAATATGTGTGTCTGTGACTGGAACTGCTTGACCAAACTACATCTCCCATGATGCACTTGCTATACTATTGAAAGTGATGTTAATGTTTCACTGCTTGCCTGTGCGCTATGCAGAGCTACCATTCACACAGCAGTGATAGGGACAATGTACACATGCATTCCTCTTACCTTGGGACGTGTGTGCTGCTCCGGAGGCATCCAGATTCGTCACACCGACAACAGCTTCTTTCTGGATTGTGCTCTCAATTAAATCCTCCATGGGAGTGTTTCCGGTGTGTGGTGGTGTCCCTCCTCCAGGTAGTAGTGCAGCCTTCAAGCGGTCTGCGATGCACGCCTTGGCTCTACTGCGCAAATTGTACCACCTTTTTTTCAGTTCGTCGGTGGTACGATGAGTGACCCCAATTGCGTTCACTCTGCTTTGTATCATGAGCCATATTCTCCTTTTCTCCTGCTCAGGCACCTTGAGAGAAGCCTTCCCAAACAGCTTCTCATTGTTGTGTACAACTCCCTCAATCAGGGCTTCAATTTCTGTTTCAGAAAACTTAAGTTTTCCTTTTCTGCCACTTTGAGAGTCCTCAACAGTTTCTGCCGGCTCCATTTTGTGTACCTTACAGGTTTTCTTAATCAGACACACTCCTCTCCTGCTCCCAGTACCAGCTCCCTCCTCTGTCTGTGCTCCTGGAATGAAAATGAGGCTCTCAGAGCACACTTCCTGTTTCAGAATGAGGCTTGGAGGGCACAGTTCCTGGTTCTGACATCATCAATATCCATCAACGTCGACCTCGCAATTTGCGATTTCGCAATATTTCTGCGATTTTTAGCGATTCCTTAGAAAATCTCTATTTTCTTGTTGCATCCCGTTTTGCGATTCCTTATTTGCGATTCCTTAAAAATCGCTAATAAGGAATCGCAAAACGTTTTGTTGATGCTTGTCACTGTTAGCACATAGAACCTATAATAACAGTAGCATCAAACTAGTACATGTAGCACACAACCAGTAATTACTGGTAAAGGGTAAGTACCTCCTACGCAATCCTAACCACCTTAGGAAAATCACGCAGGGACCCAGGACCTTACTAGGAGGACCTATAGAAGGAAAAACAATCACCTAAGCATATAACACATAGCAAAGGGAAAGAAGCAAAGCACATGATGCATATAAACATTCAGAGGTGTAAGTAATAACAATTGCGCAGGAATCACATTGGCAAGTAAATCATAAATTGCGCAAGGTGCACATAGGCACAATACTAGAACTGTCCCTAGGCCAACTGGCCTCTCAAGGGCTCAAATGCCCTTAGTCCAAAATGTCAGGGCAGGCTGCGCAGGCAGCCAAGAACACAAACCTAAACGTGGCAACTGCCCACTAAGTGCTGGGCAGCTGAAGACACTGATGGGGCCAACGTTGGAGCCTCGTGGGCTCAAGAACAACAATGGGGCCAAAGAACTCGTGACCCTAAGAGCCTCGTGGCCCTAAATAAACAGAATGTCACTCAAGAGCCTCGGGGCTCTAAAACAACTGTGGGGCCCTGGAGCCGCTCTGGGCTCGAAGAACAAATGGGGCGCCGTGAGCCTCTCTGGGCTCCTAAACACATGTGGCACTGAAGAGCCTCTTCTGGGCTTGTACTACAAATATGCCACCTTGCTAGGGGAGCGGTGGGGTCCCTCACGGGGGACCCGTTAACAACTGTGGCGGCTTGAGCCTCTCGGTGGCTTAACCAACAAAATGTGCCCTCGGAGCCCTTCGTGGGCTAAAAATTACCAAATGCCCCCGGAGCCTCTGTGGCTCTGAAGCAAGAATGCCCCCACGAGCCTCTGAGGCTCGTAAATCAATATAGGCCGGATGGAGCCTCTAGGGGCTCCAGTAACAACGCTGTGCCCCCTGGGAGGGAGGCGGACACCGGCAATATGTCCCGATACCCCCTTCTCCTCTAAATCACCCGCACTCACCTGCTCACTGCTCTGGTCGCGCTGGGCTGTGGAGGCGGGGTGGGCTCCCGTCCTCCTTCCAGCTTTAGGCTTCGCTTTTGGAGCCTCTCTAGCTCCCTTTCATGTCGCACTGCCCGCACACAGGGCTCTTCACTTGAGCCCCGGCCACGCTAGTCTCTCGGCTCCTATTCTTCCTGCTTCCACCGGAGCACTTCCTGGTCGCGCCTAAGGCCTGCCCACGTCGGCCACCGGCTGCCTGACTTCCTGGGCGGCTGCACGGGCCGCTGCAGTTTCTTCTCTCAGGGCAAAATGAGGGGTAGGCACCCTCGGGGGTAAAATATATGTGGGCAGCGGCCTTGACGAATCCAGCGCTCTCAAGCGGGAGGGGCCCCGGAACAGCACTCCCAAGCGCTAGGAGTATCAATAAAGTGCTTCCAGGCGCTTAGAGAACAGATAAAGCGCTCCCAGCGCTGAAGGACAAGATAAAGCGCTCTCAGCACTAGGCAAGGAATCACGGTGCTCCCCAGCACTGAAGGACTAGAGAAAGCGCTATAGGGCAAAGTTTCAGCAAACAAAAGTTGAGCAAAAGTCTTTTAGGTAGGCAGGGGGGGCAAGGCTGGGCCCAGAGCCGGCTCACTGGGCCTCCAGGCAGGGAGGCAGTCCAAGTGGCGGTCCTCCTGGCACCCAGCAGCAGCAGCAGTCACCCTCAGATAGGATCCTGGAAGAGAACCAAATGTAAGGGGACACAGCCTCTTCTTATACTGTAAAATCCTTTGTCTCAGGGTGCAGGGTGGGGGAGAAACCAGTCGCAGCTGGTTTTGGAGCACCCTTGATGTGCTCAACCACACTTTTCATTCACTAGGCAGGCTAGGGTCATTAGACGCACCACAGGGGGCAGAGCCAGCATTGTCCCGATACCCCCTTCTCCTCTAAATCACCCGCACTCACCTGCTCACTGCTCTGGTCGCGCTGGGCTGTGGAGGCGGGGTGGGCTCCCGTCCTCCTTCCAGCTTTAGGCTTCGCTTTTGGAGCCTCTCTAGCTCCCTTTCACGTCGCACTGCCCGCACACAGGGCTCTTCACTTGAGCCCCGGCCACGCTAGTCTCTCGGCTCCTATTCTTCCTGCTTCCACCGGAGCACTTCCTGGTCGCGCCTAAGGCCTGCCCACGTCGGCCACCGGCTGCCTGACTTCCTGGGCGGCTGCACGGGCCGCTGCAGTTTCTTCTCTCAGGGCAAAATGAGGGGTAGGCACCCTCGGGGGTAAAATATATGTGGGCAGCGGCCTTGACGAATCCAGCGCTCTCAAGCGGGAGGGGCCCCGGAACAGCACTCCCAAGCGCTAGGGGTATCAATAAAGTGCTTCCAGGCGCTTAGAGAACAGATAAAGCGCTCCCAGCGCTGAAGGACAAGATAAAGCGCTCTCAGCACTAGGCAAGGAATCACGGTGCTCCCCAGCACTGAAGGACTAGAGAAAGCGCTATAGGGCAAAGTTTCAGCAAACAAAAGTCGAGCAAAAGTCTTTTAGGTAGGCAGGGGGGGGCAAGGCTGGGCCCAGAGCCGGCTCACTGGGCCTCCAGGCAGGGAGGCAGTCCAAGTGGCGGTCCTCCTGGCACCCAGCAGCAGCAGCAGTCACCCTCAGATAGGATCCTGGAAGAGAACCAAATGTAAGGGGACACAGCCTCTTCTTATACTGTAAAATCCTTTGTCTCAGGGTGCAGGGTGGGGGAGAAACCAGTCGCAGCTGGTTTTGGAGCACCCTTGATGTGCTCAACCACACTTTTCATTCACTAGGCAGGCTAGGGTCATTAGACGCACCACAGGGGGCAGAGCCAGCATTGTGTGGGGAAAGCCCAGCCCTATTCAGGACCCAGGTGCACCCCTCCCTCACATCACTCATGCTAATCTCCACACTCACCACCGGGCAGACCCATCCATACTCCTGGAGCCAGCCTCACCAGCCACTTCCAGCCAATCACACGCCAGCACCCTTACTGCACACACATACCAATGTCTAGAAGTGGCACTTCCCCACTAGACACATACACGCCGCATACATCATTGCACAGCATTCAATCTCACGAGCTCGCACATACCAAACATGAGCCTGCACTCCCCACACATCAGAAATTAACATAGACACACACATTCCCCATGCATTCCTATGGGAGGGCAGGCCAGCCTCACTACATGCACGCACTTTACTCTGGGACACAGGGAAAAAGTGCGCAGAGACCAAAAATCACTAACACAGATCACATACTAAAAGCAAAAAGATTAGGGGAGAACCTGCCAGAAGGGCCAAATCCAACACAACCCCCTTCCAGCCAAAACGCAGAGCAGACCAATCACCACCATGATGGGCTTCCCTGCTTGGGGCGATAAAAGACGGACGCAGGCCCGCAAGTGCAGGGACACCCTCCTGTTCTACGCCACGGTGAACCCCTGGGGTTCCTTCTAAAACTACTGTAGGGACTAACTGGGACACCCCACTGGTACTCCCCAGTTGTCCTCAGCCAGGACCAGGCCCTAGGCCACCCAGGTGACACTGGTTCCTGCCTACCCACAGAGTGGGGGGTAGTAACCCCTGGCACATAGTAGCCATTCTCCACCCTTCCTGTCTGCAAGACAGGGTTAGACTGCCACTGGTTCTCCAGCCTAGGGTCTACAACCTCAGGCGGACCAGGAGTCTCAGGGAAGGCTCTCCTCCCCTTACCCATCCTACTCCTGTGAGGGGTACCCTCAGAACGCCATTGTCCCAACCTAGGGTTTAACCCCTCAGGTTGCACCGGGGTCAGAGGTGGGCTCTCCCACCCTCTGCACCCCTTTCCAGAGTCCTGCTCCCTCCCAACCGGGGCGGTACCTCTGGAAGAAGAACTGGTCAGGACACTGATTACAGTCGTCCCACCCTTCAGGCCAGGCTGAACCTGAACCTGGCCTCCCAACCTCCGGTCTAAAACCTTTGATGGAATAACTGCCTGGCACTCCAGGACTTCTGGGGACTCACATACTATTCCCCAATCACTCCTTGCGCTGGACTTCTGTACCCTCCCTGCCGGAGCGGTACTGCCAGATTCGAGAACCATAGAAGCTCCGCTTACGGATGCTCCAAGTCCTCTACACACTAGGAGATCTCCCTCAAGTGGACTAACAGGAAAGCCTAGGTCCCCAACCTGGTGTTCCCTAAAGAAACCATCCAGGCTCTAAAGCAGGGATTCGGGCGCCTGGGGACTCTGGGTCAAACACTCACTCCCGCTCCACTGAGACAGGTAGTAAGCCCCTACACCCTCCTCACTATACTGGGACCTAGGTGGGCTACTCTGACCCTCCTCCACCATGCCGGGCTGGAGGACACCTGACCCACTATTATTGGAATCACTCACTAATGACTCTAAAGAACCTTCCGCACTTTCCCAGCGGTCTGCTTCATCTGCAAGCGCACATGGTGTAGACAATCCACACCCTAACAGGTGTTGGTGCAATCCTGGTGAACAACAACTGAGCAGGTGCTCTTTGACAATCATTTCGAACAATTCGCCCCAATCACATTTCATGGGACCCAGTACCCAATCAGAAAGTGCCCCACAACAGTCATCCTCAAAATCTTCCCAAGACTGGTGAGACAGTTTCCTAAGGTTCCTGAATTTCAACCTTAACTCCTCTTCTGGGGAAACAGGTACCATACTTGGGGAACTGGGAGTGGGACTTACTATACTGAAATCTAAATAGCTGCCACCACTGGACTCAACCCCCCCTGGGGAATCCAGAAAATTAAAACTGTGCGCAGGGGATAGTCTACCCTCCAGAGCTACTCTCTCTCTGGTGAGGGCCCTTTTCTCCTCCTCTATCCTCTCCTGCGCTAAGACCCTCTCACTCAGTCTCTAGCTGTTGCTTCTTAACACCCAGCTGCGCCATAGCCTGTGCATGCTCTAACTTGAGTTTTTGCATGGCTAGCTGATGCTCCCTTTCTTTTATCCTATCTTCCCACTCCTCTGGGGACAGAAAAAGGGATGGGGCGCTGGTACTGACACTGGACCCAGCAAGGGACTGCCTATCTATGGGGTCCTCACTATCTGCTGGTGCCCATTCACTGTCATCTTCATCAACTTCATATTCTTCAGGGCTCCCCTCAGACTCACCACCCTCATGGCGTGCGGCCCGGGCCCTATCTTCCTCACTGCGCTCAAGATCCCATTGACCCTTTTGCCATTGGATCAGGCTGTCCCTAAGCTGGGACTCAGTATCCGACTCACTGATCTCCATGCCTCCCTCTTCAAAGAATCTGACCAGCTCTAACCTACTGTATCTAAAAAGACCACAGAGATCAAAAGCAGGCTCCATTTTGGCGGACGTTCTCAAGAAAAGTTTGACACAGGAAACCTAGGGGTCTGAGCTAGAACAGGAGTACACAATTCACAAAAATTCAGCAAACTCCCTAACTCATGAAACTCACACTCACTTGTCCAGGGCAACACACCATTCATCCACACAGGTACCAAACTCTGGGAGCAGGGCGGGGAACAAATGTACTGGACACAATTACAAAATGACACTCTTCAGGAGAAGAAATAATGGAACTTCTCCAAAAAAACAATAATCTCCAAAATGTGGTTATCTAAAAATGCAGAGTTTTGTAGTGCGGCCAGTTGCTACTGCGGTACAGCGCAAACGCAAGTCCAATCCTCACCGATTGCCACCAATGTTAGAAATGGGATCCCTGGCTGGCCAAGGCTCACGCCAAAGTCACTCAGAGATCACCATTCCCAAGTTAGGGCAAGGGAGTTACACACCAAGATAACCCCTGCTCACCCTCTAGGTAACGTGACGCGAGCAGCAAGGCTAATCTCGGAGGCGATGTATAAAGCGTTTGTGCGCGCACCCAGCAACAACACCCAAGGCCCGCCACAAAGGAAACTCCACACAAGGTTATATAAAAAATAGCCTTTGTATTATAGTAAAACACATAGATAAAAACACACACTTTACAATGTGCCAACAGGCACGGGCAGAAATTTACAGGGGATTATTTACAGGACAGGGCCACCTGGACCACTGTCAGGGATATGCACTTTTTAGAATTAGCACTTGTTGTAATTAGCACTTTGGAGGAATAATATTACTTGTAGGTATAACACTTAGCACGTAGAACCTATAATAACTGGAGCATCAAACTAGTACATGTAGCACACAACCAGTAATTACTGGTAAAGGGTAAGTACCTCCTACGCAACCCTAACGACCGTAGGAAAATCAGGCAGGGAACCAGGACCTTACTAGGAGGACCTATAGAAGGAAAAACAATCTCCTAAGCATATAACACTTAGCAAAGGGAAAGAAGCAAAACACATGATGCATAAAAACATTCAGAGGTGTAAGTAATGACAATTGCGCAGAAATCACATTGGCAAGTAAATCATAAATTGCGCAAGGTGCACATAGGCACAACACTAGAACTGTCCCTAGGCCAACTGGCGTCTCAAGGGCTCAAATTCCCTTAGTCCAAAATGTCAGGGCAGGCTGCGCAGGCAGCCAAGAACACAAACCTAAACGTGGCAACTGCCCACTAAGTGCTGGGCAGCTGAAGACACTGATGGGGCACACGTTGGAGACTCGTGGGCTCAAGAAAAACAATGGGGCCAAAACACTTGTGACCCCAAGAACCTCGTGGCTCTAAATAAACAGAATGGCACTCAAGAGCCTTGGGGCTCTAAATCAACTGTGGGGCCCTGGAGCCTCTCTGGGCTTGAAGAACAAATGGGGTGCCGTGAGCCTCTCTGGGCTCCTAAAAACATGTGGCTCTGGGCTCGTACTATAAATATGCCATCTCGCTAGGGGAGCTGTGGGGTCCCTCACGGGGGACCCGTGAACAACTGTGGCGGCTTGAGCCTCTCGGTGGCTTAACCAACAAAATGAGCCCTCGGAAGCCCTTCGTGGGCTAAAAATGAACAAATGCCCCCGGAGCCTCTGTGGCTCTGAAGCAAGAATGCCCCCACTAGCCTCTGAGGCTTGTAAATCAATATAGGCCGGATGGAGCCTCTAGGGGTTCCAGTAACAACGCCGTACCCCGGAGGTCGCTCTACTGGGAAGGAGGCGGACACCGGCAATGTGTCCCGACACCCCCTTCTCCTCTAAATCAGCCGCACTCACCGGCTCACTGCTCTGGTCACGCTGGGCTGTGAAGGCGGGGTGGGCTCCGGTCCTCCTTCCGGCTTTGGGCTTCGCTTTTGGAGCCTCTCTGGCTCCCTCTCACGTCAGACTCCTCTGCAAGCGGGCTGGGGCTCTGCCCGCACACAGGGCTCTTCACTCAAGCCCCGGCCATGCTAGTCTCTCGGCTCCTCTTCTTCCTGCTTCCACCGGGGCACTTCCGGGTCTCGCCTAAGCCCTGCCCACATCGGCCACCGGCTGCCTGACTTCCTGGACGGCTGCACGGGCCGCTGCTGTTTCTATTCTCACAGCAAAATGAGGGGTAGGCACCCTCGGGGGTAAAATATATGTTGGAAGCCTGGTGGGCACCAGCCTTGACGGATCCAGCGCTCTCAAGCGCTAGGGGCCCCGGAACAGCGCTCCCAAGCGCTAGGGGTATCAATAAAGCGCTTCGAGGCGCTTAGAGAACAGATAAAGCACTCCCAGCACTGAAGGACAAGAGAAAGCACTATAGGGCAAAGTTTCAGCGAACAAAAGTCCAGCAAAAGTCTTTTAGGTAGGCAGGGGGGGGCAAGGCTGGGCCCAGAGCCAGCTCACTGGGCCTCCAGGCAGGGAGGCAGTCCAAGTGGCGGTCCTCCTGGCGCCCAGCAGCAGCAGCAGCCCCCCTCAGATAGGATCCTGGAGGAGAATCAATTGTAAGGGGACACAGCCCCTTCTTATACTGTAAAATTCTTTGTCTCAGGGTGCAGGGTGGGGGAGAAACCAGTTGCAGCTGCTTTTGGGGCACCCTTGATGTGCTCAACCACCCTTTTCATTCACTAGGCCGGCTAGGGTCATTAGACGCACCACAAGGGGCGGAGCCAGCATTGTGTGGGGAAAGCCCAGCCCTATTCAGGAGCCTGGTGCACCCCTCCCTCACATCACTCATGCTAATCTCTGCACTCACCACCGGGCAGACCCATCCAGACTCCTGGAGCCAGGCTCACCAGCCAGCTCCAGCCAATCACACGCCAGCACCCTTACTGCACACACACACCAATGTCTAGAAGTGGCACTTTCCCACTAGACACATACACTCCGCATACATCATTGCGCAGCATTCAATCTCACGAGTTCGCACATACCAAACTCGAGCGTGCACTCCCCACACATCAGGAATTAACATGGACACACACATTCCCCATGCATTCCTATGGGAGGGCAGGCCAGCCTCACTACCCGCTCACACTTTACTCTGGGACACAGGGAAAAAGTGCGCAGAGACCAAAAATCACTAACACAGATCACATACTAATAGCAAAAAGATTAGGGGTGAACCTGCCAGAAGGGCCTAGTCCAACAAATGTCATAACTACACTTTCACAACTGCTTTATTAACCTTCTTGCATTTTCAAATTTGCTTGAAAATGCACCATTTGCCCACTCTTTATAAAAAAAATTCTCAGAATGAGAAACCTCCATTATGACAGTCAGATTCACTTGATCCGCTCACTCGCCACAGGTCACTCAGACAGAACTTTTACGTCCACTACTTTCAAATGTCACGAGCCGCCACTGGCACATGCTACTCTCCGAATGTACCATAGTAGACTTTTAGGGGCAGATTTACATGCCCCTTTTGCCAGATTTGTGCCGCCGTTGTGTCACTTCTGTGACGCAGCGGTGGCGCCAAGCCAGCGTCATGCTGCGGGCTATTAACAACGTGACGCATCTAGGGTGATGCGTCACGTTGGAAAGCCCTGCACCACATGTGGGCGTTCCTGCACATGGGGGGGCGTTCTGGTGCAGGAACGCCTCAGAAAAGTGGCTGAGTGAAATCCACAAGATTTCACTCAGTCACTATTACGGCCATGCTGCGCCAAAACCCTGCACCTGCTTGAAGCAGGCATAAGGATTGACGCAGCATGTTAGGGATAGGGGCACCCCGAGCCTTGCTGGAGCTGCGTCGCGCTAGCGACGCAACTCCAGCAATGCGCCACCATTCCGCGAGGGGGATGCGACACGCATCTGCCCATCCGTGCGCCATGGTGCGCCACATGGGCAGATGCATCGCAACTCTTGTGGCGCATCCCTGCTGATTAGCAGAGATGCACCAGAAGTAGTAAATCTGCCCCTTAATGCTCAGTTTTAGTCTTGAGGTTTCTTTACTGTATTATTTGCAGACCGTGTGCTGCTAGGAAGCCAGTAATCTACATATCCAAAATCCCCACAGCACTCACTGCTTTAGTACAAGGTATATAGCTTTTCCTGTTTTCTTCAAAGACATCTTCCAAGTATAATGTGTATTTGTAAAGCGCATCAGCATAACAGATGTTAATTGTTATCAAACTCAATTAAACTAATTTTATCAACCTCAGAAATTTGAATGGCTGAGTCTACCCACCGGGATTTGAACATGTGACCATGAAGTCAATCACAGGCCTCTAAAGCTGTTCCCTGAAACATGACGGGGACCACAGGAGGACAATGAATAGGTATTCTATTTCTCAAAAGGCAGTGCAAACACTTAAAAAACTACGGTTTGCCTCCGGTGATTTTAACAAAAACATGATTGTTGGTGGCTAAAGCTTACTGGACGGCACAGGGTGAAAAGATTAAGGGCCTAATTATGAGTTTGGCGGTCCACAGGAATGTCAAACTTGCGGTGGAGGTGCGGCGGTGGTCCAGAACTGCCACACCAGTGGTCCGACTGCTGTATTACGTATATGGCGGTCGGACCATGAGAGGATTGCTGCAGCCGCCAGGGATCCAAGATCAGCAAGCATATAAGTTTCCTCACCGCGACCCTAACTACAGCACTGAACCTGCATTGGAAAGGGTGCCTCAGGCCCATGGGATGCATGCAGGGGGCACATTTTGTGACCCCTGTGGTGTACATGCACCCCCTTTACTGTATGGACTTCACAGCCATGCCGTGCAGGAACGGGCTTTGATGTTCCCATTGTGATGCTTTTTTGAAAGGCATCTCCATTTAAAAGCCAAAGGACCACCCGCCAGACTAGGAGGAATGTCATAATCTGGTGGGCGGCTGGTGGTCGAGTTTGGTGGTGCAGGAGTAGGACAATGGCATGCCGCCGCGCTCCCATACCATACAACTTGTAATCAGGCCCTTAGTCTGTACTAGGTGGTCTGCTGCCTATGCACTGCCAGACCCTGTATGGTCTTGAGGATGACTTCACAAAACTTGCAACTTTTCTTACCCAAACCCTGCCTACACTTGGTATCTCCAAAGTTATGAACCTTCATGGATCTTTTCTCACAACCTCTACTTACTGTACTTGGGTAGGCTTTTCAGAAAGTTTTCTGAAGCATAATATGGGCATCTGGAAACTTTGTCCATGTTTGTTAGGTGCCAGAGGTACGTGTTTCTAGGAATTAAATATGTACACTGGGGAGAGAGAAAATATGGTACTTGGCGCCATCTCGCTTTATTGTCAGATAAGCCTAATGATGGTTACAGGCTTGGTTTTATTTAAAAATCTATAAGTAGCAGACCTTCACATAACAATGCGGCTGGTAGACAGGCGGCGGACTCACAACCCAGCAACAACACAGTACACCCATGTTTCAGACTCCCACAGTAGTCTTTCTCCCATTGACTACATCCTCGTCCCTACGTTACAGCCACCTACAATCCGGGAGGTACATCATCTGGGGCAGGGCATATCGGATCACTCCCCGGTTTGGCTGAGATTAGTACTTGATTACACGAGTGTAGGACGAGTAGCCCAGATCAACTCATGGTACTTGAAAGACCCAACCATTCGTAAGAAAATTGTTAAGGCCACTGATGATTACTTTCTGCTCAATGACGCACAGTCGATTCTGCTCAGACCCTGTGGGAGGCTTACAAAACAGTCATCTGGGGAGAAGCGCTCTCACTGATAGCATGGAAGAAGAAAAAAAGGCAGGCAGATCTAGAAAAAGCGGAGGATGAGGTGGTGAAGGCAGAAGATGAGCTAGCCCAAAAAGTAACCTCCGACAGTATACACGTCCTCAAATTGAGGCAAGACGAGATTAACAGCATCGGCAGCGATAGAGCCAGGGTGCAGAGTAGAGAGGTCCAGAGTAGAATATAAGAGCATGGAGACAAGGCAGGGAAGCTAATTGCATGGCTGGACAGGAGGGAGTTGACATCACGATTAGTGCCTGAGATACAGGGAGATTACTCCAATCTGATAACCGACCCACAGGAAGTAGCGGTAAAGTTTGCAGACCATTATAACACTATATATAGAACAACTGGTAGATTGACCGAAGCAGAGAACAGTGAGCTACTCAGAGATATTGGGCTGCCCAAGCTCTCTGATGACAACAGGGAATACCTGGAATCCCCGGTAACGGACGAGGAGGTGACTCAGGCAATGGGGTATGAACTCAGGGAAAGCAACAGGGCTCAACAGTATCCCTATTGAACTGTATAAACTGAGACTAAATAAACTCCCTCCTTATTTCCGCGATATGTTGCTGGAAAGTAGAGACAAGGGAATGCTCCCCTATGACCAATGGGTGGCTAATATAGTAGTAATTCATAAAGAAGGCAAGCCTAGGAACAATTGTTACTCATATAGGCCAATCTCACTTCTCAACGTAGAACCTAAAGTCCTGGCAAATTGCTGGCATTACGTCTGATCAAAGTCATCAATACCATAGTTCACCATGACCAATCAGGCTTTATGCCCCGGCGAAATACCGCCCTTAATCTGCGCCGATTACATGGAGTGCTCAGCAGGGCGCACACCATACTGTAGCCTGCTGTGGTGGTATCATTAGACGCTACCATGGCGTTCAACATGGTCGAATGGCCTTACTTTTTCTCTGTCCTAAACAAGTTAGGGTTTGGCCCTGAGTTTACGGGCTGGATTTGCCTCCTATACTCTGACCCGAGGACCCGAGTGGTGGTAAACAACCGCAAATCACCAGATTTCCAGCTGAGCAGGGGCACCCGTCAAGGGTGCCCCCTGTCACCACTTCTTATTGCATTAGCTCCGGAGCCATTAGAGGCCTGAATCAGGCAAGATTGAGTCATCGGAGGAATGAGGTGGTCATTGGAGTTGGAGGATAAAGTATCCTTATACGTGGATGATATTCTTCTATACATAACTTCCCAAAGAGCACCGCTTATCGGTCTCCTTGATATACTGGTTATATTCGGTAGGTACCATGGGTTCTCTGTCAACTGGTCCAAGTCCATAATATATGTCCTCCAAGGCGGCCCGCCTATAATCCCACCAAATTGCCCGATCCAGGTAGTGCCTGAGGGGCTCTGGTACCTTGGCATCTATGAGACGCAGGACCCAAAACTACGATATGCCCGTAACCTGGATCCCCCAATTCAATGACTTAAGAGAGATGTTACGCATTGGAGATCCCTTCCCCTGTCCATGTTAGGAAGAGCGGCACTTTTTAAAATGATGGCCTTGCCTCGTTTTCTATATGCGCTCCAAAATGCAATGGACCCCGCCCCTGCATCTTATTTTAAGTAGAGAGTCTCCAAAGAAAAATTCTCTGGGACGGAACCCCCCGCATAGCATTCTCCAAATTAACCCTTAACTGGTATGACGGGGGATCAGCCTTCCCGATTTAAAGAAATATTACTGGGCTTCGCATCTCGCAGCTATCAACCTTGGGATCTATGGCCACCCAGATTATCCCGGATATGCAATGGACAGGTGGTTGCTCCTGTGAGAAGACTAAATTAGAGACCTGTATGCCAAGCCCGCAGGTTCTCGTTGACTGGTCCCACGGCTCACGCTACCCAAGTTTGGCATGCAGTTAACAAACACCTGCAATGGGACAATAAGCTCACTCTGGCTACTCCAAAGTGGAGCTCTGAGAGACTGGGGAGCCTTTGGAAGCATAAAGGATTTGATAAGTGGGACCTCATTGGGATCTCACGAATCAAATATATTTGCGGGGAGGGAGCGGTCCTTCTGTTTGCTTCGCTCAAAGAACAATATAGCATGGCGGACGCCGAGTTCTATAGATATCTCCTAGTCCGACATGCATTATATACCCAGATCCCACGCAGCACGACACCCTCAGAAGCCTCTCCCCTGGAGGATAAAATACTGGATTGTTACTTACCGGAAAAAACCATCTCGCTTATCTATAGGAAGCTCATCAATAACATGGCGGACCCACTGCAGACCCTTAAGGGGAAATAGAACAGTGATGGATTGGAACTTGATGAAGAGGACTGGCAGGGGGCAATTTCATCCCCACGAGAGGTCACAATTCAGGCCAGGCTACGCTTAGTGCAAATCAAAATACTCCACAGGAAATACGTCTAATGGCCTCGCTTAGTCCAGATGGGGAAAGCGGAGAGTGGTGAGTGTAGAAGAGGGTGTGGAGAGGCGGGTACCTTTTTCCATATACTGTGTGACCGCCACCATATATACAAGCGTACTGGCGCGACATACACCACACACTGAGGGAGGAACTTGGGGTAAACCTTCAGCCAGAGGCACGTCGATGTATCCTAAATGTCTGGGAGCCCATAGATCTTAACACCTACACTACACAGTGGGCTACCCTGGCCTACATAATTGCAAAACTAAACATTGCTCAGCAGTGGGGAGCGGTCCAACCGCCCCAATTGAGGAGATGGAAAGAGGACCTAGACTGGTGCATGTATAGAGAAAAGTCAGTCTATGTGGCCAGTGGGTGTCCTGGGAAATGGGGATGGATCTTGAGAGCATGGAATCACTATAGAGGAGACATCTGTACCCCACCTTGTCGTCACACTGAAGTAGAAACTCTGGAAACCCCTTGATCGAATCTGTATTATAATCATGATGTCTATTGAAAGTCACTGATGGTAATGAGAAACGTGATGGTCGCTTATCTGTACTCAATTGATGTATTGTTGTCGAACTGCTTAACAAAAAGAAATATAAAAAAATCTAGAAATACATTTTGCTGAAGCAATTCAAGACCAATGAAGGCAGGAGCCTGGGGAATAATGCACACTTTGTCTCAGCTGTGGCTTATGCAAGTAAGATCGGTGGGGACGGGTGAGGGGGATTTCGACTGAAGACGACGAGGGAAATAATATTTATTTCATTTTCCTTCTTCGTTGTCTTTCGAAATCCCCCCATCTGGCCCCACCGCTCTTATCTGCGCTGGCTGCTGCTACTTTGTCTGTTTTCCACCAACTTATGGCAGCCCTGTGTCCAAGGCATTGGCTGAAGTCTATGATAATTCCATGTGTTCCCTTGTCTGCTGCTGCACCGGCTCCACTCATTACACAGTGCTTTTCAACTCATACATTCAGGCCTTCACTCTTAAGGTGTGCATACTGCACGTACACAGAGTCAAGTTATGTGCACTTGCTCTATACAACTAGTTGCAATAGAATCAGAGACTTGTATTTCTAGTTTTATTTTGAAATTTAGCAGCCTTTTCCACTTCTGTGTTAGTGTTAGAGTGGCATGATGTGGTAGTTAAAAACAAACAACACCCTGCCTTTTCATTACCTCTCTAAACGACCAAAAGACCAATCAGAGGCAATTATCCCCTAACATGTTTTATATAAAGAGCGCTCTCCATCTGTGGAATCCTGCCAGCTTGATGTCTGAGTATTTATACTCCAGCGTAGGCGCAAATGTTGAGGACGCAGGTGCTTAGATCTTTCATAGAAGCAGTCTGCAATTACCCTAAAATGCTATGCTTTTCGATATATACATAAGTAAAAAGCTATGTCTGCCTAAATATTTTACTCCTAACTAACTGAAAAGCTATGCACCAGCCTATGTGTGCATTCATATTCACTGTTGGCGTGCAAAGCACTGCTGCCTGTATTTTATGAACTGTGTTCCAACCTTTACATTTGAAAGTCTGCTAATGAAAACATTTGTGCGGTACACTGGTGTTTTATTGATAAGCTCTAACTAAAAAGTAAATATTCATACATTCATTAATCGGGTAGACAGGGGTTATCTAGATATCTTAAAAAACTACTTTTTAGAAGTATCAAGTTATTCTTTTTATTGCATTGCTTATCAGGACAATTACCGTAAATGAAATGTGCAGTCAGATAAAAGGTCATACTTAAAATGTCATTTAGAGCGAAAAATCCATCCATGTGCATCATTGAAAATGTTTTTAAAAATGTAAATATTTCAAAATTAGTAGTTTGTTAAATTCATAAAAGTTCCATATAAACAATGCATAGTCTGTTTGAAAATCAATCTAAAAAGTCTCACAATTGTAATATTTACATTTCTATGTATCATTTTGTGTTACAAAGAATAAGGCCATACCTCTCAACCGAACCAGTGTATTTCTAAAATGGAATGTAAATTCAATTTTTGGTGATTTCTTAAAAACGAAGGAATCTAATATCAGGTGAATAATGGGGGGAGTGGCTAGGCCAGCCAAAATGGTGGCCTTAGTGCTGCGCCACCTTGTCCAACAATCGCTCCCCCTATTGACCGCTGGCACAACAGAGGAGCTGCTAAAGTGCACATAACTCTCCATGCACCTTGCTGCCGACTCACAGGTGTATTGAGGTCGATATTGGTGATGCCCGGAGGAGGAGGCCCCACAGGCCTCACGGTGGCTAGCAACATGGGAGTGGCAAGCTACCACTAAAATGAGCTGCAACTGAATGGCGAGCGACTGGTGGGGAGGTCTATTTTAAAAACACATAGTGCTTCTCCCTTACATTCCTAAGGAGTAGCTTTTTTCACATATCACAATAAAATAAATACATATAAATTGGATAGAATCTCTTTGTTTATATACAGTCTAACTGGAGGTAGATTCTATCTATCAAACCTCTATACTCCCCCACCTTTGTTTTTTGTTATAAAGACCAGACAAGTCCGACAGACTCCTGGCCTGGCTGATCCGGAGAGAGTCTGAGACCCACCCCATCAACGCAATGGTTAACTTAGCGGGCATTACAGTTTGAGAGCAAACCAACATACTGCAAGCCTTCTATGACAATTACTTGTCCGTTTATCGGGCCCAGCCTGATACATTGGCAGAGATGTCCACCTCATTTTTGGTGGTCATAGATCTCCCACACATTCCAACCTTAACAAGGCTCTCACTGGAGGCAAAGATCGCACCAACCAACATGACACAGTTGATCCACGGCCTTGCCTGCAACAAAGCACCGGGACTAGACAGCTTGCCCCTGTAGTACTATGGCACTTTCTCCTCACTAAAGGTGCCTCACTTTGTAGAAATGCATAATGCAGTACTAAACACTGGGGATCCCCAGCACTACCTTCAAGAATCCCTTTTGGTTTCTCTCCCCATGCGGAACAGAGACTCCTCACTGCAAGCTTCTTACAGGCCCATTGCCATTCTCTGGACTGATTGTAAAATCCTAGGTAAAATCTTAGCTGATTCGTATGCCCAGGTACTCCTGGAACTGGTGCACGTGGATCAAAATGGCTTTGTCCCCGGACGTGGCACTTCACAGAATATCTATCGCTTCTCTCATGTTCTGGACCAGGCACAGGGTTAGTTTCCGCATTTGACTTGCCATAGCCTTGATTTGGAGAAGACGTTTGACACCTTGACGTGGCCTTACCTGCTCGCAGGACTCGTCCACTATACTCCAAACTGACCTCTTGGGTTTGCCTGGGTTGCCTCGTCTTTGCCCACTTCCTGGCTGGCTGAGGCATGAGACATGGGTGCACACTCTCTTCCTTGCTGTATGGTTGTATGAGGAAGCTGTGAGGGGGCTCTCCTCTAACGAGCAAGCAAATGCAGTGTACCTGTACACACATGGCCTACTCCTATTTATACGAGATGGTGCAGCAAACCTCGCCCTACTTAGGAACACCATGGTGGAATATGCCATGAGCGCGGGCCTTCGTGTCAACTTGACTAAATCAGCCATATATCCACTCTACCCTGACCAACTACAGCAAGATATTTTTCTCGGGGACACCCGCCTCAACTGGCATAAACAGGTGACCCGCTACTTAGGGGTTTATCTCTATTACAGACCCCAGGACTTATATGAGGGAAACCTCCACAAAACTCTGGCGGAAATACGAACTCAGATACATTTCTGGCAGTCTCTCCTTACAGCACCCATAAGTAAGATCACTTTGACAAAGATTGTCATTCTGTCTCACCTCTTCTGCTATTTCACCAATCTCCAGGTCAAACCACAATGTTCCTTCTTCAGGGAACTAGACTCTCTCCTATGTATACTCATACCATGTTCAGGGCACAGACATGTTGCGCTCGATAAATTATATTCACAGCTGTCACAAGGAGGCCTGGGGGCCCCATACTTTAAGGCATATTTCCTCACAGCACAGCTGCAATGGTTGTCCTGTTGGACAAATGGGAAAAACATGAACAAAACTAGTACTAGGTCTAGACCCTTCCAAATCCCCACAGTCCAATGTCTACTCCTACAAAAGCCTCAACACATAGATCCATTGCCCCTTCAGGCAATGGTGGCAAAGGCGTGCATGGCTAGGATACACCAACTCTCCCAGACGGTGCAGCCTTATGCACCAAATCTGCCTTAAATGGATCTTCCTCTCAACACAGGTTTCTACACTATAGGGGAGTTGAGAGTGTGGACTGACGACTCCGTGCTCATGAGGGATGACCTGTCTGCCCAGGGCCATTTCCTCCCCTTTGGCCAACTGGCTGAGATTAAACCTCTCCCACCTGGGCAGTTCCTCCTATACCAACAGTTCAGCCAGACATTTTGCTTGCTCTTGGACTCTTGGAAGGGGAACCCGCGGCACACCCAATACTTCAGACTGTCCTGACTGTGCTCCTGTCAACACCTGATCACCTTGCTATATAAAGCCATACTGGAACTCATGGTCACACTCATCCCAGTGCTCTGCTAAAGTGGGAGAATTAATTTGAGAGGATATTAAAAGATAAGGAATGGAAAATTGTGCTGGAGCACTCGGTCTTCACAACTCCCGCTTTAAAATATAATGTTCTTCACTCTACACAGGGCCTACCTCACCCAGCATCAACTACACAATATTTTCCAAGGGACGCAGTTTGAGTGCCCATACTGCTGAGACCGTGATGAGGACCTCTTTCACCTGCTGTGGTGTTGTCCTACCTCCCCAGGAGTACTGGCACTCAGTCTGCACCAATACATATGAGGTCATAGAGCTGCAAAACATTTACACATGGGAAACTTGCTCCCTGGGCATCTTTAAGAGCAAGATGTAACTGAAAGTACTATGCTTCTTTGCGGGCCTGTCACTGCTGCTAGGCTCTAAGCTCTACCTTGGCTCCCCCAGTGGAGGCATCGAGGGGGACAGTATGCAAGAGGGACGCGGTGGAGGAAGAAGCCCTCCACTACGAGGAGGCTTGGCGATTACATAGACAACCTATATCCCCCAAGTGGGCCACTCTTCTTGCACACTTCCTACAGGAGGCAGGAAATGGCAGCCCCTACCTCCATGAAGCCTCGAGACCCTCTCCAACACTCAGTAAATACCATCCCGAATTGGGATTCAAACGTAACCATACGATTGTAATACACCACCTTCATGTCTACACACCCCAAGCACACCGAGCGACTCACCCATGGGCTGTCGGCCCGACCGCCCACAAAGTCCTGCACACCTTGTCATTGAAATCCACCTGCAGGCCTCCCTCTCACCAAGACCTTGTTTATCCTCACTTACACCATAAAAACGCTTTCCACAGCAGACCAATTGCATTTAGCACCCCAGGCACAATACATTTGGAAGAGCTCATGAATAACCTGCAAGACTTCTTAATACATGTATTTCTGTCTAAATGCTCCGATGTTCTTGCTACACATTGAGAAACATGCTATTAGACATTGTGCAATACTGTTGTCTATTGTGCACAACTCTATAAAGATGTTTTAATCAGGTGAATAAACGCTGACTTTGACTTGTAACCCACAACTACACGATCCATGCTCCTCCACTAGCCAGGTTCTAAAAACCTTCATCCTTCGATATAAAAACAACCCCTATTTTATTCATTTGACATTAGAAAGCAAGCATCACAAGGAGGAACCTGGTAGTAGTGTGTATGTCAGAGTGTATGGTGCAGACTATTTTTTAACCTAGCGTAAACATTTTGGCTAAAGATTGCAAGCTTCAGATCCTTCTTAGGGCAACCTTCTCAGATACATTCATGACCTTTAGTCCTCGACAGTGTTGTAGGCTTAGAGATGGCTGTGAGATGTATGAATCCTGAGTTTCTGTTTTCATCTAAGGATTTTAAGAGCTCCTCCCTGATCCTAGCCATAACAGTGTGATCCATAACTGATTTGTCATACAGGATGTGGTTTAGTTAGAATACTCTTGTGTAATTTCCCATTATCTAACTGGAATTGAATAAAGAGGAGTTTCAAGGCATGGGAAAAGTGGTTTCTGGCCCAGGACCCCAGTCTTTCAGGGGCCCACTGATAGAGCCAGCTCTGTTCTGAAGAAAGTCTTGCCCTGATGATCTTCACTAATTCTTGAACAGATTATTTTAAATACCATTTTTCCTTTTATTTCTTTTTATTTTGGGTGATTTGTGAAAGTCTATTACAGACCTTTTGCAGAGAAATGTTGTGTTTATGTTTCATGCAACATCCATACAAAAAACTTTCTTTTAGATTAAAACAGGACCTAACATATGAGAAGGAGAGTGTCACAGAGATTATTTGCAGTAATATATTAGTGAGCTACTGCTGTGTTACAATATCGAACACTTACATCACTATGCCTGAAACAGCCACACCAGTATTATGTATGTGTGTTCTTATATAGCGCTCGATTTTACCCTTGGGCATCTCGGCGCTTGCCTTGGGAACCCGTCCTGGTTTTTCCCTGTGAGCTCACCCGTGCCAGGCATCCCCAAGGTGAAAGCCAGGCATCCCGCCGCGGGGGGGGGGGGGGGGGGGCCAGAGCTGCATAGAGTGAACTCGTGCTTAGAGTTGGCACCGAAGTGAGAATTATCGAGTCCGAATTATCGAGTCCGTGGACAATTGGGTTCAGGATCCTGTCGCTTCAGGAATCGAACCCTGGTCCCGGGTCTGACCTCAGCTTCAGGGTATGCCTCCTCTAACCGGTGAGCCACGCTTCTCCTGTATTTATGTATGTTATATTATTGGAACTAAATCACACAATATACTTCTTTGTGGTGTTAGGGGCCTAGCTCTGCGCTGGCTGCTATTCTTTCTCCTTGAGCTTAGCTTCAAGGTTGCTCAGCATTCTTTTTTGTCAGAGAGTATTCCCCTCATCTATGGGGAACCACAGGGCTCTATATTGAGCCCTACATTATTTAATCTTTATACTGGCCTCTTTGCAGAAATTGTGAAAAAACCCAATGTGACAATTGTGTCTTATGCAGACGGTTCACAATTTATTTTTACTCTATCTCAGGACACCGAGGTAGCGGCTTCCTGTTTTTCACCACTTTTTGAGGTGATAGCCTCCTGGATGTTCAATAATTGCCTAAAACTTAATGGCAATAAAACTGAGGTACTAATAGTTGGGAAAGCTCACTCTATCTGGTCTTCAGCCTCGTGGCCTGAGAACTTGGGGCTAACACCTACCCCTAAAGCAGAAACGAAAACTCTAGGGGTATTGTTTGATTACAAAACTCTGATTTGATAATCGAATTATGAAAATAGTTGGCCAGTCTTTTGGCACTCTTAAAATCCTAAGGAAACTTCTTGATCTCTTAGCTGCAGCAGTTAATCAAAAGGAGGTCCAGCATACATGCCTGTTGGTAAATCTCTACAATAGTGGTATGCAGTTCCTAATGTCTAAAGCAGGTGGTTGGGTGTGTTCAAGGGCTCCAAATTGTGGCGTAGCGTCAAAGAAGTAGGGAGAAGGATCTTCTCCTTTCAGAAAAAGATTCTCACACACCCAGCCAGCTAGGTGTCTTGCTTCATCATCGGGTCTGCTCCTCATCGGGTTGGCGCTGCAATGCCGGATCGGCACCCAAGATGGGGCATTCTTGGCGGAGAACTTTATTCCTTATGCCGATGGGTGAAGTGCGAGTGAGAGCACTAGGTGATAGTAATGTGTAGGGATGTGGGTTAAAATAGGGGAGGTGTCCACTCAAAATAATTTTAATGAATTGTGGCCCCTACCCTAATTAAAAGTAAAAGTGCACGCTTCTCCACTCAAAGGATGTGAAGTTTATGTGCTTATGAAAAAGGTCAACATGTTTCTTGCCCAACAATCTATTAAACGGCAATTCTTCAGGACCAAATAGGATCTACCTACACTTTTTGGTGGTGGTCAACAATGAGGTGAAGTAATATAATGACCACCCTTACAGCACCCTAAAAAGTGGTACCTGTAGATCTAAAAACACAACCTGCAAGGCAAAAACAGAATAACAACATTAATGTATCATGTCACGATATTCTGGTTGAAATGGCAAGCATAAGCACCATACAGTATTAATGCTGCAATACATGCCTGCTAAACACAAGTGACAAGTGGCATGCGTGACGTGAGCACTCAGTATCACTTGTAACCTTAAAAACGTATCGAAACTAGGCAGCTGAGCAGAGCATCCATCATAAAATCTCACCCCATTAGGGTCAAGGTTGCACGGTATCAGTACCGGCTGGTGTAGACACTAATGTGTAGTGTCCTGATGGGCGAGGAGAGAAAAGAATGTGTTAGGGGGATGAGACAAGGCCTGTCAGGTGCAGTGGCCTGTAGGTGAAGCCAGAAATACAATAGACAAAGGCACCACATAGGATTTCCCTGTTTGTACCTCTCCATGCATCAATGTCTGTGTGCCCGTTTGAGACACACCATTTTCCTTGTTATACTTAGAGACTATGCAATGGGTGGGAACCCCGGTCAGTGCGGCATACACATAGATCTCAACAGTATATAAACAAATCCTGTGTAGAGAAAGTGAAAACCTAAAAAAGGTCGATGCCCTTGATCAAACTTCACAATTCAACACAATTAAAAACAACTAATAAGTAACCAAATATTAGAAAAATTGTACTTTTATTCAATGAATAAGTTTATACGAATGATATTAAAAACAAAGTGTAATATACAACATAGAATAAAACTAATTGAAAAATACACCAAAAATGCAGTTAAAATAAAGCTAATACATTGTCGATTATGGCCCGCATAATCAAAAAAAAGACTGAAACATGTTTGTACATTCAATTTCCTGTGATATCACTTAGTTTGATATAATCTGTATTTTAACAAAAGTGTTGGAGTCCTGAATTGTACATGAAAAGTGCGTCGACGCATTTCGATGGATACAGCAAATTACACCATCTTTTTCAAGACTTAATATTTTTCTGTCATGTAAGAAGGGTCAATAGTTTTTCACCCTACAATAAATATATATATAATGAGTACATTACAATGATGGTAAAACATAATCAAATGGGGAGGAGCTACGCGGGCATCCAAGATGGTCGCGTGAGCAGAGAGCTCCCGGGACCCGTGCCGCCCTTATCGATCTATCCTTTTGATATCCTGATTATTTTGATGGGCTTTTGAAGTACTACTCTTGCTGATACTGCTGCACTTTTCCGGGCTGAGATCGGACTTTGGGAACCATCTCCACGTCGTCCTACGTTTTCTGGCCTAGCCCCGGACGAGGCTGGGGTCTCTGCTGCTCTGGATGGCCGAGATGTAATTCAACAACAACGGTCGCCTGACATCTGCTCAACCGGTGACGCTGTCTCTTTCACTTTCGGTTTCCCTCTGCTTCTGAGCTGCCGACCTAGGGAGCAGTTCCCATTCCTGGCTCAGGTGGTCTGGCTGGCTGTGCTCTTTGACTATAGTCCTGGGCTGGCAGGTTGCGATTCTTCGCCTGAGCCCTGTTTTGGAGACCAGCGGATCGCTGCCATTTTCACCAGGTCCAGGAAGACCCTTCTGGGTGCTGATTCCAATATGGCGGCTAAACCCGAGACGGAGAAACGCAGGATGAAGGTGACTACCCGTGGGGGTTCGGTCCAATCCAACGTAATGGACCGCTACACTCAACCAAGAGGCTCCCCCAATGCTGCCAGCCGTAGTCTTGAAGACCCGAGGACGGACCTGGTAGCTACATCGAAGGTGTCCCTTCAAGATCTCATGGCCGCCTTTGCTGGGATCAAGACGGACATGGGTCAACAATACGAAGCCATCGTGTCCAAGATTGACACGGTGGCGGTGGATGTTACTCTCATACGAGCTGACCTGGCTAAGACCAATGAGAGGGTCAAAGCTTTGGACCTCAAAGCCACCAGTTTGGTCACCGACATGGCGGAAGCACAATCAGAGATCAGTAATCTGCGGTCCTCGCACGATTTACTGGCCAGACGTCTGGAGGAGTATGATAACAGGGCCCGACGGAACAACATTCGCCTAGTCGGGGTACCGGAGGACAGTGGTGCTGCTTCTATCGATCTCTTGGTCGAAGGGTTGATTGTGACCAAGCTTGCTCCCGCAGGTCTCAGTAAATTCTTTGCGGTCGAGCGCGCATACCGCTTCCCGGGTGGACAGACCAAGCTGGGGGCACCCCCGAGGTCTATCATTGCTAGGCTATTCCACTTTCGGGACCGGGACGCCATCCTTCAGGCCTCTCGTATACACGGTCCGCTGAAATTTGAGAACAGCTCCATTTCCATCTACCCTGACTTCACTCCTCAGGTGCAGCGGCAACGTTCTGGATTCATGGGTGTGAAACGTCGATTCCGGGACTTGGGACTTAAATACGCGATGCTGTTCCCAGCTCGTCTTCACATCGAGTATAGAGAACGTACTTTCTTTTTTGATCAACTGGACAGTGTTAGCGACTGGTTGGACTCATAACCCAAGGAGAACACCGAGAGCGGAGGCCCTGGAGGCGCGGACGGAGGTGCATCGGCACAGGAGTGACATTCTGGTTCCTGAGGTTCAATCCTGGGTCGTAATATCTACAGAGTATCGTGTATATGCTTTCATTGTTAGGCCCGAGGGTGGGGCGGGGTGGGATTGTCTCTCCCTTCCTCCTCAGGGGTTCCTTGTGTAGAGTTTGATGAAGGGGCGACAGGCACACTGCAGTTTGGGGTGGCTTCTGAGTCAGCAGGGGTGCAGGGTGGGGGGTGTTGTAACGGGTTCTTGGTTGGGTGTGGAGGGGACGTTCCGGGTTGTTCTTTGTGTTTTGTATATGGTTTCTCACATGGTACTTCTTCATTTGCTCGTATCCTTAGTTATGGGGTTTCGGGAGAGGGCGGTTTGGGGGTTCTGCGGGGATGGGGGGGGTGATTTGAAAGTGTTGTCTTTGAACGTCAATGGTCTGGGAGACAGGATTAAGTGGGGTATCGTGCTTCAATTTATCAGACGTCACTCCCCTGATGTAGTTTTATTGCAGGAGACCCACTTGATAGGGAACGCTTGTAAAGCCCTGGATCGCTGTGGTTACCGACTGGTGGCACATGCGGGTTTTACTTCCGGTTCCCGGGGGGTTGGCATAATGGTGAAATCCTCCCTGCCCCTTGAGATAGACGAAATCACACTTGACGATCGGGGCCGCTATGCTGCTGTTTCGGGGAGGTGGGAGGGAATGCTGATTGTAATTGCGGTTGTTTATGTTCCTCCGGGACTCCAGGCTACTACGTATGCTATTCTTGGTAGGACCCTCTTAGGGCTTCCAGACGGTGTCCTTATAATGGGTGGGGACTTTAATTTGGTGGTTTCGGGTGAATGTGATCGATTGCCCCCCAGGGTTTTGCCCTCGTCCCAGTTGTGGCTGACTGAGTTGATTGAGACTTTTGGGTTGGTGGATGCTTGGCGGTTGTTACACCCTACACAAACCCAGTACACTTTTCACTCTGGTGCCCACGGCAGCCTTTCGAGGATTGATTATTTTCTGATGTTAACTGCTAATACCTCCTTGGTGCGTGGGGTTTGACACCTTCCCAGGGGTATCTCTGACCATTCCCCCCTGTTGCTCGACTTCGGTGGGATACTGTTCTG
Source organism: Lissotriton vulgaris (assembly GCF_964263255.1). Lineage (NCBI taxonomy): Eukaryota > Metazoa > Chordata > Amphibia > Caudata > Salamandridae > Lissotriton > Lissotriton vulgaris. The sequence goes on from NC_141694.1 coordinate 691,704,473, forward strand.
AAGGTAGGGTCCCCCCTCTTCATCCCTGGCATTTTTCGGAATCCTCAGCTTCGCTCAGACCTGGTTAAGGCCATTGACTGTTACTTCGACGAGAATGAGGGTTCCGTTTCTTCCCCTACTACCTTGTGGGAGGCCTTTAAGTCCGTCATACGGGGCTCCACGTTGTCCTTTATTGCTGCTGACAAGAAGGCCAGGAGAGAAACTGTGTCAGCTCTTGAGGCGGAAATTACTTCACTTGAAAGTGGCCTGGGTGGTGACGATACCCCTGCAATCCTGCACTCCTTAGCGTTGAAACAGGCAGACTATAGGGCCCTGGTGACTGACGCTGCTAAAGTGATGCGTATGAATCAGCTGGGCCGGCTCTATGATGTGGGTGATAAGGCTAGTAAATTGTTGGCGTGGTTGGATAAGTCTGAGCAACTGAATCGTGTGGTGCCCGTGATAACCCGTGAGACTGGAGTATGTGTGACTGATCCGGGGGAGATTGTCGAATGCTTTGTGGACCACTTTCAGACCGTATACCGGTCTGTGAGTGATCGCAACGAGGCTGACTCTCGGTTGCTTCTGCGTGACATTGCGCTTCCCTGTGTGTCGGAGGAGGATAGCTCCGCTCTAGATGCACCTTTTACGGTGGATGAGATTGCCATTGCCATTCGGTCCTTGCGATCAGGTAAAGCTATGGGGCCCAACGGTTTACCTATCGAGTTATACAAACTACGTCCGGACAAAATGGTGACCCATCTGCGCACTATGTTTGTTGATGCTCTTGAGGCGGGCAGCCTCCCTCCTGACCAGCGTTTGGCCACTATAGTAGTGATCTACAAGGACGGCAAACCTCGGGATCGGTGCGCCTCATATCGCCCTATCTCGTTGCTTAACGCCGAGCCTAAGATCCTGGCCAAGGTCCTCGCTAATCGTTTACTGACAGTTATCTGTGACTTGATCCATCCGGATCAGTCCGGTTTCATTCCTCATCGGAATACGGCGCTTAATCTCCGTAGACTCCACAGCGTTCTCGCGAGAGCTGGGACCCTTACTGAACCCGCTGTCGTGGCCTCCCTGGATGCCACGATGGCTTTTGATACCATCGAGTGGCCATATTTGTGGCGGCCCTCTCAAAGTTTGGTTTTGGCCCTAACTTTATCGCGTGGGTGCGGCTTTTGTATGAACAACCGTTGGCCCAAGTCGTAGTTAACGGCAGAGTTTCTGGACCGTTCGCATTGGGGCGTGGCACCCGACAGGGTTGCCCGCTCTCTCCACTTCTCTTTGCTTTGGCATTGGAACCACTGGCGGCATGGCTTCAATGGGAGCCCTCGATTAAGGGGATCGGGTGGGCACCGGACCTGGAGGATCGCGTCTCTCTGTACGCAGATGATATTCTGCTCTATTTTACCTCACCTCAGAAATCCCTCAACGTGCTCTTTGATGTTCTTACCTCTTTTGGGAAGAACTCGGGGCTCGTTATTAACTGGACCAAATCGTGTGTTTACGTTATAGCGGGGGAACTGCCTCCGCTGCCTCAGAGATTCCCGATCCAGGTGGCAGAGACTGGGTTCAAATATTTGGGGTTTTTTATTTCTATGGATTCCTCTTTGCGGTATCATCGTAACCTTTATGCTTCTCTTCGCCGCCTCAAACAGGATGTTCGAAGGTGGCGTGGTTTGCCTCTGTCCCCATTGGGACGCGCAGCACTTTTTAAAATGATGTCCCTTTCCAGATTTTTGTATGCCTTACAAAATATTTTTGATCCTGTTCCCTCCCGTTACTTTCGCGAAGTTGAAGGTCTACAGAGGCAGTTAATTTGGGACGGACGAGCTCGCATCTCCTTATCTAAACTCACGCTCCCGTGGTACGATGGTGGCATAGCCCTTCCAGACATCAGACGTTACTACTGGGCCTCACAGCTCAGAGCGATTAACCACGTGACGTACTCCCCGGGGCCCGCACCCGCATTCGCTATGGATAAACTCCTGTTGCCGGGCGGCAACTTCAACAGGGCCTTATATTTGAAGGCACCACTCCGCCTTCTGACTGGACCTACGAAATGCGCTGTGCGTGCTTGGAAGGATGCGACTATGGCCATAGGTTGGAGTGATAGATTGACGCGAATGACCCCGTTGTATGACTCAGAGCGGTTGGGTGGCCTGTGGCGAACGAAAGGGTTTGATAGATGGGATATGATCGGTATTAGCAAGGTGGAGGATCTTTGGGCCGGAGGCACAATTAAGTCCTTCGAGGCCCTGAAGGTGGAGTATCAACTGGATGACAGGGAATATTTTCGGTATCTTCAGGTGCGTCACGCGTTGCTCTCTGTTTTCCCCCCTGGGACGGAAATCCCTCAATCATCCCCGCTAGAGGATCGGATTCTGGACGGCCATGTGCCGGACAGCACGATTTCTTTAATTTTTAAAAAACTTATTATTAATAGGGCTGATCTTCTGGTGAGGCTTAGGGCCTCTTGGACGGCAGATGGCCTCGAATTAGATTATGAGGACTGGCAAACGGCGATTTCCTCCCCCAAGGAGGTGGCTATTCCGGCCCGCCTTTGCTTTGTGCAGTTAAAGATCCTCCACCGAGTTTACATGACTGGTACGCGTCATGTTCGGATGGGGTTCTCGACTGATGGGCTGTGTAAACGTGGCTGTGGTATGGATGGCACCTTTCTTCACATTTTATGGGAATGCCCGGTGATCGCCGCTTTCTGGTCCAGAGTGCATGATATAATGGGGCAAGTCACCGGGGTCTCCCTCCTCCCTGAGGCGAGGCGCTGCCTGCTTAATGTGTGGGAGCCTACGGATTGTACGGCTGCTCAGAGCTTTTGGATCACTCTGGGCAACATGGTTGCCAAGAGAGATATAGCGCAACTCTGGGGCTCCCACAGACCACCTGGGATCAGTGCTTGGAGAGAAAACATGGACTGGTGCATGTTTCGGGAGAAGACGGTATATGAGGCTCGGGCCGGCCCAGGAAATGGGGTAGAATTTGGTCACAATGGAATGCATACCGTGGAGACATCTGTACCCCACCACTTGATTTTACTACTAACATCCCCTCGTCCCCATAGTTGACGTTCAGATAGACTGACTACTATACCTTTCCAATAATCCTTTTCACCGTCTCCATCCTCCCCAGAAGGTTGCCTTTATTCTTTCAAATTGATCTCCCCCTTCCCCCCTCCCGTGCCCTAGACACTGTTATACCATGTGAGTGTTTGTGTTGTTTGTTTCAAATTTCATCAAAATTATAAAAATGAAACCTACATGATCCTTCCTCTATGTAAGATGCCAATGCACCATAGTGATGTTATTTCTGGCTTTTTCCGCAGCATAATGTGGTCTGGAATATTGTCGATTGTCATAGCGGCCGGCCCGATTGGGTTGTAGGCAGACGCTGTGTACTGTGCATACGATAATAAAGGTTTAAAAAAAAACATAATCAAATGCAAGATTATCTGTGCTAAGGCTAGTTGATGAACTGTCTAGCATAACAGTAGTGGCAATCTATGCCATCAGAGCCTACTAGTCAAATTACGTTGATATACATTTTATTATATCTAGCTCTTCCTTGCTACAATAATGGCACAGTTATATTCGCGCGACATTGATCTTGATAGTGTCTCAGGGTGTTACCATTTTAGATTCTCAACCAACCTAGTATGATTCATATTTCCCGTTTGTCTTATTCTGTCATTCATGGGGATCGGGTAGTGAGGCTCGCGATATAACCAAAGCCGGCAACAAGCTTACAATTATCATCTGCTTGGGCTAACAGCCGGCCATATAGAAATCTAAAAATCTTACCCTTGCCACTAATTTGGCTGTGTTAGAATTCAAGCAGTTCCTTATTCGTTCTACCCGCTGTAGCTTGCGTGTATAGCTGATTGTCAGGCTGATTAGAAATAGAGCCTTATACGCTGAAAAGGTCATAAAATTATGTTTTAAAACACTGCCTTCCTATTGGACAGAATATCTACTTGTCTCAAATAAATAACATAGAGTGAAATGAGTACCTGTTTAGGGAAAGTTTAGATGGACTTGCAGTATTCTTTGGGATCTTATTTAAAAGCTTTCCTTTACTTGTACTATTCGTTTTGTGGATCCATATTTATGGGGATCTGTAGGAAGAGGTGTAGAACGCAATCTATGAGTTTAATTTATATGGCAGCTATACTTCTATCTCATTACATAAAAGGAAGGTTTCCTATTGTACCTCTAAAACGGCAATATCCTAGTCCCGCTAAAGTCCCTGTAGAAATGGGATGCAGTCAGGTGATTTCAGTAATATTCGGAAATTTCGAAGAGGCTACTGCAACCAGAAGAGAAGAAAAAAATTCTAGTTAGAAAATATTTCCCGTTGAAAAAGTAATTATTGTAACGCATCTAGGCAGAGGTTCCCTATGTTTTACCCTAATGGTGCCTGGCATAGCGTCTCTCATGAGGTTCTGTGTTGTGTCGCAAAGGATAAGGCATACACGGAAGTTTATAACTGATAACTCTTGAAACCTGATTGGTTGGCACCAAAATCAAACAGCCAATGACTAAGTGTGTTGATTAAGGCTGGATGCTAATGACAACCAGTTGAGGAATACCGTTACTCATTGGACGAATGTGTCCCGGAAGGCGGAAGTATAAAACGTGGTTTTCATCCTGGTCCACCCTACGCTAGTAGCCGGCATAACCCCGTTCGAACCCTTACGTTTAGGCCAGCGTCCTGACGGAGAGCAACTCATGCGATAAGATTCGTTGTTGTCCTTAATGAGAAAGAATGAGGCTAGATACACCATAGACCAATGAAATGTCTCAGCCCAGCGGGTAAACTAAAATCACCGCATCACGCGTGGTGATCCAATATAGTCTAAAGATGAGTTGGTTAGGGGGCATGGCGGGCCGTGCAATACTCGCAATCTGCCATCTATATATTCTAAAGCCTGGGAAGAAGTGTAAGAGTCCTTCGGTTCAGAATCAGTACAGTACTGTTGGACTAGGCTTATACAATAATTACACACGTTCCCTATCTGCACAGTTACTCAAAAGTATATATACAGATGAAACCTCTAGTAAGTACATCTAAATGGCAGTTTAAAGGGTCCCTGCGTAATACTATAGAGTGACTGAGCAAGGCTCCATATTTTAGAGAGCTTCTCAAAATCAGTTGTTACACCTCAACACTCTCCTATATACAGTTTAAATACATTTAGGCCAATCTTCTCTTGAATTGAGTCCCTTGTTGACTGTATTTAAATGACACATAAACCACTGTTCTCTGGTTTTTCTGAGATTGTCTATATCTCCTCCTCTTCTGTTGACCCTAATTTTTTCTAAAATAAACCATTTTAAGATCCTTAGAGAAAGTGAAAACACAGTGCATAATGTGTGGATCATGAAAGGCCAGCGCTACCCCAATTTGCCTATTAGAGGATTGCTGACCGGTAATGGGGATGTGCTGAGGCCAGAATATTAACCACCGCATCAACACCGGGCTCCTCTCCACCAATTCGGGAGGGTTCCCAGTGCAAAAAGGAACCTGAGCACGAGCATGGATGAAGTGCCTTGGGACACAGTATTCACATTACTTACACTTTCTTAGAAACAGGGTCGGATGTTGTCCTACCCTCACTCAGCCGGTCCGGGAAGTGTTAGTAATGTTGGAAACTTGGTTCTAAGTACCCGCGAGCACTCAGGAGAGGGGGCGGTACTTCCGGTGATTCCTACGTTGCTCAGCAAAGTGACTAGAGCGTGAACCTGATCACGGGCGCCATATTGGGTTACCCTCATCCATCGATGGCTTCCCAAACCAAGCCAGTAGCAACCACAGGACACATGAATATCCCGTAGGGGTGTAGAATGTAAGTGCTATGACATGGAGTATAATTAGCCAGCTCCTGTCAACAAAGATGTTACTATTAAAGCAATCGGTTGAGCCAGTGGTCATACTGTATTAACCTGGTCAACCATTATGTTATACAATGGGGCAATGAGAACCTACATCTATATTGAGGGGTGTAGAAATGTCCACCTTAACGCTCTAGAGGGTTCTAATAGGTGCAGATGCCATTTAGTGTTAAAAGGGGGGAATCCCAATGCTTAATCTTTTCCGTGTCGTAACCTGCTAACGACAGAGGTTTCTAAAGTGCACTAGTGAGCTGTCTCGCTGGAAGTGTTGATGTAATGTACATATAGATAATGTCCAGAATGTCGTGCAGATCAGTAAGCTCCACAGGATACTTTTATTGAGTCCTGACCGGTCAGTAGCTAGTCGTAGGACCCACCATTGCTCCATGCGAAACAGTGCATTTCTGGACATCTCAGGGTGTGTCTATAGTACGCCCCATTCAAATGAGTCAGGAGGGTGTTTCCCCTCTTTGTAATAGGTGGTCATTTTTGTGTTGGTTTTCTGGCACCTGAAGTTGCTTCTGTGTTCCATTATTCGGGTTTTGACCAGCCTAGAGATCATGTACGCACAAGGATGACGGAACACAGGAGTACAATAAGATGTGGGAAAAACATAAGCAAGTTAACAGACCACTTCCTTACCCACAACCACACACCCAATGACTTCTCCTGGACTGTCGTTGAAAAGTTTGACAACTCAACAAATGAAAAACTCCTTTTACAAAAGGAACAACGCTGGATATACCGATTATCCACCCACACCCATGGCCTTAACGATGCTATACCATGGAATTCTTTAGCTGTGTAAACATTATACCCCCGGTGGACCTACCACTATGTAACTCTACAAAATGGAGTATACCCAGTGCCAACAACCCCCAACCTGAACGTCCTCATCCCTGCCCCCTTTTCTGCCCTTGACAAATCCCATGTGCACCTTGTGCACGTTAAAATCTCTCCCCATGTGTGGATTAACACATACTCTTCCACACATTGATACCTTTGGTACCACTTATTTGGTTGCCCAAAGCGCTCCCAAATGCGCAATATACCTCTATGAATTGCCCCACACTCATGGAGTTGTAACCAGTATGTTAAACGTCTCTGCTCAATACGCGCTTGCAATCTTAGCGCATGCGTAGGACGCCCGGTCTCATAGAACACTAGCGCGTTCTATCGCGCATGCGCCCAAACGCGCACTGATTCCTCGCACATGCGCGGCCAGCAGCTACCATGACATGGCGCGTTGCGCGCATCCCTCCCTCTCTGTCTACCCTTTACCTCAACACAGGTGAATCGCATTTAGCGAGCAATATAAAAACGAACCTCAGCGGCCCACTCACCTCATTCCGGGTGTCGCAGAAGGACGAATAGGTCCAAGGAGGAACCAGACCGAACTACTCGTGAGTAAACAAGACCGCTAGACCTACAATGGGGTAAGCACCATTTCTTTCTCCCTACAGGTTAGACAGCCTTGTACAACCCTTTTATCTCCACAGGGTCTCTTTCTCTGCCAAGCGACCCATGAGGCTTTTTACAGAAATTAACAGAGTGAGGACCTAGTACCTATACTTACCTGTACCTCACCTTGTGATTTCGTTTTTTAGCCCACCACCCCTCACTAACGGTTTCTTTAAACCCTCACCAGTCTCAGGAAGTTGCCATGAGTCCACACTAGCCGTATATAGGTCGCACACCACCTTATAAGTCGGCAATAAGTGGTTTTCAAGACATACCACTCTAATATGACTCTACCCTGTACGTCCTGTCTTTGTCATTTATGTTTTGTGTAGCTAAGCCAGAGGGAATCCCCCTCTACCAGTTACAGCGCCTTAGCGTGCGCAACACATAACTAAAAAATAACACAAACACTTAATATAGTTTATTATAATTTAATTTGCACTTTTCACTTATCCTATCGGTCCTGAGGAAAGCCAGCTTAGAATACAAAAGGCACTGGCTGAAACATGTAGACCACACTGGACGTTGGAGGTCATCATAACACTCCTATTCACGACGTCCCTTTGCCTTTTTAACCTGCTAACAGAGGCCCAGTTTATTAAAAATGTGTTAACCCTCGGGTGCTGGGACCTCTTGTATAGCATTTTAAACTTCACCTATCTCACCTCTTCACTGCACACTCAGCAATATACCAGCTCCGCAGTCACCTGGCGTTGCAGCACACCCGGGGCACATTCGGTGCCACTGTGGTGGGCCCGATGATGAAGCATGCCACCGACTAGGTCGGTGGGTGAGGGCTTTATAAGGAAAACAGTGTTTTTCCTTATCACTATTGACTGACGTACCTGAGTCTCCCCTTCTCTCCCTAAACTAGCTAGTCCTTATTGATTTATACATGGAGTATAATTAGCCAGCTCCTGTCAACAAAGATGTTACTATTAAAGCAATCGGTTGAGCCAGTGGTCATACTGTATTAACCTGGTCAACCATTATGTTATACAATGGGGCAATGAGAACCTACATCTATATTGAGGGGTGTAGAAATGTCCACCTTAACGCTCTAGAGGGTTCTAATAGGTGCAGATGCCATTTAGTGTTAAAAGGGGGGAATCCCAATGCTTAATCTTTTCCGTGTCGTAACCTGCTAACGACAGAGGTTTCTAAAGTGAGCTAGTGAGCTGTCTCGCTGGAAGTGCTGATGTAATGTACATATAGATCATGTCCAGAATGTCGTGCAGATCAGTAAGCTCCACAGGATACTTTTATTGAGTCCTGACCGGTCAGTAGCTAGTCGTAGGACCCACCATTGCTCCATGCGAAACTGTGCATTTCTGGACATCTCAGGGTGTGTCTATAGTACGCCCCATTCAAATGAGTCAGGAGGGTGTTTCCCCTCTTTGTAATGGGTGGCCATTTTGGTGTTGGTTTTCTGGCACCTGAAGTTGCTTCTGTGTTCCATTATTTGGGTTTTGACCAGCCTTGAGGTCATGCTGCTGTACAGCAGACCACACCGGCACCTCAGTATGTAAATACAGTTTGAGGTGTTGCAATAGATATGTTTGGTCATTTTGCAACTAACCCCATTGGGAAACCTCAGTTCTTTGGTGACTTTCGTGAGGGGACAAACTGAGCACGAGCTGCATGGGTAATGCCCCACGACCGGGGGTAAATCTCATAGTGTTCTTTGCAAGTTGCTCTGTTGTTGCTAGGGTCTCGTGTGAATTAGCATATCTTTGAGGTTATTAGTCCGTTTGAACGCAAACTTGGTACGGGTAACTTCAGTGTTCCTGTGTTGAGGATGTTCCAATGTTTGCAAAATATTTTCCTCATTCGATTGGAGTCAGGGGTATATGTAGTGACACAAGTGATGGTCTTGTCAGGTTCTCTAATTCTGTCATCCAACAAGCTCTCGCAGTTATTATTTTGAGCCATTTTGCATGCGATATCTACAACCTGTGTGGGATATTCCCACTGGAGAAGTTCTTTCTTCAGTGTGTTGGACTCCTTTTTGTAGTCAGTTAATGTACTACAGTTCCTTCTGATGCAAAGGAACTGACCAAAGGGTAAGTTCTGTCTCAGGGCCCTTGGATGGTGACTACTAAAAAGTAAGAGGCTGTTCCTGTCGGTTGGTTTGCGATAGAGGGTGGTTGAGATTTTATCACCCTCCAATTTGATCAATAAATCAAGAAAAGGAATCTCTGTTTCTGAGATGGTGCTGGTAAGTCTCAGAAAATGGTTCAAGGTGTTGATCCAAGAGCAGAATTCATCGCATTGGGTTTGTTCTCCTTTCCAAAGGATCAAAATATCGCCGATAAATCTTTTCCACATGAGCACATTCGTCATGTATGGATTTCTGGGATTGTAGATCTCTCTTTCCTCGAACGCTGACATGTACATACATGCCAGGCTCGGCGCAAATGTGCTGCCCATCGTGGTGCCCTGTGTTTGATGCTAAAGTTGTATTCAAAGAAATTGTCTGTTAGCGCTAAAGTGGCACATTCCAATAATAAGGCCGCTGGTGTAGGTGAGATCCACTCGCTGTTGACCAGTGCATCTTCAATAACTTTGAGGGTTGCTCTTTGAGGGATATTGGTATAGAGGGCTTCATCATCCAGCGTGAACAGTAGGTCTACTGATTCTGGATGTTGAGTCCCCTCGAGTAAACGTAGGACATCTGTGGTGTCACTGATGAAGGAGGGAGTTGCCCTGACCAGTGGTTGTATGAAGTGGTCAACAAACTTGGACAGAGGTTTTAGAATGGAACCGATCCCTGACACGATAGGGCGCCCAGGGACAGGGGTCACCCTTTTGTGAATTTTCAGTAGGCAGTAGAAATAGGGGGTAATAGGTTCTTTGGTTACAAGGAATTCGACTTCCTTCTTAGAGATCCACCCTTCTGTTTCTGCAGAGAAAACCATAGTAGATATAATTCTACTGAGTCTTGGAGTGGGGTCTTCTCTTATAGGAGTGTAGTATCTCCTATCACTCAAAAGCCTATGGCATTCAATGTCATTGTCCACTGTGGACATCATCTCATTCGCCAAGGCCTTAATGGCAGCAGTTTCGTCAGAGGACAAATTGTGATATAGAGCAGTGGTTGCTTTACTATTCAGATCTTTTAACACCGCTTGCTTGAAAGTCAACACTTCGTTAGGAATCATGCTACTATTTGGTGTAAAAGTAGAAGGTTTGTGTAAACCAGAGTCGCTAGTGGATGGTGGTGATTTGTCTTGAAAGAGGGCTTGTTGGCAGATTTTGCGGAAGAAACCCTGTACTTCGCATATGTCTCGGAGTTTGTAATTTTTGGGGGTCGGAACATAACCTAGACCTTTCTGTAGGACCCTCTCTTCTGTGGGTGAAAGGGCCCTCGAGGAGAAGTTAAGGATTAATAATTTCTCTTCCCCCTGGTTTTGCTCCCGGTCTATACTGATTGGGCTGGCTGGTCCTGCCATTGTACTCTTTTTTTACCTCTTCTGCGCCCTCTTCCTCTGCCTCAACCTCTGTCTAAAAAAGGTGGCTCAGCCCCGGGTTGGAAGAAGGGAGGTGGGCCTTGTTGGTACATGGGATATTGCCAGTAGGGTGGTCCCTGATATGGAGGTATGTTGTAAGGAGGATACACTAGGTGTTGGAAAGGTCGATTTTTTTTGTTATTCCAGCTGCCATTGCTGGAGTCACTATTTGATGATGAACCCCCACGAGATGAGATGGGGCCCCCATTAGAAGAGTAACCTGTCGCTGTTGCAGTGTAGTCTGCTTTTAGGTATGGATAGATCTTCTCAGTCGAGAATTTCTGGATGATCTTCTGAAGTTTTGACATTTTTTGTTTCATCAGGTATTCCCGATTGTCTGCTATTACTGCATTTAATTCAGCCAGCTTGCTCTTATATGCTGTAGTTCGGACAATGACCTTGATTGCCCCTTCTGCTGTTTGTATTCTGATCAGAAAGGCGTCTGTGATTCTCTTTGCTGTGTTAATTATGCGAATCAGTCAGTCCCAGTGCATTTCCACGCTACTAGGGCCCATTCTTTCTTAAAAATAGCATCCTCCAGAAACAAGCGTGGAACGTTGTTAACAATCAGGCCATTAGGGGCTATGTTGGCTCTTAGATATTCCGTCATCATTGCCCCATGTAGAGTTACCTTAAGCCCTTTGTGTTTCATGTTGGCTAATTAGGTCAAGTCTTCTAACTGGCTGCAGGAGGCTGAACTTCCATCAGGCCCCAGCAGGTCTTAGCTATAGCGGCAAAGAAAACAATTGTCCATGCCTTGGTAAGATCTCAATTAGACTATGGCAACATTTTATATTTACGAGCATCTAAAGGCGATCCAATTAAACTTCATCACATTCAGAATCCAGCTGTGCGTCTGTTTCTCAATCTCCCAAGACGAACTTCTGCCTCTAGTGCCCTGTCTGGTCTTCACTGGCTGCCTGTTGAGAAGAGAATCATTTACAAGGCCCTGTGCTATTGCCACAGAATTTTGTTGAATAAGGGTCCTATCTCCCTTCAATTCATGGTCATTCCCTACACTCCTGTACATAATCTAAGATCAGATGGACCCATATGGCCAAGGTTCCAAGAATTCAAAGATCCAGAATGAGAGCTCAACAGTGCTTAATTTGTAAAATATTATGTGCCCGGGCCCGTTTTGGAAAGCCACTGCAGTCTGCACCAGCCATACCCTGCTAGTGCTGCCAATGGCAGTGGCAACATAATACCCAACACTCGCACTCCTAAAAATGTGATAATTCAGGCTTTTCAGGCCACTCAGGGCTATAACAATGGCACAAGATGGTGGTATTATCCATTTTCAATGCATATTGACTTAATAAGCATGGTTTTTGAGCCCATCTCAAAATTATAATGACTGTGCCACCTTGTGTGTGGTGGACTGTCACTAGAGCCAGTGCTGACAATTAAGTGCCGGCGCCCAGCACCGGAAATGACGCACACATTAAATACTGCAGCTCGATCATTCAGAAACCTTGCAGTAAAAAATGGAACACTGCCTCTGAATCTGAGATCTGAATCTGTGGAACGAACGTTTCGTGAACAACTAAAAACCTGGCTATTTGCACCTGAACTCGGTTTTTGGTTGTATGTTATGTTTATTTAGCTTCAGTTTTATGTTAGTTAGCCTCTGGTTTTAGTTTAGATTCTGCTTTGTCTATTACCTTTTCTCCTGTCAGATTCTAACGCGGGGATACATTGTTTGGTGTAACCAGGCACTTTAAGAGGGGTGCAAGAAGAGACGAAAGGAGAGGATAGAGGGGTAAGTGGGTAGGAGTACAATGCGAGCCGGGCTGTTGGCACCAAGCCTGGCTCCTAGACAACTCTGGAGTGGCATTTTAGATGAGGGTCTCTTGCGTCTCCAGTTTTTTCTGTTTTCTTCCGTTCTTTGCACACAGAAGTACATCCTCAAAGGATCCATCTGCAGCTGAGCTTCCACAATAATATTACAATTATTCTTCCTCTATTCATACCACTGTCTCACATGTCCTTCCCTGTGGTCCTCCAAAGACTCCCTTGGTTTGGCAAATGCTTTTCTAACTCCCCATTCAGAGATTCTTTAATGGATATGTCAACTTTATTGGGGGAATGGAAGCTCTGCTCATTATTTCTTCACACTCCCTCTCTTCTCTCTTTACTCCATCAATCTCTTATCTGTACTGTCCTCTACTGTACACACTCGGTGTACTACCCCTGTTCCAATTCATCATGATTGCATTCCTGCAGCAAATAGAAGATGTGTTTTCTCTTTTTCCAGCACCGTGCACCAACAATCATAAGGGCTGCATTTACTTTTCAATGCATATCCAACCCAGTGCAAAGAAATAAAATCAAAGAAGTACACAGAATATAAAAATGTGTACAAAAAATGCAGCAAACAAGAATAATAAGGTCACTGGAACATAAAGTCATAAACACAAAACAAAAAAAATTATTGGATACTGCCAGCTATGTTGTACAGGTGAATGTATACATTCAGCTTGGAATAATGTCAGCTAACATTAAAAAATTGAGCCTTTATCCTACCATGGTTCTTGACTCAGTTGGCAAAGGTTTCAGAATCCACACATCCTGATGTTTGTTTTGCCACAAAATAAAGTTTGTTTTGCTTGTTCTATTTCTGACTGGACTCAGATTTTGAGGTGGAGGCTTCCAGTGATGACAGCAGGAGTCTCTTGACAATCTGTTCCAGACATTTCTCCTTGGCATCCTTCATTCCCTTGGCCAGAATGTTGGCATACTCGGATGCCTCCTCCTTGTTCTTCTTTGTGCACTGCTTCTACAGAGCAATATGCCTGCACTTGTGCTGCAGCACTCTAGGAGTCACAAGATGTTGACTGAATTTGGGGTGCTTTTGTTCTAGGTGTCTTGTTTTCGTTGCTTAGGGGCTTCTTCACAACATAATAGTTGACATCATCTTCTTTTGAAAGTTTGAAGAGCTTGCCGATTCTGTGTGCTCTCTTTGGACCAAGATGACAGAGGACAGTGTTGTCAGTCAGGCCAGGAAAATCATTCTCACCTTTCCTCACAATCACCAAGTTGAGCATCAACAATGCAACAACAGACAGTTTTATGCTTTCTTCAGAGTCTTGCTAAAAAGCAACCGAACACATGTGTGGGTCAAGATTCATTGCTTCATGGGAAATCCCTGCTTGTCATTGCTCCCCCTAATGCGATAACGTACCCCTTTCACTCATCACCTAAGGGATCAGCAGGAACTTCGGTGGCCATGCACTTCTGAGAGAAAGTTTGGAGTTTGCTCTCATCATCAACACACTCATTTAATACACCAGAACACCATTTGAGGAAGAAAGACTAGCAGTTGTTGATGAGCCTTAACAGCCACCTGTTGATGAGTTTCAAAAGGCAAACCCTTCACATCTGTTCCTATCGAGATTTTGTAGAGCAAAAGTCAAGAAAGATGCTCCTTCGTCTGTACTGAACAAACCATTTTTCTCTACAATATCCCTATCTTGTCCCACTCACTTCACTATACACCTGACATTTCAGACCCGTCCATCTTGGGGACTTTCGCTATCCTGCTCCTAATCTTGAGATCACGCTTGTTGACCTAACCAAACTTCAAATCCCAGATCCAATCCCCCACCACAAACCGTGGACTTTTCAAAATTAGTTTTTTCCATCATATTTCACCTTCTTCAGCCCTTGTTTCTCTGCAATTCTATCAGCCAATACTTACTGAGTATAATTAATAGCATTTCCACAACCTATTTTTTTTTTTAAATCATCATGGTTTGAATTTTGGTTACTGGTTCTCTCCCTTTCAATAAACAAAAAGTACATATTTCAGTTAGAAAATGAGGGGTAAATCTATATAACCATACACTCTGTGGGAAAAACTCTTCCCACTCATGCCAAAGTGCGTTACCAAGCCACGCTATCTTTGAGCACACTATTTAAATCTCTCAACCTGACCAATACGTTGAGGCTCATACAAGGTGGTAAATGAAGCAGGGTTTCGCGAAAATTAAACCTGCTCGAATCGAGTACCTACCTAATATGTACTAAAAATAAGTAGATACAGTAAAATTAATGTACACCAAAACATAAACATGGTGAAACTGCCTTGCGCATGCCTGAACTTACATTTAAATGAATAATTATGTAATAACTTTGTGATTTAAAAGAAATTGCATGAATAGGCTGCATGTGCTCCAGTATTTTGCCTATTGCAGCATGCTATAAAGTAATGATTAATGCCGCTTTTTGCACTAAGCTTTTGCATTAATGGAAATTAGTGGATGGTGGGAGGTAAACAGTGATGGTTTCATTATCACATAATTAATAAATGTTCATTTCTATTCACTTTAGTGTGCTGAATGAAGACGCCATTTTATTTAACTTGGTTATGGTGGGAGGGGGGAGCTGCAAGGAGCGAGTTTGTTCTGCCATGAGGAGGAAAAGATGTGCTGTACGTCGCAGAAGACATGAAGGAGTAAAGGCCAGTGTGTCAGTTGCTTGCCAACTACTGTACCCAAGCGAGGGAACGGAGACGTCTTCTGAGAATAACTTTAATTTATAAGACGAAGAATGTGAATTTGTAACCTATGCGGAGAACATGTGAATAAGTTGAGATTCAGACCATGGGAACTGTTTTCTACAATTGTTGAATAAAGGTGAAGTCATAGTGACTTGACAACGCCACCTCCCCTGCCCACCAATCCCTGTACGAGTTATGGGGTAAAATGCAAAATTTGAGGGATGGACATGTCAATTTTAGACTATAATTAGGGTGCCTTTGGGGGTGTGGTTGGTGAAAAAGCTGCAGCCTTTGAAGACTGATGCCTAGCGCTAGGCAGACAAATGGTGGTGCGAGATATGCACGCGGGGGAATACCAGAAACTAACCACTGAAATCTCATTCAAAGAATGAAGCAGTGTGCACAAATAAGAGTGAGCAACCCTGCAGCAGGCAGTTTGACATGGGAGCAAATTAACATGCTGTAGGGGGAAAATATTTCTTGTGAAGAATCATGCTGTTTCCCCTAGTTATTCGAGAAATTGACTATAATAACATACTGCTTATTAATTTATAAAATGATGTTAGAATATTGTAAACTAGGTGTTATCAGTTCGTATTATTTTAGGTCGTGTTCCGAAGTTTTTAAACAAATATACATGAAACTAACTAATAAACCAACATGCACATTGTTGTCGCCGCTAATCGGCTCCTGCTGCTAAAAACTATTTCTTGCTTTCATTACCATTATATAAACTTGCTATTCAGAGCGCACTTCCAATGAATGAAATGTATATCTTTACATTGCAAGCCTTTAGGCTATTGCTATTCTAAGTGAATACATAAGTGAATACGCTGAGCATCGCTGTTTCATCACGTGAAACTGAAGCATCAGTGGTAACAGATCGCCAGCTGTTTTCCACATAATGCAGAGACAAGGGGCTGGAATCGGTCTAGCGTGTTTTAAGTAGCCGTTTCGTCTTGCACGGTTGTTCGTGTTTCAGAAATACTCTGTGCATCTCGCACTGCCGAAATACTGCAGACTGGCGGTTCATTTCAAGGAGATGGGATTACACAAGGGACGAAAACATCCGGCCTTCAATGGCTGCGTGCTGATTTCTTTTCTCATGGCGTGGGCGACAGTTTTGGGTCAGATTCACTATCCTATTTCGGAGGAAATTGAGATAAGCAAAACAAAATGAATATAGCGACAATCAGAAGCTAAAGCCAATATATAAGCACTCTGTTACATCAATGAATGCAAGCAACGACTGACTAGGGTGATATAAAACAAGTTTTAAAAAAAGTACACTGTGGGAGAAGAAACGCGAGACACGGCACCAGAGAGTATAAAAGGAGACACGGCCTGGCGGCCGTGAAACTGAAATT
Source organism: Lissotriton vulgaris (assembly GCF_964263255.1). Classification (NCBI taxonomy): domain Eukaryota; kingdom Metazoa; phylum Chordata; class Amphibia; order Caudata; family Salamandridae; genus Lissotriton; species Lissotriton vulgaris. Next base: position 691,721,202 of record NC_141694.1, read on the forward strand.
ACGGCCAGCCGGCCGTGAATAATCAGGGGGTGAGAAATGCGCTGGAAGGGCTGCCTTTGATGTGGTAATGCGAGGCAGGCAGGCAGGCGGCTGGTGGCATTGTGCATGTGCTTTTTAGGGCTTGCGCTTGCGCAATGACCTAAAAAGCACATGCACTGCATGGAATCGCCAGTGGTTAAACTCTGGATAAGCCACAATAGAGCTTTGCCAGCTGTGCGCAAGCGCATCAGCAGGCAAGCCCTAAAAAGTAGAGATGCGTCGCTGTCAGTCGGTTTGCAGAGAGGCCTAGCTGTTCCAGTCCTGTCCTGTTCCTCTCCTTATATCTTATGTTCCCTGATTCCTTTTTGGGGAACCTCCATCATCTCCTGGGACCAGGGGATGGTTTTCCCTACAGACCGATAGGTTTGTATTTAGCCTTTATCGTTCTCAGAATCTCAGCATTAGTGTATTAGTCTCTGAATCTTTTGTCTCACCAACTATCCACTCCGTCAACAATATTTTGATATGCAATACTTTAGATGAACCTATTGTCTCTTCATATATATTTCCGTTAGGTATATTATTTTCTGGCATGAATATTTGCAAAACTTTTGTCTCTCCACCTATCTACTCCTTCATTCCATAATGTCATTGCATAATGAGTCTGTATAAGATACAACATTTCTCCTTCCATGAGATTTGGTGTTTGAAATTGTGACCTAATGCAGATGAGCAATTACCTTTACACTGAGATAACATTATCATTATTAACCTTACTGGGAGTCTGTATTAATTATCTAAATGATTGGTAAGTTAGTAATTATCATTGACATCAACTATTCAACTAATTGGTGCATTGACCAAGTAGAAGGAGAGTTGATATCAGGATTAGTCATTTAACAGATGTCCAAAGGGATTTATAAATAGAAATATCTGATGGAATGAATAAATTAACCCCAGCTCATCAGGGTTACTGGATAAATGTGTATGGGACATTGTAGTGATGTTTGTTGGGTATCAATTCCTGATCAATAATTAGTATGGACGATGGATCAGTGGCACCATTGTCTGTAACCAGAAAATTGGGATGTCCTCCTCCGCTGAAAATATCTTTAAAAAGTCTATCATAACCTTAGTTTTTTTCAGGCTACTTGGAATGGTAGTCTATAAATACAAAGTTGAAATAAGAGTTCCCTAGCAAACAATGAAACGTTCCTGCTATATCAAATGCCACTTTTTCCCAAGGATCGTTTGGCTACTGTACACGGTGCCAGTTTAACCATCAACATCCTATCACTATTTACACACTCTCGGCAATCTGTAACAAATCTCCAACAAATCTATAGGCCAGTTTATCAAGGCCAGGCCACCAAATGTGTTCCTTAAGTCTCCTCTTCATAGATGACATCCCTGGATGACGTTCATGGGCTAGCTCTCAAGTCCTTTGATACATTTTCCCTCTGGTTATTTCCCTTCCTCTTCAGATACTACTTTCAAAAGAGGAGAACTACCTTTACCTAATGTTGCTACAACATATCGACCTTTGTCACTATCAATTTCCTTGTGACATTGGGATTATCCAAAGGTAATCTTGAAAGAAAATACAATCTACAGTTAGATTACTTTTGCCAGGCACGTATACCACACAATAGATATCTTCTTGTAATCTAGATGTTAGCCTTGCAATATAGGCAGCAGCATTCCATCCTCTACCATGTGATGTTTATGGTCTGTCTACGAAAGGAGTTGAATGCCCCATACAAAATTCTGAAAATGTTCTACAGCCATGACACATGTCAACAATTCTCATTTAATAACTGCTACCTCCTTTCATTGAAATGTATTGTTGTAGAAGCAAATGCCACATTCCATTCTAATTTCTTCATCTTCTGTGCTAACACAACCCCTACTCCATATTATACACTAGCATCGACTGTTATAACATACTATTTCTCTACAAATAGATTTCAAGATAGGGTCTTCTATAATATCTTTTTTGATTTGAAGAAAGCTCTTTTTTGTGCCCCTGACCAGACAAATTCAGCATTCTTCCTCAGGAACATCTTCTTTGGTTCCATTTTTTTGACAAATGTACTATAAATATCCCAGGGATGTTTTGGGGACAACATCATCTCCTGACAAGGTATGTCCGAAGTTCGCTACTGTTCTGTTGAACAACTTACAAATCGAATATTTCTTTTAGATGTTTCATATATGTGTCTTCTGAATTCCAGTTAATGAGAATTTCATCCTGAAAGCATTTCACATAACTTCCAATGTCCTTGAAAATATGGAGCATGGCTCTTCGAAATACCACGACTAAGTCAAATGGCATTCATATGATTTGATATAAACCAAAAATAAGCTTTTAAATGTCTTGATTCAGGGTTCAATTCAATTTGGTGATATGCCTAGTGTGACTCTAGGGTGGAAAACCACTTGGCCCCATTCACTATAGAAATCAATTCATTGATACTCAAGAGTGGATGACAATTAATAACAATATTAGAATGTAATGCTTTTAACTCTACGTATAACCTTAAATTGGTATCCTGATTTCTAGCCAAAACTATAGGTTAAGCCATTCTGATAAATCTACTTCTTCAATAACCCAGTCCAAAATAAGTCATCCAGATAGTTCTTAAACTCATTGCCTGCACTCAGAGAATAATTCCTCATTTTTCTTCACAGCAGTGACATTCTTTTTCAACTTTAGGTTTTGAGAAAACCCCTTCAATATTCCTAATTTTTCGGCAAAAACATCTGGAAATGGTTCAATTAAACAATTGCTACTTTCAGATACTTTAATAAAGTTGCTCTTTGGCCTCTGGATTTAGTATAATTCCTAACTTCCACAAATCCTTCTACATCAGTACATTAATTCCCATGACAGCTACATACAGTTTTATATCTGCAGATGTTCCCTTAATTCTAAGGTTCCCCTGGTATATCCCACCATGTCTACACTAATACCATCAAATGCTTATGCTATGATGTCTGTTGGTTGGAGCATGTTTTCCTGGAAAAAAATCCCCTAATCTGTCTTTCAATATTTCTTTAGTAATGATTGATCATGGAGATCATGAATCTGCAAGTAGCTCTAAATGCCTAACAAAAATCTCAACCTAGCATAGTGGTGAGAATCAACTTTGCAACCCACAATCATTATGTTCTCCAGACAACTCGACCCTTTATTCATTTTAGTGTAACCACATTCATTATTCTCTTCTCCTGTTTTTATTTCCTCCTGTTCACATGTTGAGGCAATTTAAACTATCTTCATCTTAATTTTCACTTTATTTCTGTGCACTTCAGTAAAGTGAGCCAGAGTGTGCATTGAGACTGCAGTAATCTGCTCTTAGTGTTTAAACTGTGTTTGGAAAGTGTATGTAGCACTAGTTTTTTGGCTAGGAGAGTGAGTTGTTTGAGTGGTAGAAAAGCTATATCGTTAGAGGCCTATTTTAGGTCCTTACCTGCAGAACTCGAGTATGGATTGAACCTGTGTGTCTCCAAGGAGATTCTGAATTGAGGAGGGGCTTGCCAATGCGCTAGTATGTTCTGGGTGGCTGCTCCTAGGGCAATAGCGATTAGCCGGCCCCTCTGGGATTACAAGGGATATGTTAGGGGGTTGGGCAGGCTTAGTAGAATATATGCTGGGAAGCGCGGGAGCTGTGTATCAAGATGGGAGTCTATGTCATCAAGGATTGGTGTCCAATATGGTTGGATGTGTCTACAACTCCACAAGAGGTGCTCCAGAGTTCCTACCTCCCCACAACCCCTCCAACTCAGAGCACTAAGGTGGGAGTAAAAGTGATGCAAGAGCTCCGGTGTGTAGAACCAGTAGGTGGCAACCTTGGTCAGTGCCTCAGTGAGACCTTTGTGGTATGTGGCATGTCGTGATCTTCTTTGGCAAAGGCAGTCACCCTCCAGCTGAGCTCTGGTGACCCATTGAGATGGGTACCCCACCTCCCCCCTCCCAGTGGGCAAAAAATCTGGGGGTCAAGTGGGACGAAAATCTCTCTTTTGTGCCCCAGATCCATCAGGTCACAGGGTGCTGCCTGAGCAAAATGAGGAATCTCCGCCCAGTCCTGAAACTTTTGCCTGAGTCATGCCGGAAACCGTGATCCATGTCACCATCACATCGAGACTGGATTATGCTAACGGCCTGTATAGCGGTCTCCCGAAATATTTGGTCCAAAGGCTGCAGACGGTGCAAAATGCGGCAGCCAGGCTGCTTAAGCATATTCCTTTCAAAGAGCACATTTCCCCCCATCTTCGGGCCCTGCATTGGCTCCCGATTGCCAGTAGAATAAAATTTAAAACTCTTACTCTGGCCTACAGGTCCCTCTACAGTACTTGCCCTAATTATCTGAGAGCCCGTCTGCCCAGATACACACAGACCTGCTCCCTTCGCTCAAATGGTCAGGTGCTACTGAGTGTGCCGAGAGTCAAAAGGGCTAGATTGGGCGGCCGGACCTTTTCAGCCAACGTGGCCCGTCTCTGGAACTCCCTACCACCTGAGCTGCGAAAGGCCCAATCAGAAACAAGCTTTAGGAGACAGCTTAAGTCGTGGCTGTTCCCGGTGCCTCTCTAAAGCCGCAGACTCCCAGCTAGCTTTCTTGCCATGCCCTCACAGCGCCGGGACGCCTCCTAGTTGAGGCAGCTGTTCGCGCTTTATAAATACCAGTATTATTATTATTATTATTTGTAATATATGTCATCCCAATCTTTGTGATCATTAGCGAGCTTAACATGCCTCTTAAAAAGGGCTTAAAGGCCTCCCATACTATCTGATCATTTGTAGTGCCAAGATTATATCTAAAATATTCTTCTGCTTGTGCTACTACTTCTGCCTTTACTAATAGGGATCTATCTAGGGTCCACCTCCTCTGGCGTTTTTTTTGCTTTAGATTGACTACCAATACCACAGCTGAATGATCTGAAAGAATAGCAGGAACATAAGATATTGAGTCTACGTCCGAGAAAATGGTCTGATCCAGCAAGAAAAGTCTATTCTAGAGTGTTGTCTGTCTTTATTGCTATAAAAGGAAAAGTCTCTTTTAGAACCATTTTTCACACTCCATATATCTAAAAGACTGAATTCCTTAATAAGAGTTTTCAACTCAGAAAATGATCTACGGGGGACAATGTATTTGACTTTATAAGTACGATCTAACAATTCATCAAATACAAGATTGAAATCTCCCCCCAAGATAATAGGAGCAGATGAGCCAACAGGCTCGCCTTTAACTTTATCAGGATTATCTTGATTCGGCCCACAATAGACTGCACATACCAGGGGTGCGCCATATATCGAGAGAGTAGCCACAAGCCATCTTCCGGATTGGTCTGTTTCAAACTTTTCAAACTTTATCCCTGTGTTACCTCTAATGATAATTGCCACACCCCTGGAGCTTCCCCTTTGTTCCGAGTAAAGGCCTTCCTGGACCCATCTGAACTTGCTGAACCTCAGCCTGCACTCATGGGCCTCTAAATGGGTTTCTTCTAGAAAACAAATATGGGCCTTACAGTTGTAAAGGAATTCACTCACTCTAGACAATTTCCTCCTATCTCTCAGGCCATTCACGTTCCAACTTATTACTTTAATACCAGAGATACTAGCCATTTATTAAAATGCCCCCCCCCCCAAAAGGCTTGCTCCATACCCAAGCTGGTGTTGTGCTTTCCTTTACTTTTGGTTGTATCTGGACTAATTTATTTATTTTGCTCCCTTCCCTCTGCCCCCCACCCAACCCCCTCTCCCCCCTGAGGAACCCCCTCATACTTCCCTTCGGCAATCATTGTCGCCTATTCAGGACTACCCTTGTGCCAACATCAGAGCAAACCCCTAATGGTTGAAAGATAAAGCCCAAAGTAAACAAAGAAAAAAAAGGCAAAAGTGACCCCATTGAAACATTTACCCATTTGGGATATTGTGCTTAAGACACACCAAAAAAAGTGTATTATTATTTATTTATTTATTTATTTATATATATTCACTGAAAAAACCAGTGGTTTGACACCAGTTATAGTTAGCTGGAAATTTTACTGACATAAAACCATTGAAATTCCCACGTTACAGTTAGTTGGACTCACTATAACTTGCGCAATGCACTTCTGATGACGTCACATATTAAATCACTCATGACATGATCAGTGACATCACTCATGACATCACTGATGATACCATCCAGTGATGGTGTGTCTTTCTGAAAAATAAATATGTTTTCTATATGTATATGAAAAAGGTCGATGGAAGAATAAATGTTTAAGTAAGTGTCTAAATGGATGGTTTTTAAAAAAAAAATGGATTGGTTAACAGGCTTATTAAGTGTATCTTAGTGAATACATATATTAGCGAGTAATGTTTAAACATTTAAATATATGTATCAGTGTTTCACTTTGTGTATAAGTGGCTGCATAGGTTGGTGAGTAGCTACATGTGTGTGTATATGGGTTATCAGATTTTTTTTAGTATCAGTATGAGTGTCTATATGGTTTGGTGGGGGTATTACTTAGCACATAGATGCATCAATGACTGACTCACTGTATGTGTTTTGAAGACAGCATATGTGCAGGACTGTATGGGTGGATGAGTGTGTATATGTGTGTGTTAGTGAGTGAATGACTGTCTCACTAGTGTCTTTATCAGTAACTACATTTGTTTTAATCTAGTATATGTGAGTATTGATGTATATAAGTGAGTATATGTGAGAGTGAGAGATTGTAAGAGTTCCTGTTTAAATAAGTATGTCTTTCTATTAGTGATTGTTTTAGAGAGTAAGTATGTGTAAGTTTCCTTAGAAATAAGGTGGTAGTGGGTGTATAGCTGTATATGCAAATAAATGGATGTTCAATAGTTTATTTGCATGTGTGAGTATGTGTGTGAGTAACTTTTGGATGACTGTCGGTGTGTAACAGGATGTATAGGTGTATCACTACATATGATGAGTGAGTATATGTATGAGTGACTATATAGAACTGTTGGTGAATGAGTGGATGTGTATATAGTTGGTTGAATTACTGAATTGGTTGTTGCAACTAGTATGGGTATCTCCATTTTTTGGGAAAATGTTAGTTTCTATTTTTGAATATGTGTTTCAAGGATTACATTACACTGAAAGGAGGTCTGTCACTCTGTCACAAGGATGGTGTCATGAGTGATGCCACTGACCATGTCATGAGTGATGTAATATGTGACGTCATCAGCAGTGCATTGCAGGCGCGCAAGTTATAGTGAGTCCAACTAACTATAACGTGGGAATTTTAATGGTTTTATGTCAGTAAAATTTCTAGCTAACTATAACTGGTGTGAAACCTATGGTTTTTTCCGTGAATTTAATAGGTTTTTTAAATGCTAATTCCTAACTATAACTGGTGTGAAACCTATGCTTTTTTCAGTGGATTTCAAAGGTTTTTTATATGCTAATTCCTAACTATAACGATTGTGAAACCTCTGGTTTTTTCACTGATTTTCAAAGGTTTTTTAAAAGCTAATTCCTTTCTGTATCGAGTTTGTAACCTACGATCTTTTTTTAATCTGCTGTTTTGTGTAAGTATTATTTTTTTTATTTTTTTTATAATAATGTTTTTTTAATGATTTTTTTTTTAATCAATTTTTCCTGGGGCGCTATGGGTGCGCGCACTGGTAAGCTCTCCGGAAAGCGCACCCAGAGCACTACTTGCGTTCGTGTAAAAAAATATGAATGAAAAATAAGTAATAACGCAAGACATTTAGTACCATACATATAAAAGCAGTATTCTTGAATAAGGAAATTAAAATGATTTTGCATTTCCGTGAAACTATCAAAACGTCACTTAGGTGCGCCACGTAAGCGCCCCCGTAAGCGCCTTCGTTCACGCCGCGTATGCGCCCCCGGAAGCGCCTACGTTAGCGCCGCGTAAGCGCCCCCGGAAGCGTTTCGGTGTGCGCAGCGTAAGCGTGTCAGGTCATGTGACCTTAAAATAACACTTTTCATTGGTTGCTAACAGCTTTTTTTTAAAAAGAATGAAATCCCCACCCATTTCCTTCACTTTTTCTTTCACTTTTGTGACTGAAAGACCTGCCTTTTCGCTCTTGGTTCTTTGTTGGATATCTTGGATTATCATGGCTGCCTCACCATCCAGCTGTGAAGATGACTCCAATGAATTCATCGATGAAGTGTCTCCTCAGCCAAAAGTCAAAGAACATTTCATCTGGAATTTTTTTTCCATATCTGATGACCAGAAGAAGGTAAATGCTCCAAAAGTGGAGTGCAGGATCTGTCACACAGTCCTGTCATGGGGTGCCCCCACTAAAAAATATTTTTTGGGGAACTCCACAATGGTTTGCCATGTGGAGAGGAGGCACCCCCAGAATTTTTGCCCAGGAAAGTGTCAGGGCTCTGACACAAGAGGTTCCCAGTGATGGGGCCTCTACATCAACCGGAGGACCAACAACATCGGTGAGGGGGAGATCACAAGAGCTGGTCCTGAACATTCAGCCTGCATTTAACAAAGGCGTCCTTAAATGCAGAGACTGTGATCAGCTACTTTGCTATGGGGAGCAATGTGTTCTGCTCATGGTTCGAGCATTGGAGAACCATCGCTGCTGTTCCCAGCCCTAATTTTTTAATTTTTTTTTTTGCTCCTGTTGAGCAGTTTCCATTCCCTGTTTTTGTTCTAAAAAAAGAAAAAAGAAGAAAAAAAAAGTTATTTTCAGAACTACCTCCAATTCTCATCAAAGAGCTATATTCTTAAAACAATGAAAAAGAGTAAGTGAAGTGGAGTGCTTTGATAAAGGAAAGGAAAATGAGTAAGAAAGAACAGAAAGGTATGAGAGGAGAAAGGAAGTGAAGTAGGGGGACTGAAAGAAGGTGAGTGTTGGGAAGGAAAGTAAGGAGAAGGAGAGTGAACATGGGGAATGTGGATATTCAAAGAAAATGTAGAAAAGGAACGGGGGTGTGGAAGGGTAAGAAAAGATGCATTGCTGGAGTTGCATCATTTTTGTTCCACACTCCAGCAATGCATCACTTTTGCGCTTACAGATACGTCTGAAATACTGACGCATCTGTAAGTACTTGCGACATAATACGTCATATATTTAATATGACGCATGACTAGAAGACTGAAGGACTCATTTATGAGGCCATGCGTCACTTTTACGCCACCGGTGCGTCACTTTTTGTGACGCACCAGTGCTGTAAAAAATGCACCTTATTCAGTCATATTTAAAAAGTGATGCATCTAGGTAGATGCGTCACTTTGTAAAACCCTGCGCCACAGTATACCTACGTCAGGTGTAATGTATGCAAAAGGGACGTATTGACGCAAGAAAGGGTCGTAGAGGTGTTGCAGTGAAATCTATGACATATCACTGCGTCACTTTTATGACGCTGTTGCGTCCAAATCTTGCGCCTGTTTCACAGCAGGCGTAAGACTGATGCAGGCCCTTTCACATGGGCCTGGCCCCATGTGAAAGGATGCATTGCTGGAGTTGCATCGTTTTTGTGACACACTCCAGCAATGCATCACTTTTACGCTTACAGATACGCCTGAAATACTGACGTATATGTAAGTACTTGTGACATAATACATCATATATTTAATATGACGCATGAGTAGAAGACTGAAGGCCTCATTTATGAGGCCATGCGTCACTTTTAGACCACCGGTACGTCACTTTTTGTGACGCACCAGTGCTGTTAAAAATGCACCTTACTGAGTCATATTTACAAAGTGATGCATCTAGGTAGATGCGTCACTTTGTAAACCCCTGCGCCACAGTATACCTACGTCAGGTGTAATGTATGCAAAAGGGACGTATTGACGCAAGTAAGGGTCGTAGAGGTGACGCAGTGAAATCTATGAGATATCACTGCGTCACTTTTATAACGCTGTTGCGTCCAAATCTTGCGCCTGTTTCACAGCAGGCGTAAGACTGATGCAGGCCCTTTCACATGGGCCTGGCCCCATGTAAAAGGATGCATTGCTGGAGTTGCATCATTTTTGTGACACACTCCAGCAATGCATCACTTTTGCGCTTACAGACACATCTGAAATACTGACGTATCTGTAAGTACTTGCGACATAATGCGTCATATATTAAATATGACGCATGAGTAGAAGACTGAAGGCCTCATTTATGAGGCCATGCGTCACTTTTAGACCACTGGTACGTCACTTTTTGTGACGCACCAGTGCTGTTAAAAATGCACCTTACTGAGTCATATTTACAAAGTGACGCATCTAGGTAGATGCGTCACTTTGTAAACCCCTGCGCCACATTATACCTACGTCAGGTGTAATGTATGCAAAAGGGGCGTATTGACGCAAGAAAGGGTCGTAGAGGTGATGCAGTGAAATCTATGAGATATCACTGCGTCACTTTTATGACGCTGTTGCGTCCAAATCCTGCGCCTGTTTCACAGCAGGCGTAAGACTGATGCAGGCCCTTTCACATGAGCCTGGCCCCATGTGAAATGATGCATTGCTGGAGTTGCATCATTTTTGTGACACACTCCAGCAATGCATCACTTTTGCGCTTACAGATACGTCTGAAATACTGACGTATCTGTAAGTACTTGCGACATAATACGTCATATATTTAATATGACGCATGAGTAGAAGACAGAAGGCCTCATTTATAAGGCCATGCGTCACTTTTACGCCACCGGTACGTCACTTTTTGTGACGCACCAGTGCTGTTAAAAATGCACCTTATTGAGTCATATTTACAAAGTGACGCATCTAGGTACATGCCTCACTTTGTAAACCCCTGCACCACATTATACCTACGTCAGGTGTAATGTATGCAAAAGGGACGTATTGACGCAAGAAAGGGTCGTAGAGGTGACGCAGTGAAATCTATGAGATATCACTGCGTCACTTTTATGACGTTGTTGCGTCCAAATCTTGCGCCTGTTTCACAGCAGGCGTAAGACTGATCAAGCCCTTTCACATGGGCCTGGCCCCATGTGAAAGGATGCATTGCTGGAGTTGCATCATTTTTGTGACACACTCCAGCAATGCATCACTTTTGCGCTTACAGACACATCTGAAATACTGACGTATCTGTAAGTACTTGCAACATAATGCGTCATATAATAAATATGACGCATGAGTAGAAGACTGAAGGCCTCATTTATGAGGCCATGCGTCACTTTTACGCCACCGGTACATCACTTTTTGTGACGCACCAGTGCTGTTAAAAATGCACTTTATTCAGTCATATTTACAAAGTGACGCATCTAGGTAGATGCTCCACTTTGTAAACCCCTGCGCCACATTATACCTACGTCAGGTGTAATGTATGCAAAAGGGGCGTATTGACGCAAGAAAGGGTCGTAGAGGTGACGCAGTGAAATCTATGAGATATCACTGCGTCACTTTTATGACGCTGTTGCGTCCAAATCTTGCGCCTGTTTCACAGCAGGCGTAAGACTGATGCAGGCCCTTTCACATGGGCCTGGCCCCATGTGAAAGGATGCATTGCTGGAGTTGCATCATTTTTGTGACACACTCCAGCAATGCATCACTTTTGCGCTTACAGACACATCTGAAATACTGACAAAAATGTAAGTACCTGCGACATAATGCGTCATATATTAAATATGACGCATGAGTAGAAGACTGAAGGCCTCATTTATGAGGCCATGCGTCACTTTTACGCGACCGGTACGTCACTTTTTGTGACGCACCAGTGCTGTTAAAAATGCACCTTACTGAGTCATATTTACAAAGTGGCACATCTAGGTAGATGCGTCACTTTGTAAACCCCTGCGCCACATTATACCTACGTCAGGTGTAATGTATGCAAAAGGGGCGTATTGACACAAGAAAGGGTCGTAGAGGTGACGCTGTGAAATCTATAAGATATCACTGCGTCACTTTTATGACGCTGTTGCGTCGAAATCCTGCGCCTGTTTCACAGCAGGCGTCAGACTGATGCAGGCCCTTTCACATGAGCCTGGCCCCATGTGAAATGATGCATTGCTGGAGTTGCATCATTTTTGTGACACACTCCAGCAATGCATCACTTTTGCGCTTACAGATACGTCTGAAATACTGACGTATCTGTAAGTACTTGCAACATAATACGTCATATATTTAATATGACGCATGAGTAGAAGACTGAAGGCCTCATTTATGAGGCCATGCGTCACTTTTACGCCACCGGTACGTCACTTTTTGTGATGCACCAATGCTGTTAAAAATGTACCCTATTAAGTCATATTTACAAAGTGACGCATCTAGGTAGATGCGTCACTTTGTAAACCCCTGCGCCACATTATACCTACGTCAGGTGTAATGTATGCAAAAGGGACGTATTGACAGAAGAAACGGTCGTAGAGGTGACGCAGTGAAATCTATAAGATATCACTGCGTCACTTTTATGACACTGTTGCGTCCAAATCTTGCGCCTGTTTCACAGCAGGCGTAAGACTGATGCAGGCCCTTTCACATGGGCCTGGCCCCATGTGAAAGGATGCATTGCTGAAGTTGCATCATTTTTATGACACACTCCAGCAATGCATCACTTTTTCGCTTACAGATACGTCTGAAATACTGACGTATCTGTAAGTACTTGCGACATAATGCGTCATATATTAAATATGACGCATGAGTAGAAGACTGAAGGTCTCATTTATGAGGCCATGCATCACTTTTATGCCACCAGTACGTCACTTTTTGTGACGTATCAGCAGCGTAAAACATGCACCTTATTGAGTCATATTTACAAAGTAACGCATCTAGGTAGATGCATCACTTTGTAAACCCCTGCGCCACATTATACCTACGTCAGGTGTAATGTAGGCAAAAGGAGCGTATTGACGCAAGAAAGGGTCGTAGAGGTGACGCAGTGAATGAACTGGGTTTTCCCCATGCTACGCTCCCCCGTACGCTCTCCGGTGCGCGTACCGGGCGCTCCCCCCGCGAAAATTGAAAAAAATATATATTTGTTTGCCCCGCGGGGCCCTTTTATGGCCCCCACATCAATTCTAGGGGGTCAGGGGGGATCTACCCTGCCCCCTTTTGCTCATTCCCCCATTGTTTTTGCCACCTCTTGTGTCTCGATCCTACCGAAACACAAGGTTGCGGCCGCTCCGGACTGTTTGGAATGTTGACAGACACCCAAGAGCCAATCAGCTCTCCGCTCGCGAACTCGCGTAGCGCGCCCGGTGCGCGTTCCAGGGCGCACTTATAGATATATATATTTTTTTGAACCTAAATTACTCAAAATCCACTGGAGCACATATCTTGAGACATAGCAAAGGCACATCGGGCTACCAGTCCGTACAATTTTGCCAAATTTGGTGGAAATCCATTCAGCCGTTCTTGCTAAAAGTGAGTCCAACCGCCCTATGGAAATTAACATGAGGAAAACACGTTTCGGGACCCCCCTTTTATCTCGGCCCCCGCTTTCAAGGAAGGACCGGAGCTTCGCGAGGCAAATTTGAGGAAATTTTCAGGCAGATTCATCAACCGACGCCAAAGTTATTCGCAATAGAATTTAGAGATTTTGCATTGAAAAAAATCCTAACTATAACTACCTACTGGCGACCGCCAGTAGGATATATGTATATATATATATATTCACTGAAAAAACCATAGGTTATAGACCATATATAGTTAGGAATTCGCATTTACAAAACCTTATTTTACTCACACAAAACCATTGAAATTCCATATATAGTTAGTTGCACTAACTATATATCGCGCACTCGCAATCCACTGCTGATGATGTCACATATTACATCATTCATGACATGGTCAGTGACATCACTGATGACATCACTGATGACATCTCAAATGACATCACTGATGACATCTCAAATGACATCACTGATGACATCACTGATGACATCTCATTTGACATTACTGATCACATCACTGATGATATCATTCATGTGATAATACGATGAACCTCTTCAGACTCTAATATAACCTTAGATACAATCAGTGTAAACAGACACTCACAGACTGTCACTCATCCATGGAGTTACTCACACACCTAGTCAGTCATGCAAAGAATCAATCACACCTCCATTTCCTCAACTATACAGTTATACAAACTTTACTTATTCAAACATATACTAACACATATTTACTCTCTTATACAATCCCTGATACAAGTTCACAATGATCCATACAGCCACTCACACATTCACTGGCTCTTATGCACAGTTATTTATATATGTCAACTCTCACATGTACTGTGTTTTACATATGTACTTACTTTGACATGTAGCACTGAGATATCCATTCACTCACCAATACACTCATGCACACAGTCAACCGCCCATACAGCTGTTTCCACATGCACTTTTGAAACCATACATCTAGTGAATCAACTGCTCACACATCTATGCACAGAGTCATACACCTCCCAGCCACCCACACACACACTCAGTCTCCCATACAAATACTTGGGCAACCAATCAATAACCCATATAGTTACTCATATAGCTACTTATCAACACATGCAACAGTTTACAGAACAACAGACATAATGATGCACAAATTAAGACAGTTTAGTCACTAACCCATGCACTCAGTGAGACACATTTAATCACTCACTCATACAGTCAGTCATGCACGTAGTAAATCCTTCATCCAGACACTTATACATCCACTCATTCTTCAATATGTAAGACATATTTTAACTTTACAGAAACATACAGTCACTGGATGTTGTCATCAGTGATGTCATCAGTGATGTCATTTGAGATGTCATCAGTGATGTCATCAGTGATGTCACTGACCATGTCATGAATGATGTAATATGTGACATCATCAGCAGTGGATTGCGGGTGCGCGATATATAGTTAGTGCAACTAACTATATATGGAATTTCAATGGTTTTGTGTGAGTAAAATAAGGTTTTGTAAATGCGAATTCCTAACTATATATGGTCTATAACCTATGGTTTTTTCAGTGAATTTTCAAGGTTTTGTAAATGCTAATTCCTAACTATATATGGTCTATAACCTATGGTTTTTTCAGTGAATTTTCAAGGTTTTGTAAATGCTAATTCCTAACTATATATGGTCTATAGCCTATGGTTTTTTCAGTGAATATATATATATACATACATATATAAACATATATCATCTGTATATCTATATAAATACAAACATAAATGCATGCATACATATACTTATATGCATACAGATGCATGTTATTTACATGAAAGTTGAAAAAACACTAATAAAAGCAAAGCTAAAAAGCCACCTCATTACAAACAGAATGGCTTTAACTTAAACGAGGGCGAGATCTATTGCATTTTCAATGCTTGTTTACTTTGGTTCCATCAAGAAGGCATTCAGATGTGTCACACATTTGCCATAAATTCTGAATGTTAGCACTCTAGTTGCACATTAGATCACTGTAGTAAAGCTACTGCTCACCAGGGACGTCTGCTGCTGGTATTCAAAGTGCATGTTTCAGTCTGCATGTCAGAATTTTTTTAATGAAATAGAAGAGGATTTGAGAAGTCACTCAAAATGATCCCTAATTTTTCTTTCTGCAGCACTAATCATAATTCATATGGCAAAATATACCCCCTCATTTTGTTCCTTTTTAAATTAAATGTTTTAAGAGTTACCACTTTATTCCAATCAAGATGGCTTCAGGTGTGCCATACCTTTGTAATAAGTAGGACTGTTAGCGCTCTAGTTGTTCTTTAGAACACTCTGGGACATTCTGTCATTGGGCTATACTTGGGCTACATCTGGGTGATATTTGGGCTACATTTGGGCTCTTTTGTCTCTGGTGGCCATTTTGGGAGACTGCATGTCAGAATTTTTTAATGAAATAGAAGAGGATTTGAAAAGTCACTCAAAATGTGCCCTAATTTTTCTTTCTGCAGCACTAATAATACCTTCTATTGCATAATATACCCCCTCATTTTGTTCCTTTTTAAATTAAATGTTTTAAGAGTTACCACTTTATTCCCATCACGATGGCTACAGGTGTGCTATACCTTTGTAATAAGTAGGACTGTTAGCGCTCTAGTTGTTCTTTAGAACACTCTGGGACATTCTGTCATTGGGCTATACTTGGGCTACATCTGGGTGATATTTGGGCTACATTTGGGCTCTTTTGTCTCTGGTGGCCATTTTGGGAGACTGCATGTCAGAATGTTTTAATGAAATAGAAAAGGATTTGAGAAGTCACTCAAAATGTGCCCTAATTTTTCATTCTGCAGCACTAATCATACTTTCTATGGAAAAATATACCCCCTCATGTTGTTTCTTTTTAAATTAAATGTTTTAAGAGTTACCACTTTATTCCAATCAAGATGGCTTCAGGTGTGCCATACCTTTGTAATAAGTAGGACTGTTAGCGCTCTAGTTGTTCTTTAGAACACTCTGGGACATTCTGTCATTGGGCTATACTTGGGCTACATCTGGGTGATATTTGGGCTACATTTGGGCTCTTTTGTCTCTGGTGGCCATTTTGGGAGACTGCATGTCAGAATGTTTTAATGAAATAGTAAAGGATTTGAGAAGTCACTCAAAATGTGCCCTAATTTTTCATTCTGCAGCACTAATCATACTTTCTATGGCAAAATATACCCCCTCATGTTGTTTCTTTTTAAATTAAATGTTTTAAGAGTTACCACTTTATTCCAATCAAGATGGCTTCAGGTGTGCTATACCTTTGTAATAAATAGGACTGTTAGCGCTCTAGTTGTTCTTTAGAACACTCTAGGAGGCTGCAGTAGAACACAAAGAAATCAACTGACAGTCTCTGTCCTTGTTGGATGTACATGTTTTACTGAGAATGTCAGACTTCATTTTCACATGACTGAGAAAGATAATGTGAATTTACAGAAAATATGCTTTCAGTTTAGCTTATAGATCCCCTTCCAAACCACTGTGGGAAAATCATGAGATATTAGTTTTCTTTCAAACAATATTCATGATATCACAGCAGAAGGTTTTTTCACATGGTAAAATCACCTTAGAACCCACCACAATTCCTAAAACGAGTATGGTACCATCAACAAATGATTTATAATGTAACTAAAGTCCTAAAACCCTCTATTAACTACAATGCTTTTTAATGAGGTGCTATCATGTATATTGGTCCCAAGATGGCTGCCAACACTTCTTGGATGAAGTGCTGACAGCCAATCAGATCAGATGTGTGGTTAGGCTCCGCCCAGATATATATCTTTTTTTGAACCTAAATTACTCAAAATCCACTGGAGCACATATATTGAGACCTAGCAAAGGCACATCGGGCTAACAGTCCCTACAATTTTGCCAAGTTTCGTGCAAATCCATTCAGCCGTTCGAGCTAAAAGTGAGGCCAACCGCCCTATGGAAATTAACATGGGAAAAACGCGTTTTGGGACCCCCCTTTTTTCTCGGCCCCCCCTTGATGAAACCCTCCCAAATTGTCAGGGGCTGCTCAGAAACAAAATGTTCCATTTTCCTGAAAATTTCAGCCAATTCCGTCCACAAACGCCAAAGTTATTAGACATAGAATTTTCAAAAATCCCATAGAGAAAAATTCCTAACTATATATACCTACTGGCGACCGCCAGTAGGTAATATATATATATATATATATATATATATATATATATATATATATATTTCACCTCCCAGGCAGAAAAAGACTACCAGGGCGAGACTTGTGCAGACCAAAAGTGATTTTATTTCTCTGTCGCCCTCGGACGCGTTTCGCCTGACCAGCAGGCTTGTTCACCGATACTTCACAAAATAGCAAGCGCCATTTAAAGAAAGTAGTGCAACCAAGTAGTCACGTGATTAAAACTACAGATCAACTGATAGTGAAAACAGACTGGTAGTTTTTACATACAGACACGGTGGCTTAGTGCAAAATCAATCGCGTTCAAAACTTTCTGCTTCGACATTGCCAAATAAAACAACTGGTTTAAACATTTAAGCATTGCGCTCGTTTAACATTTTGGAACCAGTTACTCATATCATGTAAATTACATAGCGTCGCACAAAGGTTTAACAATAAGCCCATAGTGGGCAGCACTGCTTGCCCCATGATAATGGTATGCGGTCAATGTTTTCAGAGATCTTGCCCTAGTGGGCATATGAATTACTGTTGTCTGTCATACGGGCACAGAAAAGTGAAAGAAAAGGAAAAGAACAGTAAAAGAAACCAATTCATTTTGTGAATATTTTGCATTTGATACATTTATACCAATTTTATATGCAATGCGGAACTTATAGCTGAGGTCACCACTACTCTCCCTTTAGTGACTTAACCTACAGTCTTTTTGCTTAGATTTCTGTTTACCGGGCAGTTGGCATTTCTGGCTATTGTAATGAGGCTATGTCACATGTCACAAATGGGTGCTCATATCTTGGCACTTTTCTTCTGGAGAAGGAGGAGTAGGAGAGGATATATATATATATATATATATATATATATATATATATATATATATATATATATATATATATATATATATATATATATATATATATATATATATATATATATATATATATCAGTCACACAAAGGGTAGCCCCCAAATAGAAAAGACCTCAGGTTGATGCTTCAGCCGGACTTTATTGACGAACAGCTGCAGACATTTTAAAAACAAAGTTGCATCTCCTCTAGCTGCCAGACGCGTTTCGGGTGATGAATCCCTTTCTCAATGGCGTGGACTGCATTACACAGGAAAGTTTTGTGCACCGATTTAAACTCTCAAGGACCGCCCCAGTGGGTGGAGCCAACCGCATGGCCCTGTGGTCCCTGTAGTGCCTGTATTACTCTGGTGAGTCTCCTGTGTTCAGCAATTTAGTCCCAGTTTTAACCCCAGTGGGTTGATGCAGAAGTTCGCTTTTTAAAAGGCTGTATGTTTTGCGCTGAACATCCCGGCAACTAACCTCCCAAAAGCAACATGACGCCGGTTGACGCCAAATGCGGGCCCGCATTCACGCGGTGGGTTCTTTTCTGCGGCTGGGCTCCAGCCGCTCAATATCAGTCACACAAAGGGTAGCCCCCAAATAGAAAAGACCTCAGGTTGATGCTTCAGCCGGACTTTATTGACGAACAGCTGCAGACATTTTAAAAACAAAGTTGCATCTCCTCTAGCTGCCAGACGCGTTTCGGGTGATGAATCCCTTTCTCAATGGCGTGGACTGCATTACACAGGAAAGTTTTGTGCACCGATTTAAACTCTCAAGGACCGCCCCAGTGGGTGGAGCCAACCGCATGGCCCTGTGGTCCCTGTAGTGCCTGTATTACTCTGGTGAGTCTCCTGTGTTCAGCAATTTAGTCCCAGTTTTAACCCCAGTGGGTTGATGCAGAAGTTCGCTTTTTAAAAGGCTGTATGTTTTGCGCTGAACATCCCGGCAACTAACCTCCCAAAAGCAACATGACGCCGGTTGACGCCAAATGCGGGCCCGCATTCACGCGGTGGGTTCTTTTCTGCGGCTGGGCTCCAGCCGCTCAATATCAGTCACACAAAGGGTAGCCCCCAAATAGAAAAGACCTCAGGTTGATGCTTCAGCCGGACTTTATTGACGAACAGCTGCAGACATTTTAAAAACAAAGTTGCATCTCCTCTAGCTGCCAGACGCGTTTCGGGTGATGAATCCCTTTCTCAATGGCGTGGACTGCATTACACAGGAAAGTTTTGTGCACCGATTTAAACTCTCAAGGACCGCCCCAGTGGGTGGAGCCAACCGCATGGCCCTGTGGTCCCTGTAGTGCCTGTATTACTCTGGTGAGTCTCCTGTGTTCAGCAATTTAGTCCCAGTTTTAACCCCAGTGGGTTGATGCAGAAGTTCGCTTTTTAAAAGGCTGTATGTTTTGCGCTGAACATCCCGGCAACTAACCTCCCAAAAGCAACATGACGCCGGTTGACGCCAAATGCGGGCCCGCATTCACGCGGTG
Source organism: Lissotriton vulgaris (assembly GCF_964263255.1). Lineage (NCBI taxonomy): Eukaryota > Metazoa > Chordata > Amphibia > Caudata > Salamandridae > Lissotriton > Lissotriton vulgaris. The sequence continues at coordinate 691,741,057 of NC_141694.1, forward strand.
GGTTCTTTTCTGCGGCTGGGCTCCAGCCGCTCAATATCAGTCACACAAAGGGTAGCCCCCAAATAGAAAAGACCTCAGGTTGATGCTTCAGCCGGACTAAATTGCTGAACACAGGAGACTCACCAGAGTAATACAGGCACTACAGGGACCACAGGGCCATGCGGTTGGCTCCACCCACTGGGGCGGTCCTTGAGAGTTTAAATCGGTGCACAAAACTTTCCTGTGTAATGCAGTCCACGCCATTGAGAAAGGGATTCATCACCCGAAACGCGTCTGGCAGCTAGAGGAGATGCAACTTTGTTTTTAAAATGTCTGCAGCTGTTCGTCAATAAAGTCCGGCTGAAGCATCAACCTGAGGTCTTTTCTATTTGGGGGCTACCCTTTGTGTGACTGATATTGAGCGGCTGGAGCCCAGCCGCAGAAAAGAACCCACCGCGTGAATGCGGGCCCGCATTTGGCGTCAACCGGCGTCATGTTGCTTTTGGGAGGTTAGTTGCCGGGATGTTCAGCGCAAAACATACAGCCTTTTAAAAAGCGAACTTCTGCATCAACCCACTGGGGTTAAAACTGGGACTAAATTGCTGAACACAGGAGACTCACCAGAGTAATACAGGCACTACAGGGACCACAGGGCCATGCGGTTGGCTCCACCCACTGGGGCGGTCCTTGAGAGTTTAAATCGGTGCACAAAACTTTCCTGTGTAATGCAGTCCACGCCATTGAGAAAGGGATTCATCACCCGAAACGCGTCTGGCAGCTAGAGGAGATGCAACTTTGTTTTTAAAATGTCTGCAGCTGTTCGTCAATAAAGTCCGGCTGAAGCATCAACCTGAGGTCTTTTCTATTTGGGGGCTACCCTTTGTGTGACTGATATTGAGCGGCTGGAGCCCAGCCGCAGAAAAGAACCCACCGCGTGAATGCGGGCCCGCATTTGGCGTCAACCGGCGTCATGTTGCTTTTGGGAGGTTAGTTGCCGGGATGTTCAGCGCAAAACATACAGCCTTTTAAAAAGCGAACTTCTGCATCAACCCACTGGGGTTAAAACTGGGACTAAATTGCTGAACACAGGAGACTCACCAGAGTAATACAGGCACTACAGGGACCACAGGGCCATGCGGTTGGCTCCACCCACTGGGGCGGTCCTTGAGAGTTTAAATCGGTGCACAAAACTTTCCTGTGTAATGCAGTCCACGCCATTGAGAAAGGGATTCATCACCCGAAACGCGTCTGGCAGCTAGAGGAGATGCAACTTTGTTTTTAAAATGTCTGCAGCTGTTCGTCAATAAAGTCCGGCTGAAGCATCAACCTGAGGTCTTTTCTATTTGGGGGCTACCCTTTGTGTGACTGATATATATATATATATATATATATATATTTTTTTTTTATTCTATCAGATCTCAAATCTTTTTTTTTCCACTTTTTTTTTCTGTCCTTTTCTTTCCCCTGTGATTTCCCTATTGCTTCTTCTTCTATAGTGAGAAAGGGGGGGAACAGGTGTTATGGCAATCGCCTCTAGAATACAAACTTAATTAAGACCAGATGGAGAGTTCTCTTTCATTTAGGATCAGGAAGGTGTCCAATTCTTGGGGAGAGCTAAAATTGTGGAGCTTATTCCTCCAAATCACCTTCAGGAGCGCCGGGAACTTCATCTGGACATTCGCCCCCAATCTCCTAAGCTCAGGCATTTTTGAGCCCAACTCCCATTGCCTTTGAGCAGTTAGTTTTCCAACATCAGAACGGATCTGATAGTTAACAGAATTTAATTATACTGTTGTGTCGGTTACTGCTCTTCCCAAGATCAGATCCTTAACCGTATAGGTATGGAAATTGACCAAGACCTTCCTGGGAGCCTTTCTGTCTGGATGCAAGCTGAAGGGATCCCCCCTATGAGCCCTCTGAATATCTTGCTCTAGGTCTATATCCGACCTGTACTTTATTAATCCCTCTTTAAGTAGTTTGCAAATAAAAGTTTTAACATCACCACACTCTGCCCCTTCCGGGATTTTCAGAAATCTTAAGTTGTTCCTCCTAGCTTGCATTTCTAGTCTCTCAATATCCATCTGGAGTGAATTATTCTGAGTCTTCAGGTCCCAGATGCTTTTTGTATTCCCCTGAACTACATCAGTGAGTGCCACTACTTCTAATTCTAGGGTCCCCGTGCGCTTACATACATTGTCTAATTTAGACTCTAAGGTTTCGCATTTCTGATGTATTGCTTTCTTGTTGGCTTCCGACGTCTCAAATTTAGAGAATATATCCCCCCTGAGGGACTGGAACAGCACTTCCAATTGCGGCTGACCCTTGTCTGACTTTTCAGGCAGAGCATCAGACTTTCCAGAGCTATAACTGCCTGTATCCGTCTTATTTCGACCACCAGCATCATTACTGTCAGGAAAAACAGGTCTAAGACCTGCCAAGGTGCCGGTCGGGTCCGGGCTAACTGTGGGTCCTGGGTAGAAAGGCGGCGTGGTGGTGTCCATCTGGACCAGAAGACCAGGAGACTCTCAGACACTCCCTTCTTCCATCTCAGGGTCGCAAGGCAAAGAAGCGTACCTATTCTCGTTGGTGATGGTAAGAAGACATTGTTTGGTAGGAGATTTTAGGGGGGTTTTCACCCCCTTAGAGGTGGCCACCTGTTCCATGATTCTGAAATACGATTTAAGTGAAGGTGCGGGCTTTAAGGGGAGGGCAGAGCCCCTGAAATTTTTCCACTTTCTTGTCTCTCCAACCTTCGTACTTTTTTCTTTTTAAGAGGCGTCAATGCAACTAAACCTACCCTCCCCCAAGCCCCCCCTCCTTAGCCTCTTTTATGGCAGTGCTCTTCAGCTCGGTCTGAGAATGGAACTGATATCTATTCCTAGCTGAGGGTGCAAGAGGTGCAGGAAACGCTCTTGCTCCGTGTTCTGCCAGAGGGACCTTTTCCATGAACAATGCTGTACGCCAGAGAGTTTCCTTCTTAATTGTAAATAGCTCGCAGATTCTCGGCAGACCGGGCCCCCTCCTGCTGCCACTGACAGTACAGCTGCATCTACTCTTCCCTCCGGGGTGCAAAAATTGTTCCTGGCTGCTGCCGCCTGAATTCTCCTCCAAACTCTCCACACTCTCGAGCAGCGACCTCTGCTAGGTTCGAGAGCTTGAGAATCCATGTCTGTCTCCACCCCCATGCAGGCCCGGCTCCGTGGCTCCAAGCTCCACCACGCCGCGCCACCCAGCTCCCGACTCCCGGCACCTCAGCTTCTCAGCTCCCGGCAACCCACGGCGACGGTGGCATATGGAACTGTGAAAACAAGAGAAACGGCATGAAAATTAGTCACTTTGGCCCCCACTCTTAAAAGAAAAATGCCCCAACTGCTCCCACCGTCAGGATCAGCGCTTATCTGCATCCGAAAAGGTATGTCGTGCTGGGCATTGGAAAGCGGTTTGGTCTGGATGTAGCAAGAGCTCCTACGACAGGCGTGATCCTGCCGCCATGTTCTTCTCCAATGAGACCAGGAGTTGCAGTGGGCCTCTGCAAGCGCCGAGAACCAAGTCCCATCAATACAAATTGAGCTGGTGGGCCTCTGGGAAGAATTTCAGGCAAATTTGGATAAGATCTTAAAGGATAGGTGGGATGTCAGCAAACTTTAAAAATGTTCATATGGGAAATGATGTTTCTCTATCCTGGCATGGAAGGCCAGGGCGGATAGAGCAAGGAATCAGATAAATATTCTATCTCAAAAAAGCACAGGAACCATCCTATATGATGATGATAAGATCCAGGAGGAGGCTAGACTATCTATGCAGGACCTATATAAGGAAGATCTTAATTTTAGCGCTCAGGAAGCAGAGGATTGGTTAAATCAGATTGTCCTCCCCCAGCTCTCACAAGCGGGTCGGGCTTTTTTACATTCTAGTATTACAGAGGGCGAGGCAGAAGCCCAGCTGAAGAAAATGGCCCGAGGTAAAGCGCCCGGTCCAGATTGCCTCCCCAAATTGGCATATCTTGCCCTATCTGATATAATTGTGCCTGTCTTAAAAAATCTTTTTAATAAAATATATATGCTGGGTGAGCCCATTCCAAGGTCCTGGTCTGAAGCCACTGTAGCCCTGATTCTTAAAGCCAATAAAGATCCCCTATAAACTGAGTCATACAGATCTATTTCTCTTTTGTATATAGATTATAAAATCTTTGCTAGGGTATTAGCCACTAGGACGGCGAAAATCATCAAAACTATAATACATCAAGACCAAAGGGGCTTTATTCCCGGAAGACAGTTGAATGAACTCACTTTTCAGGCCATTGGCGCCATCAATGTGGAGGTAGATAAACAACTCCCATTAACTTTAGTTGCCATCGATGCCGCCAAGGCTTATGGCCAGGTGAGCTGGTCAAATCTCTAGGAATCTCTAAACAGTTTTGGATTCCCTAGTAATTTTGTTTTAGCTGTTAGATCTCTCTATTCTGCCCCCTAAGCGAAAATCTTAGTTAACGGTGCTCTTTCAGACTGGGTTACTATTTCCCAGGGCACCAGGCAGGGGTGTCCCCTGTCACCCCTTTTTTCAACTTATATATAAAACCTTTTGTGTGTCGGCTTAGGACCGACCCTCCAATTATACCTTTTAAAATCTCAGACCTGGTGCTAAAATTTGCCCTATACGCAGACGATCTGCTTATGTATACAACCAATCCAGCAGAGGCCATCCCTAGATTAGTAGAGCAGGTGGAAGTATTCGGGGAAATCACTGGCTACAGAATAAATAGGGATAAGACCGAGATTATGGAATGGAACCAGGTTAACGGAACACAGGGGACTAAGGCTCGAATTAGGTATCTGGGCATCCAAATAGCTCAGAAAAATGCAGGGGAAAATTGGCTCCTTTGTCTAGAATACCAAATCTCCCAGAATTGCTTGGAAAAAGCTCAGGAGAAATCTAAATAGGGGGGGGCTTAGCCTTACCAGATGTACTCAATTACTGCCATGCGTTCCACTTTAAAAAATTTAGAATACAGGCCAATAAGCATGTTCCATCCTCATTGGGCCTACTGTTTCAGGCTTTACTCCATGATATTCCTCAAGGACAGGAGTTTTTCCTCTTCAAATTCGGCGACCCTAAATTTTACAAAAAAGTCAGGCTGAAGGTCCTGGGGGCTGCATTGAAAGACTGGATTTATATCAGGAAGAGTCTTAAAATCCCGTACTATACATGCCAGGCTCCTATCTGGGAGGATGTATGACGTTACAGCGCATACTTTAACAACGCATACCACTAGAACTTAATTTTTACAACGCAGGATCCTTTACAACGAATGCCTTTACAACGCATGACATTACATAGCAGTTGCTATTACAACGCATGCCATTACAACGTAAGTATAGGTAAGTATATAATTTTAAATAAAAATGTAATTAATAAATATTTAATGTATTTATTTTAATTAAGTACATTTTTTATTAATGTATTTGTAAATATATATATATATATTTTTTTAAATAGTGTATGTGTAATAAAATAATATTCTAACTCCAGGGGGAGTAATAGTAGGGTAAGTGCTGGATAATGTAGGGGTAAAAAATACTATTGTAACTCCAGGGGGGTTTAATAGTAGGGTAAGTGCTGGATAGTGTAGGGGTAAAAATTACTATTCTAACTCCAGGGGGGTGTAATAGTAGGGTAAGTGCTGGATAGTGTAGGGGTAAAAATTACTATTCTAACTCAAGGGGGGTGTAATAGTAGGGTAAGTGCTGGATAATGTAGGGGTAAAAATTACTCTTCTAACTCCAGGGGGGTGTAATAGTAGGGTAAGTGCTGGATAATGTAGGGGTAAAAAATACTATTCTAACTCCAGGGGGGTGTAATAGTAGGGTAAGTGCTGGATAGTGTAGGGGTAAAAATTACTATTCTAACTCCAGGGGGGTGTAATAGTAGGGTAAGTGCAGGATAGTGTAGAGGTAAAAATGCTTATTCTAACTCCAGTGGGGTGTAATAGTAGGGTAAGTGCTGGATAATGTAGGGGTAAAAATTACTATTCTAACTCCAGGGGGGTGTAATAGTAGGGTAAGTGCTGGATAGTGTAGGGGTAAAAATTACTATTCTAACTCCAGGGAGGTGTAATAGTAGGGTAAGTGCTGGATAGTGTAGGGGTAAAAATTACTATTCTAACTCCAGGGGGGTGTAATAGAAGGGTAAGTGTTGGATAATGTAGGGGTAAAAATTACTATTCTAACTCCAGGGGGGTGTAATAGTAGGGTAAGTGCTGGATAGTGTAGGGGTAAAAATGTTTTACATTTCTTTATTTTTAGAACTATTTTTAAATTAATATTAAAATTACTTAAATTAATTTATTTTATTTATTTTAAGTACTTTTTTATTATTAATTATTTGTATTGTTTATATTTATTAAATTATTAAATTTTAATTAATTAAAATAATTTTATTTAATAAATAAATGTTTTAATAAAATGATATACTTACCTATACTTACGTTGTAATGGCATGCGTTGTAATAGCAACTGCTAAATGTCATTCGTTGTAAAGGCATTCGTTGTAAAGGATCCTGCATTGTAGTAGCTGCGTTGTAAAAGTAGTCCGTTGTAATAGTTGCATTGTAACGGTTGTTTCCCATCTGGGACTCCCCATGTACCCCTGTTTGTCTCAGAGACCATCTCTCTCAGCCACTGAAAAAGGCAGGAGTTCAATCTTGGGGTGATCTCCAGAAGGATTCACAGTTGTTGAGCTGGGAATCTCTCTCCAACATAGCAGGTGGCATGCTTACTAGATTTAAATATTACAAACTGTCTGGGTGGTGGGCAACCCAGTCTTGGGACCATGAAGAAATGAGTGTCAGGTTATACTCGGTCTCTAGAAAGGGAGGCTGGAAACGGGAAATCTCCTTCTGGTATTGGGCCTTGTTGGAAGATGAAAGTCTGGCGGCATCTGAAACCCAGCATCTCTGGGGCAATGCTTTTGGCCCCGACATGCATAACTTAGGTGACATCTGTAGGGACTCTTTCACTATGTTGTGGGCAGTAGTAAAACCAGCTGCCCTTAAGAGAAACCCTCTCTACACGGCCTACAGGGTTTACTGGACGTCAGGGAAACTAGCTAAGGCGATAGGGTCAGAATACCATTGCCCTAGACACAGGTATTTGGCGGCCGACGACCTCCATATGTTTGCAGATTGTCCTACGATCATCAGCTATTGGCTTGAGGTGAAAATGTTTCTTGAAGATGTTCTTCAACAACAGGTGGAGGTTAACCCCAGGACAATTTTTTTCGACTTGACAACAGACTACTACCTGAAAGATCTAATATCTAAATTCATCTTTTATGTTGTAATACTGGCTAGGAGAGAGATATGTAGAGCATGGAAATCCCCAAACCCTCCAACGTTTGCAGAATGCCTGTCACATATAATTTTTACCAGTGAATCAGACATAGCCTGTGATAATACGAGCCTGGATAAGATATGGTCGGCCCTTTTGTCCTGGCGCAATAAGTAAAAGCGGTCCCATGATTTTGCCGGGGCACTGTTGGTCCTTTTCCTCCCAAGTAACGCATGGCTATGGAACTGTGGTGAATAGGAGTGGACTAAGGAAACAGTTCTGACTTGAGGGAACCCCATCTCATTATCATTACTGGCCCAATACTAGGGTTGGAACGAGCTAGCCAGATGAGAAGAGTTGGAGGAATCCCTTCAAGAAATGCCCAATATGGTGTATGAGGACTAAAAAAAAAAAAAATCCCATTCTTTGCGAGATAAAGTCCTACCCAGCTCCAGCTCCCAACGCGCTCGTCCAGCATTATATGTGAAGGTGGTGGCCGCTAATAGGTGCTTGCAAAGGTCAGAGATTTGTTTTTTATCAGATGATCGGGTAATCAGCCATTTCTCGTATGGGATTAATAGACGTTGAGCACATGGTTTGACTTGCGGCTGTAGTGCCCAGTGCCTGAATTGTAGGTAGGATAGACGGTCTGTTTCTGACATGCCATAATCTAATTGAAGCTGTGGGAATGGTATGACGCACTCCAAGTCAAACAGATGCCCCAAGGAGAGGCATGAGGTGGGGCGGCAGCTTGTGAAGGCTTTAGGGTCTACTCCCGGCTGGAAATCGGGGTTATTAAACAATGCCTTCAGGGGAAGGGAAGCATTGTCAGTTCGTAGGGGATGGCAGTGCGATCCCAAGCCTCCATAATTGTGTTTGTGATGCAAGATGCGTAGAGGTTAGGTGGCCTATGCTTCTTCCGAAGGAAGGGGACACCCTGTAGGAGCATGGCAGCGACCACTTGGTCCTGAAAGAGCCAATGTTTCCCAGATTCTAGGCGGCTCCATTCTACTAAGTAGTGGAGCTACACAGCATAGAAGTAAAGCTGGAGATCAGGGACTCCAACCCCTCCTCCCTCAGGAGGTAGGACCGCGATCGCGTACTTGAACCTTGGTTGGCGGCCCTACCATATGAATTGTGCTAGATCAGACTGGGTTTGTTGGATCCAACTGGCAGGAGGCCGCAAAGGGAGAGTCTGGAATAGGTAGAGGATTTGCGGGAGAATTGTTATTTTGGAGGCTGCTATTCTACCCAGCCAAGAGAGGGGGTAGTGTTTCCATTTGCCAAGTTCTCCTCCGATATGAGTACGGAGTCTATCATAGTTAGCAGTAACAGCAGCTTGTATGGTCGGCCCTAGCTGCACTCCCAGGTAGGGGACTGTGGTAGTAGACCACTGGATAGGGTGTTCTTCCCGTATGTGGTCTAGCGTGTCTGCAGATAGCGAGTTATTGAGGACGGTCAATTTGTCCATATTAATTTTAAACCCTGAGGTCTGTGCGAAGTTATGCAGTTCAATAAAAAGGGCTCGTAGTGCCTGGACAGGGTTGGTTAGAGAGAGTAGGATGTCGTCCGTGTAGAGGCTGATCGTGTGTGCGCCTCCACTGAATTTCATCCCGGTGATAAGGGGATGGTGTCTGACTCTCAATGCGAGTAGCTCCATATACAGTGCGAACAGGAGGGGAGAGAGGGGGCATCCCTGTCGGGTGCCTCTGCTAATGGGGAATCGGGAGGATGTTTGGCCCTTAACATGGACCGTGGCTTGGGGTGAACGATAGCAATTGAGGATGCGAGTGTGCATCTTATCTCCGAAGCCAAATCTCTGTAGGACTGGTTCCAGATAGGCCCAATGGACCCTGTCAAAGGCCTTCTCTGCATCGATGGCCAATAGCATGTATTCCCCTTGCGTGCGGGAAGCTGTTTTAATAAGGTGTAGCACTCTCTTCATGTTGTCACTGGTTTGCCTTTGGGGAATAAAGCCCACTTGTTCCGGCTCCACCAGTTGGGGCATGTAGTGGCCTAGGCGTGTCGCCAGGATGCCCGTGCATAATTTAATGTCTACGTTTAAGAGGGAGATCGGCCTATATGTGCTGCAGAGTTGAGTCTTTCCCGGGCTTTGACATAACTATAATCGATGCGTGCAGCATTTCCTCAGGAATGGCTCCATCCTGGGCAAACGTGTTAAAGAGGTCCCGCAGTAAGGGGGAAACCTGATTGCATAAAGTTTTATTAAAAGCCACCAAGTAGCCGTCCGGGCCCAGCGATTTACCAAGCCAAAGGCAAGAGATTGCTGCTATAACTTCTTCCGTCCCGATGTCTCTATTCAAATGGGTGGCTTGTGCGGAGTTAAGGGCGGGTCTCTGTGCAGATTCTAGATATTCAAAGCTGCGGAGTTTGTCAAGGGAGTCGCCAGAATAAAGCTTGGCATAGAAGTCCCAAAAAGCTTCTGCAATGTCTACATCATCCGAGGTGGGGTCACACCAAAGAGGACGGATGGCTTGCACCCCCTGTCTTTGTTTCCCGCAATTTATGGGCCAGAAGACGGCCACATCTATACCCTCCGGTGTAGTAGGAGTGGTGAAGGTGGAGAGGCGCATATTCGGCTTTGTCCTGATCCAACGCCGCAAGTTGATTCCGTTCCATGCATAGCTGGCGCCATGCCCTAGCTGCCCGAGTGCATTGATGCATCTGTTCTAATTCAGCGACCCTCCGAGTGAGCTCAGCTCTTTTCTGACAACGTTCTTTGTTAATGGCCATGGAAATAGCTATGTGTTCTCCCCGTAGGACTGCCTTGAGGGCAGTCCACTGTGTCACTAGTGAGGTATCTGAGTTGGCATTAAGAGCTAGGTAATTCGAAATGGCTGATTTAATCTGGTCAAATATGGAGGTCTGGTGTAAAAGTGAATCGCGAAGGCGCCAGTGTCACGGGGGTAGCTGCATGTGTGGGAGCGAGAATGAGGCCATTACCGGAGAGTGGTCATAGAGGGACGCAGTGAGGATGTCAGCGTCAGTGGCGAGCGCCTGCAGCGGGTGGATCAGAGGAAGTAATCTAGCCTGGCATAGGTTTTATGGGCGCCTGAGTAATAGGTGTAAGCTCGGCTGTGGGGTCGGAAGTGTCACCACAAATCGACTAGACCTAATTCATGTACACAGGCTAACCCCGACTGTGAAAGAGCCCATACCTAGCTCGTGCGCAGACAGGATTGGTCGGCAAGATTATCAAAGACAAGATTCAAGTCCCCCCCAATAGTAGGCGTCTTTCTGAGTTAGCCGTCGCCTCAGTGAGTGCGCTATGGAGGAAGTTGCCTGACCCTCATCGGGGGCATACACTGAACCTATGATAAGGGACACCCCAGCTACTAGGAAGGGGTAGGTGAGCAGGCGGCCCATGATCTCAGCGTCTTTCTGGAGAACCTTTCCCTGGAAGGAGCGAGAAACAAGAATTGCCACACCTGCCGACTTAGTAGGATTAGAGGAGAATAACTGTGTGGTGAAGTCTCGGGATTTCATCCTGTGATGATATTTATGCAGCAGGTGTGTTACCTGTAAGAGACAAACATCGGCGGTAGAGTGTTCCAAATAATTAAGCAGTCTAACTGACATCTAGTGCCTGAGAAAAATTTAAGCTGTAGTGAGAGCCGAGCGGACAAGCTATGTTCACGGCATTGAAAGGCAGGGATCATGTCTGGACATCCACTGATTCGCACCGGTGATTGAAAGGGAGGTGTGGACAGGGGGAACCCCGGGTAAAAGTGAAAAGGAGGAAAAAGGAAAAAAGAAAAAGAACCCTAGGACCCTAGATGGAAGGAGCCCCCGGGATTAGCTCCCAACGGGCAACTGTTCGAACAAGTCTAATGAGCAACAATAGTCCGCCGTCCCAGGACGACTGGCAGTCAACCAAATGGGGGCCATCGTGTGGCCAAGAAGGAGGACGGTTATCCCGCCATCCCCCCTGCAACCAGCAAGGAAGCAAGTAAAAAGTCTGGCATTTCAAAGGAGGTCACTTAGTGGTCGAGTCTTCTCGCGAAAGGGACTCGGTGGCCGCAGTAAGAGCTGCTTGCTGACCTTTGGCAATCTCTGATTTCGCCTGCCTTGCCTCTGCCACCCCGACGGTGACTCTTCGGGTCTGGAGGCGGTGCTGCAATCGTCATCACCCTCAGTGGGTTTCGCGAGGCCCAGCAGGCGACAGGCCTCCAAGAAGGAGCGGATCTGGTGGAGCCTCCCATTGTGGCAAAAAATGAGGTGAAAGGGATGTCCCCAGGAGTATGAGATCCCTTGTTGCCGGAGGTGTTCAGTCTCCGGGTGAAATTAGCGGCTTCTTTGCAATGTGATCAGGGCCAGGTCCTGGAACAATAGAGGAGAGTGGCCTTGGAATGAGATAGGGTGTAGGGATCTCACTTTTGCGAGTATGGCCTCTTTAGTCGTAAAGTCCTGAACACACACAAGAATATCTGCTGGCAGCGCATTTGTAGCTCGGGCGGCCCCACTCTGTGGGCCCTGTCCAGGACAACCTCGGACTTGTGCTCGTCCCCCAGGATGTGGCAAAAGAGGCCTTGGGTGAAAACGAAGAGGTCGCGGGTGTCATTTGAAGGTTTGACCCCGCAGATCCGGATGTTGTGCTTTCGAGATCGGTTCTCTAGGTCCTCCATCTGGGTCTGGATATCAACATTTTGATCTTGGAGTTGGATAACCTCTCGTTGGAGTATGGTTAAGTCCAATACCATGGGATCGCTTCTCCCCTCAAGGGAGGCAACCCATTCTCCCACGCTGCAAACGTCTCGGCGTATCTCCTTGATCTCTGCAGCAAATTCAGTCTTGACGGATTGAATGTCCTCCCTAAGAGTGAGGAACAGTGACTCAAGGAATGCTTTTGTGATTGGCTCATCCCCGGTGGTCATCGGGCATTTCGCTGTCTCATCCTCTGGAGTTACTGTTGCCATATTAGGTATGGATTGCGAGCCGCCAAAGATATCCTTAAGGGGTTTCACTTTGTTGGTCTGGCTTTGGACATCCTTTCAATCTCCAGCCGGTGAGCGCTGGTGTGGGCCGAGGGTCAAAGAGGGTACCTCTAGCGAGATGGCCGGCTCCACTGTTCGGGAAGTTTCTCCCCACCGTCTTCCTGAAGTGTCAGTGGCCCTGTGTTGTCCGTCGAGAGGGGGTGCATCCCCATCCCCCGGCAGGGACCGCTTTGACTGCGGCCGCCTCAGGTCGATGGCCCCCCGGGATTATCCTCCGGCTGTATCTCGTCAGGTGTGGAGTTGATGCGGTGAACGCGCGTCCCTCTGTCCCTGGATCTCGAAGGCTTCCTAGAGGTCGGGCCCTGTCTCTTCCGGGGCCAGGGGTCAGTCCCGCTATGTATGTCCTTCTGCTTAGGCCCTTGTTGCGCCCCGGGGTCGGGGCTGGTGCGGTTGAGCTAGGAGAGCCGTGGGCCTCAGAAACATGCGTGGAGCCTCACATAAGTAGATGCTGGATGTATGTAGTTGCGTCGATGGGGGCTCAGGGGGAAGCCAATCCCCCCTTCAAGTCTTCCAGGCAGGGCCTGACAACCCCAGCAGGCCAAGGCCTTTTCCGTCTGAATGTTACTTCCTCCAGGTCAGGCACTGGGCACCTCGTGGCAGCTGTGGTAGCTTCACGGACTCACCCCCGGGCCGCGCTGGGCTCCGTTGATTCGGGGCTCACTCTCCTCCCCACCGATGCAGTCAGTGCAGTCTGGACCCGGGCCCCTCAGAGGTTCAAGCAGGGTAGTGGGTGGAACCCGCTTCAGGGCCTTGTGGGTGGCTGGGGTGGTTGGCCGCTATGTAAGGTGGGCGATTACAACTATGGATGGAAGGGAGGGGGCCCCCGGGTGCCGAGATGCAGTGCTGTTAGAGGCACAAGTTCAACTGGGCTCCTCCCTGGGCCGTGGGCTGGTGTAGATCATTGCCGATGTGCTCGCGTCTGCGGCGGGCATGAATTCACCCCAGACCAGGGATTGTTGTGGTCCAGGGCATCAGGTAGGCCCGGGCCTTGCACTGCGTGGTGCGGGTAGCGTTGGTCGCAGGTCCCATCCACCCCTCCTGCTGCTGCGGTGGAAGCCTGGGGCCTGAAAGTCCCTCTGCCCCTGGTGGGGCTGCGGTTTACTCTTACCGCAAGTTCACGCCTCAGTGTCTCCGGCGAGTGGTCCGGGAGATCTTCCCTGTGCCGCCGGTTGAGTCACAAAAACAACAGGTGATGGACCGAATGAGGATCAATGTCACACATTCAACCCAGTCAAAAGATCTGGGTCCTAATCCATCGTTTTTTTGCACTCCACACCACCCTGGGTTAGACAATGGCGATATGCAAATCAGCTCTGACCCTGTGCCCCATGGGAACAGTCCAGTCCGAACTACAAAAGCCATGTCCTTCCCAGAACGGAATCAAGCATCCGAGGACCGGACCGGTTTCGAGGTAACACCTCTCATCAGCCCGGCTAGCTTGACTCCAGTGGTGTGGAGTGCCTGGGACCCACGTCTGGGCATCCCCAGTACACTTATAGCGGAATTGCAAAAACAACAGGTGATGGACCGAATGAGGATCAATGTCACACATTCAACCCAGTCAAAAGATCTGGGTCCTAATCCATCGTTTTTTTGCACTCCACACCACCCTGGGTTAGACAATGGCGATATGCAAATCAGCTCTGACCCTGTGCCCCATGGGAACAGCCCAGTCCGAACTACAAAAGCCATGTCCTTCCCAGAACGGAATCAAGCATCCGAGGACCGGACCGGTTTCGAGGTAACACCTCTCATCAGCCCGGCTAGCTTGACTCCAGTGGTGTGGAGTGCCTGGGACCCACGTCTGGGCATCCCCAGTACACTTATAGCGGAATTGCAAAAACAACAGGTGATGGACCGAATGAGGATCAATGTCACACATTCAACCCAGTCAAAAGATCTGGGTCCTAATCCATCGTTTTTTTACACTCCACACCACCCTGGGTTAGACAATGGCGATATGCAAATCAGCTCTGACCCTATGCCCCATGGGAACAGTCCAGTCCGAACTACAAAAGCCATGTCCTTCCCAGAACGGAATCAAGCATCCGAGCAAAAAAACGATGGATTTGGGCCCAGATCTTTGGACTGGGGTGAATGTGTGACATTGATCCACATTCTGTCCATCACCTGTTTTGTTTGCAGGTTGAGTCACGGCACTGCCAGCAGGTCAGTGGACCGATGGGGCGATGGAGGGGTGCTGGGAAAAAGGGAGCTAGCCTTGGCGGTTCGGGCCTGAACTGCCGTGTTGTCGGGACCTCCCTAGTGTGGGATGGCCGGGTCTGTTCCCTGGCAGCGCCGCTCCTGTCTCCACGGCCGCTTCTGTGTGTTCGGCCCCGGGTTCAAACCCGGTTCAGTGTGTGCTGCGGGAGTCTGTGGGGTTGGCTTATGCTGTTCGGGCCAACGCGGAGCCGTGCTGTGCTGCTACGGGCGGACGACGGGCAGGAGCCAGAAATTAAGCGTCCTACCTCGCCGCCATCTTTGCCACGCCCCCGTTCCTGAACCTTTAAAAGTGATTTTCCTCTATCCATGACTGCCTCCTTTTCACATGTTTGTTTCCGGGCTTTGTAGTTAAAATCTTCTGTTTCACCTGTCCATGACTGCCTCAATTTCACGTGTTTGTTTGTGGGCTTTCTAGTTCAAAATGCGCTGTAGACACCTGCCTGTGACTACTTAAATTTCCCGCCTAGTTTCTCCCCTAATATGTGCTCAGACCTGTGTGTAGGCAGTACACCTCCAGCTCCCTGTTGTCTTAGCAAGTGAGTAAAACAAGATACAAAATAAAGTGTGCTAGGAAAGTGTATGTAGCACGTGTTTTTTATCTAGGGGTGTGAGTTGTTTGAGTGTGGAAAAAGTAGTATTGTTAGAGGCTTATTTAAGGCCCTTATATGCAGAACTTCAGTGTGTGGATTGAGCCTGTCTGTCTCCAAGGAGATTCTGAATTGAGGAGCAGCTCCCAGCCCCCTGCCCAGCAGCCCAAGCTTGAGATCAGATGTCACTTATATAAGCTGCTTTTGGATGCTACTTATGTGCTCTGATTGGCTGCTGTATCTGGTGTATCCATAGGGCTCAGGCTTAGTGTTCTGATTGGCTGATAGGTCTATGGTTCTTATTTGGTGTCTGGGTTAGTGACTCTATTGGACATAGGGCTTAGAGTTTTGTTTCTTATTGGCTGCCAGGACTAGGGCTGTGATTGGCGGTGAGGTCCTGGTCTCCTATCTGTCCTAAGTCTTTGGGCTAATGATGTGATTAGTTAGGGTAAGGGCGAGGGTTCCCACTGGCCGAAAGGATCACCAGAAAACTAGGGCTATTTAAGGTCAGGATTCAGGGCATCTAAGCCCATGCTTTGTGGCAAAGGTTAGAGAGGACAAGGACAGCTGCTTGTCTGGGCCTGTTCAGGACTGGTGTGACATAGGACCAGATATGCTGCCCATTTTCTCCTTCACCAGCACCCACCCTACCCCGTCCACATCTGTAACCAGATCAATACATTCACTGCAAATGTGCTCTACTCATTTACAACAAACAGACCCCACACACATTCCAAAGTCTCAGCACCCACTACAAACCCCACAAACTACACCTTTACACCATTCTACTCCAACTACCACACATTTGCACCTTCACTCACACATAAAACGCAACTTTATCTTATACCACTAACCAATCCACTCATCACAAACACTACCCAATTCCACACAATGAATTAAAAATATCCCATTCAGACACACACTCTTTACTCTAACTTGTCCTAACAGACCCCTTTCTGTCACCAACAATCCTATAATCAACCACCAACACATCCACATAACTCTTACTCTCCGATGCACCACAAATATTACCCCTTTTAGCAATCCCTCTTAACTGCTGTTCATGCCGTCTCACACACCACATACACTCTTTTCCAAAGCACATCACCACCCCCTTTACCTTGCAGCTTCCACCCGCCAACAACACTTTACATATGTGAGAAGGTGGTTCTGACCATCTGAGCCGATTGGATTGTTTGCTGTTTGAACACCTGATTTTTGAGATTTTACTGTGGGAGAGACTCATAAGCTGAGACTTACCCACGGTAAACTCTTGATAAAATGAACTGCATGTGGTTTCCACAGGTGTCTGCCTTGTGAGATATGGCTGCTGCACTGCAGCCATGGTAAGGGGCACCAGACTGGTTACATGTACATGTGCAAACACATGTGTGCACATGTGTAAGGGCTGTGCTGGTGAGAATCCTGTTGTGCACAGCCCAGGAGCTGGGTACCGATAGAATGAGGTAGAAGGGACTATGCAGAGTTGGTTGGTGACATGGAATAGGCCCTACAATGTGGGGATACACAAATAAGGGATAGTCAGTGTGCTTGAGTGTTTAACTGTAGGAACACTCCTTTATACACCTATGAAGAAGGAGACCACATGGGGTAATTTCAGTTCCCTTGGAACTACAAACTCCAGACATGAACCAAAAGAACTGTAGGTTGTGTGAAAAGAACAATTCTGCTTTGTCTAAATGCATATCCGTACTGCTTATGGGTCATCAAGAAATGTCATATTCCTCTGACTCAGCTAAGAACCAGAGCCAAAGCCTGGTGTGACCCTGCCAGGCTGGATTAATTAACTTCCTCCCGAAGCTGTAGCATCAGAGGCCTAGCCCTTCATTGCAATCATTACCCAGGGAAGAGGTCTTCTCTCCAAAAGGGAAAGATGGGGTGAAGCTGCAGGGCATCAATCAATAACTGTCACCTAGTGCCAGGCACCAGACCTGCTCCTGGCCCGGGCCATGATGTCAGCAAGTGAGGGAATTAATGAAGGGCCGGGCCCCCGAGGAAGAGAGGAATGTGGCACAAGGCTACCAGCCAAGCCTGCGCGGCTCTCCCCGGCACTGCTCACAAAGGCACTCTCCAGAGGGAGCCCCCGATAATGCCTGCCCAGTGGGGCCTGGCCGCATTTGGGGGTGAAATCGGCACGTTATCAGCTTGTGGTGACTGTCAAACAGTAGTGGTTGACTGCACTCTGATGTACTCTATTTATTCACCTTTTATGAGCTTCAGAGCTATGGTGGCGTGTATGCTTGATCAGTGTTCCACCCAATGCGCTTTGAAAGTATGTACAAGAGTAAGGAAACCTGAACTGTTCCCCATTCAAGCTGCACAGCCGCTTTATGAATGAATCAAATTAATCAAAGTTTCAATTTTATCTTCTGTTTATCTGTTTTTAATCTATTAGTTTTCACCTTTTTCAAAATTATTCAATTTGTCTTAATCATTCAAGATGCCCTTCAAGGATTTTACTTGCATAGGACAGTTTCAAGTTTCCACATGTCATGATTAAAAGACCCAATGCATTTCATGATTGTTCCCTTCGTCAGGAGTATCTAAAATACAAAAATTCATAAAAAGACCGTCAGCTTAATTATTTCGCTTCTAACTCCGTTTCACTTCTAGCGCCGTTAGCAGACAATGCAACTGCATACTCTATATAAATTATACCTCCTGTATTGCAAATTATATATGCTGCATGAAAAACAACATGTATTTATGCCCAACCAATATTCTATTCCATTAATGATGCCTCCACACACAAAAACAATTCTTGTTATGCACCCAACAACCTTATCCTTCTAAATCCTGCATTTTTTTGAAAACTAGAAAACCAATGCTTCAATGCTTGTGGTGACCCCAGGAAGATGAGGGTAACCACCACTGAGATGCAGGGGGAGCTGGAGGAGCAGCACAGACTCTCCCATCACAGAATTGGAAAGTCTACACCCTACGTCTCGGGGGACTGCAAGGAAATAATCCCTCAAGGGTTTTTGAATGTTTGCATGCCCACCTAATGCTTGAACTTTTGTTCTTCAGCTGGGACAGCAGATAATTAAGACTACACCCAAGAGTGAGAGGCTGAATATGCATTGTCTTATTGGAGACATATCCTAGGGGTGGACGGGTGTAAACGCATGGAGGTGCATTTACGTAAATGTGGTCCTTTTGAGACTAGAAGTCACATGCAATATGTGATGTTACATGTGATTTCAAAATATCTTGTAAGCACCTTGCCAGGGTGCTTGGTTATAATTGCATACCCATATGATTATGAGTGTTATGCCTTATAGGGGCTGTAATTGAATTGCATTGTACATGTTACCAGATGTGATAAGTACTTCTCACTTCAAGTCATGCGTAGACATCTATTCTTGATACTGCATTAGTTGAACAACCAGACTGTCAGCCCCTGTGGTTTAAAGGTGTATACTGTATTGTACATATTATATGCTCTCAGTGAGGGTTATATGTCACTATGGCAGGTGTTCCCATTATGAAATGCTTGTTGAAATAATGCGTTGGGCAGCCACTGCATGGGTGCCAGTGGTAAGGGTCCCCACTCCAAGGTATGGTCAATCCATGGCATTTGGGGGCAAGATGATGTTCATACATGTGAGGGGTTGTACTATTCTCTCCTTCTGCAGGAGGGGTGGGAGAGTATATGCAATGTCAAGAAGTATTTCCATCAGTTTATGTATATTTGTAAATTGATGCATAGTATTGAGTAGTGTGTGTGTAATAAGTGTACTTTTACTTTTTATAAAGAAAAGCACAGACTGGACAATCAATTATTGAGTGTTATTTCTGCGCATCTGTCAATGGTGACTCCTAGCCCACACCACCACCCCTGAGTAAGACGTGGACTGCCCTGCAACGCTACCCTCTGAGATTCAAGTGCTATAATGGGGTGTTTGGGTCCCAGCGAAGAACAAATGTAGACCCATTACTTTTACAGGCCTCACAACTAATGCCTTGTTTTCCAACAACATACAAATTCTACTCAGAAAAAAACACATTATCACCTCTCTTCACTACTCAAAAACAAAACTTAACGCACAAACCAGTTCAAAAGAATCTCACACACAATTTCTCATAATACTTTCCATCACAAACTAGAAATATACACCCACTCTAACCTTCCTGATTACAAAAATAATACACAACCTATACCAACTCAACTGCCAAGCATTCTCTCTTACCCCACTCCTAACACATATACGGCAACACTGCAACTCTCTAACCACCTCTCATCCATTGGACAATTTAGAATCTTATAACATGACCCACAAGCTGCACCACCACCCCTAACTCATACACCCTGCTCCCTAAATGGACATAAACAACATAAGCAACATGCCACTCTTCACAACTTCACATCTCCTTTTCTACTGCACAACATTGCTGCTTTTAAAAAAACAACACAGCTCACCAATTCACTCTCAAACACCATCTCCACCACTTACACACGTAGACCCATCAAAATACCTTCTTAGCCTGCTGGATGAGGACCACAAAACAGAACACCTGCACTATTGCTATTCTCATACAGTTAATATCAGCACTATGGACACACCTGCTACAAGCCCACAAAATACTGCTCACTCTTCTACAAAACAATGTCACACTGTCACCAAAGCACCTTCTCTGAACTGCCTACTAATAAATGTTCTACCAATCTTAAAAACAAGCATCACATCTACGACCTTCTCACTGACACCGAGCCTGGCTTACTCTTCATACCTGAATCATGGTTAAGAGATGACATGGCTCTGTTTCTTTATTTGACTAAACTATCACACAAAATCGTATAGGCAAAAGAGGAGGGGGGCTAGCTGTTGTATGCAAACAAACATTAAATATCACTATCACTCGGGAAGAGGTGTGGCGCCACGGCCAGGGCAACTGACGCTGGAATCTGGGGCTCACGGTTCGATCACCGGCGGCAGGTCAGCCCAGCACCATGTCACTCTCAGCAGTAACTGATGGCCCCCAGTGCCAGGATGCCTTCAGGTAGCTGTTCGCCCTTCACAAATACTGCATTTACATTTTACTAAAGCTAGCGACGTCTCCATACAAGGTTGTGCGGGCCTCTTCTTCAGATGCAACCCTTACACCATCTTCCTCCTGTAACTTCCTGCTCCTTTCCAGACCGTCACCTAGCAAGGCAACCTTTCCAGACATACTTATAACCATAGTTTCAAACCTTATAATACTGTACTCCAACATATCCATGATAGGGGACGTAAACATTTGATATGACAAACCCAACATACCCCATCTGAAAATAATCATCACTGGCCTAGACTCATTGGACTTACATCAGCTCTGTCACAAACCCACACACATCGCTAGACACATCCTAGATGTCATTTTTGCAAGAACTAATTACTTTTCAAACAATGACTTCAGCCAAGTGGTCAGACCACCATTTGCTTGCTTTCCAACATAAAACAATACAGAGAAACACATCTAAAACCACCCTACATGCCTCCATTTATTGACCGTGGAACAAACTCAATTTTCAACACTAAGAAACACAACTAAAATCCAGTACAAATCTAGACAAAATAAATTCTGTTAAAAAAATATATGAGTGGGTACAGGAAGCTTTTGATATCCTAATACAACTAAGAAAAACACAAAAGAACAACAGAAAACAGGCAACTTGGAGAAATACTGAGATAAAAGAGATAAAACAGCAATTTGGAAAGATACAACCATACCTGGTTCAAAACAAACACCAATAAAGACAAACTTCACCTACAGAAACTTAACACATTATATAAAAATCAGCATACAAAAAAGCTAAGAAAAATAATATTCGAACAGAATTCAAAATGATAAATGATAAAATTAAATAATTTTTATAGAATTCTCACTTAATTTCGTAAACTAAGTTTCCTATATGGAGCTCACCCCATTACTCAAGAATTCACAGTCAAACTGGCAAATCATTACACGACCAAACCAGACATGTTGAACTCCTATTTATAACAAAAGAAACCACCCAGCACTGACCCGTTTTCCAAAAAAAAACTTCAAGAGTACACTAAACCAGCCTCTCCATTCCTTCCAACAAATTGCACGAAATGAATTTCTGACCTGGTCAAAGCAAGCTGGTGTGCTGGCAGCCCTACTAACCCGTGTCCACCACAAACCTTCCAGAAAATTCTTCTAACTACCACTGCTGCCACACCAGTAAGAAGAATCAATAACAATTCCTTAGCTACTGGAATATTTCCAGAACATCTAAAAAAGTCATACATACGTCCATTGCTAAAGAAAACAAACCTGGTGCCGCTTAACCCTGACAACTACAGACCAATTACAAATAGACCTATCCAGGGCAAACTAATAGAAAGAGCAGCTTTCGCCAAGATGTCACAATTTTTTTTAAGTTAATTCCATACTTTCAGGCTTCCAAACAGGATTCCGTCCAAGAAGAGGCACAGAATCTCCCCCATTACCATCTGGGATGACCTTAAGAACACAGTTGACTGAAGTGGAGTTGCTGTACTGCTTCTCTTGTACCTCTAAGCTACCTTTGACATGGTTGACCATGACCCTCTAATACAAAGACTCTACGTAGCCGACATATAGGGGACTGCTCTCGACTGGATCACATCCTACCTTCAAAACAGAACTAATGTCATCCATACCCCCCCTTTTCGTCCAAACATACTTCACAAAAGCAGGGGTCCCTCGAGGCTCTATAATCTCACCCATCCTTTTCAACATTTACATGAAATCATTACCGGCACTGATTGATTAATTTCAAATCAGTGGATGACATGGAGCCATCTCATATTCAATGCTTCCAAAATGGAAATACCCATGTGTGGCGATTGGGAAGAATTGGAAAACAATATTACGCACTTGCTGCCTGGACTGATGATCTGGGATCACCGCCTAAAGTAGCAAAGGAAGTAAGAAACTTCGGAATTACCATGGACTCCAAACTATCAATGACTGTCCATGTGGTCAAACTAGCAAGATCAAGCTTTGTTACTATAAAAACTCTATGACGCATTTTCCCTCACCTGAGATTACCATACCAGGTCCAGGCTACCATCTCATTCTGTCTAAACTTGATCATGCCAATTGCCTCTACCATGGATCATCTTTAACAACTATGAAAAGACTGCAACGGATTCAGAACTCTGCTGCCAGACTACTCTCATATAAAGCCACAAGACCCCATCGCCTCTGCCTTCAAAGGCCCGACATTGGTTACCAGTTGCCATATTATCCACATTCAGGGCTGCTATGGATCACCCACAAAGCGATGCATGGAACAGGAGCACTCTTCATCAGGAATCAAATCACCAAATACATTCAGCAAAGGAACCTCCATCTAGATTGGCACCTCACTTCAAAATCCCACTATACAAGAAAAAACATAAGTGGAACATCCTTCTCTGTTCAAGCAGCCAAACTATGGATACTCTTACCCCCAAACATAAGATTCATGGATACTACCTTATCTTCAGAAGACTACTCAAGATTTGGCTCTTCCCCACATAACCACTGTACTCAAACATGAATATACAGCATATCCCTCTGTATATAAACATTTATTTAGACTATAGATGTGTGCCTACATATGTGTATTGCTTTGCATAAATGTGAATAATAATTATGTTTATAAATATATAGATATTTGTTAGTTCTGCTTACAAAATGTACATTTTACTTATGGTTATTTTTTTACATGTTTAACAGGTATATAGGTGACTGCATAACTAAGTAAATATGTTATTATAACTATTTATCTACAATTGCTTCACTATTGAACTACAAATAATATATATATAAAAATACATTCACTTAAAGTACAGCAACACTTAAATGTCTGAGTTTATTAAATACAAATCAAATATACATATATTTGCTTCCTTACAACATATATACACCTATATACCTTCCATGTACTTATGTATCTCTATATTTCTTACTTCACTTCTAATTCAGCATCTCAAATGCACTACCCTGCATCTCACCTTATATCTCTCTCAATATATCCTCTACTTTGCTCTCTCACTCATTCCAAACTCCATTCTACTACTATGATCAACAAAATAACCCTTTCTAGACTCTTGCCTCCTCTACCCCTCCTTGCATTATCTCATACGTCTTTTACTAGTCAGATCTCCCAATCAAGCCTTTCTAAACCCTTCCCTCTGACTCTTCACCCTCCACCTCCCCTTTACTCATCCCAAACCTCCTACTACTGCTGAGCTACATAAAAAAAACATTTTCTAGACCCTTCTCCCTTCTGTCCCTTCCCTATCCTTTTCAACCCAATTAACAGACTAAGATGTCGACCGCTCAAATTAATTTCATATTTCCCTATTTTTATTCCCTACTAATCCTGTTTGGGTTCTGGAATAGCGTGTTACCCACTGAAAAGCACTACAACCCCTCACCAGGGGTAGGAAGCACTATATACATTCAAACCATTCCCTCTTCTTTCCTTCTACCATCCCTTTTCAATCCAAATAACAAACTCACATTTTCACCCCTAAAATAATTTAAGATCTCCTTATATTAATTCACCACTAATCCTTTTTCGGTTCTGAAGTAGTGTGCTACTCGCCGAAAAAGCGCTTTGATGCCTCGTATGGGGGTAGTAAGCGCTATATAAGCGCAATTACAATTACAAGCATTTGCATTCTTTTCCTATAGCAGGACAGCATTTTGAGGTGTTATTTCCACAGTTATAGAATACTCTCATTTTTGATTTGCCTACTTTCTACTCAGTTTCGAGCCTCCTTGACACTGCAAACCTCTGTCTTTGTGGATCCCCTCTTATTTTTATTACCTGTCTGGATCCATTTCTCAGACTGCTATATGGCTTTTGCTGTAGCTATAGTATCTTGTAAATTGGGATCACCTAATAACTGTTATTGTTTTTAAATGTTCTTACTCTTAACATGCCTATAATCTGATCTTATTGTTTCATCTCCCATAACAGGAAATTTGCATGAGATGGATAACACTATTAACACTGTTTAGAATTAATCAACATATTTACTTTCTTGTTGTGGTGTGGTACAGAGTTTATAACTCTCTAATGCCAGTCTAACATTAGGCGTAACCCTTAATTCTATTCTCCACACTGTTACCTGATAATTATCTACATTCCCATGCACATCAGGTTCTAATAATCTTGGCAATATGTGGAAAACTACATGACCTTCGGAACCTAACGCATGTAAGAATATGGGGCCGGATGAAGGTCGGTCGGTAACGGCCGAAAATCTGTATTTTCGGCCGTTACCGACCGAGATTCACAAAATGGTATGTAGGGCCACATATTTTACAGATTCGGTAAATTTACCGATCGGTAAATTTACCGAATCTGTAAAATACCGAATCGGTATTTTTTACGATTCGGTAACAACGAGATGTAGGTGGGACTCTTCTGAGTCCCACACGCCTTACAGAATCGGTATTTTACCATGAAGTCCAACTTCATGGTAAAATACAGATTCCGGTGTGCATGCACATGTGTGCATGCACACCTGTGCCATATGACAGGCAGACCTGCCCTTAGGGCAGGTATGCCTGGCACATGGCCCCTGAATCTTTTTTGGGGGTGCTAGAGGGTGTCAAAGTGACACCCCCTGCACCCTTGTCAAAATCTGTATTTACCGATTCGGTAAATACCGACCGGTAATGCCCCATTCATTCCTATGGGCTTCAAAGCCCATAGGAATGAATGGGGCATTACCGGTCGGTATTTACCGAATCGGTAAATACAGATATTTTCCGATTCGGTAAAAGGAACATCTGGATGTTCCTACATATCCACCCCTTAGATTTACCGATTTTTAATTACCGAATCGGTAGAATTCGGTAATTAAAAATCGGTAAATCTATTTTACCTACATCTGGGCCATGGTCTTTTAACTTTCAGTGGACATTTTGTCTGATTTGATTGCTTTCATAAAGATTAACATTCTACCTTCCATCTACTCCATGGTATCAGAGGTTCCCCTTTACTTTGAAGGAATTTGAGTGGTGGGTGGAACTGCACTGTTTTAACACTAATTTAACACAACTTTATATTAACCAAGAACAACCATAAAATAATATATATTAAATTAAATGGGCAGTAATAATATAGATTACCCTTATTTCTCAGATCATGAATACTTGTGCACACATCACAAAGCATGTTTCACATAAATGTGTGTGCTACAAAGATGTAGGCGTGCATCAAACCTAAACTATTGTCTGCAGATCACAGTGACTCAAACAAGGTGTATACATCACAGTTTACTCAAATATATGGTTGTCAGTTGTGCACAGATGTAACATAAAGGAGTAAACGTAGTCAGATATGATATAAACTTTAGATCTGGAAGTGCCTTATATGTGTGCACATCACAAAATGTGCCATCAATTACTGCTACTAAATTACTTATGAGCTGCTTCCCATTACACCACCTTGGCCATGTATTTTCATGCCCTTGGAACAATAGTATGTTTGTTTTGATTCTCCATGTAGCATTGAAACATGATTGTATGTCAGAATTGTGCATGGGTTTAGAATGTATGCCTTTTTAACGCTTTCATTAGTACTAGTGCGTTTTGACAATGCATTACTTGTGTGCGCAAGTCGTTACAACCACTTGCCTAAGGGGAGCGCTGGACTTTGGAAGGGAATAATTCACTAACCCACTTCCAGTCTGCTCATCATTAGGGAAGGTGTTGTGTTTTAAATCCAACACCTCTGCACCAATGGTCTCCCCCTAAAGCAACGAAATGACTGGCATGCTAAACGAATGAGTGTTATTGACACGTTTGTTTAATTGCTGCTGCTGTAAAGACACAGCATGATTCCTGCACTGTGCTAAAGGCAGATTCCCTTGAAACATACAAGTGCGGTATAGAATTTGTCAAGGATGGCCATGTCTGTCTCCAGAACATTCTTGCTCTTCCAGCCTATACATTGTTAACACATTCCATTGTCTGTTTCGTACTGCAAAACATTGAGGCGGCTTATCTATGAGCCCCTTGCGATACTTTAGTGCCGCCGTTCCATCACTTTTCATGATGCTGCGACAGCATAATCAATGCACCATGTTGTGCCATATTTTCAAGGTGACACACCTAGGCAGATACCTCACCTTGTAAAGCCCTGCACCACATTATGTGTCAGATATAATGTATGTAGGGTGGGCGTTCCCACGCTACAAAGTCTTGTGAGAGTGGTGCAGTGAAATCTATAACATTTCACAGCGCCACTTCTAAAACGCCGCTGTGTCAAAACCTTATGCCTGCCTCATAGCAGGCGTACTGGTGACATAGTGCTACATTTGTGGGCCTGCCTCATGCATTGCTAGAGTTGCATCATGCTTGTGACACAAATCCAGCAATTCATGACTTTTGTGCCGACAGATATGATAGGATACCTGACACATCTGTCACTCCTTGCAACGTGGAGCGCCGTACAGTAAACACAGCCCATCCATTGTGTCAAAAGGAGGGCGAACTTAAAACTGTTGCAACGCTGTTTTCACGTAGCGATGCAACAGTTTTCATAAATAAGCCTCTGAATGGTGTGTAATTATTGTTAATCAGGTAATTAGACCTAGTGTATTTACAATTAAACATCATACATATGTTAATGATATAGAGATTCTATTGCTCAGTACATACCCTAAACATCCTTAGCATAAATAGAGTAATATGCTTACGTAAAGATGTGACATATATAACACTTATTCCTGGATTCATCATTAAGTACAGAGATATCAATGAGAAGGCTGAATAAATTCAACAGATTCAGCAGCAAACAGCATATATAGGTGCAAATTAAAAAGTGCAAAGTGGCAAAAACGACCATGGGCCACATGCATCAAAGTAAGGAGTTGTGATTTTTAAGGAATCGCAATTTGGGAATCGCAATTCTTCATGCATGTAGGGATCACAAAAAAAAATTGTGATTCCTACATATTCCTTAATAGCAACTCGCCTAAAGGCCAGTAGGAAGGAATGGGAAGTCATTTTGTAATTTGCGAGCATCAAATAAGTACTTGCAAATTGTGAATGCAATTTCAATGGTGCTAGGGGGCCAAAAGACCACCCTGCTGCATCCTCAAAATTGTCATATGTGCACATGTGGCGCACACATACGCCGTAAGGGCATATGTGTGCGCCATATGACACTTTGAAAAATGCACTTTCATGCATTTTTCAAAGTTTTAGCAAATTGCCATCAATTTGCAGTTGATGGTAATTAACGTTTCCTAAATGGGAAGTTTCATTTAGGAAAGGCTTTATGCAGCCCAAATAGGGAATTGTAATTTGCGATTCCCTATATGCATTCGCAATTTAGGTAATTGCAAAATTTGCGATTACCTATAATGCGAATGGGTTTTGGGTTGATGCACCCAGCTGCGGCCCGTGGAGGGAGTTGCGGTGGGGCAGAGAGGCGGGGCAGGGGAGGGGCAGGGTGGGGGGTGCTAAAAACCGGCATATGGATATTTGGAGGTAAGTAAACAATTTAATTGATAAAACAAATTTCGTAGCGCGTGCTGCATCGCATTTTGAGATGCAGGGTATGCTACGAAATTCGTTTTATTAATTACATTGTTAACTTACCTCCAATTATCCATATGCCGGTTTTAAGCACCCCCCACCCTGTCCCTCCCCCACCCCGCCTCTCTGCCCCACCGCAACTCCCTCCACGCGTCGCGGCTGCCGTGTCCCGCGTCAAGCACAAAACAAGTTTATACAGTCAAATGTATGCTGAAAACAAACCCCTAGAAATTAGCTGATTTCCCAGCTTCATAAAGCATGTCGAAATTGTTCACGTGGTCAGGTAATGTTTACAGCACTCAAATAAAATGTAATACCTCCATCATCGAAACAAAACGTAAAATGCGCCTGCCTTGCAAGACAATTACCAGGCTTCCCGGTTGTTTATTTCACTGTGCCTGCACTTCATGCGCCATAAACTTGCACTGTTAGAGGCAAATCACATTTGAACATCGATAAAAAAGGAGTGCTGTTGCATTTCTTGCGTTGATTTTAAACGTTCAATACATTGCTTTGAATATTTTTCCTGCTCAAGACGTGGGAAGTCCTTCGGAGTAGAAAAAAACCTTATTCGGGGCCGAAGGCAAACCCCTTCCAGGAGGCGAGTTGCCCATCCCCCTCCCATTTCTACCAACCCTGCGTCCCTCATGCACCTTAAATCAATCACTGTGCTTTGGTGCCAAAAAAGGTCACAGTTTGTTCAGCATCATAATATGATTATACATTTGCTCAATCTTGATTATCCTATTGCTTTATTAATATTCCTGCGAATATACTTCCTTGTCTTTGCAATTGTTTTCATTGCTGTGTGGACCCAGCCTCCTCAACTTAAGGGGACGGTAGGGGCCACCTTATTGGGCCTCTGTGCACGGGGTCAAGGCTTCAACTTACTATCGATTTGGGACCTGCCCGGGCTGCAAGTGCCGTCCCGCTTGCCCTGCCCTTTCGTGGGCCCTCCCTGCTCCTGGGGGTCCCTGCCGTGTGGCATCCGAAGGACCTTGGTTGAGCATCTACTCTATCTATCCTGAGGCGGAGTCCTTCCATTTTGCTCCCTCACTACCCCAGCCAGAGGCATCCCAAGGGTCCTGTCCTGCTGGAGCATCACATCTACTCTTTCCATCGCTGTAGGCCGCCCTTGGCTCCCTCAGTGTCCCTGCCGTGAGGCATCCCAAGGACTTGCATGAGCCTTCCCTCTACCTTTTAGTAATTCTCTCTTTTTTTATGTTTTTGCTGATTTGTAGCCGGTTCCCAGCTGTCTAGAGTTGGTTTGTTCCTGGCAACCTCTGGAGCGAGATAGATCTCCCGCCTGCTTTTATCCGTCCTCATTTTCGCGTCGACTTCTCTCCGGGGCTCCTGTTTCACCCAAGGCACCGCCGTATTGGCTACAAGTGCCTGTACATCCTGAAACTCTGCTGCTCGCCGCCTGCGCCCTCTGGCGCGTTACTTCCCGCCACTTCTTCGCTCTTTGTTTCAGGCAGCAAAGGGTGGCAACGTCTTTAGATAAAATTGTAACCCCGTACAAAATGTGTGGTGATTGAGCGCAACTGTCCAAAATACATATTTTATTATCATTTCAATGGAGGGAAATATAAACTCCCCACGATTAGTTGAAAGCTACTTCCCCACAGAATGTTGAGGATCAGGGCTTTAAGTGGGCCGGGTTGCACCGGCAGTTCTAAAAAGCAGGCGGTGAGACGGGTCTCTATAGGGCTTTCCATTTCTGCCTTCACCCTCAGAGTGAGAAAAATAATTTAGCTCTGCAGCAGTACCGCCCTTCACTGCCTGTGATGCAACTTCAAAGAGACTCTATTATTTCTTTCAGTTTCATCACGCCAGTGCTGAAGCAATATCAATATTCTATACAACTTAGCCATATTTGTTGCTTGTTTGTCTTATGCAACTAATAACCAATAGTCCTGGCTTGTTGTAGGAGTAATGTTGCTTGTATTATATATCAGGATGCAATGACAGATGCAGCAATTTACCAGTCGGGCAGCACACTATCCTAAACACAGCCTTTTAGATTACTTTTTAAGCCATGCCCTAATTACATCGGCCACGCCCCTTTGAGACAACCTCTAGTTTTTTTTCATCCCACTTAAAACCCTGGCAGAGGTCGCCAACTTGAAGTCAGTCTCTATCATCCCACAATCCACCGGGAAACATCCTTTTCAACGAAACTTTTTCCACGCAGTACCTTTACAACGCAGGAATTACAACGCAAGTCGTTACAACGACTTGCACTGGAGGGCGCTGTAGGATAGGGAATAGTTTAATTTACTATCCAAAACCTTCCCTACTATCCACGGGGACTGGAGTTGGAATAGTAAATTAAACTATTCACTATCCAGTGCCCCCCAACGCAAGTCGTTGTGACGACTTGCGTTGTAAAACCTGCGTTGTAAAGGCATGCATGGAAAAAGCATGTGTTGTAACGACATACATCCCAATCCACCGCATGACCAGCCAAAAAATATGAAGGCGACGGCCCCTACCTGGCTCCTGAATTCGATAGTGACACGGGAAGAGAAATACTGCACTCATTGGTTGATTTGTGCAAGTGGGTGGCACTGACAGCACCAGAACTCATTCTGGAGGACCTGAACATATTTTACATCTTCATACTATGACCCACAGCAAGTAAAAGAAAGGCAGAGAAGGAAGAGAAAAAAAGGAAAAGAGCCTAGGAGAACACGGATGAAAAGGAACCTGCAAGAGGGAAAGAAGGTGACAGGAAGTATAGAGTGGTGGAACAAAGAGTCATGAAGTGAAATTAAGGTTTCACATTGTGATAGAATTATTTGTTACAGTGAAAGGCATATGTAAAAACGTAAAGGAACTGTTAATTTGCCTGTGCATATTTTTATTGCCTTGGCAGCAGCTGACACAATGTATTTTTGAATGGACGCTGAGACATGGCATTGCACAATGCAGCTCAATACATTGCTTCAATTAGGCCTGGAGTTTATTAAGGCCAATTACCTACAGGGCAGATAATCATAAAAACATCAATGGGCAGGTCAAATCCAGTTCAGGTATTAGGCAGCAACGAAAGAAAATGTAGAGATTCATACATAGGGGCCAATCGCATTAGAGCATTTGATCATTTTTATTGTTCATTAAAAATCAACGATAAATCATAGTTTTGCACTTACCGGCGATTTGGTGTGAAGCCCAGATTGGCTGTGGAAAGCAAAAATACTCGCGGTGCACAATTTTCAGTAAATCTACTCTGTAATTCAAACCTAAAAATTGGAAAACGAGGTAAAGGGACATTCTACATAGCTGTATGTTGAAAATCGTGCTGCTAGTGTGCCTACTGATTGGCTTATTCTACAGAAGGATGTTGAATATATTTTGCATATTTTTAAACGGGAGGAAGAGGAGTTTCCAATGAAGCTAGATTTGGTGTAATTTTACATTAACATGGATCCGTGAACATTGCTGTATATGACGATTTGCCACCTGCCGGAGGCATTGCAGGAGAAGCACTGCACCGGAATCTAAATAGGCAAGGTAAGACTTCATAGCATCATTATTTGCGCTCACTGATTTCTTCATCTGAAAAGGAAATATATATATTTTTTGTATGTGCATTTCCCCCACACTGGATTGCATCTGACACGGAAAAGTTAAAGCATGTACTGGGACCATTCAGACAAGCATGAGTACCGGAAATGGTACTACCGGAGTAAACGTTTACACCAGGGACATTTTGAGGATTTCGGGGGCCATGGGCTAAACATAATTTGGGGCCACTGTTGGGTACACAGCTTTGGATTTTTGATTCAACTTCAGCTTTATCGTGCCCTTTTTGGCCAGGTCACACGGCTAGTGACGTGTTTGCAATATTAGAATATACACTAATATTATTGAAAATCATCTTTGCAACCCCTACCCATTTCTCAGAGGACCTGTTTTGATCTGAATTAAACTTTTCGTGGATGTTACATACTGTTGAAAAACAAACATTTATCTGCAAAATGTCTGTGATAGACTTTCAAACGTCAAC
The DNA here is from genome assembly GCF_964263255.1 of Lissotriton vulgaris. Taxonomy (NCBI): domain Eukaryota; kingdom Metazoa; phylum Chordata; class Amphibia; order Caudata; family Salamandridae; genus Lissotriton; species Lissotriton vulgaris. The sequence goes on from NC_141694.1 coordinate 691,772,759, forward strand.
CCCATCAAGATTAAATCAAAGGAAAACAGTGTTTAAAACAATTTGTTTAAGAATTTTTCAAGGCCATCAGGACGAGATTATGCTGAACAGAGCTGACTGATTCAGCCCCCCCTCGTCCTCGACCCCCCTTGAAGGCCCTTTATGCCTTAAAACGTCTCTGGTTTACATACCGTTACGTGCTTTTTTGTAAGTCGGACCGAAAAGTCCAACTCCTTAGTCCTATTTCTATTTGTACTAATTGTTTCTTAACCTCTTCGCCGCTAATGACAAGGGTAACTCGTCATGGACTTTCCATTGATTTCAATGGAAAGTGAATGGCAGCAGTAATATTGCCTTAGCAGTAAAGGGGTTAAAGCCCCACTGACTTAAAAAAGCGAGAGTCGTGCAAGTAAAGTCAAAGAACACAGTTCTCAGTGGAGGAGATCAAGAAAGCATCGGCTGCTACTGGTATCTTTGATCAGTAACGCCAGCAGGAGAGATCCCACATGGTAGAGCTTAGCTTGCTTCTTGGCTGTAATGCTAGCATCTTTTGATCTTTTTCTAGGTCCTCTTTACATTGGTTCCAAGGCATATTTAATTCCTTAATTTATGCCTTTTGGAAAATATAGCTCTAAAATGTTTTATTCTGCAAATGCCATATCTATCCTTACGAAGTTGTTCCTCTCACTGAAACACTTTTTTTTCATTACTTTGTTGTTGGAGCAAGCTACAGGTGCTTGAAACAAACAGGAAAACACGAAATAGAAGAATTAAGAACGACAGAAAAAAGAGACAATAAACTGAAGCAGCTGCACAAGAATAAAACATAGGAAGAAAATCGTATTTGCTATAAAATTAGTAATTTAACTGTTTGATTTTTTTTTACCTTTCAGAAGGACTCAAACATGCTGGAGTCAAGTGTCATTTAGCCCTCAAAAGTGCTTGGTCCAGCCCAGTGGTGCTGGTCCCCAAGACTGCCCCTCTAGGTACCACACTAGAAGTTACTTTTTGTGTGGATTTTCAAGGGCGCAATGCAGTCACCAAGACTGAGGCTCACCCCATCCCCGAGCTCATGAGCTCATAATTTGGTTGAGACCTGGTAAGTTCTTCAGCACATTTAACTTAACGTCCGGGTACTGGTAGATTTTCTTGACGAAAGGGTCCACAGAGAGGCCTGCATTCCCTACCTCAGAAAGACACTTCCAGTTCTGCGTAATGCCCTTGGGGTTGAAGAACATTCCTGCCACCTTCCAGAAGTTAGTCAACCAGGTCCCAACTGGGTTGGAGAACTTAAGTGCCTCCTACCTAGAACACATTGTGGTCTACAGTTCCAGCTGGAAGAACCATTTGAACCACTTCAGGGAACTGCTTCAGGCTCTGCAGAGGGCAGGTCTGACTATCAAGTCCAGTAAGTGCAAGATAGGGCAATCACAACAGTCTTCTTGAGATACCAAGTGCAGCTTCTCCAGACCAAGGTGGATACCATTCCAGCTTGGGAACTCATCAAGACCTAAACATAGGAGAGAGCCTGCCTAAACCTCACCAGATTATACAGGAGATTGGTCAAGGGATACAGCACCATTTTTGCACCAGATTATACGGGAGATTGGTCAAGGGATATGGCACCATTTTTGCTCCCTTTACAGAGCTGACTTCTAAGAAGCAGCCCAGACAGGTGATCCAGACCGAGGCATACCAGAATGCTTTTGACTCCCGAAAATAGGCCATGTGTGGAGCACCCTTGCTCAAGACGCCTGACTTCTCCAAGTAATTCATCGTACAAACAGATGACATAGGGGGCTGTGCTCTCACATCTGAATGACGAAGGCCTGGATCAGCCTGTAGCCTTCATTGGTTGGAGGTTACTTAACCAGGAACAGAGGTGGAATGGAATAGAAAGGACAGCTTTTGCAGTGGTCTGGGCACTGAAGAAGCTGAGACCATATCTGTTTGGTGTTCATTTCCGGGTTTAGACAAACCACAGGCTGTTCAGATGGTTAATGCATATAAGTGGTAAAAATCCAAAGATGTGGTCCATCGCCCCTCTAGGGAATGGACTTTATAGTTGAATTCCGTCCTGGAACAGACTATACCAATGCTGATGGTCTCTCCCAATTTCCCCACCTTAGGGAAGAGAAGTCCCAAGTTGTTGCTAAGGTTTTCTTCTTTCCGCTGAGGGACATGTGCTAGACATGGCATTCTGGGTGTGGTTTTTCCCTAATATTTTGCCTTCAACAATTCTGCTTTGCTGACTTTGGGGCTCTGCACACTTTACCACTGCTAACCAGTGCCAACATGCTTGTGCTCTCTCCTTAAAACATGGCAGAATTAGCTTATACCCAATTGGCATCTTTAATTTACTTGTACGTCATAATTAATGTACCTACCTGTACCCAGGGGCTGTAAATTAAATGCTAGTGGGCCTGCAGCACTGGTTGTGCCACCCGTTTAGTGGCCCTTTAAACATGCCCCAGTTCTGCTGTTACAGCCTGTGTGTGCAGTTTTTTAAATTGCAAAGCTAATCTAGCAAAAATACCTTTTGCCAGGCACAAACCTTCCTTTTACTATCTATAAGTCACCCCTAAGGCATGTCCTTGACAGCACGGAGGTCAGGATGCAATGAATTTAAAACGTTTTAGTTTTACTCGCCCCAGTTGTGAAAAACTCTTAAATGTTTATTCACTACATCACATCAAGGCCTACCTCTCCCAGAGGATAACATTGGAGTTACATTGTTACATTTGATGAGTGATCATTTCCAAATGGGAACAGGAGACCAGTTCATGTTTGGTGTTTTTGGAATTGTAATGAAATCAAATTTTAAATGACAATTTGGAAAATGCCTCTTTTAGAAAGGTGCAAAAGAAACAATCGAAGGCCAGAATGCTGGACATTTACTCCCACTCACAAGGATCTGGGTTAAATCCATCATTCTTTTGCTCACCACACCACCCCAATTTGGACCCAGCCATATGTAAATCAGTCTTAACCATGTTCCTTGTGGGAACAGTCCAACCGGAACTGCCAAGCCAGGGCCTCCCTGGACCAGAAACAAGCATCCTGGTACTGGTGTCTGGGCATCACCCATCATCTAACAGGCTAACTTGAATCCAGTGGTATAGTGAGCATGGGATCCACGTCTGGGCATACCCTTCCAACTTAGTGCGACGTATGCAAAAGAAACAATTAATGGACAGAATGCTGGACAAAGCAAACATTTACCCCCAGTAACAAGGATTTGGGTTAAATCCGTCATTCTTTTGCTCACCACACCACCCCAGTTTACACCCAGCCATATGCAAATCAGTGTTCACCCTGTTCCTTGTGGGAACAGTCCAGCCCGAACTGCCAAGCCAGGTCCTCCCTGGACCGAAAACAAGCATTCTGGGACCAGTTTCTGGGCATCACCATTCATCAGGCAGATGAGCTTAAGTCCAGTGGTGTAGTGAGCACGGGACCCACATCTGGGAATACCTGTCCCACTTAGGGCAACATATGCAAAAGAAATAATTGATTGATTGAATGCTGGACAATGCAAACATTTACCCCCAGTCACAAGGATCTGGGCTAAATCCATCATTCTTTTGCTCGCCACACCACCCCAGTTTGGACACAGCCATTTGCAAATCAGTTTTGACCCTGTTCCTTGTGGGAACAGTCCAACCAAAACTGCCGATCCAGGCCCTCCGTGGTCCTGAAACAAGCATCATGGGACTGGTTGCTGAGCATCACCCTTCATCAGCCAGGCTAGATTGAATCCAGTGAGTGTAGTGAGCACAGGTCCCAAGTCTGGGCATACCTTTCCCACTTAGAGCGACATATGCAATAGAAAAAATTGATGGACGAAATGCTGGACAATGCAAACATTTGCCCCCATTCACAAGGATCAGGGTTACATCCATTATTCTTTTGCTCACCACACCAGTTTGGACCCAGCCATGTGCAAATCAGTCTTGGCCCTGTTCCTTGTGGGAACAGTCCAACCCGAACTGCCAAGCCAGGTCCTCCCTGGACCGAAAGCAAGCATCCTGGGACTGGTTTCTGGGCAACACCCTTTATCAGCCAGGCTAGCTTAAATCCAGGGGTGTAATGAGCACGGGACCCACGTCTGGGCATACCCTTCTCACATAGGGCAACATATGCAAAAGAAACAATTGATGGATGGAATGCTGGAAAATGCAAACATTTACCCCAGTCACAAGGATCTGGGTTAAATCCATCATTCTTTTGCTCACCTCAACACCCCAGTTTGGACCCAGCCATATGCAAATCTGTTTTGACCCTGTTCCTTGTGGAAACAGTCCAGCCAAAACTTCCAAGCCAGGTCCTCCCTGAACAGGAAACAAGCATCCTGGGACCGGGTTCTGGGTATCACCCTTCATCAGCCCGACTTTTAGAATGCTGGCATTTTCCTGCCTTAGCTATTTAGTGCACGCAACCTGTCTCTACGTCACTTCACTCACTGTGACTGACAGTTGGGTTTTGTGCATTACTCCTAGACAGTCATACACAATAGAGCGCTTGGGTGTGCCTGGATGAGCCATCACTGGTGGATGGGAGGACAGAGCTGGTCACAATCATACTTACAATTGAACAGGCTGTGACCTGCCTTCACAAAAGTGGCTGAATACCCCCTGAGTTCTTATGGAGCCAGGGCATGGAAGGCAGTATGCCTGGGCACTTCAAAGGGAAATATCTAGAAGCTTCTCCCACATGAAGTGAAGGTCCAGGTATAAATATTAGAACCCAGGCACCAACTCTTCAGTACACTTCTGCACCTGTGGTGTCACCCCAGTTCTGGACACCTGAACATGGGCCTAAGGTGCTTTGCCAGGCCATCTGTGGACCCAGCAGAACCAACACATCTCCTCGGCTAAGTTGTACAATCCTGAGTGGAACTAACACATCACCTCTGCTGTGAGGGTCTTCCCAATGCAAGGACTCAGTATCAACCCTGCAGCCCACATGAGATCTGCCACCTGTGCAAAGCTTTCTCAATTCAGGTCCTCACATTCCACATCTCTCATAGACGGCAGCCTAGATGACTACACAAGTTCTCACATCATAGCGTCAGACCTCTTTGAAACTGCACAGCACCTCGACTGCTTGACGCGTCCTTGACACCAGACTTCTCATCACAAACCCTCTCCGAAAGGATCCTCGATGACGCTGCAGAACCGTGAATCATAGCCTTGCAGCTGCCTGAAACTGGCACACTGTCTCGCTGCATGACACAGTATTCTGCGCTGGACCTGACAGTGCTTCTCAGCCAGAATTTAAAGTACTCTCGTTCACCGGCATAACTGGGGACCTGTAGTCAGGCCAGGCTCCATCAGGGTCAGCCTGAACTTGCGACTGTGTCCCAGCCCTGCGTGACCAGATATCCACAGTTGTCACTTTGAACTTTTTGGAGCTATTTTCACTGAAATCTTTAAACGATTATATCTCTGGATTTTTATAATTTTTATTTTGATTTATCCATTGAAATCTACTTTATTATTATAAATTGGTGCAGGATTTGTCTTGTGTGTGTTTTCACAATATTACTGTTTGATGTGCTGCACACATTCTTTCCTCATTGCCTCTAAGTTAAATCTTACTGCTCTGTGCCAAGCTACCAGAGGGCTGAGTACAGGTTGATTGGGGGTTTTCTTGTGTCTCACCCTGACAAGGATTGTGGTTGCTACTTGAATAGGGTTTCACCACTCTCAACCAGTAAGCCAATTTCTCATGGTTGTGTATTGTAATGGGCTGAATTTACGGCTCTCTATATTTTTGCTCTAATTTGTGAGTTATCCAAACAGTTTCAGTGTGAATTACTTCAACTTACATGTTAACCACATGCCACTGAACTCTCCAGCAACCACAGAGTTTTTATGGTGATGGAGTGCTTGCGTTCTCTGTTCAGGAAAATATGTTCCCTCTTTCAGTGATGCTGAATTTCCATATTTGTGCAATCAATATCACCAAGGAACAGAGGGAAGTGAACAATGGCATAGAATTCCTTTGTTACCTTTTGTCTTTCTGCAAGCGAATGTGGCATGGTGATAAATTGCAACGCTCTGTGGACTATGCATTTCAACACCTGTGACTAGCATTTTGATCACTTTGCCTCTAAAATGATCATGGTGCCTCCAAAGACCCTCAGCAAAGATCAGATGCCAAGGAAATGTAATGATGCTAGTATTTTGATTTGTGTGGATTTTACCTGGAAAGGCAGTAGGTGAATAAAGCTCACTCCTCAAAGTCTGCAACCATGTCAAATATTGAGGGATGTGGCCAGCAATGATGTAAGATGGCCAACACTTGAAGAGGCTTCTGAAACCCAAAACCCACATACCCAATAGTCTGATACAATATCCGCCTAAAGTTCCCAGATAACGAGATTATTGAGGCCGGAAACCCACCTGAGTGTCAGAGTGGAGTTTCAAGTCCCATGGAGGTCCGGGAAATGAGATATGAGGTGGGGCCTAAAAGCGTTCAGGAGCCATAGACTGGAGTAGTGGCGTTCCCAATTCAAGCCAAGCCGACATGTGGAGTGGACTAACAGCGGTCGCCCCTGGGGAGCCAGCTGATTTTGAAAAGCCAAGTCCAGGACACATCACGGTGAGCCAGGAGGGATGACATCAGGGGGCTGGTCATAGATAGAGAGTACCCAAAGCAGTAACGGTACTGCAAGCTGGAGAGAGGACCACCTCTCAACTGAGACCGGGGACAGAGCTGTTGGAGTACCCTGGAGGCCTGAGACAAGTCTGCCAATTAAACCAGAGACAAAGCACAATAGCTGCAGTTGGAATGAGTCACAAATGGCAGCTCTTCTTCCCAGTGAGATTTGTAAGGGCCCAGGTGGAAAAAAGGAAAAGGTACCAGCGGATCCATCCAACTGCAGAGGTTGTCTGTTGAGTTGAAGTGGGAGCGTGCTGAACACAAGGTTCCGGTGTAAGTACACTAATAGAGTAGGTGAAGGAGTGCAACAGGTGGTGAAGGGTGTTGTCCGGGGTGTGATGCAGAGGTAGAGGTGTAAGGGGAGAAAAGACAAATCACAAAGCAAAAGGTGTCCAGGTCACCAGAGACCCAGTGAAGTTCACGACTGGGACGAGCAGGTACATGAGGCAGCTCCTCAACGCCCTCCCCCAGCCAGAACCAGGGATTGGGCTGAGAAATAGATCCCCCCTGCCTTCAGCATGGCAGCAATGGGGGCCCTTAGCGGTGCAGTGACCCTAGATGGCATCAAATAAAGAGAAGGAGAGTGTAGCCGGTTAATGCAAACCCAGCAGCAGAGAGATACTCACACCCCACTGGAACCAAGAGAATATCAGTGGCACCCTTTGGTAAGATCCACACCCTAGCTCCACCGGGAGGCACCCATCAGGCCGCGTAGTGCTTAATCATACATAAACCCGAGAAGGATCATAACTTCAACAGCCAGAATTGGGGTCTGGGCAAAAGCCCGGAAGTATGACGAGCTGCACAGGAGTGTGCAGCTCCCACCAGTTTTAAACAAGACAAGTATGCCTAGACAAGACAGCCGGACGTAGAGGAAAGCCCCCTGATGTGACACCAGCAAGCACCCAGAGGCCCACCCCCAAGGAAGATTTTATACTACAGGACATAATGGTGGCGCTAAATAGGGTACAGGCCTTGTTGAAATACAGAATCGACTTTGTGACCAAGGAGATCACCCTTGTCACGGCAGACCTTAAGGAAAATGGCCCCAAGAGTCACAGAGGTGGAAGAGAAGACAGTCGATCTACAGAAAAACATAGCTATCTCAAACAGCAGGTTAATGAACTGTATGAGACAAGTAAAGTTCTGGAGGCCAAGCTCGACAACTATGAATGGAGGTCAAGGTGGAATAATGTGAGAATTATTGGAGTACCTGAATGGTCAGAAAGACTGGCAACAGACCTCATTGTTGAGGATTTGATCCTGAAATCTCTCCAGCCCTATGGTCTTTCCAAACAGTTGTTGGTGGAGCGGGCCTACTGAGTTCCATGGAGATAGCCAAGATAGCCAAGATTGGGAGCGCCACCAAGACCGATATTAGCTCGCATCTTCAACATCTGGGATCAGGAAGTGTTAGAAATGGGATCTGTGGTTGGCTAAGGCGTTGCGCGAAAGCCAGTCAGAGACCACCACTCTAGTCAGGGCAAGGGAGTTACACCCCAAAGATAACCCCTGCTCACTCCCTTGGTAGCTTGGCATGAGCAGTCAGGCTTATCCCGGAGTCAATGTGTGAAGCAGGGCATGAGAGAACCAGATGCAACTGGTTCTGAGGGGAATTGGCACACTTTGTTTTGCAAGCTCCTCTTCCCCTTTGTCAGGTGGAGGCTAGGTGATCAGACACACCACAGGGGGCGGAGCCAACAGTACAGGGCAGGCATACTCAGATTCATGGTCAGGGGATTACTCCTCCCACTACTCCCAGCACAGATGTCCTATTCAGACCAGTGCTGACTCACCCTGCCCCTTCTGGAGCCACACGCACCTCCCAGCTCCAGTCACCCACAAGCCAGACACTGACATCTTCCTTGTGAACATTGGGGCTCCAAGTAGCTGGTAGATATATGTATTCCTATAATTTAATAACAATTACTATTTTTCACACTCAAGTTTATCATGTTGCAGTAGCTTACTATCTAGGTCCGGATGAAAGCCGGATAGATTCCAATTTGGCTGAAACATGTTGACCGTCCTGCACAGCGCCACAGTGTAGTTATATATTCAGGCTACCAGGCGTGGTTTTAACCTTGACACTTGGACAACTTTCCCTAAATATATTCCTTGTCTGAGTCGTTAATTTTAAGTTTTTCACCACAGCACTGCACTACACACCCTGAGCACTACCTTTTGAGTAATAGTCTAGCTAGAGTTTTCTATTCCACATCCATATCCGCACCATCATTTGATGGTTTGGGCAGCTGGTTGGATGGATTAACAAATATCCCATATGATGAGACTCCGCCAAAAGGGTGGTCTGATGGAAATATCTCAGCCAGTTGTAACTCTTTATCTATTTGCATGAGTCCCGTTTTCTCAGTCACTAGTATAGCAACACATAGAAGACCGGTCATTTCTATATATTTTTGTATAATGTCTATGATGTAGGGAAATGAAATGATAGGTCTTTCAATATAAACTACCAAGCCAATTCTTCACCAGAAAGGAGACAAGCTACCGGGGACCGGTTTCTGGCATTTCCTTCCCAGTATAAGAATTGGCTTGGTAGTTTGGTTTGCCCTGTTCCCATCATGCACTGGGACAGGAGCAGACTAATTTGCATGTAGCCAGGTTCTGAGCTGGGATGGTGCAGTGAGCTAAAAAACGGTGATGGATCAAGCCCTGATCTTTGGACTGGGTAAGAGTGATCTGCTTAATTCAGACACTCTGTTCATCACCACCCCCTTTTCTGAATCATTTTGTCCACCATAAGCGTGGAAGGGTATACTCAGATGTGAGTCCCTTGCTCATTGCACCATCAGGATTCAAGCAAGCCGGGCCGACGACGGCTGGAATGCCAGAAACCGGTCCCCGGAAGCTTGTTTCCTTCCCAGTATAAGAATTGGCTTGGTAGTTTGGTTTGCCCTGTTCCCATCATGCACTGGGACAGGAGCAGACTAATTTGCATGTAGCCAGGTTCTGACCTGGGATGGTGCAGTGAGCTAAAAAACGGTGATGGATCAAGCCCTGATCTTTGGACTGGGTAAGAGTGGTCTGCTTAATTCAGACACTCTGTTCATCACCACCCCCTTTTCTGAATCATTTTGTCCACCATAAGCGTGGAAGGGTATACTCAGATGTGAGTCCCTTGCTCATTGCACCATCAGGATTCAAGCAAGCCGGGCCGACGACGGCTGAAATGCCAGAAACTGGTCCCCGGAAGCTTGTTTCCTTCCCAGTATAAGAATTGGCTTGGTAGTTTGGTTTGCCCTGTTCCCATCATGCACTGGGACAGGAGCAGACTAATTTGCATGTAGCCAGGTTCTGAGCTGGGATGGTGCAGTGAGCTAAAAAACGGTGATGGATCAAGCCCTGATCTTTGGACTGGGTAAGAGTGGTCTGCTTAATTCAGACACTCTGTTCATCACCACCCCCCTTTCTGAATCATTTTGTCCACCATAAGCGTGGAAGGGTATACTCAGATGTGAGTCCCTTGCTCATTGCACCATCAGGATTCAAGCAAGCCGGGCCGACGACGGCTGAAATGCCAGAAACCGGTCCCCGGAAGCTTGTTTCCTTCCCAGTATAAGAATTGGCTTGGTAGTTTGGTTTGCCCTGTTCCCATCATGCACTGGGACAGGAGCAGACTAATTTGCATGTAGCCAGGTTCTGAGCTGGGATGGTGCAGTGAGCTAAAAAACGGTGATGGATCAAGCCCTGATCTTTGGACTGGGTAAGAGTGGTCTGCTTAATTCAGACACTCTGTTCATCACCACCCCCTTTTCTGAATCATTTTGTCCACCATAAGCGTGGAAGGGTATACTCAGATGTGAGTCCCTTGCTCATTGCACCATCAGGATTCAAGCAAGCCGGGCCGACGACGGCTGAAATGCCAGAAACCGGTCCCCGGAAGCTTGTTTCCTTCCCAGTATAAGAATTGGCTTGGTAGTTTGGTTTGCCCTGTTCCCATCATGCACTGGGACAGGAGCAGACTAATTTGCATGTAGCCAGGTTCTGAGCTGGGATGGTGCAGTGAGCTAAAAAACGGTGATGGATCAAGCCCTGATCTTTGGACTGGGTAAGAGTGGTCTGCTTAATTCAGACACTCTGTTCATCACCACCCCCTTTTCTGAATCATTTTGTCCACCATAAGCGTGGAAGGGTATACTCAGATGTGAGTCCCTTGCTCATTGCACCATCAGGATTCCAGCAAGCCGGGCCGACGACGGCTGAAATGCCAGAAACCGGTCCCCGGAAGCTTGTTTCCTTCCCAGTATAAGAATTGGCTTGGTAGTTTGGTTTGCCCTGTTCCCATCATGCACTGGGACAGGAGCAGACTAATTTGCATGTAGCCAGGTTCTGAGCTGGGATGGTGCAGTGAGCTAAAAAACGGTGATGGATCAAGCCCTGATCTTTGGACTGGGTAAGAGTGGTCTGCTTAATTCAGACACTCTGTTCATCACCACCCCCTTTTCTGAATTATAACTTAACAAGGGCATAAATCGGGAATATCGAATTCGGGTCCTAGATAAGAACACAACACCCACTCCACGAATTGATGTCCATCATTACTAAAACTAAGCAATATTAAACATTCAAAGGTGCATGTGTTTTTTTCCGACCCACCCCAAAATACATATTTCGCATTTGAAATGGTATACGGTAAATACACGGAAAATGAGTATTTGTACTGTACGCTTTTCAAGCAGTGTTATCATTCAGAGAAATGCATATATATATCAACTGAACGAATTGCAAAAATTACACATGAAATGGCTCTAAATACAGAAAAGAAGTTCGAGACCATTTCATCACATATTTATACAAATTTCTGTTATATGTGCTAGAGGCTGAGGTAAAATATTGTCTCTTAGTATCCTAAAATAGAAGCTCTGTTCTCTAAGAATAAGTCTACTTTAAGCAGAGTACCATGTGCCAAAGAAAAAGGTAAATATTTTGAAAATATGGGCAAAAATAATTTCGCTTTAAGGGAAAAGTTCCAAATATTTTCTGTAGCTTTGTTTATCAAAAACTGAAGGCCGAATTCAGAGTTCAGGGAATGCTGTGTGCTCATTGTTTTTTGTTAAGAGTTATTCTCGTTGGTTGGAGAGAACATTATTTCAGACATACCCACAACAAATTGGTCTACCACATCAGGTGAAAGTTTGACCAAGTATGAAAATGCTGCAACTGTGCAGTTTTCTGCGTGAGTGCTATCATCGATGGTAGGATCAGCAATGCTCACAGAAGGCTGTGCCTGTTCGGGGCTGCTTTCCTCTCTTACCTCACCGCCACATACTCGTAGTGGTGAAGTCTCAACGAATGCCGTCATCAGAATCGGTAGCCACTGGGGACAACACGATGCATGAGTTGTTACCGGATCTAGCAAAGTATCAATATCCATTGGTACTGCTGATTGTAGTGTAAGACAGTTGTCCAATACACATTCTTCTCCACATAACAGACATTGAAGCATAGGTATGATGCAATCTTGCCAGATCGGTCTGAATTAAAGAAACCAGTTTGTACTTAGATTTCTTTGCCGGGCCAATCCAAGGACCTTAGTGATACGGTCTCGGTATCGTATTGCTAGGATCGTTTCTTCCATCTTTGCTAGAGTCTTTCATGTGGATTGGCTTGCCATATCGGTGCAGAAGAAGCAAAAATAAAATTCCTGCCACGAGTACCAAGATTAAGGGTACGCCGCCAAAGACAGAGTGGACAAAATTCGGGAAGATGCCCAGAACTGTTTCAAACGGTGCTAACAGTCCCGAAAAAATTGTCTTAAATACATGTTCGATGCCACTGGTATCAGACATGTCTAAGATTTGGCTCAATACTTCTACGAAATGTACGGGGCAATTTTTTGATAAAAGGGTATGTATCTCTGCTGCTGTCCTTGCAACTTGCAGATCATATGTTTCTTTTGATGACGTTAGAGGCACAGTTGTTTGTAGAAGAATAGACTTCATTCTGCTTAAAGTATAAATTCGAATAGAAGAGATATTCAACCGAGGCCATAACGCAGCTCCCATATCTGGATTGCTGTGTGGATACAATACTTGCATACAGCAAATGGCCCTGGAAGTTACAGTTGTCAGATAGGCTTTTCCTGGCAGCATGCCACAACAGCTGTGGTCACTTATTAAAATGTAACTACCGTTTGAAAGTGGTCTAAAGAATGGCTCTATCTGTTTTGCAGGCGTGCCATGTAGGTGACATGAAAGGTTATTCGAAGACCCTTCACAGGCTCCATGCAAATTAATTCCTTGACACAGAAGTGTACTGCTTAGTGATTTTTTACAATTTTTACCACTAAGAAATACCTCTCTGTTTCCTTCACTGTAACATCTGTGTGCATAATGTAAATCCCAGGTTGATCTGATGTATTCTATACCCAACTTTTCATACTGGCCTGCTGGTATATACTCTTGACAGTAATTAAACTGGAAAGTTGTTATCTGAATTGTAATCGTTCCATGCATTATCCATTCAATGACAGGTCTTTCTGACATTGTCAATGGTAATCACTCAAGCTTTTCAATGCTCAGGATTGTATAATCTGCTCCTTTTTGTGTCAAACTGATTTGTTTATCAGTAAGGTTAAAGAGACTGAATAATGACGCTGTGTTGATTAGACGCCATGGTACGTAGCCTGAACGCAGATTTTGCAACGTCCATCCAAGCTGTACAATAGAACGTAATTGAGACTGACCGTGTTGTAGCATTAGTAAGTCCTGCTCTATTATATCAAAGGCAGATGATACAATACTGTCCAGTGAATATATTCTGGAAGACAGAGTCGTTAACCCATTATCCACAACAGAAAGTGATTTTTCCAAATTTATACGATCAATTTCTCGTATTTTTTCCGCTGTCTCAATTTGCATTACTTTCCATGCTTCGTTGTATGCAGCATATATACCGGCCACTATGAAACGCTTTTGACGCTGTTTGCGTGGTTCCATTATGAAATCACGCAAGTCAGCACCATCTTTAAGTAAAGTCAAGTGTTGCTTAATTTCAGCCAGTGTGGATTTCTGTAGCCACTCAAGGCATAGTTTCCCTACACTGTATGTTGTAACTATCCATGGATGTTGTCTCTGGGAATATCTAGGGTCTGGTCTGGTCATTTTGAACCCCTGTATTCTGTTCAGGAATCTTTCTTGACAGTTATTTGTGTCTGTTGGCCAGATCAACCAATTTTTCCAATCAGTATCTGTTCTGTTTTGGTATAAAATATTAGAAACGTCTATCTCCACATCAGTAGTGGTGTCACTGTCAGGCATGGGTTTTGGAATAGACGGTGTGTTCATGTCTTTTATCTTAGCAAGGACAAGAAAAGTAGTTTGTTGAATTGCGAATAAACAAAGTGGAATCCACTCAAAGTGATAGTGATCCCTAGAGTGATGGGGAACACACAGTGTTGTTTAAATGCCCCTCACACACCAACAGGCCCCTTGGTGTCATGCTTCATCATCGGGGCCTTCGCACCCCTCTACGGGATGCGGCGTGCTACGACTCGCGAATACGCAGGAGCACTTGACGTGAACTATGTGTGGGGGTGTGTGTTTACAAAAGTGTGAGTGAGGTGAGGTGGAAAAAGGTGAGTAGTTAAAAAATACCTGGCACGTGGGAGAAAAAAACTTTATTAAATCCCCGGCTGGTATTATTAAAATAAAAGTGCAGGGCGTGGTTTTAGAAAGATACGTGTTAGGGTATCAAACCACTGTATTAAAAGTCAACATGTTTCGGAGGTCAAAGCCCCCTTCTTCAGGACAAGGGTTAATGCACTTACCCTCCCCTTACTCACATGTAAGATGTAAAAGTGAAAATAAAAATTACCACAATGTGTAATGTTCCTCACAATGTTAAATGTTAGTGAGTGTCGTTGCGCCCAATTGGCGAAAGAACCTGTGGAGACAAAATCATAGATAAACATACAAGTCTAAATGTCACAGGTTTGAAGGAGAAGAATCATGCTTCTCTGAAAAAACATCAGGTAAAACCCAAAAAATAATTGGAACCTGGAAAGGAAAAAAGAAAAAGGACACTACAAACATATATACACGCAACACCAACATTACTCTATGCTCAGGTGTAAGGAGAGCACAACAGAAAGGAATACAAATCTTACTTAAAGTTCCCAAATACAGGACTTCATGAGCCTTTAGCGTATATTGGGGAATCCTTCCTTTCTAATCAGAAAACCTAAGAAATCAATATCAGGGGTTCAGTAGGAAAACTTTGTCATCAGAGCGCCACAAGTACAGTGTAAAACTGCTTCTCTCTGTGGTCTATAACTCACGGTTACTGCAACAGCTAATCGCCTGCCTTCCCTCAACGCGGCTCCGATGAAGTGAGCTACAAAGGAATCGAGGCCCTTATATATGTTGTGCCTGTTGGTAATTAGCGAAGGTTAATTGAATAATGCAACCCGGTGAATGCCCAAATACGGAGAAAACCTCCGGGCGTCCGGTGATGCGCTCGCGCCCTCCGCTACTCTGTCGCGCATGCGCACTACCGCTACGGAGAGACGCATGCGCGGCAGACATGGCTGACGCGCATGCGTCAACGGAGACACTCCGCATAGACACGGAGCACTCGGTATTGCGTTTAAACGCCTGCAAATAAATGGCGCTTTGGATTAAATGCACCGGTGACATAGATGGAAATAAGGCAAGGCATTAAGGCAATTAGATGGCCAAGCAAAGTAAGCAAATAGTACAGCAGTGGTGAATCTAGTTACTTTACAGAGATGTATTTAGATCTGTAATTAAATGGACTGCTTTTACGTATGGATTTAACACACGGTGATTCATTGAGGAAAATTGTTGTGAATTGGAGAAACTCTTGGAACTTGATCCCTAAGGGGTACATCCTCAATAACAACTCGGTGATACCTTTCCACACTAATGCAACAATCCATATGAACCCAACAAAAACATTTGTTGTATGTAACCACATGTGTACATCAACAAAATTATGATGGGTAGTCAGATCGAGTGTTTATCTGAGAAGGTTCCATGGAATGGAATCGTTCAGCCCAGTGGTGTCCGTTCCCAACCGAAACACCCACCGTTGTTCTTTTTCCAGGAGACCTATCTCTGAGGGCAGTTGTTCAATTATTGTCCACTGTAGCTCATTCACACAGTGTTGTTGTTCAATATAATGAGTTGACATCTTAGTCGTTAGTCTCTTACACCTGATGTTGCTTTTGTGTTCATTTAACCTGACCCTAACAGGTCTGGTGGTCATTCCCACATATTCCTTTCCACATGGGCAGGTGATTAGATAGACTACATTTTTACTGTTACAGTTCGTAAATGCACGTTGTTCCCATGTTGTCCCATTGGTAAAAATTAGATTCTGGCTCTTTTTCGTGAGGTGGCAGTTATTACAGTTGCCACACGGGTAGTGCCCATGTATGCCTTGTAACCTCGTCTGATCCTTGGTAGGAGGGGGTGGTCTAGTATGAACTAGTATATCTCTTAAGTTTCTACCCCTTCTGTGTGCAAAGAGAGGTTTCTCCAAAGTTAAGCCACCACTCGTTAGAGTGCGCCAATGTTTGTGGACCAGTTTTGTCACTTGGTTGCTGACCGGACTGTATGTGGTAACGCAAACCGTCCTGTTTGCGGCATCCTCCCTACGTGGATTGTCCTCCAGAAGGGCATCCCGGTTATTATTTCGTGCTCTGGTAAAGGCTTTTTTGATCACAGTTTCCGGGTATTTCCTCTGTCTTAGTTTTGCACTAAGATCCTTGGCCTGAGTTTTGTATCTGGCCACATCAGTACAGTTCCGACGAAGGCGTAGGAACTGTCCATAAGGAAGGTTCTCTCTCAGATGACGAGGATGAAAGCTGTCAAATCTGAGGAGACAGTTCCTTGCCGTAGGTTTGAAATGTGTTTCCGTTTTTAACATGCCGGCTTCGTAATAGATATTCAAATCTAGAAAAACCATGTTGGTATTAGATGCCTGGTGAGTGAATTTCAAAAAGGCATTTTGATTGTTAAGCCAGTCGATGAATTCAGTTATCATGGTTGCATCTCCATCCCAGATGACCAGGATATCATCAATGTACCTTCACCAGGTGCGAATCCTCGCCCTGTGGGGATTGTCTTGGTGCAGGATTTTCGTAGATTCCAAATGGTGGACATACAGTTGAGCCAGACTCGGGGCAAAAGTGCTGCCCATGCTGGTCCCATGCTTCTGCCAGAAAAGAGTGCCCTCATATTCGAAAAAGTTTTTCGTGAGTGCCAGAGAAATGCACTCCATCACTACATTCCGTGGGGTGTGGTATTCCCAATTCGTAGAATGCAGTACCTCCTCAATGATTTGGATGGTTTCGTTGTGGGGGAGACTCGTATAGAGGCTCTCCACATCCAAGCTTAGCAACATCTGTGAAGTAGGATCAAAGGTTTGATTATTCAACAGTTGTAGTACTGCTTTGGTGTCCCGTAGATAGGTGTCAGTAGCCTGTACAAGTGGCCTCAAGAAAGCATCCGCAAACTTGGATAAAGGTTCCAGGATGGATGAGATTCCGGAAACTATGGGGCGACCAGGGGGGTTCTCCAGGTTCTTGTGCACCTTAGGAATGGTGTAAAAGTAAGGAATGCGCGGGTTCCTCTGTGTCAGGAATTCGGACTCCTTTTTAGTAATCCAGTCATGTGTAAGTGCCTCTTCCACCATACCACCTATCTGGACTCTCAAAGATTCAGTGGGATCTTCCGTCAGTATCTGATAGTTCCTGTTATCAGAAAGGAGCCGCCTGCATTCCTTGTCATAGGCTATGGTTGTTTGGACAACCACTGCACCACCCTTATCTGCTGGTTTTATAACCAAGTTTTTGTTCATCCTCAATTCTTTGATGGCCTCATTCTCTGTTCTGCTCATATTCTGAAAGACCTTCTGTCTGGTTTCTAGACCTTTCAATTCCTGCATCATGGCTTTTTCGAAAGCCAATACTTCAACAGGAAGCTGGTTGTCAAGTGGAGTAAATGTGGACTTGGGTCTTAGACCAGTATCAGAAGTCTCTGTGGGTAGATCCTTATCTTTGAAGAATGCCCGCAATTTTATAGTTCTTATAAACTCCTGCATTTCCTTATGTAGTAGGAAAATGTCTGGTCTATTGGTAGGGACATAACCCAGGCCTTTATTCAATACCTCCTTTTGCAGATCCGTAAGTGGCCACGGGGTTATGTTTATAACTAAGTCCCCCTGTGGCTGGTTGACGCCTGATTGGCTGCCATACTCCTTGTTACGACACGTGGGTCTGACTCCTCTGTGGGCTGCCAATTCACATTGTTGCCCTTCTTGTTCCGCCCTCTGCGGGATCCCTGGCCCCAGGATAAAAAAGCTTGTTGATTTTGGGGTACATTGGTTTGGTCTGGGACCCACTGGGGGTACATTTGTCCCATTTGAGGTGGGACAAACTGGTATTGCGGGAATTGAAAAGGAGGTTGATAAGGATTAAATTGAGGGCCTTGAAAACCACGCCAACCTCTTTGACGCGGGAATTGGGCTCTTTGTTGACGAAAGCCGCCTCTCTGCTTTCTTTGTTGAAAACCTCCCGATTTGTTACTGGAGTTACTGCCATCTGAGTTAACACTGTCTGTATCGCTCAGGTTATCTTTCATGACATAGTCTGCTCGAGTATACGGGTAGGCTCTCTCAGGGGTAAAGCGGTCTTTGTCTTTTTTCAATTTGTTAAATTTGCTTTGTTTCAAGCCCGCCTCAAATTCTTTCATTTGTTGGTTTAGTTCCTCTAAGCCCTTTTTAAGATCCGCTGGTGAAATGAAGGCCTTAAGCTGTACCTCAAGTCTTTGGATCTCTACTTTCAGCTCTACTGACTTCCTAGCTGCAGTCTGGACTATAAGTACCAGCCAATCCCTGGTGCAGTGCCAAGAGATAAGTGACCATGCCTTTTTGAAAACAAGGTCGTCCTGGAAAATAAACGGTTCAGTTTTGACCAATAAACCTTGTGGGGCCATCTTGTTTCTCAAGTACTCCCTCATCAGTAAGCCATGAAGGGCTGTTCTGATTTGGATCTTGCGGGTGTTCATCAACTCATCCCAATCGGCTACTGCAGGCCCTGGGTCGCTACTACTGAGGCCTTCAAAAGGTTTATCATCTGCTAGAATGCGGTCGATATCATCCTCACTGAAAGTCAGTCCATGTTCATCCTCCATGTTGACAGATGAGGAGAGCAGGAAGGTTTTTCAAAGAAATAAAGTGGTTGCGTGTGAAAAAATGAGTGTAGGTCCAAAGGGAAAGGGAAGGGGACTCCCACAGCTGCACGCTGTCTATAAACACATTTTAACAGGAGGGGGGAGAGAGAGAGTCAGTGGATTCAGTCTCCCGAGTCATACGAATAAACAAAGTGGAATCCACTCAAAGTGATAGTGATCCCTAGAGTGATGGGGAACACACAGTGTTGTTTAAATGCCCCTCACACACCAACAGGCCCCTTGGTGTCATGCTTCATCATCGGGGCCTTCGCACCCCTCTACGGGATGCGGCGTGCTACGACTCGCGAATACGCAGGAGCACTTGACGTGAACTATGTGTGGGGGTGTGTGTTTACAAAAGTGTGAGTGAGGTGAGGTGGAAAAAGGTGAGTAGTTAAAAAATACCTGGCACGTGGGAGAAAAAAACTTTATTAAATCCCCGGCTGGTATTATTAAAATAAAAGTGCAGGGCGTGGTTTTAGAAAGATACGTGTTAGGGTATCAAACCACTGTATTAAAAGTCAACATGTTTCGGAGGTCAAAGCCCCCTTCTTCAGGACAAGGGTTAATGCACTTACCCTCCCCTTACTCACATGTAAGATGTAAAAGTGAAAATAAAAATTACCACAATGTGTAATGTTCCTCACAATGTTAAATGTTAGTGAGTGTCGTTGCGCCCAATTGGCGAAAGAACCTGTGGAGACAAAATCATAGATAAACATACAAGTCTAAATGTCACAGGTTTGAAGGAGAAGAATCATGCTTCTCTGAAAAAACATCAGGTAAAACCCCAAAAAAAATTGGAACCTGGAAAGGAAAAAAGAAAAAGGACACTACAAACATATATACACGCAACACCAACATTACTCTATGCTCAGGTGTAAGGAGAGCACAACAGAAAGGAATACAAATCTTACTTAAAGTTCCCAAATACAGGACTTCATGAGCCTTTAGCGTATATTGGGGAATCCTTCCTTTCTAATCAGAAAACCTAAGAAATCAATTTACAACCCATAGTACACCCCTTGAGGCACAGCAATGAAAATCTGTATTGGTGCTACTATGCATTACTTTAGGGCTGCTTTCTAGCGGAAAATGGTTTTGCTGGAAGTAAATCCCAAATCAACAGCTTGCATCAATTCAAACATGGCACAAATTATTGATAAATCTGCTCCTCAGCATGCGTATTAGGTGGGATTATGTCTGAAGAATCAACAGTTTAAGAAAGTAAAACTGGTGCAGCTGTAAGCTTCCAAAAGCAATTGTGGGATGTAAAGCTGTGAGATGGTTAAGTACTGGCCAGAATCCAGCGACACCCTGTTCACCTCAAACATAATTGCAGACTATATTTGACTGGAAGTTCTGAAGTCTACAAAGAGTACCAACAGCCCACTCAGATAGATTGTCAAAATGTGCATATGTGACAGCCATCTTGAAATGTGAGAAAAGCATGGGGCATCATCACTTAATATCATACTGTATTTAAGCCATTGTGGTTTAGAGAAAGCTGCTTTGGAGCACAATACCGCTGGGAAGCCCCATCTACAGTCATTGCAGTATCATATTTTATGTTTCTATGAACTAATATCACATGCATTTGCAAAGAGTTGGCATATGGACACCAGGTTGCTTTCAGTTTATTGTTTTACTGTTCCAGCGTCATTGCCCTGTGTCTGACGGACCATGTTTGGGGTGGGAGGATGAACCTATTCCTTGGCATGTTGTCCTGCAAAAACCCTTATCTGCCCACTCCTCTTTGTTCCTACAGCCCGTGTCTGGGGTTCATACACAGATAGGCAGAAGCTTTCACCTTTGCGAACATTCACAGGAAGATAAACAATTGGAAGAAACCCCCCTCCCAAAAGGAATAACAACTATTTGTGAAATAGGATTGCTCCTAGAAGAGCCATTGCGTTCACTGTGTGTATATGATAGATACATGTTCGAGCAGATGCAGAGTTTCAAGTAGCTTAGAAACACTCTCTTGCCTTCATCTGTTAAGTGAACATCATCTTGCATGTATATTTCATGCATGTTGCTGCACAGGTTAATAATGTTAGATAGAGCCCATGTTATTGTGTCCAAGAAGCGCTAAATGAGTTGTATTAACTTGTTTCCTGGCTTTCTCTCTCTGTGGATAACAATCACCGGGCCTGAGTCACGCCCTCAGTTTCACTGTCGCCGGTGCTTTGATCTTTCTGTGGGGAGGCTTCACATCCCTTGCATCCTGGGTGTGGCCTTATTCCCCCCTGGGGGCTTCAACTGAGACGCAAGTCAACGGCTGAGAGTATGCTATAACTGCCTGCTGCCTTAATCCCATTTCATGCCTGAAGGGCAGCCCTAGAAGTGAGAGCTTGAGCAATATAATGAGCGCCTTAGTGCTGGCATGCACAGCTGTCGCTACTGCATTCTAACACCCACTGTTAGGCGGTCCACAAGAAATATAACTCCTCCTACCCCAAATATTATTTGCCCAATTTGACTGTTAATCGCACCCAAACAAGCGCTTGTCCTTAACAGACAGATTATGAGCATTTCAGCATTTGCAAAAAGATAAGGTAAAACTTAGTCATTTCCAAGGCGGATTCCATACAGCCCGAAACAATCCTCCCATTTGATTGGTCTGACCCCTACATCATCAAATTCCTCATCAATTAACCAGTAAAGTTACTTTCTGTCTAACCCACAAGAACTGAAATATGGAAGACAAACCTACAAAATGTTGGTGCAGATCTATTCACAAACTCCAGCCCCAACATCCTACTCCCATTAAGGCCTAGCAGATGTTCAATATCTAACGAAACACTACTTCCACTCCATAAACCTGGTTCTAGACAAGTTGCGCCCTTACAACTGAAAAGAGCCTCCACAAAAGGTTCTACACCATGGTACGATGGAAGCCTCAATGAGGACAGATGATCCCTTAGATTAATTGAACAACAACGGAGATCATCTCCTACTCCTGAACGCCTCACACTCCTAAGAACCACATGACACTCCTACTACATTAAGATCATACGTTCAAAAGAAGAATTTTTTAGTAACCAACTAGACAAAGCCAAGAATCGTCCCAAAAACTATTTGAACTAATCAAACCTCAATCAAGGATACGCCTTACCCCCCCAAGCAAAACCAAGCTCACTACTGAGTTGCGAAGAATCTGCCTCCTTCTTCACTATGAAGACAGAAAACATAAAGACAGAACTGCTCACAACTTAATACCCCACACCAACATTCACATGGACAAAATATCATCACCCCAGGAGATTTACCTATATATGCTCACCAAAGCTCGACCTCAAAAATAATGCATAATGGTCCTCCTTCAACACATACATACATCGAAGCAGATATACTAAAAATGCTCATTTCTCTTAATCCATCCAACCTCTTCACAGCCCCCCTCTTCTCAAACTACATAAAGGACTTTATTCCCTTGCTTTTGGCCCCATGGACCAAGATTATAAACACCTCTCTCCTGCAAGGCATTATCCCAGAAATCCTTAAACCTGGACAGGTATGCCCCATCCTAAAGAAACCAATGGCTGACCCTTCGGAATTAAACAATTACTGCCCAATTTCCAACATTCCCACTCTGGCTAAACTCTTAGAAAAATGTGCTAACATACAGCTTAACAACCACATAGAACATTTCAACCTGCTCAACCAATACCAATCCGGCTTCAGGGCAGGGCATAGTACTGAAACAGCCATGACCCACATAATAGATGACACATTAGAAATCCTTGATCAGAAAAAATCCTCTCTAATAATCTTGTTGGACCTATCCTCGGCCTTTGACACCGTCAAACATGACAAGTTGCTGGGGTTCTTGAAACAAAGAATAGGATTATCTGGATCAGTTCTAAATTGGTTCAGCTCCTTCCTGCAAAATAGATCCCAAAGATTCAAGGTTAAACAATCACTGTCTAAGCCAGTCCCAGTCACTTTAGGAGTAGCAAAAGGATCATCCCTCTCGCTTGCACTTTTCAACCTTTTCATGCAACTGCTCATCGAAAATCTCAGCTCTGCTAATGTCCACTATGACATGTAGGCAGATGATACACAAATAATCTTAAAAATCCATTAATTAGAGCGCATCAAAACTTTCAACCTAACACTACAGAAAACCTAGACCTGGCTTGCCGAAAACTATCTGAAACTAAACACTCTCAAAACTTAATTCCTTCTTATCGCTACCCCTAACCAAACAACCATCATTCAAGACTGGCTGAAACACCTAACAGCGCTCAATTGCCAACCCCTCACCATCGACTCAGTAAAATCATTGGGAGTTACTCTTGATAAAAATCTAAACATGCATAAACACGTCAGCACCTCAACAAAAGAAGCAACATTTCAGATGAACACCTTGAGAAGATTCAACCCGCAAATAACTTCAAACTGGCAGCTCAAGCACTAGTATTTCTAAGAGTGGAATTCGGAAGTGCATCTCTCTGAGGTCTCCGCAGATCAACAACTGCCCCCCTAAGAGCCTCAATCAACCCAGTACCTAGACTCATCACTGGCTCAAAAAGATACTGTCACATCTCCCCTGATCTTAAAGCCCTCAACTGGCTACCTTTCGAAGCCAGGATTCATCTAAAAAATGCATGTATGACATACAAGGCCATACATCACAACAGTCCAAGTTACCTGGCACAGAAACTGGTACTCTCTTGCTCCAATAATTTTCTACTGAAACCACAACAATTTTCCAAGAAGAAAACGTATAACCGGGCCTTCTTGGGTATTACGCCCAGAATCTGGAATGCACTGCCCACAAAAACCAGACTGAACCCGTCTTTTATCTCCTTCAAACAAGAAGGGAAATCTATTCTCCTATCCAAATTCACTTAAACTTTGCACATATCCTATATTATGATTGTTTGCTTTAACTGAACTGTTTGACTCCTACATATGCCTGTAAAGTCCTCTGATACCCGCAAGGGTATCGGCCTCTATAAAACCTTCAAAATAAATACATGAATAAATAAATAAACATTCAAGAGGACCTCATCCATTTCTGCCTCTGGCATATGTTAGAAAACACCAAGGCAGTGTGTTTGGGAAAGCTGTATTAATTGTTCAAAGGCATTCTTTGTTAGAATTTCCTGTCCTACCGCAATCAATGTGGCCAAGTCATTGCCACCACAGTACACAATTATGAAGTCTGGATGTTGGGAATCCATAATGTTATCAACCAATGGAAGCAATTGCTGCTACTTTAACCCTCTCTGACCAAACCAAATAATATCTACTTTAGGGAAGCCCAGGTCCCTGTCAATCCCACTGTTTCTAGCAAACTCTCCAGCCCAGAAAACAAATCTATGGCCTACACTCCACACTCTACCCTTTTTGAAGGATAGAACAGTAGCACACATCAGAAGGCTGGAGAAGGCTGCAGCTGAATGAGGCAGTTTTCAAAATGAAGTTAGTTAAAAGAGACCTTAGCAAGTAAAATATAAAAGATCACATTTGATTGTACGATTAGTAAGAAAATAAAAGCAGTGTTTGTTTTTGTTTGAAGTCTCTATAACTTTGAGAACAAAGTTGAAAAGTGTGCCATTAATGGTTGCCTTGTATGAGAGTAATCCACTATTCTTCTGCTCAGTTTTTGTGTCCTTTCCTAAGAAAAATTTGACAACCTGATACTGAGAAGGAAAAATACACCCCAACAATCACATTTAACAGGTATGTGAATTAAGGTGTAATATAAAAAAAATTGTTGATAAAGAAGGAATGAGTGTGAGTAAGGTGTATGAAAGTGAGCAGAATATTTGTGAAAGCTAAAAGGAAATTTCAAAAGACAGTATAAGATGAAAACAAAGTAAAGTCCACTGATCAGAAGGCATGAGTAAAATGTAGGGAGTGAAATGCTAATGTATGCAGTGAGAAATTGAACAATTGTATTATGTATACAGTTATGCAATGATATATACATAGATATATAGATTAAGATGACCTGGTTTACAATGATTCTTTTGGTAAGACAGCAAGGTATAGTTAAATACATTTACTTTTCACACATAGTGATACAGCTATGCATACAGTAATAGAACAAAGGGTACAGTGATGCATATATTTCAGAGTCAAAAGAAAGGTGATATGTGCACTAAGTCACTCAGAGAAATATTCTATATCAGTTAGATGAGTAGCTAAATAGTACAACGTAAGCTGAAGTACCCAGAGAGAAATTGAAGTAAATAATGAACTGATGCTGGAAGATTTAGTGAGAAATAAAAAGTCTAAAATTATATGTACAATAACGCACTTATAGAAAGAGGCACAAAGTAATGGGACATTAATATAGGTGTCAAATTCAGATAAGACACTGTAATTCATGGACAAGCCCTATAAAGTAGATAGTAAAAGTTCTAGAAAGATAGCCAGCAAAAGAATATTAGTGGTATTTGCAGGAATATATATACAGTGAGGCACACAAATAGACTGAGTAAAACAGTAATGTATGTAGTTATACACATTTGCACACATGAACAACTAGAACAATCAATTCTGTGTATCTATAATACCTATATATAAGAGAAGTAGATGGATATACAGTTATATGTGTGTACTGTACAATTTATTTATTTATTTATAGAGCGCATGAATCACCCTATAAGGGTATCTCTGCGCTTAGGACACATTAGCGAGCCAAGGAGACTTGTTATAAGAGCAAGGTTTTCAGTAGTTTCCTAAAGGCCAAGTAGTCTGTGCATTGCCGTAGGCGAATGGGGAGATCGTTCCATAGGCGAGGGCCGAGATGGTAAAAGGCCTTACCCCCTTGTTGAGATTTTCTAATGCGTGGAACAGAAATCAGGGCTTTATCTTCTGAACGGAGGGGTCTAAGAGGCACATAGTTTACACATTTCTCATTGAGATAGCCAGGGCCTAGTCTGTATACAGCTTTATAGGCCATACAACTGATTTTAAAATTAATCCTTTTTTGTATGGGTAGCCAATGTAACTTCTTAAGCAAAGGGATGGAGGCTGTTCTAGGGGGGACATCGGCCACCAGGCGAGCCGCTGTGTTTTGGACCAACTGTAATCTATTTATGTCCCTTTCATTGGCTGGGATTAACAGCGCATTACAGTAGTCTAAGTGGCTTAAAATTAGTGCTTGAATCAAGGTTTTTCTTGATGACAGAGGTAGGAAAGGGAATACTCTTCTGAGCATGCTGAGGCTGTAGAAGCAGGCTCCAATGGTAGCAGAGACATAGTCTCCCAAGGTGAGTTTTTGGTCCAGGAGGACTCCAAGGTTTTTCACCACTGATTTAGGGCAAGGAGTGGGGCTCGGTTCCTCTGGCCACCAAGTAGGAGACCATACCATGGTGGCATCGCCAAAAAGCATTATCTCTGACTTGGTGGCGTTTAGTTGGAGAAAGTTATTTTTAATCCATTTAGCTACCAATTTCATTCCTTCACAAAAAATGGCTTGGCAATTAGGGTTAGATTTGTCAAGTGGAAGGAGTAACTAGATATCATCCGCATAAGATATGGGGATAAAACCCAGTTTTCTCAACAGTCTCACCAGGGGAGCAACGTAAACGTTGAACAGGGTAGAGCTCATACAAGAGCCCTGGGGTACTCCCTTGGTGACCCTAGAGTTCTCAGAGTGGTAGGAGCCTAGGTTCACGGTCTGAGTTCTGTCAGATAGGAAGTTGGTTAACCATTTCAGAGCTAACCCTGTGATGCCTATGTCGCTCAGTCTTCTGAGTAAGACTTGGTGAGATATAGTGTCGAATGCTGCGGAAAGGTCAAGCTTCACCAAGAGCACTGCCTGACCTTTATCCTACAGCATCCTGACGTTGTCGGTAACTGCTACTAGGGATGACTCAGTCCTGTATCTGGAGCGAAATCCGGATTGTGAGGGGTCTAGACTGTTGGTAGATTCAATGTAGTTAGAGAGATGTGTATTGATGTGTTTTTATAGGATTTTGGTGTGAAATTGGTCTATAATTTGTTATGTCTTCTGGAGGAATTTTAAGATTCTTTTTAATCGGAAGAATCTGAGCAGCTTTCCAGACCGGAGGGAGGCCTTCTTTCAGGAAGCTGTTAAGAATATCGCAAATGGGGTTGGTGAGCTGTTTAGTCCTGGTGGCAGTTAGTTTAGCAGGAATCAGATCTAGTGGAGACCCTGACTTGTTGTTTTTTTAAGTACACTTCTGTATCTTCTATCGTAAGTTGTGGAAAATTTCCTAATGAACTGGTAACTGATGGAGTGTGTTGGAGCTCAATATCAGATTTAGGTTGGATGTTTATAGTGGAAGTGACTTTATTATAGATTGTATCTATTTTCTCTGTGAAGTGACTAGCAATGCTATTGCACAGTGTTTGGGATGGTACAGAAGTCGTGTTGCAGGCTAAAGGACTGGTAAAGGTTTTTAGAATCTGATAGAGGCATTTCTGAGCACTCCCAGCTTGTATGAGGGTAGCTGCGATATGGGTTTTCCTGGCATTTTTTAGATTACGATGGTAATGGTTTAGAGCCTTGTTGTATTTTTCTTTATCGGAAGGCTTTTGAGAGCGGCGCCAAAGATGTTCAAGTCATTTGCATAAGCCTTTTTATAGTCACAGGGGGGCCAAGTACCATGGTGCCTGGCGTCGTTTTGCATTAGTAGGGACTTGTCTCAGGGTCGCTAAACTATCTAAAGTAGCCAGAAAGTTAGCATTGAAAGAGGCAAGGCGCTTCTCAAACTTATCTGGATCCTCGTGATGAGGTGGACAGAATGTATCTGAAAATTTTTCGGGAGTAATCAAATTCCACCTTCTGTAGCTTTTATTTAGGAAACATTTAGGGCCGGGGGAGCCTTTTGGTTGTTAATTCGAAATTAAACCATCGAATGGTCAGATCAAGACAGAGGAGTCGTGGCGATGTAAGATTTATCAGGCGAGTTAGTTAAGATGATTTCTAACGTATGTCCTGCCTGGTGGGTAGGATCTTTGTTTATAGCAGTAAGATTAAGTGCAGCCAGTTCAGTGAGAAAAGATGAGGCTTCCAGGTTGTCTAGGATTTCACTATGTAGGTTAAAGTCTCCAAGAAGCAGGAAGTTTCTGGATGAAATGACGTGTGGGGCAATAAGTTCGACAAGCTGTGAAGTGATATTGGTTAGCAGTCCTGAGTCCTGGTGGGCGATAAATTATGGCTCCTTTCCAATTGAGGTTGTGATGCAGATTCATGCTAAAGACCATTATTTCTACCTGATTGTTGAAAATAGCAAGGAGCCCTTTCCCAGGCGCTCCGGTCAGTGCAACAGACAGCTTCCTCAGAAAGCGCATCTGACTAGGCATCAGATTATATGCTTTATGAGCTAGACAGCTAACCTCCCGTCGAGATTGGAAGGGAAGCAGTCAGGAGTCATTTCCGGTTTGTGTTGCCTTCCTCCAGACAACCGGAACAATCCGTGCTGGACCAGGGGGCTACCAGGTGAGTGACATTTTTAAGGTGTGCAAATAGCTACCAATGTGCAAAATAGGTAAACTGATTTTTGAGTTAAAACAATTTTTAAATCATCAGAACCCTTTGACAGGTGCCCTCTGGAACGAAATGCAGGTACAAAGTAGAGGAAAGAATTGAAGGACAATATTTTTTGCATAACTTTTTAGAAACTATATTGTAAAACTATAGAGAAGTCATGGGCACAGTAATGTGTTCACTAACACACTAACACACTGACTTATGCATACAGTTAAACACTCATGGACACATTGATACACTCAGTGACTGACTCAGACATTTACTTATATAGACTATCAAAGACCCTTGGGCACATTCATAAATACACTGAGGCACCCATTGTAGGAAGGTGGAAATCTGACTATGGTTACCCCCAAACCTTTTGCCTGGTGTTTAGCTGGTTTTTGACATAGTTGGCCTGGGATCCTGCTATTCAGGGCCCCAGCCTAATTGCTCTCTCCTTAAAATGGACTCCATGAACCTTAGGTGCATACAGAATTGGAACTGGTTCACCTTATAGGCCCCTGTAACAGTGTACCATAGGTACCCAGGGCATAGGTGTAGCCAAGGCCTACCAGGGGCTGCAGCATGTATTGTGCCACCCCTGGCCTGGCCTCCATATTTTGACACAACTGGCTGATCACTCAGCTGGGGTAAGTTGGTGTAATCACCTCTTGCTTAGATATAGTATCCCTATATCTAACCTTAACTGGACACAGGTTAACCTATAAGCCATTCCTATGGAAGGCCCCTGCAATCCAGGGGGCAGAGTGCGTGGTTTCATGTGAGATGGTGCTCTAGCATGAGCTGAGCCTGTCTGCAGCTGTCGGGAACAACTCCCTTAGCTGTTCCGGGATATTGCCATACCATGTACTCTTAAGTGCATTATAATCCTTGCGGTTCTATGCTAACTTTAGTTTGGCTTTATCAAAACATGTCGAGTAAGGTGTCATACGATTTGGAATTCTATCCCCTCGACAGTTCTGTCGACGGGGATAGCATTCCACCCTTCTAGAGGGACACAACATGTACATAGCCTTAACCCCGGTTAAAGTTAACCAGAGCCTCAGCATCACAAAATGGATGCTCCCACCACAGACACAAGTCTGACCTCCTGCTGCTGGGAGTCCTTCCAGCGAGGGAGGCTTGGACAAAGGGTTTCCTGCCTTGGGAGGTGCGAGCACCACCCCAGACAGGGTTTTGTGTATTGGGTAGGACAGGGCTGAATAGAATCAGACATGCCCGGGGCACACAAGGTGTCCTCGTGCATAAGCCAGTCCAAACCGGTCCTGGGACTTTCCAGACCCAGGCCTGGCGAGGAGCTGGACAAAGGAAAGGGGGTGTAACCGCCCCCTTCCTGGTCACACCCAGAGGGGGGACCTAGCAGGTGATCCACCCCTCAGATTGGGAATAAGAGTGAGAGCAGTGCTACAGCACCTCAGATCATCCTCAATCAACTTGAAACTAAGAAGACGACTGGACTTCGACATTCTGCTGCACAGAAGACTGAAGAGCATCTCCCTTGTGGCCTAGGAGTGGCCACCCTGTGAACACAGGCACCATCCAGCAACTCGACGTCTGCTTTGCCGCCGTCTCCTGCCAGAGCCCAAACCCAGAGCCCGACGAGACCCAGACTCCCAGACTTCTCACCGCCCGATCCACAGTCCCTGCAAAGAAGGGACCCGTGGAGGCACTGAGAGACGTGGGACCGGACATCTCGGAAGACCTCTGAGAAGCTGACTACGCAGCACCCGAGACACCCTTGACACTGTGCTTTAGGGATTGAGAGGCCCCACAACTGAGCAGCCCTTGCACCGAAGATCAGCCCCCCAGCATCTCCACGATCTGTGTGGGGCCCTTTGGCATTGTGCACTTGACGCGCCATCCCGGCCACTTGCCACGTGGTCAGCGGCCATCTTGGCGATGAAACCTACAATTTACACTGCGGTTCTGGTTGCTCCAGATATGCCCTTGCGCCTGTAAAAAGGAGCACCCGCTCTGACCTTGCTAGTCCGAGTGAGAAGCTTCACCTCATCGCCTGTTTGCACCCGACATCACCTGGTTCCATCCTGTTTCCACAGTAGTCACTGGCTAGTGACTTTGAACATTGTCCCCTCTGCTTTCAGGTCTTCACCACTTCCGATCCACCCTTGGATCCACCGGAACTCTTCACATCGAGCCGCCTGCAGCATCTTCAGCTCCAAGCACCATCGACCTGCGTGACGAAACCTGACACTACTTCGCACCTGTGCACCCGCTTCCTGTGGGTGAGGTAACTCCACAACGCCAGTGTTCCTACACTGGTACACACCTCTAGTGTCTGTGTCTAAAGTTTCATTCTTCTAGGTCACTCGGAAGGTTCCTTAATAACTAACTTTGTAACTTTTACGCACCATTGACTTACATTGGTATATGCGTGCACTTTCCGCACTGCACCCGAGTCCTGCGGGCCTTTCCCGACTTCTTCACTGTTAGTCCCGAACAGCTCCAGCGATTCCCCGGGCCCTAGGCCTACCTCCTTTCAGCTAGGTGATTCTTATACCACTATTTTAGTATATGGTTTAGGTGGCCCTTGGGCTCATCCATATTGTGCAACTTTTGTATATTTAAACTGTGTTTTGTTTTAACGCATTTGCTTCTGTGCTCATAAAGAGTATAGGGGATTTTGTAGTAAATAAATATATATATATTTTCAATATATATCTGTGTGGTGTCCTTTCATTTGGTATTCAAGGGGATTTTGTATGCTAAAACAGCTTGCTTCACATGCCTTTACAGAGTTTAGCCTAAGACTGCTTTGTCCACGCTACTAGGATAGCTGGTCTATAAGGTTGACTAACAACCAATCATCATAAGGGTTGCTTGGCATGGTACAAGGTGATCACTAGAATTAGTGAGCATCACATACCAGGCCAACTTCTCACATTAGTGAGCAGCGGTTGGGATTTGAGCTTGCTGTTGTTTTACCATTACAATCTTTGAGAGTATCATTCGAAAGATCATACAGGTACCTGCTAGGTACATATAAAACAAGACTAGTATACTTAAGTTCTACTGAACTTAGTTGTTGTAGAGGATAGGGAGTAGCACACCCTGACTACAACTACTAGATAGGTTTAGTAGGTAAACACCAGTGTAGGTAGATTGCAACATATCCACCCACACTAGAGCAATGTCTCGAGCAAAGGGTTCCACTGGGAATGTCTCTGTTGAGAGTGACACTCCAAGGGCACCATCCAAATTTGCTATGCTTAATTTTAAGGAATTGAGGCAGCTTTGTGCCTCAAGAGGTCTCAAGACAGGGCTAGCCCCTACTACAGACCACCTTAGAGAGCTTTTAGACCAGTCTGAAGCTCTAAAGACCTCTAAAGCAGACCCCACAGGGAATGCTGAAGGAGACTCTCCCAGTGAAAATGACAATACTGATACCCCTGTCCACATAGTCCAGGTAGATGAGGATGACCAAGTCACTGGAGATATTCAGCCTGAAGAGGAGGAAGAAGAAGAGGAGACAGAAGGGGGGAGCAGTGACTCTGATGATGGTAGAAATAGTCAGGTGCCAGCCAGCCGGCTTACCCAGGCTAACTTAAGTGTATTTGGGACTGAAGTAAGGATGACCTTACACAGGCACCCAAGTGGACTTAACCAGGAGCATAGGAGGAGGAGAAATCACTCAGGTGAATCCAATACCTCCCAGGCTTCTAGAGGTTCTCATGGTCACTCCAGAAGGGGGATGACTAGCTCTTAGAGAAGGGAACATGAGGCCAAAATGAGAGAGGCTGAGCTTAGGATCCAGAAGGAAGAATTAGAGGTTGCCCTGGCCCAAGAGAAGCTTGCTAGAGCAAGACAGCCTAGAGAGAGTGGATTAGGATCCACTGGTGGCAGCACTATCCCTAAGGATAAAGACAGGTCTTTTGATACCAGAAACCTGAGTAAGATTGTGCCCCCCTACAAAGCTGGGGATGATGTCCACAAATGGATGACTGCACTTGAGAGAGCCTGCAGAGTACAGCAGATCCCTCAGGAGCAGTGGGCAGCAATCTTGTGGCTCTCCTTCGAAGGTAGAGGCCGAGACAGACTCCTCACTAAGCATGGGCGAATTTTGCAAATCTGGCATTCGCGAATTTTGCGAATTTGCGAACTCGCAATCCGCAAAATCCGCGAATTCTCGCGAATTTGCGGATTTTTTTTTTTGTGTTCGCAAGGGTTTCTGCCAGTTCGCGAGGGTTTGGTACTAGTTCGCAATTGCGAACTTACTTGTCAGCTCGCAACGGTCGCGACTATGTTGGTTCTACGTCTGGTTCATCATCACAGCCTCCCAGCACCCTCTGTTTCACAACTGCCACCCTCTCTTTCACCCATGCCACCCTCTGTTACATCAATGCCACCCTCTGGTTCATCATCACTGTAGATTATGGGGGAGGAAAGCAAGCACACCTGCCCTGCTTCAACTGACATGAATTAATTTGGGGTTAGTTTATTAATGTGTCACTGTTTTAAAATTCCAGGTCTGGCACCTGCTTCCTTATCAGTAATTTGCTTTCTGTTGCAGTGCAATTTTTTTTCCAGGACCTTTGTGGCCTACTTCTAGCTATTCTATGAGCCTGCTGTGAGGGTCAGAGCAGGGTCATACAATTGTTGCAACTAGCAACTGAACTCTGGAGGGGCCCCAGTCAGGAAGCACTACAGTGAATTGTTACTAATGATGAGTTTGAACTCTTGCACCTGCCGAGTGCTTTCAGTTTTGCAAAACTCGTTTTTCTGCAATTTCGCGGGATTCGCGGGACGCGAACACGCGCGAGATCGGATTCGGAAGCGGCGAATTTGTGCGAATATGCGATTTCTTTTTTTGCGGCGTGTTAGTTTGCAAGGTTTTGTGCGTTTTCGCGAGCCGCTTGTAGCGCAAGGCGCGAAGTTACCCTCGTGGTCGTTCAAGGGCGCGGCCATCTTGTTTGCATGACGTATTTCTGTTTCCGGGCGCGAAGTGTAATCTCGCAAAGTGTGCGGCTCGCAAGTACAATTTCGCGAGTGTTCGCGAGGAACATCTCACGCGAACTTACCCACGCGGTCGTGAACGGGCGCGGCCATATTGTTTCTCATTCATTGCTATGGTTCTGGGCATGCTTCTTGTATCCTCTCTAAATCTGTGCCATC
Organism: Lissotriton vulgaris; assembly: GCF_964263255.1. Classification (NCBI taxonomy): domain Eukaryota; kingdom Metazoa; phylum Chordata; class Amphibia; order Caudata; family Salamandridae; genus Lissotriton; species Lissotriton vulgaris. The sequence goes on from NC_141694.1 coordinate 691,806,239, forward strand.
CTTTGCTTGTTTGAAGTTTTTTTTTATCTATTTTACTTATTATCTATCCCTCTATTTTTCTAGCCCTATATTTTTGTGTTTACTGCTACTTTTGGTTAATTTTAAACTACTTTTTTAAACGCTTTTCTTTTCTTCTCTTCCCTATTCTATTTTCTTTATTCCTTTCCGCCCGGACCATGGTGAAGGGAGCCGGGAAGCATCCAGAGAAGGGGAAGGGTCCCGCACCCCGTGCCCGGCTCACGTGCGTGCGTTTGAGGGGGGAGACAGTCGCACCCTGGGAGATTTTCAGCCCGGAGGAGGTGGGCGCACTAGTGTTCTATGTACAGCGCCACCTCCCCAGGACCATAATGGCAGGCGGCAAGATCGGAGGCGGGTACGGGATGCGGGATCGCCGGAAGCGGTGGGATAAGGTGTGCCAGGCCATGTACCACCACTCTCGGGACCGGCGCACCTACAACCAGGCCACCCACCGCTGGACGGATGTCCTGACCCGTAAACGAGATCTGCTCGACCTGCTTGGCCTCGAGATCCCCGGGCTTGGTGAGTAGTAGTAGTAGCTATTTCTTTACTACTCTGTTTTCTCCTGCTGTGTTATTATATTGCAATTTTTTTTTTACCAAGAGCAATAATGCTGCTCATTACATTGTAGGTATATTATATTTCAAAATCTTCTGTGCATTTCAGGTGCACTGCTCTCCTTCTCAGTAGTGTTGCTACTATGCTTATTTGTTTCCGATTTTGTGTTCATTTCATTGGCCTGTGAAATTATGTATGAGTGTAGTTTAAAGAACTGCGTAATGCTACACACTAAGGTTCAGATGTTTAATTACCGGCGCATCCCTGCAAAGTAGCAGGGATGCGCCAGTAATTGTGCGCCACGCCACTATCACCCATGGTGCGCCGTATTTACAATGCGGCGCACCATGGGCCCAAAACGTCACCAAAGCGTTACGCATCTGTGCCGTAAGGGCGGCGCATTGCTGGAGTTGCGTCGCAACGATGGCGCAGCTCCATCAATGCTCTGGGGTGCCCTATCTCCCCAAAGCTGCGTCAAGCCGTACGTCTGCTTCAAGCAGGCGCAGGGTTTGAGTCACGCATCATTGTCGTTAAAGTGAGTGATTGAAATCTTGTAGATTTCCCTCAGCCACTTTTAGGATGCGTTCCTGCGCAGGAACGCCCTCCCTTGCGCCGGAACACCCCCTGATGGCGCAGGGCTTTACAACGTGATGCATCTCCCATATGCGTCACGTTGTTAATATACGCCGCATCATTGCGCCTCTTTTGTGCTGCCGCTGTGTCACAAAAGTCACGCAACAATGGAGCAAAAGAGCCGCAAGGGGCTTCTAAATCAGCCCCTAAAGACTCAAGTCCAGTCCTTCCTTTGTACACATGGTGATAAGAAGAAATAGTGGTGGTGGATTGATAGTTTGAGTATTTTAATGACTGGTTAATGTAGTAGGAAACTTTAGTGTTGTCGCTGATCTGCAATCACGGTGGACTTTGGCTGTCACTTCGCGTGCTGCGGACTGCTGCCTGCCAATCCTAGGCAAACCTTTTTAGTACTTTGTGTAGTGAGTTACATAAGAAGTTTACAATTCGACGGTCCGCAAATCAAGCAATACTAATAACGTAGTAGACCACATGAGATTGGTCAATAATATATCCCGTTTAATAGTTGTCTATTTGCTATTTCGCCAAAACATTTTGTTAGTTCTTTTGAAATGTTTGATTTGGTTGACAAATATCATCCATGTTTTCTGTTTTTCTTTCTTTCATGTTGTACATCAGCTTCCCCCAGGGGCAAGAGGAGGACACAGAAGGAGGAGGAGGAGGGTACTGTTGAGGATGCAGGCCAGGATCAGGCAGGCGAGGGCTCCTTTGCTGGCCCCAGTAAGTTTTAATTTTAATATAGAGTACTTATTTTTTCCCAGCGTTCCTCATTCGATTTTTTCTAAATCGTCTTTGTTATTCTTGTAGACTGGATCTAAATTCTTATCCTGCCTCGACTATGACTCTGTGTGGTATTACTAGATTATTCTTATTAGTCTGTCTGTGTAGCTAACTAAGATTGCACATTTGGCAATTCCATTGGACTCCCATTCTAGTCAGCAATAGCTCTATGCACAGAGTGCAGTCCTCTGGGATTGTCCATAATGTCTTTTCAAGTCTTCTAAATGTTTATGCTTTGACAATTGCCAACAATAAAAAGGTGAATGACCACAAAGAAAGAATAAGATACTACTTTACTTTTGGTTTGGATAGGAGGACAATCCATTCTACTACTGTTGCAGAGACAAATCTGACTTTCCACATACCTCAGTGATAACAGACTTTGTAGTTGAACCCCCAATCTCCTTACTGACTAGATAGTGTGGCAGAGTCATTTAGCTCCCAAAGTCACTGATGATTATGATTATTCCCCAATGATGTCAGAGGCACGGACTCATGCTTGCAAAAATTGCAAAACCTTTAGCTCATCCACTCTAGTCTGGAGGACCAAAAACCACAGAGTCTATTTAAGTTTAAAAGCTTTATTAAAAGTAAACACATTTATTAAAATCAAGTTTGTCATAAAAGTAAACGTTTAACTGAAAATGGAAAAGTGCTTAGTGCTGACGATTAATTGGACACATTTCTTGTGGTCGAGCCGAGCTCTCACCTGGTTTGAACTTGATCCTGCTCGTGTTCTTAGAGGTCAAGCTTCTGTCTGTTAGGAGAAAAGGTGGTTCGTGTTAAAAATAAAAAGCAAGCATTCATCAGTTGTGCCAAAAAGTGCAGCAAGACAACAGCCTTCCCTGGAAAAAGGGACATTTTTACTTTATAGTAGACAGTCACAAATTATTACATTGTATACTGTTTTTTTCACATTTTTCTCTTCCTCCTAGACCAAATATTATATAGTAGTGAGTGGTGTATTCTAACATTATTAAATGTACTTTGTAGGTGGAACATCTGGAGGCGGGGCCAGCGCTGAGGTGACGGTGGCATTGGACGAGGACAACTCTGGGGAGGAGGCAGTGGAAGTGCCGGACAATTCTGTGGGGGATGACACGGTGGTGGCGGGCAGAGGTAAGCTATATATTCCTTACTTATTGAGATTGAAGACTGCAGAGTGTGCTTTCTGCACGGGTGTATTATAAATAAACCAGGTAGTAGCCTCCCTCCTCTAAATGTACTTCGACTTAGCTGTGAAGTTTTTGGCGAGAAGAATCCCAATCAGATCTGAGATGAACTTGATGGATGGGATGAACGAAAAGCGAAAGAAGAGTGTAAGTAAGTGTGGAAGGACGAGAAATGTAATGATGACTGGCAAAGAAGAATGATATGTGTTTGCTTGGTCCCCGAGGTGGCTGGGAAGGAAAGAATATGGTATGGTACATGGCTGGGTGAATGATGAAGCAAGGATGGATGGGTGGAAGGAGAACAGCCTGGGTGGGTGAAGCAGAAACTGTATGTGTGCATATACTTTGAATGGATGGATGCCTGGATCATTCATGGTACTATCTGACTCTTAGATAGCATATGTGTATCTAGAGAGAGTAGACGGTCACTGGATGAACTAAGTGTTACTTTGAAGAGCATGTAACACCGCACCCGCACGTCCGTTCCAGTGTAGGAAAGGCAAGGAAAAGAAGTTGTAATTTTGTCCAAATACTACCATGAATAGTAGCAGTAGTTTGTATTGCAACTGCAAGCACAGCATATATCCGGTTATTACGGTGGACACTCCCTACCTCTCTTAATAACTTTAGTTTAGTAGTAGTACGTCATTCATGTGTGGGTGTATCACTGTTCACTGTTCACTCAATAATAAGCAAAGCACCTAAAGTCATCCCATATGTCATCAAATACATCCCATGTGAAGTGATAGATAATCAGATTATTTAGCTTCTTCATTTTCCTTTTCTAATATTCATTTGCACTGTAGGGTGAAAGCTAAATTAATTAAGCAGTAGCCCTTTTAACAGAGTATTCTCAGTGCCACCCGTAATAGAAAAGTAAGAGCTTCACCACCTGCATGTACTGGACCGGTACAGTAACGCAAGTCTGTCTCACTCACCATGGTGTGCGTCTGTTTTTCTCGGGTGCCAGTTCACTGCGCTGGCATTATGCCGGCTTGCATAACATAACGTACCAATTTTCCTAAACAAGAGAGAAGAAGAAGAATAAGACTGGTGTACTGTCATAGTCGACTGTAATGGAAGTCCATAGTGCTCGTAGAATTTGTTCCTTAAACTCCCACTAATGTTAGAGCAAGGATGAAGAAGTCGGAGGTTACATAGATGCTGTCCTCAATAGTTATGTACTGTGCTTTCAATTTGCTACTTGTACTGTGACAACTTTCTGCTCAATCATTTTGTGTTAATCTTAAGGAGCATTGGTTGCAGACTATGTCTTTCTTTCTTCATGTAGTTGCTCCTTCCAAATCCAAGAGACCATCAAGGAGGAAGGAGCTGGCTCGAATGGCCTGGCAACGGAGGCTGGATGCCACTGACGCTGAATATCGGCGGCTGGTGGCCCTGGAGGAGGAGGAGACGCAGTCTGGTAATACAGCAACGTCCACTGGGACAGCTGCATCCTCCTCCGTGCGGGCTGCCAGCCAGCGCAGTGCTCCAGCGGTACGGAGCCGGGCTACCAAAGCCAAACGCCACCGCCGAGCAGCAAAGACAGCAGCTGCCCCCCACAGGATTTGCAAGGCACGCCGGCGCCGCTTATCCCTCAGACTGTCCTACCTGGAGCAGGAGGTCCTGAACTATAAGAACTTGGTGGAGGGCCTCCGCTTCGAACATGCCACCCTCCGCAATGAGCATGATGCCCTGGCTGCTAAAGTCAATAGCACCCTGCCATAGTGTCCCTTGCCCCTTTTTTAGAGACTTTTGGGGGGTGGGAATTGGGAGTTGGGTTTTTGGGGACTTTTGAAGGACAATCATTGGGTTAGGGAGGGTCTTGCGGGAGATTATTTTGTTAGAGCTATAAAGATATACTTTTTGAAACTTTATCTGACCATACCTGTTTTTTACTGCTTTTGAGTCTGGTGGGTGTGGGTTTAACAGTAAGTTTGTTTTCCTGAATAGTCCTGGGACTTTAGTAGTACTACCGTCAATCTCTCATCTCTCCTAATACTCCATTATACTACCTCCAACCAAACGCTTATCTTACCTGTAATTTCTGTTTGAAAGTAGGGCTAGGCCCAGGGCTGGCTCCATGGGAAATGGCGATTAAGGTTGCAATCCAGGGCGGCTGAAATTTCCTCCTCCTTGTGGTGGTACTAGTGGTGTGACACAGTGGCAGTTGCATGGCTATGGAAAAAAAGAAAATGAAACCTGGTTTGTCCTTACTGTAGCATTACAACGGTATGATAGAGAATATAGCAGGTGACAGTACACTAGACTACAACAGTGCCACAATGTAGCCTAACAAATGGTAAAGTATTTATAGTATAACTTGTACTTGCGTAGGATTTCTTTGACATTGGCTAATACTACAAGAAATAGTACTGAAGCTGAGTAAGTCTAGAATATATCCTCGGATTCTTTCACCAGCCTGTTGCTATGACCTTATCCTCCCCAGCAAGTGTGTGGAATTATTGATGTCAGTTAGTCACACATCAAGCAAAACCACACAACCCGGGGGAAGAGGGTTAGGGTTTGTAAAATGGATAGGAATGGGGGTTTCTTTTTGGGTAGGTTTTGTTGAGAGAAAAAAAAAAAGCACAGCATGGACAAACAATATTTGAACATAAAGAAATTTTTGGGTACAAAGCTAACCATAAATCTTTTACGTGACATAAAGGAAGTGCATGCACTACTGAATGCATTGTTACAGAAAAGTAAGTAGTACTTTCGACAACCGTGAATGCCAGAATGCGACAGTACAGGGCTACATTAAATTAGGTTAAAAAAATAGCCGAAGTAAAACCTATAGAATGGCTGTAGGGATCAATTTAGAAGCAGAGAGAGATCCAAGAAATGCAGTCACACACACTCATTGAATAAAAGAATGGATACTGTATCTGTATTGTTGTAGTTGTCCTGTTGAATTTGGTAAGTAAGTTGCATGCAGCTAACAATTCCTCTCATTAGTGGCACTCCTCCATTCCAGCTGACGCTTCGTCCATCAATGTTGGTGACCAGAAGACACCCTGTGCACTGCCTGCCTGGCGGATGCTGAATTGCGGCTCGCTAATGTGAAGCCTGACTCCATCCTTTTTTCCCCATTGCAGACTGAAACCCGGCCTGTAATTATTGAACGAAAAACAGCACTGATAAATAAATATAAGGTATGTACGCTGTGTAGTGCAAAAAGTCACACTTTGATTTTCCTAATAGACAGTACAACATTTTTGAAAGTGCGTACTCTGTCTGAGTCACCTTTTCAAGGATAAATAAGTATGGGCGAATTAATTTAGCGGATCTTTCCCCTCAAGCTAGGTGTACTGTAAACTGTGTTTTAAAACAAAATTAGACCTTCCCAGCAGTGCTTCCACCCAGACCCTTACTAAAGCCAGTTGCAAAAATGTAGAAGACCCCCAAATCAGATCTCAAAAAACGAGGCCTAGCAGAAAACTGGTGACAAAACGTACTTCGAAAGTAAAAGTAGGCCCAAATACCCCCTTACCCACCGTGGATTGTATTCAAACCACTTGCAAGCAAGCAAAAGTATCCATAGCCAGCATCGCTCCAAGACTCGAAAACCCCCCTACCCAAACACATGCAATAGAAATACTGCTAACCCTAACGAGCCATAAGTTAAGAATAGTGGCAGAGGCTTTCTTTAACTATGCCAAATCCCCCCTTTCCCACCATGGATTTTCTTCAAATGACTTGCAACCAAAATTACACATTCTCACGAGTGCTCTAAGACCCCAGAACTCAGTTGCAAAAATCTAGAACACCCCAAAACACATGCAATCCTGCTGCTAGGGCTAACCCTAACGAACCCTAAGTTACAAAAAGTGCCAAAAGGCTTTTCCATATGGATTTTGTCCCAACCACTTCTATCCGGTATTAGACCTTCCCAGGAATGCCCCAAAACCCGCCAACCCACCCGCCAAAAAGCACAACACCCCCAAACAGCCCAAAAGCAAAATCTCATACTTACAATATTTCTCGGCCTTCGGTCCAAACGCGCTGTGTAGCTAGGCCATAACTCCAGTTTACCACCACGGATTTCCTGAAAAGCAAATGCAATCAAGATTAGAGTGTCCCAGCAGTGCTCCCATACCCCGAAACCCACCCACAAACACCAGGAAGCCCCCCAAACAGGCCCCCGGAAATGCTTCATTGAGCTAAATGTCAGAAATAGCAACAAAAAAAATCAGCGTGGATTTTGTCCCAACCACTTCTATCTGGTATTAGACCTTCCCAGGAATGCCCCAAGACCCGCCAACCCACCCGCCAAAAAGCACAACACCTCCAAACAGCCCAAAAGCAAAATCTCATACTTACAATATTTCTCGGCCTTCGGTCCAAACGCGCTGTGTAGCTAGGCCATAACTCCAGTTTACCAACACGGATTTCCTGAAAAGCAAATGCAATCAAGATTAGAGTGTCCCAGCAGTGCTCCCAGACCCCGAAACCCACCCACAAACACCAGGAAGCCCCCCAAACAGGCCCCCGAAAACGCTACATTGAGCTAAATATCAGAAATAGCAACAACAAAATCAGCGTGGATTTTGTCCCAACCACTTCTATCCGGTATTAGACCTTACCAGGAATGCCCCAAGACCCGCCAACCCACCCGCCAAAAAGCACAACACCCCCAAACAGCCCAAAAGCAAAATCTCATACTTACAATATTTCTCGGCCTTCGGTCCAAACGCGCGGTGTAGCTAGGCCATAACTCCATTTTACCACCACGGATTTCCTGAAAAGCAAATGCAATCAAGATTAGAGTGTCCCAGCAGTGCTCCCAGACCCCGAAACTCACCCACAAACAGCCGGAACCCCCCCAAAGAGCACCTCAAAGGCAAGCAAGTCAGCAAAAACACAAAAATATTTCCGCCTCAGATTTGGTCCAAACCACTTTTATCCGGTATTAGAGCTTCCCAGCAATGGCCCCAGAGCCGTCAACCCAGGAGAAAACTAGTAGAAGACCCCCAAACAGCCAAAGAGCAAAAGTACAAAAATGGGGACTTAGTCATTTTTTTGCCAATTTCCCAAATCACTCCGCGCGCTCTGCAGCTAGGCCCTAACTCCCCTCTGCCATCATGGATTTGCTTCAAACCTCTTTCAAAGTAAAGTATCCGTAGCCAGCAGTGCTCCCAGACCCCGAAACCCACCCACAAACACCAGGAAGCCCCCCAAACAGGCCCCCGAAAACGCTACATTGAGCAAAATGTCAGAAATAGCAAAAAAAAAATCACCGTGGATTTTGTCCCAACCACTTCTATCCAGTATTAGACCTTCCCAGGAAGGCCCCAAGACCCGCCAACCCACCCGCCAAAAAGCACAACACCCCCAAACAGCCCAAAAGCAAAATCTCATACTTACAATATTTCTCGGCCTTCGGTCCAAACGTGCTGTGTAGCTAGGCCATAACTCCAGTTTACCACCACGGATTTCCTGAAAAGCAAATGCAATCAAGATTAGAGTGTCCCAGCAGTGCTCCCAGACCCGAAACCCACCCACAAACACTAGGAAGCCCCCCAAACAGGCCCCCGAAAACGTTACATTGAGCAAAATGTCAGAAATAGCAACAAAAAAATCAGCGTGGATTTTGTCCCAACCACTTCTATCCGGTATTAGACCTTCCCAGGAATGCACCAAGACCCACCAACCCACCCGCCAAAAAGCACAACAACCCCAAACAGCCCAAAAGCAAAATCTCATACTTACAATATTTCTCGGCCTTTGGTCCAAACGCCCTGTGTAGCTAGGCCATAACTCCAGTTTACCACCACGGATTTCCTGAAAAGCAAATGCAATCAAGATTAGAGTGTCCCAGCAGTGCTCCCAGACCCCGAAACTCACCCACAAACAGTCAGAACCCCCAAAGAGCACCTCAAAGGCAAGCAAGTCAGCAAAAACACAAAAGAAATTCCACCTCCGATTTGGTCCAAACCACTTTTATCCGGTATTAGAGCTTCCCAGCAATGGCCCCAGAGCCGTCAACTCACCCGCAAAGAAGTAGAACACCCCCACAAGTGCTGAGTCTTTCTTCATTGGGCGTAAACCAGCCCTCTGCTTTGATGGAAATAGGAGTCTGGAGGAGGAGGATAGAGGAGCATGTTCTTCTGAACTTGTGAACCTGAGGAATGCAGACTGCGGCACCTTCAAATCAATAAGCAAACAAGTGAAGACAGTTCTGCTGATGGGCTTGTTTTTGTGATTAGGTGATTAAAGTTTGAATTATATTAACTGTGCACAACAAAGAAAGACAGACACACAGGAATAAAAGTGAATAAGGACGAAAAAGAAAGTTATTGATTCATTGTCTCATTTTCAGGGCTCGGTGTCACGGTCCACGAATAAGAATAAGGCTTCGTCATCATACTCTGCAAATTCAGGCAGGGTGAGCTCAGTGTCACCTGACAGAGAAGAAATTCCCTCATCTATGTTGCTGTCCACCTCGTCTTCATCTTGCGTGCTTTCTCGTACTCTGTAATCTGGTGGTATGAGGTGCTGATTCATCTTGATCATTGTTAACCTCTCCACATTTCTGGCGAGAGGCGGCTCCGTTTGGAAGTTACAATGCCACCAGCAGCACTGAAAACACGCTCAGAAGACACTCTTGCGAGTGGGCAAGACAAGTAGTTTAAAGCCAGGTTGGAGAGCTGTGGCCATAATTCTTTTTTCCCATGCCAATACGCCAATGGGTCAGCATTAACATAGACCTCTGTTGAGTCATTCAGATAGTCCTTCACCATCGACTCAAGGTGCTCCTCCAAGGTTCCTCCACTTTGCTTAGCTGTTGCTGTGACCTTTTGAGAACCAAACCCAAGCCGAGCTAGCCAATCCTCTTCAGCCTCCAATGTTACTGTTGTGTCTGGTGGTGCAGATGATCCGGTTGCCGGTGTCTTTAACGGCTGAGAGGTCACTTGTGCCACAGCCACAGGTGCAGAAGTGGATTGTTTTGACTGGGGATGGCCTGCTGATGCTGATGTACTGCCTTTTCCTTCAATTTTCTGCCGTTCTCTTTCAAACCTCTTGGCTGAGGAGGCTAGCCACTGTTTGTACTTTGTAACATCTTCATCAGCAAAAGGAAAGAATGCTTGGCCTGCCAGCGCCTTTTTGTAGCGTGGATCCAGAATAGTAGCACAAATGTAATGCTGGTTTGAGTGGATCATTTTAAGACGTTCATCACCTTGTAGGCGCTCTAATAATTTCTCCGCCAAAACAAAAGGGTCTTGGTTTTTTTAATCTTTTTGAAACACAGAACACACCTCCTTCAGTTGGTGCTCCAGCATGTACAACAATGGGATAGCTTTTCCCAAATTACAGTCCTCCTTGCTGACTGCACGCGTGAAGAACTCAAAAGGACGAAGCATGCGTGTCAGGCTTTTAACTATGTCCCATTGAGCCGCACCCATCCTCAGGTCCTCCTTCTGAGCTGTACCCTGTGTTAAGAAATAGTGATCGAGTACCGTATACTGCTCATACAGACGCTCAAGCATGTAGAAGGTTGAGTTCCAACGTGTTGCCACCTCCTGGATGAATGCTTTCACTGGCATCCGACGTTCATATTGCAGGCTCCTCAGATGCTTCCGGGCCTTAAAAGAATGGCTGAAATGGTTGCACATTTTTCGGCAGGTGTCCACTACCCTGTACGCTGCACTGTCTTTATCACTCTAGAATTTTTTGACAACCAGGTTTATACAGTGCGCCAAACACGGCACTCTGAAATATTCACCCAGCTCCATGGCCTTAACTACATTGGCGCCATTATCCGTGGAAACATAACCAATCTGGCGTTTTTTTGGGGACAGCCAGTCAAGGACCTTTGTGTTAAACTCATCCAAAATGTTTTCTGCTGTGTGACGTTTCTCCAAACCAAACATGGCTAGTGTTGCATGTTTCCGAGCAGCTTTAAAAACTTGGTCCGGGTCAAAACATGCGTTTAGCTTTGCTTTAACCCCTGAAAAAGAGACCCAGTGTGCAGTGATGCACATGTAATCAGCGCCTGCGCCACTGGTCCACATGTCTGTTGTCAGATGTATAGTGTGAACAGCACTCTTCTGCAAAGCTGCCCCAATCACCTCCAGAACATCTTCATGTAGTGCTGGAACCGCAACTCGGGCAAAATAGAACCGGCTAGGAACCTTCCATTTAGGGCAGAGCGCTGCCACTAATTCTAGAAAACCAACCCCTTCTACAAAAGAAAAAGGTAGAAGGTCCAGAGCTAGCATTTTAGCCAGCTTAGTGTTATACAGACGCGTCAATGGGTGGTTGCGTTCATATTGCGCTTCTGTAAACAACATCTTTTTAATGTTGCCCTGGACCAAGCATTTACGGGATAATGATGATGATGATGATATCTTCGACCCAGTTACGCTCGCTGATGAACTTTTTCGCATTGGTGTCTCACTCTCTCCCACACTCTTAGTGTGGCTCACATGGGGTGTGCTGCTGACAGGGGTACTGGGTGTAAGAGAAGTGTTTGACACGTCTTCCTCCTCGTCATCATCATATGAAACAGCATTACGTGCAATTCGGGCTTCCTTGATCGCCTGTAGGTGCGCAAACCATTTGACAGCGTGCTTTCTTTCAAGATGACCTCTTTGGCCTCCGGTACCATAGTTGGAACCAAACTTACCACGACTAACTGCCAACTTACAAATGCTACAAATGGCAAAGTTTTCCTTTTTTGGGCAAACACTAAAGAAGTCCCAAACTGCGGACTTGAAATGTCTTTGGGGGCCGGAGGAGGCGGCGATACTGGTGGTGGTGGTCCTGCTGCTAATGCCAGATGAAGTGGAGGATGTGGATTGCCGAACCTCAGTACGTTTTGCACTTTCACAACCACTAATTGAGGTCGAGGTGGATGGAGGTCCCTTCTGGCGACTAAGAAATATGGAAGCGGTAGGTGTTGGTGTACTAGTTAACTCCAATGATTGTGGTGTTTCTTCCATTGCCTCCTCGTCGACAACATCATCACGCTCAGCAGTTTCTCGGGCTAGGGTCAATATGTCTTTTTGCTGCATGCCCGCTGGGGCTGCAGTGACCTTTATGATGACTGGCTCGTCGTCGTGAGAGGCTTCATCAGCAGCAGTATCCGTCACTTCTTGTTGAGCCTCATCACACTCCATAGCTATGAGTTTTTCGACGACCTTCCTTTTACGCTTAGGTACCTTTGTCAGATCATGGTGTGCCTCACTCTCAGACGGCAGTGGTGTTGGTTCCCAATTGGGATCCGTATCATCAGAAGGAGGTGGGCTTGAAGAAGATGTAGACACCAACCTTGATCTTTTCCTTGCTAGGGATTTGGAAGACAATGAATGATCATCAGGAGGAGTGGCTTCCAATGATACCTCGGCTTGATTGTCGATTTCCTGATGTGCACCTACTTCGGGAGGAACAACTATTGTGGGCACTTGTGACCCTCCATGCACCTCTGCTTGCGCATCTCCTTGCGCTGCCTCTCCTTCCACATGTACTTGGGCTTGTACTTGCACATGTGGTTGTTGTTGCGGCTGTAGTTGTTCAACACTTGTCAGATGAGTTACAACAACCTGTGTTGATTCAGGGACATTGCTGCTACTTTCTTGCAATGAGCCAACATCACTGGTCGATGGTGATTGAAGAAGTACACTGACTGCCTCTGCAGCAATCAAGGGCTTGGACTTAAGTTGGCGTGGTGGTGGTGGTGGAGGCACTGAGCCCAATGGAGCGGGGTGCTGCTCCCAGCTTGGTCCCCAGCAGATCCCGCTGTTGCTGCAGGCGTACTTTTTTTTTCTACTCCCAAAAAACGCCGCGGCCGGCACACCAGCCTCCTTGGTAACTTGCTTCTTCTGCTTCTTACTGGCAACTTTCTTGCTAGAGGAGTGTAACGACCGGATTCTCGAACCAGATGGGATCAGCTCCTGAGAGCCCCTCCAACCCAGTCGGAATGTAATCACCTCCCTCCTTAGAACGTATTTACAATAGGTATATGTATATGTATGTACATCTCGTACCTAAGGATGGGGAAAATAGCAATACACATGCATAGGTTTTCTACAATATCCCATTCATACCAGCTAGTCTCACGGCCACTTAGGCCCAGACTAATCTACCCTGGGGCAGTTCTAATTATGTACCATTACACACTGATCACCATCAGTGCTCACTCGACACACAATCCGGCGTGCCATACACACTGAGCTGCAGCCCCAGTGCTCTCTTTTTATCCGGTCCACAATCCGGCGGACCTACACACTGGTTTCCCTCCCAGTGCTCGCTTACTTACAACACGATCCGCAATCCGGCGGATCTACACACCAGTCTCCCACCTGGTGTTCTCATTAACGCCGCTTACCAACGAGGATCACTCTCCTATGAATACCTTTGGAAGGAATCTCTCATTGGCTCCTCGGGATGATACTACAATAACATGAATTAGCACAGCTTGCCAAATTGAATTATGTACCTTCTGCTCTCAGCATCAAATGGTCCCTCTCTCCCTCATTATTCAGTCACCTCTTACCTGACCGGGATTTACATCCGTTCATGAAAACGATGTCTGACTAGAAGACCAGGTTACCCTGATTGAACAAGAATACAAGGCACATGTCGGTTCACTAAGAACTGGGGTATTTTATTACAATAATTATAAACACAGCACTATACTATAACATATATCCTGCAAAGAAAAGTGAAAGGTTAGAATGTGCACACTATAAGTAAAGGTCAGACGTCACCTTGTGGACACGAAGTCGGGGTTCAACAGTCATCTAGGTTCCCTTCTCGTCTGTGCCTTGGCTCGTCTCGGAATCACACCTCAGCAGTCACGAGTACACGTCTGCACCGCTATGCTCTGTCGTCTCTGATTCCCTCCAAGTCACTGGAACCTTCCTCTTTATTATCTGCTGTCTCTCTCTGTCTCTGATCGCTCTGCTCTACTTCTCCTTCTCCTTCAATCTTTCTCAGAGAGTATCAGCTTCATGATCTTTCTCGGACTTCAAGATGGCGACTGTCTGCCTGGAAATAATTAATGGCATTGATGCTAACGGCTAGCTGCCGCCTACAGACTGACTGACTCACTGCCTAACACTTTCGCTAATATCGAAGCGTGTCCTTTCATGGAAAGTTACGGCCAGTAACCTGCCGCCCACCAAATTCTTGTACCTCCCCGTACCAAGGACACGTTCCCAGCTGGCCAGCCTGATGTTGTGTCTTCGGAGTGGAGAAAAATACAGTCTTTCGATAAGGGCCAGCCTGAGCCGGTTCTCTCCCAGCGAACAACACTTCGAAACTAAAACATTACACTTGGCCTGGAAGCATCTCAAGCTGCCGGGGCAGAAAGCAAGATGGAGTCTCTCCCGTTTGAGGCCTACAAGGCCCGAAATAAGCATAACTCCATAGAAGGTATACTAACACTCTTGCAAAAGGACGGATTATCACTAATACTAATGAATCTATCCCCTAACTTAAGTTTATAAGCCCTGATCTAAGGAAAAGGGTACGAAAATGCACTACTGTGCCTTATGAATAGGCCCTGTTTATAGTTCTAATCCCTGCACTAGGAGGGTATTAGGCTGGAGTCACCTTCAATCATTCTCCCTCAAAGGAGGGCCGAAAAAGTCGGTCAGAACACTTCACCCTTGACTCCAGTCTATTAACCATTCTCTATATGGAACTAACATCTGTGGAAGAATAATAGGAAACAAAACTAACTGATCTATTCCTCTTGCCAAATCTACAATATTGGAGTAGAGAAGGAATGCACTGAATAAAGCAGCAAATAGCTACTAAAATACAAATAGAAATCATAATACCCCCTAATATCTGTCGTAGGGAATGTAAGTCAGGTAACCAATTGAAGAGCCAGTCGAACCAGCCCTGATCAATATGTTTTCTAACTTCTGCAGTCAAGTCATGGAGTTTGTCAATATGGGCCTGGATCGATTTGGTGTGGTCGGACAGATTAAAGCAGCAAAGACCCTCAAAATCAGAACAGTCATGTCCATGCTTTAACAGGAGATAGTCGATAGCTGCGCGGTTCTGCAGAATTGCTCTACGTTCACCCTGGGCATCTAATAACATGTCAGATAAAATGGTAGAGGTTTGATTAATCGATTTTACCATCCAACAGGCCATTTTTCCAATGGATTTCGCGTTGTAAACAGCCAACGCTGGGACACCAATAATTGAGATAGCTAAACTAAGGTATTCAGATTTGGAATAGAGATGTAAGGAAGAATCACAGTCCTCATGTAACATCATAGAATCGCGGACTACACGGGAATAGGTATTGGGATGTGAGGAAAACATTAATAAACTCAGTCTAGTGATGGCACACGGGCCTCCAGAAATATTTGCAGGAATATAGGGCCAAGAGGAGTTGCCGCAGGAAAAGAGCCAACCAGAAGGTAACAACATTGTACGGTAATGGCTAGGAGCAACTACTATACTTTTACAGGTCATATTATTTTTAACAGAAACACATGATTTTGGGGGTCTTCGTAAGCACAGCAAGCGTTCATGAGCCGAAAAAGAAGTGGCGGCTCTCAATTTTAACTTTACACATTCAGTAATTGCCTTAGGATCACAAGTCAAGAAAAAGCACAAATCACCCTGCGTGATATTATACGTAGTGATCTGAGAATGAATTGGGGGAATGGACTCTGAGAGAATAGTACATAAGGGACAAAATTCATGGGCCGCGAAATCGCCCAGAATAACATTGGGTCGGGCATTTGATATATTGAAAATATGTTTTAAAGTCTCCAGTGAGGCAGGGACAGCAACCAAATAGGTCGCTAAAATGTCAGTTACTGAGCGCATGGGTGTCAGGCAAAAATGCGGAGAATTAGTAACTCGTTTGGCTAGGGTTATCCAAAAGTTTGATGATGAATGCCACGCAGCGAAGGAACGCGGTACTCGGGTTCTCAAATCAACCAAAGTCTGTGGGTTCTCTCCTCTCCTGACGTCGCAGACCAAAAGGAGTACAATGGCGGCACATCCTGCAGCAGCAGTCCAGAGAATGATCTGAAAGAAAATCAAATACAGGCATTGTTCAGTCTCTTAAATAACATTTGTCAGCCGGGACAGCTTCCCAGCTATCTTTCCCTGGTCTCATCACCAAAATGGTGTTGTCATGACCGGTTGCAATAATTTCAGCTTGTTCAGGGGGATGTTTAGGCGATTGCACCCATATTCTCGCTCCAGGGTTGTCAGAGGAACCAAATCCTTTTTGGCCTCGCACAGTTAGTAAAGTTGGGGCAGTGCCTTTCTGAATCTCACCACTGAAAACAGGCATGATTAGCAATTGAGCAACTCGGTCAGTCTTTTGAATCGATAGATCAACCTCACTGCTATTCAGCAGGAGGACCTTAATCTCTCCCTGATAATCACTGTCAATCACTCCTCCGAGTACTTGAACACCTTTTAAGGCAAGGCCCGATCTAGGGGCGATCAGACCAAAACTTCCAGCTGGTATACAGACACCAACGCCAGTCTCGACAATGATTCGGTCTTTACTCTTAGGTACAGTGTCATTCATGGCATGCAGGTCCAAGCCTGCGGAACCTGGGGTTGCTCTGCATGGAGCCAGGGCTCCAGGGGAAATTTCCCAGTACATTACAGTATTGCCAATGGTGTTGGGTTTCGCATCAACATTTGGGGGAAACAAACGCATCAAAGGAGATTCAGCATGTAACAAGGGACGATTATTCAGAATTAACAATGCTTGAAATAAATAATCCCGCCAGTTTTTATATCTGTCGTCAGTTAACTTTCGCAACTGTTCTTTAAGCAAACCATTCATCCTTTCAATCAGACCTGATGCCTGTGGATAATAAGGAATATGAAACACCCATTATATATAGTTTTCCGCACAAAATTCCTGTACCAATCTTCCACGAAAGTGGGATGCATTGTCAGATTTAATTTGAAATGGAACACCATAATATAATATGATTAATTCCAATGTTTTAATGGTATTTACTTGGGTAGCTTGTTTGCAGGGAAAGTCCACCAAAAGGCCACTGTAAGTGTCGACAATTGTACAAACATATTGACAAGAAACATATCACGTCTAGAGAATTTATAATCTACAGCAGTACGACCCTCCGGTCTGGACTGTCTCTCAGGTTTAAACCAGTCACCCAACTCACCAAGCTGACGGACAGATTCAAGCACCATAGACAAAGGATTGCCAGTTTGATTAATTAACAAAGTCATCATAACCTGCTTATAAGCAACAGGAGAAGAACGGATAATGCGATTCCGCACAGAAGACAACCTGTCAGCAGTACTGAGAAAAATCGCAGTTTTCATCACCTCCTCTTTCAAACGCTGCGACGCATCGCGCAAAGTATACCACGGCTTGTCATTGACAGGCCAATCAGATTCAGTAGGGTATTTGTGATTACAGCAATCAGTCGCTAGCTGGAGTAGACTAATTTGGCCAGCACCATTATAATTTCGAAAATGGTCTTGTACAGTAGAATCGGAACTCAAAGAGCAAAAACGTAAACAATCACCTGCATCTAGCATGATACCTGCAGCACCTAATTCATAAAGGCGCACCATCCACATAAGCAAAGCCTCACCAGGCCGTTGTCGAAATTGTTGCAAAATGTCACTAACTTCCGGTTGAGTAAAATCTTCAATACTATCCAAATGAACACCATTCGGATTACCAAGAGCCTGTTGTAATTTACGTCGAAAAACCGGATGCGCAGAAACCTCCGGACGAGCATCCGAAGAAGCCCGGTCCATAGATTTAGAAGAACAATCAGGAGTAGGTATGTCACCAGAACGGGAAGAGCGACCACGGTCGCAAGAACCATCGTCTTTGTCACAAGAAGCAGATTTACAATCACGTCTAGAGCGAGAAGACTCGCGCTTGTCACTCTCCTCAGCCGAGGGGCCAGAATCATTTGAATCCCAGATATTACCATCCCACTCGTCGGGGTTCCAATCCAGTCCGGCTTTTGCCACGACCAGACGCACTTTCTGTTTACAAACACGACCACGACGGTTTCTATATTTGTATTTCGCAATTCTAACAGCAGCCCTTTCGGCTATAGTCTGATACGTCTCAAGTTTGTCGGCAAGCAATTTATTTTGACATCGTAAAAGAGTATGCGCATTCTGCACCTCAACAAACTTTTCTTCCATATCCACAAATCGCTTCTGTAATTTTACAAATTTCTCATGAAGCATTCTGTATGCAGTCAGCACAATCCAACCTCTGCGTCCTAAAATAGGAAGTTCATCACCCTTCACTACTGGAGCCTTTTGCAAGCAAGAAATCACATCAGCAGGCTCCGCCTGCTCCAAACAAGAAGTCCAATTCTCACTCAAAACCAGTAGAATCGGCCCACTCTCGGGCCAAGGCCTCGTAAGGCGTTGATTCCCAGCCGGGAATCTCAACAGGCAATTTGAAAGTAGATTTCGATTTACGCGAAAACATTTTGACACACAAAAAAAAATATACAGAATTATCAACAAAGAAAATACGTACGAGCCGAGCGCAAACCAACAAGATCAAAACAATACAGCGCACACAGGCTTCGTAAACAGTTCGTGACGCCAGATGTAACGACCGGATTCTCGAACCAGATGGGATCAGCTCCTGAGAGCCCCTCCAACCCAGTCGGAACGTAATCACCTCCCTCCTTAGAACGTATTTACAATAGGTATATGTATATGTATGTACATCTCGTACCTAAGGATGGGGAAAATAGCAATACACATGCATAGGTTTTCTACAATATCCCATTCATACCAGCTAGTCTCACGGCCACTTAGGCCCAGACTAATCTACCCTGGGGCAGTTCTAATTATGTACCATTACACACTGAACACACTGGCTTCTGGAACTCTCTCCCCCTTCATCTGAAACTGAATGACAACATCCTCAGTTTTAGACACTCCCTGAAAACCTGGCTCTTCTCTCAGGCGCATTGCTGAGCTGCTTATTCTCTACTGTGACCTATGCGCTACGTTCCTTCCTATAGCGCCATGAAGCCCCCGGGCGTACGAGCGCTTAACAAATACATACTAACATTAACATTAACTGATCACCATCAGTGCTCACTCGACACACAATCCGGCGTGCCATACACACTGAGCTGCAGCCCCAGTGCTCTTTTTTTATCCGGTCCACAATCCGGCGGACCTACACACTGGTTTCCCTCCCAGTGCTCGCTTACTTACAACATGATCCGCAATCCGGCGGATCTACACACCAGTCTCCCACCTGGTGTTCTCATTAACGCCGCTTACCAACGACGATCACTCTCCTATGAATACCTTTGGAAGGAATCTCTCATTGGCTACTCGGGATGATACTACAATAACATGAATTAGCACAGCTTGCCAAATTGAATTATGTACCTTCTGCTCTCAGCATCAAATGGTCCCTCTCTCCCTCATTATTCAGTCACCTCTTACCTGACCGGGATTTACATCCGTTCATGAAAACGATGTCTGACTAGAAGACCAGGTTACCCTGATTGAACAAGAATACAAGGCACATGTCGGTTCACTAAGAACTGGGGTATTTTATTACAATAATTATAAACACAGCACTATACTATAACATATATCCTGCAAAGAAAAGTGAAAGGTTAGAATGTGCACACTATAAGTAATGGTAAGACGTCACCTTGTGGACATGAAGTCGGGGTTCAACAGTCATCTAGGTTCCCTTCTCGTCTGTGCCTTGGCTCGTCTCGGAATCACACCTCAGCAGTCACGCGCACACGTCTGCACCGCTATGCTCTGTCGTCTCTGCTTCCCTCCAAGTCACTGGAACCTTCCTCTTTATTATCTGCTGTCTCTCTCTGTCTCTGATCGCTCTGCGCTACTTCTCCTTCTCCTTCAATCTTTCTCAGAGAGTATCAGCTTCATGATCTTTCTCGGACTTCAAGATGGCGACTGTCTGCCTGGAAATAATTCATTATCAAAACAACAAGTGGTCCTGAGCATACTAAGATAGCACAAAATGATAGATATAGATCACAATGGAATTCTATACAGTTTAAGATTCCTTGACCAGCCGGCCAGGGAATATTTATTGGTTCAATTGTTTAGGATCTCAAAGATACAAAAATTAACCCAAATAGTAAGGGTTAAATTGGGGCACAGTCCTGTGCCATATAGAGAAGAGCAAGGCAAGAGAGTAAAGGTAAGTGAGAAAAGTTATCAGGCAAACAAAAGTGAGCTAGCAGGTCACTGGCATTAAATATACGTTAGCAGTGTATCCTGGAGTCATTCATACAAACAGTGGTATCATATAAGTACATGTATGAACTACTCAGAGGTCGACGTTTCGATCCCTAGCTCGAGTATCACGGGATCATCATCAGGACAAGAAAATAATATTGCCTGAAAGTAATTATATATAACACCTGTTTTGAAAAGGAGAAATAGAGAAGGAAGAAAAACACAGAAATACATAGTCATTGTTTGTATAATCAATGCTCACATTGTACCGACAGACTTTTCATTCGGAAACGCAGTGGTCAGTGTTGCCATTAGGCGTGCGTATTCCGTGCAAACCCTTTAGAAAGCATGCACTTACTGTGGGCGGTCGAGCCTGGTGGGGTGAAGTGTCCGTGATGGGGCACATTGGAATTGTGAATCGGAGTAGTGGAAGGAATTGGGTAAGCCGTGAATGGGTGAGGCTTGTGTTTGTGGGACAGTCGTCGGTGGCAAATTATCAGGGCTGGGGGTAAATGTAGGCCTGGGGAACCTACCAGGTGGAGGTCCGGGGTGGTTTTGGCTTCAATTGAGAAGGACCTTGTGCCGGGGAAAGCTCGTGATTCTGTTGAAAATAATTGGTATTAATACCGGTCTCATAACTCATAAGAAAAAGGAAACTTGGTGTTGAATGAGTCTGGGTACCTTGGTGGGTGCACCGTAATTCAGATTGTAATTTCATCTGAGATTCTGTGGGGTTCTAGTTCAATGATTCCACGTGGGTGCCCCGTAATTCAGATTGCGGTTTCATCTGAGACACTTATGGGGGCGCCGGTCTGGGTCAGATGGCAGGGTCCAATCTAAACATAATAAAAAGGGTTGTATACTTTTAATAGGTGCATGCACGTTTGGGGTGATGCCAAGGTGAGAGACTTAGATGGGTTACCTTCTTGGTTGGTATGGGTTAAATAATAACGAAGTCACAATCCTTTGATTTGTTCAGTTTAAGGGGCGTCTGCACCTCCGCAATTATTTGCTATTAAACGGAAGAGAGAAGGTTGTGATTAATTTACATTAATTTCGCTAGTGGTATCATGGGGTGTCGAGTGGGCTGCAGTTACCCTTGTATGGTGGGGAATAGCATAGATGTAGCATAAGTCCGAGGCAAATACTGAAGGTCTTAATGGGGCGCGACACGTTGGTCGATCTGTAAAGAGAAAAGTGGAGGCTCGCAATTAGTTTAGGGGTAAAGTGAAAGGTTTGTGGGGGGTGCGGGCGGTTCGCGTTATGTTACCAGATGTCTTCCGGGCGGGTGCGCTGTCCTCACGCCTCTTACAATGGAGCCGGGTGAGGGAATGCGGCCAGGTGAATAACTGGTCCGCTGTGGGGTAAAGGAGAAGGAAGTTGAATTCTTGCATGTTACCAGAACGGGGGCGTTCTAGTCAGGATAGAAAACGGAAGATGGCGAGCTTACCAGCGGGAGACAGCAGTTCTCCGCAGATGCCGGTCACTGGGGCTGTTCTCAGTCGGACCCTTCCGGATACTTTGGAAGGCAACCTTAGTGGCTGGGAGAGCGATCATGTGATTAGGGAGGGTGCGTGGTGATTGGCTTATCACAAGTCATGTGACGGAGGAAGCCAGAGGCCATGAAGGCTTCAGTGCCCACGGGGGCGGACATTTTGAGCTGGGTAAAGCTGTTGTCATTAAAGAATAAGATTACCCATTCGCTTACTTTAGGGGCATAAGTTTTGGAATATAGGGACAGGGAATCAGGGAGGATTAACGATAAAAACAATTTAAAAAAAATCAGTTAAAGGTGCAGAAAAAGTGCTTGAATAGTGAATAACGTTTTTGTGAACAATACTTTTCAATCATATCCAGTGTTTAAAAGTTCATGACCAAAATTGTACTTTACATAATGTCTACAAAAAATTGTCTTTTCAAGGTTTGGGGTTCTAGGTCAAAGTCAAAATAGTTGTAGATGGTTAGCCAGCTCACAACAGGGTAGTCCAGTCTTCACTTCTGTTTAACCCTGTGTGGATGGTGTCAAATTGTATGATTGTCTTCAATTCCTCTCTGTTGAGGAGTTGAGCCAAATTGCCTCCTCTTTGTGGGAGTTTCACTGTTTTCAGCACTGTCCACTTGATGTCATCCACAGTGTGTTTCAGTTCTGTGTAGTGTTCAACGAGCGGTGCGTTTGGGGTCCCACATCGTATCCGGCTTCTGTGCTGGCCAATTCGAGTCTTTATTTTCTGAGTAGTTTGGCCAACGTACATTTTCGGACATGGGCATAGGATGGCATAAATGACGTTATTGCTGTTGCAATTAGTGAAGCTTTTCATGGTCACTGTCACATTGTTATGGCTGAAATTGCGCGCCTCAATAGTAAATTCACACATCGTGCAACAGCCACACTTAACGTGCCCTAGAATAGGAGGGAGGCCCCAGTTGGTTTCAATTGTGGTAGATGGATTAGGAGCTGGTAACGCTGCTCTTATCAGATGGTCTTTTACATTTTTGCTTTTCTTGAAAGCAAACACAGGCCTCTCTAAATTAATTGGACCTGCATTTAAAGTGGGCCAGTGCTTGAGAATGGATTGTCGAATTTTGTTGGACACAGGGGAGAAGGTGGTTACACACGCTATGCGTTCGGTTTTGTCCCTTATTTTTGGTGTCAGGAGGGCTACACGAGGGCAGTACCAAGCCCTTTTAGTGGCTGTTTTAATCAGTCTTTTGGGGTAGCCGCGTGCCCTTATTTACTCGAAAGCACAGCGGCTTCCCTGAAATAGTCTTCTTTAACTGAGCAATTTCTTCTTATTCTTAGAAACTGGGAGTAGGGTAGGGAATCTTTTAGTGCTCTGGGGTGGTTTCTTTGATAGCTTAATAGTGTGTTACGTTACGTTGGTTTGCGGAAGAGGCGTGTCAATAGTTCATTTTCATGATGAAAGATGGTCAAGTCTAGAAAGGCTATCTGGTTTTTGTCATGAGTCAAAG
The DNA here is from genome assembly GCF_964263255.1 of Lissotriton vulgaris. NCBI lineage: Eukaryota > Metazoa > Chordata > Amphibia > Caudata > Salamandridae > Lissotriton > Lissotriton vulgaris. The sequence goes on from NC_141694.1 coordinate 691,829,524, forward strand.
TGAATTTTAGGCCATCACAGTTGTTATTAAGCCAGTGATTAAAAGATTGCAGTGAGGGTATGTCCTGGTTCCATATGAGGAAGATATCGTCTATGTACCTCCGCCATAAGCAAATCCCTGCATAGAAGGGATTGCTTTCTGTCAAGATGTTACTAATCTCCAAAGCATCCATAAACAGAATTGCCAAATTGGGGGCAAAAATAGCCCCCATAGATGTCCCCTTCACTTGCTGGTAATAAGTGTTGTCAAACATGAAGTAGTTTCTAGTGAGGCAAAGTTCAAGGAGCTGTAGGATGAAAATCGAGGGAACCCTGTGAGGACGAGGACGGGAATCCAACATTTTTTGGATGACCAGTAGAGCCGCTGTTTGTGGTATGTTTGTATAAAGTGACTCAACGTCCATTGTGCATAGGGTATGAATTGTTGGGTCAAAGGGGTGATGTTCCACTAAGTTGATCATTTGCATACTGTCCCTTATATAGCATGTGGTGGTGGGTACAAATTCTTTTATAAAGAAATCAACATAAGAGCCCAATGGCTCTAAAATTGAACCACAGGCAGATACTATGGGTCTGCCCGGAGGACTGTTTATGTTCTTGTGAACTTTTGGTAGGGTGTAAATAACTGGCTGTCGAGGGCTTTTTACGTTGAGAAATAGATGTTCCTTTTTGCTCAGGAAACCTTGGGAGACTGCATCTGTGGTGATCTTTTGTATCGTTTCTTGTATGCTTTTGGTGGGGTTACCAGGTAGCCTCTGATAATGCTCTGTGTTCCCTAGCTGCCGTAAGATCTCCTGTTTTTATGCATCAGCATCCTGGAGGACAATTCCTCCGCCCTTGTCGGCACTTTTAATGACAAGAAGGGGTTTGGCTTTTAATGTTTTAATAGCGTCTTTCTCTGCCACTGATATGTTATAGGGTACATACAATATTTTGCTTTCAATAGTGCAGAGATCTTTGTGTACTAGTTTTTCAAAAGTTCTAACCTCAGCAGGAATCATACTCGCAGATGGGAGGAATGTGGATGGTGGTCGAAACGGGGTGTTGGCAGTGGTGGTAGGCGCGGGATGTAGTTGGAAAAAGGCTTTCAAACGAATTAGTCTGAAAAACCTGAGGAGCTCAGTTTGCAGCTCCATGAAGTTAGGGCGAATGGTGGGTACAAAGGAAAGGCCTTTCTTTAATAAGGCTGTCTCAGTGTCATTCAATTGATGACTGGATAGATTAAAAATTGGTATTAATTCTGATGTACTTGTACTGGTGAGTGGGGAACTTTCGGTGGCAATTTGGCTTACCACTGGTAGAAATTGTTTCTGATCTTGCGTTCTCCTGGGGGGTTGACCCATCGTTGCGGTTTCTTGACCCTGCCTCTTTGGGGGGTGTTGGGTTGGCCTCTTGATAAAAAATTAGTTTGGGCTCCACCACCTCGTCTTGCGTTACTGCCACCTTCACCAGGGTCTGAGTTATCAGACGAGTCCACCTGTCCTCCAAAAGTAAACCCACCCAAATTCTTGGGGGTGCTCCCACCAGCTAGGGGACCACTGCTAACAGTGACAGGAGGTGTTGGAGCCTTACCTGGAGGTATATTCTCTTTATTGCCATTCTTGGGACAACAGCTGTCTGTTTTGTATTGCCCCACCTGTTTACAGGTATGACAATAAGGCTTTTTCTGGGTTGTAGAAGTGTCTTGGGACCCACCCCCATTCTTGGAGTTTTGGGGCCCTGGGGAAGTCTTTTCCTTACTTTTATCCCCACCCTTCTCTTGAGGCTTGGTAGTCTCTTTCTTTTGGTCACCACCCTGGTTCTTAGGCCTGATCCTGGTTCTGACCCATTTGTCTGCCCTCCTACCCAATTATTGTGGGGAGGTCAGATCAGAGTCAACCAGGTGCTGATGTAGAAGCTGATTTTGACAATTACTTAAGATTTGCTCTCTCATAATTAAATTATACAATCCTGTGTAGTCAGTAACCTTACTTCCCAGCAACCAGCCCTCCAGAGCCTTAGTGGCACACTGAACAAATTCAGACCAGTCCTGAGTCTGTGTCTTCTGGGTGTCTCTGAACATTAACCTGTACTGTTCAGTGGTTAAGCCCAACCCATCAATCAGAGCACTCTTCAGGACCAGGTAGTTTCTAGAATCCCCATCACTAACTGTGAGGAGTCTGTCTCGGCCTCTACCTTCAAAGGAGAGCCACAAGATTGCTGCCCACTGCTCCTGAGGGATCTGCTGTACCATGCAGGCTCTCTCAAGTGCAGTCATCCATTTGTGGATATCATCCCCAGCTTTGTAGGGGGGCACAATCTTACTCAGGTTTCTTGTATCAAAGGACCTGTCTTTATCCTTCTGGATAGTGCTGCCACCAGTGGATCCTAATCCACTCTCTCTAGGCTGTCTTGCTCTAGCAAGTTTCTCTTGGGTCAGGGCAACTTCTAATTCTTGTCTCTGGATCCTCAATTCAGCCTCTCTCATTTTGGCCTCATGTTCCCTTCTCTGAGGGCTAGTCATCTCCCTTCTGGAGTGACCATGAGAACCTCTAGAAGCATGGGAGTTGTTAGAGTCACCTGAGTGAGTCCTTCTCCTCCTAGGCTTCTGGTTAAGTCCACCTGGGGGTCTGAATGGGTTGTTACCAGATTCAGTCCCAAATAGGCTTAAGTTAGCCTGGTTCAGTCTACTGACCAGCACCTGACTATTTCTGTCATCATCTGACTCACTGCTTCCCCCCTCTGTCTCTTCTTCCTCTTCCTCTTCCTCCTCATCTACCCGAGGAGCTCCAGTGATGGGGGCTTCCTCATCTACCAGGATGATAGGACCAGGGGTGTCTACAGTGTCATCCTCTGAAGGATGGCCTCCTTCAGCATCCCCTGTGGGGTCTGCCTTAGAGGTCTTTAGAGTCTCAGACTGATCCAAGATCTCTCTAAGGTGGTCTGTGGTAGGGGAAGGCCCTGTCCTCAGACCCCTTAAGACACAAAGCTGTCTTAATTCCTTAAAGGAAACAATAGCAAATTTGGATGGTGCCCTTGGAGGGTCACTCTCAACAGGGATGTTCCCAGTGGAACCCTCTGCTCCAGACATTGCTCTAGTGTGGGTGGATGTGTTGCAATCTACCTACACTGGTGTTTACCTACTAAACCTATCTAGTAGTTGTAGCTAGGGTGTGCTACTCCCTTTGCTCTACAACAACTAAGTTCAGTAGAACTTAAGTATACTAGTCTTGTTTTATATGTACCTAGCAGGTACCTGTGTGATCTTTCAAATGATAATCTCAAAGATTGTAATGGTAAAACAACAGCAAGCTCAGATCCCAATCCGCTGCTCACCAATGTGAGAAGTTGGCCTGGTATATAATGCTCACTAATTCTAGTGATCACTTTGTACCATGCCAAGCAACCCTTATGATGATTGGCTGTAATTCAACCTTGTAGACCAGTTATCCTAGTGGTAACGTGGACAAAGCAGTCTTAGGCTAAACTCTGAAAGGCATGTGAAGCCAGCTGTAATACCATACACAACCCCCTTGAATACCAAATGAAAGGGACACCACACAGATATATATTGAAAATATATATTGATTTATTAACTATAAAATCCCCTGGACTCTTTATGAGCACAGAAGCACAAGCGTTCAATCACAAGACAGTTTAAAATACACAAAAGTTGCACAATATGGATGATCCCTAGGGGCCACCTAAACCATATACTAAGAAAGTGGTATAAGAGATACCAATAGGAAAGGGAACAGGCCTAGGGCCTTGGGAATCGCTGGAGCTATTCGAGACTAGCAGTGACTAAGTCGGGAAAGGCCCGCGGGACTCGGGTGCAGTGTTCAAAGTGCACGCACTTTCCAATGTAAAGTCTATGGTGCGTAAAAAGTACAAAGTTAAAGAGTTAGGAACCTTCCGAGTGACCTAGAATGCTGAAACTTAAGACACAGGCCCTTGAGATGTGTACCAGTGTAGGAACACCGGCGGAGATGAGTTGCCTCACCCACAGGAAGCGGGTGCACAGGGTCGAAGTAGTGTCGGGTTTCGTCACGCTGGTCGATGGTGCTTGGAGCTGAAGATGCTGCAGGCGGCTCGATGTGAAGAGTTCCGGTGGATCCAAGGGTGGATCTGAAGTTGTGAAGACCTGAAAGCAGAGGGGACAATGTTCAAAGTCACTAGCCAGTGACTACCGTGGAACCAGATTGGAACCAGGCGATGTCGGTTGCAAACAGGCGTTGTCGGGTAGCTTCTCTCTGCAGCCACGTGGACACCGGGGGTCGAGGACGTCCAGAAGTCGGTCACGAGCTGTCCCACGCAGGCTTCTCGCTGTTGGCGGTGTCGGCGACCTGATCGGAGCAAACAGGCCTTGGCTAATGCAAGCCACGCAGGAATCGAAAGATGCTTAACACTCGGACCAGCAAGGTCAGAGCGAGTGCTGCTTTTCACAGGAGCTTGGGTAAGTCTGGAGCAACCAGACCCGCTGTGTAGTTTGTCGGTTTCATCGTCAAGATGGCCGCTGACCACGTGGCTAGTGGCTGGGATGGTGCGTCGAGTGGCACAATGCAAAAGGGCCCCACGCAGATCGTGGAGATGCTGGGGGGCTGATCTTCGGTGCAAGGGCTGCTCCATGGTGGGGGTTCTCAGTCCCCAAAGCACAACGTCGAGGATACCTCAGAAGCTGCGCAGTCAGCTTTTCGAGTGTCTTCCAAGAGGTCCAGTCCCACGTCACTCGGTGCCTCCACAGGTCCCTTCTTTGCAGGGACTGTGGATCGGGCTCTAAGAGGTCTGGGAGTCTGGTTCTTGTCGGGCTTTGGGCTCGGGCTCCAGCGGGAGGCGGCGGCAAAGCAGACGTCGAGTTGCTGGTTGGTGCCTGTGTTCACAGGGTGGCCACTCCTAGGCCACAAGGGAGATTCTCTTCAGTCTTCTGAGCAGCAGAATGTCGAAGTCCAGTCTTCTTCTTTGTTTAAAGTTGATTCAGGATGATCTGCTGTGCAATGGCACTGCTCCCACTCTTATTCCCAATCTGAGGGGTGGATCACCTACTAGGTCCCTCCTCTGGGAGGAACCAGGAAGGGGGGCGGTTACACCCCCTTTCCTTTGTCCAGCTCCTTGCCAGGCCTGGGTCTGGAAAGTCCCAGGATCGGTTTGGACTGGCCTATGCACGGGGACACCTTGTGTGCCCCAGGCATGTCTGATTCTATTCAGCCCTGTCCTACCCAATACACAAAACCTTGTCTGGGGTGGTGCTCGTACCTCCCAAGGCAGGAAACCCTTTGTCCAGGCTACCATCTGCCGAGTTTCGGTCAGCAGCAGGAGGCCAGACTCGTGTCTGTGGTGGCAGCATCCATTTTGTGATGCTGAGGCTCTGGTTAACTTTAACCGGGGTTAAGGCTACACACATGTCGTGTCCCTCTATAATGGTGGAATGCTATCCCCGTCGACAGAACTGTTGAGGGGATAGGATTCCAATTCGTATGACACCTTACTCGACATGTTTTGATAAAGCCAAACCAAAGATAGCATTTAACCGCGAGGATTATAATGCACTTAAGAGTATATGGTATGGCAATATCCCGGAACAGTTTAGGGAGTGGTTCCCGACAGCTGCAGACAGGCTCAGCTCATGCTAGAGCACCATCTCACATATTTCCCAGCACTCTGCCTCCAGGATTGATGAGGCCTTCCATAGGAGTGGCTGATAGGAACATATGTGTCCAGTTTAGGGTTAGATATAGGGATACTATATCTAAGTAAGAGGTGATTACACCAACTTACCCCAGCTGACTGATCAGCCAGTTGTGTCAAATATGAAGGCCAGGCCAGGGGTGGCACAATACATGCTGCAGCCCCTGGTAGGCCTTGGATGCACCTATGCCCTGGGTACCTATGGTACACTGTTACAGGGGCCAATAAGGTGAACCAATTCCAATTGTGTTATGCACCTAAGGTACATGGAGTCCATTTTAAGGAGAGAGCAATCAGCCTGGGGCCCTGAATAGCAGGTTCCCAGGCCAACTATGTCAAAAACCAGCTAAACACCAGGCAAAAAGTTTGGGGGTAACCATAGTCAGATATCCACCTTCCTACACACCCCAAAAAAAAAAAAAAAAAACAGAAGAATCAGCACAATCCCATGCCCTCCATGATGTTTAGATTCAAAACACCCCACAGAACGACTAGGCCCATGCAGCACTCACTAGTCAATACCCCTGGTGAAAAGGCCACAACAACAGGCCAAAAAAACGAAAATCACAGAAAAATCAGCACAATCCCAAGCCATCCAGCCCCTCCATGATGTTTAAATTCAAGACAACCCACAGAAAGACTAGGCCCATGCACCACTCACTACCCCTGGGCATAAAGGTTGAAAACTAGGCAAAATGGTTGCAGGCCTAACAACACTGCCTGTATTCAAAATGGCCCCCTCCCTCCCAGCACATGGCCAGGGCCTGTAGCAGCACTAAAAATGGCCCCCAACCACATGGCCTGTCCACAACAGGCCAAAAAAACGAAAAATCACAGAAAAATCAGCACAATCCCAAGCCATCCAGCCCCTCCATGATGTTTAAATTCAAGACAACCCACAGAAAGACTAAGCCCATGCACCACTCACTACCCCTGGTGAAAAGGCCACAACAGGCCAAAAAAACGAAAATCACAGAGAAATCAGCACAATCCCAAGCCATCCAGCCCCTCCATGATGTTTAAATTCAAGACAACCCACCGAAAGACTAGGCTCATGCACCACTCACTACCCCTTGGCATAATGGATGAAAGCTAGGCAAAATGGGTGCAGGCCTGAGAACACTGCCTGCATTCAAAATGGCCCCCTCCCTCCCAGCACATGGCCAGGGCCTGTAGCAGCACTCAAAATGGCCCCCAACCACATGGCCTGTCCACAACAGGCCAAAAAAAGGAAAATCACAGAAAAATCAGCACAATCCCAAGCCATCCAGCCCCTTCATGATGTTTAAATTCAAGACAACCCACAGAAAGACTAGGCCCATGACCACTCACTACCCAGGTGAAAAGGCCACAACAGGCCAAAAAAACGAAAATCACAGAAAAATCAGCACAATCCCAAGCCATCCAGCCCCTCCATGATGTTTAAATTCAAGACAGCCCACAGAAAGACTAGGCCCATGCACCACTCACTACCCCTGGGCATAATGGATGAAAGCTAGGCAAAATGGGTGCAGGCCTGAGAACACTGCCTGCATTCAAAATGGCCCCCTCCCTCCCAGCACATGGCCAGGGCCTATAGCAGCACTCAAAATGGCCCCCAACCACATGGCATGTCCACAACAGGCCAAAAAAATGAAAATCACAGAAAAATCAGCACAATCCCAAGCCATCCAGCCCCTCCATGATGTTTAAGTTCAAGACAACCCACAGAAAGACTAGGCCCATGCACCACTCACTACCCCAGGTGAAAAGGCCACAAGAGGCCAAAAATGGAAAACCACAGAAAAATCAGCACAATCCCAAACCATCCAGCCCCTCCATGATGTTTAAATTCAAGACAACCCACAGAAAGACTAGGCCCATGCACCACTCACTACCCCTGGGCATAATGGATGAAAGCTAGGCAAAATGGGTGCAGGCCTGAGAACACTGCCTGCAATCAAAATGGCCCCCTCCCTCCCAGCACATGGCCAGGGCCTGTAGCAGCACTCAAAATGGCCCCCAACCACATGGCCTGTCCACAACAGGCCAAAAAAACGAAAATCACAGAAAAATCAGCACAATCCCAAGCCATCCAGCCCCTCCATGATGTTTAAATTCAAGAAAACCCACAGAAAGACTAGGCCCATGCAACACTCACTACCCCTGGTGAAAAGGCCACAACAGGCCAAAAAAATGAAAATCACAGAAAAATCAGCACAATCCCAAGCCATCCAGCCCCTCCATGATGTTTAAATTCAAAACAACCCACATAAAGACTCAGTGCACCCACCACTGAGTACCCCTGGGCAAAAGGCCCCAAAACAGCCCAAAAATCGAAAATTCCAAAATTGTAGTTGCAGCAACTGTAATGCCCCAAACAAACTTACTTGTGAAATTTCTAATCCAAAAGTGATCCAAAGAAAGTCAAAAAGGCCTCAAATCCAAATATCCAGCAGCATCCACAAAAAGTAATCCTTCCAGCTCCAGATCCAAATGAAAAGTGACCAGGAGATGGACAAAGCACTGGGAGGAGCCTGCTGGACAGGAACAGGAAGTTGAAGACTGTGGGGCACTTCCTTCCTCCCAATCCCCCTCCCAAAAATGGACTCCTCGCAAAAAAAGTGCAGGCAAATGTCAACCTGAGGAGTTATTCAGATAAAAATCATCATTTCCAGAAGGTTTATGCTGCTTGCTGGTGGATTTCTTGTGCAGAATTGCAAATTTTGTATTTTCGCGAGTGCGAGATTGTTGCTGCTCGCCGCATCTAGAAGCTCGCAATTGCGAAGTACCGCGATACGTGATCACGGCGTACTCGCGTTGACAAACTCTCGCTGTGCAAGTTGGCAAGCCGCGATTAAGTAATCGCGCTCGCCAAATTCCCGCGGGATCCCGCAGCAAGATCCAAAATGGCGCAGCACTCGCAAAATATCAAGAAAAACAACTCGGCAAACGCTGAATGACGGTAAGTAAACGCCGCACGCCGCAAAATTGTATCACCAAGAAAAAAAAATTCGCTGCATGCGAATTTGCGGATTTTCGGTAAATTCTCAAGCGTTCGCGGATTGCGAATTTACCGAAAATCCGCAAAATCTGCGAGCGTAACGGATTTTCCGCCCATGCTTACTCCTCACAGTTAGTGATGGGGATTCTAGAAACTACCTGGTCCTGAAGAGTGCTCTGATTGATGGGTTAGGCTTAACCACTGAACAGTACAGGTTAATGTTCAGAGGTACCCAGAAGACACAGACTCAGGACTGGTCTGAATTTGTTGAATGTGCCACTAAGGCTCTGGAGGGATGGTTGCTGGGAAGTAAGGTTACAGACTATGAAGGATTGTATAATTTAATTATGAGAGAGCAAATCTTAAGTAATTGTCAAAATCAGCTTCTACATCAGCACCTGGTGGACTCTGATCTGACTTCTCCACAAGAATTGGGTAAGAGGGCAGACAAATGGGTCAGAACCAGGATCAGGCCTAAGAACCAGGGTGGTGACCAAAAGAAAGAGACTACCAAGCCTCAAGAAAAGGGTGGGGATAAATCCAAAGAGAAGACTTCCCCAGGGCCCCAAAACTCCAATGGAAAGGGTGGGCCCCTACACTTCCTCTACAGAGAAAAAGCCTTACTGCCATGCCTGTAAACAGGTTGGACATTGGAAATCAGACAGCTGTTGTGAAAAGAATGGTAACAAGGGAAATATACCTCCAGGTAAAGCTCCAACACCTCCTGTCACTGTTAGCAGTGGTCCCCCCAGGTGGTGGGAGCACCCCCAAGAATTTGGGTGGGTTTACCTTTGGAGCACAGGTGGAATATGGCCTAACCAGGTCCCCTACCTCAGATACTCGTGTCTATGAAACTGGCATGGGGTTTGCCAATTTCACTGCTTGCCCAAACACTTTGAGCAAGTATAGACAGGAGCCCCTCTTCAATGGCTTGAAAGTTGAGGCCTTTAGAGACACAGGGGCTAGCATCACCATGGTGGCTGAATGTCTAGTCCCCTCAAGGCAACTTTTACCTGATGCCACATATCAGGTGACAAACATTGATGGCATAGAAACCAATCATCCCATGGCAGTAGTCAATCTTAGCTGGGGAGGTGTCACTGGCCCAAAGAGAGTGGCAGTGTCAGCAAACTTGCCTGTAGATTGCCTTCTTGGTAATGATTTGGAAGTCTCAGCCTGGGCTGAGGTTGAACAGCAAACCCATTCTAGAATGGTAAATCTCCATGGAATGGTTAGTGGGGCTGTGATGGCTACAGCCCCAATCCAAGATGTCCTTCCTGAAAAGGTTGGTAGGGCTGAGCAAACCTCAGCCCCATCTTTAGCTAACTTCCCTCCTGAAAAGATTAGCAGGGCTGTGATGGTAGCAGCCCATACCCAAACTGAGTCTCCTCCTGAAAAGGTTGGTGGGGCTGTGATGGCCCCAGCCCAAACTCAAACTGATACCTGTGTTGTGAAGCCTGAAATGATGGATCACTCCACACAAACAGAGAGCATGGAGGAGGAAGAGAAATCTCCGCCTCACCAGACATTAGGAAAGGATCAGCCTCCTCAGGGAACTGATCTTACCCCTGATGAAGTAACTGTCCCAGAGGTTGTTAGGCCTGGCCTGACAGAGCCTCTGATGACAGTGGACCCTACTCAGGTGGGACCCAGTCTGGAGCAGGTAACCTGCCCCTCTCTACCTTGCCTTACTCAGCCTAGGGCTGCAGAGGACAAGAAGGACAGTGAGCCCCAAAGGGCCCCCTGTCAAATAAAGCACCCCCATCAAAAGATTAGGGGCACCGAAATTAGTAGCCCTAGTGAGGTGAAAACTTTAAAAACTCCTGAGGGAGCCCCCTTAAAAGTGGTTAGGGACCTCTCACAGATGGATTCGGTTGGGCACAGCCAAACCTGGGACCCCAAGGCCCCAAACCTGACCTGTCCCTCCAGTAAGCCAAATAAAGGGACCCAGCCTCCAGCTGTAGGCAGCCAGAGGTTGACCCTGAGAGCACAGTGCAACTCAGTCAAAGAAAGAAAGGCACACATGGTGGAGAGTGATTGGAGGAAGCTGAGTCCTACAGAGGAATCTCACTTCAGTACACCATCTCAACATCAGCCTTTAACTTTGCCAAGACACACCACAGGTAGAGATTCCCTATGGTAGAGACCCTCAGATACCCTTAGGGTGAGGGATTGCTTAGTGGACCATGAGACAGGGGGTAACCAAGCTAGAGCTGGTACTTCCTTATATGGCCACTTTGGCAATATAGGCTTACCTGGTCAATAATAGCCTTATCTCCTTTCGTTTGGGGGGGGGGGGTGTAGGAAGGTGGAAATCTGACTATGGTTACCCTCAAACTTTTTGCCTGGTGTTTAGCTGGTTTTTGACATAGTTGGCCTGGGATCCTGCTATTCAGGGCCCCAGGTTAATTGCTTTCTCCTTAAAATGGACTCCATGTACCTTAGGTGCATACACAATTGGAACTGGTTCACCTTATAGGACCCTGTAACAGTGTACCATAGGTACCCAGGGCATAGGTGTAGCCAAGGCCTACCAGGGGCTGCTGCATGTATTTTGCCACCCCTGGCCTGGCCTCCATATTTTGACACAACTGGCTGATCACTCAGCTGGGGTGAGTTGGTGTAATCACCTCTTGCTTAGATATAGTATCCCTATATCTAACCTTAACTGGACACATGTTAACCTATAAGCCATTCCTATGGAAGGCCCCTGCAATCCTGGGGGCAGAGTGCATGGTTTCATGTGAGATGGTGCTCTAGCATGGGCTGAGCCTGTCTGCAGCTGTCGGGAACAACTCCCTTAGCTGTTTTGGGATATTACAATACCATATACTCTTAAGTGCATTATAATCCTTTCGGTTATATACTAACTTTGGTTTGGCTTTATCAAAACATGTCGAGTAAGGTGTCATATGATTTGGAATACTATCCCCTCGACAGTTCTGTCGACGGGGATAGCATTCCACCCTTCTAGAGGAACACGACATGTACATAGCCTTGACCCCGGTTAAAGATAACCAGAGCCTCAGCATCACAAAATGGATGCTGCCACCACCGACACAAGTCTGACCTCCGGCTGCTGGGAGTCCTTCCAGTGATGGAGGCTTGGACAAAGGGTTTCCTGCCTTGGGAGGTGCAAGCACCACCCCAGACACGATTTTGTGTATTGGGTAGGGCAGGGCTGAATAGAATCAGACATGCCCGGGACACACAAGGTGTCCTCGTGCATAAGCCAGTCCAAACCGGTCCTGGGACTTTCCAGACCCAGGCCTGGTGAGGAGCTGGACAAAGGAAAGGGGGTGTAACCACCCCCCTTCCTGGTCCCACCCAGAGGAGGGACCTAGCAGGTGATCCACCCCTCAGATTGGGAATAAGAGTGGGAGCAGTGCCATAGCACCTCAGATCATCCTGAATCAACTTGAAACTAAGAAGACGACTGGACTTTGACATTCTGCTGCACAAAAGACTGAAGAGCATCTCCCTTGTGGCCTAGGAGTGGCCACCCTGTGAACACAGGCACCATCCAGCAACTCGATGTCTGCTTTGCCGCTGCCTCCTGCCGAAGCCCGAGTCTAGAGCCTGACAAGACCAAGACTCCCAGACTTCTCACTGCTTGATCCACAGTCCCTGCAAAGAAGGGACCCATGGAGGCACCGAGAGACGTGGGACCGGACATCTCGGAAGACCCCTGAGAAGCTGACTGCACAGCACCCGAGGCACCCTCGATGCTGTGCTTTGGGGATTAAGAAGCCTCACAACCGAGCAGACCTTGCATCGAAGATCAGCCCCCCAGTATCTCCACGATCTGCGTGGGGCCCTTTGGTATCGTGCCACTCGACGCGCCATCCCGGCCACTTGCCACGTGGTCAGCGGCCATCTTGGCAACAAAACCTACAATTTACACTGCTGGCCTGGTTGCTCCAGACTTGCCCATGCTCCTGTAAAAAGGAAAACCAGCTCTGACCTTGCAGGTCCGAGTGAGAAGCTTGCATCGATTCCTGCGTGGCTTGCATTAGCCAAGGCCTGTTTGCTTCGATAAAGAAGCCGACACCGCCCACAGCTAGAGCCTTCAAGGGACAGCTCGTGACCAATGCCTGGACGTCCTTGACCTCTTCGTATCCACGTGGCTGCAGAGACAATCTTCACCTCATTGCCTGTTTGCACCCGACATCGCCTGGTTCCATCCTGGTTCCACGGTAGTCACTGGCTAGTGACTTTGAACATTGTCCTCTCTGCTTTCAGGTCTTCACCACTTGCAATCCACCCTTTGATCCACTGGAACTCTTCACATTGAGCCGCCTGCAGCATCTTCAGCTCCAAGCACCATCGACCTGCGTGATGAAACCCGACACTACTTCGCACCTGTGCACCCGCTTCCTGTGGGTGAGGTAACTCAGCAACGCCGGTGTTCCTACACTGGTACACACCTCTAGTGTCTGTGTCTGAATTTCATTCTTCTAGGTCACTCGGAAGGTTCCTTAATAACTAACTTTGTAACATTTACGCACCATTGACTTACATTGGTATATGCGTGCACTTTCCGCACTGCACCCGAGTCCCGCGGGCCTTTCCCGACTTCTTCACTGTTAGTCCCGAACAGCTCCAGCGATTCCCCAGGCCCTAGGCCTACTTCCTTTCAGCTAGGTGGTTCTTATACCACTATTTTAGTATATGGTTTAGGTGGCCCCTAGGGCTCATCCATATTGTGCAACTTTTGTATATTTAAACTGTGTTTTGTATTAACGCATTGGCTTCTGTGCTCAAAAAGAGTATAGGGGATTTTGTAGTAAATAAATATATATATATATTTTCAATATCTGTGTGGTGTCCTTTCATTTGGTATTCAAGGGGATTGTGTATGGTAAAACAGCTTGCTTCACATGCCTTTACAGAGTTTAGCCTAAGACTGCTTTGTCCACGCTACTAGGATAGCTGGTCTGTAAGGTTGACTTACAACCAATCATCATAAGGGTTGCTTTGCATGGTACAAGGTGATCACTAGAATTAGTGAGCATCACATACCAGGCCAACGTCTCACACCCATGAACTCAGTAATGCACTCACTGACTCACTTATACATTAAGTTAGACATACAATTACACACTCCGAGATATATTGATACATACACTGACACAGCGATGCACTCAGTGGTGCATTTGCTGGGACACCCTCACAGACACTTTTACACAGTTAGACAGTTAGATACATTGTGTATATATATATATATATATATATATATATATATATATATATATATATATATATATATATATATATATATAGACAGTTAGATACATTGTGTATATATATATATATATATATATATATATATATATATATATATATATATATATATATATATATATATATATATATATATATATATATATTAGCTTCACAACAGAACTCCTTCTGGGTCCCTTGACCCATGAAAGGTGGTGTGGACGTCGGCGGAGTGCATCCGACGATAATCTGCTCAAATACAAACAAACGTAAAGTTCATAACCCACGCTCTCAGGAAGCAACGAGGAGACACCAAAATATGGCCAGTGCAGTTTAATCCACAACGCGGTTCGCCGTCAAGCGGCTTGATCACGTGAATTACTGCTATCGAATCAATGGCATATATTACCAAATAAACATGGACAGCAAAAGAGGACTTAGCAAATCATTTTCAGTAAACCATAATATTTAAACAAAAAATTGTTGATCTAGATGTGTTCCATCACTGTCTTAGCATGTAAATAGACCTTGTGACAATGTTACCAGTTATATATATATATATATATATATATATATATATATATATATATATATATATATATATATATATATATATATATATATATATATATATATATATATACATATATATGAGCAAGGCCTTTGATAGGCCGAAACATGTAGTTTGTTTGAATAAACATTCCTTGGACTTGGCATACAGTGTCTTCTTGTTGGATTCTGAGAGTGTGTTGGACGTCTTTGTGCTTTTGGAGATATATATATATATATGGGTGACCAGTCTTTTAATTATGAAACACATTTTTGTGAAGCATTAATTATTCATGTATTTGTACAGTCATGGTTATTAATCGATTGACATTTGCGTCATGAGCAATTTGATTCGATATGAATAATGGTATCATTACTTAAGCACATTCTTATAGCATTCCAATGTTTAACAATTATCTGTAAACATTTCTCATTATGGTAATAGTGTGCATGTACTATTCCAAGATGGCGCCCATTTTTCATTCTAAAATATAGGCTTAGGCAATGTGTGAGTCCTATGTCCATTTCCATGCAAATAATTTTGAATTTTGGCGCGTGAATGTGAAACGAACACTACATATATGTATTGTGGTCCACACTCCCGTTAACTGTGAGCAAGGACGCTCTGTCCGGAACGCGTCTGTTCGGCATTTTGCACCCTGCACTTTATGATTAAATAAAAAGCAACAAACAACGCAAGACTGACTTGGGCGTATCTTTTGGTGTCCACGCGCTGGATTCTGCGCTTGGGACTTTGGCGCGGCTACCGGCTGGAATGTGATATATATATATATATATATATCAATGCTCCAAGGTTCACCAGTATCACGAGTCACTCTGCTGGCGGGTGCTGCCACGCGTTGGTGTGCCGCGTACACAAATGATAGCTCCAAAGCTTTCTACCCAGATCCCTAGGTCAAAGAAAGATGGCAGCACTCACGGGTTTCTTGCCAGTTTCCAACAAACTTTATTTCAAGACAAACGCGTTTCGGGAAGCGTCCCTTCCTCAGTGTCATAAGTGAACGCGATGAAAGGTGCCATTTTTAAACATTCAAAAGAGTGCAATACCATTCGACAAAGGACTAAACTCTGCACGATCATGGGCGCCATCTTGGAGTGTGTTTTGATACGCTTTAAGCAAACATTGTTAGTATTTAGCCAAATACATACAGTTCTACTTCGATCATGCCGTGTATCGGCATTAATGTCTCACCATAGAGAGACACATGTCCCTTGCAACCATGGTTTTGCAATTGCTGTTTATATGACTAAGATCACGAGTGCGCGTCCAGTGCATGTCTCTCTTCATGACCCAGATATATGAAGATTACGTATCACTCGTTGAGTTATTGAGTGACACTTAGGCAGGTAAAAGCCTGCTATTATTCTCTCGCACATAGCGTGCTTCCAGAAGTTTGAATCTTACCGTGGATCGGCAATTTCAGCCAAATGGCTGCATTTCCTCATATATATACAGGAAACATTTCAAGAGACATGTTCTCCAGACACACACAACTTATCTTGTCAATTAAAATACTTTTGGAATTCTCAAAAATATACCTTTGAATTATTATATTTTCATTTTGTACTACAAATTACATCTTCTAATATGAAAGAGAGCTGTCGTAGTAAACACATCATAAAACATTAAATAATAAAGTCAAGAGCATCAGTTTGGTCTAGATTCTCATACAGAGGTAATTAAGTTCACATAGATCACATTTCATTACTGTTATCCAAGATGAGACGCCATCTCTTCCCCCGTATTAAGTCCCCCCGGTGTTTTTGTTTCGAGATATACTATAAATCGTGATTCGAGTCTTCTTAATTTCTGCAATTTGTTACCTCCCCTGATGTTTTTGGGAACACAATCTAAACAAAAGTATTTTAGAAGACCTCTATCACTATTGTGCTTGATGGCAAAATGGCGAGCGACTGGATAGGAAAAGTCTTTGTTCACAATCGCTCGCATGTGCTCGAGAATTCTTAACTTTACCAGGTTGATTGTACTGCCTATGTATTTAAAATTGCACGGGCATTTTATATTCGGTATGTTGTCGTCCAAAACTCAGCATACTCAGCCGAACCAAAGGATGAAGCGAGACCCGATCTTTGGTGTAGATTATTTATTTGCCCAACACCAGTCAGCCATGATGCGTTTCGGCTACTAAAAGCCTTGATCACATGACACCGTCATGGGGGCTGGCCACCCATTTTTAAAGTGCAAGAGTGCCTGTTGCGCGATAGACATAGTGAAAACACTATATAAAAAATTGCTTAATTGCGTTAAGCGTAATACATTCATGGTAATGCATAGTTATTTTGCTGTTCATTATTAGAATGTATAAATACATAAATGACAGACCATTACGCTAAAACCAAATAAATACATTGCACAAGTAAGGATAAAATACGTATCAGCCATACAGAATATTTACGATAAAACATAAATATTTAAAATGTTTTAAAACGTATAAATATTCCTAATCTGTGCAATATCATATTAAATACAAAAAAGTCACTGTAAAAGGTAGTACCTAAAAAAACCCACTGTATGCTGAGATTAGCAACAGGGACGTTTGTGCAAAACATGCAAATGAAAGCAATACATTTCATGGGTGCAGACCGTGACATTAATAATGCCCATGTGGGCTGGTCCTACTTCTTGTGCAAAATATCACAGGTTGGTGTGCAAATTTGCTGGATGTATATATATATATATATATATATATATATATATATATATATATATATATATATATATATATATATATATATATATATATGTATTACCTACTGGCTATATTTCTACAGTATGTAAAACTTTCTGGTTTTTTTTCTGCATCAGTTGTACTCTCTACGCATGTGCAGCCTTGTTTGCAAGTGCTTGTTTTTTTCTTTTTCTTTTTCTTCAAGTTCGCCAAGCAAATCTCTCCTGATTTTAGATATTAAATTTACCGCTTTGTTTTCCCGGGTCGTGTGTGTCATCCGGTGCTATACTTTTGTAATATATTAATAAACATATTGTATGTATATTTATTTGAAATGTAGTGTCGAGGCACCAAACGTTGATTACATACTCCGTTCAACCTCCATTTTAGTAGTTATTTTTATTATACCTGTTACTTTCATTTTACCCTGCGCATATTTTCTCTGTGATCGATGAGATTTCCTGCCACAGACACCACAGTGTTTGTCCTTGGCTTCCGATCTTATCAGACTTGGCCACACGTATACCTAGAAACTAATTTGAAGGACGTAAGCCACAGCCATTAGAGCGCATGTTCATCAAGAAAAAATAGTATTAAGATTATGCGTTTATTATGCGTGGTAAATGCATACTAGTTGTAAAAGCATGTGTAGTAAAGCGATATGCGTGCTGATGGTTTTGTGGTGACGATCACGCATGCTTATGAACTGGGTCTGGGCGTGGTGGAGTCCAGAGCAGCAGGCGGAGGGCCACGCAGCTCCACTCATACAATATAGAAGAAATATAGGATTTTTAAAAGATTTAAAAAAATGATTTCATAATTATCCTAGATTAAGTCTTTTGTTAGTATGTTCATTAAATACATGAATATATGTTTTTAAACAATTAAAAACATTTGCGTGTTTCGCATACGGGCGCCGTACATGACGTCACACGGAAGCTTTGATGCGACGCGTAACGTCAAAGCGTATTCGTAGCGTATGCTGAGAATGATTAGCAATATAAACAATGGTGCGATTACTCTCTCAATGTCAAATCAGAGCACAGGGCGCGCTATGAGAATGGTTAGAACTGGTCACTAATTGGAGATCCAATTCAGGTGTGTGGCTTATCCACAGTATCATAACGTTATTTTTTAACCTGTTTAAGTTTGAGTTTTGCATGAAATACTTTGCTATCGGCAGATATGGATGTTTAGGCAGCGGTTATGTCCATGATGCTTGGTTATTACCATTTACATATAGGTGCCTGAGGGAAGGAAAAGAAGTCTATCTGAATGGCGAGGATTGCACAATAGCAGCAGATCACTCCTTAATTTGTAGACACATACAATTGCATGGCTCTTGTAAACAAGATGCGCCTAATTTGGACTGAGTTTGGAAAGGTAGTCCGATACCTGCTATCATAGCAAAGTTCAGTTTACTGGAAACAGGAGTTATTTACTTTAAAATAATGGAGATTGTTGTGCAATGTTAGCAGGCATCGCTTACATGATTAGGGTAAGTGAGCGTGTGGTTTGATTAAAAAAAAGTGTGTTAACTCCTCTGCATGGGAAGCTGGATGTTTCCATCTGGCTGTCGATTTCGACCTTGAAAGCAGAGTCAACCAAATGAGTCGTATAAGAGCGCTTTTTTCTCAAAAATAGGTCGCTATTATATCTGCTACAGAAACATTTGCCCTTCATGTAGCAAACATCCGCACAGAAGTGCATGATTTATTAAATACAGATGTGCTCTTGAATTTTGGGGAGTTAATTTAGAGTATCTATAATGTGTCTTTGACTACGGGGTTACCTTACTTTTTTAAAGTTAGAAGCAGTGGCCTTGTGACTTCTGTAGAAAGTATATTTGGTGTCTTGTCTGTGTTTTTTCCTTCGATTTTTTCCAACATCTTTGGTGGATTCTCCTTAATTCTCACATTAGTTGCCAGTGTGCTTGTATTAATTTGTTTACTTAAATATGGATGCACATCTTGCAGCAGACGAGAATATGCCCCTGTTGTCGCTGGTCCGCAACCGAATGCTTAGTTATTACGGAGCGCTGCCTCTGGCTACATTGAGTGCAGTTTATGGATTATCGTTTCGATTTTCCTTTTTCTGAGTGAGTAATGTCACTGACCATGTCATGAGTGATGTTATATGTGACGTCATCAGCAGTGCATTGTGGGCACGCAAGATATAGTTAGCTGAACTAACTATAACAGGAGAATTTCAAAGGTTTTGTATACGTGAAATGTCCAGCTAACTATAACATGTATGAAACCTATGTTTTTTTCAGTGAATTTCCAAGGGCTTTCAAATGCTAATTCCTAACTATAACATGTGTCAAACCTATGGTTTTTTTCAGTGATATATATATATATATATCACTGACTAACTATATAGGAGCAATTTCAATGGTTTTGTATGAGTGAAATGTCCAGCTAACTATAACACCCCATAAACTTATAGTTATTTTAGTGAATTTTAAAGGTTTTTTAAATGCTAATTCCGAACTATATAAGGCCTGAAACCTATGTTTTTTTCCGTGAATTTCAATGGTTTTTTAAATGCTAATTCCTAACTATATAAGGCCTGAAACCTATGGTTTTTTCAGTGAATTTGCAAGGTTTTTTAAATGCTAATTCCTAACTATTTAAGGCCTGAAACCTATGTTTTGTTCAGTGAATTTCAGTTTTTTTTAATGCTAATTCCTAACTATATAGGACCTGAAAGCCAACCAGGAATCTCCAGTATGCGCCAGGGGACTGCATTGCAGAGAGGTGTAATGAAGCCACGCCCCTTTTTACACCTCTCTGCCACGCAGCCCCCGTGCATGTTTGAAGAGGGGGAACTAATTCCCCTTGCCTACTGGGGGCCCCTGGGGGCCAACTAGCCCACCTGAAACCTCCAGTATGCGCCAGGGGGCTGCATTGCAGAGGTGTAATGAGGCTATGCCCCTTGTTACACCTCTCTGCAATGCAGCCCCCTGCCGCGTTTGCAGAGGGGGAATTAATTCCCCTTACATACTGGGGGTCCCTGGGGGCCAACTAGCCCACCAGGAGCCTCCAGTATGCGCCAGGGGGCTGCATTGCAGAGAGGTGTAATGAGGCCACACCCTTTTTTACACCTCTGTGCAACGCAGCCCCCGTGCATATTTGAAGAGGAGGAACTAATTCCCCTTGCATACTAGGGGTCCCTGGGGCCAACTAGCCCACCTGGAACCTCCAGTATGCGCCAGGGGGCTGCATTGCACAGAGGTGTAATGAGGCTATGCCCCTTTTTACACATCTCTGGAACGCAGGCCACTGGCGCGTTTGCAGAGGGTGGACTAATTCCCCTTGCATACTGGGGGTCCCTGGGTCATATCTGCCCAAACGCCGATATTCCGAACAATTGAAAATGACTTTTCTTGAGAAACATTTGGATTTGGATTATCATGTTCTATTCTTTGGAAGTTTTGAAAGACTGACTCTGAGGATGCTCTAAATTACTCAAGTCTGCCCAAATTGTGTGGGTAAAATTGATACCTAGTCACTTTGAATAAGAATGTACTTACGTCTCGTCTAACATTTGGAAGAAATATCTAGTTATATGACAACAGGATACCGACATAACTCTCTACTACTCCACTACTCTCTAATACTCACTCTCTACTACTCATTCTCTACTACTCTCTACTCTCTACTACTCACTCTCTACTACTCTCACTCTACTACTCACTCTTTACTACTCACTATCTACTACTCTCTACTACTCACTCTCTACTTCTCACTCTCTACTACTCTACTACTCACTGTCTACTACTCACTCTACTACTCACTCTCTACTACTCTCTACTACTCACTCTCTACTACTCTCTATCTACTACTCTCTACTACTCACTATGCTACTCACTCTCTACTACTCTCTACCATTCTCTCCCTCTGCTACTCACTCTCTACTACTCTCTACTACTCACTCTCTACTACTCACTCTCTACTACTCTCTACTACTCACTCTTTACTACTCTCTACTACTCACTCTCTACTGCTCTCTACTACTCACTCTGCTACTTACTCTCTACTACTCTCTACTACTCACTCTACTATTCACTCTACTACTCTCTACTACTCACTCTCTGCTACTCTCTCTACTGTTCTCTACTACTCTCTACTACTCACTCTCTACTCTCTATTACTCACTCTCTACTATCTACCTCTCTACCTCTCTCTACTTCTCTCTCTACTAGTCTCTACCTCTACCTCTCTACCTCTACCTCTCTACCTCTACACCTCTACCTCTCTCTACACGCACACATATACACATACATATATGCATATATATATGCATATGCATATATATATGTATGTGTATATATATATATATATACATACATATACAAACATATATAATCTGCATATCTATATAAATACAAATATAAATGCATGCATACATATACATATATGCATACATATGCATGTTATTTACATGAAAGTTTTAAAAACACTAATAAAAGCAAAGCTAAAAAGCCACCTCATTACAAACAGAATGGCTTTAACTTAAACGAGGGCGAGATCTATTGCATTTTCAATGCTTGTTTACTTTGGGTCCATCAAGAAGGCATTCAGATGTGTCACACATTTGCCATACATTCTGAATGTTAGCACTCTAGTTGATCATTAGATCACTGTAGTAAAGCTACTGCTCACCAGGGAAGTCTGCTGCTGGTATTCAAAGTGCATGTTTCAGTCTGCATGTCAGAATTTTTTTTATGAAATAGAAGAGGATTTGAGAAGTCACTCAAAATGTGCCCTAATTTTTCTTTTTGAAGCACTAATCATACTTTCTATGGCAAAATGAACCCCCTCATTTTGTTCCTTTTTAAATTAAATGTTTTCAGACTTACCACTTCATTCCAATCAAGATGGCTTCTGGTGTGCCATACTTTTGTCATAATTAAGACTGTTAGCGCTCTAGTTGTTCTTTAGAACACTCTGGGACATTCTGTCATTGGGCTACACTTGGGCTACATCTGGGTGATATTTGGGCTCTTTTGTCTCTGGTGGCCATCTTGGGAGACTGCATGTCAGAATTTTTTAATGAAATTGAAGAGGATTTGAGAAGTCACTCAAAATGTTCCCTCATTTTTCTTTCTGCAGCACTAATCATACTTTCTATGGCAAAATATACCCCCTCATTTTGTTCCTTTTTAAATTAAATGATTTAAGAGTTACCACTTTATTCCAATCAAGATGGCTTCAGGTGTGCCATACCTTTATAATAAGTAGGACTGTTAGTGCTCTAGTTGTTCTTTCGAACACTCTAGGACATTCTGCCATTGGGCTATACTTGGGCTACATCTAGGTGATATTTGTGCTACATTTGGTCTATTTTGTCTCTGGTGGCCATCTTGGGAGACTGCATGTCAGAATTTTTTAATGAAATAGAAGAGGATTTGAGAAGTCACTCAAAATGTGCCCTAATTTTTCTTTCTGCAGCACTAATCATACTTTCTATGGCAAAATATACCCCCACATTTTGTTCCTTTTTAAATTAAACATTTTAAGAGTTACCACTTTATTCCAATCAAGATGGCTTCAGTTGTCCCATACCTTTGTAATAAGTAGGACTGTTAGCACTCTAGTTGTTCTTTAGAACACTCTGGGACATTCTGTCATTGGGCTATACTTGGGCTACATCTGGTGATATTTGGGCTACATTTGGGCTATTTTGTCTCTGGTGGCCTTCTTGGGAGACTGCATGTCAGAATTTTTTTATGAAATTTAAGAGGATTTGAGAAGTCACTCAAAATGTGCCCTAATATTTCTTTCTGCAGCACTAATCATACTTTCTATGGCAAAATATACCCCCTCATTTTGTTCCTTTTTAAATTTAATGTTTTAAGAGTTACCACTTTATTCCAATCAAGATGGCTTCAGGTGTGCCATACCTTTGTAATAAGTAGGACTGTTAGCTCTCTAGTTGTTCTTTAGAACACTTTAGGAGGCTGCAGTAGAACAAAAAGGAATCAACTGACAGTCTCTGTCCTTGTTGGATGTACATGTTTTACTGAGAATGTTTAGACTTCATTCTCACATGACTGAGAAAGATAATGTGAATTTACAGAAAATATGCTATCAGTTTAGCTTTTAGATCCCCTTCCAAACCACTGTGGGAAAAGCATGAGATAATAGTTTTCCTTCAAACATGATTCATGATATCCCAGCAGAAGGCTTTTTCACATGGTAAAATCACCTTAGAACACACCACAATTCCTAAAATGAGTATGGTACCATCAACAAATGATTTATAATGTAACTAAAGTCCTAAAACCCTCTAATAACTACAATGTTTTTTAATGAGGTGCTATCATCTATATTGGTCCCAAGATGGCTGCCAGCACTTCTTGGATGAAGTGCTGACAGCCAATCAGATTTCACCATGAGATGTGTGGTTAGGCTCCGCCCAGATATATATGTGTTTTTGAAGTTAATTTTCATAAAAACTACTGGAGCAATTTTCACCAAATATAGCAAAGGCACTTCTGCATACCAGTCCCTACAATTTTGCCAAGTTTGGTGTAATTCCGTTCAGCGGTTCGGGCTGTAGACTTGTCAGAACGTCCTATGGAAATTAACATGGGGAAAACACGTTTTGGGACCCCCCCTTTTTTCTCAGCCCCTACTTCACGAATCCCCCCGAAACTTTCAGGCAAGGAGCGCAGAGGAGCTGGCCAAAAGTTTAGAAAATTACACGCAAATTCCTCAACCGGCGCCAAAGTTATTCCCAATAGAATGTTGCGGATTTCCTATGATAGCCAATCCTAACTATATATATATTCACTGAAAAAAACATAGGTTTCACACTGCTGATGACGTCACATATTACATCACTCATGACATGGTCAGTAACATCACTCATGACATCACTGATGACACCATCCAGTGAATGTGTATCTTTCTGAAAAATAAATATTTTTTAAATATGTATATGTAAAGGTTCATGGAAGAATAAATGTTTAAATAAATGTTTTAATGAATGTTTAAAAAAAAAATTGATTGGTTAACTGGCTTATTAAGTGTATCTTAGTGAATACATATATTAGCGAGTAATGTTTAAATATTTAAATATATGTATCAGTGTTTCACTTTGTGTATAATTGGCTACATGGGTTGGTGAGTAGCTACATGTGTGTGTATATGGGTTATTAGATGTTTTTTTAGTACCAGTATGAGTGTCTGTATGGTTTGGTGGGGGTATTACTTTGCACATAGATGCATCAATGACTGACTCACTGTTTGTATGTGTTTTGAAGACAGCATATGTGCAGGACTATATGGGTGGATGAGTGTGTATATGTGTGTGTTAGTGAGTGAATGACTGTCTCACTAGTGTCTTTATCAGTAACGACATATGTTTTAATCTAGTATATGTGAGTATTGATGTTTATAAGTGAGTATATGTGAGATTGCAAGAGTTCCTGTTTAAATAAGTATGTGTTTCTATAAGTGATTGTTTAAGAGAGTAAGTATGTGTAAGTTTCCTTAGAAGTAAGGTGGTAGTGTGTGTATAGTTGCAAATGCAAATAAATGGATGTTCAATAGTTTATTTGCATGTGTGAGTATGTGTGTGAGTAACTTTTAGATGACTGTCGGTGTGTAACAGGATGTATTGGTGTATCACTACATATGATGAGTGAGTATATGTATGAGTGACTATATAGAACTGTTGGTGAATGAGTGGATGTGTATATAGATGGTGGTATTACTGAATTGGTTGTTGTAACTGGTATGGATATCTCCATTTTTTTGAAAATGTTAATTTCTATTTTTGAATATGTGTTTCAAGGGTTACATTACACTGAAAGGAGGTCTGTCACTCTGTCACAAAGATGGTGTCATCAGTGATGTCATGAGTGATATGTGACGTCATCAGCAGTGCATTACACGCGCAAGTTATAGTAAGTCCAACTAACTATAACGTGGAATTTCAATGGTTTTATGTCAGTAAAATTTGCAGCTAACTATAACCGGTGTGAAACCTATGGTTTTTTCAGTGAATTTAATAGGTTTTTTATATGCTAATTCCTAACTATAACTGGTGTGAAACCTATGGTTTTTTCAGTGAATTTCATTGGTTTTTTAAATGCTAATTCCTAACTATATATAAGGCCCCAAACCTATGTTTTTTCTTTGAAGCTCAAAATTTGGTTAATAGCAAATGTCTATAGCTATGAAATGTAATATTTTTGAAAGTGAATGAATCCTACATTTTATTTGTATTTTAAACACATTTTTTTTTTTTTACCCTGGAGCGCTCCCGGGGCGCGCCCAGGTGAGCGCCCCGGAGAGCGTAGTCGTTTGAAGCGCCCCGGTGCACGAACCGGGAAGCGTCCCATTAGCGCCAATGTCACGAACAAAAACATGATCGTGACGTATCGCGTAGCCGCGTCCACGTGATACGCACGCTGTAAGCGCACCCGGAAGCACTCGAGCGAATACGATCGCGCAACGTAAACTTCCGACGCGCGCCACGCGACCCAGGGCGCGCCCCCGGGCGCACCCGTGGGCGCGTCGCGTAAGCGCGTCGGTCATGTGACCTGAAAATAACACTTTTAATTGGTGCAGAACAGTTTTACTTTCATAATGATGAAATCCCTGGTCTTGTGACCTGAAAATAACACTTCTCATTGGTTCAGGCCTTTTTTTTTTTCCAAAAGAAGAAAGACCCCACCTTTTTTCCTTATTCTGACTTTGTCCTTTGACTGAGGAAGACCTGTTTCAGTAATCAGTAATAGAGAGAGAACTATATTGTACTTTCTAATGGCTACGGTAGCTGCAACAGCTGGAGCATCTGCACCACCACCACCACCACAACCACCAAGAGGACCACCACAATAGTACATTGGTGGTCAAGAATAGGAGGAAGAGGAAGAGGAAGAGGAAGAGGAGGATGGGAGAAGATGGCTGCCTGAACAAAATACCCCATACAAGCCCAAGTCACACATTGTATGGGAGTTTTTTTCACTCCCAGAGGGCAAGAAAAAAGTGACTTGGCTAATCTGTAAAGAACAACTCTCAAGGGGCAACCCAAACAAAAAGTATTCCTTTGGTAACAATACCATGATTCGACATATGATCCGTAAGCACCCTAACAACTATTCTCGTGCAGAGCTCAGGGAACTGGCCGGTAACCTCCCCCAGTCTTCAAGGACCACCTCCCAAAGAAACAAACCCACTTCATCGGGACCAGAAACATCAGAGATGATGACTTGTATTCAGCAACGATTTGCTGATTTTAAAATGACTTGTATTGAATGTGGCAAGCTTATCGCCTATGGTGAAAAGTGCGTAAAGCTCATCGTCCTTGCTGGAGACAATCACAAGTGCCCCAAAAATAAGTAATTTTTTCAGTTTTTTGTTTTTTGCTCCAGTTGAGCCAGTTTCAATTCCCTTTTTTTTGTTTCTCCCCCTAAAAAAATACAAAAAAATTTAAAACTGTTTTGAAAAGACAAAAAAAGTACAAATGTTCCAAAAACATTAAAAATAAATAAAACAACAAAAAGAAGAAAAAAAACAGTTCTTTTTAGAACTACCTCCAATTTATAAAAAAAGGCTTCATTTTTAAAAAACTCTGTCATTATGTTTTCCTCATGGTACGCTCCCCGGTCCACTCCCCGGTGTGCGTACCGGGCGCTCCCCCCGCGCAAAATGATTTTTTTTTTTTTTTACCCCGCGGGGCCCTTTTATAGCCCCCATATCAAACCTAGGGGGTCAGGGGGGGTCTACCCTGCCCCCTGATATTCATTTCCCCCTTCGTTTTGGCCACCTCTTGTGTCTCGATCCTACTGAGACACAAGATGGCGGCCGCTCCGGACTGTTTGGAATGTTTACAGACACCAGAGAGCCAATCAGCTTTCCGTGCGCACCTCGCATGTCGCGCCCGCTGCGCTCCCTGGTGCGCGTACCGGGGCGCTGCCATAGATATATATATTTTTTTGAACCTAAATTACTCAAAATCCACTGGAGCACATATCTTGAGACATAGCAAAAGCACATCGGGCTACCAGTCCCTACAATTTTGCCAAGTTTGGTGGAAATCTATTCAGCCGTTCGGGCTAAAAGTGAAGTCGACCGCCCTATGGAAATTTACATGGGGAAAACACGTTTTGGGACCCCCCTTTTATCTCGGCCCCCGCTTGACGAATCCCCCCCAAACTTTCAGGGAAGGAGCGGAGCGGAGCGGGCCATTTTCTTGGAGAAATTTGTGAAGATTCGTCCCCTGGTGCCAAATTTATTTCCAATAGAATGTTGCGGATTTCCTATAGAAAGTAGATCCTAACTATAACTACCTACTGGCGACCGCCAGTAGGTAATATATGTACATATATATATATATATATATATATATATATATATATATATATATATATATATATATATATATATATATATATATATATAACCTACTGGCGGTCGCCAGTAGGTATATATAGTTAGGATTTTTTCTCTATGTAACTTTTAAAAATTCTATGTCTAATAACTTTGGCGTTTGTGGACGGAATCGGCTGAAATTTTCAGGAAAATGGCACTATTTGTTTCTGAGCAGCCCCTGAAAATTTGGGGGGGTTTCGTCAAGGGGGGGCAGAGAAAAAAGGGGGGTCCCAAAACGCGTTTTTCCCCATTCATTTTTCCATAGGGCGTTTGGCCTCACTTTTAGCTCGAACGGCTGAATGGATTTGCACGAAACTTGGAAAAATTGTAGGGACTGTTAGCCCGATGTGCCTTTGCTGGGTCTCAATATATGTGCTCCAGTGGATTTTGAGAAATTAACGTTTAAAAAAACAGATATATCTGTGACAGCGTCCCGGGTAGCGCATCAGTTCGCGAACTTTTCGCGTAACGGAGCTTTGCGAAGCGAAGCTGATTGGCTCTCCGGCGTCTGTCAACATTCTAAACAGTCCGGAGCGGCCGCCATCTTGTCTCTCGGTAGGATCGAGAGACAAGAGGAAGAGAAAAACGAAGGGGGAATTTAATGAAAGGGGGCGAGGTAGACCCTTCTTAACCCCCTAGGAATGATGTTGGGGTTATTAAAGGGTCCCGTGGGGCAAATAAAAAAATATTGTTTTTTTTGCGGTAGAAGAGCTTTCCGGTTCGCGAACCGGGACGCGAAACAGGAATTCGCCATTTTGTGTTTCGATTTAATTAAATTACAAGATGGAGGAAAAACAATGTGAGAAATCGGTATAAGGGGGTACGGGAGACGTATCCTGACCCCCTATGTTTTCTGAGGGTGGCTGAGGAGGCTCATATATGTTGATACTTGTCTTCCAGCGGCTGCGCGTGAGCGTTTTCTTTTTTTTTTTGCTGCGTGACGTCTGTTAACGTTCAATTCGAAGGAAATCAGGAAGTGTTGACCGTCATTTTGACACTGCGAGTAAATATATTGTTAAAAATAATTGTTATAAATTAATCCGTATTGATAAACATTGTCTGCGCCATTTTGCTTTTTTTCCAATGCCACACTTTTGTCGTGCACAGCAGCCATTTTAGATGCCTTGACCAGACCCACTCTCTGCACGCCGCCGATCGTGACGTCTGTTAACATTCGATTCGAAGGAAATCAGGAAGTGTTGACCGCCATTTTGACACTGCGAGTAAATATATTGTTAAAAATAATTGTTATAAATTAATTCGTATTGATAAACATTGTCTGCGCCATTTTGCTTTTTTTCCAATGCCACACTTTTGTCGTGCACGGCAGCCATTTTAGATGCCTTGACCAGACCTACTCTCTGCACGCCGCCGATCCTCAGCATGGCTCCCCACCCTCGTAAGCATCTCCCCCACGCACTGGTCACCCCCGCTCTCTGTCTTATGCATGGGCCATAAACCTCCCCCCATCTGCGCTGCTCTTCCCTGAGAATCACACCCTGTGCCCGCCCGACACCACCCTTTCACCCTATTCACTACCACACCCTCTGACATTCCTCTTCCTTTGTGTCTGATTGTCCAGGCCGGTCCCAGGCTATCACGTAGCCCTGCGGATGTAGTTTATGGCCTCAACTGTAAAGAATCACCCCTCTTCAAAGGAGTTATAGTAGATCAAGGCCCCCACCTGATGAGATCCGTCACACCACACGCGTTCCTACTATCTGATAACCATCCTGTATTGTGATTTGGGAGGGGATTCTCACTGTGAGGGTGTGTGGGACCGAGCCTGAAGCGGAAGATTCCAGGGATGCCTCTTTGTACATCAAAGTTTTTACAATTATGTGTCACATTAAAAATATATAGCACTCCAACAAAGTAGTAGGATTATAAAACTTTAATAACTTATAAATATATAGAACGCAACAAAAACAGTAAACACATTTAAAAAAATTTTTTAAAACAGAAGCAACAATGTTCAGTAGCTGTCTTTTGTGCGAATAGTCCCAAGGCAGCACAACGTGCTGAGTTCTGGACGGCACCCAGGTGATGTCACCTGGGTGCCGCACTGGTTTTGGTATCCTACAATGCTGCTCCGAAAAACGGCGTGTGGCGCCCTGGGGGGGGGGGGGGGGAGGCCTCGTCAGTAGCGGTCTGTTGTGCGAATAGTCCCAAGGCAGCAGAACGCGCTGAGATGTGGATGGCACCCAGGTGATGTCCAGTAAGTTGCCGCACTGGTTTTGGTATCCTACAATGCTGCTCCGAAAAACGGCGTGGGGCGCCCCGGGGGGGGGGGGGGGTCGGCGGCGTGAACGGGCCTCCCCAGGTGGAGGCTCGTCTGTTGTAGTGGGGTGCCCCTTTACCGTTTCAGTTGCCATTCCGCCCGCTTTTGCTACACTGTGCCTCATCCGCCATTCAGCTGTTTATCGCCCGCTCTTGCGGCTACAGCGTCTCGCTCACCATGTAGTTGAGTTGCGCCTACTCTTGCGGTGCAGCGATAGGCGGCTGCCACAGGACTCTTAAAATGGCGGCCGGCTCTTCGGATTTGGGCCTGGTCCACTAAAATAGCCCTGGGACACCTTGGAACTCGGACGCTTGTCTGCTAGGGCTTGGGCTCCATTCTCGAAAGCGTCCCCTCAGCCTTGAAGATTCTACAAAAGTCTTGGGGGCCCCCGACTCCCGCAGGCTTCCGGTGGGGAGCGGCTGCCATGATTGCTTGCGGAATGGCCACGACGGAGCTACAAGATGGTGGTGCTCTCATGCTGACGCCAGCTTCAGTCTGAAACATCCAGAAACACTGTAGACTATCAATTCGATGAGTTCCGGTGGAGCCCCAACGTGACCCGGTAGGGAAGAACTTGCCCTTCTCTTTTTTGAGTGATGGTTCTTGTTGCCTGTCCCCTCTGTTGTCATCTAACGGAACCTTTTTTGATTGCCGAGTGAGAAAAAAAAAGGTGGGTCTTTCATCGTTTGGGAAAAAAAAATCTTTTAATCCAATGAAAAGTGTTATTTTTAGGTCATATGATCAAGCCTTCCATCATTAGGAAACCAAAAGTAAAATGAACCAATGAAAAGTTTTATAAACAAGTCACATGACCTGTTATGCGGCTTTGGGCTATAAAAAGCGTACAAAATCCGTTGGCCCATGAGGCGGCGTCAGTAGCGGACCGATGTGCGAATAGGCCGAAGGCAGCACAACGCGCCGAGATCCGGATGGCACCGAGTTGGTGTCCAGCAAGTTGCACTGGTGTGGCCATCCTACAATGCTGCGCCGAAAGACGGCGTGGGGTGCCCGGGGGAGGCGGCGCGAACGACCCTCTTCCTTCTCCCCAGGTGGAGGCACCTCATCTTCAGTGCGGCGCCCCTTAGCGTTTCACACGCCGTCCAGCTGAGTTGCGCCCGCACTTGCTGCTACAGTAGGCCGAAGGCAGCACAACGCGCCGAGATCCGGATGGCACCGAGGTGGTGACCAGCAAGTTGCCGCACTGGTGTGGCCATCCTACAATGCTGCGCCGAAAGATGGCGTGTCCAGCTGAGTTTCTCCCGCTCTTGCGGTACAGTGACTCGAACGCGCCGAGATCCGGATGGCACCGAGGTGGTGTCCAGCAAGTTGCCGCACTGGTGTGGCCATCCTACAATGCTGCGCCGAAAGATGGCGTGTCCAGCTGAGTTGCGGTCACTCTTGCTGCTACAGTACACCGAAGGCAGCACAACGTGCCGAGATCCGGATGGCACCGAGGTGGTGTCCAGCAAGTTGCCGCACTGGTGTGGCTATCCTACAATGTTGCGCCGAAAGACGGCGTGTCCAGCTGAGTTTCTCCCGCTCTTGCGGTACAGTGACTTGAACGCGCCGAGATCCGGATGGCACCGAGGTGGTGTCCAGCAAGTTGCCGCACTGGTGTGGCCATCCTACAATGCTGCGCCGAAAGACGGCGTGTCCAGCTGAGTTTCTCCCACTCTTGCGGTACAGTGACTCGAACGCGCCGAGATCCGGATGGCACCGAGGTGGTGTCCAGCAAGTTGCCGCACTGGTGTGGTCATCCTACAATGCTGCGCCGAAAGACGGCGTGGGGTGCCCGGGGGGGGGGAGAGGCGGCGTAAACGGACCTCTTCCGCCTCTCCAGGTGAAGGCATCTCATCTGCAGTTTGATTTGGTGGATAATCCCCGACCTGCCAGAACATCCACCATTGAAGTGGCAGTGACAGATTCAGAGGCAAGGGAAACGGTTCTAAATCTTCAGAAGAACTTTGGACAAATGAAAATGACATGTTTAACTTGCGGCAAATTAATTTCATGTGGAGAGAGGAGTGTTATTCTAATCAATAGAGCTTATGAACATCATCATAGTTGCTGGTTGGTGGAGACATTTTGACTATATCCTGGACCTGTCCGGCCTTGCCCAAAATGGCGCCGGTATAAATGGGACTCGTAACTCCTTGTTGTGTACTGGTTGCCCAACCTTGATATCACGAGATACGTATGCAGTTTTGAAGCACATGGCGGGCGGGGACGAGTACTGATTGAACATTTGGACATCCCTATTGATATTAAGTTCTGATGTGTTATTGATTACTGTACTATTGAAAGTTCGATTTAACGTCACCCATGGTACTTGCCCACAAATGTATATCTAGATAATTTTATTGTAACTGGCCCTGTCGTACTTTAATTATAAAATGTACGTCCACCGATTCCGCAAATGTTAGACACCTTAGTTCTTGCAACCTAATGGGTTGCCCGTTACGTTGTTCTACAGTGTAAATGTCCCCTCATCATATACGATTCCAGTTTGCTCCGTGGCCGGCCCACGTGGTTATAGGCCCGTATTTGTATACTGACATTTTCACAATAAAGGTTTTTAAAACAAAACATGGTAGTAGTACTTACATTGGAAAAGTTTTGAATAATAGCCACTGTTTTCGAATCAGTAAAAGGCAAGTGAAATAAAGCAGTCCAATTACATGACGGTTAAAAGGTATAATACGCAGGAACGCAGTAAAGATAAATGGTCAAGGGCTGTTGTGTTTTCTACTCCTGCAACATAAAGTGATCGATAAGAATCTGATATTCAGGCCTATCGGTGACTAAGACAGCAGGCCGAGCCTCTTTTGCTCAACGGCTCCCTCATGGGACGAAGAAACACCAAATAGGCTATAAACACAGACCAATGCTGCTAAATACCAGCAACAGCCATAGAGATTGTGCTTGCTGTGGGAAAGCAATACAGTGTTATTTCTTCTTCTAAGAAATAACAGAGAAATGCAAATATATACCTCATCAGATCCATTTATATGAGACCCTGCATAAAAAGGTACATTTCTATATGAATATGTCCTTCAAACATGACAAAGCATAGCAACTGAATGACTAGAACACAATATAATTACAATAATGGAATACCCTGTTTTTCTAACATTTCAAGGAAGGAAGTAAAGCCGTCTCAGGGATTCATGGCTGCTTGGGGTGCACACAGCTCTACATGTTAATATAGAGATGAACGCTATATTACAAGGTATAGAACTTGGTCTTTTTTCTGCATCTGGTCGTAATTTCCTCTGAGGGTCATCACTAAGGGCGAAAAAAAATTCTCTCAAAACTGGGCCAACGTTGGATCTGCAAAAATAATATGACACCAGCCCCCTTGGTCCATTTGCTGCCGACGAAAGCATCTGTCTTCTATTCCTGAATACATTTTTATGTTGCACTCGGGGTATAGTAAGCCATCTAGCATGTTAAAAATGCCATTCTTTTAAAAGTAGCTGCTTTTAATGCCTTATTACCCTAAAAAAGGTTCACCTGCCACTCTGCCTCTGAGAAAGTGCACTGTATTTTTTGAGTGATTTTATCTAGAAAACTTAATATTATGTTACACTCCCAATGACTCCATAAAAACCTATATCAATTTCCCTCTCCCCGTAACTGAGTTCCAAAAAGAGCAGCAGAGACGGACACCGTGGCACAACCAGTTGGAATGCAGTAATTTTCTATCAGTTGAATAATTTGAAGACAGCCTAAAAAAAGTGCTTGCACAGGACTCCACACCTTGCTTGTATCTCTTGCCAGTTTAAAAACGTCCCCCTACTATAAAATGGCCAAGTTCTTTAAAAGCTTTACTTTCCCAGACCTTTAGCTGACTATTCAGGCGAAACAGACCCAGACCTTTACATTCTGCAAGTTTGAAATATTCATATCCGGCAGTGGAGCTCTCCCTAGAGTAAAATTACCGACGTCTGAGCCCATGCTCCTGCAGTGTCTTATATCTAGTCTTCTTTGGGAGTTTCGCCATTTTTATGAAAGCCAGGATCTGAGATCCTGCTTCCTTCACCATTTATTTGCAATAAAAAAATGTCCCAAGAACCCTTATTGTCTATCAAGCGAGCCATTACATCCAAAAAAGACGGTGAACAACCGTTACAACAAAACATTTACAACGCAGTGCCTTTACAAAGCGGTATTTACAACGCAAACCATTACAACGCATTGTGCTGGGGGGCGCTCTAGGATAGGGAATAAGTTTAATTTACTATCCAACACCTTCCCTAGTGTCCACGGGGACTTGTGTTCGAATAGTAAATTAAACTTTTCACCATCCAGCACCTCTAAGCGCTATGCGTTGTAAAGGTTTGCCATGTTAAAACCACGCTGTAAAGGCATGCGTGGTAATAGCATGCTTTGTAACATCATACATCCAAAAAAGACGCTCCATTATAAATACAAACTTGGGGGTGTGCCAGCTTCCCTTGGCTTATGTCTAAATGAAGCACCGGGAGTTTTACCCTTGGAGCCTTCTTACACCAAAAAAAAGGCAAAAGATTGCCTCAAATTCTTTAAAATAGGACATATTGATTTTGATCACAGCATTAGTAAAAAGAAAAATCTGTAGTGTTAAAATTGACATTCATATAAGAGCTGTTCTGCCAATTATTGTGAGCGGGAGGAGGGTCCATCTATCCATTAAGTTCCTAATCTTGATAAGCATTGGCCCATAATTCAATTTAAAAAGATCTGCATAGTAGTTGGTAACATAAACCCCTAAATATTGAATTGGGTCATGCGAGCACGCTTGCCTTTAGAGATTGCATGAAGGAAATTGGCACCCAGAATTAAATAAACACATTTCAGTTTTATAATGATTTATTTTGTGACCCTCAATTGATTCAAACTGTGCAAATTCTGCCAACGTGCTTGCAATATTCTGCTCTTCAGGTCTAAAATACAGAATAATATCATTCGCAAATAATTGTAATTTAGGCTTTACCTCTTTTGGTGCTTCTATTTCATGATTGTTCCTAAACTAAATTGCAAGGGGTTCTATTAAACAAAAGTAAACAGCACAGGAGAGAGGGCAGCACTGGCAAGTTTCTCGATTTATGTCAACCATCCCTACTGGATAAGAATTCTTGATAATCTGGTCTCGGCCCCCTTGATATAGGTTCCATAACATAACACTTATTGCAATTAGAAACCCCAAACTTCTAAGAATATAAAAGAGTGGATCCAAATTTACCAGATCAAATGCTTTTTCAGCATCGACCATCATGATTAATGCAGGGGTTTGGTTGATATTACAAATATCAAGTGCCTGCACTAAAAATCCAGTGTTTGATGACATTAAGCAGCATCACGTCTTATATTCAAGAGAGCCAGCAACATTTTAAAAAAATGGAACCTTTTGTATAATAAATCCAAAACATTTCCCTCCCCTTTTCACATTCTGTTCTCCTTGCTCACAATCACTTTTCTTACTGAAATTCTTTTTTTTTTACTATTTCTCCTAAACCTACCCACTACCCCCACTCATCCTCATTCCCCCAGTCCTCACTACCCACAGTGGTCCCGCTACCCTTGACACTTAGGAAATTGTCCAGCTTGCCCATAGCCCCCGTCCCCTGATTGGACGTAGGTCTGGGCGCCGTGGTATTGCACCCTAAGTGAACAACTCCAACAACCATCCTGTGTATTCTAAATATGTTCAAGATTATGAAAACTGTCTCCCACTTATCTTCCTTATCTACTTTTCAGTAGTTATTTCCTGCAGCATCTTCTGAGCTTCGTCAATACTCGTAAACCTATGAAACTTTCCTTGAACCAAAACTCGTAGCTTGGATAGCAATAGCTGCTTGTGCACCCTGTGCCTTAAACAACTACAAAGGTTTAACAATTTCCTGTCGCCGGCGTGCAGCTGTTGCTAACATGTCCGAGAAGATGCGACAGCAAGGAACTTTGCTAGTTTATAATTGTTTCTTTTGAATTGCCCTGGTATCTATCCATTCTTTCACTCGGAAATGGGCAAAGTTAACTAGAATTGTACGAGGCAGCTTTGAATAGGGGAACGGCTGTGCTTGTACCCTGTGTGATCTTGTGATTGTTAGGTCACCTGTAAACTCTGGCAGAACATTGTTTTTAATAAATAATACATTTCTCTGCCCATTTAAGCACTTGGGCACCTTCACATCCTTTTGGAACTCCCACTAGGCGTAAACTGGAACGCAACAAATGATTTTCCATAGTCTTCAAACTTGTTTTCCAGGATGTTTTTCTGTTTTTTGTCCAACGTAGCCTGATGCTGCATTGTACTTATTTGATCTTCAAGCAAGGAGATCCGAGCTTCAGCCTCTTGCATTCTGGCCAGGTAACTACAAACTGTCTCTTCATTTTTTGACACACGAAGATGTAAAGATACATTCTCTTGCTTGCCAGCTTTACCTTAAGTTCTTGTATCTCCCCAAGAATCAGATTTAACATGGTTTAAATATCGAATTGAGCAGTATGACTTCTTTCTTGTTGTGCTGCTAGCATTTTCTTTTCTGAGGAAGCATCTATTGCTTGCTGCTGCAGCTTGTCCTGCACCTGGTCATGGTGTCCCATCCCAGGCAAATTAGCTAGGATGGAGCTCGTAGTCCATAACTGAGAATCCCTAGAGGTGACATTCTGAGGCTCTGAAAAGTGAAGCGTCCCTTTTTCTTTTTCCCCAATGCTTTGTGTCTGAGTGAGAGATTGATCAGTTCGAAGTTGACCTGTTTGTTGGTTGATGAAAGATCCTTGTTCTTATGCTACAGGCAGTAGGGTTGTTTTGGTTTGTTAAATAAAGGGTATTCTTTCAATTTTCCTTGAATTGGATAAGGAGTAAATTTTATATGGGCTACTTTATTCACCCCTCAAGCTTTCTGCTTCCCCACTGTCTTTACTTGGATTAGCTACTTTTCCAGCTAAACCCATCTGAACTAAGGCTAGGGAAGGCCCTTTGGTACCTGTTGCTTCTGGCGACCCTGCCTGGCTAGTTTCTAAGAATTGGGTTCCAGCCATAGCTTCCATTCCATGTTCCACCAACTTTTCTTCTGAATTTACGGGACTTGAAACTGTAGCAGACCCTCGACGAGATGAGATTTTTGGGAGGGCTCGGCTCTTGCCGCTGCCGAAGCTAACTTCATATATGCTAACCGGGCTTTGGATTTGAGACCTACGGTTGAATCTATATGCAGCATTACATTGGAGATTTTTAAATGCTTCTCCATCATAACTGGCCTTAAGCAATCCTATCAAGAGATCTGAACGTGGTGACCTACTGAGGGGCTCATTCATTTCATATGGCTTTGAAGATTGTTTACCGTAGTATTTATGTGCCCCCCCCCCAATAAGACCTCCGGTTTGGATCTCTGTAACGAAGTACACACAGCCCTGTCTCGGGGTACACAGAGCCAGCAATAGACCCACAGCAGAGCCACCATACGCCACCTGAAACCCTGGAACAAACCCTCCCGAGCTTTACCAGCCATCTATCACTGGGATCATAGCCCCTGTAACCTCCGCAGTGGCACTCAGAGCCCTTTCCCTCTCCTATATAGTGTTTCTATGGATAGGATTAGAGTTGCATCAGAGTCAAGGTGTGGAGCAGTCAATCCTCAGTTTTCCAATTCCCCATCATCCTGGTCAATCCCTCACTCCACAAGCACACCCTGCCACTATGAATCCAATAGCTTCCAATAGCTCCCAAAGATGCAGAGCTAACCAGCATAGAAGGACAAAGCATCTGTACCTGGAGGTCGCTGGTTTTAATTGGCTAGATATCCGGATACTAGAGCAGTTCAGCAAATAGCCTTCTTTTGAGCCGGTTCCCCACAGCTCCTGAAACGCCGCCCTGTACTCCAAAAAAAAACACCATTCAGTCCTGATAAAAGAGACTCCGGGTGTCTCTCAGAACCCAAAGCGGTTCTTTCCCTGCATTCGCTAACCACTAGCACTTCTCTGTCCAGATCATTGCTGTCCTGGAAGCGTAAACGCCATCACATGTATGAGGGACCAGACAGGTCCACAAGCTGCAGTTTAGGCTGGGCTAATGTAGAAATTGCACTTTTTGGTATAGAAAGACATAGACAAAACTCCCTGATTTTAAAAGGCGAGGAATATTTATTGCAGCATCCGCTCTTATGGCACGGTCCCTGATTATAGAGTTGGAAGATAACTAAAGCTCCAGACTATTTAAACTGGTTCAATAAAATGATCCGTACCAAAACTTTAAAGGAGGCCCATGCAAAAAGAGTGGGTGTGATAAAATAACATTCAGTGGTTTGGAACATATGGATAAAATAGTAAGACATTAGCAGGTTAAAGCCAGATTGTATGAATATGGAAACTGCTTAATCAGCAAAACATTCGATTGCAATTTATTGAACATGCACAGCACTTTATTTGGAAGAGTCTTATTGTATTATGCTTAAAGTCCGTTAACATTCCAGGGTTAGATGTCATGTTTGTTGTTTAGTAGGAATACGAGATCGTTCATGTCATTAAGTAGAGAAAGGAGTTTCTGGCATTTTAGACAATCAGTATGCTTTGCACTAATAGCATTTTGTTTGCTATGTTGTTTTGGTTATTATCTTATTTATTCTGCACTAATAGCATTTTGTTTACTATATTGTTTTGGTGATCTTATTTATTCAGGATGAAGTTATAAAATGTCGGTTGTACCTTTTTCTAAAAAGAAAAAGTAATTTTATCTTACGATCATTCAGTATCCATATGTAATGTGAAATAAATATCTTTGCTCGTGTAAGGTTGCCCTTTTTATACAATAACAAGTATGCTCATTAAAAAAGATTTCTTTTTAAAGGAATGGAACTGTATCAATGATGATGTTAACTTTTTGTAACAATAAACAAGAAGTTCATCTTTTTCAGATGAACTGAGCAATAATGCATTTCAATGTAGGTCTGTCCCCGTGACATCTTCGTCAGTGATCTCTTCTGTTGCTTTCCAGAATAACACAGGTGCTCTTGAATCCCATATAAAGTTTGACATCTTCTAATATCGAATTGAGTAACAAATTTAATCTCGGAAAGATTTCCATTTTCCCAGTACTAATATTTCTGAGCATTGCTGCTGATGTTTGGCCGTGTTGTAATAATGTCCCTGGGCTCAATCAATAACTTTAAACGATCTTGTATTTTAATATTCTCAAGCCCAAATATGTTACATTTGTTTTCAAGTTGGTATGAGATCGAAGACTTCATTTCATTACTTCTGATCTCGATGTATATGTGTTTTTTATCTCATGCAAACTTCAAGGGGCATATGTACGGACAAGCCCCTATCGCCACAAGAATGTCACTTTTTGTGACATTCCTGTGGCGAGAGGGCCTTGCCTTAATTACAAGGCAGCGTTAAGCCACTTACCGTGGTTTAATGCTGCTTTGTAGATAATGCACCCTCTCACGCTATATTTAGCATGAAAGGGGCGTGCAGTGAGTGTTGTGGTGTGCGTTCCACCGCAACAACCATTGTATTTGACGCTGCCCCCTATGTACAACGGTGGCGTACATAGGAGGCAGCACCAACATTAAGACCAGGAAAATCTTGGTTAAGTAAGCCAAACGAGGAGAATTGCATTATTTCTCCTCTTTTTTGCTTTTTCTATGTGTGCTGCCTTGTGCAGCACACATGGAAAAAGCAAAATGCCATGGTTTGTTTATGTACTGGAAGGTGTCCCTTCCTGTACATAAACAAAACCTTTTAAAAAAATGACATTTTGTCACTTTAATGTGTGCTGCACGAAGCATCACACATGAAAGTTTCAAAATGGCATTTTAGGATTGTTTATGTGCAGGAAGGGGCACTTTCCTACACATAACCAATCCTCCCCTGCACACAGAAACGCTTGCACTCTGGTGCAAGGGTGCCTGCGTTGGCGCTAAATTGTTAAACTTAGAGCTGTGGCACGGGGAAATGCAGGGCTGCATCACATTCTTGTAAATATGGTGCAGCCTTGCATTTCCGAAGTGGCGGAGCGTGTCGTTAAGCCCAGGAGGTTAAGGACACGCTACGCCACTTCATTGTACATATCCCTCCATCTCTTTTATTATCTGTAGTCCCTGAGAAAGAAGAAATTTTACAAGTGTCTTCGAAAATGTGGCTGAATTTTTGAGGCACATTCAAACCATTGTATGGACTGATAATCATACTGCCGATTTTTGTTTTCTGATTTCTGCTATTGTATTCCACCTCCGGTTCTTTGCAGAAGAGTATTATTACATATACATTTATGTGCAGGAAAGACAGATTAATTTTTATAGTTTTGCAGAAAAAAATCACTGGAGATCAAATCAGATTCAAAATGGTGGCGAGAAGAGTGACTTGATACATGGAAAAGTCAACAGAACATCGTTAAATGTGGGATTGGCTTGAAAAAGATCAAAGATTTTGTGGTGGCAAGCTGAGGTCTTATGCTATAACCAGGGCTGGAATGTCCATTCACCCACTCTAGTATTTCCCTGGTGGGCAACAAAAACCTACCCACTTGATTAAAACGACTTCATCATTTATGAAGGGTTATGCAAATGTCTTTCTTTATCAATTCATTTACTGCACATTTCCATTTGAAGTGAATCAGATCGTCGTACCTCATTCGCACACATTCATAACCCAAAGACAATCATATGATATCTTTAAAACATAATATTAAACCGTAAATTCATTTTTCTTTGTAATATGTTTCTTATAATATCGAAATCTGTTTGGTTGGCACACGTTTCAGTGAAGGAACCGGATTTTAAGGCACCTTGTTCAGTACCCAAATGTGTTCAAGGATCATATTGTACCTTGAATTCTGCAGTTCCTTAGTTTTGTTTTCTACAATGTTACCCATTAATATAGTGAGAAATCCAGCATATACTCCTTATTTCCACAACATGACTGGCAGTATTAATGAGATCCGGCAAAAAAATGTCACTTATGATTTATTGAGTATTTATTGAGTTTTTGTGAGAATTATAAGCCGAAGATAGAATTCTCCTTATTTTTAAATAGGAAAACGGTGTATGTCCTCCCTTATCCACAACCACCTGGGCATTTTAGTCAAATTTCAATTAGTTGATAGTTTGGTGGATAAGCCCCTAAATAGTTTAGCAGTCATCTTTTACTCAGTATAATTGGCTCCACTATCATATGTAAGTACTATTTAAAATAGTGATAAGGAGGGTGACTTACATAGTTGTATCATCTGTGATTACATTTGGTTTTATAGTAATTTAGGAAGAAATTGGGATTGAAGGGAGCAATAACTGATTCTGGGTTAGATGAGCTAAAATACTTTCATTTCGTTGGTTGGTCATGCAAAACAACCCTTGACCTATGTCAGATTTCTAATGACTGCAGAAATATCTGAATTCGAATGCAACTGGAATTCTTCGTGCTTTCAGATGATCTCTGGACACTCTGTTTGAGTAGCCGTGTGCTCTATAAATGCTGGTGATTGATTGATTGTTGAGTGACCTATGCCTGACTCTTTCCAGGTGGTCTTGTCCATTATCCTAAATTATTTTCACCTAATAGGAGCACAGACCTTTCACAAACAGCTAGTGGGAACCAATTCAATCAAGCTGTATACCATTTAATGAATTCCTCTTCAACCTCAGGGAACTTTCAGTGAATGCATCTTCATCCTCAGTGCTAGTTTAATGCAGTACAAAATCAGCAGTGACCAGGAACCTGATGAATATATTGTTGCTGGAACTATGAATTCCGGTCTATTTTTGTCTTATATCACTCTATTCCAAGTGTG
Organism: Lissotriton vulgaris; assembly: GCF_964263255.1. Classification (NCBI taxonomy): domain Eukaryota; kingdom Metazoa; phylum Chordata; class Amphibia; order Caudata; family Salamandridae; genus Lissotriton; species Lissotriton vulgaris. Next base: position 691,871,098 of record NC_141694.1, read on the forward strand.
TTAACATAGCTCTAAAGGCGCAGAATCCATGCCAGGTTGTCAATATAGCCATAAACGAAATAAATGAACAGTATTAATATTCAGTGTATGCAAATGTGTATATCCTGACAGTATGGCATGCAAATTACCCTCCTGGAACTATATAGAAAACCACTGCTTTCCTCAATTCTGCAAACGTTCTAGAGCAGCTAGCAGCAATAGCAATGAAGCTACAATTCTTTGGTGATGATAACATTTTGGACTCTCATCAAAGAGGCATGAACATCAAGTGGACTGCCCAAGCAGTTCTCAATAACATAGGTGTGAGGCAGATAGAAGCAGCCTCGGAGCATCAATCTCTATGAGCATGCAAGACATTTTCTATATAAGCGACAATCCATTTCTTCTGAAGCTGCTGGAGAAAAGTTTTTAACACTTTGTTATATGCAAGCATTTCTTACTTTAAGGTTTTTCAATGTTTAATAGCAAAGTAATTTGTGGTAGCAAATTCTCACAACACAAAATGACATCTCTCTTAATAATACCTATTGTCTGAAATGGAAAAGGATACACTTATTATTAGGCCTGGGCGGAAATCGCGGAAGTGTAAGAAAAACTCTTCCATGCTCCGCAGAGTTCTGCCAGCGGCAGAGTCTGTTAATTCGTGCTGCTTGCATTCATTTTTAGCACTGGGAGTTTGTCCCACGCTGTAATATCGGCACAAATGGCACTCAGCGTCACGCCAGAGGGCGCTGCTTCTTTCTGCCGCTTGAGTAGAAATTCTACTCAAGCTGCAACTTCCTCAATGGCAAATTTCTCAACCACTCAGAAATCCCACCAGGAGGAGGTCTACTGCATGATTTTTTTCTCAGTAGCACTCACCAATTTAACATTGGTGAGCCACTCGAGAGAAAAAAATCTGCTTTGGGCCACTTCCCGGAGTTTTTCGGATCTCTGCTCCCCGCATGGAGCATGAAGTGGGAAAAACTCTGCGAACTCCGCCGGCCCACCACTATTTATCATTAGAGCACAGAAATATAGTGTTGATTCATGTACCTCAACATAATCCTTAGTAGCGTCATTGAGTAAGTAATACAACCTAGTGAACAAATTGTTATTGTTTTAGTTTTGTAGCATCTAGTTTGAAATTATGATATATCAATGTTGCAGCTACATATTGGCACAGTGCGTTCTTAAAATAATGCCATTGCGTAGTTCCACAAAATAATCCTAAATATGAATCTCTGATCCTGTATTCTGAAGTGCACAGGAGCAGTATAAACATTTAATCCATTCTACGCATATAATTATTTTATAGCCCTCTATTCTTTTCTTGCACATTCGGTTCCAGCCTATTCCCTTACCCTCAAATACTTCATATCCCATCACTACCCTGAATTCATATATCATAGTAAAATCTAAGTCATTTCTGGTCTCACTTTATTTCAAAAGTTTAAGTTAGTATGGCAGAGTGAGCTACGTGGCACAGGTGTTCATTTAAATTGTGAAAGTCCTGTCTTTTGATGCTTATGTGTAGCTAGTTGTCAGTCCCTATTTGGTGGACACCAGGCAGGCAGGAGCTTTTGGGCAACACTTGTGATGGTTGGGATCATATACCAGGAACAAGGCTGTGATTCTCCTCCTGGACAATGTCTCCTCCTGTAAGCCCAGTCATTCTTCTTCCCTCTATGAACAAGCAGGCATGTTTCTGGATAATAACATAGCACTTGTAAAGCGGAAACTAATCACCCCTTAGGGTCTCAAGGTGGTGGGGGCCGTTGGGGAGATTAAGTGAGCTACTGCCCAGCGTCACATGATGCTGAGCTGATCTGCTGCTGGTGATTCAACCGTGAACCCTGTACTCTGGAGTCAGTGACCCTGGCTGCTGCGCCACATCTCTCCCTGGATGTAGGGCCAACTTCAACTCCCCAGCAGATATGCAGACTTCATGTAATGTCCCCTCACCTCTATAAGAATGGCTCTCAGAGGCATTCAAGCTCAAATTATAGAAACTACTCAAGTACTCTGTGAAATACCCCCAGAGAGAACGAAGAGCTAGACTAAGTGAGTTGGTTTGTGTCCCACCATTATGCAGAATTTCCAGACACAGGATGCTTATCCATTGTTTAAAATACAGAAACTAGTTTGGGATAGTTCCTTTTAAAATTAAAATTACTGAGGACAGTGCAGACACGGCCTTTGAGCAAGATGATGGTGCTCTGAGACAATAGTAATGGTGCTGACCCCTATCAAGAGTATCTAAATCAAATGCAGGACAGGACACTTGTAACATTAGGTTTCTTAGATAACCTCTATCAAGAGTATACAAAAACATGAACACAACGAAGTGTGAAGACACTGCGCCTAGCTGTCTGCAGACTCTGATTTAGCACTCAGAGAAAGACAAAATGGCAGGCCCTGCCTTGACATTTCCTTAGACTTGGAAATAAATCTCTTGATTTATCCCTATTCCCTTACCATCTACCAAATGGCTGGGCTCAGAAATGGCTATTCGGCAAAATATCTTCTGAAAGGCCCTCAGAGGATTTCTAAGGGTAGCCCTGTCTCCATATTCCCACAGTCAATGGCCTGGGCTGCTCCTTTATGCTCCTTTATGCTCCAGGATTGCAGGCAACATACTTCCACTCTGAGGAAGCTGTATCCTATCATACACCTTGTACCATCTCAATCCAGGAGCTATACAGAATGAATGTCACTGGTCACTGTCCCCCGCCACCATATTCTTACCAAAACATAGTCATGCCAACCATACACACTGTCATCATGCACAGGGGATGTCAGTACAAATGTCAGGGTATTACATCCATGGAAACCTTTTCACAAGTGTGGCAAGCAGACAGTAGACATAAAAAAGTGGCTCACTACATACTTTGCAGAAGCAGGCCTAGGTAAAACTGAAACCCTTGAATAATATCATTGCCTGGTTAAGTGCAAGGGATTGTATTCAATTTTCCTTTCCAATTAGTTTTAAAAATCTCATTTTAGTGCAACATCAGATTTGTTATAACTATAATAGAAAAGTAACTTTGTAAAATGTACTTTGGGTTGCCTGGCCCAGAACTGTCTGTGAACTAGTTTTTCGTATCATCAAACCTCCAGATGGTCAGTACACAATCTTGACTAGAGTTAACAGCCCTGCTCTTCAGAGGATAATGACTTGACGTCAGAGGTGCTCCCAACAACTGGACACTTAGCAGGAATTAAATGTGAGAATAAATACATTTAGGAAAAGGAAAAACTTATGGACCTAAACAGTCAGCATGATAACACATAATCACAAACAATATAAAAATACCACATGGGATACTCAATGAACAACCAATATTTTTTATATAAAAGAACAATTTTCAGAATTTATTTGAATAATTTTTTTATTTTTTAGTATAAAGATTATCTGATCATTATGTTTGTCGAGCTTAATTGCAAAAAATTACTTGGAGAGTTTATTTATTCAAAATACACATTTACAATATATAAACAATAATCAATGATGTCATGGCTATATAATTTAGTAGATCCTACGCGCGTTTCGGCTATCAGCCGTCATCAGGAAGCCATGATTAGAGTTTCAAGAAAAACCTAGACAAAATACAAATGATCAAAAATACAAATAAGTGCTGTGTTGCCGTCCTATATGCATCAAAAATTGCCTCTTTAACAGCATGAGGTCAATAATAACAATTACACTCAAATGACCATTAAAAGCTACTAGTCATATCATATTTATTCTAAACAACCTCACCAAATAACCCCAATGGGTTTGTGCCATTTAATCTCTAGCACCAACAAACCATCCCCAAGTGAATAACCTATATACAATCTCTAATACATTTCTAAACTTAGATTAAGGTGAAGAATAGTTGAAGGAAGAAAATCCAATGAAATGAAAAAGAAACTAAATAATTTGAAAGCGAGAAAATTGAAAGAAGGAAAAAGAAAAAGCAAAGGATGTGTCTTATTTCTTAGTCAATTGGCAAATGGAGAGAGATACTCCATCTAATTGATCAGCAATATCTTTAGCAGGAATTAGCCAGTTGGAGAGGATAAGAATAGTTGGCAGGGGGGGCGTGGCTTAGCGCCCGATGCGGATGGCGGCTCTGATGTGAGCGCTCCGACTCGGCCGAGGGATTCACCCTCTATCACCTGTGCCGGCTATCAGCAAGAAGAAGCTTTCCCTGCCGGAATGCGAAGGGATCACAGCAAACTCAGCGGCGGCTTTTTTTTCTGCATTTACGAGCGGCCGCGGCTCCCTGTCAGTCGCGACCGCCATTTTGTGTTTCTATCGCGCGTCTGACGCGCTCTTCGCATCGGTAAATGCTGCCTCCATCTGCTGCCTTTAACCCCTGCATAAGCTCACGGTGAGCTTCTTTCTTCAAATTTTACCGCACTATTGCCCCTATTTTGCCTGCCTTATCCTTCATGAGGAATATTCGCTAATATTGCGATCTCTGCGGCCATTTTGTCAATTTTGTCCTCCCTGACTGCTTTCAACAACAAGCTCCTATTTCTTCTAGCTACCAGAGCCTCCTTCTACTTGGCATATTCTCCAGGCTGTCCTTACTCGCCTTTATGCTGGAATTCTCCTGCTGGATTTCTTCTTTTTTTCTTTTCAACATAGGCTAGCATTTTACTTCTCAGTTTTTGGACATTTGCGCACTATTTTCTGGCATAAGGATTTCCTCACTTACGCAAATGGATACTGTTACATGACTCTATGTGCACTTTTGCTGCTCCTAAATGGTTATGAAAGGCTGCCTTCGGATCTCCTTGCTTTTTAATGCTTTTGCTGATTAATCCTCCTTCATTCCCCTATTGACTCTAACAGACATGGACTATTTCAGGTTTTAGTCTCTCTATTGCATTCTTTTTGCTGACGGCTTTCATCATATGGAGAGAGGCGCAATTGGACGTGTTTCCAAAACTCCACGACGGTTTTCATTAAAATTTTCCAAAGTCTTTTCCGCATTGGCACATCTGGAAGCGTCTCAAGCACTGGCCGTTCAAATGTCGCAGTCCAACACAGAACGTCCTGTTCAGGCTCCAGGAAAAGTTACGTCGAAACGTCTCCACTTCAGCTGTATCTATGGAGCTACTGATGGAGGAGATACGTGCTCTTCGACCTTTTATGGAGGAAACCAACTCGAAGTTGCAGGTCTTAACCGACAATTGGTCACAGATGGATGCAAGAGTAGCGACTGTGGAACACTCCATATCTTCTCTCCAGGAATCATCCTCCAAGATGTCGCACATGCAGTCGCAGATTTCCTCTCTCCAAAAGCAGGTCGAGGAGCTTGATAATCGTAATCGACGCAACAACCTCCGTATTTACCGCCTGGTAGAGAATTGTGAGGGGAATGACCCCGTTGCTTTCTTCAAATCTTTCCTGCCCAAGCTCCTCCACTTACCTGAAGGTACCACGCTTAACATCCAACGAGCACATCGGCTCAGCCGCATTTCCTCGTCTTCCTCTGCCTCTTCCAGACCGCGAGGTGTCATCATGTACTTTCTGGAATACACTGATCTCCTTAAAGTTCTGTCAGCGGCCCGAGCTTCTCCTCGCCTCACATGGTCAGGTTCTACCCTCTTCTTCGCGCAAGATTACGCTAGAGCCACAGCTAACCGCCGTAAAGCTTTCCTGGATATGCGACCGGAGCTCCGTTCCATTGGCGCCAGATATGGCCTTTTCCACCCTTGCCTTTTTAGAGTTACTCATAACAACAAAACAACGACCTACGAGGATCCTGTTCGCCTCCGAGCTTCCTTAATTCCTGCCAGGCATCTGAAATGGACCTCTCCGGGCTCCTCGTCAGCTTTCCCTCCATGACTTTCATGACCTACTATTGCGATTCATTGATTAGTTTGCATAGTTTGTGTTGATGTTACATATGTTTGTTCTTACCATGTTGTTTTCACCCTTCTCCTAATTGATCCCTTTCCCTTTACATTTATTCCCTTCTAATTCCATAATATGTTCACCTCTTTCCCACTTATTTTTGTATTTTGCTTCTATCAGTAACCCTTTTGATGTTTTCTTCTTCTCAACTCTCTTGTTTTCTTTTTTCTTCCACAGGTTTCACAGTTTACAGTATGTCCCTCCCTTGGTTTGATGGTTCGTTCGCATCGGTTGTACCGCCTCCCCCAGTGGGCGTTCCCCCCTCAATTTCTCTTCTCGTCTCCCCCTCCTCGTGATCGCCCTTCCCCAGTCTCACCCTTCGTAAGTATGTTTTCCTTCCTTCCCTTGTTCTTCGTTATTCCTTTTTTGTTTTTGATCTTGTTTTTATCTCTAACTCTACTCTGTTCAAAGGTGTCTTCTACTTCACTCTTATACTCACTTCTATGTCTTTACCTTCTTCATGTTCCTTTTTCTCGCATTTGTAGTCCTCTACTTTATTTCTTTACTCATCTGACTCTCACTATCACTTTTTCAGTTTCCGCATTTGCTCTTGATTCGCATTTTTCCTTCTCTTTTTTCTCCTTCCTTCCTTTTCTTGATCCTTTCCTTGTAGCTCTTCATTTGTTCTGGACCTTGCTCCTTTTTCTACTGAATCATTTCCATTCATCTTTTCTTATTACCTCTTTGTATATTCTTTCCTTGTTTTTTTTCACTCTCCTGGTATTTTTTCTGCTTATTCACCTGTATTTCCTCTTTACTATTTTTCAACTTCACGTTACCTCACCTCTCGTTGACTTTTATATCCGTTTTATTCATTTTATTATTCTGGGCACTTATTCTTCTCCTTTTTTTATCGATCTTTTCCGTTTCATTTTCATGATATGTCGCTAAAAATAGTTACATGGAATGTTAAGGGCGTTAATTCTCCCATCAAGCGACAGAGAATTTTGTCACACCTTGCACGCTTAAATGTTGATATTGCTTTTTTGCAAGAGACTCATTTATCTGCTGAAGAATCTGTTAAGTTGAAAAGAACTTGGGTGGGTGATGTATATTATTCTCCAGGGGATGGCAAGCACAATGGAGTAGCTATGTTATGCCACAAACATCTCTCTCACTCTTTGCTTACTCAGGAATCAGATGATGTTGGTCGCTGGACATTTGTTAAGCTTTCCATTAAGAATGTTCCAATTTCCCTTCTAAATGTCTATGCCCCCACTGCTGGCGATCCTACTTTCTGGTATACCTTCTCTCATCACATTACCAGATTTATTGATAATAACTTTATTTTAGCGGGAGATTGCAACCAGCCCTTTGACCCCTTTTTGGAAAGACATTCCAAGGCTCCCTTCATTCCTAATAAGTCACATAAACTCTTTTCTCAGGCTATCTCTCACCATAAACTCACAGATGCCTGGCGTTTATGTAATCCAGAGCTGCGGGAATTCACTTTTCACCCTCCCTGTCATCATTCCCAATCCCACATTGATTACATTTTTGTTACTCATGACATTGCCCAAACCCTTACTCATGCAGAGATTGGCCGATACTACTTTCAGACCATGCCCCTACTTTGGTTCAACTTGACATTCTTCCTGAATCAGTTGGACCCAAGCGATGGCGCTTTAATAATTCCCTTCTCTTGGACCCCAAATTTACTTCATCCTTCACTGAATTTTCTGATGAATTTTTTTTACTCAATGACAATCCCTCCATTCTCAAGCATACCATTTGGGATGCCTTCAAGGCTGCAGCAAGGAATTTTATAATTGGCTTTGTAGCAAAAAAACGGAGAGCTGCTCGTAACTTCACAGCTACTCTCCTTCTTGACATTAAGAAATTGGAGCATTCTTATTATACCTCACGTTCACAGGACAGCTTAACAGCTTTGATTAATGCCAAAATGAAATTTAACAAAAAGTCCACGGATGATGCATCATTATTCTTATTAAAATCGAGTGCAAAGTTTTACGGGGGTAAAAATAAGGCTGGAAAAATTCTTGCTAACTATTTGAAAGTAAAGCAAAAAAAATTAAATATTGAATCAATTTATGACACACACTCTGTTCTCAAACATAAAGATACAGATATTCTTGCTGAATTCTCTGCCTTTTACAAAACCTTATTCTCTTCCGAAACCCAACCCTCCTCTCAATCTTTAGACCGCTTTTTCTCCAACATTCAAAAACCAGCTCACTTCCCACTTGACCTATCTCATTTGGAGCTTAATATCTCTCAACGAGAGTTACTTACAGCACTTCAAAGTCTTCAAAAAGATAAATCCCCTGGGCCAGATGGCTTTACTGTTGAATTCTTCCTTCACTTCTCAAAACTCCTCATCCCTAAACTACACACCCTCATTGATGCTTTCCTCACCTTGGGCTCCTCCTCGGGTTCTTTCTCTGATGCACATATCTACCTCATACCCAAGGAAGGGAAAGACGCCCAACATTGCAAGAATTATAGACCAATCTCCTTGGTTAACATTGATTATAAAATATTTGCAAAGTCTCTTGCAGCACGTCTCGATCTTCTTCTCCCAGATCTTCTGGGTGGGGAACAGTCAGGCTTTGTCAAGGGACGCTTTATCACGGATAATACTAGACTGCTATTTAATGTTTTATCTAAGTCCCGTCATTTGCCCCACTCTCTTGCTGCCATTGCCCTGGATGCTGAAAAGGCATTCGATAGAGTTGAATGGACCTATCTTTTTCACACTCTTCATTGGTTTGGTTTTGGCCCTAAATTTATTTCTCTGATCTCCAATCCACGTGCAGCTGTTTGTGCTAATGGTCAAATATCCTCCTTTTTTGATTTGGGAAGAGGTGTCCATCAAGGGTGCCCCTTATCTCCTTTTCTTTTTAATTTGGCCTTAGAACCCTTTTTGTCTAGACTCCGTCAGAACCCTACCATACAAGGCTTTCAAACATCAGATTCTCAAGTTAAGCTCGCCGCATACGCGGATGACATCCTTCTTTTTATTTCTAATTCCACTGATTCGATTCCCGCCTTCCTTAATGAAGTGCATGAATACTCCCAAATATCTGGCTATAAACTCAATAATGATAAGTTTGAGATCCTACCTTTAACAAAATTCACATTTAAACCTGACTTTACTGCTTCCAACTTCACATGGAAATCCTCCCATATTAAATACCTTGGCTTGTATATCACTCCTACTATTCCTGATACTGTTTCCCTCTGTCTATCCAAATGCACCCAAAAATTAGAGGACTTGACGTCTAAGTGGCATCCTCTTTACTTGTCCTGGTGGGGCCTCCTTGACACTATTAAAATGATGTTGCCTTCCATAGTCCTCTATACTATTTCCAATATTCCTGTATCCATTCCTTCCAAATTTTTTTAAAAAATCAACTCCATTCTGATGTCCTTTCTTTGGAATAAGAAAAAGCCTAGAATGTCTCTCGCCCGACTGACTCGTCCTAAGGTGGAGGGTGGAGATAACTTTCCAAACTTCCCTGCTTACCATAAGGCGTTCTCACTACGACAAGCTTCTTTCTGGCTGCAGAATCCCAGCACCCCCTATCCTTTATGGGCTAAATTTGAACGCCTTCTTCTTTCTCCGTTTTCCTTCGCTGAATATCTTTCCTTCTCCCGTAAACCCTCTTCCATCTCCACTCCCATCTATAAATTCACTACTAAACTGCTCCTTTCTTCTTCCCTTTCCCCCCCTGTGACCATTGCTGACTTCCTTTCTTCCACCATTTGGCACAACACCGCCCTACTTATTCGTAACAAACCCTTCTTCTGGAAAGCATGGCATCACAAGGGGTTGCTGTGGGTCTCTCAACTCTTTTCTCAATCCTGTTTCTTGTCTTTCATCACTCTCCGTTCCCTCTATGACTTACCTACCTCTTACACTCGTAACTATCATTTACTTAGGGAGGCTGCACTAGCAACTTACAACCAACTCTCTCAGCTACGTCCATCTCCTGCTTCTCCTACTCCTGTCTCCTCACTTCACTCATTTTTGCGCACGACTCCAAAAGCCTCCTCCGTTTATAAATATCTTCACACTATTGACTCCCCTAGGCCTAAATCCAAAGTAGAGGAATGTTGGGAACATGACCTTTCCACGTCCTGGCCAATTTCACTGTGGGACAAAGTTTGGATCAAGATACGTAAATCGTCAAGAGCGGCAACCTTAACGCAATCCCTGTTTTTTATTTATAACAGACTTCTCTATACACCTTTTGACCTCCATAAGCGCTTCCCAAACACTTCTCATACATGCTGGTCTTGTTCTTCCCCACAAGCAACTTTATTTCATATGTTGTTCTTATGTACCTCTGTTCATGCTTTTTGGTTGCAGGTTTGGGCTCAAATCAACTTGATTTTTCACACAAATATCCCTTTCTCTCACATAAACGTTTTTTTAGGTAGCCTTTCCCCTTGTTGGGACAATGTTGAACTAAAGCCTCAGATTATTGACTTACTACTAGCCGCTGCATTCCAGCAGATAACGGTAAACTGGAAGGACTCCACCAATGTCTCCTTTAAGGCGTGGTGGTTCAATGTTTGCCATAACCATAGACTTGACACTGCTTTTGTTTTTCCAGCTCACATGGCTGCAAAGCGTTTGGACTTATGGCTCCCTATCACGCTTTACCTGGATACTTGTGCTAATCGTTCGTTTTGTCCACTGCCCTCGCAACAAGAGGTCCTTAAACCTCCTTAAATGCTCACTGCATTCCATTTTTCTTTCCCTCATTGTATCATTTTTACATTTCTTTCAGGTATTTTCTTGCTTCTATGATTAATGTTTATATGCCTTTTCTTTTACATTCCATTGCCCCGATTTTCCTTTTGATACTATGTTTTCCTTTTGATACTATATACATTTTCAATGTTTTATATTTCCATTGTATTCTGTACTGACACCTTGCTTTTTCTTTTTCATATCAAATAAAATTTTCTTGAACTTAAAAAAGAATAGTTGGCAGAACAAAAGGCCACTTCAGCACAGCCTTTTTTAAGTTAAAGATGCTAAATGAATCTGTGGCCCATATTTACCTCCTGACAATGGACTGGCACATGGACATGAGACCCCACACTTTCTAATGATGTGTGCCTTCAGAAGTAGATAAGGTTGGCAATGTGGCAGGGTGTGGGCAGCAATTGAAGTGAGAATTAATAGCTAAAATTGACGTGCCATATATGGGTTCAAGTAAGGGAAACTACATGTAAAAGTAATTCACAATATTATCATGAGACTTGCAAATGACAGCAGCCATTCTGAACTCGTAGAGTATACATTCCACTTGGTCCAGAGTGCTTGTATAGGCAAGCAATTGAAATATATAGTTGCTGCAGTAGGAAAGGTATGTTAATCATGGAATATTGTGAACTGCTTTCCAACAGACAGGTGACTGACCTTGTGCTTACCTTATCTAGTGACACTAAAAGAAGAAGGACTCCAGACTCCTAGAGAGCCTAGCTGATCACTGAGAACTGGTCCCTGCAGGTGTTCTGGTTGGAGACATACCTGGTTCCTAAAAGACTGCCCTGATGACCTGGGGGTTTCAAAAGTGAACAAAAGAAAGTTTCCAAGCAGTCGGAGAAAAGTTGACTAACTGTGTTATTTAAAGACTGGTAGACACAGTACTCCACCACAAAAGTACAATACGCCATATCCACTGGTTTGCCTGCTTTATTATGAGTTGTGTGAACTGCCATATTCCTACCAGTGGAGCTCATGTTGTCTCCACCAGCAGAAACCAACAGCCACATGGACATTGGACTGTCAGTCTAAAAACCTCAAACTGTGTGCCCTATTAGTTGTCTAGATTCTGATGTATTTTTTTTTGTACAGGATCATCATGAAAAGTTTGGGGGTCTCAATCAAAAAGTTTTTATAATTATTCTCCACACCCCCGGACCAAAATCCTAGGGTATCGAGGCCATTCATTTTTAGTTTTTTTTAAAGCAAACCTGTTAGTAATTTGCTGTGGAAAAACAAAAATATTTGCTGAGTGTCTGCATGAAACATGGTGGCTGTTCAGCAGACTTACAGTGCCTTTACAAGGGGTTCAGAAGAGCTGCCATCATGGCAGTTCTTCTGGAGGCTCCTCTGAGAGCTGGTCCTTGCCAGCTCTCCTTACATAATCTCACTGCTGTGAGGCCTCTCCTGCCTGGAGAAGGCCTCAGCAGACAGTTAGTGCAAGCTCAACCTCAGCCCAGCACCACTCAGCCCCAGCACTCCAGGTTTCTGTGCCCTTAGGCTTCAGAACCTCTTTCTGTTTTCCCATCACTGTAGTTCCTACTTCCTGCTCTCCAGACAACCAGCGGCACTTCCTGGACGTACTTAATGAAGACTGTGTGGCTTCATTGAGCAGGTCCTTCCCAGCTCTCCTTGAGGCCAGTCATCTGACTTCTGCAAGGCCTCTCCTGCCTGGAGAAAGCCTCAGCAGCCAGCTAGGGCTGCTTCAGCCTCAGCCCAGCACCGCTCAGGCCAGGCCCTCCAGGATCCTGTGTCCTGAGGCTCCAGGACCTCTCGCCATTTTCCTGCCATTGTGGTTCCAGCTTCCCACTCTGCCGCCTCCCATACGCCCTTCCCAGGATAGTACTCTGCTGCCGATCTCTGTGCCCTAGGCCCTTGGTCACAACAAAAAATGCTGCATCACATCTCCCCACTTCACAGCGGGACCGTTCTCCTGTCACCACTACCGCTTCACCACCTCTCCAGGACCGACCATCTCTGTAAGATCCCATACCCCACCATCCACACAGGCCAAAACCCCACCAGATCAACCCAGATGCATCCTCTTCAATGGCAGATCGCTGTGCAAACATGTCAGCAGAATCTGGGACACCATCTCCACTCTCACCCCCATGTAAACTTCTTTACATAGATATGGCTTACCCTAGAATCGTCCCCAGACATCACCACAGCGGCTACAATTTGAAACACAGCGACTGCACCAACAGACATTGCATTGCCATTGCCATCACAGACAAGAAATCGATCACCTACACATCAGCTAGTCACTGACCCTACGCACAAGGCACCCCATCTTCACGACTAGCAACAGAATCAGATGCAATCACACCTCGGAACTCACCTGGTCAGACCACACCGTTATCCAATTTACCATCACCGGTCTCACCTGACTACCCTCAACTGCCATAGCACACCCTTCTGCAGCTGTTCCAAGGCCACACAGCAGCAATGGACCAGCACCCTCACCACCACACAGCCCAAAGACACCCCCAACATAGATCGGACAGTACATAACTTCAGCAACTGGATTACCAACACTGCCAACCGAGTCACCCCAACCAAACCAGCTAAAGTGGACCGACAGTACTAACAAGCCAGTTGGTACCCTTCAGAATTCAGCACATCAAAATGCAGATGCAAACAACGAGAAAAAAGATGGTGTACTAGTAAGATCCATTATGACGTATCAACCTTCAATTCAGCCCTCAGCAACTACAACCAACAGATCAAAGGTGCACAAATGGCAGTAGAGGTAAGGAATCGCTTGGACCCCAAAATAATATAGCAACTATAACAATGAATAAGGAGACATCTGGTATTAAGGAACAGGCAGCACTTACCCTTCCTACGATATTAAGAGCCAGAGATGATATTATTGGGGTAAATGCTGCTGTAGCGGACTTACCACATGATATAATCCTGGTTACACCTAGTGAGGGAGGGGTGGGTGGCTCTAGGCAAAATTTAAAAAGATCTCATGGAACATAGCAGGTCTAAGGAAAAATCTGTCTGATCCCGACTGGGGTAATTGTATAGATTCCTGTGATATTTGTTTTCTACAGGAAACATGGGCCTTGGATATGCCATGCAGAGTGGGTTATAAGACCTTCAATATCACTGCTGTTCCCTCAATTAGAGGTAGGCCCTCAGGGGGACTTACCATTTGGGTTAAGATATCTCTTGAGATTAATTTAATGGTGATATCTATTGACTCAGCAGACATACTCAGCCAAAAAGTTATTCCAAAAGATGGGAGGAGTATTCTCCTTTTTAACATCTATAATAGGCCCTGTAGTCTAGCAAAAGATTCACAGATCCTGGCCAAGCTGGAAAATGTTATAAGTAGCCAAGAAGAGATACCATTAAAGTAATTGGGTAACCCAAAAAGGTACTGGACCTGGGTTTCTTACGATACAGAAAAATGGTCCAAGACCTCTATAATTTGCAGTGCCTGAATTAATCAATAACTTTATAGTTCATTAAACTCAGAAGCTTGTCACAGCGGATCAGCTCTATTCAATGAATGTATCTCATTTTATAAAACGCAAAAAGCTTGAAGACAGCAGCAGACAGGACACAATATCCAACCCAGAGTAATATTTAATATCTCAAGGTCAGCAAATTAATCACTTTAAGCATTATTTTAGTTAAATTAATAACAATAGCTGCCCCAAATAGAGCGTGCAGATAGAAGAAGGTATAGGTGAAAAAGATACCTCTACAACAGCCTGACCTTCTACACGCCCACCCGCTAGCTACGATTGACCAGCCACGCCCTCGCCGCCGTGCCACGCATTCGAAGATCCACCATGGGAGGAAGATCCTTCTACCTGGCGGCCAAGACTTGGAACTCCCTCCACATCCACCTCCGCCTGACCCAAGACCACCTCTCCTTCAGGAAGCAACTCAAGACCTGGCTATTCGAGCAGTAGCGGACCCCCCTCCCCAAGCGCCTTGAGACCCTCTGGGTGAGTAGCGCGCTATACAAATTCCTGATTGATTGATTGATTGATTGATTGTGTGAGAGATTAAGTCAGAAAGGAATTCACACAGAATATTTGTGACATACAATATTCGTAACAATTTATTATACAACAGATGAAAAAGTATAATTAATCGTACTTTTCAACCTGGCCAGAAACAGAACAAATTGACTCAGATTTTTCAATGTTCATGACTCATCAGTGTCAAATAAAATCTGCACATCAATATACAGAAAACAAATTGGTCCAGGTTATTTTACTAGAGGCGTTGACGTTTCGACTCGTCTTTACGGCCTATCGGTCATTTGAGCCTTGGCCATGCGAGTCTTCATCAGGACAAAAAACTAACGGGGCAACCAGGGGTGGTAGATGACCCCTTTCCGTGGATGAAGTGGCGTTTAGTCCCACGTTCCCACGGATTTTCAATCCGAATGTGTGTCAGAGGGAATGGCTTCCTCCATGAATATATGTTGATAGAAGTGTAGTCAACTACAACGATCTCAATAGCGAAAAAGGCGCTTATAGTATTCCAGGTGTCAGCAATGTTCAATCCCAAGATGTATCACGCTCACTTGAAAAAAATGTTTACACATTTTTGGGTTAAGGCCTGGATCTACGCAGTAGAATCCTGTATTCGAGGGTCGATCAAGTACTCCTCTTCAAGGTAAGTTAATCGCCAAAAACTGGAGTTGGGTCAATGTATACCGACATTTCGCATCCGTTGTCTGCATAAACTAGCAAAACCGTCTCTGTCGCCAATCACAGCCAGGAAGCAGCCTCGAAATCCGAGAAGAGATACCAAGCATGCTAATATGTGGTGATTCGAACTGCAACTATGAGCCAATAGCGGGCTTTGGAGATGTTTTTGCAGAAGAGGATAAGGCCAACAGCATCCCTCCCCTCTCAAATATCGGGGAAGTGCAGTGTACTACCCAAGCTGTTCAAATAGTAAGATTAGCAACGTTATATGGGTTGAGGGCCTGTAATGGACGTCTCACTTCTGACTCCCCCAAGACTGCAACATTTGTAAGAAATAACTCCCAAAACTGCATTGACTATATCCTAGCATCCTTTGATATCTGACCTTATCTGATAGATCTTGAGATCACGCCCAGGTATGAAAGTGATCATCGTCCACTTCAATTGTCAATGGACTAATCTTTAGTCCCCTGTAGTAGTCTTGTGACCGAGATCTGCGTCTCGGACAACACTCCTAACGATGCCCCATTGGTAATCAATAATAGACGAGCACTCAAATGGGCACAAATATTGAACCATGGAGAAGCGCTAGCGGGTATTTATTTACTTTTAGCTGACACATTCTCTGGTTATTTAAGCTTAACAGAAGGGGATAACGGTTTCATTGACCTTCATAATTAGTTTTTCAAATCACTAATACCCTACGTTACTAAAATGCCTAAAAAAAATGGTTCCATTAATAAAGGGTTAGTAGGCAGTCATCCATGGTATAACAAGGATTGTCGTGTAGGCAAGGCGTTACTCATAGAGGCCTTAAAAAGCAAAACACCGGATATGATAAGGATGGTGAGAAAAGAATATAAATTGACCCAGGCAAGTGCAAGATCTAACTGGGAGGAGGAATGCTGGGAGAATATGCTATTGGGAGAAAAGACAAAAGACAATGTGGGGTTCTGGAGATTGGTGGCAAACGGGAACCACGTAGGTAGGCCAGCCCAAGAAGTGTTCTTAGATGAACAAACTTGGGTAGACCACTTCACTCATCTGTACAGAGTCCCTCCGCAACAGGACTCTAAGAAGCAGTACTATCCATGGCACTCATCTTGCACTAGCACTTTAGAGTTTACATTAGATGAAACTGAGCTAGCGATCAGTTTAGTAAAAAGTGGTAAGGCACCAGGTCTCGACAAAATCCCAGGTGATCTGTACAAGCATGAAATCAATATTTGGGCACCTTACATTAATAGATTATTTAATATTTTAGCTAATGGTGAAGCTTTTCCTGACAGTTGGAGGGGTGCGGAAATCATTTTAATTTTTAAAAAGGGTGACAGGAATGAGCCTTCAAACTATCGCCCCATTAGTTTAATGAATATTTTACAAAAGTTATACTCCAGGCATATTTTAACGCGTATGAATTCTTGGATGGACGAGAATGCCATACTTACGAAGTTCCAAGCTGGTTTCAGATGTAGTATAAGCACAATTGATCAAGTTTTCAGATTTTGTTGCCTGTGCTGGAAATATGTCCATCTTAGAAAAGGTCATATATATGTGGCGTTTGTTGACCTAAGGGTCGCTTTTGATTTAGTTTTGTGTGATCGTCTATGGGATTGTTTGCACTCGCTGGGGCTACCTGTTTCCCCTTTACACCAGATTATAAGACTTCTCGACAACAACTACGCAAAAGTGCGCTGGGGACGAAACGGAGAATTGACTAAACCGGTTCCTAGAATGCGTGGAGTCCATCTAGGGTGCGTGTTAGCTCCCACGCTCTTTTCCCTGTTTGTAAACGGCATTCCAGCCCACTTAGAGGAGTGCACCAACGATGCACCCAAATTAAATGGTGAAAGGGTTCCTGCGCTCCTCTTTGTGGACGACACTATCCTAATCTCTCAGACGCCCAAAGGTCTCCAAACACTTTTAAACTCATTTCAATCATATTGTAATAAAAAAGGCCTAGAAATTATTGTAAAAAAAACTAAATGTATGGCTTTAAATCCACACAAAACATTTACAGGGAACTTAATTTTAAACAATCAAAAACTAGACTTGGTATCTAATTTTACCTACTTGGGTGTCTCCGTGGATTCTAAGATCACGTGGAAAACCCAAGTAGAGAAAAATGTTATTGTCACAGAATTGTTCACTGATTATAAAAAAACAAGGGGCGAGTCTCAGCAAATCAATATCACCAGCATTGGAAGTGTTTAAGTTCAAAGCCCAGACTGCCACATTATATGGAGCAGAAATCTGGGGTCCAATAGCTGGGAATCTTTTTATGAAAGGTGAAAATGTGTTCATTAGAAGTTTGCTAAAAATACCCAAACGGACCGCTCTTTTACCCTTAATGCTTGATTTATGTATAAGGCGTACAGACCACTATGCAATTTTACGTCCACTTTCTTACTGGGTGAGACTTTGGTGCTCACCGGAACTCAGAGACTATAGGGAGGGTCTCCTGGAAAAAATGAGGTTGGATTCCAATAATGCCAATGTATGGTTGAAGCATGTACGAACATGGCTGTATAGAATTGGGCTGGTACACTTTTGGGAAGACCCTTCCAGTTTGAGGCATAGCTGTAAAAAAATGGTGAAAGTCAAATTTTGGGAGTACATTTTAGAAATGCTCCCAAATAACCATGCTGGTGGTTCCATTACTAGTAACTTCTTGGCCTTTAAAGATTATCCAAGCTATGAGAATTTCTTGGACGATATTCAACCATCGTTGGCCAAAAGCCTCTACTTGAAGTTTAGGTATGGCATATTAAAAACCAATGTAACCTTAGCAAGGTGTTCTTAAACGGCTGGATCTACCTTAAGTGAAACATGTACGTGTTGTCAGTCTAGTGGAAAGGAAGATGATAATCACATCCTCTTTTCCTGCACAGCTTATGTAATTGCCAGAAAGAGGTGGATTAAGCCACTGTGTAAATATATAGGTCTGCGTTCATAAAAAGAAGCTTACAGAATAATTAAAACAGACACGAGACAAGTTATAGTCTTTTGTGTGAGCAGTTTTTTTCTGGCTGTAAGCTATGTACGTATGAAACAGGGTTTGGAATTATAGTCGGTCAATCCTGTTTAAAAAACTTTAACAGACTGTGTTTTTTGTGATTCTTTTCAATACTGGTCGTCAATGAATTTACTTGGAATCAACTATTGGAACTGTATGTACATATTTTTTAAACCAGATATTTTTATCCTTGCCTTCTTAATTAAATTATGTGATTTTATTGTATTTTCCAAACCCCTACCGACTGCTTGTAACTCCTTCCCACTAACCGCCATACCATAGTACCATGAATTGTTGTTTTAATGCATTATGTATTATGTATCTTTTATGGTAATATATTGCCGAAATAAAGATTTTTTTTTTTTAAAAAGGCCTGCCCGTCAGCCACCGAAAACTCCTTCCCATTACCACAGTAACTCTGCAATGCCCTCGCTGACCACATCCACAACAAGATAGCGTTCATCTATAAAAACTTTGATCCCCCACCCTCTAACCGACTACCACTGCCGACCACCCACCCGCATGGCAACACCTCAGCACACCTTACACAGCCACCCTCATGAATTCCATCTGCTAGTGGGCACCCATCAGACCCTGCCCCACTAGTAGGCACCCATCAACCCCTGCCTCCACTGACTCTTCAACTTCAGAAGAGATGTGATGATCTGCACCAAGTCACCACCATCCTCAATGCTTCATTAACCACTGTCACCTTTCCTGATGCCTGGAGACACACCGAGGTCGTACTCCTCCTCAAGAATCCCTTGGCAGACCTCTGATGAACTCCAGAACTACTATCCCATCTAACTGCTGAGCTGGGCCACCCCCCTTCCATCGCCTACAGGACAGATTGGAACAGCATTGAACGCGACACAGTTAATCCGCTGGGGGAGTCTCCTAAACTAGTCCCAAGCCTTACCTGTAACACTGTCTGCTTTTGTTTCTGTATCATCGTATTGAATATTTTCCTTACATATGCCAATGTCAACCCGCTCAGGAAGGAATGGGGCAAAGGGAGGGGGTTGTGTGACTGGTACCATGGATCAATTCATCACTCGCGCTTTCTCCGTTTTGGAAAAAGAGATTGCCCTAACAGAGCGCCGCCTTTCACTAGAATCAATACAAGGCAAACGCTCCTCGCTGGGTCCTTTTTCTAGAGCTGTGTCGCCAGCCACGATCCAGGTTCTGAAAGCACCCAACCGGGGAATTTACCATCAATTGAGGGGAGTCCAGGGATTACTGCATGCACACCTACTGCATTAGACAGTGGGCCCCGCCTAGAAACACAGTCAACACCACAAAGGGCTACCTCGCAGATAACGCTCACATCAGTCCTAAACCTATCATCGTCTTCGGCTGTATCTGAGCACTCTGAACACTCTGAGCACTCATGTACAGAAGGGACAAGTCTAGCTACCAACAAAATGAAGAGGGCCAACCTAAAAAAAAACTAAAACCAAAAAACCGGAACCAAGAGGGCAGAGAGATGGGCAGGGAGGTATAGTAGACCCAAATTCTCCTCATTCGGATCCTGGAGTTGCTGCCAAAGGCCGTCCATTGCTAGTCACGGCAGCACCACCAGTTATCTGTCCTACACTACCTACCTTTACCACTGGAGGGGACACCCAACAACCTCCTTTCTTGTTACACCTAGAACAGATCTTGTCCTCACTCACACTGCCAATTCTGCAGAGGGTCAAGGTGCTGACGGAGAGGCTTGACCGGTTTGAGCAGGCCACCCTGGACAATTTCATCTCCCTCAAAACCCTGCTCAAGCTGCAGTCAAAAAACCAACAGAGCAATGATGCCCACTCCCAGAAATCCCCAGTTCAGCCCATACCCCACCAGAAACTGGTAGGAACCAATGTCACTTCAGCCCTTAGAGTACCATCTAAAGCGACCACAAAGGTTACGGAAACAAAAACAGAGAACCCCGGGGGAAAAACTAAATCCATGCCTTCGAGCTCCCAAAATAAGGCAAAAGAACCGCCTAGGGGCCCCTCCTTCCATCCCAGGGGCGAAGTTAATATTGTGGACACAACTACAGGGGTTCCTGGGGGTGATGGGCCAGTGATAGATCCCAAGTCTGGGGCAGTACCACTTAACGCCCGGGTGGTGCCCCATGCAAATCTACCCCCGGGCTGCCAACCCTATGTAGTGGTTTTGACCTGGAGTTCCAATGCTTGAGCCTGGGAAATCTGAATCCTATCACGAGCTGAAGAATAAAACTATGCACTGGTTGAATGGCAATAGACCTCTTCCAGCCTACTTGGATGGCCAGATCTTGCATGTGAGGAGGGTAGATGGGATTGGAAATAGGGTTAAGGACATTCCAGGCAATTGCATTCTTGTTAATTTTAGGGACCCTCGGGTATCTGGGTATATCTGCAATCAGCAGAGTAATCGAAGTTGTAGTATGATCGGAACCTTTGAGCTGGGTCATTTCTATATGCAATTCAATGAACATAGAAATCACCAGCATCCATTTGGGTTTGGGAGCACCAGAGAGTTAGCCCATGCAAATCATTTTGCATATCGAGCATGTACCCAGAATCAACTCTTGGGGCCTTATGGAGCTCGTATTGGCTACTGACAGGTATATACCTGCCCATTAGCCATTCCAGCCATGGAAACTGGAGGGGTTCTGTTCCAAGGAAATAGGGTATCACAGTTACAACAGGGCACCCAGTATCTAGAGGAGAAGTGTGGCTCACTGGTTAGAGGAGGCAGACCTGGAAGCACAGGTCAGCCAGGGACCAGGGTTCAATTCCCGGATCGGTGGGGTCTTGAGTCCTAAAAATGTCCATGGACTCGACAATTCTTGCTCCGGTACCTAATCGATTCACGGGTTCACAATCTGCGACTCTGGACAATAGCTTGCTTAATCTCCACAAAGGCCCCTCGCGGCGGGATGCCTGGCTTTCACCTTGCGGATACCCTGCCGGGGTTATCTCACAGGGGAATACCAGGACGGGTTCCCTAAGCAAGCGCTTAGAGACCGGTTGGTGATTTGCGCTATATAAATTCCTGTACATTTACATTTACATCTACTACCGATACCACCTGCAAAACCAATGATCCCTGTATTCCCGGGCCTATCCCAGTACCCCTAATCCTACCTAGCTATTCCTTTTGTGGTGAGGAAGGCAACCTTGTGAGAGGGCTGAGCATCCCCACAGAATCCATCGGTAGCCTTGAATATCTGGAAGACGACCCTGGAGAGAGCCCCTCCCTACAAGTGCAGGCATCAATGATTGAGGTTGTAGCTCTCCCACTCGAAGGAGAAACTATCTCGCAACTCAAGCCACGGTATCCAAGTTTAGTGGACATTGGCCTTTCCCCAAAGTACCCTCCTACCTCTGAGGGCATAGTAGTGCCCGGCCGCCCGATTAAGGTATTGTCCTGGAACATTACGGGCATTTAAAAAGAAACTTGATCTGCCGGATTGGAATGCCATAGTCGATGCCCATTCTATGCATTTTCCAGGAAACCTGGAGTTTAGTCCCTCACTATAAAGTGGGTTATACCACCTACCATCTGCCGGCTATACCCTCAAAAACAGGGAGAGGTCGCCCATCTGGTGGACTTCTAGTCTAGGTGAGCATTTCACTAGGATGTACTTTTAAGCAAATATATTGAATTTCACCAGATATTCTTAGGGTTACAGTATATGGAGGTCGGAGAGAGAAAGCCCTCAAAGTATTTAACGTGTACGCTCGTGGCACCCAGGGCAGTATTCCATCTCCCATTGTTGCTCTACTAGAAGGCCAACTTAGGAGTTGCAACCAGGACGCTTATATCCTGCTTGCTGGGGATTTTAATTGTACTTTTGAGCCCCTGGCAGCCGATGATATTCTCGGCACAGCTGAAGCTGATGCCAGGAGAGGTATACCTGCTCTCCAAATTGACCCGATACGGAGGTGGACGCAGCGGGCGATCCAGATGAATATGCTTACCTCGGAATTTGGGTTACGAGCAGCAAATGGTAGGACCATCTCTGATCTGATTTGGGCTTGCACTTATAACAGGATAAACCATGCCACGAGGATTGATTATATTCTCCTTGACCTAAAATTGTGGCGATACCTGGTGGATATGGAGGTACACTCAACAACTGATAGTGACCATAACCCCCTCTCATTGAGTTTACATCCCATTTGGAAGGGAGCTGAAGAACATGCTATGGTGCCACTTATGCTCACAAAGGAAGTCACCCCATCCAACTGTGGTAGGCGCCTAAAATGGTGTAAAATTATTCTAGACCCAGGGAAAATGGAGAACTTTGAGGCTATCCTGTCTGCAGCGCAGGTTAAAATGCAGGCAATAGATTTAGACCAATGCGGCCCGTCTGAGGCAACAGACATATTCCAAGAAACCATCAAAGCACTAGGTAATATATTCCTAGTCCGAAGCAGAGGCTCCACACAGAGGATACTCTGTAGGCCCACTATTAAGGAGGGATGGTATACACCCAGTTGCGGCATGCAAAAACAACACTGATAAAAGCTGTGAAAAGCAGGTCCCAAATATCCATCCAGCTGGCACGCAAGGAATACAAACAGGCTGTCATTGAGGCCAAAAGAAATTGGTAAATGAGTACTGGTGCTCGCTTAAGGAGGCTAGTCTGGGGAGAGATTCAGCCCGCTTCTGGAATCTTATTAGATCAAAGAACAGATCCTCCAGTGAGACCATAACCTGTAATATAGTGGGTGAAACCTGGTTTGACCACTTCTCCAAATTGTATTCTTGCTCCCAGAATGGACACCCTGCACTTATCCCCCGGATCTGCTTGCCAACTCTAAAGGACGAGGATGGAACCTATTTTGCAGACAGGGAGGTGGATGACGCAATTCGAGCAACCGTCCCGCAGAAAGCTTCTGGGCCCGATGGCCTCCCTGGTGACCTCCTCCGTTCTGACCCCCGCAAAGGGGCAAAGATCTTTTCTACCCTTCTTAATTCCATTAATAATAGGGGTCCCATCCCTGACTCCAGGAAGGGGCAGAGGTCGTCCCTATCTTCAATAAAGGAGATAGGGGCGACCCAGCGGACTACCGCCCAATCAGCCTTATCGATTCCACAAAGAAGGGGATTGGGAAGGTGATCCTCATGAGAATCTTGTTATGGGCTGAGGAAAACGGTTTTCTCTCGGACTACCAAGCGGGTTTAGATCTGGAACAGGAATGATTGAGCAGGCCTTTAGGCTCTTACTCATTTATTGGAAAACGGTTCTTGTGGGGAAGGGAAGCCTCTACTTGGCATTTATAGACCTCAAGACGGCCTTTGACTTGGTGCCCCGTGCTCGTCTCTGGGGAGTGCTATCTGAAATGGGAATCCCAGCATACATCCTGTCTA
The DNA here is from genome assembly GCF_964263255.1 of Lissotriton vulgaris. NCBI lineage: Eukaryota > Metazoa > Chordata > Amphibia > Caudata > Salamandridae > Lissotriton > Lissotriton vulgaris. Next base: position 691,894,782 of record NC_141694.1, read on the forward strand.
TGCTCGTGCGACTCCACAATGGTAACTTTGCCCAAGTGAGGTGGGGTACCCAGGGGCAAAAGACCAGAAGAATCCCGGTGGAAAGGGGAGTCCGCCAGGGATGCGTCCTTGCCCCCACTCTGTTTTCACTTTATGTGAACGGAGTGGTGGAGCACTTAATGAAGATCCAGTCTGACGCACCATCCTTGGCGGGCGAGCGTATTCCAACCCTCCTGTTCGCCGACGATACTCTTCTCCTCTCTAAATCCCCAGTTGGGCTCCAGAATCTCCTTGATAGCTTCCAGATCTTTTGTGCATCGAGGGGGCTTGTGATAAACACCAGCAAGACTAAATATCTGGTATTGAACCCGCCAAGAAAGCTGGGTAGGCCCCCTGTCTCAAATTTTGAGCCTATCGAGAGGGTCATGGAATTCGACTATCTCGGCATCCGACTTTCGGATTCCATGAAGTGGAACCCTCATGTGCAGAAGATGCTATTGGACCACAAGAGGGTTACGGGGGCCTTGTTAAAGGAACAGCGCTCTACATCCATTAGACCTATTGGTCCAGTAATTGACATATACAGGGCCAGGGGGGTAAGCGCAGCCCTTTATGGAGCAGAACTTTGGGGCTCCAGCAATATGGAGCATCTGGCCAAATCTGAAAACAGATTCCTAATGGAATTAATGGCACTCCCACAGAGCACGCCCATGGTGCCTCTGTTGCTGGATCTCGGGTGCCATGCCATTAGTGACCTGGCAAAACTTTGCCCACTTTTATTGTGGGCGCGGCTGTGGCAGGTCCCAGAGCTGGCCAAATATGCAGAAGGCTTGGCAGAGGTGATGTCAACAATGGGCTGGCAAAAAATCAAATGGCTCCAAGATGTTAAGTCCCTACCATTTGACCCAGGTCTTAGTGAGTCATGGGAGAATAGATCAGCCCCACCAAAATCAGTAATAAAGAACCTTTATTGGAATTGGGTTTCAAGGAAGCGCAATTGTGACCCTAAGATGGGAAGCGTAACGAATAGGTTCCTAATGATAAAGGACGTTATGTCTACCGAGCCATATTTAGATATCATCCATAAACCCCTAGACAGGGCACTGTATTTTAAATTTAGGATCGGTACCCTACCTATAAGGGAATTTACTGCACGCTGGAAAACCCAATTCCAAACGTCACCTGCCTGCCCTTGTTGTACACTAAGAGTAGAGTCTATGGTGCACTTCTTGTTTGCTTGTCCGGCCTACAGAGTTCCAAGGGATTACTGGCTCAAACCGTTGTGCAAAGCACTGGGTGCTAGAGACTATGTTGTAGCACTACGTATCCTCTCATCGAACTCTTGTCTTTTGTGTGTCACTGGCCTGGCCAAATACCTAAACTGGGCTTGGACGATTAGAGCAAATAGGCTGAAAGAAAATGTTTAATCCTTATTTTAAAGCTTTTAATGTATAACTGTTCTTGGGAATTACTAATGTACCGCAATGTGTAAATTTGTTTTCTAGAGTAAACTGCAAAAGCTTGTTGTAATTCAGTGGAGTTCAAGAGTTCCAAGCTGTGTTTTTAATGTGTTTTAATTGTAAAATTTTAATATCTGTGCTTTTAAGATATTTTTTATATCGAAATAAAGCCTTACTACTACTATCCCATCTAACTGCTCCCCTTCCCCGCCCAAGTCCTGGAGAAGGCCATCAACCTCCAACTCACTGAACACCTGGAGAGAAGCAACCTACTGGACCCTTCCCATTAAGGATTCTGAACCAACCAGAGCACAGAAACAGACTGATCTCTGCAACAGATGACATCTGCACCATACTCAAGTCAGCCACCCTGATCCTGCTTGAACTCTCCCCAGCCTTTGACATGGTCTTGCACCACCCACTCAGCCATCGCCTATGCCAGATTGGTATAACAGACGAGACGCTTAAATGAATTGCATCCTTTCTCAATGGATGCATCCAAACAATCTGACTCCCTCCCTTTACATCGCAAGTCAAGCACAACATCTGCTGCGTCCCCAAAAGCTCATCCCTCAGCCCTACCCACTTTAGCGTTTACATGAACACTCGCAGTCATCGTCAGATCGCACAACATCATCATCTCCTACCCCCAAGACACGCAACTTATCCTATCGCTTTCAGCAGATCCCACCCCGACAAAGACAAACTTCCACAACTGTATGAAGAATGTCTCAAGCTGGATAAAGGACAAATATGTCATGCTCAACATGGCAGTCCTCATCTTCTGCAAACACACTGCCTTCTGGAACGATGCCTGGTGGCCGGTGGAACTCACACCCACCCCCATGCTGAAAGACCATGCCTACAACCTTGGTAACATCATCAACAGTGAACTCTCCATGAAATGTCAGGTCAATGCTGTCTCCTCAGCCTCCTTCCACAGGCTCTGCATGCTCTGCAAAATCTTCAAGTGGCTACCCATCAACACCAGGAGGATGGTAATACAGGCCTTCATCACCAGCAGACTGGTCTACGGAAACACGCTGTATGCAGGCACCACCACCAAACTCATTCAAAGACTCCGGCTGATCCAGAACGGAGCTGCCAGCCTAGTTCTCAGTCTGCCCAAGAGAACCCACATCTCCCAGCACCTGAAGGACATCCACTGGCTCCTGGTCCAGAAGAGATCCCAGTTCAAGCTCCTGACACATGCCTACAATGCCCCCCATGACCAAGGACCAGCCTACATGAACCACCATCTGCACTTCCATCAATCCCCCCTGGAACCTCCGCTCTGCATACCTTGCACAGATCCTGTGCTTATGCTGCTGCCCCGCTGGGGGACAATCCTTCTCCCATATCACCACCAAAGCTTGGAACACCATCCACCTCCGCACTGTGCCCTCGCTGACCAACTTCAGGAATGGGATCAAAACCTGGCTCTTCAACTGAGACCTACAGCAAACACCTGGATATGCTCATGCGTGACGAGCTGCATAAATCCTACTTGATTTATTGATTGATGGAAGGCAGAGGTCTCTGACAGAAAGGTGGAGATATGTAAATATGGCTCAACCAATCAATCAATCAATCATTTGTAAAGCGCACTACATACCCGTGAGGGTCTCAAGGCGCTGGGGGGGGGGGAGGCGGGGGGTGCTACTGATTGAACAGCCAGGTCTTGAGTATCCTCCTGAAGGTCAGCAGGTCTTGGGTCTGTCGTAGGCTCAGTGGGAGGGTGTTCTATGTCTTGGCGGCGAGGCGGGCGAAGGATCTCAGGACCCTGCTGGACCTCCCACTGGTGGTTGTTCTTTGGATGCGCGGGACGGTGGCGAGTGAGAGGTCAGAGAAGCGTAGCTGGCGGTTGGGGATGTCGAAGGAGAGCCAATGGTGAGGTAGGCTGGCCCGGTCTTGTGGAGTGCCTTGTGTGCGTGGGTGAGGAGCTTGAAGGATATCTTCTTGTTGACGGGGAGCCAGTGCAGGTTTCTCAGGTGGGGGTGTTGTGGCCATGGCATGGTACATCGTGGATCAGTTGTGCCGAAGCGTTTTGGATGCGTTGCAGTCATTTGATGTGCTTGGTCGGGGCTCATGCGTAGAGGGCATTTCCGTAGTCTAGTCTGCTGCTGACGAGGGCCTGGGTGACTCTTTCTTGTATCTGTCGGGATCCATCTGTATATCTTGCGGAGCATGCGGAGAGTGTTGAAGCTGGAGGAGGAGACGGCTTTGAGTTGCTTGGTCATTGAGAGCATTGAGTTGAGGATGATTCCCAGGTTGCGTGCATGGTCGGTGGGTGTCGCGGCTGCCCCCAGTGCCGTCGGCCACCAGGAGTCATCCCAGGCTGAAGGGTTGGAGCTGAGGATGAGGACCTCCATTTTGTCCGACTTCAGCTTCAGAAGGCTGGTCTTCATCCAGTCGGTGACGGCCTTCATTCCTTCGTGTTGGTTGGCTTTGGCAGTGATGAGGTCTGTTGACGGTTTTGTCAATGACCTTGGCCGGGAAGGGGAGCAGAGAGATGGGCCGGAAGTTCTTGAGGTCTCTTGGGTCTGCCTTAGGTTTTTTGAGTAGGGCATTGTTCTTAGCGTGTTTCCAGATCTCTGGGAAAGTCGCGGTCTTGAGGGAGAGATTGATGACGTTGCGCAGGTGGGGTGCAATGGAGCTGCTTGCTCTGTTGAAGATGTGGTGACGGAATGGATCTGACGGAGAGCCGGAGTGGATTGTGCGCATGGTCTTGATGGTGTCATCAATGCTTACACTGGCCCAGGCTAGCAGGGGGGCATGGTCGATGGTGTGTGGAGGGTCTGTTGTGTTGCTATCTGTTAGGGATGTCTGGGTTTTGAAGCTGTCGTGGATGTCTGCTATCTTGCGGTGGAAGAAGGCTGCCTACAGTACGCCAGAGCAGCGGAGTAAATTCCTTTGTTACCTTTGGGCAATAGAGTTCAGTCTGCCGATCCCTAAATGTCCCTCTTAGTCATATTTTCTACCACCAGACAAGAGGGACAAAGTGTTGAGGCTGCCAGGGATGGTGCATCCAAGGCAGTCAAGAAAAGCAGGTTCGCCTCTCAGAGTTTTTTTGCTACACTGAAAATTAATTCAGCTGATCCTTGCAGAAAAGGTATATGGCCTTATGGAGCCTTGCCTGGCTACACTTTCCAGCCTTGCTGAAGGATTTAAAAAACCTAAACATGAGTATGTTTGAAGCAATTATGGACTATAGCAAGGCAGCAAATCCATCCCAGCATGAAGCAACATAAGTGGTTGCAAAATGCAGCTTTGCCCTGTACTGAACTTTTGGCACAAAAATCAATTGCTTTAGTGGTGCTTAACCCCTTGCGTGCGGGGCGTATTTTCCGCCTGTGCTGACTCCGCCTTGCGCGGGCGGAGTCATGGCGGAATGGTTCCGTCATCAGCACAGCTCAACCGATGCTGATGACGGAACCGTTCTGTCATCAGCACGCAAGGGGTTAAAGAGAATGTATCTGCCTAAATCAATGTAAAATCTTTAATTGCCTGGGGAATATGATTACTGCTTCATTATCATCAGATGGAAATCCCACCTAGCTCCTGGTCAAAAAGAAGCTGCTGTATTTCAATAGTGCTCTCTTTTTCTGAGTGTTTTTTACCTTAGCATTTAAAAAAAAGTATATGTCTGGTTGCCCTTATCCAGGTTTAATACTTTGTTTGTCTATTTGCTCATGAAACTTTTGTCTACTATTCAATTTGGTTTGGGAATGTGTTCAGTTTTTTTGACATGTTGTTGCTATTGCTTCACTTTCATACACATATTTAGGGTAATTGATTGTTGTTTATGTCACAACTACCTGGGATTAACCAGAGTTTCTCTTAGAACTATTTCTGTACAAACAAGATTGTGCTCATTAAGTTAGTAACCGTTTCCTATTACCAACTTAATAACACAATTTTTCAATCATCCTACAAGAAGAAGCTCATAAAGAAGAAATGGAACAAAATTAGGCAAATGCTGGACTATTGAAAATGTCAGAGAGCTTACAAAAATCTCAAAGTAACTACATGAAAGTCAAAGGAAGAAATGTACCTAAAGTGTGCCTGGCCCAATTAAAATGTTGACTAACTAGCATATAAGGCTTGCGTTCAGCAAGTATTTAACCCTATTGCTTGCTACAGTATTTATGGGAGCACATCTTGTTCCATTTCCAAAGTCCCAACAGGTATAGTTATAGCCATGACTGAATGAGAACACATAAAATGAACAGGTATATCTAAACACTTATCTTGGGTTGTACAAGTCAGAAAAACAATGGGGCATTTTAGAAAGAAATAGCAATAATTATTGCTGAATGCGCTTAGCGCATTTTTTTTTATCGCTGCCTATCGCTGGATATGTTAGCGGAGAAAACCAGCTACTAGCAACGTTTTTCTCCATTGTTCTAAAATATCCAGCGATAGTGGCAAAATGCGTGAATATCGCTGGAAATCCAGCAATATTCATGTATTAACACCAATGGGGACTTAACCTGAAGATCCACCTCCCATTGGATAAACAGGTAAGTCATGTTTTAGCAGGCGTTAGATTATTAATCGCGCTTAGCGCAATTTTTTTATCGCTATGCCTGCCTTGCTAATAGGCGATAGCTGTGTCTGCGACTGCTTTCAGTTGCTAATAGTTTGGGTACGCCCACTTTGCATGTCATTAGCGATAAATATCGCTGACATGCAAAGTGGGCTGCAAACCAGTCGCTATCACCTAAAAGCTGTCGCTAACTGCTGGTAGCGACAGCTTGCTAATAGGGCGATAAAAATATTGCCGCTTTAGCGGCAAAAAGTGCCGCTACATGGCCACGATATGACCCTTGCTAATATGCCCCAATGTTTGGAGAACAACTAACTGGCCACATGAGCGAAATATTTAGCACCGACCCCTTTTTTAGAACCCTAAATGAATTATTAATTTAAAATTTGTATTAAGTGTGATTATGCGGGAGCTGGTTGTCAAGCACTAGGAGACCTAAAGAATAAATGAACCGTTGAAATAGAATAACAGAATGAAAACACAAACTAAGACACCAAAAACTGGTGTGTTTTTAGAAGCTTCCTGAACTGGAAGAGAGAATCAGTTAAACGAAGCCAGAAGTGAGTAACATTCAAAGACTTGGCCATATAATATGCATAGGGTCATATTGCCATTCCAGGCAGCCAAATGGTAGATATATGATTAAGCCGAGTTAAAATAGAGTCAAGCAGCTTTGTCGAAATATAGTGGGGAAAGAGAGTCTGGTTTTATAAAGGCAACGAAAAATAGACTGTTCCATAGTGTTTATAAAAACGTATGATTTTGGATCTGTAGATCTTTCAAAAATGGGGTGAAATCCTCGATCTTTTGCTGAGGTGAGGCAAATGGCTGACTTTTGAACACTGCAATCGGGGTAATAGGTATTGCAGCATTTTAAAGAACGATGAGATGCAATAGTCACATCATGAAAGAGGAAGGGTTTGGACAAAATCAGGCTTCTGGTACCTTAAAATGTAATGTAATGATGTCTTGTAATGTAATGATGTCTTGTAAAGCGCATGAATCACCCCACATGGGGTATCTCTGCGCTGTAGACCGCTGGGGAACCCGTCCTGGCTTTCCCTGTGAGATGGACCCTACTGGGTATCTCCAGGGTGAAACCAGGCATCCCGGCATATGTTGTGGAGATGAGGCAAGCTAATGCCCAGAGTTGCCGAGTGTGATCCCTGGTTAGAGTAGGCACCGAGGAGAGAATTATCGAGTCCGCTGACCCTGGTCCAAGACCCTGCAGCATCGGGAATTGAACCCTGGTCCCGGGCCGTCCTCTGCTTCCAGGTCTGCCGCCTCTAACCAGTGAGCCACACCACTCCACAAAACCCAAAGACAGACATGGCAGAATTGTACATGATATAGTTTGCACCCAGTAGATGAAACGTTTTTCATGTGCTGCTGTAAGGCAAGTTGGGAGTCAAAAATATATCAAGATTTTGGTCTGATGCAACAGGTTAAGGAGCCAGCCCTAATAGTCAAGGCCTCAATCTCTTCTTCACATACCAACAACTCTTGGAAGAGTTGAGGAATAAATAATTAGTGTCCATCCTAGAAGTGATGGAATGCAGACAAATTGTAAAATCAGTTTGAAATGAATGATTTGTTTCTGTCCAGACATTAAGATATGCTGAGTATCATCTGTCTATGAAAATAGTCAAAGGAATGAATCAAAGAGGATAGTGAAACCAAATATAACATAAAGATTTGGTACACTGGAAGTTGGGTTGATTGGAAGAAAGAAGCACTGCTTGGGAGAAGTCTTGGACAAACTAGGTCAGCCAATCCAAAGCATGACCCACTACTCCAGTTCCCTACCTTACAACCTGTCCAGGAGGATGGGGTAGGAGACCATTTCAATAACAGCCAAGAGAACAATAAAATAGGGATGCCTTTGCCTCCCTCCTCAAGCCACATGCTTATTTAGCCAGAGACTACTGTTACGACTATTTCAAAATCTGCAGAAGAGCCCTCTTGGTAGAGTTCGAATGAAGAGCTGTATTCCTCAAAAGTAGAAAGGTGAAAATAAACAAATCCTTGCAAGATTTTGGCAGGAAATAGAAGTAAAGAAATCAACCTGTAATTCATCCAATGAGAAAGGTTAGTTCTGACTTTTTTAGTAGAAATTTAATCACTAGGGGCTAGATGTAGGTAATACCAAATTACCGAATGGTAAATACCGAATTTTACCGATTCGGTATTTACTAATCGGTAATTGCTATGTAGGAAAAAAAATCGATAAAAATACCGAATCGGTAGGATTAGGCAATTACCGATTCGGTTATTACAGAAACAGTATTTGCCATTGATTCATATGGGCATTGAAGCCCATAGGATTCAATAGCAAATAGCGATTCGGTAATTACCGAATCGGTAAAAATACCGAATTTCCAAGGGGGACAGGGTGTCAGTTTGACACCCTGTTGCACCCCAGTTTCTGGCTTGTGTGCCATGTGACACACATACATGCCCTTAGGGCATGTATGTGTGCCACATGGCACAGGTGTACATGCACAGATGTGCATGTACACATAAATGGTGGTAATTAACGAATTTCTAAGGCCTGTGGCACTGTAAACTATGCCACCTACATATTGAATTACAGAATCGGTATATTTACCGATTCGGTATTTTACCGAATCGGTAAATTTACTGAATCGGTAAATATACCGATTCTGTAATTTTCTAGCCCCCTACATTACAATACCCAAATACTAGTCGGTAACGGCCGAAATCGGCCGTTACCGACCGGTATTTGGGCTCCTACATCTGGCCCTCGATGTTTTTCCAGTCTTTAGGAAGTAGTATCACTGATACATTACGTACCTTAGGACAGGGATAATACTAGGCACATATTTTCTAATGGGGCAAGGATAAAAAGATGATCCAGGTGATACTGAGACTATTTTGGTGTGCGCTTCCATCTCACTAATTATGAGGATACAGTTAAACGGAGGATCCAGGGTCTCGTCGGATTAGATTAGTTCAATTGTTCGCATGGAATTCATGGAGTTTAGAATTATTTAATTGTCTGAAAAATCTCAAGAACTTAAAACTATTTTGGACTGAACAAGTCAGACAGTCAAAATCAGAAGTCATGAATTGTTGCTAATGCAGAGTTGCAGGCTTCTGGCAAAACCTGTTAGATAAAGACTTTAAGGTCTTCCCTAGTTTGGTTGGAGAATTCCTGAGGTTGATTTTGCTAGCAAGCTGCATGGATGGATTTGACCAATTTTGTATATCAGCCTTGTATCTTTCCATATGCAGTATTTACTACACCAGAAGTACACCAGTGGTGTTCAAACTGGAACACACACCGTAGACAATTATAACAGGGTTGTATTATACCCTAGCCTACTGTATGCATCAGGATATTCATGATAATCATAGAAACACTAGTGAAAGTTAAGGAAATTAGTGGGAAAATAATAAAAACACCAATGAATACATATTGTATGTTAGTCAAAATGCAGTCCTTCTATCTCAGACCTGTCAAGCTATGTAAAATTGCCCTGCAGAACTTGTGGTTGACCTCATAATTAAGCCTCTGGCTTATTGGCAGGAATATCCTTTGAAGGTATAGGATCCAGGTGTTTGATAGCCCTCTGACCCTTCCCACTAGCTAACACGAGGTTATATTACATATTTATTCTTTTCCAACTATGTTGGCTACCTAGTGTAGTATGGCATCTATTGCTTGATAATGATGCTCACCAACAGAGTGCTAGATGAGAGCACCTAGGGCCAGATGTATAAACATTAGGAATACTAATTTCCTAATTGCTATTCCCTCTGAATCTCAATCAGGAAATTGGTGTTCCTGATGTATGAAACTCATTGAGTTTTATTTAGGGATTTCTTGTTGGTTGCACATCGAATTACGTCATGAATATTAATGAAGTAGGTTGCAGTTTGCGACCCATTAGGAATCAAAGCCGTCACAGGGGTGGTGGCCAGCTAAAGTCAACAGACCATCACGTATGTAATTTCTTTTGAATAAAGCAACCTTTAAAAAAACAACAGCCCCTTTTCCTTAGAGTAAAATAGAATGCGTTTAAAATAAAAAATGACCCCCTGAAGTTCAATCTTCCAGAGGACCACTGTCTGCTCTTGAAAATATTATTATTTACATTCTCAAAGAGGTCACCAAAGGAATGCTAATGGGTTACCACCAGTTTAAAACTGGTGGAACAGTATTGCTGTTTTGCGACCGGAATTCGGTCGTAAACCAGTAATACATACTATAACGATTTGATATTTGGAAGGGATGCCTTAAACATTTTCCTTCCAAATACCAAATCGCAAATACAAAATGTGATTCAGTAACAAGATACTGAGGCACATTTTGTACATTTAAAAATCTTTTTTCCAGTCGCAAATGACTTAGTTTTGTGAAACGGGTAGTTTGCAACAGAAGAAATGCTTTGTACATCTGGGCCTTTGTGTGTTCGTGGATCAGTAATATGTTGTTGGTGGTGAGAAACTAGGGCAGTGGCTCATGTTAATAGAGGCAGAATCGAAATCATGGACATAGTGAGCGAGTAGAAATAGCATGTCATATGGCAATTTACATAAACAGCTTATATAATATAAGTCGCTGATGTATCATACTGCAAAATGTAGTTAGAACGGGTAATTAGTAATATGCTAGGGCCCACAATATACATGATTATGTGTCCTGTAAAAATTAATTACTATGGTGCATCTTCAATAGTGGGGGACACAATAGGCAGGAAATACATCAGAGAATGACAAACTATTCTACAGGCTTTTAATGGAGATTTTCTTTTCAAAATGAAACATCTCCAGACAGTTGAAAATCAAATTTGAACTAATATCATCTCTCGATGTTTGTGGCTCAAACTTGCAGTGCTCAAGAGAGACAGATAAGCTAGAGCTTCAGCCATAACGTGGCACTTTCTGTGGTCAAAATTAAATAAATGTACAATCAGCAGAATCTGATTTAGTCTCCAACTAGTCAGATCTTCCAGCTTAAAATAATCACACTCCACCTTTATGACATGAAACTCTAAATGAAAGGCATCACTACTTCTGAAGAGAACATGTAATTGGCTGTGGGATCAGCAGTCTGATTCTCAATAAAAGTGCGATGCGGCTGGACTTGGATACACCCAGCTCACAAATCTTGGAAACTGGCAGATGTGACAGTAAAAAATTCTGTCCAGACAAAGTGTTATTCTCAGGCTGTACCTAAAAGCAGACTCAGTGGATGCAGGGTTGCGCTGCCTGTTGGCTCAATGCAAAAGCGAGCAGCGGCGGCTGGCACAGGTAAGCGCGGTAAGGAGGGGCGTGGTGGAAATGTGGGAAGGGGGGAAGTCGACAGATGATGGAATAGGTATAGTTGAATAAATAAAGAATACCTATTCCGTCATCTATAGACTTAGCCCCGCTGCACCCTGCCATGCCCCACTGCATTTACCTGTGGGGGCCGCCACTGGAAGCGAGTGCAAGTGTCCTCATTCCTGTGCTAGCAAATGTATCACACCTAAATCTGCCACAGTTCTCTAGAACTGGTTCTACTGTGCCAAGTGGCTCTGATCAGCAGGTCCCTCGACCAACACAACTGTGTTTCTAGAAGCAAATTCCCAAGCTGGCAGGCCTTCTGGTAGATGTTGGTCAAAATGTTCCCTTGGACCCACACTGGGAAATTGACTTCCACAGCTCTTGAATCATGGCCTGGATGCAGACATTTAAATAGGAAGGTGGAACAGCTCTTCCGATGTTCGTCTATAAGTAGCAGAAGAGTCTTCTTGCAGCGAGCAGTGAATTTGAGATTTTCTTCATGTATTAGTCTGCTTGTGAAATGCCAGAGTAGTAAGTAAATGGACTAAAAAGCAGGACTCACATGCTTTTGCTATATTATTCTTATTCAGCATCCATAAATCCTCACACTATGCTCCAAAGTTCCCTTATAAATGTTTCCTGTTTTTGGATAGTGCCTGGTGGTACCTAACTCCTCCCGAAACATGTTGGAGTTAGAAATGCGACATGGATCCTCCAACTTATTCTCCAAGTAACAAATTTAGTTTAGTCCTCTTAAACATTACACATTTTCAAATTCCTAAATAAATTTTGCAATTCTTGTAAATTAGGCATAGTGATACGAAGTTAAAAATATTTAATAAGTGTTAGACCTGGCACCATTGGCGTTGGTTTCTCTTCCATTTTTGCTGTTGCCTAATGTATTTCTGCTGGTGTTAGATGCATGGGCACTGTGCTACTGCTGTCCAGTGCCACAGTGTGAGTGCTCCCTGTTGTAGATTTATGTATGGATTAGTGATTCCATGATTGGATGTTTGGTTTACTTTTCAGACCCTAGTCAAGTGCACTGAGTGTGCCCAGGGCGTGTAATCCAAATGCTGCTGGTGGGCTTGCAGCACTGGTTGTGCCACCCACGAAGCAGCCTTGTAAAATGTGTCTAAGGTCTGCCATTGCAGAGCCTGCGTGCAGTCTGGTACTGTCATGCTGACTATGCAAGTGGGCCCATTTGCCAGTCCCTAAACCTTCCCTTTTCATCATATTAGTCACCCCTATGGTAGGCCAAAGGGCAGGGCGCATTGTGAGTATAAGGTAGGACAAGCCCTGATGTGTGTGGCATGTCCTAATAGTGAATTACAGCCATTTTCGTTGTTCACTATTGCAAGGCTACCTGTTCTCCATAGGCCAGAATGGGCTGTTGGATTATTACATGTTTATATTCCTAACAGACTCAGAGAACATGGTAGGAATTCGCGTTTAGTATGCCTGGACTCAAATTAGTTCAAATTTAATTTTCTGGAGATGTTTCATTTGGAAAAGAAATTCTCCATTAAAAGCCTGTAGAATAGTTTGAATCATAAAACACATCTTTTAGTGAAGTTGGTTTTAACAATCTGTGTTTGAAAATACCACGTTTAGAAAGTAGGAATTTCCTTGTCTAACTATCCAAAGCCTGCCTCTGCTAGGTTGTGTATTCCTTTGTCTGGTTTTGTGAGTGACAGGGCTGGAGGATTGCAAGAGACAGGATGAGTCAGCCCAGTGGTGAATAGAGAGATCTGCATCTAGATGAGAGGGAGGAGTTGCACCTGAACCTTGAATAGGGCTGTGCCTGCCTTCCACAAAGCTGGCTCCACCTCCTGGGGTGCGGCTGATGTCTCTGCACTTCACACTGAAAGAAGAGAAGGAGTCCTTTCAACAAAGTGCTCCAGGACTGTACTTGCCTGCCACAATGCTAGGTCTACCTCTTGTGGGGCGTCTGATGTTTCTGCCGGCACTGTGAAAGGAAAGGAGAAGTCTGGTAAACAGAGTGCTCAGGAACTGGTTTGGACTGGGCAAAGGCCCCTCTCCCCTCAAAGAACAAAGGATTTCGGGGTATAAATATTTGGACCCTGATCGCATGAAATTAGATCACTTTTGGACTACAAGAAGAAACCTTTACTGAGGAAAGGAACCTGAAGAAACTGAGGAGAGACTATTTCCCAGCTGAAGTGCTGCTTGTGGGATTGGCCTGCAATGGTTGCCTTACTGGCTGCCTTACTGCCAAAGGTAAGAGAAAGGAGTGTTGTGTACTTTGCTTTCAACTTGTGAAGGATCTCCAAGGGTTTGGATAAGAGATTGCCTCCTGCTGAAGTCTCAGGGACAACAGACTTCACCACCCGGCTCTCCAGATTTTTTTGGATGTGCCTGCTGCTGTTTTGGACCTTCTGAGGGACTGCATGTCGCAAGGAGCTGGAAGCGCGACTCATCGAAGAAGAAGCGTGTCGCCGTCGCTGTGCCTGCCGTCGCAACTCCGAAGGAGGATGTCGCCTCTAGAACTGTTGCACTGCACTGCATCAAGAGATGCATGCCGCAAGTAAGATGAAGCGTGTTGCCGTCGGTGCTGCTGCCGTCGCAACTTTGAAGGAGGGTGTCGCTGCTGTAGCTGTCGCATTGTACCGCATCAAGAGAGGAATCTCGCAACGAGGTGGGAGCCTGTCGCCGTCACTGTACCTGCCTTCGCAACTCCGAAGGAGGGTGTCGCTGCTGGAACTGTCGCACTGCACTGCATCGAAGAAGAGCACCTTGCATCCCTGAGAAGCGTAGAAACAATCGCAATGGACCGCACACCGCTAGCCCCTCCTCCGGATCACCCCTAGGGACTCTGGTACATGGAGTTCTTGAGTGGTTCACCCCAGTGGGTGCAAGTAGGTACTTGTTGGACTGATGTTCTCTAGACCCGATACATGTCCCGATACATGTCCCGGGTTTTTGGATATCGCCCGAGACATGGCTCGGGTTTCGGGATAAGTTCCCTCATCAGTAGAGAAAATAGTTTGGGGTGGAAGAGAAGGCCCCCAAGCAACCGTCAAAGGCCTCGATGCCCGAACTGCCACGAAGGTGCGTCATCCAGGAGCTCGTCAGCTCAAAGCTCAAGGGAGCCAATCCCTGAGAAGCGTCCCACCATCGGAGCTGCTGCCATCGTATCGTGGATGTAGCCACTGTAGTTGTGGCATCGTGCGGAAGCTTCACGCATCGTGGGAGAAGAGTGTCACCACTAGAGCTGCTGCCGTCGTATTGCAGAACAAGGGTGTCGCCGCTGCAGTCCATGCATGGAACTGAGAACTTCTCGCATCCCCGGAGAAGCGTGCCGATCTGGAAGATCTTCACGTCTTTATTTCTTTGCACCTGAACTTTGCCACATTTCCCTCGCTGCGACATTGCTTGTCGTGGAAGTGCAACGCAACCTAAGGTACATTGACGCAAGGTGTTGCATCTTAAGAACTGAACTGAACAAAGCTAAAGCTACCATCTTAAAGTAACAGTATTGTGTATTTTTGTCGTTTATCGTCTTGTGGTAACTCTATATAAAGAATACTTATTTTTGATATAAAAACCTTGTGTGGTGTCTATCTGTAGTGTTGTCACTGGGTTACTGTATGTGGTCACAAATGCTTAACACACTGCCTCTGAGATAAGCCTGTCTGCTCGAGTCATACAAGTAAAAAGGTCAGGGTACTAGAAACCTGCACTGGTGCATATGTACCATGAATTTAAGCAATAATGGTAGTGCAGGAGCTAGGAACCTGACCTCCCTAGTTCCCTCAACTTTTGGATGACCAAAAACACAAGATTCAGATAAGCTCAGCATGTACCCATGTATTATCTAATCACAATGTATATCATAAATGTAGTTATCCCAAGTTCAATCTTAGTCACAAACATAACAAAATCCCCCAAAGAAAGTATATGAAGCTCCAAATTTGTATGTGAAAATATTTGTTTTCTTCTTTATTTAGTATTTGATAGATGATCATTTATTTAAAATACAGTGCAAAATCATAGCCATCATTGCCGGCGCGGCTCGTTTCGTCTCCATGAGACTTCTTCAAGGCTTCCTGTATTTATATCTGTTTACTGGTCAGATCCAAAGCAAGTAAAAAAACAGCAAGACAAGCTTCAATGGTGAATATAATGTTCCTATTGTAATTGAAATCGTTATATTTTGAAAAACCAAGGTATTGCCCTTTGTAGGACCTGTTGTTAGTTTTGTAGAACTTCTCCTAAGGTGGTACAGTTGCCCCTAATTTTTATCCATGGAGCATTCAAGGTCGTATTTGATTCCGTAAATGCAGTATTATATATCTTTATATATCACCATTGAAGCTCTTTTTGCAGTTTTTTACTTGCTTTGGACCTTTTGTGAAAATTAATGTTGGAATGAATCATTTTGGTATGTATTGCTTTGAGGTGGGCATGTTTTGTATGCATGTGATGGGTGTATTTGTAATTGTAAATGGTGCAATACATGGAAGATTCTGGTTTCCATTTTGGAAGACCTGGTGCTAACTGAAGGAGCAAGATGAGGCAAAGGAATCCTCCAGACAGATTTGCGGGCTGTTGCATTTCCATGAGCCAAGTGGGACACACAACCTGGAGGAAGAGGAGTCAGACCCTTTAGTACACTTCAAAGGGTGCTCTTGATCCAGGGAGAAGTCACTGGAAAATGGTCTGGGCACATCTCAGGAAGGAGAAGGGACTGATAAAAGAAACAAAAAGAGTTGGGCTGGGGCCCTAGGATAACATTTTGGTACACATATCACTGTGCCTGACATCCAGTTGTGAACCTTTAGTCACCCCGATGGGTAGTGTTGTGGGACTATCAGGATTGGAGTCACTTTTGCTGTAATACACTGCTTTCTAGAACAAGGGCAGGGCAGAAGAGCGAGTACAACCGGAGCTCAAGGCCCCCAAAAATATGCAAGGAGAAGAGGGTCTGCAACATGCCCAGGACTGAGGGTTAAGGTCTGCCAGTTTCCCCTGGGTGAAGGGGACATCACCAACGGAAAATACAAGACCACCTGTCCTTGCCACCTGGCGCACCATTGTGCCCTGTGAGGAAGAGGCGATTGCTGGAGGGAGTGAGGTCCTGTGAGATATCCTGGTGAGTGGATCTCTGCAGTGAGGTGTGAGAATAGGACTGCTATGCCGATCAGGCCATTGTCATATGGAGCCACCAAGAAGTTAGCCATGCCTGTTGGGCCACAGCCTGTGTGCAGTGTGCCTGTTGGCGACCCTGTATGCCAGAGGGGTCCACTGTGATGTTAGCTGTGCCGATCTGGCCATTGCCCATGTGTAGCTGTCAGCAACCCCGCATCACAGAGAGGACAGCCGTGAGGAGGAACTTGCTGCTGCCACAATCGGGCTGTTGCCTAAGTGTGGAGTAGGAGTGGTGAACCTGTTTGATAAAGGGGGTCACTGGAAGGGACATGGATCGTAGCCTGGTTAATGCAATTATCCAGACAAGAATCTGACATAGAGACCCATGTGGGCTTGAGCCCAAACTGAGGATTGAAACCGGAAGGCGTCGAACCCTTCCTCCTGTGGGAAGGATCAAGGGAATTTAGCTGTTGCAATGGAGGAGCGCTGAGGACAAGTTCCATTGCCCCTGCAGAACCTCCAGTGTTGCTCACCGAAGGCAGCCACTGCATTCTCTGCAACCACAAAGGAAATACTTTTAGAAACTCCGATAAAGCAATTCCTGCTGGTGCGGGTAGGACTGACTTATCGAAAGGCTAAAAGGCCCCAGGGGCTCTTGTATGCCAGATAGCGCACTGATGCTGGAACACTTTTGGCTTTCCTAAAAGCGTTGGAGTGGGACTCCTTAGACTCATCCTTTTAGTGGACCGTAACCTGAATGTTGCCAATAGTGAATGAAGAATAACCATTACTGCAGTGAGAGGAAAGTGAGAATCAGGGGGCCTGTTTATTTATATGACCTCAGGAGACTGTGGGCATTGTTTGTGTATGCTGTATTTCACTAAGGGCTTGTATAAAAACTACTTTTTTCATAAAAGACAGCGTTTGACTGGACAGTAATTTATTTCTGTTATTGAATGTACTTAGAGTTATGAGCCTGTGTTCACCAACCTGTATCTATTGTCTCCCCAAGAAGTCTAGGATTACTAGACCAGTGCTAACACTGACAGCCAAGTGCTGAATGGGTGCATGGCCCCGTTGCTCAAGACCCATAGTAGGTCTGGCCCCAGGACATCGAGAGTTAAAGGCTTCAACCCCCACAGTTGGGCCTAGGGACCCTCTGAAAGGGTTTCTGTCAATTAAATTGTTGGTCCTGAACATTAAATCGTTATGAAAATGTTTTGCGTGCATGTTTTCAATAGAAAGAAGCCTGCAGCATTAATAAGGAAAAAACATGTTCTGCGTGAGTTACATCATCCAGGAGAAATATCTCTGAAATGCATGTAGGTATGCATGTGATATTTCTATAAAGTGAGCCTAGCCAAAAGGCAGAGGAGCCAAATCTCAACTATTTTGAAGATTAGGAAATTGTATAAAAATTCGAGGAACTTTTGAAACCATCTATTGGCTCATATGACATGTTTCCAAATTCTGGATTAAGAAAATCCTAAAGAATTAAATTTAGGGTCCACTTTGTGAGACATTTAAACCACAACCTTACTGAGCAAGGGAAGAACTGGTATTGTGCAAAAATGTGATAGCAACAGCAAACAATATATCTGTTCATCCTTCTCGACTGTTCCTACTTGGATATAATAAATAAACCTGTCCCACTGCTTCATCTCGCCTTTTTGTCTTGAAGGCCCAAGGAATGTAGATGGCCATGATATTATTTTCTGACCCTTGAATCGAGCAGGCCCTGGGCCATTTTCATCAGTACAATTTTGTTTTTAAATGTTTCTGCGCCTCCAAATATTATGGCCCTATTCATGGAAAAGTAGTGACTGATAATACTGTCTCCAACAGTATATAATATTATTTCTTTTTGTTATTCATCAACATTCTCAGGAGGTGGGGGGATGGCTACGGAGCTCCACACCTCTGTGTAGCCACTGTGACCAGTGATCCCACCCCCTTTCAGCAATGGCGGTAATGGTGGCAGGCATCTAGCTGACGTCTTGGCGTGTGCAGCACGATATCTTTGCTGCCGAGAATCTACGCTGGGAACGCGTGGATTTCCACGCTGGGGATTTACAGTGCTTGCAGCCTTGGAGCGGCTGCTGATTTCAGTGGCGGCGAGGGGCTGGAGATGAGAAAGGAACAGCGGAGCAAGAGTGGTGGCAGCAGTGCGGTGCCGTAAAGTGGTGGAAGACGCATCAGCTTAAAGTGAACGGCCACGGCGTGCACGCGGTTTTTGAACTGCATACTATATATTTTTCCTGCCGCTCAGCTTCAGTTGGATGCAGTCGGTTGGTGGAAGGAAAGCTCCTCTGCCCCCTCTGGTGGGTGCTTGTGTGAAGTCAGCGATGGGGGAATGAAGCATGCTGTATTGGAAAGAAAGAATGAAAAACACGGAGAAGACCTGGCTGGTGAAGGGAGGTAAGGAGGTGTGGAGACTCGAATTTGTGAATTTTCCGCAGTTCTAGAGCAGAGCAAAGGAGGAAAGGAAGGGAAAAAAACATAGGTGAAATTGGAGGAGATTAAGGATATATGGTGAAGGAGTAAAACAATACTTTTCTTCAGTACAGTAAAGAGTGATAAAAGGGGAAAAAATTGGTAAACCACAGAAAGATGGAAATATAGTTGGTAAACCTAGCAAAGTTGAGGTGGCCGCCCGTCTCAAAGTTAAAACACGTCAAGCCATGGCGAAGAAAGTTTGCACGTCAGGCGGCCAAGGACAAGGATAAGTACAGGGGGGATAACTCGGCCTCCCCGGTTTTCGAAACGACCTTGGAGAGCTCGGAGGACGAGCTCCCCCTTACCTCCACCTCTTTAGAAGTTGACGCTATAGAGTCAGGGATCGAACATGTGCTTGAAGCCCCGGCTGAGTCAACAAGCCCAGCTCAAGATGGTTTGAAGAAAGGCACAACAGGTAGAAAAAAAATGAAAGACTTTCCTTTATTTATAAAGAGAACCACTCCAAAATCTTTAAACCTACAATCCTCCATAGCTAAGGACATAGCCTCCAAAACAGCTAATGTGTCATCACCAGACACTGGACAGAACCCAATAGCATTATTATCCTACGGAAACTCAGGATTAATGCAACAATCTCCTGAAATGAACTGTCTAGGAGTACAGCAGCAGCAGACCGACCAGACCCAAGCGCGTTCTCAAATACAAGTGTCGGTGACACCTCTTGTATCTTCAGTTCCCCTGAATGACAAAGCAGAAGATGGGGTACCCAATCTGGATTCACCCTCAGTGCAAGACATAGCTGATAAAAGGAGGGATCCGATGATGGAGACTCCAGCAAATCTTGTGGCACCTCAATTAGTAGTAATACAACCCCTTTCTCAGCCGGTAGATACAATAACTTCAGACAGGACCTCAAGAAGAGTACCATCAAAGGGTCCATCGATCTTATCCGCTCCATCTGTACAGCTAGACCCCAAGGGGGGAGGTGCAAGCGTTGATACCAATATCCTGTATCAAAATGCAAGTCAAAGCTCAGAAACAGAAGGGAGGTATCAGTTAGATATTCGAGATATGTTGAATTTGATCCTTGAAGAGATACGGGAAATGAAAAAAGCTCAACAAGTAGAGATCGCAGCCCTGCATTCAAGACTGAAGAAGTTCGAAGAAACAATGTCCGGACTGTCAAATAGATTGCAGGAGGCTGAGGCTAGAATTTCCATATTAGAGGATCAAATGAATCTGGCTATGGGTGAGGCCAATGAGGCGGCAAAAAAGAAGAATTTTCTGGAAAGTAAATTGGAGAAGCTCGAGAATCATTCCCGTTGGTCGAACCTTAGGATCGTTGGGGTCCCTGAAGGCATAGAAGATTCCCACCGCTCCAATGGGTCAACTCATTCATTTAACAGAAAGTACTGCCAGACTTTGAGGGTGATCTCACCATTATAAGAGCCCATCGAGTTCCTGAACAGCGCTTCCCCAATTCTACCATTCCCAGAACTATCTTGCTGAATTTTGCGGATTTCCGGATTAAGGAGGGGATCCTATCAAAAGCCATTCAGCGGAGACAGTTCTCTGTGACGGAGACAAGCAAATGTCATATATTTTCAGACATGACTGTTGCTGCCACACGGAGGAGAAAAGAATTTGTTAAAATTCTCCATTTATTTGAAGCGCATGGTGCACAAGCTTCAATTGCTCAGCAGTCGAAGCTGAAAGCTTTGGTGAACGGAAAATTCTTTATGTTTTCAGATCTAGAAGAAGCACAATCCCTCCTGAAAGAAATCTCAGCAGGGGCTAGTATCTGAATATTCATTTATGGATAGTTACACCAATAGTAATACTAAAGGATCTTCTTTTCTAATATATAAGCTGATTGGAAGGCTTAGAATAGTCTTGCGATACTGAAGAAGATCCTTAGTTTGATAGTTTTATGATTGGGCAGCTCATGTGCTTTTTTTCTTTTTTTTTCTCTCTCCCCAAATGTATGTAGTGCCGGCCAGCAATTTAAGTATGTAATAATGATAACATTGTGGGGGGGATCAACGGGGACACTTGGGGTGTGATTCCATAAAACCCAGAATAGAATGGAGGGGTGAAATATGGTCAGCGTGGATGGCAATGGGTTTTCCACATTTCAGAGATGGGAGGGGTTCTGTTAGGGGTAGTTGTTTTTCTCAGAGGGGTTGGGAGGGTAGGGTGGGTTGGGGCAATTGCAGCAAAAAGAGCAAGAGCAAGAGGTACAGATATTAGTAATTAAAAGTTTAAGTTATTTAGCGATTAGAAACCTTGATAAAAACGAACAAATGTAATATCCTATCGAGAAATTCTAATGGAATTTTAAACAAACAAAAATATAGCACCCTTTTAAAATGGCTGATATCTTTCAATCCCCAGGTGGTATTCCTTCAGGAGACACATTTAAAGTCAAATGCTCCTAAATTAGTTTTACCCAGGTTTTTTCTCATGTATTTTTTGCATCAGCTGGGTTGGCCCAGAGAGGAATCGCCATTTATTTTTCGAGAAAATTATCCTGGGAATTTTTGAAAGTTCAAAGAGATCCAAAGAGGTGGCTATGAGTAGTGGCTAGGCTACAGGGGAACATTTTGAATTTTGTAAGTTATTATGGTCCGGTCTCAGACGATGCTTCTAGTTTGGTAAAAATTTATGAGTTTTTTAGGGGGGCCCAGGGCAGCTTATCTTAGGAGGCGATTTTCATTTCAAACAAGATTTGAAAAAAGACACTTCAAATAAAAACAAGAAACAATTGAAAGCAAACACTAAACACTAAAAGTATTATAGAAGCCCTTAAACTTGAATACCAACTAATAGACCCCTGGCGCAGTAGGAACCCAGATAAAAAAAATGTTTACTTGCTATTCGCATCGTTTCCGGACCGCATTCCGGATTGATTTATTTCTTATAACTAGATCTCTCCAGGTCTCCAAGACAGGTAGTAGGTGTAATCCCTACTCAGACTATGCAAAAGTCGAGCTTGAAATTGTATTTGGGGTGGAAAGCAGAGAGCGACCCTGGTGGCAGCTGGACCGCACTCTGCTCCAAGATCAGGATTGGGTGGGGGACTTTAGAAAATGTATTTTCGAATATTTCAAGGTTAATGATAATCCTGCTGAGCCTTTCTCCGTGTGGGGTGGGTTCAAAGCGGCAGCTCGTGGCCAGATCATCGCCTATACAGCTGGCTAAGCAAATGGCAGGAGGCATAAAATAGTTAAGCTACAAACTGTAGTTGAAAAAGAATATGCCCTGCAGCACCAGCACTATCCCTAACCAACTCGAGCAGGCGAAAGCGGCTCTGATAGACTTTTTTTATATTGGAAGAAATCTGCAGTTCAAAAATGTACCAGCAAAGGGTGTATGAAGATAGTCAGTTGGTAGGAAAACTTTTGGCAAATTCAACCAGAAAGAGACAGGAGTCGGCAATAATAGTGGAGATACAGGATCCCCAGACCGGCCAGGAAGAGGTTAACACTGATAAGAATCAACAGTTTTTTTAGAGCATTTCGACCGTATTTATTCCACAGAGAATATGGTGGGGGAAGAACTGATCCAGGATTACTTTTCTAATATAGATGTTCCCAAAATTCCAGATAACCGGATCAATCAATTAGGATTAGATATAAATTCTGCAGAAATATTGGCTTCCAATAAGGCAACAGCTGGGGCAAAAGCATGTGGCCAGGATGGCTTCCCCATCAAATTTTATAAAACCTTTTCTAATGAATTACTGATACCTTTGAAAAAACTATTTAACTATATTAAGCATGGAGGACTGGTGCCTGCAACTTTTAAAGAAGCAATGATAGTATAATTTGTCAAAAAAGACAAAAATCCTGAGGATGTAAACTCATATAGTCCCATCAGTCTATTAAATTCGGACTATAAGATTTTAATGAAAGTGTGGGCTGAACGTTTTTTATTTGCTGCCCAAAAGGTAATTCATAGTGATCAGACAGGTTTTATAGCGGGAAGATCTATGGCAGCTAATACCGAGTTTTTAATACAGGCCTTGGACTATTTTAACACCAATTTAACCCCGGCATGTATTTTAATGGTCGATGCTGAAAAAGCATTTGACCTGGTTAATTGGATGACCCTGTTTTTTTCCCTCGGCCAATTCGGATTTCCAGCTCAAGTAATTGATATGCTTCGTAATATAATTATCAGGGCGCCTCGGCCCAGGTATTAATCAATTCAAAACGGGCAGGATCGATAAAAATAAACCGCCGGACTAGACAGAGCTGTTCACTTGAACCACTGCTTTTTACCTTTTTTATAGAGCCTTTAGTAATTTAAATCAGAAATAATGCTGCTATCCAACCCCCTATTCCCCAAATGGCTAAGCTGAAACTGTTTGCGGATGACATTATTTTATATTTGTTGCCTAATAAAGAAAATATGGAAAGTATACTGAGGGAATTAAGGAATTTTGAACAAATTGGGGGTTGTAAAATAAATCCTAATTAAACAGAGCTCTTTGCTTTAAATGCCGATCTAAATCTCTTTCCATCTTGTTTGCGGGTTGGAGCTGCTAATCAAGACCTAGTTAGATATCTTGGTATATTTGTAACTAGCCAGTACCATCAGCTATATCATCTGAACTACACAAGAATGAAAAATAAAATTAAGAGACTTCTGGATCAGTGGCTTCTGCTCCCTCTCTCATTAGTGGGCAAGGTGTCACTGATCAAAATGTCGATATTACTGTTGCTTACATTTTTGTTTAGTAATGTCCCTATTAAGATTAATTCATCCTTTTTTAAAGAAATGGAAATGATTCTCAGAGGCTTTATTTAGGGGGAAAAAGTATCTAGGGTCAAGTTGTCGGTAGTGCAACTATCCACCGACCATGGGGGCCTCGCTCTATCCCATTTAAAAACGTATTATGAGGCTGCCTTTTTAGATATAGTGGCAGGATTGCTGGGATCTAAATGTATTAGAGATAGCTTCTTCTTTGATAAAATGCTACAAGGCATTGGTTCTCAAACTCTAGTGTTTTTAAAAACCTCCAAACTTCCAAAAAAGACCAGATATAAGGCCTTAAGGAATAATCTTTCTAGACTTCAGTCCTTTATTAACAGGACTGGCTCCTCAGGGTACAATATCTGAGTTTGAGGGAATGCACTAGCCTATGTCTTCAATTAAAATCAAGCCACATAACAAACTGGGAAACTTGTGGGCTATGAAAGCTTAGACATTTTGTTATCCAAAATAGGGTTATAACTTGGCAAGAGGTGATGACAAGGGCAAATAACCCTAGGAGACCCATCTTTTTTGAATATCTGCAAATCGTTCATTTTTTAAAAAACATTAGCAGCCTTTTTGAATCTCCAAATGAATTGGTAGTAGCCCTTTATGGGGTCAAAATTAATGGCATAGGGAATTGGTATAGATTGCTTCTCCGCCAGGGACAAACTTAATTGATAGAAAGCCACCTGGACAAAATAGGCTATGTGACACAATGCGCTTATTCATGTAAGGATTGGGAGACCTTACGTAATCTGGGAAGTAAATCTCTGCACGCAGCCAATTTTAGAAGGATAGCATTTCTATCAAATTGGCTCGCTTATTGGACTCCGGACGCCCTGGGGAAAAGGTATCCGGAAGTTGAAAACAAATATTTAGATGCCAAGCCAACGGCCAAGGCGGGTGGCACCATATTTATTTTCTGTTAGAACCCTTGTCCTGAAGAAGGTGGTGCGCACAGCAGAGATCCACCGAAACGCGTCGACTTGATTTGTCTAAAAATTATTTTAACATGTGTGTTTGAATGTATTGTTTACTAAGATTCCTGCTATGAGACAATGAACTTAAATGTTGACAGAGTGCTTTAAAAACAACAGTGCACCGAGGAAAATAACAACTGGCATAAGGAATACTTATATGTATGTTTTAACTGGAATGTTTTTATAATTTGTTTTTAAATAAAAAATATTTTGATACACAATACACAAACTTACCGGCTACGTAGTATATAGTTTCTTTAGATTGTAAGTGCTCTTTTTGTTGATTCCAAGAAAATGTGGAGCGATTGAATGTGTGTGGGTCACCTATTAGTCAATAGACTGACTAGTCCAAATTTAGCAAGCTGTAACTCAAAGGAACTCCCTTTATTTTGTTGAGCTTTACTTTACCCTGTTCCCTTGACGTATAAGGGTTACTCTCCTCATATTGATACTGTATTTATATCTTGTACTGTAGCCCGCTCCTTAATCCTTCAGAACTGGAAATCCAGTGAGGTTCCTTCCCAATTGAAGTGGCTCAATAAGATGAAAAGGACTCGCAGTTTTGAAAAGGCATATGCCAGTCGGGTGGGAGCCATTAGAAGATTTGAAAAAAATTGGAAGTTTTTTTAAAATTTAGAAGAATTAAAGGGGGGTGATTTATACTTGAGATTGATATTGAGGTTGAAATGGTAGCAGTCGTTGCGATTAAGAGCACTAGCACAGTTTTCATTGATGGTGGCACTTTAGAAGCATTAGCACTTTTATGGTTATTGCACTTTGTAATATTTGCACTTTTTCTCCTGTTGCACTTTATTGCATTCTTTTTTGCTGCTGCACTTTATCGCAGGATTTTGCACATTGTCTCTTTTTAAACTATTGACGATGATATTGGCTGCTACAGTTTTTTATCTTTTTAATCTTGTTATAGCAGGAAGAAGCTATTCAACGTTTTTAAAAGGTTTCAATAATAATGTCAATAATAATGTATTTAATCGTTGATTGTGAAAAGCATATCTTGTACCAAATACACTGCTCAATAAAAAATGTATAAAAAAAAAGAAAAAACGTTCTCAGGAGTACACCTGGAAAGAATCTCTACGTAGTCATTTTCAGGTGTGCTCCTGTAAAGTTTAGGTGACTTTTCCATCATAGCTCTTAATTTTATTGTGCAGAGTTGTCATTAACGGACATCTCCGCAAAAAAGTAATAGAATCCCCAGTGCCAATGCAATTACGTGTCTTCTCCATTGCTGAAAACAATGTTCCTATGGAAAATGCCTTTGCTCTATGCCACTACCTAATCTGGGGGTGATCCGTTTCTCTTCCCACCCTGGAAGAGTCATTACTCCTGCCATGTCCCTGTGTAAATGTCTGACCATTTTCAGGGTGGGAAAGAGATAATATTTTCCTGATGCCCTGAAACATTCATGTTTGTGGGAGTTCACAAAGTTAAAAGGCAAACAACATTGTCGGACACCCTCTTCCCACTTATTAAGTGGGCTTTAGAGTTGCAGACATCTTGCTACTCATAGAGGAGTGGTCTGCCCTCATAAATGGACTTATGCTGAATACGAATCATTCTGTGAATTTCCAGATGTCATACAAATATTAATTCTGGTGTAATTTCCAAGTACCACTGAATGTGGATATAACATAACATGTGTATTTATAAAGCATACGTTCACCCTGAGGTATCTTGGTGCTGAATAACAGTTGTGTATTGTTACCCAACTCAATAGTTCTCATTCTATCGACCTAGGATGGATGAAAGGCTGAGTGAACCCATCCTGAAGCTGTGACCGTGAGGTTGAACACAGGCCCCTGCAATGGACGCATTAGTCTACTGAGGCACCAGACCCGATCTCTTGTTAAAGTGGTGAACTTGCTTGTCTTACTTCACTAGAATGCCTACTCCTGAACGTGCATCTTCTTTCTAAGCATTCCTTCTCCTTCGTCAGTAAAACAAGTTGTAAGCATTTCTAAATTACTATAGCAAACAAGTGCTGCTTGCTTTCTTTGCAACCATCACCAAACTGCTAATATGCCATCCTGAAAATATGGTGTAGTATTTTCACAGGGAGATTTGTTGTAACCTATGAATATTCCTGTTTATCAGGGTTAAAGTGTTGGACTACCACTGCAATTTAACCTAGACCACGCAACACATTTACAGCCACTAGACAAATGTAAGCATAGGACTGTATGATATCTAATTTTAAAAGTGGATGTTGACATGGTGTAATAGAGTGAACATTGTACAAAACAATTCTTTTTTGCTACAGGTGCTGGATGTTTTAATACACTGCAAGATTATATATGGCATGAATAGTACAGATGAGACCCCATGCAGGATTGTTTTGACTGTTTCCTGACTAAGGGCTTGAATTAGAGTTTGATGGATTCGTTATTCTATAACAACATTACAGATATCCAGTACTCCTTATTACAAGTTCATAATATCCTATAGCACTTTTAATACCGCAAACGGAATATCCGTCATACCCATCTGCCACATTATAAATCAGACCATTCATGAGATTGGTTTAACGGAGAGCACAGCGCAGCCAATCAGAAAGTGTTATTGTATAATCTTAACAATTCCTGTGACATAATAAAACATGGATGGTGTAACCCCCAAAACACCTGCAACACATGACTGCAGTTATTTAGAGTTTGGCAGAGGCAGGACATCGAAAGCTTAAATTGAGTTGTTGGCTGTAGGTGGTGCCCACCTGCCCTCATTTTTGAGGCCCAGCACTTACTTTTCCTCGTCAGACTTTGACTCACAGCAAGAGAGAAAATTACAAAAGGAGAATAGGAGGAGGTGAGAAAGATGGCAAAACAGAGACAAAAAAAGAACGCGGAGATGAACAAGAACCTGTAAGAGTGAAATAAAGGGAAAGTGAGTGTGGAAGAAAGAGGCATGAGGTGTAATCAAAACTACGACCTCGGTATTCGGTAATCCTGACATATGTCAGCACAGGCTGCAGGCGTTGTGCCCTGCCATGTATTATTTCCCAGATTAAGCACTGACATCCATCTCATTTCAGCAGAAGTCCCACATCTACCAAACTCTAAATAATCCACGCCAGTATTAGTTAAGCCTACTTTTAAGAATCCAATATAATGGATTGTTTATGAATCATAACAATGATGATGATAGTAATGGTGATGATAAGAATAGGTTTATTGCAATACACTTTATACTACATGCACTTCTAAGAGCTATACATCAATCATCTTACTATATCTGGGTGGGTTTTATATACTGAAACATTGTCTGATATAAATATGGTGTCCTAATTATTGTTTACAAAATTGTTGTAACAGTGGGTGTCGTTTTTCTGTTCTTAACCCCAGTAGGGCGATATTTGTGTAGACAATATTTATGACCCAATATTCATGTCAGTATCAATATTCCCTTTAAATTCCTACAAGCTTGTCCTGCCAAATGTTGAAAGGGGTGCGGACTTCATAGCACTTGTAATTGCTCATAAACAGGTGTGCAGGGTTAGCAATTCACCGACCATTCGCAAGGAGGGCCTCGGATTGTCATTGAAGATTGACATACTCACATCATTTTTCAATGCGGACCTTCATTCACGCATTCATTTTTCATTTCCAGAGTCCATTTGTCACATATTTGCTTAATCTGCTTAATCTTCAGTTTGCACACCCTTGCATTTTAACTATCATTGCGTGATTCATCAATTTCCCCAGTATGCAAATGTAATCCTTTTTTTTACAATGATAACATGAATAGGGAGGAAGGGGAGTCTGGGCAGAGTGACAATTGTACGTCATTCCAAGCACATAACATTACGTTGCTGTCTATGGTTCATATATGCAATAGATTTGCCATTCTCCGGTGTTTTACTTACGTTTGTGACTATCTTTCCTGCTCTTTCATGTTTATGTTAGCTTGTTTCATCGTCCCTTCCTTCTCTGGTCGATACATAAATAGAGATTACTGTAAAATCAGATGGAGAATATTCAATAATTTACAGCAGGAAGTGCATTACTGCGATAACGGTTGTGATGACTATACATCTGGGGCCTCATTTATGAAAAGTGACGCATCGCTGCGTGAAAACAGCGATGCGTCACTTTTCATTGCGCCCTCCTTGCGACACCAATGATGCGTCATATTTACATTATGACGCATCATTGCGTAAGGAGTTACAGATACGTCAGTATTTCTGACGTATCTGTAAGCGCAAAAGTGACGCATTGCTGGAGTGTGTCACAAAAGTGGTGCAACTCCAGCCATGCGTCCTTTCACATGGGGCAAGCCCCATGTGAAAGGGACTGCGTCAGTCTTACGCCTGCTGTGAGGCAGGCGCAAGATTTTGTCGCAACGGCGTCCTAGAGGTGACGCAGTGAAATCTCATAGATTTCACGGTGTCACTTCTACGACCCTTTCTTGCGTCAATACGCCCCCCTTGCATACATTATACCTGGCGCAGGTATAATGTGGCGCAGGGGTTTACAAAGTGACGCATCTAGGTAGATGCGTCACTTTGTAATATATGGCGCAACAAGGCGTATTTTTTACACCACTGGGGTGTCACAAAAAGTGACGCACCAGCGGCGTAAAAGTGACGCAAGGCCTCATAAATGAGGCCCGTAATGTTTACTGCAACTACTTTGTCTCATATCTTGCACGAATAATGAAATGGAACACAAACACACGTTTCAAGATTTGCATTCTACTTCCTAGTACTTAAAACTAATACTAACATTACTTTTGTATGCATCAACATTCTGTAACGGAGGTTTATCATACTCGCTGACTGCCCCCTCTAGCTACATTCACAGATATGTATTGGCCTTAGGCTATATATATGCCACGTGAAGGTTTGGGGGGAGGTCCCTGTAAAGTTGGGGGAGGATGTAGGTGGCCGAGTGAAGTCATTCTTTTGACGGTGAATCGTCTACATTATTTGGATTTTGCAATAGAAACAACTGCTCTATAACCCTGAGGTGGGTGGGGCCTTCAAACAGCTCCCAATTGAATGCACTTTTCCCAAAACGTAAAATTGTATTTGCAATTAAATGGGCATATTGGACTTTTTCGTAAGAAAACTGTAATGGGTGCAAGCTAAGAAAAGGGCCAGTCAAGAAGAGAGACTGAACATGAAACGTACATCACTAACATCGACATCAACAACTAAAGTTTTACCTTATATATAATCATGTGTGAGCACAGGCAAAAACCATTGTCTTTAAAAATAGGAGACGGGCCCTACCTGCACTTACAATATGGATTTACCACTCTTTTAAGACAACTCTAGGAGAAGTGGAATTTGTGCTTTACCTGCCACTGCAAAGCAAGCATAGGATCAGAAAGTTTGGCCCACAGAAAACTGAAGTGGGAATCTCGATGGCACCAAATATAACAGAAACAATATCGAAGGACAAAATATCGAAAGGTAAGAAAGTTCAGAATTTTAATACCAATCTCCAAAAATATGTACCTTTATGGTGTTTATATCTCTAAGGTGCATAGATGTGGAGTTAAGAATAGTAAATCTATACTTCCCCTAAATGACACTTACCATTCAATATTTTATCCCAAGATATTTTGCCGATATTAGCAGGTGCAACTCCTCTGCTATGGCAAAGGAGCATTGCCCGACTGCTTTCAAGCAGAAAGAAACGTAAAATGACGATAACTTAGAGTTATTGTCATTTTATGTTTCATGTCCTGCTGCGTTGCGGCGGGCAAGTGGGGGGGCTGCTCTGCTCTCCCCGATGTATACATCTGACGTATCTGTCATGTGGACCGTTAAATAAAAATTATTCCAGTTTCTCCGATACAAAAAATCCGATGCTGTGTTTAACGCCCGATGTCACTGTAATGTGATGTGTGAATAAAGCTTATCCCGATTGCGCTGATGCAAAAACATTGGATGCTGTGTCTAATCCTTAAGGAACACAGTGCTCGTATTCATTGGTGTGGGAATCCTGTGTTATACATTTTGACAATATAGAAGCTTGTGTTCAATTGTGCTTGTATATGCCATAACATGGTTAAATACTTTTGTTCAACAGCATAAATCACCATAGGACAACTAGTCCTAATGTTTGGGGAACCCTAACCATATCAAAAAGTGATTGGTTGATTGGTATATCTATGTGGTATCACAAGTATTTTATCTAGGTTTGTGAACCTCAATTGCGGTATAGTGTGTTTTTTCTCCCACCAATGTACAGCTAGGCATGATAGGCATGAATTTTTGTTTCCTACTTTAGTCATTTGCTGCCTGCTGCCTGTGTCTGTTCAGTATGGGCTTGTGTGACAGCTGGGCCTTGTGTATTCCCTCAAGACAGCCACACACAAAAGGAGCTTATGTGTGACTTGCTGGGCCATCCTGGGAGATGGGAGGGAGGAGCTGGTCATAGACTACCACTTACACCTGAATAGGCTCTGTTCTGTCCACACACAATGGGCTGCATACCCCACTGTAGTAAGTCTGGAGCCAGGGAAGGAAGGGAGGAACTCTGTGTACCTCAAAGCCTTCTTTAAAGTCTCCCCCACTTCAAAGGCATAACTGGGTATAAGTAGTGTACCTCTGACACCATGACTTCAGTACACTTCTGGACCTAGGACCACTCTGCCAAGAAGAACTGATGTGCTGCTGAAAGGACTGCCACTCTTAGTCCTTTGCTGGACTCCTGCCTTGTTGTGCTGCCCTGCTGACTGCTGTTCCCCTGCCTGAGTGAGAAGGACTGGACATGCATCACTTGAACTCAGATTGGTTCCAAGAGCTTGTTGGCTTGCCTCATGATCTGAAGTCACAGGGACATAAAAGACTTCCTTCAATGTTGTTCTTACACCTGGACTCTGTAACCTGTGAGTTTGGCCTTCTAAGTGGTGCCATACCAGTCCTGGACCCTTGGGAGTGGGTCCAAGGTGTTTGCTCCAGCATAACTGATGCTTCCTCTGCTGAATTAGCAGAATCAATGCATAATCACTGTGGTGGGAATGGGCCCGGCGCATCACCCTGGGAACCAGTGCATTGCCTTCAGAACCAGCGATGTGTAACCAATACATTTGGGCCACTGCATGGAGAAGATCGATGCATCACCTTTACTGAGTGGAGAATCCCGGTACATCACCTTCGGAACTGTCACATCTCAGAACTGGCACATTGCCTTAGGAACTGTCGCATCACTCTGCTGCATGGAGAAAATTAACATATCACCCGTACTGCATGGGGAACACCGATGCATCACTTGGCTGCCCCACGCATCTTTGTTGACGCAAATCATGTTATGGGTACTTTTCTTCAGCAGGCCTCACTGGGTCCCTGTATCTGGCCTGCAATCCATCGCAGTCAGCCTGAACTTTTGACTTTGTTCTGGTCAAGAGCAACCAGATATCCCATTTAAGCACTTAGGGCTAGATGTAGGTAATAGCAAATTACCGAATGGTAAATACCGAATTTTACCGATTCGGTATTTACTAATCGGTAATTGCTATGTAGGAAAAAAAATCGGTAAAAATACCGAATCGGTAAGATTCGGTAATTACCAATTCGGTAATTACCGAATCAGTATTTGCCATTGATTCCTTTGGGCCTTGAAGCCCATAGGATTCAATAGCAAATACCGATTCGTTAATTACCGAATCAGTAAAAATACAGAATTTCCAAGGGGGACAAGGTGTCACTTTGACACCCTGTTGCACCCCTGTTTCTAGCTAGTGTGTCATGTGGCACACATACATTCCCTTAGGGCATGTATGTGTGCCACATGGCACAGGTGTACATGCACAGATGTGCATGTACACAGAAATTCGTAATTTACCACCCAATAGTATTGGGTAGTAACAGAAATTCGTAATTTACCACCCAATAGTATTGGGTGGTAAATAACGAATTTCTAAGGGCCTGTGGCACTGTTAACTGTGCCACCTACATATTGAATTACAGAATCGGTATATTTACCGATTCGGTATTTTACCGAATCAGCAAATTTACCGAATCGGTAAATATACCGATTCTGTAATTTTCTAGCCCCCTACATTACAATACCCAAATACCGGTTACCGACCGGTATTTGGGATCCTACATCTGGCCCTTGATGCTTCTAAGCACAATTTTTCAGTAATTCTTTAAAAATTCGTATCTCAAGTTCTACTTATTGAATTGTTGCCATTTTCGACTTGCTTTATTTATAAAATTAAGCTTTGTTTTTATAATCTGGTGTGAAGTCTTTTTGTGGTGTTTTCACTGTTTCTGTTTGAAGTGTTGCACAGATGCTTTACACATTGCCTCTCAAGTTAAGACTGACTGCTATGCGCCAAGCTACCAGAGGGTGAGCAGTGGATAATTTAGTGTGTGTTATGACTTACCCTGACTAGGATTGCGGTTCCAGCTTGGACAGGGTGCCTACCTCTGCCAACTATAAACCCAATTTCTAACATACACCCAGACTGGTAAAACTCCAAAGGACCTGGGCCCAACAGCAAGTCTTTCCCTTAACTGATTCGAAGATGGACAAAGCCAGAGTTGAAAGAATATTACGAATACAGGACAGACCAGAAGGCAATTAGAACAGGAGAAACACGAGACAAGGAATTATGAACAGGGCTTCAGAAATCAAGAAGAGGAGCACACGAGTCAAGGGCATGCTGTACCAAACAGGCACTGGAACAAAAAATGCCCTGCTGGTACAAGGAAACTAGAACTAGGATTCCAAGCAAGGAACTCCGGTCTGTACCCAATGGGCACTAGAACAAGTAATGCCCCATTGGTACACGAAAACTCGAACTAGGATTCAGAGCAAGTAACTTAATGCTGTACCCAACAGACACTGGAACAAGTAATGCCCCATTGGAACAGGGAAACTGGAGCTAGGATTCAAAGCAGGGAACTCTGGATGTACCCATAAGGCAATAGAACAGGTAATGTCCTGCTGGTACTGGGACACCTGAACTAGGATTCAGAACAAGGAATTCAAGAATTTACTCAACAAACACTGGAGCAGCTTATGCCCTGTTAGTACATGGAAGAAACGCGGGAATTCAGAGCAAAGACTGAATAGAAATTCAGAACAAGGAAATAAAGGGAACTGCTGCCAACTCAGCAAATGTGTGCCTAACATAGAAAGCACAAAAATCAGGCTAGAAAGTAAGGTTAGACTGGGAAACAGCGGAAGCATACAAATTTTGCACAATGTAGCTCAGGGCAGTCACAGGAAAACAAGACACTGCAAAAATCCGTAGTAGGAATCATAAACTCTTCTCAAGGTTTCGAGGATTCAGCAGTGCAGGCAACTGGGGAAGAAAGCAGGAGCTCCCAGCATTGACAATTGAAACACAAGTTCTGGATGCAGAAGCCTGGCTTAAATCCCTCCTCCCAGCTCACAACCACACAAGGTGACTGGAATTCAGAACATGTGTGAGCAGGCTGCAGCACAGTGCATGTGAGAGCAGTTAACATCCCTCCAACAGCTCTCTGAGTGAAGGAAGACACTGAGGTTCCAGGAAGCAGCCAGCAGGCAGAACGAGAATCTGGAGTAGAACATGGGTCAGCTCTAATTTCGTAATATGACCAGAATGTGTGCAAGGGAACACATAGGAATGCTAAAAGAGCAAAGACAGAGTTCCAAGTATAATATGACCCACCAAAATAATCTCCTCCAGCTTTCATGTTAAGGTAAGGCATGCAATTACCATAATGCATTAGTGGTTGATAAGTAAACCCTGTAATGGAATCTGGAGTGGATCTGATTTCCAAGAGGGTTACAATACTGAAGGTCAGCACAGACTCCAAACTAGTATTCATGAGAGTAGCAGGCTCACAGAAGGTTCTTCAGAATAGCCACCTGATGGTAGGATTGAAGGATCCTGACAAAACGGGGTCATAGTGCCCTAAAGGCTGTACAGAAAGTTCGAACATACTCACCCTGATAAGGTATTGAATAGAGGTGAGTCCTGCTTCACTCTAAACCTCTGGGCCTGGAAATGAATCAACAGAATAACAAAGAGGGCCTATGGGCGATCCACAATCACAATGACTCACCCAGGGGAGCCCTGTTGACTGTAGACATTTCTTTCTAAAGGCTTAAATGTCTGGGATAACACGTGGGAATTGGTGATTCCACACCTATTTCCAACACTTTTCACCATTTGCAGCATATTTTCAACCAGACTTATATCCTGCTTTCAACAAGTAACATGATTTTGTGAAGAACTTAGACACTGTAGTATTCTCACTTACCTTTTGTTTCCAGTATCGCTGGCAACTAAGCTACTTGCTGCATCAGTAATTGGAGTCATTTTGTAACGAGAGCCAGCTGGAAAAGTCTACCAATATTTCGTATTGGGAAGTGTTTGTCATGAAGGAAAGTGCAGTCCCTGGAAACTCATTACATAATTCATTTAAAAGCCTGCAACATCAAGGCTTGTCCTCCCATGAATTGCTCAACAGAAAGGTAAGCCTCCCTTAACAAGAGTAATTATTCATTAGCTCTCCAATATCTATCTGATACCATCACAGTGTGGCATTTAGTAGATTTGGATTTAAGTGGACCACCTGAAAATATCATGAAGTATGCAATCCTAAGGGGCATAGAAATGTGTTAGCATGTGCAAAATAAGGCGTCAAGAGACAACATACAGAACATGATGGCTGATTTAAACAGAGACTGTCTCATACTCCAATCTGCTCTTAGCTGGGCATTATTAATTATAATCACAACAAGCTTGATACACGTGTAATTCTTTGCAAATATGGTTGTGGCATAATAGAAGTTTATCTAAATATGATTAATGAATGATTATCTATCAAGAATTGTGATGAGCAAAAACGAATAATAAATTACTTTTTGAACATTTTCTCCGAGATTTTATTACCAAGCGTGCCTAAAATAAACTTAGAATTGTGAAAAAAAGCAAGAACAGGGAGTCATGATAAGTAACGTGAATCTGAAAATGAAAAATTATTTCTTGATAATATTTACCAGGTTGAAGGGACCATTTTACTTTACCTTTTCAATAGTCAGACTGGGCCAGGCCCCATACCAGGTACAGATAAATTAGTACACTTGATCCTTTGCTAAATTAGCTGGAATTAAACACAAACATTTTGCACAGCTGTAAAAAGTACACAAGTGAGATACAAGATTAAAGACAATGTTTTCCCTGGGTGGCAGACACCTGTGTGACAATTGACAACTACCAAAAACCTAATTAACCTACCTGGATTTTCGAGAACTCCTATATATTTCAAAATCACAGCATGTAGCATATTAAGTGTGAAAAAATTAATGATTTAATTATCTACACTCCGTATATATGTTTCAGAAACTGAATGTTGACTTTGGAAGTATTACAAATGGATTGGCAGTGGTTAATCTCATTTGTGCTGCTGAACCTCCAGAGGCTCACCTGATGAGCTCAATTCACGGTCCATCAGCATTATGCCAAAAGTGGCAACATGCTAAGATCTAAAGGCTGCTGGAAGATTGAGCTACAGTAATGGATTGAACCCAGCTTCCACACAACCTGCTACCATTACCCTTTGAAGGTACACCACAAACTTGACCTGTTTGTGTAGAGAGAAGGCATGGTCTGACAAGCAAAGCTTCTGGTAGCATGGTGTAGGATTCTAAGGGACCCCATGGGGTGAAGATAACTTTGAATCACAGTAGGCAGAACTTGGTCAGTCTTACGGGGAGTCCAGAGAGAGTGAGGGAAACCGAAATAAAGGATGAGTTTTCTTTCACATCACCCATCTGCACGGGAAGTTACTTTGGTGGATTTTCCATCACCCATCTGCACAAGAAGTGACCGCTGTATTTTTCATAATCCATCTGCACAAGAAGTGACATTACAGAATGCCAATCTTCCATCTGCACAGGAAGCAACATCACTGGATTACTCATCATCCATCTGCACAGAAAGGGACATCTTTGGGTTCCTGCACAACTATCTTAATAAAAGAAGCCAAGCAAAACGATTTCATTCCCAAACACCCATTTGCACAGGAAGTGACATCACTAGATTTACCATCATCCATATCTACAAGAAGTTACATCACTGGTTTTATGCATACAGCACCCTGCACTTCTCCTCTCTCCAAGGATGTTCTTAATGGTGGCCTCAGCGCAGATGTACAGTGGATGTCTGTCTGCCTCACTTGTGCCTGCCTCACACCTCTTAAGCCTGCAAAGTGATCTGCAGAGTGCCTAATGGTTCACCACTTAACCCCACCATCTACAATGTATACATGATCCTTCTGGTGAACATCATCTATGCACACACCACAACCTCTCCTACACCGACGACATGCAACTTCTACTCTCCTTTAGGACACGACATCCAACACAAGAAACAAGTTCACAGCCTGCATGACTAAAGTGGCTAAATGGATAAAAGCAAAATGTCTGAAGGTCAGCACAGACAAGAAGCAGTAATCTTTGGTAAAAATACCTCACCATGGGACTCCAACTTGTGGCCGGCGGAATTCGGACCCACACCCATGCTTGGTTCCATGGAATAATCATCAATAGAAAATTGGACATGACAGCTCAAGTCGATGCTGTCTCTGTATCCTGCTTCCACACCCTGAAAATGTGAGGAAGCTCCTCAAATGGCTTCCAAGCGACACTAGAAAAACTGTCCCTCATGGCCTAGTCTTCAGCACGTTGGACTACAGGATTACCGTCTACGATGGGGTCACCAGCCAATTCATTAGACGAAAGAGACCATCCAGAACTCCGCAACTAGTCTCATCTTCAACCTTCCACACAAAACTACCATCAGACCACACCCCAGGAAGCTCCTGAAACACACATTCAAGGCACTTAACTACTTTGGGCCCACATACCTGAACCGTCACATCTGCTTCCACCAATCACCCAGCCACCACTGCATACACACAACCAGATCAGGAGAAAGACTTGTAAAACATGGAATGGCCTCACAATTTATATCAGAGCTGCATCCTCTCTTCTTGATTTCACAATAAGTTATAGATCAGACTTTTCAACTAATCCAATCTACCATAGGGAGAGCTAGGTGCGCACACCTGCTCAGCGCCAGGATTCAGTTGCAGCGGCTAGCGATCTTTACAAATACACATAACACAAAATAAAATAGCACAGTATTTTGGAATTCAGTAGTTTAAAGGACTTGAAGATAGCTCTTACAGTACATATCTGAAACAAAAACTGATATGCTTTGCTGAGCATTTTAGTAGGTGGGAAAGTCATGCAAACAAAACGTTAGTTTTAATTTTTTTCAGGGATTGTCACATAAAGAGACAGGTTCAGATTTGGTTTTAAATTACCCTGTATGATCACTGTCAGATAATGAGCTGGTACAGAAGAAGAAAAGAAGACCTGCATGCTATTTTCTGTAAGAGTTGTGTCATAGAGCACTTTGGAGAGAATTGTATTTCCATTTCTATTTTGAATTTCTGGAGCCTTAACCCCTTCGGTGCTGATGACGGCTCCCGGTCATCATCAGTTATGGTGGGCGTATGCTGATGACAGCCGGGAGCCGTCATGACCACGTCCGCGATCGAAATGTGCCGCACAGGCACATAATTCCGGCTGCGGCGGAGGGGTTAAAGCTGAAACAAGGAACCCACTTGCTGACACAGAGTGGGAAAGTGGTCCATGTCCTGCCTAGTTCAGTCTGCTTGCTAGAAGAAGGAAAGTGAGATAAAGACCAGTTGGAAGAAAACCCTGTACTACAGTTGCAACGGGACGTGCTCATGCGAAACCCCTCCCCTTTGAATGGGATATGGTGAATGCCCTCTAGGCTCAGGAAGGTAAAGTTGCTGCAAAGAAAATATAGGAGCCGAATGTAAGTGAACATTTTACTGTGGACCTGAACGGTGCACAAAATGCAAAAAAGGTAGTATATTCTTCTTTGTCATGTTTTATTGGACTCAGTTAAGGTTGGCAGCCTCTGGTTCCTGTTTTTAAGCTTAGTGAAGGCAGTGGTTAATCTGTGAGTTTAATGTTAATCTAAAGGGGTTATTAAACAAGGCTCAACAGTGGTGGCGGATTACTGACTCCTTAATGGTACCTTGAAGTATACTTGAATAGTATTCTGTGCTCCTCCATGTTTAGATGTTGTTGAAACATTTAGTTATGAACCACTGTAAGGACATCAAGGTAGGGTTGTCATCAGAAAGAGGGGTTTAGTCCTGTGGCAGTTTAATTGTAGTGGTTTATTTAGATCAATTAAGCATGTTCAGTTTGTGTCTGTTGTTCCTTCCAAATTTGCTGTTGGGAATTGAACTGGAAAACTGAAGTAGGTCAACAGCATTGGTTCACAAAACATGCACTAAAGTGTTTATCTTACATACTTAAGGATAAAGGAGTTTGTGTAGTGTTGCAGGAACTAACACACACACACACACACACATATTTATATATATATATATATATATATATATATATATATATATATATATATATATATATATATATATATATATGTATATATATATATATATATATATATATATATATATATATATATATATGTATATATATATATATATATGTAATTGCTCAGCTTTCCCAAAAATGATCCCAGCCGGGTTTGGGAAAAGATACAGCACTCTCGGAGTTCCTGTTACTCAGCAGCAAGGTTTATTAATCCAAGCAGACGCGTTTCGGGAGAAACTCCCTTCGTCAGTGTTTACACAAAAACGCGCGAAGTGGCAACATTATATCTCATTTTTTCATTGGTTACAGACATTAGCATAATTATAGGACTGACGTGAATGTTCAAGTCAGCGCCATCTTGTAATGTGTTTTGTCCTATATACCAAGGTGGGTGTAATGTAATGTCAGCCTGCTTTTGCCTAGGTGAAGGTTATTCACAATTATTTAACGAGCATGGATATGGTGCATCTGGTACTCCACATATTTATGTGGGAAATTGTTTTTAAGCACAAAAATTATGCACTTGAAGACCATACAGTCAACTTATCGTATTGTTGCCGTGGATCGGCAATTGCAGCCAGTGGGCTGCGAGTTACCAAAAATGCACCGAGATTGTGCATATCAACGTGCAAACCAAACGGTCTGATTGTCGTAATTTTGCCGTGGATCGGCGATTGCAGCCAATAAGGCTGCTGATTACCAAAAATGCATCATATTCATGAAATTTCACATGATCATTTTGTTAAGGCTAACTCCAACCACCCATACAGACAATTTTAAAAAACTCTCATCCAATACTTTGCTTATCCAGATTCAGAAAAATACAGTTCAAGAAGGCACGAACCAAAAATATAAAGGTCATGCAGGTACGTTACACAGAAATCAGCAAATAAATAAAGTTCAGCCCAGATGAGATGATAATTCTTCCCCCATATTTAGCCCTCCAGGGGCCTTAGTTTCCAGATCTATAATATATGGGGATTCTAGTCTTCTGAGCATCTGTAGCCTGTTACCTCCTCGTTGATTGTCGGCTATGCAGTCCACACAGAAGAATCTCAACAGGTCCCTGTTGCTTTTGTGCTTTATGGCAAAATGCTGGGCAACCAGATAGGAAAAATCCTTATTGGCGATCGCTCGCATGTGCTCGAGCACTCTTAATTTTACCGGATTGATTGTGCTGCCAATATATCTCATTTGGCAAGGACACATCAAACAGTAAATCGCGTAGTCTGTGTGGCATGACATAAACTTGTTTATCCTCTTTCCTCCCTTACAGCCTGTCACCTCAAACGATAATGTTCGTTTGCTAGATGCACAGGCCTCACATCTCTCACATGGGAAGAAGCCTTTTGTATCATTCAATGTGCCCTGGCTCTTGCGTGTGGAGTTTAGGTGGCTCTGAACCATATAGTCACGCAAGCTTCTGGCCTTGCTAAAGGTGATTAATGGAACTATTGGCATATCTGGACAATAATATGGTCCGTTTTTAAGATATGCCAATGATTTTGCATTATGGATCTCAATTTCCATGAATTGGCCGAGTAGGGAGTAATCAGGCGGAATTGGCCATCCATATTTTGGCGTGATTTTTTCTCAAAGAGAGAGTGTCTGGGAAGTTTTCTTACTCTGCTGAGGGCATTGTTCAAGAGTTTACGTTTGTATCCTCTCTCAGAAAATCTGTCCATACTTTCCCTAGCTGCCTGTTCAAAATCTTTCTCCAAGGTATAGTTACGTCTTAGCCTGAGTAGTTCTCCGTACGGAATACTATTAACGAGTTTTTTGGGGTGACTACTAGTAGCGTGTAACACGCTGTTTCCCGCAGTTGGCTTGCGGTACAGTGAGGTGCATATCTTGTCCTCTCTTACGGTAACTTGTAGATCTAAGTAGTTAACCTGCTCTTGACTAATCTCCCCCGAAAATCTCAGGTTACAATCATTGTTGTTCAGTAATTTAACGTACAGTTTTGCCTCTTCTACCGACCCATCCCAACTCAGGAATAGGTCGTCGATATACCTATACCAGGCGACCACCTTGTTATTAGATGTTTCATGTTCCGGGGCCCAGGCTACCTGCTCCTCCCACCAGCCTACGAACAAGTTCGCATAACTGGGGGTGAAGCAGGAGCCCATCACTGTGCCAGCCAATTGTTGATATATTTGATCCTGAAATAAGAAGATGTTATGATATAAACAAAATTGGATCAACTCTAGCATCATTTTGTTATGCATGGCAAAGTTCAAAGGTTTCTTATCCAAGAAATATTTCACAGCAAACAGTCCCTTCTCATGTTCAATACACGTATATAGACTTGTGATGTCTAATGTCAAGAGTACATAGGTGGAATGCCAAGGTATGTTCTCAATTTTTTTCGATGAAGTCCGATGTATCCCTTATATATGACTTCAGAGAGAGCACAAATTCGAACAGGTAGTGATCTAGAAATTTGGACAAGTTTTCAGTTAAGCCCCCTAGAGACGAAATGATCGGTCTTCCAGGTGGGTTGTTGATGTTCTTATGGACCTTGGGGAGGTGATAGAATGTTGGTAGGATAGGATGTGTAGTTTTTAAAAACAAGTATTCCTCCAATTCTATCATTTGCTTCCCATGCCACTTTTTCAAAAGGTCATGTAGCATATCTACGCTTTCAAGATAATCCCTTTTTGATATTATGGCATAACAGGTCCCATCCTGTAGTTGCCGCATGGCTTCAGTTATGTATTGCTCTTTCGACATAATCACAATATTTCCTCCCTTATCAGAAGGTTTGCATATAATTGATTGATCTTGTGACAAGTTAGTTATTGCCATTCTTTGTTCCTTTGAGATGTTGAAAGATTTCTTTTGAGAGGTATGTTCTGTTCTTAATTGCATCAGATCCCTGATGACTGCATCAGAAAATGTGTCGATCGCATCTATTGCGGTTTGTGGTACAAATTTGGACGATAATTTTAGCCCACTTTTAGGAACCTCTTGATCGATTTCAACATTCATTAGTCTCTGTGTTAAAGTATGAGTAGCTTCATTAACTTCAACGCTCCCTTCTGAGCGGAGATTTTGTAACATTTCGCATGCGGTTAAATCATTTACCGTAAGGAGATCAGTGTTCTTTTTATTGAGCCCTCAGATGTTTAGTCTCTAGGGCCGTAGGTTTCACTTTGAAGAATTTATGTAGTTTGACCTTCCGGATGAACTTGTAAAGATCTATTCTAGTCTGTGTGTATTCCATATTGACATTCGGACAGAATGTAAGTCCAAGTTTCAGAACAGATTCCTCTGTAGTTGTCAATTTTCTTTGGGATAGTTTTACGATGGTGAGATGGTTGGTCTGTGTTACCACCTTCCTCTGCGTTGACTTCTTGTCACTCTTGGGGCTGTGTTGGTTTTTCCTCTGCCTTTTCCTTTTCCATCCTCTGCATCTGGTTTGTCTGTATGTTCCGGTGGTTTGGTTTTGCCACCCCTCAGCCAGCTTTCTCTCATGACTTTGAACTCCTGCTGAAAAGGAGTCTTCAATGCCATGGTCGAGGAGCCTGCTGCTTCATCACCTGATGCCTCGCTGACTGTGAGGTCTGAATCACAGATTTCCACTCTTTCCTCTGTTGCTGTGCCCGGTGTTTGATTTTTCTTCGCCAGATCTTTGCGCGGTTGGTCATATTTTTTAGAAAATGTCAGGACCCTGCCCATCATATAGTCCTGTTCATCTCGGTCAAACTTTTCTTGTTTCCTCATTTTTATCTTAGTTTCATATTTCTCCAGTCTTTTCTTCATAGATGCCCTTAGTTGTTCCGGTTCGGCTTTTCTGGATTTTTGGCCAGTTCTTCTTCCAATTCTTCTATCTCCTTCACCACCTTATCCTGATCACTCCAAGCAAATTGGACTAGGATTTCGAGCATCCCTTTGCACGAAGATGCTATATGTGCAGCCCATGTCTCTAATAGGAGGGGATCGGGATTTTCATAAGCAGGGACAGTGAAAATGCGGAGTCCTCTTGGTACCCTCTGTACCTCAATATATCCCTGCAGCGATGTCCCCTCCCACCATTTTCGCAGTTCTCTCTCGTACAGTTTTTCCAATTTTATGTACTGGGTCATTAAAGTACTGGTTGTCTCCATGTTAGTCTTATTTGGAGGTTTAGAGATGTCTGGATTCTTGTTTTTGAAAATGTCCACTGCCGCTCCTTTACGTTCCGACATGTTAAACATACTATTTTCCAGCTTGATATTCCGATCCCGGAATATCGCTACCCTTCTTGCTGAGTTTACTGAGGATCCCCTCGCTGCGCCGTCTACACACCTTTTTACTTCACTGGGTATCGTTTCAGAAAAAGTTTGTACAAATGGGAAGGCAGGCTTACCGCAAACTTCTTACGGTGTGTCCGCTTCCACTTCTCGATGTTTCCCAGTTTCTTCAAGTTGAAAGTGTCTTCGGCAGAAGAGGGCGAGTCTTTCCCAAATTCCGTCCTCGGCCTCGGCGGCGGTGCACTCGTTCTCATTCATAATAGCTCCAAAAGCACCAAATGACGAGTCACTCAAGCAGCGGGTGCCGTTTTTCGCGGTGGTGCTCCGCGATACAAATAATTGCCCAGCTTTCCCAAAAATGATCCCAGCCGGGTTTGGAAAAAGATACAGCACTCTCGGGGTTCCTGTTACTAAGCAGCAAGATTTATTAATCCAAGCAGACGCGTTTCGGGAGAAACTCCCTTCGTCAGTGTTTACACAAAAACGGGCGAAGTGGCAACATTATATCTCATTTTTTCATTGGTTACAGACATTGACATAAACATAGAACTGACGTGAATGTTCAAGTCAGCGCCATCTTGTAATGTGTTTTGTCCTATATACTAAGGTGGGTGTAATGTAATATCAGCCTGCTTTTGCCTAGGTGAAAGTTGTTCACAATTATTTAACGAGCATGGATATGGTGCATCTGGTACTCCACATATTTATGTGGGAAATTGTTTTTAAGCACAAAAATTATGCACTTGAAGACCATACGGTCAACTTATCGTATTGTTGCCGTGGATCGGCAATTGCAGCCAGTAGGCTGCGGGTTACCAAAAATGCACCGAGATTGTGCATATCAACGTGCAAACCAAACGGTCTGCTTGTCGTAATTTTGCCGTGGATCGGCGATTGCAGCCAATAAGGCTGCTGGTTACCAAAAATGCATCATATCCATGAAATTTCACATGATCATTTTGTTAAGGCTAACTCCAACCACCTATACAGACAATTTTAAAAAACTCTCATCCAATACTTTGCTTATCCAGATTCAGAAAAATACAGTTCAAGAAGGCACAAACCAAAAATATAAAGGTCATGCAGGTACGTTACACAGAAATCAGCAAATAAATAAAGTTCAGCCCAGATGAGATGATAATTCTTCCCCCATATTTAGCCCTGCAGGGGCCTTAGTTTCCAGATCTATAATATATCGGGATTCTAGTCTCCTGAGCATCTGTAGCCTGTTACCTCCTCGTGGATTGTCGGCTATGCAGTCCACACAGAAGAATCTCAACAGGTCCCTGTTGCTGTTGTGCTTTATGGCAAAATGCCAGGCGACCGGATAGGAAAAATCCTTATTGGCGATCGCTCGCATGTGCTCGAGCACTCTTAATTTTACCGGATTGATTGTGCTGCCAATATATCTCATTTGGCAAGGACACATCAAACAGTAAATCGCGTAGTCTGTGTGGCATGACATAAACTTGTTTATCCTCTTTCCTCCCTTACAGCCTCTCACCTCAAACGATAATGT
Organism: Lissotriton vulgaris; assembly: GCF_964263255.1. NCBI lineage: Eukaryota > Metazoa > Chordata > Amphibia > Caudata > Salamandridae > Lissotriton > Lissotriton vulgaris. Next base: position 691,939,540 of record NC_141694.1, read on the forward strand.
TTGTTTGCTAGATGCACAGGCCTTACATCTCCCACATGGGAAGAAGACTTTTGCATCATTCAATGTGCCCTGGCTCTTGCGTGTGGAGTTTAGGTGGCTCTGAACCATATAGTCACGCAAGCTTCTTGCCTTGCTAAAGGTGATTAATGGAACTATTGGCATATCTGGACCAATAATATGGTCCGTTTTTAAGATATGCCAATGTTTTTGCATTATGGATCTCAATTTCCAGGATTTGGCCGAGTAGGGAGTAATCAGGCAGAATTGGCCATCCATATTTTGGCGTGATTTTTTCTCAAAGAGAGAGTGTCTGGGAAGTTTTCTTACTCTGCTGAGGGCATTGTTCAAGAGGTTACGTTTGTATCCTCTCTCAGAAAATCTGTCCATACTTTCCCTAGCTGCCTGTTCAAAATCTTTCTCCAAGGTACAGTTACTTCTTAGCCTGAGTAGTTCTCCATACGGAATACTATTAACGAGTTTTTTGGGGTGACTACTAGTAGCGTGTAACACGCTGTTTCCCGCAGTTGGCTTGCGGTACAGTGAGGTGCATATCTTGTCCTCTCTTATGGTAACTTGTAGATCTAAGTAGTTAACCTGCTCTTGACTACTCTCCCCCGTAAATCTCAGGTTACAATCATTGTTGTTCAGTAATTGAACGTACTGTTTTGCCTCTTCTACCGACCCATCCCAAATCAGGAATAGGTCGTCGATATACCTATACCAGGCGACCACCTTGTTATTAGATGTTTCATGTTCGGGGGCCCAGGCTACCTGCTCCTCCCACCAGCCTACAATCAAGTTTGCATAACTGGGGGCGAAGCAGGAGCCCATCGCTCTGCCAGCCAATTGTTGATATATTTGATCCTGAAATAAGAAGATGTTATGATATAAACAAAATTGGATCAACTCTAGCAGCATTTTGTTATGCATGGCAAATTTCAAAGGTTTCTTATCCAAGAAATATTTCACAGCAAACAGTCCCTTCTCGTGTTCAATACAGGTATATAGACTCGTGATGTCTAATGTCAAGAGTACATAGGTGGAATGGCAAGGTAGGTTCTCAATTTTTTCAATGAAGTCTGATGTATCCCTTATATATGACTTCAGAGAGAGCACAAATTCGAACAGGTAGTGATCTAGAAATTTGGACAAGTTTTCAGTTAAGCCCCCTAGGGACTAAATGATCGGTCTTCCAGGTGGGTTGTTGATGTTCTTATGGACCTTGGGGAGGTGATAGAACGTTGGTAGGATAGGATGTGTAGTTTTTAAAAACAAGTATTCCTCCAATTCTATCATTTGCTTCCCATGCCACTTTTTGAAAAGGTCATGTAGCGTGTCTACGCTTTCAAGATAATCCCTTTTTGATATTATGGCATAACAGGTCCCATCCTGTAGTTGCCGCATGGCTTCAGTTATGTATTGCTCTTTCGACATAATCACAATGTTTCCTCCCTTATCAGAAGGTTTGCCTATAATTGATTGATCTTGTGACAAGTTAGTTATTGCCATTCTTTGTTCCTTTGAGATGTTGAAAGATTTCTTTTGAGAGGTATGTTCTGTTCTTAATTGTATCAGATCCCTGATGACTGCATCAGAAAATGTGTCGATCGCATCTATTGCGGTTTGTGGTACAAATTTGGACGGTAATTTTAGCCCACTTTTAGGAACCTCTTGATCGATTTCAAAATTCATTAGTCTCTGTGTTAAAGTATGAGTAGCTTCATTAACTTCAACGCTCCCTTCTGAGCGGAGATTTATTAACATTTCGCATGCGGTTAAATCATTTACCGTAAGGAGATCAGTGTTTTTTTTATTGAGCCTCAGATGTTTAGTCTCTAGGGCCGTAGGTTTCACTTTGAAGAATTTATGTAGTTTGACCTTCCGGATGAACTTGTAAAGATCTATTCTGGTCTTTGTGTATTCCATATTGACATTCGGACAGAATGTAAGTCCAAGTTTCAGAACAGATTCCTCTGTAGTTGTCAATTTTCTTTGGGATAGGTTTACGATGGTGAGATGGTTGGTCTGTGTTACCACCTTCCTCTGCGTTGACTTCTTGTCACTCTTGGGGCTGTGTTGGTTTTTCCTCTGCCTTTTCCTTTTCCATCCTCCGCGTCTGGTTTGTCTGTGTGTTCTGGTGGTTTGGTTTTGCCACCCCTCAGCCAGCTTTCTCTTATGACTTTGAACTCCTGTTGAAAAGGAGTCTTCAATGCCATGGTCGAGGAGCCTGCTGCTTCATCACCTGATGCCTCGCTGACTGTGAGGTCTGAATCAGAGGTTTCCACTCTTTCCTCTGTTGCTGTTCCCGGTGTTTGATTTTTCTTCGCCAGATCTTTGCGAGATTGGTCATATTTTTTAGAAAAGGTCAGGACCCTGCCCATCATATAGTCCTGTTCATCTGCATCTTACCTGTTCTTCGATGTATGCTATGCGGAGAGGAATGCGTGTTAGACACCTGTCTTGCACTACAATCAGCAGTACCAATGGATATCGATACTTTGCTAAGTCCAGTAACGGCTCATGCATCGTGTTGTCCCCAGCGGTTACCAATCCTGATGACGGCATTCGTTGAGACTCCTGCGCTACGATTAGGTGGTGGTAGTAAAGCAAGAAATGAAAGCAACATCACCCAGGTACGACCCTCTGTGAGCATTGCTGATCCTGAAATCGATGATAGCAATCATTCTCACAACTGCCAAGTTACAGCATTATCAAACTTGGTCGAACTGTCACCTGTATATGTAGACCAATTTTTTGCGAGTCTGTCTGAAATGATGTTCTCCCCTGAACAGAAACAATAACTTTTTGGAAAATAATCCGGCACACAGCGTTCCCATGAACAAGAGCTACTGAAAAATGTTTGGAACTATTTTTTCCCCCGCTCATCATGAAATTATTTTTTCCGAAATTCCAAAATATTTACCCTTTTTCTGGCACACGTACTTTGCTTAAAGTAGAACTATTCATAAAGAACAGAGCTTCTATATTTAGTAGATCTAGAGACAAAATATTACCTCAGCCTCTAGCACATTTTACAGCAGTTGTATTTATATGTGATGAAATAGTCTCGCCCTTCTTTTCTGTATTGAGAGACATTTCATGTGTAATTCTTCGCAAATCATTCAGTTGATATACATAAGCAATTTTTCTGAATGACTATACTGCTTAAAACGTACAGTACCTATTATCATTTTCATGTATTTCGTATACACCATTTCAAATGCAAAATGTATTTTGGGGTGGGTTGGAATACACATGCATCTTTATTGCTTAAGTTTTTAGTAATTGATGGATATAAAATCGTGGAGTGGGTGATGTGTTTTATCTAGGAACCCGATCAATATTGTGACCTTATGCCCCTATACGGCTATAATCAATAAATATCCCTATAATGGCATAATAATCAGAGCCATATTTCCGTAACTCGCCTCTGCAGTCCATGACACAGCAGAAGCTACTTCCTTAGATTCCTAGAGAGCACACTGAGTTCTTTCGACACACCAAACCCCCAGCAACCTGGGAAAGCCCCGCTTGCTTTGGTTTGATTAGTAATAGAACTCCTGTGAGCACTGTAAGAATGACCAGTTCTTAGTGACATCTTTATTCCCGTCTTATGTCCAAAACTTACGTCAAACTCAGCACCTTTCAGGTATAAATATACCAACGTTGCCTTAAGCAAACACACGGTGGTGAATACGGGAGCAGAACAGCTGTCCCCTTGCAGAGAGCCCAGCAGGTGCGAGAAGCCCACGGACGCTGCCCCTCCTCTTTGACGAGCTGAGAAAGACACTGTCTTTTCTCCTGCCAAGAAAATCCAGCTCCGGCGTTTCCAGCCTACCCTTGCGGGTGACTGGGATATCTGGGCCTGAGAGGGAGATACCGGACCCCCTACATTCTATTCCAGTGGTACGGTGCTGGCTAAACCCTTATAGAGAATAATTCAATCAAACTCTTGGCAAAACCAACTTAACTTAAACTGCTACTTACTTACTCCCTCCCACGTATAAGGCTTAGGTCAGGTACAGGCGTAGTTAGAAGCACCAGTTGAGGTCGTTAGCCAATGTATATATGAATGTTTATATTTTATTAATTTTAACTATCTTATGGCTAAGAAACCATATCAATGCTTTTACAGTTTTATTTCGTAATACTCCTTTTACTGTACACACTTTTCGTTATAACAAGTCTTGCAATTGTGGCAATTCATTTCTCTTGCATGAGAAGGAAGACTGCTCAATAAATAATACCTTTTATTGAAAACGCCCGTCTCTCTATTCTCTGCACCCTGGTGAAATTAAATCTGCACAACTGACTGAGTGAAATAGCCGTCTATTGTTTCACACGACTCTAGAGATTGACTCTTATTCTGGGGAGCAAAGTTATCATGTTTATGCGGTTGTCGGAAGCTGAATCCCTTCTTGTCTTAGCCAGGGAAGCTGATCACTTCCTATTCAGTCAAGAAAGTTTCCAGTGACCTCTGAGCTAGCTGGCGCAAACCTAAATTAAGTCTAACATAGTCAGAAGAGACCTAGAAGACCTCAGTCCTACGTCTACACTGCTGTTTATGTTATTCCAATGCGCAGGGCCTATAGGTAAAATAGGAAGTACACTACAGTGCATTTGCAGTTTATAAACTGATTTTGTTCTCATGCAGTGTTCTTCTTTTCTTAAATTATTGATCTATGTTTCCAATGTATGCTAATGTTCATCAGCAAATAATTGCATTTTTGTTGAGCCATTTTTAAAGACTTTATGCATGAACATCATTTCATTATATTTAAATTCATAGCCAATAATGCACTGTGCACTAACAAAGCAATTTCTGCAGCAGTGGTGTCCTTTTATGGGGTTGGAATCTCTACTCTTTAGATTCCTGCTTTCACCTTTCGTGATTTCTATATGATTGTTCTACAGCTTCTTCAATGTTCTTCTCTCAACATTATGGAAAACATTGGTTTGGGGATTTTATGTCTAAAGTACTCAGAATGTGACTTTTTTGCCAATATGTTTTTTACTTTGGATGCTATTTCGCTGAAAGTACTTGTGCAAGGTAATGGTGTATTTTATGCGCCTTTTCTAGTAATAATCATTAGTATACAAAGCTGTTATGTTCAGGGTAACCTGAATGAACTGACCTTGTGAGATGCCTTCTTCAAAGAGCAGTGCTGTGAAGCTTTGTGCTTCTCTTGTGAGATTATAATACAGTTTCCATTAAATGCATGCTGCTCTGCAGTTGGCATAAAGTGTTAAATGTTGATGTATTTTCAGTTACTATTGCCACTTCCTAGTGCACTGGTATTATTACTATAGTGTATTTCATTTGTAAGTATTTTAGTGTTTTGCAATATGTTTGTTTTATATTCAATTTATTGTATGTTTTGTACTTTTCTAAGGCTTTGATTTTTCTTAGGCTTGATTTTTCAAAAGGGTTTAGTTGTAGAGGTATAAATAATAAAAGAGGTAAAAAGCAGAAATGTTTCCTGTACCCTGTACCGGATTGTGTGCATCAATGGCTGATTTAGGGCCTTATTATGACTATGGCAGTCCAATGACCGTTGTATCTATGGTGGCTTTGCCTTGCAGTGCTGCACTGGCGGTCCGACCACCCAATTACGACTTGAGCGGTTGGACATCATTGGCACCACCAACTTATGCTCAGGCCGCAATATGCTTGGCGGGGCTGCAGCAGCCATGCCCAGCATATTACGAGTTTCCTCTCTGGCACTGTTTTCATGGTGGTGAACCTGCCATGAAAAGTTTAGTGCAGAGGAAAGAAAGGGATCCCTACTGGGCCCCCTGTTGCCTCTGCACCAGGAAATGCATGCAGGGGGCACATTGTGTGCCCCCTGTCTGCATGCTCATCCAATTCCTGCAGGTCATGGGCTTGACAGCCCCATTGTGGTGCTTGTTAAGGCTCTCTTTGAGCCTTTAAACAGGCATAGTCCTCAGCAAGCTGCCGCAGGACCGCCCAAATTGGATTTCAGTTGGAATCTGGTGGGCTTTCTAAGTATGGCTCTGGCTGTGCAGGAGCGTGGCACTGGCCTAAGTCCTAATAAGGCCCATAGCCACTTAAGCAATATAGTGGCCATGTCTGGCATAATGGTGACTCTGGAAAGGTGGGTCATTTAAGGCATTTCATAGCCATGATATTGGAATATTGTGTCCTGATCTATGCAAATTATTGCAAAAGCAAAAACTGAGAAACCACTTTGGAGGAAGCCAAATCATGGGATAACTATTTTAAGAAAAGACAGTTTTAAAAAAATACAAATGAAAATTAAATGAAACATTTTAAAGGGAAGATAATTTTAAGGAAACATATATAATCACATTTTTGTGTGAAGATTAGAAGTAGTGAGAATTTTAGGGTTCAGGGATAGGTAAGAAGTGATGTTCAGGGTGATACATAGTTTTTAGAGTTTTAGGGTTAAGGGTGGCTGGAGTTTAGGGGTGATGAGGGTTTTTTGGCGAATAGTCATTGGGGGAGCTTCGGGTGGTGAGGAGTTTTTAGGGTTCACTGATACATGGAATTTAGGGCTGGTGTGGGTTTTTTTAGGGTTCAGGGATGGGTGGCAGGTAGGCGAGTTGAGTTTCTTTTAGGTTTTATAGATCAGTGGAGTTTCGGGCTGGTAAGTGTTTTTAAGGTTCAGTGATGGGTAGAGTTTTAGGGTGGTGAATGATTTTTAGTGTTCAGGAATGGGTGAAGTTTAGGGTGGTGTTGAGTTTTAAGGATTCAGGGATAGATGACGTTTATATGAAAAACGTGTTTAAGGGTTCAGGGATGTGGAAGTTTAGAGCTGATTAAGGTTTATGGGGTAATGAATGAGTGGAGTTTAGGAGTGTTGTAGCATTTTAAGGGATCAGGGATGGGTTGGATTCAGTGAGTCATAGAAAGGGATTTTCAGGGTACAGCAATGGGTGGAGTTTAGTGGTAGGCAATGGGATTTAGGTTAAGAGATGAATACCAGTCAGGAGTAGGAAGGGCTTTAGGGTTCCGGAATGGGTGGAGTTTATGGGTCGAAGATGGGTGGAGTTTATGTGTCGGGAGGCATTTTTAGGGGGAGCTGGAAGGTTTTAAGAGGTGGTGAGGGTTTAGTGAATTAAAAACATTGCTTGAAAATGTAAAAAATACTTATCTGAAATAATGTTCTCTGAAGTAAAGGATTGAAATAAGTGCATTCAGCAAACCTTTTCTAAAATTAAAGTGGTCATTTCATCTACACTCTAAAAATGAGTATGAAGAAGTCCATTTCGAAAAAAAAACTATTTTGAGGAATTGGTTCCTATGTTATGGGAGAATGCATTCATCCTGAAATTGTCCATTAAACCGTTAAGATGAAATGTTTTTTTCAGTAATGGTATGCCATTAAATATTTTTTCTAGGCAATCATATAAATCATTGTGTCCCCCTTGCACTATGTTTGCAAACCATAGCATAATCGTGTCAAAGAAAAAAAGATATTATAATGTCATGTAGTGGTCTTCGTAATGGCCACCAATAACATCAAAGGAACCCCACAACGATTGTTGGTATCATTGGCTTAGTAAGTCCTGTATCATTACATTGTGTGTGTGTGTGTGCGTATTTGTGTGTGCCTGTGTGTTGGCATGTGAGACAGAGAGATACCAAAAAAGTGGCAACAGAATAAAGAGTGAGAATAGGTTTACATGCATTTTTGTGGAGATAATATGCTTGCCTTTTGGTGGCATAAGTATGGTCATTAGAGATAATGATTGCACTGGTTTGTTGGGACCACCATCTATATATTGTGCCTTCATGGGGATGTAGTGGCTATCTTTGGCTTAACAGTGAGGTTGGACAAATATAAGCATTTTTAGAATTTGCTAGCTCTACAGTTGGGTTTAATGAAAGAGTAATGGTGGACATGGCATACAATGCTTGTTGTAGTCTCACACCTCTGGCATTAGGGTACAAAACAGTGGAAAAAGAGTGGGCCAAGTAAATTGTGAAAGACAAGAAAGAGATGGATGCAATGCTTCAAAAAGTAGTGCCCAATGGGAACTACTCTGGGCCACATTCCTATCCATCATTTCATTGTTCACTCGGCCACTAACGACAAATACCAAACATGTGCAAATCTGCTTTGGTCCTGCTCCAATAGTTTCAGTCCATACGATCTTGCTGGGGCATGTTTCCTCTGACGGAAAAGACAAGCAACCTCAGACTGGTTTCAGCATTGGTAGGCTTATGAGTGGATTGCAACTTAAGTCCTATGCACTATGAGCTAGTGGACCCATCTCAGAGCACATCAGTCACACTAATGGCAACTTACAAAGAAAAATTAAAAAGGGATGAGAATAAAGTCACTGTGTCACTACAAAGGCCAACCAAATAGTGTTTTTTTGTAATTTTTAACCAACTGGTGGCACTTCCAGCAACCTAAGGTCTTTGCTTATTGGAAAATACACTAAATGTTATGAGTAGAATTCCTAGATTAATTTAAGGCACTTGCATTTCAGCGAGCTATATCCACTAGCCACAGGGGCGGTAAACTGCCAGGCCAGGTCCCTCTTAGACAGAACCACAAGCAACCTCTGGGCAGTTTTGCCCTTGTTACACTGCCTCATTAAATGGCAGATTTCAGTAAGTGAAAGGGGGACCCACATTCGGGTGTATAGATTTCTTGGAAAAGCAAAAATGTGATGGAAGCGCTTGAAAAAATCGTATTCACTGGTAAACCATCGAGCTTCCTTACAGTCCATCAATCTTTCCAACTTTGCCACTCTAGACTGAGATGAGCCAAATGCAGATTAGACCTGGCCCATGTCGATTTGCCATAGACTAGCCAGAACCGCCGGTCAAGGCCTCTCATGATGTGAAAACAAAAATTCGGAGATCAGTTGCGGCATTGTTCGGCCTCCTCAGCAAGGTATAGCGTTACCCCTATAGCACAATGAGCACAGGACCCATTTTATAGCAGACCCATCACTCATAAGACGCCTCACTTTGAAAAATTTGACCAATTAAGATCTTGATACCTGAGTGCTGCAAGGCGTTTTCTGATTGCGGTTGTCAATAAAACTTAAGAAATTCAATATAATCTTACATTTACCTAGCAGTAGATACACTTTCCGGAGCACTGGCAATCAATATACATGCAGCTGCAGAGTCACGTCATGTTTTAAAAGAGGTTAAAATAAATTAATTTTTTTCACTATAACTTTTTAAAACTGCTCACTGAAGCTCAGCAGAGAAAGTGCAAGCAATCAGCTATTTTACAAGAAGTTTGTACATGGTAATTTGCAACGAAAATGTACATCTTTAGTCAGGGTTCATGTGTTTCAGGCTAATTAGTGGGGAATAGTCACTGCAGAGGTATAAAAGCTAGATATTCTTAATGAGCGTAACAAGTAGGGTGCACCAGAAAGTGGGAACTACTGCCAGTACCTATTGACAAAGAAGCACCTGCAACACATACAAATATTTGAGCAGCTAAACAGCATAATTATTCAGTACATAAATGAAGACACACCTTTTACTCTGCTGACAAGTTGTTCTCTTCGTTTTTATATTCATAATTTCACTTACATAGCTCCATTTATCATTCATTGCACGTTCAAACAAGCAAAAGTCTCAACCAGTTAAATTGGTAATGCATAGAAGAAAAGGTAGGAGGAGGCCTTGAAGAAGGATTAACCACGAAGGAGATTAGGTTGCAGGGAGTGCGGAATGGATGCAGAATGCATTTTTTGCATAATTCATAATAAATCCAGGCTCAGATGGTTTATCAAAGTATTTGCAAACAAAGGAAATTCAACTAAAAAACTGCATATATTAGCAAGGCAATATGTAAAATCAAGGACGGTGGAAAGGTCACAATGCTAACTGGTGGCATGGTCGAAAATGAAGGAGTCCATACATTGGCAGTAACATATATTATATATGGAAGTATGTCATCCCATGTAAAGCATTACAAAAGTTACAGTCTAGTTTTGACAGCACTACTCACTGGTAACAGAAATAACATACTGTAGCTATTCGTCTGATGAATATACGCCACATTGAATTAATGTGGTATAGCATTTTAATAGTATTTGTTATAGGTTGATAATAATTATTTTACGTTAATTTGCTTTCTTAATTTACATTAAAATATAATTTTTTTAAGAATTATCAAACTTATTTTTTTATTATACTTTACTAAAGAGAGCTCTCCATCCCAGAGAGGAGATCTTAGCCTATGAGTAAAAAGGTACTAGTAGTAACTTCACACCTGTAAATTAGTTTTAGGGCCTCGTGTAGAGTTCAGCAGATGGGTTACTTTGTCACAAACATGACAGAAATCCTGTTCGCCATATTACAGGTGCCATTGGATATTAAGCACTTGTGATACAGGGGATGGGATATCTGTCACTTTTGTGGTGGATTAATCCATCCTTTAACCCCTTGCATGCTGATGACGGCCCCCAGCCGTCATGCACTACGGCGCTCGTGTGCTGATGACGGCTGGGGGCCATCATAAACCCGCCCACTTGCGATTTTGCCGCACAGGCGCAGAATCGCGGCCGCGTGCAAGGGGTTAAATCGGGCTCTTAGATTTCTTTGCCCCGGAACTAAGGGGCTCGAGTCAGATAAGTCCGCACTTGGCTGTAAATCTACATTTGTGTATTTAAATATGGGATTCAGGCTCATTCTGTTTAAAGTAATTTCCATCAATGAACAGAATATTCTCTGTAAAAAGCTCTGCAGCATATTTGAGCCAGGTTAGCTCTATATTAAGGGGCATATTTATTAAAAAGTTGTGCCACTCTTGTGCGCAAGCGTGATGCACCTCTAAATGATAAATCCAGAGTAAAGCAAAGCAGTACAAATCGCTGCATTGCATTACTCTGCCCCAGGGAGGCATTCCATGAATGGAGCATGGGTGTTCCCGTGCATTATTACATGACTTTTGACGCATTCCCAGATTTACCCTTACTGCTAGACCAGGGGATGCATCAAACTGCTACGCCTTCCCAGGTGAGGCGTAACGAGGAGAAATATCTTTATTTCTCTTTGTTACTGCCTCTTTTTTGATCTGTGCTAGAAAGAGGAAAAAGCATCAAAGGATTATTTTTAATCCTGTTTACAACGCAGCCTCCCTTGCACCATGGTGCAAGGGAGCCTGCGTTGGTGCTAGGCCGCCCATTGCGCGCTCCCGCAGGAAAAATATAGGAATGCCCCGTATTTTTTAAATATAATGCATTACTGTCCTTACCCTAACAAGCAGCGCAGCAAGGTGACTTGCTGCATTGCGTGATTTTTTCATAACTATGCCGCTTAACCCTTTCCCTGCTGCCGTCGGCCAATGGCCGACGGCAGCATTACCTCCCCAGTGCTGCTGTCGGCCTTTGGCTGACGGCGCCCCACCGGCGCACGAAAACGCCCGCACCGCGGCGGAATTACCGCGGCGGTTAACGGGTTAATACTTAAAAAAAGTAAATAAATCCTTTTACTACTAGCTTTGGAGTTAATATGTATCCCATCCTGAGCAAAAGTGGTGAAAGTAGAGCAAGGAGGTAAAAAGCCATTGCACAAACGGGCTGTGGGCATAATGACACAAAAACAGGTCCTTGTATCACTGCGGTCTCATGGTATTTTTTCACCATAAGCACCATCTTATGATTGCACTCCATCCCGTTTATTCACAGTCACATCCCTGTTTACTGAAATCAAGAATGGTGCGAGGCTCCCCCACAGGCACACCTTTAGAACCCCCTTATGTAGGATATTTTAGAAACATTCAACCCCTGCACCCCCATATTTGTGCAAAGGGCTTTGAGTTGAGTTGTTAGCGCTCCAACTTGCTGAGTTGCGTTTTTGGATAATTTAAAGGTGCTCCTTCTCATTTATATGTTTGTTTGAGAGTTACCTGACAAATTAAGTTGTTTCTCTTATGGATTTCTTTCAGCAGCGGCGCATGCAAGTAGGAGCAGTGGGGCCCAGCGGGTGGGGGATATCGACGGACAATGACAAGTAAATATTAATTATTTATATAATTCTCCCTCATCATCATCCGTCGAAATCCCCCCCCCCCCCCCCACATCCCACTGGGCCTCACCTCACTTACCTGCACGGGCCGCGGCTGATTTCTTTCCACTGTGGTCTCTGCACCATTTGCATGATTCGCCCACCAGTATGTAAAACATATGTAAAGCTATGAATACCTTCCATGGAAAGCACACATCGATTAAATTTATCAGGTTGACATTATGCAAATATATCTCACTCTGTTGTGGTTCGATGCAGGCTTAGATCATACTAATCAGGAGTTCTGGGAAAAGTGTTACTAACATGCCTCTCAAGTCATCTTCATCGCATCTAATCAACATATGAATACATTGTCGATCGTTTTTTTTATCCTTTGATACGCAATGATTTGGTTATTAAATCCCGCAACCTCTCACCACCAGGACATGAGCATATATTGCACAGGGATCCTAATACGTGGATTAGACAATTTAAATTGCTTATCTATGAATATGGGATTGAAGAAAGAATAAGGTATGCAGCATGATTGCGTTTAGTGCGCACTAAAAAAATGAATCACACATGTACAGTTTGAGAATATTTCTTCAGATCAATGCCGATTATTAATAACTCCATATAAAGTCAAATTGTTTTACAGTACCATGGACATGTGAATGCAACAGAAAGGTTGCAGTTCAGAAATCAATAGGAGAGCTAAAATATTGAAAATGTGCCACAATTGTAAATGCTACTAGGTTACTGTAGCAACTCAAGAGAGGGCTAATAGGAAAAATGCGGCAGCTCAATTGATTATTAAAAGAAGCATGAAGTCCATATAGGAAGGCATTACCTAAAAAGTGAGGGAAGGATATATCAATGAGTTGGGTCGCCCTTGTGGCACACAAGAGGGTGCAAGGGTGATGCAAATACTAAATCAGATTTATCAAGCCACACAAGGCCACAAATTGCTGAGTTTCCTTACTCTGCCCCAGGAAGGCAGTCCATTGGTGGTGCTGGGTGTTCCCATGTATCCACTCATGAATTTTGGTGCATTCCCAGATTTAACATCACTGGTAGACCTGGGAATGCATCAAAATGCTATACCTCCTCAATTGAGTTGTAACAAGGAGAAATATCTTAATTTCTCCTCGTTGTTCCTCTCTTTATCTGTGTTGCATTCTGCAGAACACATAGAAAGAGGGAAATGCCTCATAGGGTTTATTTTACAAACAATCCTGTCTGCAACACAGGCACCCTTGCACCCCGGCGCAAGGGTGACTGTGTTTGCACTAGGCAGTACATTGTGTAGTGCTGCACGGAAAGGACAGGAATGCACCGTATGATGTCAAATGCAACACATTCCCTGCCTTTTCCTTTTCACATAGCACAGCAAGGATTGCTTTGCAGCTGTGCTGCGTGAAGTATTGGGAAATCGGCCGCTGAGTATTTAGTCTAAAAATGGAAGAAGTAATGAACCACCTGATTAGAACTACAAAACATATAGGTAATAATAGACCACCTTAACTTCAGTAAATAGCAAGACTAACAGAAAATAATTTAGTAATCAATTATTGTTTCAAAACCCCATGTTTAACCCTTTCGCTGCTAGGCCTTTTCCTCCCTTGTGCTAAGCCTTTTTTTTTTTAGCTATTTGAGGTCGTTCGCACTTAGCCCCCTGTAACTTTTTGATCAGATAAGGTATCCACGCCAAATTTGCGTCCTTTTCCTCCAATATCATGGGGCTTTAAAGGTAACCAAGGTTTGTTTATTCCCCAGGAGAGGACCCAGAAATTAGCCAAAATACAGCTAAAACATTTTCTGGGGAAAAAATGGGAAAAAAGTGCTGCAGATGCAAAAGTCTGTTTTTTTCCCTGCCAACGGTATTAACAAAGGGTTTCTGGTGCTGAAATCACCATCTTCCAGCTTTTAGGGACTGACACTCTTGTCAAAAAACACAAATTATTTAGACAGTTTTGTCATTTTACTGAGACATAGCCTATTTTGCTATTTTTTGTGCTTTCAACCTCCTTCCAGTTAATTGTTATCACAGGTTTAACATGCCTTGGCGCTCCAGGTGGATTCCTGCCCAATCCAGCTTGCCAATCATGGGAGCATGGTCATTCAAATGTAGGTAGGGATTGGTGTCACTACAACGCATGCTTTTACATCGCATGCCTTTACAACGCGGTTTTTACCACGCAGTCCATTACAACGCATAATGCTTTTAGGCGCTGGATAGTGAATTATTTAATTTACTATTCCAACTCCAGTCCCTGTGGATAGCAGGGAAGGTGTTGGATAGTAAATTAAATATATTCCCTATCCTAGAGCGCCCCCCAGCGCAATGCGTTGTAATGGTTGCGATGTAATGGTAGTGCGTTGTAAAAAATGCGTTGTAAGTGATGTTCCCCGTAGGTACTTGATCCCAATATTAGAAAGGTTTTTTTTAAGGGGTGCCGCTATAATTATGCAACCGATTGTGGCACTCTGGGTAGGTGTGCCATATGTATTTTGCAGCATACCTGAAAGCATAGCAATAGGGTTACAGCTCTCTAAGTTATTGATCACAAGGAATCTATTCAGGGCTTCTCCATCCTGATTATGGTTAAAATGAAATAAGGGATTGCCTGCGTCATCAATTATGCCTCATGCAGCTAAATTTGAGAGCTGACAGCTGTGCATAGAAGTCACCCATCCATAAAATCTTTGGGATATGTTTTAAATCGTTAAGAATAAGATGAATGTCTTCCTCCATCTGGTCTACAACCTTATTCATGTCTCCTGAGAAATTATTATTATAAAAGTTGGCTAAGAGAATTGTGTCACCGCCTGGGCCTTTTAAAAATAATCGATGATAAAAGGATGAAACATTGTGATATAACACACCTTCCACTCCTAGCGTATTTTTCAACAGAGTTAAAATCCCTCCCCTGGCTCTACCTGATTTGGATGGAGGGTGGTGGTATAAAAAGAGTGATAACAATCTAAATTAATCAGCCCAATTTCTCATGTCTCCAGGAAGCAAATTAGATCATACATGTCAACAATTTTTATCCAATCAGGGTCAGACATTTTACTACTCAGGCCAGAAATATACCCCCTTTTGTACCGCTTTTGGCTACCATAAGTGTGGCAGGGTATGCTCAGACGTGAGTCCCTTGCTCACTTTGCCACTGGATTCAAGCAAGCCGGGCTGAAGACGGCTGGAATGCCAGAAACCGGTCCTCGGAAGCTTGTTTCCGGTCCAGGGAAGACATGGCTTGGCAGTTTGGGCTGGACTGTTCCCATGAGGCACAGGGTCAGACTGATTTGCATATAGCCATGTCTGAACTGGGGTGGCAGAGTGGGCTAAAGAACGGTGATGGATTAAACCCAGATTTTTTGACTGGGTGTCAGTGTTTGATTGATTTGGATGCTCCGTCCATCACCACCCCCTTTTGTACCGCTTTTGGCCGCCATAAGTGTGGCAGGGTATGCTCAGACGTGAGTCCCTTGCCCACTTTGCCACTGGATTCAAGCAAGCCGGGCTGAAGACGGCTGGAATGCCAGAAACCGGTCCTCGGAAGCTTGTTTCCGGTCCAGGGAAGACATGGCTTGGCAGTTCGGGCTGGACTGTTCCCATGAGGCACAGGGTCAGACTGATTTGCATATAGCCATGTCTGAACTGGGGGGGCAGAGTGGGCTAAAGAACGGTGATGGATTAAACCCAGATCTTTTGACTGGGTGTGAGTGTTTGATTGATTCGGATGCTCCGTCCATCACCACCCCCTTTTGTACCGCTTTTGGCCGCCATAAGTGTGGCAGGGTATGCTCAGACGTGAGTCCCTTGCTCACTTTGCCACTGGATTCAAGCAAGCGGGCTGAAGACGGCTGGAATGCCAGAAACCGGTCCTCGGAAGCTTGTTTCTGGTCCAGGGAAGACATGGCTTGGCAGTTCGGGCTGGACTGTTCCCATGAGGCACAGGGTCAGACTGATTTGCATATAGCCATGTCTGAACTGGGTTGGCAGAGTGGGCTAAAGAACGGTGATGGATTAAACCCAGATCTTTTGACTGGGTGTGAGTGTTTGATTGATTCGGATGCTCCGCCCATCACCACCCCCTTTTGTACCGCAGAAATATTCCATGTCATAAATGTGATGGATTCAGTCTGATCATATGTTGCATTTAGGGGCATGTGTGAGATTCCAATATAGAAGAGTTTTGAGCAGGAGTGGGGGCTCTCCTGTTCAACCTCTGTCAATCACAGCCCACTAGGTCTGTAAGGGCGTTGAATTGATTGTATATAGGAAGATAGATAGGGGGCTGAGCTAAAAAGAGTTAGTGGGGCTTAAATAAGGGGAAGGGGCTGTGGGTTCTTGTCCCTGCAATATAGTTGTGGTAGGTTTATAAAAATACCCCAGCACTAGGAAAAATATTTGTGTGAGTGGCTATGGTCCAGTCGAAAGCAGTTGGAACAATTGCTGGACCATTTGGTGAGAACTGAAATTGACCACCACACAATCCCATTCAATGCATTTCTCTGAGTCTCACACCCAGCCCACTCTTCTGGCCATTAATATTTGGAAGAACATCGCCCCCCTGCCCATCCAGAGACATGCTTTTGACATCCGTTGATCCGTGGTCTTCTTTTGGGTGCTATGTAATTTGGGAACATTTGCCAATATTACAACATAGGGGTAAGCTGCCGAGGGAAGTGCCAATTTCACGTGGTAGTCATTTTTACCCCCTTTTTCGGAAGCACAGTTTCAGTCTGGTCTTATATAGAGTCTTGTAGGTGGCGGGGTCAAATCCTTAGATATCCCTTGGGACAGGGTGCCACTCTGGTTGTCACTGGTTGGTTTCAATGCCAAGTAATTAAGATTTTGTGCAACGATTTGGGCCTTGATAGTAGAAGGAATTGATGGCATACCCCCTGAATGAGAATTATTGTTCACTCTCTTAAGGCCCAGGTTGCCCATACAATTAATATGACATCCTGCTGATAATACAGACAAATTAGGATGATTTAGATCATCACCCACAGAACAAAAAGTCACTATAGTGGCCTTGATTCTGAAAAGTCTGTCTATCAATGGTTGAAGTAAAACTGAAATTGACAGTTCAATCTTTAAAATCAGGGAATCCGAGATAAGTGAGGTGTGTGCAGTGGGATCTTGGGAAGTAACAGTTTTTGCTTTAGTTGGTCTCCTCCATCCTTTTTTCTTCTTTGAGGGAGGATCTGATGGTATTGGGGGGAGAGTGGGACATTGTCTGTGCAGGAAATCAGGCGTTTGGACAGAGTGGTGGCTGTCTCTAGAATAGATAGTAAAGCATCTGGTACAGCCACAATGAGGGGCTCACTGATTAGGGGCTCAGTCGGATGGGCGGATTCCCCCATATCCATAATGGATAGCCTACCTTAAACTGATTAGATCTCCTTGTCCAATACAAAGGGGGCTTTTAAAAGGAAGGAGTCTAAAGTATTTGTGGACTCACCTCCATGCTTTGATATGGTGGATTTCTGTATTCCAACTGAAAGACAAGACCTGGGCCACCTGCGATACTTGAGCCGCACACAATAGAGGGGTGAACCCAGCTCAGCCTCTTCTGGGCTCTGATGGGTGCAGGCTACGGGAGGCTCTGGCCCCTTATAAGCAGCAACGGGCATGAGCAAAAGGTTGCATTAGCTGCACTCAGGCTGCAAGGAAAGATGAAGTTTGGAGTCCCCCTCTGAACTCCTCTGGTATACAACTGTCTCCAGCACTGCAGGAGGCCCTAGCCCCGTATAAGCGCCTATGGGGGCAGGCAAAAGGTCCCATTGGCAGCACTCAGGCCACAAGGAATGCTGGGGTTTGGAACCCCCCTCCGAACTCCTCTGGTCTGCAACTGTCTCCTGTGCTGCAGGAGGCCCTGGCCCCTTATAAGCGCCTCTGGGCACGGGCAAAAGGTCACGTTGTTAAGTTTTTTTTTAGTAGGTGAAATACTTTTACTAATGACAGAATCTCCCCTTTAAATGCAACAATGTTGTGCCGACTTACAAAATTGTTAAAAATAAAACCAGTTATTAATATATTTGCTGATAAAGACATATGAAATCAAAAAATGAGTGGTACATTATATAAGTATAATACACACTATCCAATTATACAAAGAAAGTACACAAATCTTACAGGTTCACTTACAGAAAAATGGGCATTACAATTTCAAAAAACCTTAGAGATATAAAAAAACAAAGGATACAGGAACGTTCGATTTAACAATTAGCATTTGGAAAACCTTAGAAATTCACTGAAAAAAAACAAAAGTTACAGGGATGTTATAGTTAGGAAATAGAGTTTAAAAAAACTTTAGACATTCACTGAAAAATCAAAGGTGACAGGGATGCTATAGTTAGGTTCAAGTTTCACTCGTACAAAACCAGACAAATTCAGTAGTTATAATTAGCTGACCTAACTATACCTTGCAACCCCGCAATGCACTGCTTATGTCCTCACATATTACATCCCTCATGACATGGTCGGTGACATCACTGATGACATCAGTGATGACATTGAGGCCTTCAAACCCCCTGGACTCCAACATTCTGTGACAACATCCCCAATCTCATCCCCTTCCTAGCAATCGACTCTCACCACTATGTCCTACTCGGCGACCTCAACTTCCATATTGATGACCCCAATGATGCCAACTCCTTTACCGCCATCGGCCTCACCCAACTGGTCATTGAACCCGTGCACGAAGCTGGACACACACTGGACCCCATTTTAATCTCCAGCGACAGATTCAAATTCAGCAACATCACAGAACTTACCTGAAGTGACGACACCATTGTACACTTCAACATCACTGATGCCTAGCACATCAACACCAGGCATCAAATTTCCCCCCACCACAGCTGGAGCAAGGCACGTGAAACTCAGTGGTCAAAGGCCCTCCCCACCTCCCGACCCGAGGCCTTAACAGACTCCAACTAAGCTCTCCAGAACTTTGCTGCCTGGATCACCAACAGCGCTGAAAGAGTTGCCCCACTGAAACCTAAAATACCCAACAAAGCTCCAAACATGCCAGATGGTACACCTCAGAACTCAGGACCACAAAGTGCAACTACCACCACTGGAGAAACAGTGGTGCACAACCAAGAGCCCTGCTGAAAGAGCAGCTCACAAAACAGCCCTCAGCAATTATCATGGCACATTAAAGTAGCCAAGAAAGCAGCCAACACCACCCGCATCAACTCCGCAGCCAACCAAACAAAGGAACTCTTCAGAATAGTCAAAGAATTTCCCAACATGACAGCCATAGAGAACACCATCCACCCCTCTCAAGAACTGTGTAACACCCTCTCAGACTGCTTACACAGCAATATCATCAACATCTACAATTTCAACATCAAATCCGCCCCACTTAACGGCCACAACCTCAACCAACCAGTGAACACCAGCCAAACCATCACCACCTGATCACCGCTCACTGTCCTCAAACCTCAGCCATCATGAATTCCATTGACTCCGGGGTACCCACTGACCCCTGCCCTCACCACCTCTACAAACTGGCAACAAATCTAATCAGCACCCAAGGCACCAGCATCCTCAACTGCTACATCTCCACAGAAACCTTCCAGGACAGATGGAAACACGCAGACGTCAGACCCCTCTAAAAGAAAGCCTCCACTAACCCCAACGATCTAAAAACTTATTGTCCAATCTCCCTTGATCCCCACCCAGCCAAAGTTCTCAAGAAAGCCACCAACCAACAACTCGCCCAATTCCTAGAACAAAACCACCTACTGGACATCTCTCAATCAGGATTCTGTGCCAACCACGGCACCGAGACCACGCAGATTGCTGCCACAAACAATGTCAGACCACTCCTCGATTGTGGAGAAACTGTGGCCCTGATTTTTTTCAACCTCTCTGCCGCATTAGACTCAGTCTCCTACCACACTCTCATCAACAGACTCTATAACATAGATATACAGACACACTCAAGTGGTTCACCTCCTTCTTTACAGGACGCACAAAGAGCATTCAACTGCCTCACTTCACCTCCATACCCAAAGACATTATATGCTGCGTCCCACAAAGATCATCCCTCAGCACTACCAGGTTGAACATCTACATGACCCCCCTTACAGACATCGTCAGATCCCAAGGACTCCACACAATTTTCCTACACAGACGACGCTTCACTGATCCTCTTGCGCACAAATGACCCCTCCAACACCAAAACCAACTTCTGTAACACCATGACTAACGTAGCCAAATGGATGACAGATAACTGCCTTCAAATCAACTCCGACAAAACTGAAGTGCTGGTCTTAGGGAAAAACAACTCCACATATGGGACCACAGCTGTTGACCTGTAGAACTTGGACCTGCGCCCACACTGACGACCATGCATGCAACCTCGGCAATATCTTCAACAGCTAACTGACCATGAAACAACAAGTCAACACAGTAGCCTCCTCCTGCTTTAACACACTGCGCATGCTGCACAGAATCTTCAGATGGATCCCAACCAAAACCAGAGAGCCCATCACTCAGGCCCTTGTGAGTATCCGCCTCGACTATAGCAACTTCCTCTATGCCAGCATCTCTACACAGCTCCTCACAAGACCCCAGACCACGCAGAATGCTGCAGCCAGGCTCATTCTGGACCTCCCCAAATGAATTTGCATCATCCCTCACCTGATAGACCTCCCCTGGCTACCCATTCACAAAAGATGCCAGCTCAAGGTCCTCATGCACACTTACAAAGCCCTCCATGCCTAGGACCTGCCAACCTCAACCATTGACTGAACTTCCGACAACCCACTAGACACCTGCACTCCTCTTCACTCGGCCTCGCACACACCCGGCTTAAGTCGTAGCTTCAGTGTTATATTCTATACAGGTACCACAATATAGGCCCTGGTAATTTCATTACCCTTCACCTATAATCTTCCCTAAATTACACTTGTCAAGGTTTACAGGGACTGACCTTTTACCTGGATATGACAATGCATTCAGAACATGGGTTTTCCCTAGTCCAAAATCCCATACATTATGCATGAGGATTCTTGAAAGCACAGCAGGACTATCATCTCCTGTATAATATCTATGTATAAAGTTCATGCCCAATGTCATCCTTAGGCCGGCACAGCAATACAGCAAGGTAGGACCCCTGGGAAGACCTATGGATATATATACATCACATCTTGCTAAGATAGACAGAGGAGACCAAGACTTCTCGACTGACACACTGACTACAGGCGCAGAGGTTCCTGCTTGCGGACACTCCAGCTTGCAGTGGTAGAACATCTCTAGTTGGGTGTCCAGCTCGAGACCAGGATGGGGTCTCATAGTCTCTCACTTCAGGTAATGGGGTTGACTAAATCCTAGAGGGATTTTTGACTTAATGCCTATACACATGCTAGGTAAATTTAGGTACATCTAGTTAGGGAGACATCGTGGAAGTACTCATCTTTTTATCATGTGTTTTATATACTCAAATGTATTCATGAATATTATAAGATGGTAGAGCTAGACCATCCATTTACCTTTATAGTACTGCTAATCATTTATATCTTATACTGTCTAATGGTTGTTGCCACTCATCTATTATACACCAGAGTAACGACTGTTCAAAAAATACTTATTTAAAATGCCCAGTCTGTTTATTCTGTGTATCTCTCTGAGACAGACTAAGGGGGTCATCATGATGGCGGACGGAGTTGCGTCCGTCCGCCACCCCAGAGGTGGAGGGACCATCCACAGGGGCAGCAGTGGTCCCTCTTTGCGAATTAGGATGTGACCGCCACCCTGGCGGTCACATCCTGTATTTTTAAAATTGTGGCGGGTGCTGCTTGAAGCAGCACCCGCCGCAATACTAAAAATACATGCAGTGCATTTGCAAGCACAAAGCGGCAGGCACCGCGCGGTGCCTGCCGCTATGTGCAAGCAAATGCAGGGGGGTACCATAGGTACCCCAAATGTGTACTCCCCACCCCCTGACACCCTGGGAGCCCGCAACGGGCCCCCAAACGAAAAAGACCACATGCTTTTCCACTGCGGAAAAGCCGCCGTGGAAAAGCATGCATCCCCATGCACCCTAAAATGGCTGGCAGTGTCTGATAGACACCACCACCATATTAGAGCTTTTCCGCCGCGGGACCGCGGCAGAAAAGCTGTGGACGGTCTTCCAGACCCCCCTGCCATCCTAATCTGGCGGGGGGTCTTTTCTATCATCGCAGCCGTGAATCCGCATCCTCCGGGCCGGCGGTGGCTTCCGCCGGCCCAGAGGATGCGATTCACCGCAATCCTAATCCTAATCGGCCCCTAGTAAGCACAAGTGACTAAGCGAAAGGTAGTATATTGTTTCCACGGTCCTGAGGGATCAGGGTTGTCATGTTCGATGGTTGTCAAGAAATATTCGCTCCTTGGTAAAAGGAGATTCTAGTGGTACTGTGAGCTAGTTGGTACAAGAAGCCAACATACCCAGTTGGGGTGTCCGGAATCAGTCCGATGGCAATCCTACAGTGTATGTTGTCTAAACGCGCAGATCGTTTATATTTCTTATAGGAGCTACACAACAGCAGTGGTGGCCACTTCTTCTACTATATTGCTGCCAAGCCCTGCTGGGTTTGGAAAAGCAGCTGCTGGATTTACTCAATGAGTCGCTAGACTCAGGATATTTGCCAGTGAACTTGAAGGAAGCTAGGGTTATCCCACTCGTGAAAAAAGCAGGGGCAGATATAAAAGTTTAAAAAAACTATAGGCCCATCTCTCAGCTCCCTTTTTTGGCAAAAATCCTGGAAAAACAGGTCCTGAATACCCAGGCTAGCTACCTGGAAGATCATGAACTACTCCATCCCAGACAGGCAGGTTTCAGATCACACCATAGCACTGAGCTGGTGATGGCCTCCGTTGGCGACGACCTGAGAATCAGGGCCGACAATAAACAGCCATGAGCCCTGATTCTCCTAGATCTGTCAGCAGCATTCGACACGGTCAGCCATTCCATCTTGCTGAACCGTGTGTCGAATCTGGGGATAAAGGGGCAAGCATTTAAATGGCTAAACTCCTTTCTAACCGGCCGGACTCAGAGAGTGCAAATGGGAGATCAACTGTCATCTGCCAGCCCAGTAACTTGTGGTGTGCCCCAGGGCTCTGCATTGTCCCCCCTTTTATTTAATATCTATCTGCAGCCCTTAGTGGAAGAGCTAACACGAAGAAACTGCCAAGTCTTTAATTACGCGGACGACACTCAACTGCTGGTCCAACTCAATAACACCAGCCAGGCTCAAGACTCAGCAAAAAATCTTCTCAGGTTTACGGTTAACTGGATGGCAAATACCCTCTTGAAGGTTAACCCGTGAGCTTTTCTGGCCCCCCGAATTGGGGGAGGTACCAACCCCAGGGAGAGTAGTAAAAAGCCTAGGACTGAAAATTGATTCAGACCTGTCCGTGGCCCCCCAAGTCTCCGCAGTAGTAGGCACCTGTATAGGCCTACTTAGGCAACTGCGGAAACTTATTCCCATTCTCTCTGTTCCGGCATTACAATCTATTGTGTCCACCACAGTTATTTCTCGGCTGGACTCTGGCAATGCTCTTTATCTAGGCCTCCCTCGGAAGCTCCTCAGGGAATTGCAGGTAGTTCAAAATGATGCAGCCTAGCCCACAAAGCCATTTATGGAGAGGCTCCTAAATACATTAAAGATCGACTGGTAAAGTACACCCCAGGGAGAGCCTTGCGCTCCTCCAAGGCCTGTAAGCTTGCCCCATTGAGATTTAAACTCAAATCCAAGGGTGGTAGAGCTCTGTCGGTCCTCCTTCCTCCGTCCTCCTTCCTCAAATCTGGAATGAGCTACAAGAAATATTACAAGGGGAATCAGTGCTATTATCCTTCAGGAAGTCTCTGAAGACCAACTTGTTTAAAAAGACAACAGCCTCAATCTAAACTGCCAGCTTGGCTGCTGGCGGATCACCAGTGGCTACCGTTTTGTTCCTTTCTTTAAAAGCGCTTAGAGACTAGTGGTGATTTGCGCTATACAAAAATAAAGTAACATAACATAACAAACAACCTCCCCCCTAACTCTGTACATCCCCCTCACTGACAGACTTCAGAAAGAGACTCAAGACATGGCTCTTCACAGAGACACAGCACCCAAATACCCCTAGGGGTGACAGTGTTGCGCCGTAAAAATGCTTATGTCAGTCTTTATTACTATTGTTATTTTAAATAGTTATTTGACTAATCTAATAAAATATTATATTTACTATTTACAAATCGATTTGGTATGTTGGTTACAGTTTGCTGTACTTTTTGAGGACTTTAGTAGGTTAATATTTATTTCATCGTATACTTTTGGCTATAATTCCTGCGTAACTTAGTCCATTGTTATTTATGAAGAGTTTAGCTTTAAATTGTAACATGCCGTACATTCTTTTGGTTTGTTTGTGTGCTAAGTTTAGGGCCACTTTGACTAACAGATTGCTCCATTCTTAGTAACTTTGCTCTTTTTGTAATGTTTCTATACATTTGCATAGTGTAGGTTGAGTACTGCGTAGTGTAGTTTGGAAAGCATTGTTTCATCCTTCCACTGTGTTATTTAGTTGTGGCTTCCTTTGCCAAGGTGCTGTCAAAGACATTCCATCATTTTGACATCTGTGCCCGGAGTGATGCAGTCTGCCAACCTAAGTGTCTTCAATGTTGTTGGTAGAAAGGGCCTTCTATTAGTAGATTGTAGTGGTTGGCTACCTCTGTAACAGGAACATAGGCTAGTGCTATCATTTTATTTATTTCAAAGGCAAATTGGATGTTTGTGGAATATTCTACACTTAGGGCCCAATTACAAGTTTGATGATCTGACTGCCTGACTGCTGCGTCAACATCCTCTACAACATTTCTGCGCTTGCAATCTACCGCCCACCGTATTATGAATTGTGCTGTCTGAAACAACAACCTTGTCTCTCCAAGAACCCCATTACAATTTTTTCCATGGGAGGAGAAGGTCTTGGCCATCCTGCACTCTGTAGGCTTCACATGAATAGCTGGGGGAGTCGACTGTGGTAAGTTAAACTTCAATAACTGGCACAATATTACAATGTTCTGTTTGCTCTATGACTCTGATGTTGCTCTTTTGCTCTCTATCAACTTTTCTAACATGCAATATTCTAAGTATAAGCAATGTTACAACTGATCTTCACTCATTATGCTGCTTCACATTTGTCAAATATTGGTAAAGTGAGATTGAATTGATTACAACTACCATGAGGCCCACTCGCTACAACTATAACCAAGATGCTAGATCCCTTTTGCCCCTTCTCACTTGTCTACCATGTTACAACTGATATTCACTCATCATCATACAGCTTACCATTTCTCAAGTGTTGATAAAGTGAGATTGTACTGACTACAGCTACCAAAATCCTGCTCACCGCAACTGTAACCAAGATGCTGCACTACTTTTGCTCCTTCTCCCTTGTCTGCTATGTTACAACTGCTCTTGAGTCATCATGGGCTGTGCAATGTAGTGACAATGCTCCACTTAGATACACACCTGAGTATTCTGCTTGATGGTGTCCTGGTCTCATCAACTGAAACTAGTGATGGCATGAGTCTTAACATAACAAATGGATGACAATACTAATCTCTATCTTTTGTTCCATTCTAGGTCCCTATTAACTTTGAGAGAAACAATGTGGATATATATACCTCACTTCCACCATTAACAATATTTTCTATTTCTCAACAGGTCGATCTGCCATTTCACCTGCACAGAGGTTGGAAACTGAACGCAGTTCCTCTCCACCCCAGACCGAAGCCCTTAGTAATGACAACGCTCCTGAAGTGATAAACAAGGATGATTATCCTGGCAAATCTGGTCAGCCTTGGCAGATGCCAAAAGCGGGGCCCATTGTGCCCACAACAATACCTCCTCCACAGCTGTAATAACACAGTACCACAACCTGTGCACCTAGCACAGGCAGAACCACCCTAAGCACCCCAGCGCAGGATTCTGAGCCGGCTACTACCACTTCACCCATGGGGGAACCAGAACCCAGTGGGAGGGAGCAATATGTGCCACGGGTACATGCCAGTGGGGTTAGGCATAGTGGGAGGGTAACTGTGGTCCTGCAAAATGACCCACTGGGGATACCGACACCCAGGCTTCCATCATCCAAGTCCTAGGTGTCTACCAGAACTCCCAAAGTTTCATGGGGCAAGATATTGACTGAAATCTGGGAAAGGATGCTGCTGCAGGGGGACAAATGCCAGAAGTTTGCCAGCATTCACACTGAGATGGCCGGCATCATCACCAAGTGGCTGGCATGAACAGCAACATGGCCTCCCTGATTGACATGCTGTAGGACAACAACTCCACCCTCTGTAGGGATTTTCTAGCTACATATATTCCTTTCTGTGGTCCAAGTACATCCAGACCATCAACATCTGCGGCAGCCAGATGATGGGAGGCCTTATTGAAGGAGGAGGTGCCTGCATGTGTCCCTGTCTCAGCAGTTATGAATCCTCCTCTCTCAGAAAGCGGGGACATCTACCAAGGAGCTCAGGATGGCAAGACGACCACCACCACCAAGAAGAAACCTTTTCCACCTCACACTCCACCTCAGAAAAAAGCCTTCCCATCCTCTTGACCGCAGCTCAAAAAAGAAAAAAAACTAAAAGCCACCCAATCCATTCCACCTCCCACTCCATCCATGAAGAGCAACCTCATCACTACCCTAAACACAGCCCAAAACACCAAAACCCCAGAAGACCCCTCTCAACACTAACCCACCACTCCCTAAACCTCTGTCCCTTCCCAAGTATCATCTTCAAGGTGCCTGCTATGCTGAGTGATTACCCCTTTGTGAGGAGGTTCCCAGGGAGAGTCAGTAAGGGCACGTTTGGTAGCACAACCTTGTGCTGTGGCACAGTGTGCTAACATGGACTTGCCATTGTCCTTTGTTCTTCAAGATGTTGTTTCTCCATTCAATAAAATATTTCCTACTTTTGAAGAAATCGGTCCTGCCATTACTTTTCTGACTAGTTGACCTTATTGTATAGTTAGTTATATGTGAGTACATTTGTGTTCGTTTCATCTCTGATTCCTGAACCAGTTTAAGTGGTTTGTATGACGTTACCTTGGAGCCAGTGCTAGACTTACACAGGACAAGGGGAGATGTTGGGTGGATGTCTAAGTGGGCTTACATACAAATGGGGCAGACATTGCATTGGGTGACATGTTATATGATAAGTATTATAGCTTGGCCTGGCCCCTTTCAATGTCATTTAGATTGCACTCCTCCCTATGATGTAACTTGGATATATATGTGATGTGTTGAAGTTAGATATTTGTATATCCACATATGGAGGGTGTCAGCCTGTCATACCTTTGTGGAGTTCTGCATGACCATGTATCCATTTTACAGTGCTCTCCATGGTCATGCCACTGGAATCAAGCAATCCTGGCTGAAGAGGGGTGAAACCACCAAACCGGTCCTAGGATGCTTGTTTCTAGTCCACGGAGGACCTGGCCTGGCAGTTCGGGCTGGACTGTTCCCACTGGGAGCAGGGTCAAGATTGATTTGCATATGGCTGGGTCCAAACTGGAATGGCATGGTTAGCAAAAAAGATAGATTTAGGCCTAGATCGCTGTACTGGGGTGAATGTATGACATTGTTCTGCATTCTGTCCATCAAGAGTTCTTTTTGCATTTGTTACCTGAGTGCGACGGGTATCCTCAGACGTGAGTCCTGTGCTCTCCACGCCACTGGAATTAAGCTATCCTGGCTGAAGAGGGATGAAACCCCGAAACCGGTCCTAGGATGCTTGTTTCCAGTCCAGGGAGGGCCTGACCTGGCAGTTCGGGCTGGACTGTTCCCATTGGGAGCAGGGTCAAGACTGATTTGCATATGGCTGGGTCCACACTGGAATGGCATTGTGAGAAAAGAAAACAATGGATTTAGGCTCAGATCTCTGTACTGGGGTGAATGTATGACATTGTTCTGCATTCTGTCCATCAATAGTTCTTTTTGCATTTGTCACGCCGAGAGGGACGGGTATGCTCAGACGTGAGTCCCGTGCTCTCCATGCCACTGGAATCAAGCTATCCTGGCTGAAGAGGGGTGAAACCCTAAAACCGGTCCAATGATGCTTGTTTCCAGTCAGGGAGAACAAGATTACAGAAAAGTGGTTATTCTTCTGATCATCTCAGACGAGCTGAGAATAGAATCTCTAGTGTGAGAAGAGAGGATACCTTACAGAGTAAGAATAAACCCAAAACCAGTGACCAAATGGTTTGTATGATCACAGACTTAAATGACCTCAGCCACACCCGCCGAAAGAGTCTCAACAAACACTGGGGTATTCTACTGGTGGACAGCTCCTTGGCCGGTTTTATCACTATGAACCAGACTAAGCCCCACAGTTCCTAAAACTGACAAAACACAAACTTGGCTTACGCCCCACACCATTGGTTTCCACAAATGTGGATACTGTGGTGTTTGCAAGTGGGCTAAACATAAAGTTAAAATGTTCAACAGCTTCAACAACAAATCATATGTGATAAGATCTAACATTACCTGTACCACTAGATTTGTTATCTACATAATTGAATGCAAATGTGGGAGACAATATGTAGGTAGCACCATCAGGCCACTAAAAGACAGAATTGGTGAACGTGTGAGGGCCCTACACCAGTAGGATGTTAGATATCCTGTAGCGACACACGCTGCATTAAGTACCGCACAGGGCCCACGCAAGGAATTCACTTTTTTTTGGAATTGAAGACATAGACCCCAGTCCACGTGGGGGCAATAGAGAGTTACATCTGAGACGAACAGAAGCCATGTGGATTATGCGTCTACACACAGTAGAACATGGTATCAACTGCGATTCTGAGATGCAGTATTTTTTGGGTGATTAAAATATATTCCAACTAGTATGGCCATGCATGCTGTCTTAATGTTGCCTATGAATATATGTTGTAATGAAAACATGCACTTGCTGCTGTAGTTTGGAGTATGTTGTGAACTCCAAAACTAACTACTAGGTTCAGTAATGCTATCTGAATATGCCACATAACAGGTCATGAGTGTTGAATTGTGGTGCACCAGTAATGACTTGTGGGTATGTGCACAGTACTATCAGCATAGATGCACATTACCCCTCTTAAACTTGTGCTTGTATGTTATTTGTGTTCTTTTGTTGGTGGCACACACGCCATGTATTTATATCTATATAATTATTTTCTTCCACCATTACCCAATTGATTGATCAGTGGTCAGCATCACATACAATAGGACTCAATGTATGGGAATCCGCTTTTCTTTACACCCTCCTTACAGCACCTGTTCTCTCCGTTAATCATTCTCTTTTAAATTCATGGCTTGAGGACATTTTCGCCTTTCAGATTCATGTGCTTGCAATGTGCTTTACCGTACCACAATTAAGGACAGTTTGAATACTTGTGGTTCTTAAATTAATAGTATTCTATTTCTACATACACCTCATCCTGACTCTGTTTTATATCCCCGGTGGGATTGACTCTTCCACTATACATCTAATCGGGCACTGTGCACTATATTTGCGCAGCTCAGATTACACACACAGAATGCATAACTCACTTCTGTGACCACGTTCTTTTTATTCCTTTTGGACGCGTTCTAGAATTTTTACATTGCAGCTCATCAAGCCATACTATTGACTAGTTCGAATTTTTGTAGTTCGCAAATAGTTTAGTTTGACAACATGTCAACATGACTCTATGTAATTTTCAACAAAACGAAATGCCAGTACTGCACGATAATTTCTTAGATTCGACACAACAATGAATTAAACATTTGTCCTGCATAGACCACTATTTCAGTCCTGAATGAATCTTCAAATCAAATTACTTTTATTTTCATCTCAATTTTCAAAAAGTCGCAATTTGTTGGAAAGAATTTTAAACAGTGGAAAACATCAAGGCCTATTTACAAAGGGAGCCCCTATTTATAATTTCTAAAGGGAACTATCTGAAAGTATTTGTGAGAACAGATATTTATAGAAAAAAAAAAGAATCTCATTCACACTATAAAAAAGGCGCTATATATACAACAAACTCATTCTGTGTTACAGTCATAATACTACCAGATACACTCACTTATACATAAAGAAATTGAAGAAAGTATCCCACCTAGGACATTTTATTTATCTTTTTAATGGTGCGGTACTAATACTATTTTCTAAAAGACTAGTTTAGTCAATAACATAGGCAATCTATCATCGTTAACAATTTAAAGAATATTTTCGAAAGATGGAACCACAGATTGGCCTAACAGAAACAGAAAGTTGATGCGTTTCGAATTCCCTTAATTGCGGGGATTCTCCTCAGGACCAAGAAGGGATATTCTGTAAAACAAAAGATAACAACCATTCTTACTTCACAATCAAAAGAGCAATCTTCAACTTTTGCACAGACACACAGCAGTCTTTCTTTTCCTCTCAAGGCTTGGCTGAATCAGTACGTTCGTATTCTGTAAATATTAACAGAAACGGGTATTAATGGTCGCACTTCAAATGAGTAGGACCTTTAAATGGCATTTGTTTGGAAAAAAGGAAAAAATGCTTACTTGATGAAAGGTTTTTGACTTCAAAACTTGGGTTTGTCTTTATAAATTGCTTCATTCAGTTGTTTTAGCTGTGAAGTTGACAGAAGACATAAAAAACGCATTATTATCGGAGCTGGAACACCTCAAGGAGTCCAGAGATGGGTAGAAGTGAGATTTTCAAGGAAATTATCTTTGGGGTTTATTTTGTTGTGTACTGTCTTTTTCGTTAAATAATCTGTATCGGCTCGTTTTACTTTCAAACCTAAATGAAGACAACCAAACATCAGGGCTCATGTATTCTTGCCTGCATCCGACAATCGACAGAAAATGAACTTTTTACGATCTAGATTTCGCTGGAGCATGCTCTCTCTAAAAGCGTCAGGAAAACTCTATCAGCCTGATTCATCAAAGACCCGTTTTGCGAGTCTGTAATAGCGATTCATAAGGAATTGCAATTACAGACTCGCAAAACGGGATTCATGTAGGAATCGCAAAAAAAATGCGATTCCTACACATTCCTTATTTGCGATTAGCAAATTGCTAATCGCAAATAAGGAATAACTCCCCATTCATTCCTATGGGCCAAAAGGCCCATAGGAATGAATGGGGAGTATTCCTTATTTGCGATTAGCAATTAGCTAATCGCAAATAAGATAGCGATTTAAAGGGTGCCAGGGGTGTCCAAAGGACACCCTGTAGCACCCCTTAAATGCAAATTTAAACAGGAGTTGCGCACACACATGTCCAAAGGAAATGTGTGTGTGAAACATGCAACTTAGAAAAATGCTTTTAAAAGTTTTCGCTATTTACCACGAGGTTTGACGTCGCGGTAAATAGCGGGCCGAAATTGCGAATTTGCAATTTTAAAATGGATGATGAATTGCATTTAAGGAATCTCAAATAGAGATTACTTAAATGTAATTCCTCGCAAAATAGCGAAATCGCTATTACCGATTTTTGCATTTGGGATGATGAATCCCAAATGCAATAATTGCACTTGCAAAGGGCCAGATTCTGAGAATCTGGCCCTTTGCAAGTGCAATTCAGCTTCATGAATATGGCTGTATGACACTCTTATAAAGCTGCCAACTCTTAAGTGGGCTATATTGGCCGGTTAGATCCAAACAAAGCTCGCTCGGTCAAATTTATAAACGTTCATAGGTGGTTCAGGCAGGCACACACACGTGTCTGACCTAGATTGGCGCAGATTCAAGCACATGCTATTATGTAAGTTTGACTTCAGCTATAACACCCTTGGGATTTTTTCCGTTCACGGTGTGTTAATGTGCCGGATTTTGACAGTAGCCCTCATTTCTTCTTGTTATACAGATTAGGACCTTTTAGCATATGAGAGGATTTTGTCCCATTGTATGACAGTACTGGCGTTATTTTGCTTAGCTGTATAGCCTTATCCTTTGAAGGTGAGGTTCCAGTTCATTTAAAATGCATCTTCACCTTATTTAAACACAATCAGTAATTATGCTGGAGCCCTAGTACTCATAGTTGCATTGGTTAATTTCCCTCAGATCACTTTAACATTCTGATAACGCTTTTGGAAAGTAGTGAAGTGGGTGCCGGTATGGAATTATCACCGTCATCACAGTGAGAGTGAAGTGGGTGCCGATTTGGAATTATCACCGTCATCACGGTGAGAGTCCTGCATTTCCCCTTAATTTTTTCTTTTATTATTATCTTGTTGTTGTTCTGCAGCTTTTTCGTGGCTACTGCCTGACACATCATCTCTTTCCCATTTTCTCACAGTTTACGCCATCTGTGGCCTCACCTTTCAGGTAGTCTGCATGCCGTACTATTTTGAGCTTACTACTCTCTACTGATATCATCTGGACGTACCCTTATTTTCTCGTCTCTCCTTATCCCTGCAGCTACTTGTATTTCACCATTACAGAACTCTCCATTCTGACTTTGACTTGTGGCCTACCGGGTTGGAAGTAACACCAGTTCAGGGGTAAGGTTTTGCGCAGGTGATTTACCTGTTTATACCAACTACTGTCGCTACTATACATCCCCCTATGTCTGTAGATTACATAGTGACTCCCGCCATTTCCTCTTTATGTTTTTTCTTTTAGACTACACTGAGCTTGGAATCAGAAATAGAGGTACTTGGTAATTTAAGATTTGCTTAGTCTCTCCCCCCATGATAACTTTATCCTCTTCCACACCCGTGTTTTACTTTTAACTATTATAATCATTTTTTCTCTGTTATTCACCATTGGGCAGTAGACGTCTGATTTTGGTTGCACCTCACCTATTGACCACAATATTCTTTCTGTAGGTGGGTGGTCGGAGTAACTTACAAATGATTTACATGAGCAGCAATAATTAGATTTGATTAGAGCTTAGTAAGGGGTTCGCCCCACACCAAATGTTGTGGGTTTCTCAGAAATATGGTTTCCACGAGTGTTTGGTGATGTAAATTTCCACTTGGGTGAGAATATTTGTTCTCCGGGCATTGTCACTCTATACCCTGTTCTCAGGTCATCTTTTGTATCATTCCCAGCCCTGAAAAGTTGGAGATCACTGTTTCTCTGACGAAACCCGTGTTGGCTGGCTGCTTTGTGTATTAACCAATTAAAGGAACCAAGACATCTAAGTTGGATTTTGTACCATTTGCTTTCTATTTACATTCGCATTGCTGGTTTTAATACTGTATGTGTGCACAGGACTGTAGATATATGGTACTAGGGTGTGCTATTGGTTGTCCATGTATACTTCAGTTCAGCAGTCCAGTGCACACTGAGGTTGTCAGACTTGTGAAAAATTTACTTTTCCGCAGGGCCCCAGCCTTTCAGGGTTTGCCCTGATAGAGGCATAGCTATCCTGCAAAGAGTGTTTCTATTATTCCCTTAGAATGCTTCTCACACTGATTCTATGTAATCACATTGGCAGACATTGCCTTTCCATGTGGGTGATGTGTGAGAGTCAATCCAGAGTTGAAGAAGAGAACATGTGTTTCACTTTGAAGACAGATCCATACAGATGATATTTTGACATCAAAACTGGAACTAGGATGTGTGCAATGTGAGTGTGTTACATTCACTATGGCATCTTGGTTGGAGTTGTAGTGAGAGTGACTCATGGTGGTTGTAGCCAGTTTACCAACACTTGACAAATGGCAAACTGAATGATGAGTGAAGATCCATTGTAACATGGCAAAAAAGTGAGACCGGGCAAAAGGAGTCTAGCATCTTGGTTAGAGTTGCAATGAGAGGTCCTCATGGTAGTTGCCGTCACTTCAATCTCACATTGCCAACTTTGAGAAATGGTAAGCTGCATGAAAAGCGACCAATAGTGTTAAATGATAGACAAGTGATAAACGGCAAAATTATATTTGTGACAGAGATTAATTGGGGTAATATTGATTAGGAGGGGCTAATATGAAACAGAAAATTATACACACATCACGATCACTGTATATAGTTTGCAAACACAACATTAGTTGTGTATAGTGTGCCTGTGCAGTACCAGTGTTTTAGCCTAGGAGAGTATCCCAGGGAGATATTTTTGAGTATACTAATGGGACAATCCCATATAGGGTCCCTGTAAATGTCTAAATTACATAAGGTCCCTGACTCCTGTGCCTCGTCCAATTCGGGGCATCATTTTGCTGAGGAGTCTATGGGAACTGGTAGTTGTATGAATTACCACCAATTTTGTCTGTGACAAAGTGGGTTTTGGACATGATTGAGCAGGTACAGCAGCAGCAGGATGTTTCCAATAGGCTCCATGACGGCAGAAGATGTGTGGTGGTGAGTAGAAGTGTGTTTCACCCTTATATTCCACCCTTTCTGCTGTCTCAGATGTGTTAGTTGGACCACCAAGGTCAAGCCGGCTTAATGCGACTCGTAAGTGGGCTGATGGTTTCAATGTCGATCCGGGCATCCCACCTCCTCATTGGTCCATTCTGCCGCCACAGAATTCGGAGTTGGCTGGCGATTAAGACAGTTCACTAGCAGTCTTTGCAAATGCAATCTGTCCATCTCGTAATACAGTGGTCAGACTGCCAAGCTCGCAGTGGTTGGACATCAACAGAGGAAACAGAAGTCCACAGACCACCAACTCATAAAAAGGCCCTTAGTGCAGATGTTTGTAGATGTCTCCATATACTTTGATTGAAATGATAATATCAGCCTTGTATAGCTGTGTGGGGTATATTTGTAGACTTGTTTGAATAATGGCTTGTTCAACGTCTATGATTATATTTTTGGGGGAGTGGTCATTTTATGATCTATGTTTTATTTGTTTTAAAATCTTGTAATAAATACTGCTTTGTTTATTTGGTTTTAAGGCATATATAAAAGGGATTATTTTATTATGCGGTGTAAGGTGCATGTCTGAGTAAATGGTTTGGGACTCATTTAAAGGTCCTAACCATCATCCAGGTTTAATATTGGCAATGTTTCATTAGGTCAGCTATAGGGAAAATTAGAATTCGTTTTTCATTATTTAACTTGTCATGTAAAAGGAAAGTTCCTCACAATGTGTAATTGTAAATTGTGGAGATATGCCTATGTCTTGATATCTTCTAGGAGCAGGTGGGGTATCTCTGGTGGCTTTTTTAGTTGGTTCTACTAATCTTTTTAAAGTCGGCAGAGGAGGTAGTTGCTCTGCTATGTTTTTGAGAACTCTATGTAAAATGTCCTTTAAGATTTTGCTTGTGGGTTTCTGGGAGCTAGCGCTTGCCTCTCTTTTATCTTGCAATATTCCTTGTGCTTCTATTTCTGTCATATTTTGGGATGTTAACCTTTAAGCTCTCTTACATTAATTGCTACATCATATTTTGTAGTTTCCCACCCATAGAATGCATTAGAATATTATTTAAAAGATTTCCAGGATATAGTTGCTGATGATGCAAATTATTGGCTGAAGATGTAGTCCGTGTGGTTTAGTAACTGCTTTCCTTTATGTGAAGTGATACATTTGGCAGCTTCTGTCATTGTATCTGTAAGCATTTTAATAGTATAAATATATAATTTGTTTAAACTTTTGCATGCTTGTTATTAACATTTTTAAAATGCATTTGCTTCTATTTTGTATAGTTACATTTCTGCTCTGGTAAGATGCTTCACCCATTTTTGAAGTTTTCCCTTAGAGGTGATTTAAAGTGCAGCAGGTGCTTTCACTTCTGTTGATTGAAAAAGAAAAATGTAAGTTATATTTTAAATGCTACTTTGTTGATAGTTGGTAGGGATTGAGGTCATTAGGGTTTGTTTTGTTTGTTATGTATACTTACCTCTTTATATATTTTTGCTGCTTTATGATAGTTGATATTTTCTGGTAGTTTATTGGTTCTCAAGTTGTGGATGTCTTTCTTTTAGGTGGTCTGTGTAAAATAGATAAAAGTTGGAAAGTGTGTTATCTATTTGATAATTTATATATTTAAATGTGTTAACAGTTATGTTTTAGTCTAAATATATAACAGTTACTTGGTTATGTAGTTGTAAAAATGCATATGTTTCTTCTTTTATGGTCTGTAGAAAGAATCCTGCAGAGTTACTTCATTTTGCAGCATTTGTAGTTTTGAAGTATTTAGTTGTTCTAATTTGTGTGTCTTTTATATTATTGATTTAATTGTTTGTTTGACTTTATTGGTTATAGATGTTTATAGTCTAATTTTATTGGGTGGTTCACTATAGTTTGAACTTTTTGTATCATTTAAATCCTTCTATGGTAAAGGCTACTTTGTGTTTTACTTTTTATGTATAATATAACATTTATCAAATAATTTATATATGTATATTCTTCAATGGGTAGTTTGGTGTTTACTTGTTCGTAAGTAATGATAAAAGTTTCAGAGTGTTTTATCATATATATTTTGTTGATGTAATATAATTTGTGTATAATAAGTTCTAGGTTTATTTTAAGTGATTATGTTATGTGATATTTGGGTTTTTATAGTTAAGTATGCAGAGCTGATATTTATGTTATTGATATTTAATTTAATATATTTTTTTGTTTCAATATTTGTTGGATCAATATTATGTCAATGGTCTAAAGTGATATGATGAAGTTCAGTAGTTGACACACATTTCCCAAATGTTGGGGATGGATTTAAACTCTCTATTTAAGATTGTGGTTCCTCAAAATGTATGGTTAGAATGCAAGGTTGTGTTTGGATGGCCAACACAAGTACAAACTAGAATTGGTCCTAAAAATGCACCACCTGCTGAGAAATACAAGACTGTGATTGAGTATTTGAAAAAACAGTTCCTGTGAAGAAATACATTGGCATAGGATTTTGAGAACCTCAGGAGGCAAAAGATTCAGTGCATTCCTTTTATGAGAGGCTAATACACATTTATACAAAAACACAGACAAATTTACAGAAAAGGATGGGGTTAGGGGTTTTTCATCTTGATTTGTGAATGAATTAAAACCAGAAACGACTAATCATATTCAGCAGAGGGAACCGCACTGGCAGTCAAAAGGCATAGATGAGGTTTGATGCTGGCTAAAAGTAGAAGTGATTACTTTGAGACAAAGCAGAAGAAGCTCAAGGAAAAGCTGATGGTTGCTCAAACAAAACAATTTTAAAAAGGATCATGGAATCAAATGGGTTTAAATATAAACCTTGTGCAAACTAGAATGAATGGAATTATTCAAAAGCAGATGCAAAATGGTAGCAAAAATTATGAGATGAAAGTTTTTATTGAAATGATGAAGAAGAGTACAACTTATCACTTATTTGGCAAGATCAGGCACTAAAAGAAGGAATGTTGTCAGAATCCTAATAGGATTCAGGGAAATGTGGAACAGGTTTTACAAATGCCGAGAAATAATATATTTCTTGCAAATTTGCACTGTACCGAAGGGAATGTGCAAAGTCAAAAATCATTTGGCATATCAATAACAACTGCTCCTGTTATACAGAGGAATATGGGGAAAAGAATGCCCATAGTTAAGTGTACACTTGAAAACAAGAGTTACAAATACACCCTGATGAAAGAAAAAGTTAATTGTGAACAGAACAGACAGAAATATTGACAAGGTTATCAAAGTTCAACTTTGTGTTCAAGTGGGTGCACAAGGCAAAGTATTGTTGAGAATAAAGAGACAAAGGGGGGTGATTAGGATGGTGGGTAGATGACCCTATTGGACAACGGGACCGCCTGACATGCTGTCAGAGGTCCAGTCAACCAAATTACAATGCGACCACCTCCAAGGCGGTCGCACGGTCCATCGTTTGTAATGCGAGAGGTGCTGCGTGCTGCAGCACCCACTGCAAAAAAATGGAAAGGAAACAAAATCCCTGCACTACATGGCTGGCGCCATACTGAGGAGGAACATTATGACGAAGAGTTTGCATAGAAAAGAAAGCATCATGAATCATGAAGAAAACCAGGGAGCTTTTCAAAATACTTAGAGTGACTTACCAGTTTCTA
Organism: Lissotriton vulgaris; assembly: GCF_964263255.1. Classification (NCBI taxonomy): domain Eukaryota; kingdom Metazoa; phylum Chordata; class Amphibia; order Caudata; family Salamandridae; genus Lissotriton; species Lissotriton vulgaris. Next base: position 691,977,467 of record NC_141694.1, read on the forward strand.
AAAAAATAAAAGAGGAGAATTCCAAATGGAAAATACTCCTCAGCAGTATGGGTATGTATAGCCACTGTTACCGAAGAAGAAGATAAAAACGTAGATGATTATTCATTGGTGAATAAGTACCAGTACGATTTTGAAAGTGAAATAGAGACTGCACTAGAGTCAAAGGAAGAACCATCTTGAATGAAAAACAAGGATTGTTGAACGCAAGTGAAAATTCAAAATTCATGATTGAGAAATTTTAAGAAAGAATTTTGACAAATTTAGAGATCCTTTTTATGTAAGTGCTGATTGAATCTGATGAACTTTAAGTAACTTTAAATTAAACCTTTGAATTAGACTAAGAAACTAATTTTTGTTTTTGTTTAGAATATTGTTTTAATAAAATAGGAAGACAAGAAGAAAACATCCTTGGTTTTAAGAATATTTTTGTTGATTTTTTAATTTTTCTGTAATAAGATATATATGTTTCAATAGAAGATGGAATAAAGCAAATGCTGTATAGTTCTAGAGGTAATAATACTAATGTTAATACCAATAGTTTTAGTGGAACTGTGGTTGTGCTTATTGATTCCTGAGGGATGTGCTTTGAATTGCCATAATAATGTTGATGTTAAAATGGCGGGATGAAATATAACATGATGGACCAATATACCGAAAATATATAGTTAGTGGTTTTAAAGATAATGTGTATACTAAAATGATACGAGAGTATGTAGATATCATGAAGGTTAATGAGTATTATATGAGTGCTTACCTTCCTGCATCTGATAGGAAGAGCTCCACTTTTGTTCAGTTACCAATGTCATATTTACTATTGCGTAGTGTTTATATTGTAATCTTAAATCAAAATTAATTTCTTTCGCCATACATGACTGATTTTAAGGTATCTGCAGAGGACTTGACTATCAGGGAAGATAATAGTGACATTTATATTTTAAATATGATAATTATTTGAGAATACACAAAACAGATATGATTCTAACCCATTTAAAAGTTATGTGTGCCTTTAAAGTAAAGAGGATCCGAATTTAACTACAGAATACAATGAAAGAGGAGTAAACGTGTGTGAAGATGGGAAGAACAGAAGGTTGCATTAGAAAAAATAAAGGAGGAAGAAGAATTTAGATGGCCAGGTTTACATTTTAGATTGAGAATGGAGCAGGAGAGGAGAGCTCTGTTTGGTAAGACAATATGTTTCCAAAGGTGTTAAGGTGGCATTTGTAAGGGAGAGGGTGTGTGACAGGACTCATGAAATTAGTGGAAATTACTTGATTGGTGGGGAACCCATTTGAGGAGAATTAACTATGTGTGTGGGATGATTTTTTATTGTAATTTGCCAGCAAATTGTGATGGTTCACATTATTTGGCATTAGTGTGTCTTAGAGTTTATTAGGTGGATGAATCAAATGCACAACATAGTTTTAGAAGAATAAAATGTAGCTTTGGACAAATAGTTTTGAATATGTGAGTTTCTATGATTCTTTCTGTGGGAGTAGTGATGAGTGTTGTGAAAATTAGGCACAGTTGTACATAGACTTTAGGGTCATTTAAGCTTGCAAATGAGATTTTGTTAGCAATTAGTGTTACGATGATTCAAAATCGTCTTGCTTTAGTTATTATTTTGGAAAAAGAGGGCTTGGTTTGTAACGTAATTTATGGTAAAACATGTACATAAAAACTGGATAATAGTCAGGCTATTGATTTTCTCATTACTAATATGACTAATTTGACTCATGAGATTAGGTGTTTGTAGGAACTAGCCTTATGATAAACTAAAGGCTATTGGTTCAGAGAGTTAGGGAGGAGGTTTGGTAAGGTTGTTTTAGAAATATAGGTGGTGTTATTTTCCAGTCAATTCTAACTCCCATGTTAATCATAATGATTTGTGAAATAATTTTTTTCCTTCTGATAAAATTCCTGGAGTGTATTAGTAAACTAAAGAGTAATGAAACTTTCGGAAAAAAATTAAGGAAAAGCAATAAATCAATGGAATTGGGAATTGATTATGTCTTTAACCAATTAAAGATGGTGGAGGAGAATATTTGACAATCAAAGAAGGTGCAGACATCTTTTATTTAACGTTTTTAATGGGTGATGACCAATTATTAAAAAAAACTAAGAGGGGCGTTTGTTAGAGTATTTGTTTTAAATATGCAAATGTATGGGAAGGAATAATTTTCCTGATGGATATAGTCATGCGCAATGAATAGATGATTATGCATTTAAAAAGAAGTTAAACATGAGTAGAAGTAATTAATAGATACAGTTCAGGTACCCCACATTGTTTGGTGAATACACAATTTTATTTGGCTGTCCATGTTCGACAAAAAATAATAAAGATGCTATTCTGCAACTAGAAATAGTCCTGTCCTCTATATACAGACTTGAAAGAACGGATATTATTCCTGATAAGAATCTTTGTGATCTGCTAGGGAGTACCCACTCATCACTTCTCAAACACAATTTTATTTGTGTATGTAATTTCTGGTGTTTTGTTTATTCTGCTCTCGCTCATGTCCCCCTCCAAATGAAAATGTTCGCTTTTGAGTCTTCTCTCCGTACAGTTTCGGCATAGCATAGTACAGCGTGACACAAGTAACTCTTTTCTTGGAAGATCATGTATTGTGAAATAATTGTGCATTAGGATCCCTGAAATTTAACTTTATTGAAGGACACTAATGCTGGAAATGTTGATGCTGACTTTCTAGCATGTTGTTGTATCATTCTTTATTAGAGAATATTTCATATTTTGATTTGCAACTCTGGATTGCTGTTGCTGTGGAAGGTAATGGAAGATTCCTGATTAACCTTAGAAATGGGCTAGTATTAAAACCTTGATTATGACAATCCAGTTTCTGGCTTGTCTAAAATATGGTGCCGATGATCAGGCTGTGCTGACTAAATATAGCTTATTGTCTATGTGGAAAATTATTCTAAAACCCCTGATTTTAGGTTTATGTGTGTGATTCTTACTTTTCCTCACAAAACTCTGTACCTCTAAGCAAGATTCTCGTTCTATGTTAAATTATGTCTGCTTATCAAGAGGTTTCCTTATTTTACTGGAGTCCTTTATGGATTTAACATTTTGAAAAACATGCAAATGACTTCTGATTTTGCCCTTTCTTTTGTAAGCCTTCATGGAATTTGCTGCATTTTTCTGTAATGATTTACTGATATGTTCTTTAAGAAATCCTTGGAACTTGTTCTTGATCTTGAATTCAAGTATTGAGTGGACCCAGTTACTATTTTGAATTACTCTGCAAACATGTGATGGGTTTGAAGGTGGTGACTCATATTGCAAGATAAAGGGTGCTAGATAGCTAAAGGTACATTTTGAGGTGATCATGATATTAGTATTCAGTAAATGATTGGAAATTAGACTCCCACAATGGCATGCTATTGATGTTTTTGTTATGGTTCCCAGAAGGGGCAATCTTTGTTGGAGATATGCAAGCTTCTTTTTACTACCTCAAGCAGGTTGAAAACTTTGCAGTTATTTGAAAGCATTCGCTTTTTGGATTACTTTTTGATCTCTTCCAACTAGTACATCCTGGGTCCGCATACCACTGTTCTGTTCCACATCCTATGTCCACATACCACTTGTCTGTTTGTAGTTCAGTCCACTACCTATTGCATTCCTAAAACAGAGCATATTGCAAGAGAAATTTCATTTTTTCCTGTTATCAAGAACAAAAACTGTTCTGTACAGTTAGATGGTTTTGAAGGAACGTTATGGAAAATGTGGCCTTTTGTATTAGTAATTTTTCGATCAAGCTAATTATAATGCTTCATGCTCAAATTGCAAATGTTTTGGGGATATTTGGATGTATTTTTCTCCAGAGTCATGATACTTCAGGTTTTAGAAGGTAAATGTGTTCCTAATTCCTTTTGAAAATATGGTGGTTTGGTATATTATTTAGTGTTGTTTCCTTAATGACAGATTGCAAATTTTGGTAGGTTCAGTCAATCAATATTTTTTGCAGGATTATTTCCATAGTATAGTGACCTTCTTTTTGAAATAGTCAATATTTGGCATCTCATTCTTTGTAATGAAATGATAACTGTTAAAACAGAAGAGATTTTGTAAGTTTTTTTGTGATGAGCTAGTCAACTAAAAATGCATTTGCAGTTTTTAAACCGATTTTGTGCTCATTTTGTGCTTTTCTTTTCTTTATTCATTGGTCCATATTTCCAATGTACAGCAAATAATTGCATATATATAGTACGTTTTGTTTTGCTATTGCTAAAGTTTGTATGCATGAGCATAATTTAGTTGCATGTAAATTCATAATCAATAATGCACAGTGCACCAACAACGCAATTTCTGCAGCGGTTGTGTCCTTTTATGGGTTCATAATCTTATGCTCTTTGGAGGATCACTGACAGAATATCGATGCTAAAAACATTGATGTAAAAAATATCAAAATAAAATGTAGAATGCAAATATATCGACTCCCTATACTTAAACAGGTAAGTACAAATATATTGAATCAAAAATATCTAATTAAAAAATACAGTTGTAAAAATTATTGAATAAAAAATAATAATAACATGAAATAATATATTAAATATATAAAATATTAAAATTATCTTTAACAAAATACATTAAAATTACTATACATTTTAACTAAATATGAAAAATAAACGTAATTTAAAAAATATAAACACACAAACATAATACTTTTTACATATACATTTATTTACTTTAAAATAATTGATGAACTATTATCTTTATTTAATTTTTAAACTTTTAAATTATGTAAAAATAAAATATATACATATATCCATAAGTTAAAATTTAAAAAAAACATTCTATAATTAATTAAAACATTAAACTATTTAAAAACATTAAAACATACGTTTCGCAGTACAATAAATTCAACAGATTTTGGATAGAGAAATAATAAAATGTACTATTCCAACTCCAGTGAGTGCAACAGTAGGGAAAGTGTTGGATAGCTGAGGGGTAAAAATTACTAATCCCACTCCAAGAGTTCAACAGTAGGGAAAGTGTTGGATAGCAGAGGGGTAAAATGTACTATTCCCACTCCAGTGAGTGTGATAGTAGTGTAAATGTTGGACAATTGAAGAATTAAATTTACTTTCCAGACTCCAGTGAGTGAAATAGAGGGAAAATGTTGGATAGCGGAGGGGTATAAATTACTATTCCTACTCCAGTAGTGCAACAGTAGGGAAAGTGTTGGATAGCGAGGGCAAAAATTACTATTCCCACTCCAGTGATTGAAACAGTAGGGAAAGTGCTGGATAGCAAAGGGGTAAAAAGTATTATTCCCACTACAAAGAGTGCAACAGTAGGGAAAGTGTTGGATAGCGTAGGGGTAAAAATTACTATTCCCACTCCAGTGAGTGCAACAGTAGGGAAAGTGCTGGATAGCAGAGGGGTAAAATTACTATTACCAATCCAGTGAGTGCAACAGTAGGGTAAGAGCTGGACAGCAGAGGTGTAATAATTTCTATCCCCACTCCAGTGAGGGCAACAATAGGGAAAAGTTTTGGATAGCGGAGGGGTAAAAATTACTATTCCCACTCCAATGAGTGCAAGAGTAGGGAAAGTACTGGATAGCGGAGGGGTAAAAATTACTATTCCCACTGCAGTGAGTGCAATAGTAGGGAAAGTATTGGAAAGAGGTGAGGTAAACATTACTATTCCCACTGCAGTGAGTGCAACAGTAGGGAAAGTGCTGGTTAGTGGATGGGTAAAAACTACTATTCCCACTCCAATAAGTGCAACAGTAGGGAAAGTGCAAGATAGCGGGGGGGTACAAATTACTATTCCCACTCCAATGAGTGCAAGAGTAGGGAAAGTACTGGATAGCGGAGGGGTAAAAATTACTATTCCCAACTCGGTGAGTGTAACAGTAGGGAAAGTGTTGGGTAGCAGAAAACAAAAATTACTGATAACATTTAAACAATTAAAAAAATTAAATAATCTTAAAAATAAATAAACAATATTAAAAAATATACGATTACATATATTAAACATATAAAAAGAACACATATAATATTAATTACATATAACAAAAAGGCACAATATTATATTCAATAAATGATTAAATACATTTATAAACAATATTTAGCTTAGCTCCAACTTGAAGGAATGATTATCAGAAAAAACCCACCGTCCAGCATCTACCCCGAAATCTACAAAGACATGCCAAAAGAATAGCGAAGGCATCTCAAAAGACCTCCTGAGCTCTAAGCCTTAGCCTGGCTAAGCGGTAGGAATTTTGGGCAGCGCCATGAGAGCGCCTCCGGACCAGAAGCGAGTCATCTAACTTGGCGGGCTTCTTTATGTCAAATAGTGGTAATTGGCGATAAGCGGAAACCGATCAGCTGCGCCAGTGAGAGAGCGTATACATGAAGGAGACCTGATCCGGAACAGTGCCGAGCTGCCACTGGGGCCGGACCATGGAACACTGGTGCCGAAAGCAGGAACAGAAGCAGACAGAAGCAACCTTGAACGGGCAGTTACGGCCAGATAGAACGGAAAAGCTCATCTACAAGGACGGCTCACCAGCACTGATCAGCTCCGTACACGGAACACCGAGCACAGTGATTTAAGGAGGAATGGGGAATGAATGTGCATGTACTCACCAGCGCAATGTCTTTAATGAGGAAGAACTTCAATGAGGGAGAATTGAAGCTGGTATGAACATGAACTCGCCAGAACGGAACGGCACCGATACCCGAGCACAGGGATTTTAATGAGGAAAGGCTGTTGAAAATCATCTTGCCTGATCCTGACTACCAGTGAATAACACCTAGCAGCACCAAGTAGCAGGCACCTTGTGCAATAGGTACTTCATAGCCTCAGGCAGAACTAGCGCCATTTCAAGATTTACCACATGGCACGTGGTAATCATTACAGGCTCCAAGCACTCTCAGTTGCCTCAATCTAAGGAACTCATGCAAGTCACACAGCAGCAGACAAGCAGTAAGCATTCAAGTTTTCTATATAATTCCCCTAGCTCAATAGAGATAAAATTAACAGTATGAATGCATGGTTGATAATTCAATAACTGATATTAAGATGCCTGACCTTAAGACGGAGGTGCAATGCTGCCTCAGGAGAAATATCTGAAAATGAGTCTGAAATAAGTTTTACAAATAAGTGTTACAAGGCTACAACGATACACTGCTAGTGTGGATGATATATACAACCTGCAGTAATTTATGTGCTGGAGATACGGAAACAGGCAACGACAACTAGGAAAACAGACATAGTGGAGAACAGTGCCTGACCTTAAGATGGCTGCTGCTTAATAAGTAAAATGCTTTATGAGCAACGATTCCACAGAGTAGAAGTAGTCATAAAGCTCAGAAATTTGATCGCACAGCAATCTCCGCAACCTAATTCCAACCTAATCTCAAAGCCTATTCAGAACACCTCTGCCAGCAGCAAGCTGCATAATGGTCACTGCTTCTCTATCAGAGATCTGCAAAACCTACCAATCACAACCTCTGCAAGTAATTACCTATACCAGCATCCTATGTCAGCAACAGTGCAAGCTCAGTACTGAATACTGTACTGTCAACTTTTGTCAGCAACAGTGCAAGTTTAATTCCGAACCTATTTCAGCAACAGTGCAAGCTTAATACTGGATGCTGTAATTCAACTTTAACCTACCCCCAGCCAAACAACGCCATGCAACGTATCACACAAAGCATGAGAAGTCTCACCCCAAAGAAATTCACCAAACTCAAAATGGCAGAGAAAGAAGTGAAATTGAACCTGAAGAGGGTTAAAGCAGATCCGCCAATCCAGACTCACCAGTCAAAGCTAAAAATGGCATCAACTCAACAATGGTGACCATTCTTGCGAAATTAGCAGATGTGCATGTGCTAGCCAATTCTAGCAAAGAAAATATTGACTCCATGCAAGTGAAAATCCCAGCAACACGTGATGACATCAGAGAATTACAGAAGCTGATAATAGAGTTGGCCAGCTCGAGGACACAGTGATCTCTACAAAGAAGTCAGTATCAAATCTCATTAAAAAAATCACAGTCATTTTTCATACAGATCGGGAAGTTAGAAAACAGAAATAGAAGAGGAAACCTGTATATATTTGGTATGCCTGAGGGAAGAGATGAGGATGGATCGTGCATCACGTTCTTGGAAAAATTGATACAACAAATGACAAAGTTAGTATTTGACAAACCACTTGAGTTCGACAGGGCACATAGGGTTCCTACTAGGAAACCTCCAAATCAATCACAACCAGGCCTATTGTTAGCAAGCCCTTGAGATACCAACATGTTGAGCTAATACTTGCACACATGAGGAAACAAAATCACCTGCTTTGGAACAAAAACAAGAGTTTCATAAACCAAGACTAATCCAAGGCCACTGTCGATACAAGGAAAAGCTTCCAAGCCCTTCGGTCAAGGATGAAAGAGTTGGGCTTCCAATACACCTTTGCGGGTCTGGCAAGATACAGGGTGGTGGCCCATGGTTCACCTCATCTTTTCAGCGATGGTACAGCCCTTAAAAAGTTTTTGTACAGCTTTGACGAGCACATGGTGGATGCATCCACACTAAATGATCATGGGGGCAACGTGCAACGCTGAAGCATGAACTATGGTTGTGTATATCTATGTCTTTTGTCTTATAAAGCGTATAGGATGACAGTTTCTGTTGTATACATGTCCATCTACTAAAGTATGCAGTTGCTACTGAAGAGATCCATAGTTATTCTGTTATTCTATAGGATAGTTACCTCCAACGATAAGATGATAGGAAACCCCAGTCAGTTTGGAATAACTGTATAAGAACAGAACAAGAGTTAAAATGAAGCAGGTTTGTTAGAAGCCTGTAATGGGTGGGATGGAGGGCTTTAGGGATGGGAGGGGGAGAGTTTCAGCATTGTTCTCTTAATTTTCTTAAACGTATGTTCTCTCGTCACATATATTTTTCCCTTTACTTTCTCCTTTTCTTTTCTCTTACTCTTTTTCTTTTTTCTAACCTCTAGTTTACTCGGTGGTCAAGGGGTGCATACACCTTACAGTCTTGCAAGTACAAACCCCATCCAAGGTACCTAACATGTACTCATAGCTGTAACTCTACTAACGTTTTAAATGATGGGAGAAACGGGGCCTGCTCTACGATCGAATAACACGACATCATCTATGTATAAACACAGGTCTAACTACATTAACTAAACCTAAGACAAAATGATCCCCCAAACAGAGCTTATTAAAATTGGTTCATTAAACGTAAAGGGCCTGAACCATCTGTTCAAGAGGAAAACGATTTTGGATTATATCCATAAGCAGAGGACGGACATTATCCTTTTACAGGAGACAAAATTAGATGACAAACTCGCCGAAATGCTTAAGGGTTACAAATACACTGACGCTCTCTGCTCAGGTGCCAAAGGGAAAACAGAACGGGGTCATAACTATGATCTCAAAGAGGACCAGAATTAATCTAATATCCCACTCTACAGATAAACAGGGGAGATGGATTATCTCCAAGTTACAGAAGGAGAACTCTGAACTTTTTGTAACCAGTATATACGCTCCTACGAATGATGACAGTGAATTCTGGAAGGATCTGGAAGTTAACATTAAACTGATTCCAGATTCAGCAACATCAGTTATTGCATGTGACTTTAACCTCCCACGAGATCCAAATATTGAGGCCGATTAGGATGGCGGACGAATCGCCACTGCCATGACGGGAAGACCGTCCGTCGCTTTTCCGCCACGGTCGCCTTGCGACCACGGTGGAAAAGGTCTAATATGGTGGCGGTGTCTATCAGACACTGCCAGCCATATTAGGATGGGCTGAGGAGAATGCCTTTCTGTGGCGGCAATGCCGCCAAGAAAAGGGATACGGTCCTTCCTTTGGGGGCCCGTTGTGGTCACCCAGCTTGGAAGGGGGGTTGGGGGTGCAGGTACCCCCCTGCGTTACAGAATACAACAGGGCATGGTGCCTGTCATGTTGTGCTTTGAAATGCACAACATGCATTTATTGCATTGCGGTGGGCGGTGCTTTTAGCACCGCCCACCAAAATGTAAAAAATGCGGGATGCACCCGGCACTGTGGCGGGTGCATCCTAATTCGAGGCACAGGACATCCGCCCCTGTGGCGGACGGTGGCGTCCTCCGACAGAGCCATCCTAAATGACCCCATAGATAGTTACTCATCCTGCAAATTCAAGCCAAACAAATCACACAAAGCCCTTAAACACCTTTGCAATAGGTTTAACATGATAGATGCGTGGAGGCTACAAAACCGGACTGAGAGGGAATACACATTTTACTCTTACCCTCATAACTCATACTCCCGCATAGACTATTTTTTTATTTCAGGGAATATTTTTAGTAGGATTGATCAATCTACAATTGAGTCAAGAGTTGTATCAGACCACTCTTGTGTCACACTAACACTTACAGACTCATCCACCCCTCTCAATGAACCTCTTTGGATATTCAATGATGAGGTACTAGCCTCACCTGAAAACAACAAAGTAATGGAAGATACGATAAAAAACGTTTTACTGGATAATGAAGAGAACAAAACTTCTGACCTTATGAGATGGGAAGCTCTAAAATATACAGTTAGTGGAGTAATTATAAAAACCAAATCTAACATGAATAAGGAAGCAAAATCACAGAAGCATATTGCTAAACTAGAAAAATCATACATCATTAAAAACAACACAGGAATGCTTAAAAGATCCTAAATAAAAAATAAGAATACACAAGATAATTAGTATGAGAGCGGGTATCTGGGTAAACAAACACAAAAGTCTCTGTCTCTGTGAAATGAACAAAGCCGGGAGTACGTTGGCATCTTATTTACAATTTAAAGGCCAGAGATACGCAATCAATGCTGATAAAGACGAAAAAGGAAACACCCAAACTAATGCCAACAAAAATTGTTGGGACATTTAAAGAATTTTACCAAAGCCTGTATAATGCAAACCCTAAAGTGAAACTACGGAAGATGAAGAAATATTTAAATGAGGCATTTCTTAAATCTTTTAGCGATGAAGAAAGGGATTCTATTAATGGCCCGATCAATATGGAAGAGCTGGAGAACGCCATTAAGAAGTTAAAATTAGGCAAAGCTCCGGGCCCAGGTGGGTTCAATGCATCGTTCTATTAAGAGTTTGGTGAACACCTGAAGCAACCTCTGCTACTCCTTTATCATCAGTTTGCTTCATCTGGACACATAATTGGTGCCCCAGTTGAGGCAATAATTACCGTTCTCCCTAAGGAGGGTAAAGACAACCTATTGACTAAGAATTACAAGCCAGTCTCCCTCATAAACTTAGACTGCAAATTATATGCCATGATTTTATCGAACTGAATTCAAAAATACATTGCTAAGCTTATACACTCCTCCCAAACAAGCTTCCTAAAACAAACTCTTTCTGGCGACTATACTAGAATTTTTTGCCATGCCTTTGAAAAAGCAAAATGTATTAGTTCACAACTGTTGTCATAATGTTGTATGCGGAAAAAGCGTTTGATAAAGTAGATTGGAAATTCTTACAATCAACACTCAGGAAATTCAATCTTGGTGACAATCTGTTCCAGATGATCATGACACTTTCCCATAGCCCCAAAGCTAGAGTTAGAGTAGGAGGTGCTTTTTCTTATTCCTTATTCCTTCCCACTGAAGCGAGGGATCAGACAAGGGTGCCCCCTTTCTCCTTCACTATTCCTCTTGGCTATTGAGCCCTTCCTTTAGTATCTAAGAGCAAACCAGAATATCCCCAGCATAGACTTTGGCAAAACTAATTTTAAGGTTGCAGCCTATGCAGATGATATACTGGTGGTAAACAAAGAAGCAGTCACAGCCATTCCGGCTCTTATGAAATCTATTAGGATTATGCTGAAGTGTCAGGATACACCATAAATAAAGACAAGACAGAAGTAAAACTACTTTACCAATGTGGGTCCAGAGAAGTTTTGGGGGACTCCAGGCTGACGTGGCAGACAGGTATGCTTAAGTACCAAGACATAGAATTCTCAAACGACCTGATTTTTACGCTAGAGGAAAACAAAACTATCATCCTTAAAAAAATCACGGATCTTTTAGATGGGTGGTCACCAACATTCTTAACTTGGCGGGGTAAAATAGAACCAGTAAAAATGATGATAACACCTCTCATAAACTATCTCATCAGTATGTTACCCATGACACTCAGATAACTTCCTCAAGAAAATAGATATATCCATCAGTAAATTTTATGGCAAGGGAAAAGAGCAAGGATTACCATAGGAAAACTAAAGCTTGATAAGAAACAAGGAGGTAATGGGCTTCCATATTTTAAGAACTACCAAATGGCCTACCTCTGCAAACAGGCATCTGCGTGGTTTATGGATAATATTGAATACAGACCCCAGTGGCTAGATGTATAACTAAATCTACTTAATGAGATCACACTTTAGGCTATAATGACTATGCAGGTCTCAATGTTAGGTCACAATACATCATTTTTAACATGAAGAAAGCTCTGATTCTCCTTGACATGCTATCCAATACAAAAATTGGTGCCTCACACATAGTGACAATTTGGCATAACTCCTTACTAGGAAAAGACAGGAAAACAATCTACTGGAAGGACTGGTCACAAAAAGGCATTCATTTTATCAAAGACCTCTATGAGAATACTTCACCCATTCCATTCTCTGTCCTCATATGAGAAAGAGGGTTATCTGACAGAGACTTTTACAAAGTCCTCTAACTGAAGGGACCGATTTCTAAACTGGCTACAAACCCTTCTCCCCCTTCACTCCCTTCCAAATTGAAAAAGTTGTGTAGTACTAGCCACATGGTCTCAAGAATATATAAAGCCTTACTTCCTGAGCCTTGTAAGACCCAAAAGTCTAATGAGGGGAAGAGGGAGTCTGATCAGAATAGCAAGGCAATTAACCCAGATTGGGAGCTAATCCATATGATGGCCTTTAAACACAAAATATCCCCCACACTCCCTCAAACAAAATACAGGATAATAAATAGGAGCTATTGGACACCTGCTAGACTATACAAACTTAAACGTATCCAGTCTCCACAATGCTAGAAGTGTACTTCCCAAATAGGAGATTTATCACACATGCTTCTTCTCTGTCCGCTGTTACAGAACTACTAGAACATCTGGAAATCCCTGGACTACGCCTCTAGTACTTACCTATTTATTTACTTTAGGTTATTTACTTTCCTTAGGAACCATAAGAGGATAGATGTTATGTAATAGACGTGATATACAACTTGATATATATGATCACAATTGTAACAGTGTTGCATCGCTGATATCGACCAAAAGCAGGCAAGGTTCGTAGGGTAATTAATCAAATTGAAGTAGAGCAACAATGATTTATCCATCCGTTGTGCTTTGTCAACTATGCGCTGTCATTTCTGTCTAAGCAATTGTGTTGTCTGTAAGCACCATTACCAAGTATTATCAAAACATTTACCTTCTATCCTCTCTGATTAACAACAAGAGCTCTGATATAGGTTGTTTCGTTGTTTTACCTTATTTTCTTTATTCTTATTGCAAAAATAAAAAAGAATTTACTGATAAAAAAAGGAGAAAATATTAACAAACAAACAAATTATTTAAAACATAATTAAGAATACATTAAAAAAATATTATTAATAAAAAAAATAATAAACATTCCTTGAGTAGACATTTTTTAACACTATAAAGACCACAACACACACCTAAAATTAATTACACTATAATTAATTACTGATTATTTAAATTAATTAACTATTTAATAATTCATCAATAAAAAATAAATTACTTTCCACCCTTCCCACCATTTACACCTATAAAGACAACACAAACCTAAAATTAATTACGCAATAACCATCATTAATTGATTAAGAATGAATTAATAAATATTTATTAATACATTAATTTTCACATTTAATACTATAACATCTCAAATAAACAAATAATAAATACAAATTATCCAATGAATGGAATATAATTAAATTACCTCCCACCCTATACCCCTATCCACCCCCAACCTGCTACGGAAGTAAAAACGCTAATTCCAAATAAAAAATTAATAATAACTACTAAAAATAATCAATACATTTTAAATAAATAAATCAGTTCCCACCCTGTTCCCTTATAAACCCACAACCCGCTTGGGAACAAAAATTGCAAATTTCAAATAAAAAAACAATAATACCTAGTAAAAATATTCAACACAGTTTATATAATTAAATTACTTCCCACCCTATTACCCTATATACCTGCTACGGTACTCAAAATGCAAAATCGAAATAAAAAACAAATAACTACTAAACTTCAAACACATATAATAAAAATACAAACAATTATTATACAAAAAACAAACATCACACACATATAAAATATATACTAAAATACAGAACACTAATGAAAAATTGATATTTTTAACAACATTGTTTTTGCAAACGATATTAAACACTTACATATTTTTAAAATTGATATAACTAATGTAACATTGATATTTCTGATCACGAGAATTTGTCTGTCAAGTTTCCTGATCCACAATATTTTTGCCACAATATTTGTGCAATTCAATATTTTTTTATCGACATTCTATCCCTGCACCCTCTTTGGATGCCTGCCTTCACCTTTTGTCGATTTCTATATGATTGCTTTACACTTACTTCAATGTTCTTCTCTCAACACAATGGAGAAAATTGATTTGGGTATTTGATTTCTAAAGTACATAGAATTAGACTATATGTTTGTAATTATGTTTTTCATTTTGGATGCGCTTTTGCTGAAAGTAGTTGTGTAGGGTAATTGTGTATTTTATTTGCCTCCTGTGAAAGTATCATTATTATGGCATATACCACACTCTTTTGAAGATTGTTTGAATACCCCCTGTTCTGTATTATGGTAATCAACTTCTCCTCTTGTTAGAAATAGTCTTCTTTACTGCACTTTTTTAAATTTACAAGAATTATCAATACGATAAATTCTCTCAGAGGCTGCATGGATGGTTGCTTTCAAAGGGTTGGAAGGTATTGTGATTAATTTGTTTTTGATATGGGAATGTATAGATTTGTTCATTTTCTTGTGGTAGCTTTAGGTCAGGGGTCTCCAACGTTTTCTGTAGTGAGAGCTAATTCTGTTCAAGGAAAGTCCTGCCGAGCTACTAGCATAATTTATCACTGTAAAATGCTGATGATATTATTAACATTACACTATGACCACCCTAAGCACGGTTATCAGTAGTAACTACCCAAACATTCTAGGTGAAACTATCAGCGGAATGCTAGGAAAACAGTTATCAATATTAAATGCTTGTAATCAAGTAACATTCAAATCATCACTTGCTGTGTGCCACGAAGGGTATTACCACAGCAGTAAGTCTCACCAACTCAAATTGAATTATCATTCAGCTATCAACTTTAAATATGTTTTAGAATTGCACTTTGCCCATGTACCTTTTCCAGAGAAATAGACTGTCCCACTGCAGTTTCTTTTATTTGTAAATAATGCTCCTACATGAAAAATAACAGTTGAGACAGATCTTTGCTTGACTTAGTATTAATGCCATCCCTTCCAGAGCTAAATCTTATGAGATATTAGCATACAAGGATTTTATGTTTATGGCAATCTTAATGAGCCAAACTTCTGAGATTTCTTTCTTCATTGAGAAGCTGTTTTATCCTGTCATATGCTTCTCTTCCAAGGTTAAAATGCAATTTCCTTTAATGTGTGTTGCTCTGTAATTGGGGTAAAATGTTAAATGTTGATGTGCTTTTAATCACTATTGCCCCTTAGAGGTGCACTGGCAATATTACTATAGGGTTTTCCATTTGTAAATGTTTCAGTGTTTTACAATGTGTGTGTTTCATATTGAATTTTTTTTAAATGTTTTGATCTTTTCTAATTTATTTATTTTGTTGAAGATTGATTTTTCAAAGCAGTTTAGTTGTAGAGGTATAAGTCACATAGGTGGTAAAAAGCTGTTTTTTGCCTCCTGAACCCTGTAGTGAATTGCGAGCATCAATAGTTTCGCCTCTTTAAGAATATGGTGGCCATCTCTGGCATAATGGTGACTCTGTAAATTTGGGGCAGATTTGACACATCAAGGCCATAATATTTGCATATTGTGAGGTAATAGAAAAATGAAAACTGAGAAACCACACTTGAGGAAACAAAATCATGGAAAATCCATTTTAAGGAAATACAAATAAAACTTAAATTAGATGAAACATTATAAAGGAAAGATCATTTTAAGTAAACATCCAAAATCACACCCTTGGAAGATTAGGTGTAGTGAGAGTTTGTTGAATTCAGGGATGGGTGATGTTTGGGTTTTTTAAAGTTTTATGGTTAGGGATGGCTGGAGTTCAGGGGTGGTGAGGGTTTTTAGGGATCAGACAAGGGTGGAGTTTAGGGTGGTGAGATATTTTTGGGGGTTCACAGATAAGTGGAGTTTTGGCTGGTGAGGGGTTGTTAGTGTTCAGGTATGTGTGATGTGTAGGGGAGTTGAGTTTTTTTAGGTTTGACTGATCTGCGGATTTTAGGGTTGGTCAGTGTTTTAAGGTTCAGTGATGGGTAGAGTTTTGCAATGGTGAATGCTTTTTAGTGTTCAGGAATGGGTTGAGTTTAGTGGTATTGAATAGATTCTAGGTTTAGAGATAGGTAGAGTTTAGGAGTAGAAAGGACTTTAAAGGTTGGGAATGGGTGGGGTTTATGGGTCATAGGTGAGTGTAGTTTATGCATCAGGATGCATTTTTAGGGGGATAAATGGGGTGGTGGTTAGGTGTGGTGAGGGTTCAGTGAATTAAAAACATTTATTGACAATGTAAAAGATATACATCTGACAAAATGACCGCTGAAGTAAAATATTGAAATAAATGCCTTCAGCAAACTTTTTCTGAAAGTAAGACCTGTAATAGTTTCATCTACACCTTAAAAATAAGTATGAAGGAGCCAATTTTGGAAAAGAAAGACTTTCCAAGAATTGGTTTCTATGAAATGTCAAAGCCATTCATCCTTAATTTTGCAAGATTACATTTTTTCTCAGTAATGGTATTCCATAATTACATTGTTTTCTAGGAAATCCCATACAACCATTGTGTCCTCCTTGCATTATGGTTGCAAACCATAGCATAACCATTTCAAGTACAAATATGGGTGATTGTTGTCATGAAGTGGTCTTCGTGGTGGCCGTTAGCATAAAAGAGACAGTCAAAATTTGTTGACATCATTGGCTTATTAAGTCCTGTAATATTACATGGTTTGTGTGTGGGGACAGAGTTGTACTACTATCCTTGTGGGGATTTGGGTGTGTTAACACACTCACTCTGTGCGGACTCGATGGCAGTGTGGGGAAGAAACAACAGAAAAAGAGCGAGAATATGTTTGCATGCTGTTAGGTGGAAGTGGGGGTTGGGTCAGGATCATATTCTTGCCTTTTGATGGCATCTTGACGGTCATTTGAGATAATAATTGCACTGGCTTACTGGGTCACCCATATATATATTGTGCCTTCATGGGTATGTTGTGGCTCCCTTTGGCATAATAGTGAGGTTGGAAAATTGTCAGCATTTTGGAATGTTTTAGTCCTATAAGGGTTTAATGAAATAATAATAGTGGACCTGGCATATATTTGCTTGATGTACCCTCACACTTCTGGCATTAGGGTACAAAACTGTAAAATAAGATTGGGCCACGAACATTTTCAAAGACAAGAGATGGATGGAATGGGCCACAATCCTTTACGTCATTTCCTTTTTCACCATTTCACTAAAACCAGAGACCAACCATGTTCAAGTCCATACAATCATGCTAAGCCATACGCCATCTGAAAGAAAAAACACAAGCAAACTCAGACTGGTTTCAGCACTGTGTGCCTTCATGAGTGAATTGCAACTTGTGTCGTATACAATATGAGCGAGTGGACCCATGTTAGAGCATATCAATCACACTAATGACAAATTACATGGAAACATTAACAAGCATTGGCATAGCCTATAGGTCTTGCTTTTGGGACCTTATAAGTGTTTAGCCAGAGATATTGACTTTGCTTATGTAAAGTTATAATAAAGAAGTGTCTTTTATGCAAAATTGTTATGGTTTTAATTAACTAAACAATAAAATATAGCTTACCTTACCTCATATGTTATGTTACCTTAAGTTGCATTTGTAGAGCACTAATCACCAAAGGTTTCTAAGCGCTACAGCATGGGTCAGACAGACCAGAATCCTTTCACGCACCTCAACTCCACACAGAGCGGCGTTGGCATGTCCGAACACCTCTGTGAACAGCATTTTCTTGAGTCTCCTCTGGAACGGAAGTAGTCTGGCTTCCTTACGCATACCATCCAGGAGCTTGTTCCAAATCTGCGGGATGGTAACTAAAAAAGACCGGCCCCCAAAGGTGGCTCTATTGAAATGTGGGTAAGCAGGAAACTAGCTTGCGACAAACAAATATAACGTCCAGGCGCATAGGACTTCAAGCGGTCTTCAATGTATTTGGGTGCTTCGTCAAACTGGGATTGATGTGCAATGCACAGACCCTTGAAAATAACCATTTGCTTAATGGGCAACCAATGCAGCTGTTGCAACAGGGTGGTGGCATGCGCTCTTCGAGGCAATTTGTAGATTAACCTTGCTGCATCATTCATGACCACTTGGAGTTTCCCCAAGAGTTTTCCAGGGAGACCAATGTAGACTGCTTTGCTGTAATCAAGGCGGGATAGGATTAATGCAGTCACTACAGTTTGTATGGTAGCGGGTGACAACAAGATCGTCAGTTTCCGGAGTTGCCGCATCAGTCCGATGCAGCTTCCCACTATGACAGACACCTGGGTCTTTAGGGTCAGTCCAGTGTCCAGTCTAATGCCCAAACTCTTCATAGCTGGCACAGGTATTGGAGTGGTGCCCAGCTCTTGGGGCCAGAAGAGGCTGGCCCAGGGGGAGACCCCTGAGGTAAGAAACAGTACTTGAGTTTTGTCTGGGTTCACCTTCAGGTAGTTAGAGGTCATCCAGTTCATGGTGAACCAGAGAATATTCTGTACATTGCACTGAGAGTCAGGGGAATTGTCAATACACACTATTAACTGAGTGTTGTCTCGTAGTTAAACACCTGACAATCTGCTTTCGCCAGAGCCTCAATCAGAAGTTGAAGGTAAATGTTGAAGTGCAAAGGGGACAGTGCAGAACCCTGCGGTACCCCCCGGTGGAGATTACCCTGCCTGGACATGCAGTCTCCTAATTGGACCCTTTGGGATCGATCCTCCATAAAAGGATATGATCCACCTGAGGACTGTCCCAGTGACTCCCAGCCGCCGGACACGAGCAAGTTCAGAGGTACACCTTTGGGGGTTCCCAGGAATATGATCCAGCCAACTCTTACCCCCCCCGCCTCCTCCCCCCAATGGATTGTTGTCAGTTTTTCCAGCTTCTTGTGCTGACCAGATAATAGGTGAAGGCTTCCTAATTCTGTTATTCTGCAGTTAGGCGCTTAATTCTGAAAGTGCTATCATTACGGATGTCAAGTATGATGTCATCATGGCACTTAAAGGGACTACATGATTATTAATAGTCTGAATTATATCTTGCTGCCATTTTTCGTTCATATTTGCATGAATGTTATTTTTTAACACAAGAACAACATCACTAAAATTGTCATTTTCCAAGAAACATCTGTAACAAAAGATGGATGGGTGAGCAAACAACACACAGAGAGATGCAGTAATGGTACCATTGTGTTAGAATTTAATGTATATTTTCAGCATACTCTATGTTTGATTTCAGCTGTTGTTCAGCGTTATGACGCCCGTTCAGACATGGTACGCGCTATACCATACTGCAAAAATGAACAGCTAAATACATTTTATTGTATATAAAATGAATGAATACCCGGGGTGTCCCTGCGCTACAGTAAACACAGACTCAGTGACTGCTCATAAATTACCCCAGAAGCACTAGCGCCTCCCCGTCTAAAAGGAGCTCTGCTCAGAAACATCGAACCAGTACTAGTCTCCAACCAGGTGGAGGGCAGCTTGAGTGCCCCCAGTTCCTCAGCATGGCTACTACCTAAATCCTAGATACAATCTCAATCTGCTTTACAGAATGTAGCCTCGCTAGAGGATACGCTGGCCATGGCTGAGCATATAGACAATCATTTACCTTGTACCGTAGATCCCTTTAGCCCCGTCCTAAGCTTCAATACTGAGTCAGCGAGCGAGGTCCAGATGACTGTTAAAGACATGCTAAATCTAATTCTAGAGGAGGTTCGGGAGTTAAAAAGAACACAGAGAGCTGAACTTTCCTCCATACATTTGCAACTGGAGAAAATTGAGGACGTAATGTCAAGTTTTCCACTTAGACGTCAAGAAGCTGAAGCTTAGATTTCAACAATTGAGGATCAGATGACGGTGGTAAAAGAAGCGGTCAAAGCGGCAAATAAAAGCAAGCAGGTTCTCGAAAGTAAATTGGATGAGCTGGAAAATAATACGCAGAGGTCCAACCTTCGAATAGTTGGAGTCCCGGAAGGGCTAGAGGGCACCAATACAGTGCAATGGGTTACCTCAGTCATAAAACAAAAAGTCATTCCAGAATTTGAAGGAGACCTGACTATCACTCGGGCGCACTGGATACCAGCTTGCCCTTTCCCTAACTCCACGTTGCCATGCACAATATTATTACATTTTGCAGACTTTCGTATGAAAGAAACAATGCTATCTAAAGCTATACAGCAGAGACAGTTTGCAGTTAACAAACAACAAAGTGTCAAATTTTCACAGACATGTCGGCAGCGGCGGCAAGTAGGAGAAAGGAATTTGTGAAAATTCTCCACCTGTTTAAAGCCTATGGAGCTCAGGCCACTATCGCCCAACAGTCTAAATTGAAATTCCTGGTGAAAGGCAAATTCTTTATGTTTTCTGACTTAGATGAAGCACAGGAATTATTGAAGGAAATTTCACAGGGCTATAAGGACTAAATGGAAGGAAGTAAACACGAGCTAAAATCTATGTCTCACCAATTGGGTGTGTCAATATAAGGTCTAAGCTTACTTTCTGAATTCTGGTTATGGATAGTTGGTCTGTATATCGTAAGCCAACAAGTTTAGATTTGGGATTAACTAATCTTCCACTAGGTATTTAATTAAGCACTATAGGTTAAGTATGTTAATTTCTTCTCATTGCTGGGGGTTGGAGGGGGGACCACAGGGGTGTATTAACAGGACACCCAGGTTGTTAGGGGGAAGGGAATTGTGGTTGGCATGGTGGAGGAAGGAAGGACCACATTCTGGGGGGATGGGGCACAGGGCTAGGTTTAGGAACACTATGGAGGGGGGAGGGTCACAGGGGGTGGGTAGGGAGTAAAAGCAAGGAAAAAATGAAGTCCTTTATTCTGCTGGTTTGGTTACTTTTTGATCAAGGTTTTGTATATTATTTTTTTTATGAGGGTGAATCGGCTGCAAACTTTGTTAAACTGTTTTGATGGCTAGTAAGGAGCAACTGAAAGTCGTATTGTTCAATGTTAATGGTTTAAATAATCAGAGGAAAATGCGGGCCATAGAGATGTGGATCAAAACAGCTAATTCTCTTACAAGAAACTCATATTACATCTTTAAAATTATCTGAATTCCCTATGTTTAGGGCCTGGGCTTTGTACTGAGGCTTTTCCTCACCCTCTGTGTCCCATAGAGGAACAGCTATCTTTTTAAACAGAAACATTCAAGCAGAGGTTATACATTCTGAAAGTGATCAGCTGGGGCATTGGTGCTGGGTTACATGTACTGTTAAACATAGACAAAGACCTATATCGTTTGTTAGCTTCTATGCGCCGGTCGAAAACAACTTTAAGATATTTGAGGAGCTTTTTCAATCTTTACTGACTGTTTAGATGATGTTGTTATTGGGGGATATTTTAATATCCTTATCAATCCAATAATAGACTCTTCCACTCAGACAAGAAGACAACTAAAACCTAAATCCTTGAAAATTCTGCAAAATTACAGAGTTACTCTTGATTTGCACGATCCTTGGAGTATAAACTTTCCAACTAAAGCAGAATTTTCGTGCTGGTCAGGCAGATTCAAGTCCTCTTCACGTATAGATTTTTTTCTAGTCTCTAGAAATCTTTGTTTTAGTCAGCAGAGATTTCTCCATAATGTTTTTTTCAGATCATGCTATGTTAGTTTTAGAGATTCATTTAGAAAACTCCGTAAAAACTCCCAAGCGATGGGTCTTTAACAGACAATACTTGAGTGATGAAGCATGGGTTAAATCTATGAAGGTAGAGATTACAGAATTTCTGACTCGAAATTGTGAGTCTGCTCAATTAAACATCATTTGGGATTCACTTAAGGCCTTTATCCGTGGAGTAATCATCGGAAAGGATGCAGCCAACTTAAAGGAAATTAAAGCAAAGAAGAAAACTCTAAAGCAAAAAGTGCAAGTACTTAGCACAATAAGGCTTCATAATCCATCTATAGCTAACCACCATCTGCTTGATCAGGCCAAGCATGATGTTAGTGCTAATTACTATGCTCAGAGCGAAGCTGTCTTTCGGCAACAATATCAAAAGATATATGAAGAAAGCAACTTCACGGGCAGATTTCTGGCCTTGCAGGGTAGGAACATGTTGCTGTGAACCTAATTAAAGCTTTAAAATGCCCTCTTGCTGATTTAGAGACAGATGACCCGGTTAAAAGAGGGGATATAATGCTTATATGAATCCATCTATGGTCAGCACCAGAATGTAGATTCCTTTCTGTAAGAAACCTTTTTACATAATAATGAACTACCTAAGCTTTCAGAAACAGAACAACAATCCATGGCTAGTCTATTTTCTATGGAGGAATTAGCGAGAGTTATCAAAGATCTTCCTAATGGCAGGGCGTGTGGCCCAGATGGGTTTCCATCGGAATTTTTAAAGGTTTTTTTTTAGCATTAGCTGATTTTTTTCTCACATTAATAAATTCTATGTTAGAGGGAGGTACAATACCAGTTTCCTTCAGACAAGGCAATGTAGTGAGTTTCTTGAAAAAGGGGAAGGACAGCAGAGATCCAAATTGTCATCGTCCGATAACATTATTAAATTCAGATTACAAAATAGTAACAAAACGTCTATCATTGCATTTTAATCAATCTACGGCAGAACTGATCCATCCAGATCAGAATGGTTTTATCGCGGGTAGACAGTTAGCTACTAACACTCATTATTTAATCGAGGCTTTGGATTATTTTGAGACACAAGGGATATCTGCTTTAGTTTTATTATTAGATGCCGAAAAGGTTTTTTACCTTGTGGTTTGGGAGACACTGTTTATTATTTTAGGACACTTTGGGGTTTCTGCTAAAATTCTGTATACCAACGCTAAAGCCAATATAATACCTAACATTTCAGTGGCTGGGTCAGTCTCAGTCAAACGAGGTACAAGGCAAGGATATCCCCTATCGCAAGTCCTTTTTGCTTTCTTTATCAAGCCCTTGGCAATAGCATTGAGGAACTGTGCGGAAATACCCCCCAATTTCATCAATGACAAAACTGAAATGTTATGCAGATGACATCATGCTTATTATAAACCCCAAATTGCAAGTTCAAGCTAAAGTATTTCAGCTTTTTGAGGACTTTGAAGTCTTAGGGGGATATCGTATAAATAAAAAGAAAACTGAAATGCTACATTGCGGGGGTGAAGCTTTGGAGTTACATTCTGACATTCCTTCTTGTACCAACACTAAACCCAAGAGAAATTTTGGGGTGATTTTGTTTCGGCATCGGCTAGTTATTTATATGATCTCAATTTTGATCCCCTTCTTCGAAGAGTTCAGTCATTGTTTTCACGTTGGAACTCTATACCATTATCTATTTTAGGTCGGGCGGCTTTGATCAAAATGTCTGTTCTTCCCTTGTTTAATTTTTTGTTTTCAACTATTTCATGTTTTTTGCCAGGCTTTTTCTTTACTCGAGTAGAATCCATGTGTACAGCCTTCGTTTGGGCAAAGAAAACACCTCGTATTGCACTGAACACTTTATTTGAGGATCCCTGCCCTGCCCTGCCAAATCTCAGGGATTATTATAATGCATAGTTTGCACAGTATTTATCCAGATTTAAATGACAACTTTATACAAAAAAACTATTCATAAATACTTTTATCGATCCTATGTGCAAAGATGCTCCTCTGCAGGTGTTTAAATCTCCCCAATTACTTTGCTATAAGTCCTACACTGTTTTTTTTAAAAACATCAAGCTCTGTTGAAAAGATATTCTATCCCCGATATTAACTCAACAACCTTATTATCCAGCATGCTCCCACTGACTGGTTTTACACAAGGTTTAGATCTTGCTGTTAATTGGGCCGCGGCAGAGTTTTTGAAAGTTTCAGACTTTCTGAGGAATGGAAAATGGATTACCCTGGTGGAAATGTCTCAATTAATTACTAGAAACTTTATTTTATTAGGGTCATATAACATTGTGTATAAGTTCCTTGTTAAATTGGATATTATTCAGTTAGAACAACAAAGTCACTTAATAAATGAATTATTAGTTGACGTACCCGATAGAAAACCAGGGTATGGAAGCGCCATCTTGCCCAAAGCTGGAAGCTGGATTTGAGTCAGAAGGCGAGTAAAAAAAAGGCTGGATCAGGAAAATCAGGCAATGCTGTTGAATGTTTGGTCAGTCGTATTTTTTAGTAAGTGGTTACTTTATCGAACACCTTTTGCTATTTCCAAAAGGCATCCTAATCATTCTCCACATTGTTTTAGATGTATTTATCATTCTCCAGCTCACTGTTCACATGTCATGTTTCACTGTGCTAAGATTTCAAAATTTTGGGAAGAGATTTTCAACTATCTTCAGATCAAATGTGGTATCAAGATCGTAGTGAATGAGAAATTAATATTGTACGGTTTTGATCCTGATCTTTCTTTTCCTGACCAGATGGTTAAATTGCTATATATCGCTATGGCAGTGGCTAGATCTCTTTTGTTACAACAATGGCGTACAGAGCAGATTCCATCTATTTATGAATGGTTACATAAGATGAAACAGGTTGAAAGCAGTGAGCGGACCTTCTTGTTACGAGTGGGGGTATTAGAAAATTTGATAAAATCTGGGGACGTTTTTTGATTAAATTCGAGAGGAGTTATTGTTTTCATGGGAGGTAGTAGTTTTTATAAGCTCTAGAGCTTATTATATGCTTATGTTGTGACTCATGACTTTGCTACAATACTTCGTGTATGGTATATGTTTTATCAATCAGGCTTATGTAAATATTTTTTTATGCTAAATGAGTTTTAGAAATGTCGATGGACCGTTTATTAATTATAATTTTGTATTGTCATTAAGGACTTCAATAAAAAAAATATGAAAAAAAAGATTGCTACTGAAGTGGCACATCAAGGAAGTGAGCTTCAAAGCTTACCTCACCTCTGATATACATCCAGGTTGCCTCCATAGGAGGAAACAGCCACCCCTCCCCAGGTACATATTCACCCGGGCCGGTGGGAAAATGATGTAGTCAGGAGGTGTACACCCGCAGAGGGCTAGCCACACCCCTTGGGTGGGCTACCTGGTCTGTACAGCCAAAGACGGTTTCTGCCATTGCTAAAAGTGACAGACTAGAGTGGCTTGCGTAGCAAAGGTGGCCTACACCCCTAGATGTAGTCACCTCAGGGGTGGATTAGCGCTGGGGCAATTAGCCCATTGCCTACCTGCACCCACACCCCTATCACCCCTAAAACTAGGCT
This sequence comes from Lissotriton vulgaris, assembly GCF_964263255.1. NCBI lineage: Eukaryota > Metazoa > Chordata > Amphibia > Caudata > Salamandridae > Lissotriton > Lissotriton vulgaris. Next base: position 692,003,175 of record NC_141694.1, read on the forward strand.
TTAAATGTCATCCTTGCCAGCAGAACCTCTGATCTGATTAGACTTGCAACAAAAGACAAAGAAGAGACCAGACTCTGCAACCTCAGTACCTGCCCAAAACAAAGGCACAATACTCTGCACCTGTGGCAATCATCTGGCAACTGCACGACTGCAGCTTGTACAGGATCAAAGACCAGTTCCCACAGACAGAGGGATCCCTTTGAGATTCAAAGGCACCTATTGGCTAATCACACTAGTCCCTTGCAGCCCGCAGGTAAAAGCACACTTCCCTAAACAAAGAATCACTTGCCAATCGGGATCTTCGAGGGATTGCCCAAAGTAGATGGTCCAAATCATTGTGGTAAATATAGTCCTGACCTCCAGCAAGTTTCAGGTGGCTACTGTTTTCCTTCGGACCTCTGGACATCAAAATAACTTCAGACTGACTTTGCTGCTGCAAAAACTTGCTGGTGGCCAGTCCAGCTACCACTACCTTCACTTGACACTACAATCCGAGGGAATTCTGCAGCACCTTCAACTGACCAACTCAGTGGCCACATTATCGACTCTTTCCATCCATTTCATCACCAGCACCATCTAAGCAATAAAAACAACTCCCCCTTCATCACCAGGCACAGTCAAAGAAACTCAGCACCAGAGCTGTACGAGCCAGGTAAAATTGAACTGACTGTCCTGGTCCTGGGACCCACATCAACTTAACCTCCAGTGGGTTTCACGCAACTCGACCTGCAGATGACCAAATTTCACCACTGCTTTTTTCCAATGATCGCAGTGTTAAAGTTCCTCAGTATGGAATTGCACCGATTTATTTTTCCTTCTAAAATCCATATCTCAGGTTATACTAATTTGATTATGTTGATTTTGGTGTCTAAATGTATTTTAAAAATGTGCTTTCCTTTTATAAATAGGTGTCGGATTTCTTCTTAGTCATGTCTATTAGTTCCTGACAGCGATCTCAGAGTGAATGGCTGCTAACAATTTGCAGTTTAATTCGTTCACATCCGAGATCCTTCTGATGGGCAGAGATCGCCATCTCTGGGGCAAGGAATGGTGGCCTCCTCCTCTCGGAGCTCTCCCCCCACCCAAACTAGTGGTGAAACATCTCGGCATAATGATGGACAGTGATCTCACTTTTGAGACACATGCCAAATCAGTGGCAGGGAAATGTTTTGGACTACTACAGGGACTTAAATCTATACTGGGTCTCTTCGACTCTAAGACTCGTCAACTGAATATTCAATCTTCTGTCCTTGCCAGACTAGATTATTGCAATGTGCTTCTCTTGGGAGCTAACAAATCCATTGTCAAAAGGCTTCAGTGCATACAGAATGCAGCTGCTCGCGCTATTTCCACTCTCCCTAAATACTGTCATGTCTCCAGCCTCCTCTGCCAACTTCACTGGCTCCCTCTTGAACAGAGAGTGTGCTTTAAAACACTGTGCATCAACCACAGAATTTTGGCAGACAGCGGCCCTAGAATCTTGAGCGAGTTAGGCTCCAATATGCTCCCACATGCCCTCTGCACTTGGCAGACTTGCTCCTGGCCAGATTTTCCCCTATACATAGGGCCAGAGCAGGCGGGCCTTCTTTTAGGTGGTTAGCTCCTGCCCTCTGGAACTCCCTCCCTATTCACATCCGCAGTACCCCGGACCACCTTACTTTTGGAAGGCTGGTGAAGACATGGCTATTTACTCAATGCTAATTTTTCCTCTGCTCTTTCGTCTCACTTGGTGTTCATCTTAGCGCTGGGACGCCTGGTTGCTGGGGCCGCCAAGTGCTTTACAAATTCTTTAACATTAACATTAATTATCATCCATGTTGGTACTCTGAAATGCTTAACATATGTTTCTCTAGTAAAGTCTGAGTAATCTGTTCCACACTACCAGTTCTAAGCTAGGGATTTATATAAATATATATGAATCGAAAGGTCATATTTTGGTGCATTGGGAGAGTATTACATAGAGAAGCCTAACTAGCATCACTGCATAATACTCCACTATCTTACATCCCATCCTGAGCAAAAGTGTTTAAAGCTGAGCAGCAAAAGTAGTTAAAGCACAGCAGGGAGGTAAAATGCCATCTCAAAAACATGGGGGCATATTACCAAGCAATAGCGATAATTATCGCTATTGCTTGATTAGAGACATAAATTTACCGCAGAGCTGCGGCGATTTTTACCGCAAATAAACCTTGGTATTACCAAGGTTTAACGCAAATGCGATAAAAATCGCCGCAAAGCATGAATATCGCTGAAAAGTCAGCGATATTCATGCATTACCGAGCTAATGCTCTTAGCCATGTTATCCACCTCCCATTGGATAACATGGCTAAGAACTGCTCAGGGCAGGTGTTAGCTTTTGGAGATATTCGCGCTTAGCGCGAATATCTCCAAAAGTTGGTAATAGGAGATAGCGATGTTAGCGACTGTTTTCAGTCGCTAACATCTTGGCACGCCCACTTTGCATGTCATTAGTGATAAATATCACTGACATGCAAAGTGGGGCCCAAGATGGTCGCTATCTCCTACTAGCTGTCGCTAACTGGTGTTAGTGACAGCTAGGTAAAAAGGGAGATAATTTTATCTCCGCTTTCTTGGCTTTTAAAGCCAAAAAGCAGAGATAAACCCCCTTGATAATATGCCCCATGTTCTTTTGTATAACTGCGGTCTCATAGTATTTTTCACAATTAGCACCATCTTATTATTGCACTCTATCACATTTGCTCACCGTCATGTAGCCACATCCCTGTTTACTGGAATCAAGAACAGTGTCAGGATCCCCAGCACGCACACACTTAGTACCTCCTTATGTAGAGCATGCATAGAAACATCCCACCCTTGCACCCCCATAATTGTGTACAAGGAGTTTGAGCTGAGTTTCTAGGACTCCAACTTGCTCAGTTACGTTTTTGGGTAATTTAAAGGGGCCTCATCCTATCTGAATACTTGTTTGAGAGTTTGATGTCAAATTAAGACATACCTCTTTGAATTTTTGAGTGCCTTTGAAAATCTGCAAAACTTAGGTAAAGTTATGGATAACTTTAATGGAAAGCACAATTTGTTGAACGTTATCGAGTTGACATTATCCAAATATATCTCCCTATGTTGAGGTTCGATGCAGGCTTAGATCATACTAATCAGGTGTTCTGGGAACAGTGTGTCTGCTTCTCAAGTCATCTTCATAGGGTTGAATCAAGATATTTTCCTTTGATTCACATGAATTGGTTATTAAATCCCACACCCTCGATGCACCAGAAGATGAGCATATATTGTACAGGGGCATTAAAATGAAGTGTATGAGCTTTAAATGGCATTTCTGTGAATACCATGGCCGGACAGGCCGTAGCGGGCACCAGGCATTTCCCTGGTGGGCAAGAAGGGTGGGGGGCAGTTTTCGACCGGTGGGGGCCAATTTTGTTACTGGGGGACAGTTTTGTAGTGCTGCAAAATCGTCCCTTTGTAACAAAAGTGCAGCAACAGTGGTTCCACCCGCATCCCCAATGCCCCTCCTCCCGGGGCTGGTGGGACGTGATTGCCAGGGCTGGTTTGCTATTCCAGTCCAGCCCTTGTGAATAGGTGATTGAAAAATAAAAAGGTATGCAGCATGAATGTGTTCTATGCACAAAAAAATGAATCATGTGTTCAGCTTGAGGATATTTCTCCAAATCAATGCTGAATATTAATAACTTCATATGTCAAATTGTACAGTGCCATGGCAATGTGAATGCAAAAGAAAGGTTGCAGGTCAGAAATAAATAGGACAGCTAAATAATTGAAAAAGTTCCACAATTTTAAATGTTCCTAGGTTACCTTTGTTACTACACAGTATAGGAGGGCTGAATGAAAAAATGAGGCCAGGTGAATTGATTGGTTAAAGAAGCATGCAACGCATCTGCCAACGGATGTTGGTGCATTCCCAAATTTACCAATTATTGGTGGACCTGAGAATGCGTCAAAATGTTACGCCTCCAAAGGGGAGGTGTAATGCGGAGAAATATCTTTATTTCTCCTTGTTTTTTCTTTTTTCTATGTGTTCTGCACTTTGCAGCACCCACAAAAAGAGGTAAATGCCTCAGAGGAATGTTTTTGTACAGGAATGCACAAAAAACAATCCTGCCTACAACGCAGCACCCTTGCACCATGGTGTAAGGGTGCCTACATTGGCACTAGGCATCCAAAATGGGGGCAGTGTAAGAAAAGGACAGGAATTCCTCATGTTATGCCATTTCCCTTTTCACGCTGTGCAGCTCAGTGCAGCAAGGTGGCTTGCTGCACTGCTTGAAAGTTTAATACATCTGCACTTTAGTATTTAGTCTAAAACTGTAAGAAGTAATGAAGCACTTGCTTAGGACTTCAAAATAGATGGGTGATAATGAACTACCTTAACTTCAGTATATTGCAAGAATAAATGACAATACTTTATTTATAAGGGGCACCTTCCTGCACAAAAACAATTCCCTGAGGCTTTTTTCTCTTTCTCCGTGTGCTTAGAATGCAGCACACATGGAAAGAGTTAAAAAACAAGGAGAAATAAAGTTATTTATCCTCATTGCGCCTCCCCTAGGGAGGTGTAAGATTTGGCCACATGCCGGGGTTTACATGCTTTTGGAAATTTGGGGAAGCATCAAAGTCCATGGGTGTTGCATGGAAACACCCACCGCAACACCCATGGAATGCCTCCCCAGCACAGAGTAAGGCAACACAGAGATTTGCGCTGCCTTGCCCTACTCCATATCTGTGACGCCATTCTAAGCTACAAAAAGTCAGGCGTGAGCTAGCTTTATACTGGGGAAAGCGCCATCCTTCCATGGTTCATAAATGGTTTACCAATAAGATGTATTGTAACACTACAAGCAAGCTGTATTGTTCTCATCAACCTCTAGGCCAAAAGACATCTGGCAACCCCTGTGTGACTACCTGCTTTTATCCTAACAGGGATCCTGCAACCCCACACCAGAGACTTCCCTTTGTCACCAACCAGCTGATTCTCCCCGGCAACAGCCACTTACTCTCTGTAGGGAAACTATATGTACTTGGTGTTCCATCCCCCTCAGGTGTGTTTTCCCCCTCCCTTCTTTTTTTGTGTTTCTCCTTGCTTTACTGGTATTCCCTGGCTAGCATGGGGGCATGCTTATACTCCTCTACTGTATTATGATTGATTGGACTTCCCAACTTCTGATGATGCTACAGCAAAAACAGCTGGACTTTTATTTTTTTCTTCTTGTTTATTGTTTTTTTAAAAATATTTGGTATTGTTTATTGAGCGTACACATATTGTCCACTATTTGAAATCGAACACTAGGCGCCCACTGTGTTACGATATCCTTCATATCGTATATCCTACTCTCTCAGTCCGCGCTTAGTATGCCGCAGACACGTTATCATTTATCCACAAATTGTGTCTAAATATGCATATGGGGAACATCACTTACAACGCATTTTTTACAACGCACTACCATTACATCGCAACCATTACAACGCATACCATTACAACGCATTGCGCTGGGGGGCGCTCTAGGATAGGGAATATATTTAATTTACTATCCAACACCTTCCCTGCTATCCACGGGGACTGGAGTTGGAATAGTAAATTAAATAATTCACTATCCAGCGCCTAAAAGCATTATGCGTTGTAATGGACTGCGTGGTAAAAACCGCGTTGTAAAGGCATGCGATGTAAAAGCATGCGTTGTAGTGACACCAATCCATGCATATGCATACCATAACATTGTGAGAACTGCATTACTATACAGTGTATACCTGTGCATTTATGTTTATCAAAACCTAATGAAAAGATCTAAAAAATTGGTTTTGCGTGACCTCATAAATATGAATTTGAAGTTTGCACCTCTGAAGCACCAGAAAAAGTGATTCTCCAGTAGCGCAAGGTGCTCATAAATAAACACCTCCGAGTTTTTTACATTTTTTATAAATGCACACACCCGTAAACATAGAATCTCTTGCCATGAGGACCTCAGAGGGATTGGCCAAAAGAAGAAGGCCCAGTGCATTGTGATAAATGTAGTCCTGACCTCCAGCAAGTTTCAGCTGGCTACCGTTTTCCTCCAGACCTCCGAACGTCAAAATAAATTCATGCTGACTTTTTTTTTGTCCAAATAGCCGTGTTTTAAGGGACTTCCTGAATTGCGGTAGCTCGGTACAGGACCGGATCTCCAGCGGGAAGGAGTTCCACAGTCTGGGGGCTAGTATGGCAAATCCTCGGCCTCCTTGTCATACTTGATTGCATGCGGGGATGGTGAGGAGTTAGAGTTGGCCACTGCCAAAGCTTGTTGGTGGCCAGTCCAGCTACCACTGCCTTCCCTTGACTTACAACCCAAGGGAACTCTACACCGCCTTAACTAACCACCTCAGTGGCCCCATTTTCTACTGTTTCCACCCATTTCCTCACCAGCACCGTCTATGTGGTACAACCAGTTTTCCTGCTACTCCCGCTTCAGCACCAGGGACAGCTAAAGTAACTCTGCACCGGGGCCCTATGAGCCAGGTAAAATTCAACTGACTGTTGTTCCCTGGTTCCGGAACCCGCATCACCTTAACCCTCAGTGGGTTTCACGCAACTCAACCTGCAAGTGACCGAATGGCACTAGTGCTTTTTACCAATGATCACAATGTTAAAATTCAGTAGTATGGAATTGCACTGATTTATTTTTCCTTCTAAAATTCATATCTCAGGTTATACAAATTTGATTGTGTTCATTTTAGTGCCTAAATTTATTTTTAAAACTTGCTTTCTTTTTATAAATGGGTGTAAGTTTTCTTTCGAGTCATATTCATTACTTATCGTCCGTATTTATACTCTCAAATGCTTAACACGTTTCCCTCTAGTAAAGCCTGACTGCTCTCTGCCACGCTACCAGGACTGAGCTAGGGATTTTGTAAGTATGAATCCAAATGACATATTTTGGTGCATTGTAAGAGTATTACACCGAGAAGCCTAATTAGCATCACTGCGTAATACTCCACTTTCCTACATCCCATCCTTAGCAAAAGTGTGTAATGCTGAGCAGCAAACGTATTTAAAGCAGATCAGGGAGATAAAATGGCATTGTAAAAACAGGTTCTTTTGTATCACTGCTGTCTCACAGTATTTTTTCACCATAAGCACCATCTTATGATTGCACTCCATCCCCTTTGTTCACCATCATGTAGCCACATTCCTGTTTACTGGAATCAACAATGGTGTCAGGATCCCCAGCAGGCAAACCTCTAGTACCCCCTTATATAGAACATGCATAGAAACACCCCACCCTTGCTCCCCCATAATCGTGTACAAGGAGATTGAGTTGAGTTTCTAGAAAACTTGCTCAGTTGCGGTTTGGGGTCATTTAAAGGTGCCTCACCTTATCTGAATACTTGTTTGAGAGTTTCATGTCAAGTTAGGAGTTTTTTTTTTATTTTGAGTGCCTTTGAATGCTTTTCCTTGCTCTGTGGTCTCTGCGCAATTTGTGCAAGTCACCTACCAGTCTGTAAAAGATATGTAAAGCTATGAATACCTGTAATGAAAAGCCCAATTTATTGAGCCTTATTAGGTTGACATTTTGCAAATATATCTCCCTCTGTTGTGGTTCGATGCAGGCTTAGATCATACTTGTAGCATCGTGCTACAAGTAAAACACAGACACTGCTGGTGGTATAACTGGAGCTTTATTCTATGCTTCCAACACCTTTCCTGTCCCTACTCTTACTGCCCGGTTCCTGTCCCTGGCTCCTCCTGTTCCTGCCCCTGCCATAACTCCGCCCCCCAACCACTAGACTACCTCACACAATTCTACATCACTAATCAGGTGTTGTGGGAAAAGTGTGTCTAACATGCCTCTCAAATCATCTTCATAAGGTCTAATCAAGATATTTTCCTTTGATTGGTTATTAAATCCCACACCCTCGATGCACCAGAAGCTGAGCATATATTGCACAGGGGCATTAATAAGTATGGTATGAGCTTTAAATTGAGTTTCTGTGATTAGGTGATTGAAGAAATAATAAGGTATGCAGCATGAATGCGTTCTATGCACAAAAATGAATTACAGTTTGTACAGTTTGAGGGTATGTCTCTAAATCAATGCTGAATATTAATAACTTTGTATAATGTCAAGTTGTTGTATAATACCATGGCAATGGGAATGCAACAGAAAGGTCACAGTTCGGAAATAAATGGGAGAGCTAAATAATTGTAAAAGATCTACAGTTTTAAATGTTACTATGTTACCTTTGCAATTACACAGTATAAGAGGGCAGATTGAAAAAATGAGGCCAGCGGTTAAAAGAAGTATATAATACAAATAGGAAGACAGCACCTAAAAAGTGAGAGGCATATTTATGAAAATCTTGTGCCTCTCTTACTACATACAGTAAGATTTATCAAGTTAATTCAATTTGATTTATCAAGTCACGCAATTACACCCTTCGAGGCCCTGCATGGATTGTTAAGTCTTGGGTGAAGTAACAAAGCACACATTTCTGCATTGCTCTACCTCAGGAAGGGGTTCCATGGGTGGAGCTTGGGTGTTCCCACGCATCCACCAATAGATGAAGGTGCATTTCCAGATTTAAAATTAGTGATAGACTTGGGAATTCATCAAAATGGTACGCCTCTCCAGGGGAGGTGTAATGAGGAGAAATATTGTTATTTCTCCTTGTTTTTCCTCTGTATATGTGTTCTGCACTTTGCAGCACCCACAAAAAGAGGTAAATGCCTCATAGGATTGTTTTTGTACAGGAAGGAATCCTTCCGGCACATAAAACAGTCCCGCCTACAAAGCAGGCACCCTTGCACCATGGCGCGAGGGTGCCTGCATTGGCACTAGGTAACAGAAAGGGGCTGCAGTGCAAGGAAAGGACAGGAATGCACCATAATATGTTAAATATGGCACATTCCAGCCCTTTCCTTTTTCACGCAGCGCAGCTCAGTGCAGCAAGGTGGCTTGCTGCATGAAAGTTTAATAAATCTGCCCTTGAGTATTTAGTCTAAAACTGTAAGAAATAATTAGGCACTTGCTTTGGAATGCAAAACATATAGGTGACTACCTTAACGTCAGTAAATAGCAAGAATAAATGAAAATAATCTCTTTATAAATTATGTTTACAAGAATCCTGTGTTCAATTTTCAAATTCCTGTTTACAGTTAGAGGTGGGAGCAAGAGGAAGTTTTAATCCCCCCCACATATCTTGCTGAATTTTTCACTTTTCAAAGAGGCTCAGGGTCTCATTTATGGGGTTTTTGTCCAGGGTGGCGCAGCAAGTCACCTTGCTGCTCTGCCCTTCTTCAAAGTGAAAAGGGCAGCAATGCACCGCATTTATCTAATACAGTGCATTCCATGTGCTGAAGTCATTTTGGCAACCAGGCACCAACACAGGCACCAACACAGGCACCCTTGAACCATGATTAAAGGGTGCCTGACTTGTTGACAGAATTGTTTTCGTGCAGGAAGGGGCACCTTCCTACACAAAAACAACCCCCTGAGGTTTTTTCCCCTTTAACGTGTGCTGAGAATGCAGCACACATGGAAAGAGGAAAAAAAACAAGGAGAAATCAAATTAGTTATCCTTGTTGGGCCTCCTCTGGGAGGAGTAAGGCACCACAGAGATTTGTGCGGCCTGGCCTTACTCAATATCTATTAAGCCATTCAAAGTTACACAAAGTTAGGCGTGAGCTAGCTTTATACTGGGGTAAGCGCCATCCTCCCACGGTTTATAAATGGTTCACCAGCATGATGTATTGTGATACCACAAGCAAGCTGTAATGTTCTCATCAACCTCTAGGCCAAAAGATATCTGGAAACCCCTGTTTGGCTACCTGCTTTTATCCACTGAGTGCTCACAGGGATCCCGCAACCTCACATCAGAGGCTTTCCATTGTGATCAACCAGCTGATTCTCCCCCGCAAAAACCTGCCTACTCTTTGTACTGATCCTCCATAGGGGAACTATATGCACTCAGTGTTCCACCCCGCTCAGGTGTGTTCTCACCCCAGAGGCGGCTTCTCCATTAGGGCAGAGGAGCGTCGCCTCACTGCTTTCTAGCAGTTTGAAAAGCAGAAACACAAAAAGGTGAAACTACCTTTTTATGTCTCTGCTTCTCGCACTGCAAGAAAGCAGAAGGGTGAGTTGGTCAGGTCTGCTTGAGGGCAGGTCTGCTTGAGCGCAGGGGAGGAGTGGCTTGCCCAATGCTGTGGGCCCTGCCTGTTTGGTCGGTCCACAGGGGATGGCCAAACCAGTCATGCGCCTTTCCCTTTTCTCCATGTAGGATGCATGGAGCCTACATGGAGAGAATGGCCTCCTAGACGGCTGGCTGGTTGGCGTCCCCACCAATCACAATGCTGCCATTGCAGCACTGTGATTGACCTAGGGGAATGGAGGCAGGCTGACTGCTTCCTGTTCCTGCCGGAGGCAGGAGAGCAGCAAAACGCGGGACCGGGCCAGGAGCCGAGATCGAGTGGGACCTGGGAAAGTAAGTTTTATTTATTTTTTAAATTAACCCCTCTCCTGCACAAACCCCCGCATGACCCACCCACCCTCCCATCAGGCAGTCATGCCAACCGCGACTGTCTCCTCCTCTTTTCTTTGTTTTGTGCTTCTCCCTGCTTTGCATTGGTATTCCCTGACTGGCATGGGGGCATGCTTATACTCCTCTACTGTATTATGATTGATTGGGCTTCATGACTTCTAATAATACTACAGTGAAAACGGAGTCAGGTCTGCGCTCGGCCATATCACGCCTGGAACTATGCTCGTGGAATTGAAATGGCCTCAACAACAAAGCAGCTGAGACGGATTTCCTACATTGCCTGAAATCGTTCAACATCATCCTCCTCCAGGAAACATGGCTGGATGAGCTGGTTCACTTAGAGGGCTATATTTGCCACCATTCCCTAGCCACAAGGAAAAGTAAGTTCGGTCGATTGGCAGGTGGCCTAGCAACATACATCAAAATCTCAACCGTCGGCAATGTGCAGGTATTCACAACCAACTCTCCAGCCATGAAAACAGTTGGGATTGCATTAAACTTTGGGGGAAATAAGAAAGAGGTCCAGCTGATCAACACCTACATTAACCCAAAAAAGAAAAAAGACGACGGAAAGCGCTTTACGGACCACCTTTATCATGTCGTGACAACACAAACCTCACCCTGTTTAATTCTTTCTGGAGACTTCAATCAATGTATCTTAGGGTCATCCTCGAACAGTGATATTCAGGCTCAGTCTTACCATTGGAATATCCCAAACCAAACTTTCAGCAGCCATGGTAAAATTCCAAAGCTCGCGAAGGAACTGCTAGAAGACTTGGAGCATATGGGCTTGAGGGTCCTAAATGGAAGATTTCCTGAAGATTCCCCACCCGTGGCTTCGTTTAACCTCGATAATAGATTTCACGTTGGTCTCCCATCCCCTTTTTCACAATGTCCTGGGCTTTAACCTAGGGGAAAAGGGAGATAGTGACCATCGCCCTCAAGAAGTCTCTTTTTGTGCACTTCCGGACCAAATTCTTTTAAATCCAACAGGCCCACATGTCAGCCACACCATGGATTTTAAACGAATCGAAACCTCTGTCGCTAACACGCCAGATGTACTACAAGTAGCAAAACTTCAACTAAACAGCTTAAGCTATCCTTCAGGCAACCCAGTAGCAGGATAGGAAAAATTTACGGCCGATTTTGCAAATCAATATTCAACTATTGTATGGCACTGTCCATCCGCCGGCTCTGGCGTTCTAAGGAAGATCTCAAGTACCCAGAAATCAGCCCTAAAAACCCACAAAAAAGAGATTCACAAATCACTAAGATTGTTGAGAAAAAGCCCGGGGGATGGGGTTCCTCTTACAAAACTTCATAAGCATCGGGCGGACCTAAAAAACTGAAATGGGCAGTCGAAAGATACAATGAAGATGACTTTTGGGCGAAACTTCTCCACGATTCCAAGGGTAACAACAGCGCCCAGTTTTGGACTTCAGTAAACAAAATCATAAATCCAAAGAATAGCGGAATAACGTCCCATATAACCAAATCTTCCTGGGAATCTTTCTTAGATTCACACTTCAACAAACAGGTCGCCATACCAAGCAATACCCAGGTAGCCCCGGAAGGCCACTCGCCACAAAAAACAAGACATGGACAGAAGCCGACTTTGGAACTACCGTGGTTTTACTCATGAGAAACTAATATTGAAGGGAAGGAAAGACGGCGCAGCAGGGCCAAACGGCATTCCTCCGGCCCTTTTCAAACTTGAGTCAGAATACTGGGCAGAAACGCTGACCCCCCTCTACATGTCTGTGAGCCGATCTGGGTGCCTTCCTGCCTCATGGAGGGGCTCTATCATTTCACCAATTCATAAGGCAGGGGACAGATCACTGCCAAAAAAACTACCGGCTGATAGCACTCCTGGATGTCGAGGCCAAATACTTCTGGAGCTCTTACTGACCCAACTGTGCGAATGGGCAAAAAAACGCAATATAATTCCACCCAGTCAAACGGGATTTTGCAGAGAAACGGGAACAACATCAAATCTGCTGGTAATTTCGCTACTTATTGACAAAGCAAGGGTGACCAAACAGGCTCTTCACCTTTGCTTTGTGGATTTCAAGGCGGCATTTGACAATGTCAACCGGGGCTATCTTTGGAAAAAACTGGCCTCTTGGGGGATTCCCCCGCCTCTATTAAACCTTCTGATTGAATTGCATACGAACACGTGGGTTCAGGTAAAACTCGGTAACGGCACACATCTCTCCAGGCGCATTCCGACCACAAACGGCCTAAAGTAAGGGTGCGTTTTGGCGCTGACCCTTTTCAACCTATTTACAGCCGATCTACCACCTGCCCTAGAAGCTTGTAACTCGCACGCTCCACATCTGGGGGGCAAAGCGCTGCCCAGCATATCCTACGCATATGATGTGGTCTTGGTTAGCCACACAAAAGTGGGCCTTCAAAATCTTATCAATACGCTGCACGGATACGCCGAAGCAAACCTATTAGAAGTAAACATCGATAAGACCAAAGTTTTGTCCATAACTGGGAATAAAAAGCTGCACACTTGGTTCCTTGGAACAAAAGTTGTCGCAAACTGCTCAGAATATAAATATCTTGGAATCTTGGTCCATAAAGGTGGCCGCTTCTCAAACCAACTAGAGGCAATCAAGAGGAAAGGGATACTGATAGCTACTACACTTAAACAGCTAAAGTTAAACCTAAATGGTCCCACTCTTCTCCCACTGCTCCGCGTGGCGCAAGTCAAAATAGAGTCATCCATCACATACGACAGTGAGGCTCTAAGAGGCATAGACGCGACACTGCTGGACACAACCATTGCAAAAGCCTACCGACTTCTCTTTAACCTGCCAACCTACACCTCACAAGCCCAGATCTGGTTAGAATTTGGACTGACCTGCCAAATGCTTGCAAGGAGAGGGTCATACATAAAGTGCTGGCAGAAAATAAAGAACTCGCCAGAAAACAGACTGAACCACCAGCTATGGCAAGACTTAAGCAGCTCCTCCAAACTGCCGGCGAAAACATTTTTAGAGGAATCCCTAACTGTCACAGGCCTGAAAGAATTATGGGAAACTCCATTGCTGCATGCGCAATTCAAACATGTTGTAAACAAGTGCATAAAAAGACTATCGCATGTGGAAGACAAAGCTACCTTTTCTCACAGGCGTCACGCCTGGATGACTTTGTCTACATACAAATCGCCGGGGTTACAAGCATACTTTGGTCTGGGGTACGGCAGGAAATCTAAAGAAGACTTTTTAAAACATAGGCTAGGAATCTTGCCAGCTATTCCACACTTACAACCATGGTTGAGAAGGGACTGTGGGACAAAATGCAGGCTGTGGGGCACAGAGAATGAAGATTTTTAACATCTATTATGCACCTCCTCGAAGCTGAAAGAGGAAAGAGTAGCTCTGTTAAAAACGGCTTTCAATGAACAAAAAATCCACACACGCAGACAAGCAGTCCTCGCTTGTTTTGACCCAGGCCTTCCGCCATTAAACGGGAAGCTGGTCAAATTCCTGAAACTTTTGGAACTGAAACTAAAAAACCATGAAGTTGGCACAGATCAGATTAATTGAACAATGGCCAAGACACCGTACTATGATCACGCTCCCCCATTAAACTGTTTTAGCACTATTACCCTTTTTTAACCAAAGTTTGCCTGTTTTTAAAACGTTTCTTATAATCTTTTACCCGATGATATGAGCCATCAATGTATCTTTTGTAATGGTTTTAATTAACCTAAGACAATAAAATTTACTTACTTACTTACTTACTTACAGTGAACACAGCTTGAATTTTGGTTTTGTCTTCTTGTTTATTGTTATTTTTTATATTTGGTATTGTTTATTGAGTGTACACGGATTGTCCACTATTTGAAATCGAACACTACGCTGCTACTGTGTTACGATATCCATCATATCGTATATCCTATTCTCTTAGTCCGCACTTGGTATGCCACAGACATGTTATCGTTTATCCAGAAATTATGTCTAAATATGCATATGCATACCTTACATTGTGAGCACTGCATTACTTTACAGTGTAAACCTGTGCATTTATGTTTATCAAAACCTAATGAAAAGATAATTTTTTTAAAGTGGCTCTGTGTGACCTCATAAATATGATTTTGAAGTTTGCACCACCAGAGCACCACAAAAAGTGATTCTCCAGTGGTGCAAGGGGCTCATAAAAAGGCCCCTCAAAGTTTTCTACATTTTCGTAAATCTGCAATAGTTTAAGTTCACACATCCCGGCAGCTGCGTTTCTCAACAAACATGAGCAGGTGCCGGGCTGCAGGTATTTGCTACCACCATTGCTGCTGTACATAGGAGCCAGGTGAAGGGCCTGGGGTATGGAACTGGGGAACAGCCGGTGGGTGGAGTTCCTCGTGCCTGCTCATAGTGTACGCCATCCCTGCCAATTGAACTGCATGCACAACCCTGGAGAGGCATGCTTGAGGATGATCACACAAATAAGTGATACCCTATGCTTTGATGACCAGTAGCAGAGGTGGATTCACTACAAGGGCATAGCCAATAGTATGGAAGGTGCAGAAGCACTGCAGATCAAGGATATGCGCAGCAGTTAAACTCCTATTATGTTTTTTTTTTATTAGGGATCGGTTTCCTAGCCCATTTGCCTTGCTTACATTATGGCTAATGCCCATTGGGTGGATTTAGAGCAATTTGACTGTGTCTGAGTTTTTAGTGTTGCAAGAATGTGTTATATTCTCTTGGAGCATTTTCTGAGTTCTTCAGCGGTGGGGCTCGTTTTCATGTGAAAATACCTAGAAGGGGTCTTAGTTGGAAAGGGGCCACAGGACAGGCGTAAAAGGTCTTAACTATTTCTACACAGGCATTTTGTTCCAGTACACCTGTCAACTATTGTTTGTGCAATTCTAGTGACTAGCGTCTTATTTTTCTTATTTAGCAAGGCACCTTGTTATGTGGTATTCTTTCCTTTCCTTTTTTAGGTAACACCTGCAGAGCGCATTTGCTGTGCTTGTAAAATCTATTGTATTTAATGTATCTTAAAAAGGGCTCTTATCAGTTCCTGTCACGCGAAACATTGTGTTCATCCGCTTTTGTGTGGAACTTTTTATTATGCAAGACTGCTGGTCGGCTGCATGTTTTTTCCTTTCCTTCCTCCTGGCCCTCCTCTTGCTGTTGCTCCTACTGTGAGCGCTGCTGTAGCTTCAATGGGAGGTGGATACTTTTAGTTTAACTACCTGCTGCTTCTGACAGAAACTTGGCAGAATGGTGAGATTATAAGGTAAAGGATGGGATGAGACTGATTTTAACTAATGTTCACTTACGCTCATCGTGGCAGCACGCAGGGCTATATTTCTTTGTTTCGTCTTTAGTTAACTTTCTCTAGTTTTACACTAAACTTTCCCTGGCTGCACGCATTCGTTCGTTGACATAATATTAATAATAATAATCCTGTATTTGTAAAGCACACAGCTACCCATAGGTTTCCCGGCGCTGGAGGCCGTCGGGAAGATTAAGCAAGCTAATCCCCAGAGTCACATGGTGCTGGGCAGACCCCTGCCACTGGTGATCAAACCGTGATCCCCAGCGTCTGGCGTTTGGCGTCTGGCGTCAGTCGCCCTGGCCGTTGCGCCACACCTCTTCCACATCACTTTTCAGAATCTCTACTTCTGTTTTCATACTTTGCACCGCATTATCAATGTAGGGATGAAAGAGAGCGGAAGCGGAGAATGGCAGATTTAAGATGTTCATCGCTTCATCATTTCTCAGACAAGTCTGCCTTAACCAAGACGGGGCATCACAGCACTGAGTTTACAAGGATTGTTCCCACCAGCAAAAATGCTGGTGGTAACAGAGTAAGGGAAATGTGAAATTGCCTACAATAACGGAGTTACCACAAATTATTCTGTAACCAAAAATCTGGAGGAGATGTGGAGTACTAACATTATTAACACTCTAGCTTGTGTACGCTAGTCACACAAACCTCTTACTGTATTCATTGCATTGGTTTGTTGTTACCACTTCACCAGCTGTTGCAGTACGGTCATGTCACGTGCCATTTATTTTCCATATATTACAGGAGTTTGTTGCTACAAAGCTTCTCCCATTGGCACCAGTTACATCCAGAAAACAGGCTGAAAAAGTAGCAGACCTATTAGCATTCATGCAATGCACTTGTGCGACCATGTTCACTGTACTTTATTTCTCTTGAATAATTTTAAGACTTCTAAATAGTGTAATAGTTTGCACACTACACAGTCACATTCATCAGGATAGTCATTTTATGCTAGCTTGACTGTTTACATTTTGTTGATAGCCTTCAGACCACATGTTTACATAATCCACAAAGAAAGTCTTAACTTAGGTTAAAAAAAGTTTAAGAATGAATCATATAATTTCCGTTGCACCTCTGTTGTCTTTTCTTCTGCATCATGTCGGAAAACCTGAAGTGAGTTTTCTTTGCATGGGATGAATGAATATCAGTCAGTCGAAATATTTTTCACATAGGCGCCTTTCATATTTTGTGTCGAATAGGTGCAACTATCTGGATGTACGCAGTGACTTTGCAGTGAGCTCAGTTGTGCTCAGCAACCCTCACAGCAGCCACGGTCCCTCCAGGTAACATGGGGAGGGGGGCGGTGTGGCTGGGTTGAGGGGGATTTAGAGGGACGATACAGAGGGAAAATTCTGCGAGGCATAGTATCAAGAAAGGCGATAAAATTATCGCCACTTTAGCGGCAGGAAACTGCTCAGTGCTGTCATGCCCCGTCATTGTTAAGGCAGACTTGTCTGAGAAATGATGAGTGGCAGGAAACTGCTGCTAAAGCGACGATAATGGCCTTGATAATATGTCTTTCTGAATTCCCATATCAGCCCAGGTTCTGGTGTTAACCTAGGCTGCTATGGGAATTCACAAGGGCATATTATCAAGGCCATTATCACGGGTTTAGTCAGCGACGGCTCGTGGAGGGAGTTACGGTGGGGCAGGAGGGTGGGGAGGGGGAGGGGCAGGGTGGAGGTTGCTAAAAACCGGCATATGGATAATTGCAGGTAAGTAAACAATTTAATTA
Organism: Lissotriton vulgaris; assembly: GCF_964263255.1. Taxonomy (NCBI): domain Eukaryota; kingdom Metazoa; phylum Chordata; class Amphibia; order Caudata; family Salamandridae; genus Lissotriton; species Lissotriton vulgaris. The sequence continues at coordinate 692,020,738 of NC_141694.1, forward strand.
ATAAAACGAATTTCGTAGTGCGCCTTGCATCGCAAAATGCAATGCAGTGCGAGCTACGAAATTCGTTTTATTAATTAAATTGTTTACTTACCTGCAATTATCCATATGCCGGTTTTTAGCAACCTCCACCCTGCCCCTCCCCCTCCCCACCCTCCTGCCACACCGTAACTCCCTCCACGAGCCGTCGCTGGGTTTAGTAGCAGTTTACTGCCACTAAAGCGGTGATAATTTTATCGCCTTTCAATATAATATGCCCCTTAATTTTTTAATTTTCCTTCTGCATCGTCACTCGAAATCCCTCCAAAGTCGGCCCCACGGCTGTTACCTGCACGGACCACGGCTTCTTCACAGACGGCACAAGTGGTTCTGCTTTGTTCTGTTTAAACATCTCTTGTAAAATGAGTAACAAAAGATGCAGCATTTTTCTTTCTTGGCAGGATAATTTACAATTAACTGCCTACAGAGCCAGCAGGCCTATGACTTAAAACAAGAACGCAGCATGCCTAAGACAAAATAAGAAGGCCATTGTGAGACTTGATTGTTTTCTTTGTGCCTGCTATTCAAAATAAACCTGAACACATCGTTCTACTGCATAATAGCTGGCCAACTGGCCCATCTAGATCAAAGAATAATCTGCACATTAGGTCCCCTTTCATGGGCATCACACAGGAACAAACTACTTTACACTATCCAGTCTTGCCCCCGTGACACTCTTTCATTATAGAATCCATTCCTTCATTGCATGGCCAGTTAAAACAGGTTAGGAAACTGTCACTTTTGTTCATGAACTTGCTACCTTTTAAAACCTTTTAGGTTTTGCCTACACTGCACTTGTGCTGTGCTTGTGAAATCCATTGTATTTAATATAAATCTTAAAATGAGCTTCAGTAACTTATATTGCACAACTGCTCACCAAGCTACAACCTACAAAAAAAACAGCTTATTAGTAATCACAAAGGCATAACCTTTTGCAACTGAATAGGCTAGTATTACCAGGCTGAGGTTGGATCTACATCATCCTCGTAAGGTTTCATCAATGGTGGCCTAAATTTTAGTGGGGCGGCTCATATGCACACATACAACTTACTCACACCAATTCATTTGCACATGCACACACACACCCATTCTTAACACTCACTAACAAATATACATACATTCATAAATACACACAAGCACGCATGCACCAAGCAAAACAACTAACATAAAGCTCTTCGCAGAGTGGGACAGGGTCAGAGAGACTGCTCACCCCACCCCTTGCTGTGACAAGTTGTCACAGATTGACACTCTGCCCTGGGCACTTCGGGACTTAAAACTTGAGTGCCGAGGTCCAAGGCAATCAGTGCTGCTCCCCTCCGTCAATGAGGGGTGGTTGGGGGGGCGTTCCATGCACTTCTGCCAGGGGGAGAAGGTCAAGCCCACAGGGCTGTGAAATCCTCATCCTGGCAAAAATCAGCTCAGTCTGCCAGGAGCCTGCCCATTTAGTGCATGTCTAGCTCTTGGCTGCCTGACCTTAACCAGAAGAGTGTCTGTGAGGCTGACCTTGCCTAGAAAAAAAGTGGCAGTGTGGTCCCTCAGCCCACAAAGATGTGCCGGTGCTGCGTTTCATGTATAGAAGAAAGGACAAAGGTATTAGCAAGCAGTTGTTCATGCTTCTCTGGAACCAGGGGCATGGGCAGAGGGGAGAACACAGCTTCCAAAGAATTCACATTTCATACTGGTGAGTCAAGAATCTTTCACTGACACATTTGAACTTGGTTCAGTCCATGCTATAATAATATTTACTAAACAAAGAAGTTACCAGATCTTCAAGCAAAGTGTTGGAGGTCTCTGCACCATTTGTATAACTCACCCACCAGTCTTTAAAACATATGCAAAGCTATGAATACCTTTCATGGTAAGCACACTTTGTTGATTGTTATCAGGCTGACATTATGCAAATATATCTCCCTCTGCTGTGGTTCGATGCAGGCTTAGATCATACTAATCAGGTCTTCTGGGAAAAGTGTATCTAACATGCCTCTCAAGTCGTCTTCATAGAGTCTAATTGGCTATTAAAGCCCACACCCTTGATGCACCAGAACATGAGCATATATTACAGAGGGGCATTAATATGTGAGGTACGAGCTTTAAATTGCGTTTCTGTGAACAGGTGACAAAAAGAAATAATTAGCTATGCAGCATGAATGTGTTTTATGCACACACAAAAAAAAATAATCATGTGTGTCCAGTTTGAGGATACTTCGCCAAATCAATGCAGATTAGTAATAACTTCATATAATGTCAAATTGTTGTGCAGTACCATGACAATGCAAATGCAACAGAAAGGTCGCAGTTCAGAAATAAATGGGAGAGCTAAATAACTGAAGAGGTTCCACAATTTTAAATGCTACTACATTACCTTTGCAACTACACAGTATAAGAGGGCTGAATGAGAAAATGAGGCCAGATGAATTGATTGGTAAAAGAAGCATGTAGCACAAATAGAAAGACATTACCTAAAAAGTGAGGGGCTTATTTATGAAAGTGTCGGGCCACCCTTGAGCGAAGGGCAACGCAACACTAAAGTAAGATTCGTCAAGCCACGCAATGACACCTTGCGAGGCCCTACTTGGCTTGATAAATCTAGAGTAACGCAACACAGCACAAACTGCTGCATTGCATTACTCTACTCCAGATAGGCTTTCCATTGGTGGGGTGTGGGTGTTCCCATGCATCCACCAATGGATGTTGGTGCATTCCAAGATTTACGATTAGTAGTAGACCTGGGAATGCATCAAAATGCTACGTCTACCCGGAGAGGCGCAACGAGGAGAAATATCTTTATTTCTCCTCGTTTTTTCCTCTTTCTATGTCTACTGCTCTTTGCAGCACCCATGAAAAGAGGAAAATGCCTTAGAGGGATGTTTTTGTACAGGAAGGTATATTTCCTGCACAAAAAGCAATCCTACCTACAACGCAGGCACCCTTCACCATGGCGCGTGGGTGCCTGCATTGGCACTAGGCATCTAAAAGGGCGGCAGTGCAGGGAAAGGACAGGAATGCATCAAACATTGTTAAATATGGCACATTCCAGCCCTTTCCCTTTTCAGGCAGCACAGCGCAGTGCAACAAGGGGCTTGCTGAGCTGCATGAAAGTTTAATAAATCTGCCCTTGAGTATTTAGTCTAAAACTGTAAAAAAGTAATGAAGCACTTGCTTAGAACTGCAAAACATATAGGTGATATCGAACTACCTTGAGTAAATAGCAAGATTAAATGAAAATAATTTCTTTATAAATTATCCTTTCAAGAATCCTGAGTTTAATTTTCACATTCCTGTTTATTGTTAGGGTTGGGAGCAAGAGGAAGTTTTATTTGCCCCACATAACTGGCTGAATTGTTCACTTTGCAAAGAAGCTCAGGGCCTCATTTATGGGGTTTTGGTCTAGGGCAGCGCAGCACTTCAGCTTGCTGCGCTGCCCTACATCAAAGTGAAAGGGCAGTTATACACCATATTTATCTAATGCAGTGCATTCCTGTCCTTCCTCCCTGCACTGGAGCCATTTTGGCAACCTAGCACCAACAGAGGCACACATGAATCATGAGTTGCCTGTGTTGTCGGCAGGATTGTTTTTGTGCAGGGAGGTGCCCCAGAGGCTTTTTCCTCTGTCTATGTGTGCTGAGAATGCATCACACATGGAAGGAAGGAAAAAATAGGGGAAAATAAAGTTACTTCTCCTTGTTGCACCTCCCCTGGGGAGGTGTAAGGTTCTGTCACATCCCCAGGTTTACATGGTTTTGTAAATGTTGGGAAGCGTCAAAGTCCCTGGGTGCTGCATGGGAACACCCACAGCAACACCCATAGAATGCCTCTCTAGCGCAGTGTGAGGCAACTCAGCTTTTTGCGGTGCCTTGTCTTACTCCATATTTATGAGGCCATTCAAAGACATACAAAGTCACGCTTGAGATACCTTTACACTGGGGAAGCGCCAACCTCCCAAGGTTCATAAATGGTTCACCAGCATGATGAATTGTGACACTACAAGCAAGCTCTATGGTTCTCTTTAACCTCTAGGATGAAAGATATTTGACAACCCGTGTGTGACTACCTGCTTTTATCCACTGAGTCCTCACAGCAATCCCGCAACCCCACACCAGACGCTTTCCATTGTGACCAACCAGCTGATTCTCCCCACCAAAACACCCGCCTACTCTCTGTGCTGACTCTCTGAAGGGGAACTATATGCACTGAGTGTTTGATCCCTTTCAGCTGCGTTCTCTCCCTCCCTTCTTTTTTCGAGGTTCACCCTTGCTTTACACTATTATTTCTTGACTAGCATGGGTGTATGATTATACTCCTCTACTGCACGACATCTAAGGATACTACAGCAAAAACCGCTTGACTTTTGGTTTCGTCATCTTGTTTATTGTTATTTTTTATATTTGGTATTGTTTATTGAGTGTACACGGATTGTCAACTATTTGAAACCGAACACTACTCTTCCACTCTGTTACGATATCCATCATATCATATTTCCTACACTTGGCATACCGCAGACATGTTATTGTTTATGCAGAAATTGTGTCTAAAAATGCATATGCAAACCTTGACATTGGTCGAACTGCATTACTATACATTGTATACCAGTGCATTTATGTTTATAAAACCTAATGAAAAGACAATAAAATAAGTGGCTTTGCATGACCTCATAAATATGATTTTGAAGTTTGTACCGCCAGAGTGCCACAAAAAGTATTGCTCCGGACGCCGCAAGAGGCTCATAATAGGCCCTTCAGAGTTTTCTACATTTTCGTAAATCTGCAATAGTTTAAGTTCACTCATTGCTGCAGTTGCATTTCCCAACAAACATGGACTGGCACCAGGATGCAAGGATTTTCTACTGCATTGCTGCTAGATAGAGGAGCCAGGTGAAGGGCCTGGGGTATGGAACTGGGGAATAGCTGGTGGGTGGATGTCCTCCTGCCTGCTCATAGTGTACACCATCCCTGCCAATTGATCGGCATGGATGGCCCTGGAAAGGCATGCCTTGAGGATGTTCACACAAATAAGGGTATGCCCTATGCTTTCATGACCAGTAGTAGAGGTGGATTCACTACAAAGGCGTATCCATCATTTGTTTGGAAGGTGCAGAAGCATCACAGTTCAGGGATATGAGTGGCAGTTACACTTCTATTATGTTTTTTTTCTTTAATTAGGGAACAGTTTCCTAGCCCATTTCACTTGCTTACATTATGGCTAATGACCATTGGGTTGATTTAGGGTAATATGACTGTGTCTGGCTTTTTGGTGTTGCAAGACAATGTAATATTCTCTTGGAACATTTTCTGAGTTCTTCCAAGGTGGGGCTGGTTGTCATGTGAAAATATCTACAAGGGGTCTTAGTTGGAAAGGGGCCACAGGGCAGGCATAAAAGGGTCTTAATTATATTATTTCTACACAGTTCACCTGTCAACTATTTGTTGTGCAATTCCATTAACTAGAACTTTTTGTTATTTAGCAAGGCGCCTTGTTATGTGGTATTCTTTCCTTTTTTTAGTTTTCACCTGCAGAGCGCTTGCATTGTGCTAGCGAAATCTATTGTATATAATATATCTTAAAAGGGGCTCTTACAGTTTCCATACCATGAAGTATTGTGTTCATCCGCTCTTGTGTGGAACTTTTTGTTATGCAAGCCTGTTTGTCTGCAGCATATTTTGCCATTCCTGCTGTAGCTGAAACGAGGGCAGGGTGGAGACTTCCACTTTAACTACCTGCTACTTCTGGCAGACACTTGGCAGCATAGTGAGATTATTAGGTAAAGGTTGGGACTAGACTGATTTTAACTAATGTTCGCTTACTTTCATCATGGCAGCAGCAGGGCTATATTTCTTTGTTTCGCCTTAACTGTCCCTAGTTTCACACTAAACGTTCTCTGGCTGCACGCATTTGTCCATGGTGATCACTTTTCATAATCTCTACTTGTTTCTTTCTTTGCAACTCATTATCAATGTAGGGATGAAAGAGAGAGGAAGTTGTGAACGGCAGATTTAAGATGTTCGTCGCTTCATCATTTCTCAGACAAGTCCACCTTAACCAAGATGGGGCATCACAGCACTGAGTTTGCACGGTTTCTTTCTGCCCGCAAGAATGCCAGTGGTAACAAAGTAAGGGAAATGAGAAATTGCCTACAATAACAGAGTTACCGCAAATTTCCCTCTAACTAAAAATCTGGAGATGTGTAGTACCGACATTATTAACACTCTAGCTTGTGCACACTAGTCACACAAACCTCTTACTGTATTCATTGCATTCGTTTGTTGTTACCACTTCGCCAGCTGCCGTTCGGGCATGTCACTTGCCATTATTTTTCAATATATTACAGGAGTTTGTCGCTACAAAGCTTCTCCCAGTTGCATGTTATGATGAATGTACATAAAAACAGGAACCTAATATCTTCAAGTAGGTTTATTGATTAAAGAAAGATCCCAAACAGCTTCTTGCCAGACACAGCTGGACCAACTGCCAATGATGCTACAGGGATGACATCACACTAGAATCACTAGAGCATCATAGAGATGTACCATTCCAGGCAACATCTCAAAGGAATATAACACATCTCCCCCCTTTGCAATAAAACTAAAACCAAATAAAATAAACGACCAAAATTAAGAAACAACATTAAGCAAAACACAGTAAACAGTAAACATAACAAAAATGCATTGTAAAGTTAAGAAACATAATCACTCAGATAAGCCGGAAGTCTTCTTTCATCAGCTCCCCTCCAGACCTGTAAAACTTCACCAAACCCATCTCCCTCCCTTGGACCCATACCAAGTTCATCAGGCCCATTTATCTGTTCACATGAGAAAGAATCCACTGGCCGTTCTCTATAAAATTCACTATCATTCATCAACATCCACTGTGAACATTGCTCACAATCAGAATTATCCTCCAAATTTTCTACCATTTTACAATCTCTTCTTTGATATAAAGCCACCCTCCTCAAATTCCATACTTGTCCATTGGTTAACCCGACCCAATTTGCTCCAAACGCCCTCTAAACGTATTCAAAAAATTGTTATGCCCACCAAGTTTCACTTTGACCCAAACCCCTACATCAATGAAACTTCTGTTCTCAGCACTCAACTTGTCACTCTTTGATTCTCAGATCATAGGTTTTTTCCGCATCCACGAGGGAAGCAACTTAGTGCCAGCCCCCTTCCCCTCATCATTTCAAATGGACTTTTGCCCAAAACAGTGTTCACAGTAGTGTGATACGCCCACAGCATTTCACTCACAGAATGAACCACAGGTAGACCAGCACCAAATGCTAATTGCATGGTACCTTTAACCATACGGTCAATTCGCTCAACGATTCCATTTCCCTGCGGATTGTACAAGGAACAACAAGAGTACTTTATACCAACAGAATCCCAAAAAAACTTCATTTCAGTAGATGTTAATTGTGTTCCATTGTCAGTAAGTAGAATAGATGTACCATTCCAGGCAACATCTAAAAGGATTACTGCTACAGTCAGTTTTTTTTTTACTGACCACGACGAGTTGGGTTCTTCTTTCCCAGTGTTTGGGTTAATCTATCTTCCTTCAGCACCTGCTTTATTCTTGTCCGGCACAGAAGAAAGCGTCGCCAAATTTGTTATGATGAATGTACATAAAAACAGGAACCTAATATCTTCAAGTAGGTTTATTGATTAAAGAAAGATCCCAAACAGCTTATTGCCAGACACAGCTGGACCAACTGCCAATGATGCTACAGGGATGACATCACGCTAGAATCTCTAGAGCATCATAGAGATGTACCATTCCAGGCAACATCTCAAAGGAATATAACATGGCACCAGCTACATCCGGAAAACATACTGAAAAAGTTGCAGGCGTATTAGCATTAAGCATGGGCGGAAAATCCGTTCCGCTCGCGGATTTTGCGGATTTTCGGTAAACTCGCAATCCGCGAACTCTCGCGAATTTACCGAAAATCCGCAAATTCGCACGCAGCGGATTTTTTTTCTTGGTGATACAATATTGCGGCGTGCGGCGTTCACTTACCATCATTCAGCGTTTGCTGAGTTGTTTTTCTCGATATTTTGCGAGTGCTGCGCCATTTTGGATCTTGCTGCGGGATCCCGCGGGAGTTTGGCGACCGCGATTACGTCATCGCGGCTTGCCACCTTGCACAGCGAGAGTTTGTCAACGCGAGTACGCTGTGATCACGTATCGCGGGAGTTCGCAATTGCGAACACGTAGATGCGGCGGGCAGCAGCAATCTCGCACTCGCGAAATTACAAAATTAGCAATTCTGCACAAGAAATCCACCAGCAAGCAGCATAAACCTTCTGAAAATGATGATTTTTATCAGAATAACTCCTCAGGTTGACATTTGCCTGCACTTTTTTTTGCAAGGAGTCCATTTTGGGGGGGGGTGGGGGGGGGGGAGGAAGGAAGTGCCCCACATTCTCCAACTTCCTGTTCCTGTCCAGCAGGCTCCTCCCAGTGCTTTCTTCATGTGCTGGTCATTTTCATTCGGATCTTGACCTGGAAGGATTACTTTTTGTGGATGCTGCTGGATATTTGGATTTGAGGCCTTTTTGACTTTCTTTGGATCACTTTTGGATTAGAAATTTCACAAGTAAGTTTGTTTGGGGCATTACAGTTGCTGCAACTACAATTTTGGAATTTTCGATTTTTGGGCTGTTGTTGGGACCTTTTGAGCAGGGGTAGTGAGTGGTGCATGGGCCTAGTCTTTCTGTGGGGTGTCTTGAATTTAAACATCATGGATGGCATGGATGGCATGGGATTGTGCTGATTTTTCTGTGTTTTTCGATTTTTGGGCTGTTGTGGTGGCCTTTTGACCAGGGGTAGTGAGTGGTGCATGGGCCTAGTCTTTCTGTGGGGTGTCTTGAATTTAAACATCATGGAGGGCATGGATGGCATGGGATTGTGCTGATTTTTCTGTGTTTTTCGATTTTTGGGAGTGTTCATGGGGACAGGCCATGTGGGTGGGGGCCATTTTGAGTGCCTGGACAGGCAGGCCCTGGTCATGTGCTGGGAGGCAAGTGGCCATTTTGAATGCAGGCAGTGTTCTTAGGCTTGCAACCATTTTGCCTAGTTTTCAACCATTATGCCCAGGGGTAGTGAGTGGTGCATGGGCCTAGTCTTTCTGTGGGGCGTCTTGAATTTAAACATCATGGAGGGCATGGATGGCATGGAATTGTGCTGATTTTTCTGTGTTTTTCGATTTTTGGGCTGTTGTTGTGGCCTTTTGACCAGGGGTACTGAGTGGTGCATGGGCCTAGTCTTTCCATGGGGTGTCTTGAATTTAAACATCTTTGAGGGCATGGATGGCATGGGATTGTGCTGATTTTTGTGTGGTTTTCGAGTTTTTGGGGTGTATAACTGAACTGATGTTCCTCTGTCTTCCATTGCTTTTAGGTGCACAAGACTCACCAGTGCCAGGAAGAAGTCCTGCAGCGGAGTGTGTGTGCAGCATAACGTCACGCGACGTCACGTCTGGCCACAGACAACTCAGCAACTCGTGCAACTGCGGCCTGCTGTTCTGACCTCTGAAGAAGATGGTCCCAAAAAAAGTTTCCCGTAGCTCCTCTAGCAAGAAATTTGCCAGTAAGGAGCAGAAGAAGCAAGTTACCAAGGAGACTGGTGTGCCGCCCGCCACATTTTTTGGGAGTAAAAAAAAAAGTACACCTGCAGCAGCAGCGGGATCTGCTGGGGACCAAGCTGGGAGCAGCCCCCCCGCTCCATTGGGCTCAGTGCCACCACCACCACGCCAACTTAAGTCTAAGCCCTTGAGTGCTGCAGAGGCACTTAGTCTAGTTGTTCAATCACCATCGACCAGTGATGTTGGCTCATCGAAAGAAAGTAGCAGCAATGTCCCTCAATCAACACAGGTTGTTGTAACTCATCTGACGAGTGTTGAACAACCACAGCCGCAACAACACCCACATGTGCAAGTACAAGCCCAAGTACAAGTGGAAGGAGAGGCAGCGCAAGGAGATGCGCAAGCAGAGGTGCATGGAGGGTTACAAGTGCCCACAATAGTTGTTCCTCCCGAAGTAGGGGCACATCAGGAAATCGACAATCAAGCCGAGGTATCATTTGAGGAAGCCACTCCTTCTGATGATCATTCATTGTCTTCCACATCCCTAGCAAGGTAGAGATCAAGGGTGGTGTCTACATCTTCTTCAAGCACACCTCCTTCTGATGATACGGACCAAAATTGGGAACCAGCACCACTGCCGTCTGAGAGTGAGGCACACCATGATCTGACAAAGGTAGTTAAGCGTAAAAGGAAGCTCGTCCAAAATCTCATAGTTATGGAGTGTGATGAGGCTCAACAAGAAGTGGCCGATACTCCTGCTGATGAAGACTCTCACGACGACAACCCAGTCATCATAAAGGTCACTGCAGCACCAGCGGGCATGCAGCAAACAGACATTTTGACCCTAGCCTGAGAAGCTGCTGAGCGTGATGATGTTGTTGACGAGGAAGCAATGGAAATACCACAATCATTGGAGTTAACTAGTACACCAACACCTACCGCTTCCATATTTCTTCCTCGCCAGAAGGGACCTCCATCCACCTCAACCTCAAATAGTGGTGGTGAAAGTGCACAACGTAGTAAAGTTCAGCAATCCACATCCTCCACTGTATCTGGCATTAGAAGCATGACCACCACCAGTATCGCCGCCTCCTCCGGCCCCCGCAGACATTTCAAGTCCGCAGTTTGGGACTTCTTTAGTGTTTGCCCGAAAAAGGAAAACTTTGCCATTTGTAGCATTTGTAAGGTTGCAGTTAGTCGTGGTAAGTTTGGTACCAACTATGGTACCGGAGGCCAGAGAGGTCATCTTAAGAGACAGCACGCTGTCCAATGGTTTGCGCACCTAAAGGAGATCAAGGAAGCCCGAATTGCAAGTCAAGAAAACGTTGATGTTTCATCTGATGATGACGAGGAGGAAGAAGACGTGTCAAACACTTCACTTACACCCAGTACCCCTGTCAGCAGCACACCCCATGTGAGCCACACTAAGAGTGTGGGAGAGAGTGAGACACCAATGCGAAAAAGTTAATCAGCGAGCGTAACTGGGTCGAAGAAGTCATCATCATCATCATCCCGTAAATGCATGGTCCAGGGCAACATTAGAACCATGTTGTTTTCAGACGCGCCATATGATCGCAACCACCCACTGACGCGTCTGTATAACACTAAGCTGACTAAAATGCTAGCTCTGGACCTTCTCCCTTTTTCTTTTGTAGAAGGGGTTGGTTTTCTAGAATTAGTGGCAGCGCTCTGCCCTAAATGGAAGGTTCCTAGCCGGTTCTATTTTGCCAGAGTTGCGGCTCCAGCACTACATGAAGATGTGCTGGAGGTGATTGGGGCAGCTTTGCAGAAGAGTGCTGTTCACACTATACATCTGACAACAGACATGTGGACCAGTGGCGCAGGTGCTGATTACATGTGCATCACTGCACACTGGGTCTCTTTTTCAGGGGTTAAAGCAAAGCTAAACGCAGGTGTTGACCCGGACCAAGTTTTTAAAGCTGCTCGGAAACATGCAACACTAGCCATGTTTGGCTTGGAGAAACGTCATACAGCAGAAAACATTTTGAATGAGTTTAACACAAAGATCTTTCACTGGCTGTCCCCCCAAAAAAACCAGATTGGTTATGTTTCCACGGATAATGGCGCCAATGTAGTTAAGGCCATGGATCTGGGTCACTATTTCAGAGTGCCGTGTTTGGCGCACTGTATAAACCTGGTTGTTAAAAAATTCTTGAGTGAAGACAGTCCAGCGTGCGAGTTAGTGGTCACCGGCCGAAGAATGTGCAACCATTTCAGCCATTCTTTTAAGGCCCGGAAGCATCTGAGGAGCCTGCTACATGAACGTCGAATGCCAGTGAAAGCACTCATCCAGGAGGTGCCAACACGTTGGAACTCAACCTTCTACATGCTTGAGCGTCTGTATGAGCAGTATACGGTACTCTATCACTATTTCTTAACACTGGGTACAACTCAGAAGGACCTGAGGCTAGATGCGGCGCAATGGAAGCTAGTTAAAAGCCTGACAGACATGCTTCGTCCTTTTGAGGTCTTCACGCGTGCAGTCAGCAGGGAGGACTGTAATTTGGGAAAATCTATCCCATTGTTGCGCATGCTGGAGCACCAACTGAAGGCGGTGTCTTCTATGTTTCAAAAAGATGAAGAAAAGAAAGACGCTTTTGTTTTGGCGGAGAAATTATTAGAGCGCCTACTTGGCGATGAACGTCTTAAAATGATTCACTCAGAACAGCATTACATTTGTGCTACTATTCTGGATCCACGCTACAAAAAGGCGCTGGCAGGCCGAGTATTCTTTCCTTTTGATGATGAAGATGTTACAAAGTACAAAGGTTGGCTAGCCTTGTCAGCCATGAGGTTTGAAAGAGAACGGCAGCAAATTGAAGGAAAAGGCAGTACATCAGCATCAGCAGGCCATCCCCAGTCAAAAGAATCCACTACTGCACCTGTGGCTGTGGCACAAGTGACCTCTCAGCCGTTAAAGACACCGGCAACCGGATCATCTGCACCAGACACAACAGTAACATTGGGTGAAGAAGAGGATTTGCTAACTTTCCTTGGGTTTGGTTCTCAAAAGGTCCCAGCAAAAAGTAAGCAAAGTGGAGGAACCTTGGAGAACCTTGAGTCGAGGGTGCAGGACTATCTGAATGACTCAACAGAGGTCTATGTTAATGCTGACCCATTGGCGTATTGGCATGGGAAAAAAGAATTGTGGTCACAGCTCTCCAACCTGGCTATAAACTACTTGTCTTGCCCACTCGCAAGTGTGTCTTCTGAACGTGTTTTCAGTGCTGCTGGTGGCATTGTAACTTCCAAACGGAGCCGCCTCTCGCCCAAAAATGTGGAGAGGTTAACAATGATCAAGATGAATCAGCACCTCATACCACCAGATTACAAAGTACGAGAACACACGCCAGATAAAGACGAGGAGGACAGCAACGTAGATGAGGGAATTTCTTCTCTGTTAGGTGACAATGACCTACTCCTGCCTGAATTCGCAGAGTATGAGGACGAACTCTTATTCTTATTCCCTGACACCAAGCCCTGAAAATGAGACAATGAATGAATACATTTCTTTTTCATCCTTATTCACTTTTATTCCTGTGTGTCTGTCTTTCTTTGTTTTGCACAGTTAATATAATTAAAACTTTAATCACCTAATCACAAAAACAAGCCCATCAGCAGAACTGTCTTCACTTGTTTGCTTATTGATTTGAAGGTGCCGCAGTCTGCATTCCTCAGGTTCACAAGTTCACAAGAACATGCTCCTCTATCCTCCTCCTCCAGACTCCTATTTCCCTCAAAGCAGAGGGCTGGATTACGCCCAATGAAGAAAGACTCTGCACTTGTGGGGGTGTTCTACTTCTTTGCGGGTGAGTTGACGGCTCTGGGGCCATTGCTGGGAAGCTCTAATACCGGATAAAAGTGGTTTGGACCAAATCGGAGGCGAAATTTCTTTGCGTTTTTGCTTACTTGCTTGCCTTTGAGGTGCTCTTTATGGGGGTTCCGGGTGTTTGTGGGTGGGTTTTGGGGTCTGGGACCACTGCTGGGACAGTCTAATTTTGATTTAATTTGCTTTTCAGGAAATCTGTGGTGGAAAACGGGAGTTATGACCTAGCTGCACAGCGCGTTTGGACCGAAGGCCGATGAATATTGTAAGTATGAGATTTTCCTTTTTGGCTGTTTGGGGCTGTTGTGGTTTTTTGCGGGTGGGTTGGCGGGTCTTGGGGCATTTCTGGGAAGGTCTAATACCGGATAGAAGTGGTTTGGACAAAATCCATGATGACATTTTTTTTCTTATTTCTGACATTTCGCTCAATGTAGCGTTTTCGGGGGCCTGTTTGGTGGGCTTCCTGGTGTTTGTGGGTGGGTTTCGGGGTCTGGGAGCACTGCTGGGTATGGATACTTTTGATTGCAAGAGGTTTGAAGCAAATCCATGGTGGCAGAGGGGAGTTGGGGCCTAGCTGCAGAGCGCGCGCGGAGTGATTTTGGAAATTGCCGTGAAAATGACTAAGTCCCCATTTTTGTACTTTTGCTTTTTGGCTGTTTGGGGGTCTTCTACTAGTTTTCGCCTGGGTTGATGGCTCTGGGGCCATTGCTGGGAAGCTCTAATACCGGATAAAAGTGGTTTGGACCAAATCGGAGGCAACATTTTTTTTGCGTTTTTGCTGACTTGCTTGCCTTTGAGGTGCTCTTTGGGGGGGTTCTGGGTGTTTGTGGGTGGGTTTTGGGGTCTGGGAGCACTGCTGGGACAGTCTAATTTTGATTGCATTTGCTTTCCAGGAAATCCGTGGTGGAAAACGGGAGTTATGACCTAGCGGCACAGCGCGTTTGGACCGAAGGCCGATAAATATTGTAAGAATGAGATTTTCCTTTTTGGCTGTTTGGGGGTGTTGTGCTTTTTTGCGGGTGGGTTGGTGGGTCTTGGGGCATTGCTGGGAAGGTCTAATACCGGATAGAAGTGGGTTGGACAAAATCCATGATGACATTTTTTTTGCTATTTATGACATTTCGCTCAATGTAGCGTTTTCGGGGGCCTGTTTGGGGGGCTTCCTGGTGTTTGTGGGTGGGTTTCGGGGTCTGGGAGCACTGCTGGGTATGGATAATTTTTATTGCAAGAGGTTTGAAGCAAATCCATGGTGGCAGAGGGGAGTTGGGGCCTAGCTGCAGAGCGCGCGCGGAGTGATTTTGGAAATTGCCATGAAAATGACTAAGTCCCCAATTTTGTACTTTTGCTTTTTGGCTGTTTGGGGTCTTCTATTCGTTTTCGCCTGGGTTGACGGCTCTGGGGCCATTGCTGGGAAGCTCTAATACCGGATAAAAGTGGTTTGGACCAAATCGGAGGCAAAAAATGTTTTGCGTTTTTGCTGACTTGCTTGCCTTTGAGGTGCTCTTTGGGGGGGTTCTGGGTGTTTGTGGGTGGGTTTTGGGGTCTAGGAGCACTGCTGGGACAGTCTAATTTTGATTGCATTTGCTTTTCAGGAAATCCGTGGTGGAAAACGGGAGTTAGGACCTAGCTGCACAGCACGTTTGGACCGAAGGCCGATAAATATTGTAAGTTTGAGATTTTCCTTTCTGGATGTTTGGGGGTGTTGTGCTTTTTTGCGGGTGGGTTGGCGGGTCTCGGGGCATTGCTGGGAAGGTCTAATACCGGATAGAAGTGGTTTGGACAAAATCCATGCGGAAAAGCCTTTTGGCACTTTTTGTAACTTAGGGTTCGTTAGGGTTAGCCCTAGCAGCAGGATTGCATGTGTTTCGGGGTGTTCTAGATTTTTGCAACTGAGTTCTGGGGTCTTAGAGCACTCGTGGGAATGTGTAATTTTGGTTGCAAGTGATTTGAAGAAAATCCATGGTGGGAAAGGGGGGATTTGGCATAGTTAAAGAAAGCGTTTGCCACTATTCTTAACTTAGGGCTTGTTAGGGTTAGCTGTATTTGTATTGCATGTGTTTGGGTGGGGGGCTGTTTGTGGGGAGGTTTGCGAGTCTTGGAGCGATGCTGGGTATGGATACTTTTGCTTGCTTGCAAGTGGTTTGAATACAATCCACGGTGGGTAAGGGGGTATTTGGGCATACTTTTACTTTCAAAGTATGTTTTGTCACCAGTTTTCTACTAGGCCTCGTTTTTTTAGATCTGATTTGGGGTCTTCTACATTTTTGCGACTGGCTTTAGTAAGGGTCTCGGTGGGAGCACTGCTGGGAAGGTCTAATTTTATTCTAAAACACAGTTTACAGTACACCTAGCTTGAGGGGAAAGATCCGCTAAATTAATTTGCCCATACTTATTTATCCTTCAAAAGGAGACTCAGACAGAGTACGCACTTTCAAAAATATTGTACTGTCTATTAGGAAACTCAAAGTGTGACTTTTTGCACTACACAGCATACATACCTCATATTTATTTGTCAGTGGTGTTCTAATATCACTTCCTGTTTTACCATCAATAATTACAGGCCGGGTTTCAGTCTGTGCAATGGGAAAAAAAGGATGAAGTCAGGCTTCACATTAGCGTGCCGCAATTCAGCATCCGCCAGGCAGGCAGTGGACAGGGTGTCTTCTGGTCACCAACATTGATGGACGGAGCGTCAGCTGGAATGGAAGAGTGCCGCTAATAAGAGGAATGGTTTGATGCGTGCAACTTACTTACCAAATTCAACAGGACAACCACAACAACATACAGATACAGTATCCATTGTTTTCTTCTATGAGTGTGACTGCATTTCTTGGATCTCTCTCTGCTTCTAAATTAATCCCTACAGCCATTCTATAGGTTTTACTTCGGTTATTTTTTAAACCTAATTTAATGTAAGAAGTGTTTCTCTGAGTGCAGAGATAGGGAAGTGAAAACGCTGCAGCCCTGTACTGTCGCATTCTGTCATTCACGGTTGTCGAAAGTACTACTTACTTTTCAGTAACAATGCATGCAGTAGTGCATGCACTTCCTTTATGTCACTTAATAGATTTATGGTTAGCTTTGTACCCAAAGATTTCTTTATCTTCAATTATTGTTTGTCCATGCTGTGCTTTTTTTTTCTTCTCTCAACAAAACCTACCCAAAAAGAAACCCCCATTCCCATCCATTTTCCAAACCCTAACCCTCTTCCCCTGGGCTGTGTGGTTTTGATTGATGTGTGACTAAATGACATCAATAATTCCACACACTTGCTGGGGAAGATAAGGTCATAGCAACAGGCTGGTGAAGGAATCCGAGGATATATTCTAGACTTACTCAGCTTCAGTACTATTTCTTGTAGTAGTAGCCAATGTCAAAGAAATTCAACGCAAGTACTAGTTATACTTTCAAAACTTTACCATTTGTTAGGCTACATTGTGGCACTGTTCTAGTGTACTGTCACCTGCTATATTCTCTATTGTACCGTTGTAATGCTCCAGTAAGGACAAAGCAGGTTTCATTTTCTTTTTTTCCATAGGCATGCAACTGCCACTGTGTCACACCACTAGTACCACCGCAATGAGGACATTTCATCCACCCAGGATTGCCAACCTTAATCGCCATTTCCCGTGGAGCCAGCCCTGGGCCTATCCCTACTTTCAAACACAAATTACAGGTAAGATAAGCGTTTGGTGGGAGGTAGTATAATGGAGTATTAGGAGAGACGAGAGATTGACGGTAGTACTACTAAAGTCCTAGGACTCTTGAATTCACTTACTCTGTGAGAGGCACTTAGGGGGTCATTATGATGGCGGATTTCCCGCATACTTCGGGCCGGCGGAAGCCACCGCCGGCCCGGAGTATGCGGGGAATCCGCCGAGGAGGCCTGAAAGACCCACCACCAAATTAGGATGGCTGGTGGGTCTCACAATCTGTCCTCCACTTTTCCGCCGCGGTCGGAAGGCGACCACGGCGGAAAAGCACTAACATGGCTGGCGGTGTCTATCAGACACCGCCAGCCATATTAGGATGTACGGAAAGTAATGCTTTTCCGCGGCGGCTTTTCCGCCGTGGAAAAGCATACGGACATTCACTTTGGGGGCCCGTTGTGGGCCCCCTGGGTGAAGTTTGCATGGGGGGTGCACATGGGGGGTACCTATGGTACCCCCCTGCCTTTGCGTGCATGAAGCGGCAGGCACCGCGCGGTGCCTGCCGCTTTGTGCATGAAAATGCACTGCTTTCATTTTTTACATTGCGGCGGGTGCTGCTTCAAGCAGCACCCGCCGCAATGTAAAACATACAGGATGTGACCGCCAGGGTGGCGGTCACATCCTAATTGCCATGGAGGGACCGCCGCTGCCCATTCGGACGGTCCCTCCTACTCAGGGGTGGCGGACGGACGCAAGTCCGTCCGCCATCCTAATCGACCCCTAAGTGTTAAAAACATTTAGCCATTTACACTTAAAGGAAGAAAATGAAACAGACTTAAGTTTCAGGAAAACAAACTTTCTGTTAAACCCCCACCCACCAGACTCAAAAGCAGTAAAAAACAGGTATGCTCAGATAAAGTTTCAAAAAGTATATTTGTGTAGCCCTAACAAAATAATCTCCCGCAAGACCCTCCCTAACCACAACGATTGTCCTTCAAAAGTCCCAAAAACAACCCAACTCCCAATTCCCACCCCTCAAAGGTCTCTAAAAAAGGGGCAAGGGACACTACGGCAGGATGCTGTTTACTTTAGCGGCCAGGGCATCATACTCCTTGCGGAGGGTGGCATGGTCGGAGCGGAGGCCCTCCACCAAGGTCTTATATGTTAGGACCTCCTGCTCCAGGTAGGACACTCTGAGGCATAAGCGGTGCTGGCGTGCCTTGCAACTCCTGTGGGGGGCAGCTGCTGTCTTTGCTGCTCGGCGGTGGCGGTTGGCTTTGGTAGACCGGCTCCGTACCGCTGGAGCACTGCGCTGGCTGGCAGCCCGTGGGGGCACGGAGGAGGATGCAGCTGTCCCAGTGAATGTTGTACCAGTAGACTGCGTGTCCTCCTCCTCCAGGGCCACCAGCCGCCAATATTCGGTGACAGTGGCTTCCAGCCTCCGTTGCCGGGCCATTCGAGCCAGCGCCTTCCTTGTTGGTTTTGTTGATTTGGAAGGAGCAACTATATGAAGAAAGAAAGACATAGTCTGTAACCAATGCTCCTTAAGATTAACACAAAATGATTGAGCAGAAAGTTGTGTCACAGTACAACTAGCAACTTGAAAGCACAGTACATAACTATTGAGGCCAGTATCTATCTAACCTCCCACTTCTTCATCCTTGCTCTAACATTAGTGGGAGTTTAAGGAACAAATTCTACGAGCACTATGGACTTCCATTACAGTCGACTATGACAGTACACCAGTCTTATTCTTCTTCTTCTCTCTTGTTTAGGAAAATTGGCACGTTATCTTATGCAAGCCGGCATAATGCCAGCGCAGTGAACCTGCACCCGAGAAAAACAGACGCACACCATGATGAGTGAGACAGACTTGCGTTACTGTACCGGTCCAGTACATGCAGGTGGTGAAGCTCTTACTTTTCTATTACGGGTGGCACTGAGAATACTCTGTTAAAAGGGCTACTGCTTAATTAATTTAATTTTCACCCTACAGTGCAAATGAGTACTAGAAAAGGAAAATGAAGAAGCTAAATAATCCGATTATCTATCACTTCACATGGGATGTATTTGATTACATATGGGATGACTCTAGGTGCTTTGCTTTTTATTGAGTGAACAGTGATACACCCACACATGAATGACATACTACTACTAAACTAAACTTATTAAGAGAGGTAGGGAGTGTCCACCATAATAACCGGATATATGCTGTGCTTGCAGTTGCAATACAAACTACTGCTACTATTCATGGTAGTATTTGGACAAAATTTCAACTTCTTTTCCTTGCCTTTCCTACACTGGAACGGATGTGCGGGTGCGGTGTTACATGCTCTTCAAAGTTACACTTAGTTCATCCAGTGACCGTCTACTCTCTCTAGATACACATATGCTATCTAAGAGTCAGATAGTACCATGATCCAGGCATCCATCCATTCAAAGTATATGCACACATACAGTTTCTGTTTCACCCACTCAGGCTGTTCTCCTTCCACCCATCCTTGCTTAATCATTCACCCAGCCATGCACCATACCATATTCTTTCCTTCCCAGCCACCTCGGGGACCAAGCAAACACATATCATTCTTCTTTGCCAGTCATCATTACATTTCTCGTCCTTCCACACTTACTTACACCCTTCTTTCGCTTTTCGTTCATCCCATCCATCAAGTTAATCTCAGATCTGATTGGGATTCTTCTCGCCAAAAACTTCACAGCTAAGTCGAAGTACATTTAGAGGAGGCTACTACCTGGTTGATTTATAATACACCCGTGCAGAAAGCACACTCTGCAGTCTTCAATCTCAATAAGTAAGGAATATATAGCTTACCTCTGCCCGCCACCACCGTGTGAACCCTAACAGGCACATTGGTGTCGTCCGGCACTTGCACCGCCTCCTCCCCAGAAGTGTTCTCCTCGTCCAGCACCACCACCTCCGCGCTGGCCCCGCCACCAGATGTTCCACCTACAAAGTACATTTAAGAATGTTAGAATACACCACTCACTCACTACTATTTAATATTTGGTCTAGGAATAAAGAAATGTGAAGAAAACAGAAAACAATGTAAACATTTGTGACTGTCTACTCTAAAGTAAAAATTTCCCTTTTTCCAGGGAAGGCTGTTGTCTTGCTGCACTTTTGGCACAACTGATGAATGCTTGCTTTTTATTTTTAACACGCACCACTTTTTCTCATAACAGACAGAAGCTTGACTTCTAAGAACACGAGCAAGATCAAGTTCTAACCAGGTGAGAGCTCGGCTCGACCACAAGAAATGTGTTCAATTAATCGTCAGCACTAAGCACTTTTCCATTTTCAGTTAAACGTTAAGTTTTATGACAAACTTGATTTTAATAAATGTGTTTACTTTTAATAAAGCTTTTAAACTTAAATAGACTCTGTGGTTTCTGGTCCTCCAGACTAGAGTGGCTGAGCTAAAGGTTTTGAAATTTTTGCAAGCATGAGTCCGTGCCTCTGACACTTCTTGACTCTAACTCCGTACTCTTGTCCTGCGTTGGATAATCATCATTGGGGATCAATCATCGGTGACTTTGGGAGCTAAATGACTCTGCCACACTATCTAGTCAGTAAGGAGATTGGGGGTTCAACTACAAAGTCTGTTATCACTGAGGTATGTGGAAAGTCTAACAGCGCCTATTATAATTGATAAGCTAAGCAATGCATTATTTTGTGTCCATAGTTGTCTTTGTGCAGATTTGTCCCTGCAACAGTAGTAGAATGGATTGTCCTCCTATCCAAACCAAAAGTAAAGTAGTATCCTATTCTTTCTTGGTGGTCATTCACCTTTTTATTGTTGGCAATTGTCAAAGCATAAACATTTAGAAGACTTGAAAAGACATTATGGACAATCTCAGAGGACTGCACTCAGTGCATAGAGCTATTGCTGACTAGAATGGGAGTCCAATGGAATTGCCAAATGTGCAATCTTAGTTAGCTACACAGACAGACTAATAACAATAATCTAGTAATACCAAAGGGAGTCATAGTCGAGGCAGGATAAGAATTTAGATACAGTCTACAAGAAGATCAAAGACGATTTAGAAAAAATCGAATGAGGAACGCTAGGAAAAAATAGGTACTCTATATTAAAATTAAAACTTACCGGGGCCAGCAAAGGAGCCCTCACCTGCCCGATCCTGGCCTGCATCCTGTTGAACAGCAGCCTCCTCCTCCTGTGTCCTCTTGCCCCTGGGGGGAGCTGATGTACAACATGAAAGAAAGAAAGACCAGAAAACATGGATGATATTTGTCAACCAAATCAAACATTTCAAAAGAACAATAACAAAATATTTTGGCGAAATAGCAAATAGACAACTATTCCACGGGATATATTGACTGATCTCATGTGGTCTACTACGTTATTAGTATTGCTTGATTTGCGGACCGTCGACTTGGAAAGTTCTTATGTAACTCACTAAACAAACTACTAAAAAGATTCGCCTAGGACTGGCAGGCAGCAGTCCGCAGCACGCGAAGTGACAGACAAAGTCCATCGTGATTGCAGATCAGCGACAACACTAAAAAGTTTCCTACTACATTAACCAGTCATTAAAATGCTCAAACTATCAATCCACCACCACTATTTCTTCTTATCGCCATGTGTACAAAGGAAGGACTGGACTTGAGTCTGTAGGGGCTGATTTAGAAGCCCCTTGCGGCTCTTTTGCTCCATTGTTGCGTGACTTTTGTGACGCAGCGGCAGAACAAAAGAGGCGCCATGGTGCGGCGTATATTAACAACGTGACGCATATGGGAGATGCATCACGTTGTAAAGCCCTGCGCCATCAGGGGGCGTTCGGGCGCGAGGGAGGGCGTTCCTGCGCAGGAACGCATCCTAAAAGTGGCTGAGGGAAATCTACAAGATTTCAATCAGTCACTTTGAGGACAATGATGCATGACTCAAACCCTACGCCTGCTTGAAGCAGACGTACGGCTTGACGCAGCATTGGGGAGATAGGGCACCCCAGAGCATTGCTGGAGCTGCGCCATCGTTGCGACGCAACTCCAGCATTGCGCCGCCTTTATGGCACAGATGCGTAATGCTTTGGTGACGTTTTGGGCCCATGGTGCGCCGCATTGTAAATACGGCGCCCCATGGGTGGTGGTGGCGTGGCGCACAATTACTGGTGCATCCCTGCTACTTTGCAGGGATGCGCCGGTAATTAAAAATCTGACCCTTAGTGTCTAGCATTACGCAGTTCTTTAAACTACACTCATACATAATTTCACAGGCCAATGAAATGAACACAAAAGTGAAAACAAATAAGCATAGTAGCAACGCTACTGAGAAGGAGAGCAGTGCACCTGAAATGCACAGAACATTTTGAAATATAATTTACCAACAATGTAATCAGCAGCATTAATGCTCTTGGTAAAAAACTAAAATTTGCAATATAATAACACACAGAGCAGGAGAAAACAGAGTAGTAAAGAAATAGCTACAACTACTCACCAAGCCCGGGGATCTCAAGGCAGAGCAGGTCAAGCAGATCGCGTTCCCGGTCCAGGAGATCCGTCCAACGGTGGGTGGCCTGGTTGTAGGTGCGCCGGACCCGAGAGTGTTGGTACATGGCCTGGCACACCTTCTCCCACCGCTTCCGGCGCTCCTGGATCC
This sequence comes from Lissotriton vulgaris, assembly GCF_964263255.1. Lineage (NCBI taxonomy): Eukaryota > Metazoa > Chordata > Amphibia > Caudata > Salamandridae > Lissotriton > Lissotriton vulgaris. Next base: position 692,043,484 of record NC_141694.1, read on the forward strand.
CGTACCCGCGAGCGATCTTGCCGCCTGCCATGATGGTCCTGGGGAGGTGGCGCTGAACATAAAAAATTAGTGCGGCCACCTCCTCCGGGCGGAAGATCTCCCGGGGTGCGACCTGCTCCACCCTCAAATGCCCGCACGGGAGCCGGGCACGGGGTGCGGGACCCTTCCCCTTCTCGGGATGCTTCCCGGCTCCCTTTACCATGGTCTTGGCAGAAAGGAAGCTAAATAATAAAGAAAATAGAATAGGGAAGAAGAAAAGAAAAGAGTTTAAAAAAGTAGTTTAAAATTAACCAAAAGTAGCAGAAAACACAAAAATATAGAGCTAGAAAAATAGAGGGATAGATAATAAGTAAAACAGATTAAAAAAAACTTCAAACAAGCAAAGGATGGCAGAGATTCAGAGAGGATAGAAAAAGCATGCCCAGAACCATAGCAATGAATGAGAAACAAGATGGCCACGCCCGTTCACGACCGCGTGGGTAAGTTCGTGCGAGATTTTCCTCGCGAACACACGCAAAATTGTACTAGCGAGCCGCACACTTTGCGAGATTACACATCGTGCCCGGAAACGGAAATACGTGATGCAAACAAGATGGCCGCGCCCGTGAACGACCGTGAGGGTAACTTTGCGCCGTTGCGCTACAAGCGGCTCGCTAAAACGCACAAAACCTTGCGAACTAACACGCCGCAAAAAAACAAATCGCATATTCGCACGAATTCGCAGCTTCCGAATTCGATCTCGCGCAAGTTCGCGCCCCGCGAATCCCACGAAATTGCAGAAAAACGAGTTTTGCAAAACTGAAAGCACTCAGCAGGTGCAAAAGTTCAAACTCATCATTAGTAACCATTCCCTGTAGTGCTTCCTGACTGGGGCCCCTCCAGAGTTCAGTTGCTAGTTGCAACAATTGTATGACCCTGCTCTGACCCTCACAGCAGGCTCATAGAATATCTACAAGTAGGCCACAAAGGTCCTGGAAAAAAATTGCACTGCAACAGAAAGCAAATTACAGATAAGGAAGCAGGTGCCAGACTGGAATTTTAAAACAGTGACACATTAATAAATCACCCTCAAATTAATTCATGTCAGTTGTAGCAGGGCAGGTGTGCTTGCTTTTCCCCCCCATAATCTACAGTGATGAACCAGAGGGTGGCATTGATGTACCAGAGGGTGGCATGGGTGAAACAGAGGGTGGCAGTGTTGAAACAGAGGGTGCTGTGAACCTGTGATGATGAACCAGACGTAGAAACAACATAGTCGCGACCGTTGCGTGCCGACAAGTAAGTTCGCAATTGCGAACTGGTACAAAACCCTCGCGAACTGGCAGAAACCCTTCGCGAACACAAAAAAAATAAAAATCTGCAAATTCGTGTGAATTCGCGGATTTTGCTGATGGCGAGTTCGCAAATACGCAAATTTGCGAACGCCAGATTCGCAAAATTCGCCCATGTAGCATTCATGCTATGCATTTGTGCGGCCAGGTTCACTGTACTTTATTTCTCTTTAATAATTTTAGGACAGCTAATTATTATATTAGTTTGCACACTGCACAGCCACTTTCATAAGGACAGTCATTCTGTGCTAGCTTGTCCATATACATTTTGTTGAGATCCTTCAGAGCTCGTATTTCCACAATCCAGAAATCAAGTCTTAGCTTTGGTTAAAGAAAAGTAAAAGAATGAATCACAACATTTCCGTTGCACCTCTGCTGTGTTTTCTTCTGCGTGATGTTAGAAAACTTGAAATGTGTCTTTTTGGCCTCAGATGTATGAATTTCAGTCGAAATATTTTTCACGTAGGTGCTTTTTATATTTTGTTAAATAGATGCTTCCCCAGGCACGTTATGCGACTTTCTGGAAGAAATGATGTTCCTGTTGCAGTGAGCTCAGTCAGTCAGTCAAAATATCTTTATTCGGCTTATTAAAAACCATACAAAGAGATGAACAATAAAATACATTTCATACAAGATTTGCCATAATACAGAAATTTAGCAACAGATTTAAGATTAATAATAAACAGATTAAGAAAAAAAAACATGTTAAGCAATAATAGCTAAACTTGGCAGGCAGCTTTCGCCCTTGAGGCGGCTACCAGGAATTTGGCAACGCAAAAAGTAATGTGAGGGTTTGGTAGTAATTGTAAGTAGAGCAAAGCCGGTCTCAACTGTGTGAAGCCGGCCTTCTTGAGAATTGGCAACAAGAATTTTCTCCTAGGCTCTAAATATAAACCACAAAACATAACAAAATGCATTGTGTCTTGCACTGAGAACTGGTCACAGCTACAGGGCGGGGCTAATTCTGGTTTCTGCCAATTGTTAAAAGAGCCTAAATAATAATGCAACAAATTAAATCTAAATTTGGTTAAAAGAAACCTGTGGAAAGGGAGTGTAACGTAACCAAGGTATGGTGCGAGTGAAGGTGAAGTAAGCAGCAGGCAATGAGCCCTCACTGCCGGCTTTGCTAGTTCACTCTCTTCACGGCACGTCTCCCTCCTCCCCATAAAAGACTTTTTGACTAAATCAAGATCTTGGATCCTAATGGACTCCGGAGAGGTAAAAAGCTCCGGACGACCTAGATCGGAAAAAGCCTTTGCCAGATAGGCCAGCCAGGGAATTCTGTTAGATTTATCAAGGGACAGGACATCGGTCAGGATCTTGTGGTTTAATGGGAGTTCTTCGTTCATCCATATTTTTAACCAAAGAATCAGAGGGGCCATGCTCAACTTATCTGAGAGAAACTGGAGGCCAACTTCTTTATGTATGGAATACGTTGGAGTGGACTGAGGTACAGAGAGCAGGGCTCTGATGAATCCATTCTCTGCTCTCTGTATTGGCTCCACATTTGCGTATCCCCACAGTGCCCAATCTCTTAGCTCTAACCTGTGGTCCCCAAGTCCCTTTCTGATCGAACAATATGCCTAAATAGGGAAATGTGGATACCCTAGAGACCAAGTCCCCCCTACAAGTAAATGTTTTAGTTCTCTTCCTACGACATTCTAGGCCCACCACCATAGTGTGTGACTTGGCTACGTTTATTTTAAGGTCTAATTGGTCCATAAACGTGCCAAAAGCATTCAATAGGCACTGGAGGCCAACTCCCGTGCGGGCGATCAGCACGGCATCATCCGCGTATAGGAGTGCTGGGATCTTTATTGCTCCAACACGCGGGACGTCGGCTTCCTGCCCCTCTAGGTGCGCGCCCAGGCCATTGATGTAGATGGTAAAGAGTAAGGGGGCCAAAATGCAGCCCTGCCGCACGCCCCTTAAGGATCTAAAGAGAACGGTACACCTGCCCTCGTTAGTCACGCGTACACTCGAAAAGAGTTCTTGGTGCAGGGAGGACATAAAGGTGACCAATGCCTCATCTATGCCCATCTCCAACAGGATGGACCACAACTTAGTCCTATTGACTAAGTCAAAAGCCGAGGAGAGGTCCATGAATGCAAGATACAAAGACCCCTCCTTGGCTATAGTGTATTTGGAAATGAGCATATGTAAGTTAATGCACTGTTCAATAGTACCCTTTTTTTCCCTAAATCCATATTGGATTTCGGACAATCCACCACAGCCCTCAACATTCTCCCTCAGCCTAGATAGGAGGACTCAGCCTAAAATTTTTACCGAAGAATCCAGAAGGGATATAGGCCTATAACAGCCTGTATCGTCCCGCTGGCCTTTTTTAAAAATGGGGACAATGGTAGAGGTGTTCCATGATGCAGGTACAAGATTGTCATTCACTGCATTAAACACGTTTGCCAAAACTTCGGCCCACAGTTTTGGGGAGTACATAAAAAAGTCGGCAGGCACGCCGTCAGGGCCAGGTGCCTTGTGCTTAGTGGTGGACATAATGGCTTTCTCCACCTCATCTTGGTTAAAGATAATGGAGCAGGTGACTGATCTTGTCAGCAGGGCGTCTATAGTTGCATCTGCAGTATCCCCGTAAACGTTTTTAAAGTGAGATAGCCATTTTTCGTCAGGAATAACGCAGTCCATGATATCATTATCATCATCTGAGAAGAAGGGCTGTTTAATAATCTCCCAGAATTTTTTGCTATTCTTCAGAACTGCTGCCGAAAGGAGGTCTTCCCATGCTTCTTGTTTAATGGTGTCCTTTCGTTTTTTTATTGCTAATTTGTAAATTTTCCTGAGTCTGGTAATCTCATCATTTGCCCTGGGGATACTTTTTAGAGCTACCAGTAATGATCTATGCGCTTTTGAGCATGTTGAATCGAACCAGCGCTTATTTCCTGGAATTACGTTTTTAGTCTTTACCAAGAGGTCCTGTGATACCTGCACACATATGGCTTCAAAAGCCTCTACGAATTCTTGACCCTGAGCGCAAGAATTTTTACAAACCTCCACCTGCCCCTTAATCTTTGAGAAATTTTTGGCATAAAATATTTCTGGAACCACCTTTGCCCATTTCAAGCGTCTTCCTTGGCCAGTTGTCCTTAAGGGATGAGTGGTTACTTTCAGTGGGGATGGTCCTATATTGCCTCCCCAAGCCACTTCTAACTCTACAGGGTTATGGTCACTAAAGTGTGATTGTGTGGTGCGGTAGGCATTGACCCGAGTAAGAGTGCTTAGGGATACAAATATATAATCAATAATGGTACCATGAGGGGTACCAGTGAAGGTTGGCTGTCTAATGCCACCATCTGGTTCATAGAGGTCAAAATTGGCAAGAAAATCCTCCAACTCCTCTCTCTCAATGGAATGTTCAAAATGGGGCCCCTCAGGCCCATCATCCCCATCAGGACTGCTTCTCCTGCAATTTAAATTGCACGGATGAATGTTAAAATCGCCTAATAAAATATAATCTGTATCAAGCGTGTTATTCTGACTGACCGTGTTTAAAATGCTATCCAAATCACTAATATTACGGCCTCTGTGATCACTGTTTCCTGAATTATAGAAATTTATAAAAATAGTCCTACTAGTGTTTTTAATCACTCTTTCGACCAACAGGATATTGGGAGAGTCAGTGTCGATCTGCCTGCAGCAACCCTTTAAATCTAGGGAAAACAGAAATAAAAGGCCTCCCTTGGCCCTCCCCGTGCGGCTATGGACAGCAGCTTTGGTGAAGCTGATAAAACCGTCCCACCACAGATTGTCAGAAGTGTCCCACGTTTCCTGAAGGGCAATAATGTGGTGGCCTAGGACAAAGCTTGACCAAGATTTATCCTGACGTTTACCATTTAGCCCCGCTATATTCCAGCTCATTAGCCTACAGGAATCCATGGATGTCTCGGATACTAGGCACGGAGCTGATGCCACTTCAGGCTCTCAGGGAGTTTGGATCGGTTCATTAAATCCTACATCCAAAGAACTATGCAGGTTCGCACTACCTCAACCCAGGGTCGGACTGTGGTTGGGCAGTTGAAATATGGATATTGGGTGATCGTTCAGAATTGCGTTATGGCCTTCGTGCACTGACTGGGAATATGTCTGATCCAATTGTTGGGCTATGACATCTAACCCCTGGTTCGTAACGTCTGTATGTCAGTCACAGTCGTTTAGGCCCGACAAAACCCCGTATCTATTTCCCATACCCAGTCCCCAATCAAAGGGAGTTGGCACCTGACCCCATCCGTTTTCTGCTGGATTCCACATAGGCTGGGGAGTGTTAGGTCGTATTGAAAAATGTTCATTCCCTTGCCTAGACATAAACCCATTGCCCTGGCCTCTGTTATCATAGCCTGGAGTATTTAGTCCCCACCTATTTATATTGGGCCAAAATGGCCCTGGTGTTCTTGCCATTGGGAGGTTGTGTTGCCCTAACCCACGACTACTCATGGGGCGAGAATGGTTGTTGTTAAATCTGGGCCTAATTTCCCCACCCCAGTGAGCAATTCTAGCGTTCCTTCTAGGCCTGGAGATATTGGAGGAAGTCACCATCTGGGTCTCAGTGTAAAAGAATTTCAGGGTAAGGGGAATTATGGATCCAGTTCTACGTTGCGGTGGGAGGATGTTAGCAAGAATGTTCGGGAGTTCTTCTGCGCTAGCAAAATTTAATATAACACAGTCCCCATTGAATTTCTTAGTCTTATTCCCAATCCATGATACCCTCCTTGCCATGATGATTTCCCCAGCTAACTGGTCGGCTCCCTGGTCTGCCATACGCATATTATTGGTAAGCCAATATAGAGCTTTGTCCTTGAGTCCTTGGGCGGATTCTTTTTGCTCCTGAGATAAAACAGGGACATTCGCCAATACCAGGACTAATGGTGAGGCTTCCAAAATAAATTGTGAGGAATCATCCCCTAAGTGCAAAGGGGTTGGTGCCATGGGATGTGGCATGGGGGGCTCTCTAGTTGCATCATGGGTGGGCGCAGATGGTAGTAATTGGCCTTCCGGGATGGGCTGTTGTTGAATATCCGTAGGGCCTGGAGCAACACCCTGGTCTTCCTCCACGGCAACTACAGGTTTGCTAACTTCGATGGCTAAGTTCTCCAAATCATTCGCCAACTTATTTTGCAACCCTCCCATCTTTTTTATTTCGGATGTTAATTTGTCAATCTTCCCGATAAGAGGCTTGATGATGGTTTTAATTTTAATGTCTATCATGTCTGAAATCCTATTAAATAGATCATCATCGATGATTTGTTTGAGCATATCAACGTCTTCACGCTCCACATTATTTCCTTTATGTCTAGGGGTGAGGTAATCTTTTTCTTTCCTGGCTGTTTTCCCCCCCTTTTGGCTTGAGCTTTTCTACAATTTCTCATAGGACGCATAACAGGGGAAGAAGATGAGGGAATCTCTGCAACAGTATTTTGCTGCTGGTCAAGGTCAGACACAACGTTTGTTGACTGGTCAGCTAACAAATCAGAGTTTCCGTCATCTGCCTCCAAACTAATTAAGTTAGCATCAGGTATGAGAATTGAAGGGTCAGGCAGTGGGGTATCAGGGGTTTTTGTACTGGGGTCAGGGCTCAATGGAACCAAAATTGGCGATTGACTCAGACCTAAAGATTCCCTTCTGTCATTATTTTTTTTTTTAACCACTTGTACTAGGAAGGAGTCAAGGGTTTTAAGTGGTGCTGGGGTGACAGAGGCCGATTTTTTAGACATAATTACAAGTAAGTGAGGATAGGTTCTGAGGTCACGTACTACACAGGTAGATGATATAGGGTGATAGAAGCAGGCTACAATTCTAGCAAGACAAAAGATAAGACAATATCATACAACATGTACAGTTTAAAAGTTAAATAAACTCAGATCCTAGGTCAATTACAAGAAATGCTAGGGTTCAAACGTGTGATAATCTTAGAGGTAGCCTAAGGATCAATCCCAAACGGTCTCAATGAGCCACCTGCAAGGCAAGATCAATCAACAAACAAAACATCTAGTAAAGACCATGTATTCTAATTATAATCCTATTCTGTAGCGTTTATCCCCCCCTACTAGACCTTGTACCTGGGCGATTCAGTAAGGGCTCGTAAAACCCTACTGATCCCCGTCTGGCAACGAGGAGAAGAATGGAGGTACACTACAGGTAATGGACCAGACAACAGTGTTCAGGGGCAAACAATATCGGAAGTCCACAAATTTTGTATCATATAAACAGTACCTTGGCTAATCCGTAATGTAGTGTGTTAGGGAGTGGGCCCAGCCCGGCCTACTTCGGCCCCGGACGGCCACAGACGGTCCCGCCCTTGTCCCGGGCTTCTCCCGGCGCCCTCCCGCGTGCTCCCGCGCAGCGGGGATGTATATTTCCCTTTGTAGGTATTTGATTGGAGGCCGAGGGGGTGGGGCCGGCAGGGAGAGCAGCCCAGGTGGAGACGGGCGCGCGGGGGCTCCTGGTCCTTGGAGTCCCCCGCTACGAGCTCGCAGCCCTGCCGGTCGTTTTCAGCAGCAACAACCCCCCTCGCAATACTTGACTGGCCGCTGCTGACGGGACCTGCGAAGCGGGTCCGGCGAGGCGTGGCGGCAGCAGCAGGCACTAAGGGCTCCCGCTGGTGTGCTGTAATCCGCGGTCCGCTGGTCAGTTGAAAGGCAGGTCGGTGAGAGAGGCAATCCGCTGATGTAAGGCGCGGCGGTTCTTTAAACTAGTCAGGTGGGGGTGGGGCCGGCAGGGAGAGCAGCCCAGGTGGAGACGGGCGCGCGGGGGCTCCTGGTCCTTGGAGTCCCCCGCTACGAGCTCGCAGCCCTGCCGGTCGTTTTCAGCAGCAACAACCCCCCTCGCAATACTTGACTGGCCGCTGCTGACCGCGAAGCGGGACCCGCGAGGCGGGTCCGGCGAGGCGTGGCGGCAGCAGCAGGCACTAAGGGCTCCCGCTGGTGTGCTGTAATCCGCGGTCCGCTGGTCAGTTGAAAGGCAGGTCGGTGAGAGAGGCAGTGAGCTCAGTCCTCCTCAGCAACCTTCACACACGGCACAAGTGGTTCTGCTTTGTTCTGTTTAAACATCTCATGTAAAATGAGTTACAACAGAAGCAGCATGTTTCTTTCTTGGCAGGACGATTTACCATTAACTGACTAAAGAGACAGCAGGCCTATTACTTAACACAAGAAGTCAGCATGCCTAAGACAAAATAGGAAGGCTATTGTGAGACTTGACTGTTTTCTTTGTGCCTGCTATTCAAAATAAACCTGAACACGACTCTACTGCAGAATAGCTGGCCAGCTGGCCAATTTAGATTAAATGATAATCTGCACATTAGGTCCCCTCTCCTGTGCATAACACAGGTACAAACTGCTTTACTCTCTCCATTCCTGACCTTGTGCCACCCTTCCATTGTAGAGTCCATATATTCATTGCATGGTCAGTTAAAACGAGTTAGGAAAATCTCACTTTTGTTCATGAACTTGCAACCTATTTTAACTTTTTAGGTTTCGCCTGCACTGCACTTACGCTGTGCTTGTGAATTCTATTGTATTTAATATACATCTTAAAAGGGGCTTCCGTAACTTACATTGCACAATTGCTCACCATGCTACAAATTACAACAAAAAACAGCTTATTATTAATCACAAAGGCGAAACCTATTGCATTTACCAATGCATGTTATTACATTGTTTTGGTACATATTGCCAGCGGAATATTTTATGTGATCACTGAAGTGGGGTCTTTGAAAGTACTCATGCATACCTAAAATTTAGACACTAGAGCCTGTATTGCTAATTTACATGTTGTTATTAGAGTGTTGTAGATGAGAAATGACGAATATTGCAAAAATATTAATGCAGTATGTGCTGAGGAGGAAGGACAGAGTACAAAAACAGTACAACCTCAGATACAATCAAATGCAAAAACACTCATAGGCCGAATAATAACGGCCCCCATATTTGTGACGAAGGCCCCTTAATCATGGTGGGAGTCCTGCACTCGGAGCAGGGACTTCTTACTGCAGTTACATATTGCGTAGGTCCCGCCATGAGTGCGGGCCCCTCCACTACGACTGCCCATCAGTGAGGCACCTAACACTGCACACAGTCTGATCCTCTCTACATTCACAGTCATATGTTCCACCTACTTTTCTCACCTTCTATTCAGGAAGACAAAGAGTGCAAACCACCCTGCTGGTTGGATGCTCTTTTCTCACCCAGCAGCTGTAGTTTGCTGCTTGATAGTTTTCATGTGGATACATAGGGCAAAAGCAATTATATATGTGACTTGGAATTAACATCTGTTGATGCATGCGTTATATGTCAAATATCTCATCAATTATAGAACATGACTTAATTATTTCACCACTTGCACTGTTTGCATTCTCATTCCTAATGCTATGGAGTAAAACACTAGAATATTTAAATGCGGGTGCTCATCTTTCTTTGCTCTCTCAATGATTTCCAAAAAGTTCTACTGCTGATTTCAAATCTACCACATTTGATCTTTGGGAAATATCTCAGCTTCCAATGAAAGTAGAGCTCAACCAATAATTGCCACCCCAAGATTCACTGATATCTTCTATTATGTTCATATTTTAGATCAGACCACCACTGACTCAACTTTGCAGTGAATGAGTTAATCTACATCCAAGGTTAGTAAATGAGTAGGTTATTGGCGGTGATTGACTGAGTGAGTTAAATGAGGAGAATCCATAGCACATGATAGTCTCAAAAGGCTAGTTTAGGTTCACCAAATCCAATTCAAAGAGAGGTGGGAGATTTAACAAGCAAAAAAATGTTACCTATCCATTGTTCAAGTGCAACAAAGCTCTTGGTTTTCTGTAGCGTCCACTGCAACATATATTTTAATGTCACAACATGAAATATTATATAGCCCTCCAATGAAGAGCTCAGAGGGAAAAATGGTGTCATTTAACTATTAATCCAAATAGCATTGACCATTTGCTTCCCAATCTTACTAACAAAGGATCTAGAAAGCTATAACCCACATACTGCTCTAATTGAAACTTTGACTCCAGTGACTTAAATGACAAGGTGGCATAGTTGAAAGTGTCAAAGGGCAGTATCAATTCATACCCCAATCCATGATCTATCATGGCCTCACACATTGAGTGAAAGCCTGAGTGAGATATGGATCTTTAAAGAAGACTGATTTTGATCAAACACATTTTTTCAGATTATGGACAAAATACTGATGACCAATGTTTGATAGAACCCCTCACTTTAGGGTGGATTTATTAAGTGATAGATATTTGAGTTTTTTTAAAATAAATGTGTGCCACTTAAAGTAATAATTGAAGATTTTCATTCAAAATGTCTAAATTCAACTCAACCGGATAGTATAACCTGGTTAAGGTTGGATCTACATCATCCTCTTCAGGTTTCATCGGTGGCGGCCTACATTTTACTGGGGGGGGGCATATATGCACACATACACCTCACTCACACCAATTCATTCGCACATGCAACTAGGAGAGTCGCTCTTATGGAAGCAGGGGACTGCATGAAAGTGTTTAACAAATGACAGAGTGTACATATACGAGTCTTGAGAAAGATGGATTTATAAAGCTTTTCCCATCGAAACGCGTCACGCTATATTTTGATACACAATCCGCCCATCGGGCATTGGTGAAAGAAAGCTAATTACGATTGCATATTTCCATGCCTGTGATATTATGCTATGACGGATGCGTAAACTGTTAAGACTTATTTTTTCTGTCTAGCCCTTGTTTTTTCACTCTTTTTATGTTTTCATGCCAATTGTGATTAATCTTTTTAATGCATTGTGTTTTTATTAATTCTTGTAATATCAAGTGTATGGATTGATGGGTTATTCCCGTGTTTTTAATGACACATTTTTCTATGCGAACAATAAATATATGTTATATTTTTTTTTATATAAAGTGTTGAAGTGGTTTTCCCTATTATATATGTTCCAATTTTGGAATGTGTGGATACTGAGGAATGTGAAAAGAATGCACGGGGGTGTGTGATATTTGAGAAAAGGTTCTACTCTATAATGAAAATTTCCCAAGGGGATCTTTCTTTTCTCACTGTAGATGTGTGGTGGACAGGGGTCTGTGGGGGCCCCCGAGTGGATGCCTTTCACGGTCGAGGTAGTATCTTCGGTAGTGACCAATAGGAGATGGTGGGCTGGATGGCGTTGCCGGATGGCAGGCCAGTTGCGGAGTCAGGTGTGTGACAGGTGAAGTTGTCATGGAGGTTTTTGATTTTCGGGTGAAAGTAGGATCCGAGATTGTCTCAGAGGTCCATAGCTTCGCTGGGGTTTTGGTAAATTGCTGGATGAGGCTGAATAGTTCCTTAGAGTTGCTGGAGTTGGCGAGGATTTTGTTGTGGATGAAGGTCCTTTTGGTGGTTTTGATGTGTTGGTGGCATTCAGTCATGGTTTTCTTGTCGGCGGCGTAGTTTTTGGGTGTCTTGTTGTTTCTCCAGTTCGTAGCAAAGTGTCTGCATGTGTGCCTGGCTTCTTGTAGGTCTGTGGTGAACCAGGCGGCTTTCCTGGGGTGTTGTCTGTTGGAGTTGCAAAGAGGGGCGAGTTTGTCTGCGCAGTTGGAGCCCCATGTGTGGAATTCCCTGGCTGCGAGGTTGGTGTCAGTTGCAAAGGTGGGGGTGTTGTGGTTGAGGGTGGAGTTAAGCTGTTCCTCAGTGACTCTCCTTCGCAGGGGGCGCGGAGCAATTTTGGGCAGCTTGGGTTTGTCGACGCTGAAGTGTATGCCGTTGTGGTCAGTCCATGAGGGTTGCGTGGGGTGGCTAAAGTGGACGCTGTTTCCTCCTGCGAAGATGGGGTTGAGGGTGTGTCCTGCCTTGTGCATCCGTGTGGTGATGAGTTGTTTTAGTCCGATGTTGGTGAGGTTGTCTGGTAGGGTGGTGGAGTTGGGGTCGCTGGGGTTGTCAAAGTGAAAGTTCAGGTCACCGATGAGTATCTAATCCATGGGGGTGATGGCGTGGGGTGCGATGAGGTCGGTGATGGAGTTGGCAAAGAGCGGCCGGGTTGTCTGTAGGCGAGGGTGCCGCCGAGTGTGGAGTTGGGGCTGGTCTGGACCTGAAAGTACAGGTATTTGGGGGGTGGAAAAGGTGTTGCTGGTGGTGGAGAGGCAGAGGGAGTTCTTGTGAGCAAAGGCGAAGCCTACTCCTGGGTGGTTGGGTTTCTCCTTCCTCTGGCATTGGTCCAAGTTCCTGTAAAGAAGGTGACGTCGGGTGAGAGGGTGTTCAGGAGGCTGCAGATCTCCATGGCGTATCTGTGCAAGGATTGCACGTTGAGGAAGACACATCTTAGGGTGTCGGCGGGGTTGGAGGCCGGAGCTGTGGTGAAAGTCTGGCGGCAGTGGCAGTAGGAGAATTGGCCGTGGGTCATGTTCAGCGTGGCCTGCTGGCAGTTGTTGTTTCTTTCGGGGTTGATTGCACAGAGGGCACTTGAGTCATAGCGGTGGATGGTAGGAGATCCAGGGTCCCAGGCGCTGATTGCGGTCTAGTTGCGGATGGGCGCAGACTGGCTTGCGCAGCAGCCACCAATAAATAGGGAATGAGGGACGTGCAGCTGGGAGGCGGGTGTGGGAACCAGCAGAAGGGAGGGGCCACAGTTGCAGCAGCAGCGGGCACCGGGAACGGGCAACTGAAACTGAGGGAAAACCTGGCAACAGAAAGAAAAACAAAAATCACGAGTGACAGGCAACCATAAAATAAAGCAGCAAGCAGGCCAACAGAAACAAAAAAAAACAGGCAACAATGGGGAGCAAGTTTAAGGCAGTGCAAGGTGCACACTAAAAACGGCAGAGAGCACGCACAGCGGCCTCGATCACCTAGCAGGTGGAGGCGAGCAAGGTCAGTGGTGAGGCACAGCACAGCGGAGCTGCTGGGGAAGAGCAGATCTCAGACCAGACCTCAGCAGCAGCTCTCTGAGAGGGAAGTCTCAGAGGGCCCAGGAAGATGGAGACTGATGTCTTCCCTCAATTTAGGGATAGCAGCAGTCCCAATCTTGTCACACAGTGGGATTGGGTCAGTGAGACTGCAAAAAAACCAGGCAACAATGGGGAACAAGTTTATGGCAGTGCGAGGTGCACACTACAAACGGCACAGAGCACAGCGGCCTCGATCCCCTAGCAGGTGGAGGTGAGCGGGGTCAGCAGCGAGGCACAGCACAGCGGAGCTGCTGGGAAGAATAGATCTCAGACCAGGCCTCAACAGCAGCTCTGAGGGGGAAGTCTCAGAGGGCCCAGGAAGATGGAGACTGATGCCTTCCCTCAATGAGGGAAGGCAGCAGTCCCAATCTTGTCACACAGTGGGATTGGGTCAGTGAGACTGCTCACCCCACCCCACTTTGTGACAAGTTGTCACTGATTGACACTCGGCCAGGGCACTTCAAAACTTAAAACTTGAGTGCCCAGGTCCAAGGCAATCGGTGTTGCTCCCTTTTGTCATGTAAGGGAGGGCCTCAAGGCACTTTTTCCTGGATGAGGAGGGCATGCCCACAGGGCTGTGAAATCCTTAGCCTGGCAAAAATCAGCTCAGACTGCCAGGAGCCTGTGCATTTAGTGCATGTCTTGTTCCTGGCTGCCTGACCTGAAACAGATGAGTGGCTGTGAGGCTGACCTTTGTTCAGCCTGACAGACGCTCTTCTTTCCTAGAACAAGGTGGGGGCATGGCCCCTCAGCCCGTACAGATGGGCAGCTTCTGGGTTTCATATATAGAAAAAAGGTCAAAGGTCTTTGCAAACAGGTGGTCATGCTTCTCTGGAACCAGGGGTGTGGGGAGAGGGGTGGACTCACCTTCCTCAGAATTCACTATGGATACTGGTGAGTCAATTCAATCAGAATCTTCCACTGACATATTTGACCTTGGTTCAGTCCATGCGCTAATAACATTTACTAAACAATGAAAGAAGTTACAAGATCTTCAAACAACATTTTAGAGGAAATGATGCTCTACCTCAAAACTGACAGAGAATATGATCTTGAATCACTGACAACAGCTATAGAAATAGATTCGATTTTAGTTGTATTCATTAAAACTCCATCTTTCTGAGGCAGTGGCATTATGGAACAGTGAATTTGTTTATGGAAGCTACTTTGATCACCTAGGAATATCCATTTTTCATAATATCACTCCTGATCATTGCTCACATAAATTAGCAACCTGATATTTGTGACATCAATCAGGTTTCAAATGTAATGTAAGCTAAACAATGGGCTTTTGGGTCCTACAAAAAGAAGAAAGCAGCAGATGCAATCTCTTGAATGCAAACTCTGGAATAGAAGCTCCAAGGAGGGGTCCAGAATTCATATGATAGAGATCCTTACTATTTTATAAAGTTGGTCCTATCTTCCATTCCATTGATATCACTGGAGCAGGTAGAGAAAGAGAGAGTTTAAGAACATACTTTCTTTGGATCCATCATCCTTACAACCATCATGAATCATTTGACATGGTTTGCTACAATTGACAACAATCTAGGCATCGCAATAGATATGCTATAGCCTGCTTTCATTACAAGGCACCAAATAGATATATAAGAGCCCCAATTAATACATCAGAACTCGTATCAAAAGTGGATTTTTGATGCTGAACAATATTAGGGTCTGACAACAGAAGATCGCCTAAAAACAGAGCATAACTAGTAGTAATGCCAATACACCCTTAATTAACTGTGGTCCTCTTTCACTTTCTTTGACCCAGGATACAATACGGAAATTTTCAGATGTAACCAAAATAAAAATAGGGACTTTTTTAGAGGGGCCGAGTTTTAAATCTTTTCAGAATGTTATCATAGATAAAGATCCTCATAGGCAATATTATTATTTTATGTGTGCCCAAAAATCAGCCTTACACAATAACATTAATGAGGATATTAATTCCTTTAGGAAGTGGGTGAAGAATTTCCTTAGGGAGGACAGAGTTAACTTTTCACTCTGTTTCTGGTATCAAGAGCAGTCCTCCAGTTCAGATAAAATGTTTGGTGTGATGAGAGCAAATTTGGAATATTGTACTGGGATAGGTGTAGACCAACGATTATGGGAGTGGTGTATTGATCTGTGCCATTCATATTTAAGGGGTGCAAATTTACAACGAATGGCATTATTCAATGGCTGGATGCTATATTTTACACCTCATATCCTGAATAAAATGTTCGGTCTTTAGGCATTGTCCCAAGTATGGACAAGAAAGGGAATGGCTTTACGTGTTCTGATCCTGTGGCACTTTAATGGACTTTTGACTGAGGAATAATTCAAGTGGTTAGCTCGTCAGTCCAAAAGAATATTTCTTCTTCCCTGAGAGTGGCTCTCCTAGTCTTACTAGATAATCTGAACGTAGAAGATCAGCAGGCAGAGAATTTTGGAGCATATTAGCAAGAAAAGGCGATAATTATTGCTAGCCAAGGTTGGCTGCATTTTTTTTATCGCCGTCTTTCGCTGGATTTAATTGCCGCGATAGCACGTTATTAGCAACACTTATCTCTAAGGCGATAAAAAATCCAGTGACAGGGACGTCAAACCAGAAATAGCATGAGAATACCAGCGCTAAATTAACTGCGCTAATTGAAAGCTTGCTAATAAGCAAATGTGTACTTACCCCAACAATCCACCCCCCATTGACAAGATGGCTAAGTCAATTTTTTATCAGACATTAAAATCAAGCAATAATCTCGGTTAGCGAGCCTTTTTTATTGCTTCGCGGGCATTGATAATAGAGGGAAGTTGGGTTTGCTCCTGTTTCCCTTTACTTTTAGTGAGGAACGCCAACTTTGCACGTCATTAGCGATAAATATCACTGACATGCAAAGCAGCAAAAAAACGGGCGCTATTGCCAATAAACTGTCGACAGCTTGCAAATAGGGCAATAAAAATATTGCAGATTTAGCAGAAAAAGTGCCGCTAAAGCGGTGATACAGCCCTTGATATTATGCCCCTTTGTTTTTATAGCAATGTTAATTGCTCAGTCTTTACTAACTACATACTGGAAATCGCCAGCCAGTCTCAGTTCAGGTGAATAGGAAGATATAGAAAGTTAGTCAGTGGGAGGCTTGGTATTATTCTAAGGTGCATAGACAAACTGTTTACCTTATAAAATTGAGAGCCTGGGCTTGGGTGTAGTGATAATTTTTTTCCTTGCTTTTGAAAAGCTGTTTTTTGCATGGTCGCTTTACAATTAGCTTGTAGGTAGCATATGATACGTTTTCCCCTTAGGCTCTAGGGTCTTGTCGTTGTTAAGGCCGAATGCGGTATGGCTAAGCACTTGAGAAAAAGGTGAGCTTTAGCACTTGAACTTGCATGGTAATTATAGATTGACGGTTGCCCCCTGTTAACGGGGTTTGAGGCAGGGCTAAAATTTCATATGTAAGTATATGTTAGAAATGGGGTTACTGGTTTACTGACTGGGGTGTGATCCCTAGATAAACAGCAACCACAATCCTAGTCAAGGTAAGGCATAAAAAACAAAGCTCCAAGTTAACCCTGGCTCAATTGCTCAAACTCTAAATTAACACTTGCTCAGTCCCCTGGTAGCTTTGCACAGAGCAGTTATCCTTAACTTACAGGCAATATGTAAAGTATTCGTTCACCACTTCAAACAGTAAAATAGTGAAAACACCAAACAAAAAGATCCCACACCAGGATAGACAGCATGGAGCAAGATGTAATAAATAAAACAACACCAAAATGAAAACAGTCCAATCAGTAGAACCAGAGTTATGAATTTTGAAAGAATACATTGCAATATACCACCTAAAAGCATAAAGCACTAACCGCGGATATCTGATCGCCTTGCACCTACTCAAAGTCAAAAGTTAAAGTAAACTAAGATGCAGTGTGGGTTAGATACAGTCCCAGATTAGTCCAGCTAAAGGTTTACCTTCTCAAGTTTTGTGCTAGGAGACCTGTTCACATTGGAGAGGATCGCGAGGAGCAAGGAGAGCGTTGCTGGTAGCTGTCAGCGTGGTGCAAGGAGAAGGCCGGGTGTGGCTGAAGGGGGGATGGTGCTTTGCTCCGGCAGTTCCCCATGAGCGGTCAATGCTTCTGTGTTAAGAGACTGGCTGGTGGTAGCTTTCACTGATTTTCTTGTGACCGGCATGCTTCTAGTGCAAATGGGCTCATTCACAGAGCCCAAAAGCTTGAATTAAGAGCAAGCTGAGCCTCTCAAAGGGTCCAGAACCCGACGGGTGCCTCTTGCGGGCCAGGAATTCATTACAGATGGGTCCCGGAGCAGTGGGGAGCCTGTTATGTCCCTGAGGCTCAGTACAGGAAATGAAATGAAAATTAAATGAAATGAAAATGGTACTTAGAAAGCTCATGGCTACCGCCTAGCCCTATGAATCTAGTCTGTGAGTGCACACCTTAACTGGATGGGAATAAGAAAGTCTTGAGCTGCCTACGAAAAGCTAGATGGTCTTCTTCCAACCGAATATAGTCAGGAAGAGTGTTTCACCTTCTGGAGGCAACATAAGAGAATTGTTGGACTCCATTTCTGGTCTTGTGAATTCTCAAAGCAGTAGCCAGGCATTTGTTTCCTGAGTGCAGAGCTCTATTGGGATGATATGGGACAATGATTGACTGTAAAATTGGCAGGCTTTTGGCAGCCATAATCTTGTGGGTGACACATGGGGCTTTAAACTAAATCCTGTCTGCAACAGGCAGCCAGTGCAGCAAAGCTATGGCTGCTCGAGCTGATTCTCTGCAGGGAATATTCAGAAGCAGTCTGGCAGCACACTGGCCTCCTGATCCCTTTGAGTCCTGGTTTCAAAATGGGTTCCCGGTCCAGTTCTTCCGTTCCAGGCAAGAGGACAGCAGGTCAGCACAGCAAAGCAGCAGCTCCTTCAGAGTAGTAGTCCAGCAGAGTGGCAGTCCTTTCAGCATCTCAGTAGTCCTTCCTCGCAGACTCTTCACAGGTCCAGAATTACTGAAGGGGTGGTGTCTGAGGTCCTTATTGTGTACACTAGTGCACTGGTCCTGGAACATTAGAGAAGCTTCTAGTAGACCAGAGGTCTTCAAACATTTGGATGCCGAGGTCCCTCTGTTAAAATTGTCAGGCACATGGACCCCCTCCTGACAAAAATGTCTACAACTTGGTACTCCTCACCATCAACAACCATAAATACTCCCAGTTCCCATGGCAAATCATTTTTATGGTAGGTGAATATTATTAAACAGTGTTTAGCAAATTAAAGATTTGTTGGTGACTGTGGTTCGAAATCAGAGGCGTACTACACAGAACAAACAAAAAGTCTCCAAAAAGAATTGCCCAAAAATGCACAATGTGCTTTATTTTTCCCAAACAAAACATAATTTGACAAAACCTATTTGGATGATAACACATTTCTGTACTAATGTGATGGGTTTGCCTATTTTTCTCCAGAGAGACAGTGAATTTGTGGATGTATTCTTGATACTGCCATCCTCAGTTTGTGATCCACCTCAAGTCTTGAACGGTACATCGTCTTTCACACTGCCAATGCTGAGAACCCAATCTCACATATATATGATGAGCTAAAAGGCAGAAGAGCCTTGACTGCAATTTTTGAAAAAACATTAATTTTCTTCAGACAAAATTCCCCCAATGAGACTTGGCTGAATTGCATCTGAAGAATGTGGTCACTTCGGACTTCAATTAGGTCTTCCTGAAGGTGCCCTGGGAGATGAGTACCTGCATCCAGAAGAAAAGGTTGAAAGACCCAGCCATTGGTATGATCAATATCCTCAGGAATGTCCTTATCTAAACTGCTCCAGAGAGAAGTCATGTAATTTCTTATGACCTCAGCAGCACTTTCATCCTGTGTCTTCAACATCTTTCTGCTAAACACGGAAATGCCTCAAGCAGGCCATCTCGATTTACTGTCCTCCACAACTTCAGCTTCTTCTTGAAAACAGACTCTTTTGTACGTGGTGAAATATGTACTTTCAGCTCATTACAAAGGCACATTCAAGGTATGCTAAAAGCACAAGGCAACGGGGATTACACAGCTGTTCTGCTTTGTATGGGTCCAAATGGAAAAGGAAATGTCGCATTTCGTTTCTCAATTCAAAAATGCGATTCAGAATCTTCCCTCTGGAGAACATTAGGTATTCTGTATGGAAAAGAAAATCATTATGTTCAGCTCTCACTTATGCTCACAAAATTGCAAACAGACAAGCTCTAGTTGAGGGAACCTTCATGATATTAACAATTTTCACAGCAGAATTCAACACATCTCCAAGTTCTCTATCCATGTTTTGGTCTGCAAGGGTTTCCTGGTGTTTCATCCAGTGGGTCCATAGTATATGAGAAGCAACTTTCAACAATTTGGCTTTTAAACCTGCCCTAGGCCAACACATTGAAGAAGCACCATTCGTACAGATCACAACACAGCTGTCCCATTTTAGGTCATTGGAACACAGGAAGCCATTGAGAATATCAAACAGGGCTTATACTGTTGCCTGTCCCTTGATTGGTTTGCAGAATAAAATATCTTCCAATATTACAGTTTTGTGGCAGTATCTGCCTTAAGAAATTAAATGAGCTTCCTTAGATAAGTCAGTCACTTCATCCAATTGCAAAGCAAACTCGAGTTCAAGAGTGCAATGAGTTGTTTGTGGATATCCTCTGACATGTCAGGGATGCACCTGCAAAATGTTGTGTCTGAGAGGGGTACCATTTTCAACTTCTCCACTGCTTTTTTACTAAGCACTGTCCTGGCCATGTCAAGATTTGCTGGAAGAATCTCTTTTCCCCCATCTGTAAAAAACTTTTTGTTTTTGGCAATGTGGTACGCCTCTTGGTAAGATGCGTTTAAAGCATTTGTTGGTGTGGATACCACATTTTTCACAGCATCTTTTTAGTGGATGATATCTTCCAGCTTTCTGGCAAAAAAATCTGTATTATGCAGCGCTTTTCTCACCATCTGTTTCGGCCTTTTGTTTGAGTGATATACCGTCTTTTGGCACTAGGGAATGATCCATGACAAACGTGTGCTTGACTTATGATACAAAATTCCAAAGTTCAATATTAATGACTACCACAGACTTGCTGCTGCATGCAGTATAGTTGTCTTTTTTTAAAAAAACTCTTTGCAGTTCTCAAAATGTATTAAAAATTGTCTTGTCTTCTGTAAAATGCAAATAACACATTAGGTTCCTTCCACATGCTTAAAACAGAAATTGCAGCTGGCTCTAGCTTCCTTGCGTGAGCAAGCACTGTGGGCCAATACTAAGGTTCCTCTTCTCTTGAGCGCATACACATTGATAGCAATAGGTAACTCGAGTGAATGATATGCCTAGAAACCACATCTTATCTACTAATGAGATAAACAAATCTGCTGTTCATTGCAAAATTGATTACTCTAGTGCTCTCTATGGAGACTAGTCCAGCTGATGATCTCCTACCACTTTCATGAAAGACAGGACTACAAGGTGTTTGTCCTTGTTATAATTAATCTCAAAAGGAAGACCACTACTATCCAGCAAAAGCCAGCCTTACAGTGCTAACTTGGAAACTCTGCCAGACAAGTGTTGGCTGTTGTGGTAGACTCTTGGTAACTCAATGATACATTGTATTCCTCTATTGACTTGTTGTCTTTGCTCTCATATTCTTTCTTCTTTTTACATTTAGCCTCTCTTTTTCATCTCTTTTTCTCTTCTCTTGTTTGGAACGAAAGTCTTTACATGCGTAGACAATGGTGGCATTCTGCCATTTTGTTAGAACCTCTGACTCCTCCTATTTGCCCTAAAATAACTCATAATCCATTTGACAACTTTAAGACCACAGGGGTGCTCTGTATGTTTTTGTTTTGCTTTGTCAACAGTGCACAAGGCTCTGCTGGCCTGGAGATGCACTAAGAGCCACTCACACACATAACAGAGGGTGGCCACAGGACTCAAACAAATACTGCCTAAAGGTTTGTTGCCTGATTCAAATGTGGACATGGAGAATGTGTGCAGTATCAATTATGCTTCAGATCTTAAAAGGGATAGCATACAAAACAGATGGCTGTTGCCTCAGTGGGGGTAGGGGTACCATCCAAGATTCCCAATACTTGGAGCAGCCCCTAGGGCTGACAATTCTAACTTCGTATTCTGATTCCCATTTGTTCACTTTCAGTGAAGTGCTCACTTTACAGACATAAGACAAACCTAAAGAGTTTTGATTACCTGACTAGATCTACCTGAAGATAGCTTACTTCTGCTTATGGTTTCTGACCTGTATGGGGCACAGTTCACATTCAGTGGTCATGAAGACTTCCCTGATGTATTCTGATAAGGACTATCTAGCATTCACTAATACCCCACTCAAAGAGTTTATACTGTCTCCCTGGAACTTCACATTTCATTGACAGGTTGGTGCCTGACTATCCTCTCCTTTGTGATTGTCTGAGATGAAAGCCTGTAAAAATTCTCCCCACTTCTGTCACCTATAGGTATGATTTCTGAACCAGGCACCTACTTGACGCTCTCTGGCTTCCGCTAGTGCTACCAAGTGTTGCCTCCCCTCTCACTAATCACTGGAGCTCACTGAGCTATAAGGGATATTGGGAGGAGTGGACAGTTAAGTTTTCTGCATGTGAGTGCAGCATATTTAAGATCTAAAGAAGGGGCCCACATTTGTAAAGCAGGATCGTTTTAAGCTTGTAACGGATGAGCCGTATAGGTGTTTTGCAAGGTATGGGAGACTGCATGCATTTGTGTTTGATGCAAACAATATGTGTGATAATTACTTTACCAGGAAAATCTAATAACTCCAATTCAACTTTCTCTAAGACTACGGGATCATCTATATTCGGACCATAGTAGCCCACAACTGTCAACACTTCACTCGAGAGTCGTAAACTGCAAATCACCCATCTTCCTCTACTATCTACTACACTATTTTCGACTACTATGTCGGATCCTTTCCTTATCAAAATAACTACCCCCTTTGTAACCAGATCTTGAGATGTAAAGATAGCGTTTGCGATCCATTTTTGAGTACTAAATATCTCTTTACTTTCCTTTTGTGTTAAATGTGTTTCTTGCAAGATGATGATCTGTGCGGGTGAGTCTTCTAAATATTTCAGAATCAGCAATCTCCTAGATTTGACTCGAAGCCCATTGACATTCCATGTAAGGAACCTTAACTCCTTATCTCTGACCCTGCTCAACATACTTGTCATACTTGCCATATGCTGTCCATTTTTTCTTTCTGTTTAAGTCACAGCAAGACTGCTCATGAGGAATATTTTTTTTTAATTTTCTCCCTTACCCCTATCCCTCCCCACTCCCTACACTCACTTCCCTCCCTGGAAAACCCAACCATTACTCCCATGGCCTAGGCCTGTGGATGTCTCAGTGGTGGTGTCTCTTAATTTTACAGATTATTATGGCCGATAATCTTATTTCTTTACATTATGAATAACATCCAGAAAAGCATCTACCTCGTCCACAGTACGAAATGTATACATTTTATTGTGCCACATGACTTTTAGAAAGGCGGGAAATTTTAATTGAGCCATGGCTCCTATCTCCCTTAAAGGTGTCAATCGCTTTCCCATCTCCCATTGCCTATTTGCTGTAGCTGGTGACAAGTCCGACCTAATATCAACTGGTACTCCATCTATCACAATAGATTTTTTCTTTAAAGCAAGTGACAGAATTTTTTCTTTTAATGAGTATGTCGCAAAAAATTAATCAAAATTTTCCTTGGCTTAGCCCGGTCTGGATTCAACCTAAAAGGATCTCGATGTATTCGTTGTAAATCACGGGCCAAACTTTCCTCAGTTTCTTCTAGTGCTAACTCTTTCTTCAGTAACTGCACTACAGAAGTCTTTATATCTGTCCCTTCTTTTCCTTCTGGAAGTTTGAGAATTTTTAGGTTATTGCGCCTTTGCATATTTTCCATCCTTTCTAACCTATCTTCCATTTGCCTATCTTGAGAATATAAAGTCTCTATCTCCTTACGATTATCCAGAACTCTTCCCTGCACAATTTTCATCGCGGATTCCATCTCTCCTGCACGTGTCGTTAATTTATCTATCTTATCCTCTAGCAGCGCGCATGTAGCACTAATACGCTCTTGATTCTTTCTAGAGGCTTCAAAACCTAAATGGATATCTTGTTCCAGTTTTCTTAAGAGTTCCATGACAGACACATCTGTTGAGGAAAATCTCTCTTGCTGTCCTGAAGCCAACTCGGCTTTAGAAAACATCGTCTTTTCATTCATAGGGGTTTCCTCTCTCCTTGTAAATATATCTTCTTCCGCCTTCTCTTCCATGGCTACAGTAAGTGAGTTTTCAGCTAACTTATTTAATGTGACTGGTGTATTAGATTGAAATATCTGCTCCGTAGATGCCTCTGCATCACAGCTACCTCCCTTATCCGCCTCCATCTCTGTATCCAAAACCTGAAATGGGTTGGGCGTTGAAAGAGTTGACCAATCCTGTTCGCGTTCTTCCATATATTCTGGTAAATATTCAATTTTTTCCTCAGACTCTACTGCCTTGCCAGCCCTATCTTGAAGCTGAGAGACAGAGTCAGGTTTCAACACCAGTACCTTTGGGACTGGCTTAAAATAAAGGTTAAGTGAGGGAGCTATAGGGGTCTTAAACACAGCCTTTTCTTTCTTTTGTCTTTTTTTCTTTTCTCTCTTTGAAGGTGAGACCTTGGATTTATATGCTGTAGGCTTAGGGAAAGCACTTTCCTTTGTCTCAGCGTTTTTTTTTCTCCACTTGTGTGTTTTCACTTTTATTTAACCCCACAAGAATTTCTTTGTCCAACCTCTTACTCCTTAACTGATATCCTGTAAAATTGCCTCCCTCGTTTCCTCCCTTGCTTACTTGTCCTGCACCGGTCCGTTGCGGTACGCTTTTAGGGTCAAGATTCCTCGTGACAGCTTCCAGCCCTCGACCCCTTCCTCCGCTTGTTGGAGTGCCGATTTTCGCAAGCACTCGGCGGCCTCTGCAGACACCCTGCGCCGCTCGCTCCCAGCTCCCGGCCGGCAAGTAACGTGACTCCGCCCCCTCAGTCTCAGTCTCGGCGGGTTGCTGCACTGTGTTCTCCGCCATCCGCTGTCGCCGCTGCTGGTCACCCGTATCCAGCCGGCAAACGGCCTCCAATATCCTCCGGTAGCTCGCCGTGACTTCCACCAGGTAAGCGCTCACAAAAAAACAAACGCCGACAATCGACCTTACACGCAACCTGACACTATCCCGACATCCGCGACCCGCTGATTAGCCGGCCGCCATGTTTTCCCCCTACTCCTTTTAATACAGTATTAGACGGGAAGCTGGATAGAGCGGGCAACACCAGAGCAATAATGAATAGTAAAATGACTGCCAAAGTTAAGTCAATGATGGGGCAACTTGGACTTTGTGATATTTGGAGATGTAAATTTCCACAACAGTCAGGGTTTACTTTCTATAACAAAAAATATAAACACAACTCACGGATAGATTTTTTTCTGATTGACAATAGATTGAAAGAGAGAGTTACAGGTGCAGATCATTTAGGGGCGCATTTATCAGATCACTCTGGTGTGAGTTTAAATTTGAGTTTGGAAGCAGATGAAATCACTTCTGTTTGGAGATTAGATCGGACAATTTTAGATGATACAGAAGTCCTAGAGATTCTCAAAGTAGAGATACAAGTTTTTCTAGAAGTAAATGTGGGCTCAGCCAAGGATGATACAGTATGGGAAGCGTGTAAGGCGTTTATGAGAGGTAGAATGGGAGCTCAGGGCGCAAAGAGACGAAGATTGTATTATAGTCAGGTCTCAAAGTTAGAAAAAGAGATTCGAGAGTGCGAAATGAATCGGATTCCCCAGGATGCGACTACTTTAGATGGCCCTTGGGAGAAAAAACTTTTAGATTTAAAGGTTCAACTTACTGCGATACTTGCACAACGAGTCAAAGAGAGATGGGAAGCTAGTCAGATGGCACATTTTTCATATGGAGAGGGATGTGGCAAGTTACTAGCCTGGAAAGCCAAGAAAGATGTCATACGGAATCATATTAAAGAGATCAAGAAACCTGGCATAGATCAAATTATAACAGAAAATAAACAGATTGTAAAAGCATTTAAGGAAAACTTCACGAATGTCTATGCAGAAGACCTTTGTCCAGATAGGGATGAGATTGAGACCTGGCTATCTTTAATAAAACCACTGTAAGATGAGGATATGCTTGGGCTTAATAAGGAAATTACTCAAGAAGAGCTGATGAAAGTTATTAAGGATAGCAAAAGAGGGAAAGCCCCTGGACCAGATGGTCTACCCACAGAAGTCTACAAAGCCCTAGATAACACGTTGGTCCCCACTCTTTGTCGTTTATATAATAAAATATTTAGGGGGGAAGCGAAAATTCCAAGCTCTTGGAATGAGGCAAACATTGTTCTAATACTCAAACCAGGGAAATCTCCAAAAAATATGGATGCGTATAGGCCGATTTCACTTTTAAACTGTGATTATAAATTTTTCTCAAAAATTTTGGCTGACAGGCTTAGTAAAATCATTCATAAATTGATACATGAAGATCAAAGAGGTTTTATTAAGATGAGGTACTTAAAAGACCTTACCTACTCTTTGATAGGCATGATAGACTTAGCTTCTAAGTATGAATATCCCTTGGCAGTGATAGCATTAGACGCCGCCAAGGCCTTTGACCGAGTTAATTTTGTATATTTAAAAACTCTTTTGCAATATCTTAATTTAGGAGATAAATTTACGCAATCCATTTTTTCACTATATTGTGCTCCGACTTCACGTGTACTTATAAATGGCACTCTTACATCTCCTATTAGGGTAATGCGGGGCACCCGGCAAGGATGCCCCTTATCACCTTTACTTTTTAATATATATATAGAACCCTTAGCCTGTAAAATTAGGACTTCAGAAGAGATACCCCCTTTTGCTGTGATGGACTGGTCAAGGAAACTAGGTCTATATGCAGACGATATTATTGTTTATTCTACTAGTTTAGCTGGTTCTTTGGAAAACCTAGTAAAGATAACAAAAGATTTTGGTAGGATTTCCGGTTACCAGTTAAACCAAGAAAAGACCGAGATAATGACTTGGAATCTTAACACGAGAGGAGTAAAAACTACAGCAGAAATGAGATATCTTGGTGTTAGGATTACACAGAAGATTGAGGACTTGGCTAAAACTAATCTTGACAGAGTAAAAAAAGAGGTTGGTGATATGCTAAAAGGCTGGATGAACATACCTTTGTCAATATATGGGAGATCTAACCTTGTAAAGATGGTGATTATACCAAAAATTACTTTTTTGTTTGAGGCTATTCCGTTGTGTTTTAAAAAGGAATGGTTGGCGAAAATACAAAGTATGATAACTTCATTTATTTGGGTGTCAAAAACCTCTCGAATCTCATGGAGGAAAATAAGAAGAAGTGTAAATAAAGGAGGATTGGCGGCTCCTGATTTACAAATATATGCATGGGCTTTTTGTTTAAAAAATTGCAGGATGTTATTGGGTTCCCTTGTTCATTCTCAGATCGGCGAACTTTTTGGGATAATGCTGAAGATATCAGGTTATCATAAGTTTGGTTATTTATATAAGTTTGGAGACCCCAAGTTTTTAAAAAAAGTGAAACTCAAGACTCTGAGAGATTTGGCCGAGATTTGATATAAAATAAGAAAAATAACTAAGATCCCTTATTTCAGTTATATGGCTCCGATATGGGAATCGCCGGGAGCTCCTATCTGGACAAGAGATGCGTTAGCTTTTAATTTGATAAAGGAGCCAGCCCTACAAAGATGGAGAGATCTATTTCAAGATGGAAAATTAATTTCCTGGAGTTCATGTCAACAAAACTGGGGCCCAGTTTTTTCAAAATATAAGTACTTACAGATTCAAAGTTGGGCAAACCATGCAGGATTAGGGATTGGACGGGAAAATGATTTTGAACTAAAATTGAAGCTAATGGTTTTTAAGAAGGAAGTTGCTTGCTGGTACTGGCGAATATTGGAAATGCAGGATGGAATATTTGATCTACCAGAGACCCTGTGGAAGAACAGCTTGCCAAGGATTGCTACAGAAGACCAATGGCAAGTAACTATGAGCATGCTATATAGAATTGTTAAACCTGCAAACCTAAGGCGAAATGTTTTATTTACCATTCACAGGGCATACTGGTCCCCGTACAGGCTTTCTAAATTTAAGGATGGAGGATTGGTGGAATGTCCAAAATGTAAAGCTCCAAATGTTGATGATTTACACATGTTCGTATCGTGCCCGAATATCAAACAATTTTGGATTGACGTGAGTAACTCCCTTTCCAAATCATTGAACCAACCCATCGAGGTAAGCCCCGAATTAATTATTTCTGGGAGACATGATTTACAAAATAGAGTTTTGGGTAACAATGTTAGACTTATTTTTTATGCTATGTTATTAGCACGTCGAGAGATATGTAAACTATGGGTCTCACCACTCAGTCCTACCTTATTGGACTGGATCTTAGCCATGAGATATATAGCAAAGTTAGACATGTTAGATTGCTCTAAAAGAAATAGAGGTTTTTGGATACCCTTCCTGCTAAATTTTGGTTAAAGTTATATTTATGTTAAAAGTCCGATGATTAAGCCCGTGCCTGTCTCGCTGGTATTTGGACCCGAGAACGAGGAATAGAGATGGTGGAGGATACACATCTTGGGTCAGGTGGTCAAGAAGGATAGTCGAGAGGGGACCAGACTCAAAAATATGTGTTGTCTACGCCCCATTACTCTAGACCAGCCTAAGAGATAATAACAGCCCAGAGGTGGAATAGAACAAAGTTATGGGCGGCAAGACGGCAAATGAGGATAAAAAAACAAATTAAAAAAAACAATATGTGTGGTACTAGCACAGTAATCAACATTAAAGCAGTCCACCAGACCCTAAAATAGGCCAGCAAGTAGCCAAAAAAGAGCCCACACACTGACCTGACTGCGACCCCCATTGGACACTGCCAGACTGCCCTATAGGCAGGGCTGCTGGAAGCAAGGGAGGACCAAATTATGCAGCAGGGTCGACTAAATTGTATGGTAAGAAAATGTAAATAATGCTATGTGATGCAGCATATTTTGGGATAGTATTGCTTCATTATGTTGACATTTTTTATGCACAGTGCCCTGGACAAGGATTTCACCTTATTAGTGCCAGTTTATAATAAAACTACTGCAATAAACAACAGAAATATGTCTAGTCAACCTTTGTGAAGGGTCTTCTACTCTCCAGGAATACGTGTAGCCACATTTTAGAAACCTTTGATGCGATTGAGCCAGAAACAATGTTGTTGGGTTAGAATCTACAGATTATACAGCAGTATTATGCAAATGAATATCTATGTGGAAAACACAGTGCCAACAATAAAGCATAATTATAGTGCCCCCCCCCCCTTCCTATACCCAGGGAAGTCCAAGCCTAACCACTACTGCTCAAACAGGGCCATTCTCTGTTCCCTACCAAGCCTGCATGCCAATCTACCCTCATCCCACTGCGCAGTGCCCCAATCTTTGGACCCTGCCGTCCTCTTCACACCTTTAAATGAAGCCCCAACTACTCAATGCTACGAGCAAAATTTCAAAATATACATATATCAAAACAAATATAACTGAAAATGTTTGTTTTCACTTTGGCTGTTTGTTTTTTCTGCCTGCAACTACATCCACACACTGATTACAGATCCCATAGCACTGTGGGGACATCAGGGATAACATTAGCTCATTTTTTTGGTCCTTCTAGTGGTGCAGGTGGTAGTGTGACTGCTTCCCTACTCCCCCCGTGAGAGCCTGGGATAGCCTATGTAGGCTTTGCTCAAGCCAGCACAACAAACGGAGGCAGGAGAGTGGCAACAGCTAACAGCAGGGCAGATCAGAGCAGATGAATCCCAAAGACAGCAGTGGGTGTGAAAGTAAAGGTGGTGAGGGTAGCAAAAGAGAGATGGTGGAAATGTAACCAGTGTCATCAGCAGTAGAAAGCTGATTTTTCAAATGAGCTAATCCTCGAGGCGGAAGAAAGTATTGTGGGAAACAGCTTCTGCAAAATATATATAGATAGAAAGGTGTGTGTGTGTTTTGTGTGCATGCATGGATGTTTGTGTGTGTGTGCGAGTTGAGAAGAAGCCAGGGCATGGGGAATGGGGTGGGAGGAAGGGGAAGAAGCAGCTTACTTACAAGCTCTGCAAAGCTTCGGTTGCCTTGGAAACCAGGAAGCAGTGAGGAGATACAGAGGCAGCCATGAGGAAGAAAACTAAACCCAACTCACACCCTTTAATACACTGCTCAGACCATGTATAAGGCATCAACCATGACATGTTAATTGACATTATTGATGACATCGGCGGTGAACGCATTCAGAGGTACTATTACTCTGCTTTTGACTGTGCACAAAGGAAATTAGCAGAAGACCGCACTCTTTGTGTAAAATTGTGTGTGCAACCAGCCCACACTGGCCACTTTGGCCAGGATCTATGGCTAACAGTCTGCAAGCGGCCAAATCCCGCTCTAAACAGCATTCAGCTGTATGCAGCAGTGGCTGTCTGCAGAGTCTTATCTGTAGCTATGCCCGATACCCAACCCTTAATGGGCGACCAAACCCTAGAGCACACAGGTTTTGTTCAAGTGCAGTAAGGTTTGGCCTCAGGGCCTGGCCTTCAGCCGAGCAGCTAACCCTCCATGGGTGATCAAACCCCACTATACACGTCCTTAGGACATGCAAAGCGGGGTCAGATGCAAGACCTTCTTTGAAATGCTCATATGCTCATGTACATGGCCTTCAGACCTGTACAGTAGGGTGAGTCACAGAGCCCCACGTGGAATAGGTACTTAAAAAAAAACATTATAGGCAGCTGATGCCACTGCCTAAAGCTTTCGGCCATGCACAATGGGCCTTGCAGTAAGACCTACCCTTTGTCCTAAGTCCAATCATGTGCCTTCCTTTTGTGACGAATGCTCTATAGATTTGTAAAGTCATAGAGGATCAAGATATTTAAAAAATGTAATCTCTTTATGCCCTAACTAGAACACTTTTTAAATGCTTATTTCTCAGACAATGCCGAACAGAATTACACCAAACCAAGCAAAAACACTTTTGTGTGTAAACATCTATTTACATGGCATTTTGGTGTTATTTCCTTCATCTGTTTCTTTCTATATTGAAGAGCAAAGAATTCTATGGAAGTTAACAAAGGAAATGTGGCTTTTTGAACCTCTCTTATTTCGGACACGATCAGCATGAAATTTGCTTTGAAGACCTGCAGAGCTAATGTTATGTTGATGGAATGACCCATGTAATGGAAAATAAAATGAATGTGCACACTGGAGAGGTTCTGAGAAAAGATCTGACAGTTGTTACTCGACAGCAGACCTGAATGATACTTATCTATGAATGAAGTCAAGTTTCAACAGATAAGAGCACCTTGTGTTTTTTTAAAATATTTTTTTATTGGCATTTCAAAATTGTACAGTTCCACATCATAGGAAATATAAATGATCACTACAATCATAACAAGCAACCTCTGGAATATTAAATGCTGTTAAGGCCATGTGAAACAAATGAAAAATATTAACAAATAAAATAGCAATCTGAACCATTCCAGGCTACCAATGTGCTCAGCTCATTGCAGAGATCTTCATCTAAAGGACACATGTTTCATAGAGTCATTGCAGCAGTTCATCAGACTATGTGAGTCTGTGGTAATGACAGTACTGGAGCCAGGATACTGGTGATAATTATGTTTATTTATAACAAGAAACTACCCCAGGCAGTAAGGCAAAACTGCAGCACCAGCCTCAAGTAACACATAGGAGGGAAAGTTAAAACCGTCTTTGTAGAATCCTGACTTCACACTGCATTCCATAAGCAGAGTCATGATCCTCAAAGTAGTGTCTTGAGTGGGTGTGAAGTCTAGGATACTACATTAGTTTTTAACTTCAACCAAAACAAAGAGGTATAAAAAAAGAGTAGAGAATATATATACGTATAAATGCATCTATATAAAAGTAGAACATAAACTAATCAAATATAATATTACAGACCTTTCCTTAAATTTCTAAACATTCTAGAAATTACCTTGAAAACACTGACTCAATAAAATTAAGGCAGGACAAAATAATGTATGTAACACGTATGATCACAAGAGAGTTTCTGTTATGACATTTTAGATACAGCCAGGAACTTAAACAGCTATAAGAAAGCATGTTGAAGGAGGTGAAAAATTCATCTATACTTGACCGTAATTCTATATTGGCATACAGTTCCCTATATATATAAGGATTCATTCTGAGCAGTTTGGGAACCATCAGGTTCTTTGTCTTTCTGTGCAAAACCATCAAGTACTTTGTTTTTCTGTGCAAGCAAATGTTTTACAGAAGTATCTTGCTGTATATGAGTATATGAATTATACCATTGGAGAAAGACCCTAACCATTTTAGAACAGTTACACAAATGGGCACCTTCTACTCAAACAACTATGCCACAAACTTTGTCTACTTTTACTGGCATTGTAAATGTTGAATCTCCTTTCCCGACATGGGAACTTTTCTTTACTCTCACATGGCCACCCACAAAAAGCAGTTGTGGCCACCACTTTTTTCCTAGTATCATAGTGGAAATTATGTTCACATTGAGAAAAATACACATGCTTCCTCACAAAAGTATCCATATTTTCCACATCAGCTTTTTACTATAACCATTCTGACATCCATGCAGGCCTGAAATCAATAGAAGGTTTCCTACCCTCAAGGAGTTTAAAAGGAGAAACCAAGGTAGAGGACTGAGGTGTAGTACGATAAAACCACAACGTTGTTTGAATGGCCGTACTAAAAATGCACTTGTTCTGTAACGCCCAACGTACACACTCACCCAACACTCTGTTGAAACGCTCAAGAAGGCCAATCATTTGAGGATGGACAATGAGCTTCTAAGATGATTAATACTGCTAGTTTAAAGAAATTCCTGAGCTTCAAAGAGACAAATTGTACTCCATTATCTGAAAATAACCACTCCAGGGAACCCTTCCTCATGCACACATCTTTCAAAAAATGTATTTGTTCTCCAATGCATCTTACTTTTGGTCACTTAGCGACATATGCATCAAACCTGTGTTTTGCGATTATCAAATTGTGGTTTTTATCGAATCACAACTTGCAATGGATCAAAAAATGTGCATAATTTCTGCGATTCAGAAATATTCGTAATTGCTATTTGCAATATAGGTATTTTTAAACTGGCGCAAACAACAGCATGGCTAAAGAAACACCCCTGAAGGAGACAAAAAGGCAAAAGCAGTTCAGTAAAAAGTTACTAATCAAAGAGGTGGTGAGGAGCCATGTTAAATTGTTCAGTCACTGCAAGTCCCTGAGTCAGAACAAAGAGAATTGTGGCTGGCAATGCAAAGGAAAATTAATGCAGTGGGAGTTGCTAAGCGCAGCATTGGAGATTTGCGCAAAAGGTGGTATGACCTGCGTAGTCGTGCCAAAGAAAGGGTTGCGGAAGCAAAAAAAAACTGGAGGTGGCCCATCAACCCAAACATCCCCACAGCCATGGAGGACCTTGTGGAGTCCACCCTGTAGCCGGAGGAACAATAGATTCCTCTGCACCACCCACTACCTCCCATGGTAAGATGTATGCCACTTTATATCCACATTTCAGTGTTAGCAAAAACGCAGTGTAAGTCCGATCTGGCTTGTGCGGGAAATAGTTTTTCAGTCCATGTTTTACTTATAACACACTAATGCATTATGGAAATTGTAGTCAGCAAAATCACGAGGGAAGTCTGGTGGCTAGCAGACAAGATCAGTTCAAATCTAATGTGCCAGGGAAGTCAGTCTACACACATAGTGTATTTCAAAATAACTTTATTGAACAAACATTCTACAAAAATTAAAACATGTCCTAAATGCCAACTAACAATGCACTGTTCCACATCACAGATGCACATGACCAAGAGTCTGAGGACAGTGATGGACATGCACCACCAGAGAGTGAGTCTCAGTCAGAAGAGGACATAGCAGTCTCATCAGCACCCACAACACCAGCTCCAAATAATGCAGGACCACTGTGGCACCATTGCCAGCATTTAAAAAAGGGGATGAGGGGCAACCTGAGCCCACAATAGCACAACCAGTGAATACACCCACATCTAGACCATGTGGACAGCTGCAAAGTGGGAACATGCGAATCAGGAGAAGCAGGGCAGCTGCACTGGTGAGATCTGGCGAAGGTGAGGGTTCTGCATCGCATGATGGTCTAGAGAGCGCCATGTTAAGGGTACAGTGCCTGCAGGTGAAACACATGCGGTTAATGCAGGGAAACTTTTCCACTCTTGCATGCAAAATGGGGGACATGAGTGACAGTATCAAGCAGCTAACAACAGCTGTCGAGGAAGGTTGCAGGGAAAGCAAAGAACAATTTGGAGAGACGACTGTAGCACTCACGGACCTATGCAAAGTTTTGATAGATGATCAGGTGTCCCATAGCAAAAGACACAACCAATTTCTTGGAATCTTGGATGGGTACACTAGGGCCATCAACCGTCTTAGCACTGCAACTGCACAACTATCCCGACATGCAATAGCCATGCAGTTGGACCTAAGCCATTGCTGCGGAGATGTTGCCAGGGGAATGATCCAAGTCACAAATGCTGTGGAGCAGATGCAGACCAATGCTGTTGCTAGCAGTAGCGTCATGGGTGGGGCGGAAAGTGAGGATGCCTCCAGCCACAGAAGCAGCTTGGCACCAGTGACGAATGCAGGAGGCGCAGCACAAGGAATAAGGCAGGATCAGAGAGCTCATTGCTCATTACCCCCAGAACGGTCAATGGGAGAGAGAGGACGCAGGAAATACTGTGGCCTTGTCCACAGCAATAGTTTCTGGTGAAGTAACCAGAAACTAAAGTTTTCTGGACTGAAGTAAAGTACCATGACATACCATTATGTGTAGATATCATTATTTTTAGGCTATGCATGTGTGCATTAACACTACAGTTTACGTTTTTTTAAATAAATCTATTTAGCAAAGTAACAGTGTTGTGTTGGATTTGATTAATACTCACATCAGAAATAATTCTGTGTGATATCTGCACGTTGCGTTCTCCCTTCACCTGCACTCGCTGCACTTCTTGCTTGTTGTGGGTGTATGTTATCCTGGTTATTCCCAGAACAGACCATACAAACTCTTCAAGCCGATCAAACAACAATCGAACAAATTGGCCAAAACATCGAAAGAAAACCCCAAGTCTCTCATCTCACCCAAGGAATTCTCCAAGTTTTTCGCAAACAAAATCAAAACCTTAGGTAACAAACTTAGTTCTGCCTTACTCTCTCTACTGACCCCGACCTTCCGCCTCCTCCCTCCCTGCCTCCACAGTCCTCACCTAAGAATCAAGCACACTGGACCGACTTCTCACTCTACGACGAAGACTCTGTAGCCAAATTCCTTGCCACCTTAACCCCTTCGCTGCTAGGCCTTTTCCCCTCCTGTGCTAAGCCTTTTTTTGGTGATTTGGGGTAGTGTGCGCTTAGGCACCTGTAACTTTTTGACCACATAAGGTATCCACGCCAAATTTGCGTCCTTTTCTTCCAACATCATGTGGATTCTAAAGGTGCCCAGGGTTTTTGGATTCCCTTGTAAGGGTCCCAGAAATTAAGCAAAATACAGTGAAATTTTAGTTTTTTTTTTTTAAAAACGGGAAGAACGGGCTGTAAATGAAAGCCTCTGGGTTTCTCCCTGCAAATGTTATCAAAAAAGGGTTTGTGGGGCTGAAATCTCAATTTTCTCAGCTTTTAGGGAATGACAGTCTTTTGTCAGAGAGCCAACATTTTTCACACAGTTTTGGCATTTTTCTGGGACATAGCCTATTTTTGCTATTTTTAGAGCTTTCAACCTCCTTCCAGTTAATTGTAAAAATGAGTTTGAAAGCAATAATGAATCCTGGACAGCTATACATTTTCAAAACGTAGACAAAATTCTGAATTCAGAAAGGGGTCATTTGTCTAAATCCATGAAGGTTTCTTTATAGAAACTAACAGTTAAATATTGGAATAATTGAAAATTAGTTGGAAAAAACTGCCTTTTGTCTCAACGTTTTCACCTATAACTTCTTGTAATTTTGACAGTTCTTTGAAAACAATATACCGTTACATCCGTTTGACCTTCCTGGTTGTGGGAATATATAGGACTTGTAGTTCACCAAGAACCCGACGAACCCAGAGCCAAAAACTGAGCAGCAACTTGCAATGGTATTTTTTTATTTACTAGGTATAGAGCACTTA
This sequence comes from Lissotriton vulgaris, assembly GCF_964263255.1. NCBI lineage: Eukaryota > Metazoa > Chordata > Amphibia > Caudata > Salamandridae > Lissotriton > Lissotriton vulgaris. The sequence continues at coordinate 692,079,052 of NC_141694.1, forward strand.
TTCTTTGAAAATTTATACATGGAAAAATCGGTATGAAAGACACCTATGTATTTCTGAATTGGGTACAAAATATAGAGTTTAGAAACAGTATATATTTGCACATTTTCAAAATTGGGAATACTCATACTAGGATGAGAATTATTGGTCATTTTTCAAAAATATATTTTTTTCACACAATGTCTTTCATTGGGAAGAGAGAAATGCATGAAAACTCAAAAGGTAATAACAGTTGATTTACAAATCTGAATTACCCTAAGTCTCCCGATAAAAATGGTACCTCACTTGTGTGGGTCGGCCTTGTGCCTGTGACAGGAAACGGCACAAAATGCAGCGTGGTCACACCTCAATTTTGCAGTTAAAAATTGACCCTTTTATGGCAAAGTGCCTAGCTGTAGTTTTTGCACCCTAGCTCTGCCGGCACCTAGGGAAACCTAGCAAACCTATACATTTTTAAAAACTAAACTCCCAGGGGAATTCAGGATGGGGTGACACGACTGCCTCCCATCAGGTTCTGTTACCCAGAATCCCTTGCAAAGCTCATAAATTGACAAAAAAACGCATTTTCCTCCCATTTCTGTGATGGAAAGTTCTGGAATCTGCGTGGATCAACAATTTTCTACCCACCCAGCGTTCCCCCAGGTCTCCCAAAAAAAATCGTACCTAACTTGCCTGGGTCTGCCTAGTGCCTGCGACAGGAAACAGCGCAAAACGCAACGTGGTCGCACCTCAATTTCGCGGTGAAAACGTGCCCTTTTTTGGCAAAGAGCCTACCTTTCGTTTTTGAACCCTAGCTCTGCTGGCACTTAAGGAAACCTAGCAAACCTATACATTTTTGAAAACTACACACCCAGGGGAATTCAGGATGGGGTGACTCGACTGCCTCGCACCAGATTCTGATACCCAGAATCCCTTGCAAAGCTCAAAAATTGACAAAAAAATGCATTTTCCTCACATTTCTGTGGTGGAAAGTTCTGGAATCTGCGTGGATCAACAACTTTCCACTGACCCAGTGTTCTCCCAGGTCTCCCAAAAAAAATGGTACCTCACTTGCCTGGGTCTGCCTAGTGCCTGCGACAGGAAACAGCGCAAAACGCAACGTCGTCGCACCTCAATTTCGCAGTGAAAATGTGCCCTTTTTTGGCAAAGAGCCTACCTTTTGTTTTTGAACCCTAGCTCTGCTGGCACCTAGGGAAACCTAGCAAACCTATACATTTTTGAAAACTACACACCCAGGGGATTCAGGATGGGGTGACTCGACTGCCTCCCACCAGGTTCTCTTACCCAGAATCACTTGCTAAGCTCAAAAAGTGACAAAAAAAACGCATTTTCCTCACATTTCTGTGGTGGAACATTCTGGAATCTGCGTGGATCAACAAATTTCCACCCACCCAGCGTTCCCCCAGGTCTCCCGAAAAAAATGGTACCTCACTTGCCTGGGTCTGCCTAGTGCCTGTGACAGGAAACAGCGCAAAACGCAACATGGTTGCACCTCAATTTTGCAGTGGAAAAATGACCTTTTTTGGCAAAGAGCCTACCTTTTGTTTTTGATCCCTAGCTCTGCCGGCACCTAGGGAAACCTAGCAAACCTATACATTTTTGAATACTACACACCAAGGAAAATTCAGGATGGGGTGACTCGACTGCCTCCCACCAGGTTCTGTTACCCAGAATCCCTTGCAATGCTCAAAATTGACAAAAAAAATGCATTTTCCTCACATTTCTGTGGTGGAAAGTTCTGGTATCTGCGTGGATCAACAAATTTCCACCCACCCAGCGTTCCCCCACGTCTCCCTAAAAAAATGGTACCTCACTTGCCTGGGTCTGCCTAGTGCCTGCGTCAGGAAACAGCGCAAAACGCAACGTGGTTGCACCTCAATTTTGCAGTGAAAACGTGCCCTTTTTTGGCAAAGAGCCTACCCTTCGTTTTTGAACCCTAGCTTTGCCGGCACCTAGTGAAACCTAGCAAACCTATACATTTTTTAAACTACACACCCAGGGAAATTCAGGATTGGGTGACACGACTGCCTCCCACCAGGTTCTGTTACCCAGAATCCCTTGCAAAGCTCATAAATTGACAAAAAAAACGCATTTTCCTCACATTTCTGTGGTGGAAAGTTCTGAAATCTGCGTGGATCAACAAATTTCCACGTACCCAGCGTTTCCCCAGGTCTCCCAAAAAAAATGGTACCTCACTTGCCTGGGTCTGCTTAGTGCCTGCGACAGGAAACAGCGCAAAACGTAACGTGGTCGCACCTCAATTTTGCAGTGAAAATGTGCCCTTTTTTGGCAAAGAGCCTACCTTTCGTATTTGAACCCTAGCTCTGCCGGCACCTAGGGAAACCTAGCAAACCTATACATTTTTGAAAACTACACACCCAGGGGAATTCAGGATGGGGTGACTCGACTGCCTGCCACCAGGTTCTGTTACCCAGAATCCCTTGCAAAGAAAAAAAAATTGACAAAAAAAACGCATTTTCCTCACATTTCTGTGGTGGAAAGTTCTGGAATCTGTGTGGAACAACAAATTTCCACCCACCCAGCGTTCCCCCAGGTCTCCCAAAAAAAGGTACCTCACTTGCCTGGGTCTGCCTAGTGCCTGCGACAGGAAACAGCGCAAAACGCAACGTGGTCGCACCTCAATTTTGCAGTGAAAACGTGTCCTTTTTTGGCAAAGAGCCTACCTTTCGTTTTTGAACCCTAGCTCTGCCGACACCTACTGAAACCTAGAAAACCTATACATTTTTGAAAACTACACACCCCGGGGAATTCAGGATGGGGTGACTCAACTGCCTCCCACTAGGTTCTGTTACCCAGAATCCCTTGCAAAGCTAAAATATTGACAAAAAAAACACATTTTCCTCATATTTCTGTGGTGGAAAGTTCTGGAATCTGCGTGGATCAACAAATTTCCACCGACCCCGCATTCCCCCAGGTCTCCCAATAAAAATGGTACTTCACTTGCGTGGGTAGCCATAGTGGCTGCGACAGGAAAAGGTCCAAATCGTACGGTGGAGAAATTTAAATAACCTATAGGAAAATTACCTTCTTTTTTGGGGGGGACCTGAGTTTTTGGCCCAGGGCTCGGCGGGCATCTTTGGAAACTACCAAACCCAAACAGTTCTGAAAACAAGACACCCGTGGGAGTCAAGGGAGGTATGGCATGCGTGAGTCCCCCAACGTCTTCCTACCCAGAATTCCTTGCAAACCTTAAAATTAGGTACAAAAATCACTTTTCCAAAATTTTTTGAGTGGGATCTCTGTGCCGGCAAAAATGTCATATCACCCAGCGTTCCCCTTGTTCTCCCGAGTAAAATGATACCTCACTTGTGTGGGTGCCCCAAAGCAGACCAGGCTAGAAATGAATTTTTTAAAAATGTAGTGCCTAGGATTGACATATTAAGCAACTCTCCTTAAACACAGGCCTTTGGCCCACCCACGCAAGTGAGGTATCATTTTACTCGGGAGAACAAGGGGAACGCTGGGTGGTAGGTAATTTGTGCCGGCACAGAGATCCCACGGAAAAATGTATGGAAAAGTGGTTTTTTAACCTAATTTTAAGGTTCACATGGAATTCTGGATAGGAAGACGTTGGGGGACCCACGCATGCCATACCTCACTGGACTCCCCCGGGTGTCTAGTTTTCAGAACTGTTTGGGTTTGGTACTTTCCAAAGATGCCCACCGAGCCCCGGGCCAAAACGTCATGGGAACCCCCTTGCAAAACCAAATTGTTTTGAATGAATTAAAATTTCAATTTGAGAGCGTGCGATTCTTGGGACAATATTGCATGGAAATTGTGACAGACATTTTCAAGTTTGCAGGAGATTGTAGATAAAAAAAAATAGAATTCACCAGAAAGACATGACCATATACTCAAATGGTTTAACAATAATATCTAAATTTAGTAAGTTATTTATAGCTATAATGTATAGAGTTACTCAAAAGTCAAACATTCAAGCACGGCTATCTATTCCTCTAAGACACACACATACCGGTTGGATTTGGCACGAGGGCGAGTGATGGTTCAGTACATAAAATTTTATTAACAAGATATTTCAACAAAATGAAATGCTCTGTCAATAAATAAATGCATAAAAACCGAACCAGTGACTCGCAACTCGTGAGCTGTAAAGCCACGACAAGGCACCAACCGTTTTACAGGCCATTCACGCACCTTTCATACCTGATAAACACCAGACCATTGACACCATCCGGGAGGAAAAGCAACACATTACAACATTCACAAAAAGGGACAAGGTACACCCTACTTCAGAAAGAGAAAAAAGACAAATATTACTGCACAGCCATCTAATCCGCAAGCACACACACATACTGGTTGGATTTGGCACGAGGGTGAGTGATGATTCAGTACATACAATTGTATTCGCAAGTAATTTCACAAAAATGAAATACCCGGTGTATAATTGAAAGTATGATAAACTGAACCACTGACTCACAGCTCGTGAGCTGTAAAGCCACGTCAAGGCACCAACCTCTTTACAGGCCATTCATACACCTTTCGAACGTGTGACAAATACAAAACATTCACACCGCCAGCCACGGATCCATCACATTACAACACTCACACCAGCAGACAGCGCCGTTCAAGGGCCCATCACTTTCAAACGCCCACATTTCTGACACTGCAACTACACAAAATGATAGACTGCGTGGAGTGTCACTCAACTAGCAGTGTGTGTAGTGACCAACAGAAAGTAACTACTCACACACCGCCAGCAGAGCGCCAGTCCACCCACACCACCATCAAAGCACCAGACCATGCACACCGCCAGCCAAACATCACTCAGCGCACACCGACAGCCAAGTACCACTCCACACACACCACCAGCCAAGCACCACTCCACGCACACCGCAAGCCAAGCACCACTCCACACACACCGCCAGCCAAGCACCACTCCATGCACAGACAGCCAAGTACCACTCCACGCACACCACCAGCCAAGCGCCACTCCACACACTCCACCAGCCAAGCGCCACTCCACGCACACCACCAGCCAAGCACCACTCGGTGCACAGACAGCCAAGTACCACTCCACGCACACCATTCAGCCAAGCGCCAATCCACACACACCGCCAGCCAAGCACCACTCTGTGCACAGACAGCCAAGTACCACTCCACGCACACCATCCAGCCAAGCGCCACTCCACACACACCGCCAGCCAAGCACCACTCCGTGCACAGACAGCCAAGTACCACTCCACGCACACCATCCAGCCAAGCGCCACTCCACACACATGCCAGCCAAGCACCACTCCATGCACAGACAGCCAAGTACCACTCCACGCACACCATCCAGCCAAGCGCCACTCCACACACACCGCCAGCCAAGCTCCAGCCCAGGCACACCACCAGCCAAGCACCAATCCCAACACACCACCAGGCAAGCACAAGACCACGCACACCGCCAACCAAACAACAGACCACGCACACCGCCAGCCAAGCACCAGTCCACAGACACCGCCAGCCAAGCACCAGTCCACAGACACCGCCAGCCAAGCGCCAAACCATGCACACCGTCAGACAATGGACACTACGCGCGAACCAACATCATAATTTAGTTTTTTTAAATACAAATAAAAAACAGAATCAAATTGCAAATTGATACAAATCTACTAACACAACAACTAAATCTAAATACACTACTCAAATGCCAACTTTGAAACTTTGAAACTGAACAATAAGTTTTAAAGAATAGAGACCAGCCTGTTCGCTTTACCACTCATGGATGCTCCCAAAAATTCTTTTGTGTGTGGTACATTCTAAAACAAGCAGGCACACACAGCCCAGGGTTAGAAGGACAGTCAGGGCAGTACATACGAACCTCCTTCTGCAAACCTCTTCGCCAACAGACTCTACATCTCCGACTGGGAAAGTCTGTTGAGGTTGTAGGAGGAATTTGATCAGGAAAGTGGCGATCTTTCAATCTGGCAACATCCTCCACCACTCCAACTCTAGGAACACTTGCCTGTTCCACTAAAACAAGGCTGCCTATTACAGACTCCTGAAACTTTGCAAAAGTTATCTTTGACTGAGGACAAGATTGCATGAACACAACAAAAGCTGCTACCTGACGGAGGAGGACGTTGTACTGCTGGTGGATCCAGGAACCAGGGGATGCCTTAGCTTACTTTATTAAGAGTGCCTAAGCAGAAGGATTAATACCCCTTTCCTTATAACAAGTCAACTACAATAGATAGCCAGACTAAACCTACATTTTCTACTACCCTGGTTCCAGCTCTTTTTGGACCATCATCCATATTTTGATGATATTTACATGTACAATATTGAAATACCTTTCCAAGAGAGTTTTGGCAGTACAGACTACAAATAGATATATACCGCCTAATAATAAGAATGGCTCGGACAGACGAGATTCCTCCACAGAGAACTATTTGTTCAACAGGATGCCCTTTCGAGCATAATAAATCATTATAGACATTTCCACGCACCCTGATAGTCACGGGAGAAGATATAAGGACACTATCCTATCTTTCACTTTGCCCTGAAGAAGTCCCAAGAGGACGAAACGCGTCGGCTGTAGCTCCTGTGTGTGATTTTTCACTTACAACTGAACTCAATAAAATAACTCTTAAAGTACACAAGTAACAACTAATGTGATTATTGCTGTTAACCTCATCAAAGTTATCAGTTCATGTAAATTCTGAAGTGGTGCACCTTGACCTTGTTTAAAGTATTTCATAGTTCATGTTTTGAACCAACATTGTAACGGTGGGTGTTTTTGAAGTGTGCACACATATTGTCCCATGTATTATAGTGTGGGTCTAAACTAATTTTGGGAGAATATTTGACCAGGTGCTGTTCTGTTGGGAATCCTCCACCGTTGTTCTTTTTCCAAAACTCTTCGCCAACAGACTCTACATCTCCGACTGGGAAAGTCTGTTGAGGTTGTAGGAGGAATTTGATCAGGAAAGTGGCGATCTTTCAATCTGGCAACATCCTCCACCACTCCAACTCTAGGAACACTTGCCTGTTCCACTAAAACAAGGCTGCCTATTACAGACTCCTGAAACTTTGCAAAAGTTATCTTTGACTGAGGACAAGATTGCATGAACACAACAAAAGCATTAAAGGTTGCCAAGTGGAAAAGATGGATAGCCAACTTCTTGGACCAAATGTAAGACTTACGAAGAGCAGCATATGGTTCCAACCTCTGATCTACTCTGTCAACACCACCCATGTGCCTATTATAGTCCATAATGCACACAGGTTTGTGCACTTCTGCAACCTGACCCCAAACAGTCAACGCTTCAGTGCTTTCACCATGTATGGAAGTAAACATGTAGACATCTCTCCTGTCTGAAAACTTCACAGCTAAAAGCTCCTCACAACGCAATGCACTGCACTGTCCCCGAGCAAGCTTTTTACAAACAAGTTCTTTTGGGAAACCTTTACGGTTACAGCGGATTGTGCCACAAGCAACAGTGTCCACTTTGGCCAATTCCCTGAACAACCGCACACCAGTGTAGAAGTTATCTACATATAAATGATGGCCTTTGTTAAAAAATCCTCTACCAAGTTCCCACACAATTTTCTCAGTCACTCCAAAAGTGGACAGACAACCGGGGGAGGGGAGGGGGGTTAATCCTGGATTCCTTACCGGTGTACACCCTGTAATTAGAGACATATCCAGTCCGACTGTCACACAGCATATAAATCTTAATTCCATAGCGTGCCCTCTTACTAGGAATGTATTGCCTAAATACCAAGCGGCCCTTGAACAACACCAAAGACTCATCATTGCAAAGATCTCAGAAAATCGATCAACAAAATGATCAAGGATAGGCCGAATCTTAAAAAGACGGTCACAATCAGGGTGATCTTGTGGCAAAGCATCACCATTGTCAACAAAATGCATCATCCGAAGCAGAAGCAAATACCTATCATGACTCATGACTGCCGGAAATATAGCTGCTGCAATCAAGGGACTAGTAGACCAATATGAAGCCATTGATGGTTTCCTAAGCAAGCCCATCAAAAAAGTTAAAGCCAAAAACTATTTCATCTCCTCCAAGTTTGTGGGAGTCCACCGGGTAGCTCGAGTGTGGGGCTTAAGGCTGGCACTGTTCGCCCTCAAAAACGGTTCTACATACAAATTAGTCTGCTCTACAATCTCTGCCAAAAACACATCATCCATAAACAACTTTAAAAAATCAATTGGCAAAAAGTTTTCAGTGTTCACCCTACACCCTGGAACACCAGTAAATTCAGGCAATGCCGGCTGCACCATGCCTGGGGCAACCCAGAGGTCAGAACTTTCATCGACAAATCTTGCAGCCTCAGGCTGCCGCCCAGCTGCCTATTGTCTCGCTACACCAACTGGAAGTCTACCAGCCCCAGGCTGCCGCCCAGCTGCCTCTTGCCGCACTACACCAGCGTGAAGTCTAGCAGCCCCACGCAGCACCCCAGATGCCTCTTGCCGCACTATCGGCACATCAATGTCCTCCTCATCCACACCAAAAATAGCTTCATCAGCACTCAGGGTATCTTCATCATCAGACGATGCCATGCGCAGAGAAAACTCACTACCAGAATCTTCACCTCCCACCTCTGCCTCAGAATCAGAGTCACTCTCAGCACCATGGTCAGAGGAAGAATCAAAAAGCATTCCAACAACTTGCTGAGCGGTAATCCGGCGGCTAGCCATTATCCTTACAAATAAAGGAGTCTGCACAAACAACTCAACAACCCCAACACTGTGCAAAGTAAGTTAAAAAATGTAAGCCTTTATCACAAATATCTATATTTAGAAAAAATATACAGTTCACTTACAAGAGACAACTACACTCACCAGCACCTACTCTGCAAAGACACAGCAAATAGGCAACAATATCCCACTAGAAAGAAGAAAAAAAACTTACATCTATAGAAGTACACATCAAAAACAAATGCAAAACATGTTTTACAATCACAAAAAACAGAAAACAAACATACTCGTATTACTACACACTATGCAAAATAAACAATTACATTACAATTGAACAAAAAAAGGTCTCTTACCCAACACATGCAACTACAGAAACAGCAGAACAACAGAACCACCAGTAACGGAACCGCACACTGCAACAATCTAAAGAGAAAATAAAACAATACACATTAGAATAAACAAAAACAACACACATTACAACAGGCTTTGTCACAGGGTATGTCGCAAATGGGGTGTCTGTCCCCATGGGGGGCAGAATATAAATCATTATAAACGAGGGCCCCCTGGAAGCAACCCTACAGAGGGCAGAGAGGCCAAATGAAGACACGGCAGAACATACTTTTGAAAACAAATGGGCCCAAGGAAGCAACCCTTGGCCAAGGGGTCGCTCCCTATAAAAAAAAAACAATCCCTGGAGTCTAGTGGGCTTTTCTATCCCCCCCCCTGGGTCCAGAAACAGTAAAAAAAAAATAGCCAATCTGCCCCCGAGGGGGGACAGAACAGTCTAAATTTTTACAGTGCCCCCTGAAAGCGACCGTTGCCCAAGGGGTCGCTTCCTTTATAAATATAATATAATCCCTGGTGTCTAGTGGCCTTTTCTGCCCCCCCCCCGGGTCCAGATCACGCTCTAACATGGGCGATCTGCCCCCAGGGGGGGCAGAAAAGTCTATACTAAATTTATATGCCCCTGGAAGCGACCCTTGACCAAGGGGTCGCTTCTTTTGCTAATATAAACACAATCCCTGGTGTCTAGTGGTCTTTTCTGCACCCCCTGGGTCCAGATTCCCCTAAAAAATGGGCAATCTGCCCCCAGGGGGGGGCAGAAAAGTCTAAACTAAAATATTATGCCCCACGAAGCGACCCTTACCCAAGGGGTCGCTTCCTTTACTAATTAAAACACAATCCCTGGTGTCTAGTGGGCTTTTCTACCCTCCCCCCCCCTGGTCCAGATCATGAGCTAACATGGGCGATCTTGCCCGGGGGGGGCAGAAAAGTCTACACTAAATTTTGTATGCCCCTGGAAGTGACCCTTGCCCAAGGGGTCGCTTCCTTTACTAATAAAAACACAATCCCTGGTGTCTAGTGGGCTTTCCTGCCCCCTGGGTCCAGATTCCCGAAACAAAACGGTTGATCTGCCCCCAGGGGGGGGCAGAAAAGTCTAAACAAATAAAAAATGCCCCAGGAAGCGACCCTTACCCAAGGGGTCGCTTCCTTTTATCAAAACAAATATTCCCTGGTGTCCAGTGGGCTTTTCTGCCCCCCCTGGGTCCAGATCGCTTGCTACATCGAGCGATCTGCCCCCAGGGGGGGCAGAAAAGTCTGTAGTACGTAAGTGTGCCCCTGGAAGCGACCCTTGCCCAAGGGTTTGCTTCCTTTTCTGAAAAAAAACATCCCTGGTGTCTAGTGGGGCATTCCTGGTGCAGGATCGCAATGCTGTGCGCGATCCTGAAACTGGAATGCCCTGCATTGAGACATCAGGGGAGAGGAAACCGTGTTTCCTCCCCCCTGATGCATCAAGGCACCGAGAAATGGCCCCCCGCCCCACCGGAGAGCAGGAAACAGACCTACCTGCTCGACGCTCTGGAAGCAAATGGCTTCCAGCGCGTCTAGCACTTCCTGATGACGTCGGTGCGTGCAACAGCGCGCTGACGTCACCAGAAAGTGCGGGGCGGGGGGGCAGCGGAAATTCTTCCGCTGCCACCACCACTACTTTCACCACGATCGGTGCCCCAGGTGGGGAGCGCCAGCGCTCCCCCCGAGGGCTGTACTGATGACGGAGCGGTTCCGTCATCAGCACAGCCCAACCAATGCTGATGACGGAACCGCTCCATCATCAGCATCGAAGGGGTTAAACCCAAACAACCATTTCAAGACCCGCTCTCTTCAAACTGTCTTGCGACTGCCACCCAATCCATTATTCCTAGCTGGACTGCGATAATTAAAGCCTCTCTCTGGCAGGGATCGATCCCTGACTCTCTGAAAGTCGGCCAAGTCCTTCACATTCTGAAAAAGTCGTCGCTGGATCCAGCCTCTCCAGACAATTTCCGACCGCTTTCCAACTTTCCTCTCTTAGCTAAAGTGCTGGAGAAGTGTGTGTAACTGCAGCTAATTCACCACATCAACAACTTCCACCTACTCCATGACTGCCAATCTGGTTTCCGACCTCGACACAGCACTGAAACCACCATGCTCCACATCGTCGAAGATGCCCTACAAGCCCTTGACCAAGACAAAACCTGTCTACTAATCCTCCTAGATCTATCCTCGGCCTTCGACACGGTCAACCACAGGATGCTACTTGAACGCCTCCAATTTAGGATGGGATTAGATGGCCCTGTCCTTGACTGGTTTTGATCCTTCCTCCAAAACCGATCTCAGAGATTCCTAATCAACTGTAACCTGTCCGCTCCCTCCTTGGTCACGGTTGGAGTCCCTCAAGGATCAACGTTGTCGCCCACCCTTTTGAACCTTTATTTAGAACCTCTTGCCAAAGTCCTTCACACCTCAAATATCTCCTACCATATGTACACCGATGACACTCAGATCTACAAAGAAATCTCACCTCTCGAGGAGATTCTTTCTCTGAATGAGGCCCTGAAGCTGACAGCCCAATAGCTCTCCTCCAACCAACTCAAAATCAATGCAAAGAAAACTGAGTTCCTCCTAATTTCCCTGCCTAAAACCAACTCGGAGGTCCAGACATGGATTAAAGCCATCACAGCCTTAAACTGTCACCCGACTATTGTGGACTTGGCAAAATCTCTGGGAATAACCTTGGATTATAACTTGAACATGAGGGACCACATCAACTCAATGGCCAAATCTGACAGATTCCACCTGAGCTACCTATGGAAACGGAAACCCTTTCTTGATGCTCCCGACCTAATACTTGCAGTCCAAGCACAAGTCATTTCTAGACTGGAATATGGCTGTTCCACCCTCTCTGGTTTACCCAAGATCTCCCGAGCACCCTTAAAAGCCTGCCTCAATGCAGCCGCCAGACTACTTACCGGCACAATGAAATTTGATCACATCACTCCTCATCTGAAAAGCTCGAATGGCTTCCTCTCGAGGCCAGAATACAACTCAAGCTGGCATGCATCACGTGCAAGGCCCTACACTCAAACTCCCCTGCGTATCTTGCACAGAAGCTTGTTATATCCGGAGGAAGCAGAAACTCACGATCAGCCAGTGTCCTCCTACTCCAGCCTGCACACTTTCCGGGAAAAAAAAACCACAATCGGGCGTTCGCTGGGTCTGCATCAAGAATATGGAACTCCTTCCCACCCGCCATCAGAAGAATCCCCTCTCTGGCACGCTTCAAAAAGGAGGCTAAATCCTTCCTCATGGGTAAATTCCTTGACTAAAACCCGTTCCACATCCACCACAGAGACTATTGCCCTCCAAGAAACCAGGGGCCTGTCTTCAGCAACTGTAATATTGACTATTCTTGTATACTCTCATCCCTCTTGTATTCAACACCCCGCCTCACTAATTTACAGTTTACTCTTGTGATACCATGCCTCTTGTATGACTTTGACTCTGTAAAGCGCTTTGATAATCTAACGGGTCAAGTTTGCGGTCTATAAAATACTAAAATAAATATTAAATTAATAAATAATAAATATATATTAGTCACAGATATGTTTCACATTAAAATGTAGATATGCATGAGAGAGTGAAATGTGTTTACCAAGCAGGAATCCTTCTCCAAATTCACCTCCAAGAAGACGTGTATGTATGCTGTTGTGCCTAAAGATAAGGAAAACATGCGTACTGCCTGGGTATCTTGCCCCTATGTCCGTGATTATGTACTTCGCATTACATATCACTTGCATGTTCAGTGAATTATATGACTTTCTATTCCTGAAGATATACTCATTCACTGAGGGTGGACATATGACTACATGTGTCCCATCAATGCAACCTATTACATGGGGGATGTTGGCTATCTCATAAAAGTCAATTTTAGTTTCAAACAATTCCGGTGCGATAGTTGGGAATCTGATTTGTTGGTGCATCCACAGCAACATAGCTTCCCTGAATGCGTTGAAGAAACACAAAAGTGAACTTTGTGACACTCCACCAGATGTAGCTATTACCCCTTGGAAGCTACCAGACGCTAGTAGGTGCAGGGAACACAGGACCTGCACATGGGTGGGGATGGCATGTGTCCTGCGAGATTGATTCTGCAGAAGTAGGTCTACATCTGCAATTAGATCATATATCATTGCTGCATTTAATCTATACTTCTCATAGATTTCCTGCTTTGTCTGCCCCAACAGAGTAACGTGCACTCTCAAAATGCGCTCCTGTATCCTCCATCTCCTCTGTGCTGCTGCTCTTAGCCTCATCCTCCTCGCCATGACGTAGAGCGCTGCCATTGTGAAACACTATGAGGCCTTCTGGGACTGTTTAAATACTTTCCAAAATCTTTCCCACCTGTTTTGAGTGTTTTCACCTGGTTACTACCTAGTTTGATTTGGTGGTATTTTGCTAATGCAAAATTGCGATTCCTTATTTTTTCACAATTTACGATTTTTCATTCATAGCTTTGCGACTACGCAATTGCTATTCCCAAATAGGGATTCACAAATTTTAGTAATCACAAAATTGGTAATCACTAGCGAACACGGGGTATTTCTGCAAATTAGGTTGATGCATTGCTCATTGCTATTTTGCAATTGGCAAATGCTAATTTTTTGTGCAATCGCAAAATAGCTTGATGCATCTGGCCCTTAGTGTATTAATCAATGAGCACCAAAGCAAACCTGGAATCAGAAGGAAGAGAATTAAAAGGCTCCACCAAATTAGTCCCAAGTTTTACCCATGGTCCCGAAGGAAGTTCAATGGGAGTTAAGGGAGGAGTGGAAGCTCTCAAAGTTTTATTGCCGGTGGAAGCCACAACACAATATTTGACTAACATGTCAATATTTTTGTTCTTTCGGGGCCACCAAAATGCAGAACATATTCTGCGTTTAGTAAAAGTAGCACCTAAGTGTCCTTAATTGGCATGTTCCAAAATCAACGTTATCATAGTGATAGGGGCCACCAGTATGTCAAGTCTTATGACTAACCCATCTTCTAATGGCAACTCTTCCACAACCCTGCTGAAAGGTTGGATACTTGACACCAGCATTTTTTCATCAGGCCAACCCTCCATGGTAATTTAGAGACTTTTCTCAAAACCTCATCCTCAATTGTGCCCACTTTCCACCTATACTGAGAAAATGGTCCCTCTTTCCCCAGTTCAATTGAGGCTACGAAGCAACTTTCAATCTCATGATTTTTTAGATCAATATCAATGGTGTTAGCTTTACAGGAAAACAAGACAGATAATCAGCTCTTCCATTTTTTCCTCCTGGAATAGGTTCAACATCAAACTGGAATTCTAACAAATGAGCTCAAAATCTCGCAATTCTAGGTGTATCGTTTTTAATAGTATCTCCACCAAGAATGTACACTTATGGCTTGTGATCAGTCTGAAGCATAAACAGAGTTCCCCACAAGTAAGAACAAAACGTCTCAATAACCCACCAACATGGCAACAACTATTTTCTCAAAGACTGAATACTGATATTCCGGTTCACGAAGAACCCTTGGTACACAACCAATGGTATTCTCAACATTTCCTGCTCTTTGGGTAAGAATAGCACCCAGACCAGGGTTGCTAGCATTGACTGCCAGCACACACTTGAGTGTAGGATCATATGGTTTGAGAGTAAAAACACTTGTCAACTGTGACTTTAGCCAGTCAAAAGCAATCACACATTTGCCACACTAAACAAACTCCTGCTCTTTCTTTCAGAAATTCAAGATGGGTCTAACCTTGGATGCAAAATCTTTGATAAATCATGAATAAAACTTGCAGAGCCCCAAGAAACTTTTAACACCACACTTATCCACAGATAGTGGTGCTTGGAAAGTAGCACTGATCAGCCTCAGTTTGGGACTGATCCCAGAACTTGAGATCACATGGCCTAAGTACTCCACATTACTTTCCAAAAATTCACACTTCTCTCTCTTTAATACCACTCCCTGTTAGTAGGATCCTGCAAAAACCTGTCTAAGTGTGTTGTCTTGTGTTTGGCGATCATATACAAATATCAAGACAGCATCCTGGAATATAGCCACATTCTTAACTCTTTGAGCAGTGTCAACATCAAACTCTGGAAAATGGAAGCTACCGATGCCAACCCAAATGGCATTCAGCAGTACTTCTAAGTTCCCCTTGTTGAAACAAATGCAGCCAAATGACTGGATTCTGGCCCCAACTCTATTTCTTGGTAAACTGAAGCTACACCCAGTTTAGAATTTGATTTTGCTCCTACAACCAAAGACAACATCTTGTTGATTTTGGAAATATGATGGAAATCAATCCAAATCTCTTTGCTAAAAGCCCGAAGGTCATTACATACCCTAAAATCTCCATTCATCTTATGTGCAACCACCAATGGAGATAGCCACAGTGAAAACCCCACCTGTTCAATAATTGCCTTTTTAGGCAACATATCTGGTACATTTTCCAGGTCATCATGCACAATAAAAGGCACTCCCTTCAGCATATATTTTACGGGAATAACACCCTCCATTACCTTGATTTGGTGCTTGAACCTTTTGAGATTTCCCAGTTAACCTGAAAAAACTCTGGGGTGATGATTTAACAAATCCTCAACTATATCAGAATTTCTTATGATCACTACTTGTTCTCTAGTTCCAGGCTTCAACACCATATCAAACAACCCTTGGTTAAACCACGCAAAGATATGTAGTTCCTTGACCACCACATAAAGTCTGCACTGTATGCACATTACCTCATAAAAGTATCCGAACAAACCTTCCTTCATAGGATACTGTTGACCAATCAGGAGGTAGTAGGATTTTGTCATCCCAAATAGACTGGAAAAATTCCTTAGTGATCATGGTAATGTGGGCACCTGAGTCAGCCAACAGATGCAACTCTTTATCACCCACCTTAATATATACATAAGGGTAAATGCAATCAGAGGGGTCACCACTTTTCACTTCACTTTGACTAACTGCTAGAACTATATCTTGCATTTCAGAGACAAGATTTTCAGCAACAGTTTCCCCTTCATCAGCCACAGCCACAAATTTAACTTTAGAATGCATGGTAATTTGGCATACCTTAGCAAAATGACCAATTTTATTGCACAATCTGAAGAATATGTTATTGATAGGACATCGTCTTCTTGCATTCTTGTGACTAGAATTACCACAACCAAAATAGTTTTAGATGGATTAAATAATGAATTGGATTGATTCGTGCCATGCGATTGTGCCATTCTTATTTTCCTTATACCAAATAGAATTGTCTTGTTCAACACTGTTATAATCAACCTCCATCACGAACTAAAGGAGGTTCCTACACTGAAATCCTGATACATTCTAAAAGGACAACAGCTTCTGATGTATAGTTTTATGAGTGCACTGACAAAAACACAGGTCCCTAATGAGCTGATGACTGAAATTCTCTAATTCTCAATCAGCTACTAGTTTCCGTAAAGGTGAGATATAATTTGTCCAAGTCCTCAGTTGTTGTCAATGACCTTTTGAAGAACTTATGACTGGAAACCACTAAGCTTGAAGGAACATCAAATCTATTTACTAGTTTATTTTACAGCTTCTTGGAAGTCATCTAGCTCTTCATTATCCTGGACTGGAAGATCTGGTAGATGTTTAGACGTCTATTTACCTTAAAACCCTTGGGAATGAAGCATTAAAAATGTCTTTCTTTTCAGGTCTCAATCTCATAGCACCAATTGCCCCATAAAACTGTTTGTCACCATTAGGAAAAACCTGGTGGTGAGGAATAGAAAAAAATATGAATGACCCTCATGCCCTGGGAGAATACTCCCAGGGTGTGTCGTTCATTAGGTTTTCAGAAGCAAACTCCAGCTTTGTGAGTATATTTCAGAAAAGTAATAAAAGTTAAAAGTTTGGTGAACGGCCTTCAAAACTGATGGTGGGTGTCCACCAACAATCTTGTACCTTTCTGGAAACCACAGTGATGCAGTTCCTTTCAATGTAAATAGATGACTGCTAGGCCAACGGTCAGCCATAAATGTGATGGGTAGAGTTCTATGGGGATGGCAGACTTAATGAACTCTGCCATTGTGATGGATGCTGCTCTGACCGTCAAACAATTCAGGCCTGCAGTGTCTTATACAGCTGAACTTAGTTGATCATGTCTGTTAAGTGAACTAAGTGACTCTCATAAGGGATCAACATAGTGATGCAAGAGATTTGGTACACCAGAAACTACCATAAGCAAGGAGAACCGCATTTTCAAATATTAGCCTCAAAATACAGTGCAGGCTGCCTAATAGGCAGCTTATGCACTTGGGTGAAAGCATATCTAGAATGTAACCTAAAGCAAACTGAAACAAATGTATTGGAAAAATGAAATGACAAACCAATTTTATAACAGAAGTGTAAATAAGTGCTCCTAGCTTAATGGAGGGGCCTTGCAATTAGTTGATATTTCATTAGTATACAGTTTATGGGCGTAGAACAGGTTCTCTATTTCATACAACCAGGCCACTCCAACTTTTAAATGAGGTCAATGTAGGAGCAATATTGATATTTTCTTGTTAAATGTTCCTCTAAGCAGAAAACTCATTGATATGGAGGTTTCTTTTAGGTATGAACTTGCTCGTGACCATCTGGTTCTCTATCTCAAGGGTTCATTGATAGAGGGTTAAGCAGATGGTTTATTCAACAAAAGTAGTGAACTAGTTATTACTAACAACTGGAAGAATGTGTAATGGGGCAAGTCATTAATGCTCCCCAATTATTTAATCTATCTATAATAATACAGCTTCAACGCTGGAGTATTTTACAAAAACCTTGGCTAACCCCTTGCTACTTATGAGAGCTCATAATCCTCTATTTGAGCAATGTAGGAACTTCTTTGTAAACAACGAAACATATGGTTAAAGAAGGATTGTAGAACAAGGTAGTCAAATGTGGGTGCAATACAATTAGGGGGTACTGAAAAAATTAAAGCTTCCAGGACAAATTATAGGCAAGAGTTGCTAGCCGCTGTCAGGTGCAATGATAAAAAAAACATTTTGACACAAAGTATCTCATGATGATTGAATTCTTTCAATGAAACCCGCGGTCCATGTGTAGGCAACTGAATGGGCTATGTTTTTCAATGCCCGGTACAATAATCTGTCAATAAAGGATTCCTTTAATCTCTTAGCCAGATCTTGCTTGGACAAGAGAAAGACTAAATTGGGGGACAGAGTCAATTTTTCCTTGCAGGAACTGGTAATGGCTATTAAAGCTCAGAATAAGGCCAAAGCACCTGGCTTGGAAAGAATACCCTTGGCCATTTGTCTCTCTGATTTGGACATCTGGGTCCTCTACATAAATGCAATTTCTAATGCAAATGCTGCTGGTGCTCCAATCCCAGATGCCTGGAGAGAAGCGGAGATAGTGGATGGAAGGAATGTACTGGTTCACACGATATATTGCGTTTACAAGAAACATGGAGTACTGTAGATGTCCATCTTGAAGGGTATATTGCCTATAATCTGCCATCAATACCATCCTCAACTGGTAGAGCCAAGGGGGGCCTGTTAACTCTATTGAAAAATAATCTCCCAGTGAAAGTCAAGAAAAGTATTAACGTAGGGCATCTTGCACAGTTACTTTGGTTACATCATAGGGTTGGCCGGGATGTATTATTGATTAACTTTTTTAATAATATTTTTAACTCCACCCGCCATAGCATAGTTATAGAATTAAGACAGGAACTAGAAAAAGTGGTAGATATGGATTTATCTAACCTGAACATTGTCGGGTTGGGTGATTTTAATGTGTCTATTTGTCCATTGTTGATGACAAAAGTCTGTGGGCTTCAAACTGATGAAGGTAATGATTATTTACATTTCCCCCAAACCACTTATGGCACCTTAAACGCAGTTATGACAGAATTTGATCTGGATATCCTGCAATGTGCTAAAGATGGGAATGGGAAGGCAATCCCGACTTTCACAAGAAGGTCATCAGAGAGCAGTATAGACCATGTAATCGTCTCTGCTAATATTGTGAACGTATGTACCACCCCAAAGATTGTTGAATTGTCCATGAGTGATCATATTCCAATCATAACGGGACTGCACCTATGGGGGAATAAGACTGTTGAACTGTGTACTATTGTAAATAATATTGACCCGAAACGCCCTAATGGTACTAAAATTAAATGGAAGGGAGCCAATTCAGCAGAACTTTCTAAAGAAATTGTACAGGCCTGTGGTAATGAAATAACAGATAGTTTAATGGTAAGGACCGAACCAACAGAGATCCTGGCCAACTTTACCAGGATCAACGAACGTATTTCTAAACTTTTTACTGAGGCCATATCTAAGAAACTAAAACAGGCAAGGGGTTGGTTTGATCATTCCTGCACGGTCTCCTAAGAATAATTTGAAATTAGCACTATCGAATAAACCAAGGGATAGCCCAGTAGTTCCCGGCCTTAGAATTTAATATAATTCCAACTTAAAATGACGAAAGAAGGAGTTACAACAGGAGGCGTGGGATAACCTTACTCTTGCTGCAGAAACCTCTAACAATAAATTCTTCTGGGACACAGTGAATTGCAAAGTCCTTAAAAATGAAACAGTCCAAGAAATTATGGCTCATGTGCGCTGTGAAGAATGGGTAGACCACTTTTCTAGCATTTTTAACCCAAGCAAAATTCCATCGTTAGAATTATCTACCCTAAGCAATTGACCTATTATCCAGCTAGATATTACCCTGGATGAAGTAATGACAGGTATAAGTAACAGCAAGGGGGGGGAAGCACCAGGTACCGATGGTGTCCCTATAGACGTATATAAATCTATACCAGAACTATGGGGGCCGATACTTACTAGGGTTTTTAATGCCGCAGTAACTGAGGGTTGTCCCTCCTCATGGGGGAATCGGTCATTATCCCTATTTATAAAAAGGGAGAAAAATCGGAAGCAAAAAATTACCGACCCATCTTCTTACTTGGCTCCTCGGTCAAAATAATGAGTAGAGTCCTATTGATAAGACTGGAGGAGTGTGTATCGGATAATAATATTTTAGCTCAATCCCAATATGGTTTTTGAAAAGGCTTAGGTACATTAGAACAGAGCATTAATCTGGAGCTTTTAATAGGAAAATATACGAAAGCCAAACAGGGCCAGCTTTTTTTATGTTTTGTAGATTTAAGCAGCGCATTTGATTTGGTGATTCATGGTGTTTTATGGCCTGTTTTACATAACCTTGGTGCACCCAAACCTATTGTTTATTTTTTAGCTAGGCTGTACGAAAATCTAACAACTAAAGTTCGGTACAGCCACTTGGGACAATGTACCCCCAATTTTAAAGTAAAACGTGGTATCCGCCAAGGCTGTGTGTTGGCCCCATTGCTTTTTACTTTATTTATTAAAAAAGTGGATGCGGCCCTTAAAATGATCCAGGCGGATTCCCCTTTAGTGGAAGGCAAGGAGGCACCAGTTCTGCTTTATGCAGACAACGCCGTGTTGTTATCAAGAACACCAGTGGGCCTCCAGAAGTTAATTGATGGGTTCGCCGCCTTTATCAACAAGAGGATGTTGTTGATAAACAAGACTAAAACCTTTATAATGGTGTGCGGCCCGAAATATAAAAATATAAAAGCCTGAAACCATTTTCCATCGAAGGTAACAAAATACAAAATGTGGAGACCTTTTGTTATCTAGGTATCTCCTTTTCATCAGATGGGGAATGGGACTATGAGAGCTCACATGTTCAGGTTAAACTTAGAAAGAGCATAAACGGTGTTCTTAAATTTGCCATTAATTTAGTGGACCAGCGGATTAAAGATATGATTGACATTTATAAAGCCAGATGCACATCGGTCACACTTTATGGGGTGGGACTTTGGGGCCCCCAACTTAGTGGTAATTTACAACACTTTTTTAAAGAAGCTTTAATGTCTCCCAGCATCAGCAGTGAAGTTGGCCTTAACTATTTGATGGACTTAATTGCCATGAGACCATTGCAGCTATGGAGATTAATATGGTCTAAGGAGGAGACTTTTTTTACGAAGGCCATTATTAATGACTGTTTGAGTTTGGATAACGAACAAAGATACCCTGGCTTAGCTATTTAATTAAATCCTATGGTGACATATTTGACAGATCGATTTTGGGAAATCTTAATGATTTACCACCACTGTCCAAACAGGAGTTGAAAAGAACTTTCCTGTCCCATAGGATTGAAAAGAGGAAGTATTTAGGGGCCCATTAGGATCGCGGACGGATTTGCGTCCGTTCGCGACCCCAGAGTAGGAGGGAACCTCCGCATGGCCTGCGGAGTTCCCTCCTGTGAAATTAGGATGTGACCGCCACCCTGGCGGTCACATCCTCTATTTTTACCATTGCGGCGGGTGCGGCTTGAAGCTGCACCCGCCGCAATGGTAAAAATGCATACATTACATTTGTATGCAGAAAGCGGCAGGCACCATGCGGTGCCTGCCAATTTCTGCATACAAATGCAGGGGGGTACCATAGGTTAAGCAGGGGCGGAAAATCCGTTACGCTGGCGGATTTTGCGGATTTTTGGGAAATTCGCAATCCGCGAGATTTGCGAATTTCCCGCAAAATCCGGAAATTCGCACGCAGCGGATTTTTTTTGCGGCTCGCGTCGTTGGTGATACAATTTTTGCGGCGCGCGGCGCTTATCATCGTTTGCCGAGTTGTTTTTCTCGATATTTTGCGAGTGCTGCGCCATTTTGGATCTTGCTGTGTGATCCCGCGGGAATTTGGCGAGCGCGATTACGTCATCGCGGCTTGCCAACTTGCACAGCGAGACTTTGTCAACGCGAGTACGGCGAGATCACGTCTCGCGGTACTTCGCAATTGCGAGATTTGAGATGCGGCGAGCAGCAACAATCTCGCAGAAGCGAAAATATCAAATATGCAATTCTGCACAAGAAATCCACCAGCAAGCAGCATAAACCTTCTTGAAAAGATGATTTTTATCTGAATAACTCCTTAGGTTGACATTTGCCTGCACTTTTTTAGCGAGGAGTCCATTTTGGGGAGGGGGGGGTGGGAGGAAGGAAGTGCCCCACAGTCTTCAACTTCCTGTTCCTGTCCAGCAGGCTCCTCCCAGTGCTTTGTCCATCTCCTGGTCACTTTTCATTTGGATCTGGAGCTGGAAGGATTACTTTTTGTGGATGCTGCTGGATATTTGGATTTGAGGCCTTTTTGAGGATCACTGTTGGATTAGAAATTTTACAAGTAAGTTTGTTTGGGGCATTACAGTTGCTGCAACTAAAATTTTGGAATTTTCGATTTTTGGGCTGTTTTGGGGCCTTTTGCCCAGGGGTACTCAGTGGTGGGTGGACTGAGTCTTTCTGTGGGTTGTCTTGAACTTAAACATGATGGAGGGCATGGATGGATTGGGATTGTGCTGATTTTTCAGTGATTTTCGTTTTTTGGGACAGTACTTGTGGCCTTTTCACCAGGAGTATTTGAGTCTAGCATGGGCCTAGTCTTTCTGTGGGCTGTCTTGAACTTAAACATCATGGAGGGCATGGGTGGATTGGGATTGTGCTGATTTTTCAGTGATTTTCGTTTTTTGGGCCTGTACTTGTGGCCTTTTCACCAGGGCAGGGTATTTGAGTCTAGCATGGGCCTAGTCTTTCTGTGGGCTGTCTTGAACTTAAACATCATGGAGGCCATGGATGGAATGGGATTGTGCTGATTTTGCAGTGTTTTTCGATTTTTGGGGGTGTTCATGGGGAGGGACAGGCCATGTGACTGGTGGCCATTTTGAGTGCTGCTACAGGCACTGGCCATGTGCTGGGAGAGGCAAGTGGCCATTTTGAATGCAGGCTTTGTTGTTAGGCCTGCAACCATTTTGCCTACTTTTCAACCTTTATGCCCAGGCCAGGGTAGTGAGTCTTGCATGGGCCTAGTCTTTCTGTGGGTTGTCTTGAATTTAAACATCATGGAGGGCATGGATGGATTGGGATTGTGCTGATTTTTCAGTGATTTTCGTTTTTTGGGCCTGTACTTGTGGCCTTTTCACCAGGGGTATTTGAGTCTAGCATGGGCCTAGTCTTTCTGTGGGCTGTCTTGAACTTAAACATCATGGAGGCCATGGATGGAATGGGATTGTGCTGATTTTGCAGTGTTTTTCGATTTTTGGGGGTGTTCATGGGGAGGGACAGGCCATGTGGCTGGTGGCCATTTTGAGTGCTGCTACAGGCACTGGCCATGTGCTGGGAGAGGCAAGTGGCCATTTTGAATGCAGGCTTTGTTGTTAGGCCTGCAACCATTTTGCCTACTTTTCAACCTTTATGCCCAGGCCAGGGTAGTGAGTCTTGCATGGGCCTAGTCTTTCTGTGGGTTGTCTTGAATTTAAACATCATGGAGGGCATGGATGGATTGGGATTGTGCTGATTTTTCAGTGATTTTCGTTTTTTGGGCCTGTACTTGTGGCCTTTTCACCAGGGGTATTTGAGTCTAGCATGGGCCTAGTCTTTCTGTGGGCTGTCTTGAACTTAAACATCATGGAGGCCATGGATGGAATGGGATTGTGCTGATTTTGCAGTGTTTTTCGATTTTTGGGGGTGTTCATGGGGAGGGACAGGCCATGTGGCTGGTGGCCATTTTGAGTGCTGCTACAGGCACTGGCCATGTGCTGGGAGAGGCAAGTGGCCATTTTGAATGCAGGCTTTGTTGTTAGGCCTGCAACCATTTTGCCTACTTTTCAACCTTTATGCCCAGGCCAGGGTAGTGAGTCTTGCATGGGCCTAGTCTTTTTGTGGGTTGTCTTGAATTTAAACATCATGGAGGGCATGGATGGATTGGGATTTTGCTGATTTTTCAGTGATTTTCGTTTTTTGGGCCTGTACTTGTGGCCCTTTTACCAGGGGTATTTGAGTCTAGCATGGGCCTAGTCTTTCTGTGGGCTGTCTTGAACTTAAACATCATGGAGGGCATGGATGGATTGGGATTGTGCTGATTTTTCAGTGATTTTCGTTTTTTGGGCCTGTACTTGTGGCCTTTTCACCAGGGCAGGGTATTTGAGTCTAGCATGGGCCGAGTCTTTCTGTGGGCTGTCTTGAACTTAAACATCATGGAGGCCATGGATGGAATGGGATTGTGCTGATTTGCAGTGTTTTTCGATTTTTGGGGGTGTTCATGGGGAGGGACAGGCCATGTGGCTGGTGGCCATTTTGAGTGCTGCTACAGGCACTGGCCATGTGCTGGGAGAGGCAAGTGGCCATTTTGAATGCAGGCTTTGTTGTTAGGCCTGCAACCATTTTGCCTACTTTTCAACCTTTATGCCCAGGCCAGGGTAGTGAGTCTTGCATGGGCCTAGTCTTTCTGTGGGTTGTCTTGAATTTAAACATCATGGAGGGCATGGATGGATTGGGATTGTGCTGATTTTCATTGATTTTCGTTTTTTGGGCCTGTACTTGTGGCCTTTTCACCAGGGGTATTTGAGTCTAGCATGGGCCTAGTCTTTCTGTGGGCTGTCTTGAACTTAAACATCATGGAGGCCATGGATGGAATGGGATTGTGCTGATTTTGCAGTGTTTTTCGATTTTTGGGGGTGTTCATGGGGAGGGACAGGCCATGTGGCTGGTGGCCATTGTGAGTGCTGCTACAGGCACTGGCCATGTGCTGGGAGAGGCAAGTGGCCATTTTGAATGCAGGCTTTGTTGTTAGGCCTGCAACCATTTTGCCTACTTTTCAACCTTTATGCCCAGGCCAGGGTAGTGAGTCTTGCATGGGCCTAGTCTTTCTGGGGGTTGTCTTGAATTTAAACATCATGGAGGGCATGGATGGATTGGGATTGTGCTGATTTTTCAGTGATTTTCGTTTTTTGGGCCTGTACTTGTGGCCTTTTCACCAGGGGTATTTGAGTCTAGCATGGGCCTAGTCTTTCTGTGGGCTGTCTTGAACTTAAACATCATGGAGGCCATGGATGGAATGGGATTGTGCTGATTTTGCAGTGTTTTTCGATTTTTGGGGGTGTTCATGGGGAGGGACAGGCCATGTGGCTGGTGGCCATTTTGAGTGCTGCTACAGGCACTGGCCATGTGCTGGGAGAGGCAAGTGGCCATTTTGAATGCAGGCTTTGTTGTTAGGCCTGCAACCATTTTGCCTACTTTTCAACCTTTATGCCCAGGCCAGGGTAGTGAGTCTTGCATGGGCCTAGTCTTTCTGTGGGTTGTCTTGAATTTAAACATCATGGAGGGCATGGATGGATTGGGATTGTGCTGATTTTTCAGTGATTTTCGTTTTTTGGGCCTGTACTTGTGGCCTTTTCACCAGGGCAGGGTATTTGAGTCTAGCATGGGCCTAGTCTTTCTGTGGGCTGTCTTGAACTTAAACATCATGGAGGGCATGGATGGAATGGGATTGTGCTGATTTTGCAGTGTTTTTCGATTTTTTTTGTGGTGTATAACTGAACTGATGTTCCTCTGTCTTCCATTGTTTTTAGGTGCACAAGACTCAAGAGAACCACCAGTGCCAGGAAGAAGTCCTGCAGCGGTGTGTGTGTGCAGCATAACGTCACGCGACGTCACGTCTGGCCTCAGACAACTCTACAATTCGTGCAACTGCGGCCTGCTGTCTGACCTGCTCGGAAGAAGATGGCCCCAAAAAAAGTTCTCCGTAGCTCCTCTAGCAAGAAAGTTGCTAGTAAGGAGCAGAAGAAGCAAGTTACCAAGGAGGCTGGTGTGCCACCCGCCACGTTTTTTGGGAGCAAAAGAAAAAGTACGCCTGCAGCAGCAGGATCTGCTGGGGACCAAGCTGGGAGCAGCGTCCCTGCTCCATTGGGTTCAGTGCCTCCACCACCATGCCAACTTAAGTCAAAGCCCTTGAGTGCTTCAGAGGCAGTCAGTGTACTTCTCCAATCACCATCGACCAGTGATGTTGGCTCATCGCAAGAAAGTAGCAGCAATGTCCCTGAATCAACACAGGTTGTTGAAACTCATCTGACAAGTGTTGAACAACCACAGCCGCAACAACAACACCATGTGCAAGTACACGCCCAAGTACATGTGGAAGGAGAGGCAGCAAAAGGAGATGCGCAAGCAAAGGTGCATGGAGGTTCACAAGTGCCCACAATAGTTGTTCCTCCCGAAGTAGGGGCACATCAGGAAATCGACAATGAAGCCGAGGTATTGGAAGCCACTCCTCCTGATAATCATTCATTGTCTTCCACATCCCTAGCAAGGAAAAGATCAAGGGGGGTGTCTACATCTTCTTCAAGCCCACCTCCTTCTGATGCAAGTGATCCGTCTTGGGAACCACAACTGCGGTCTGACAGTGAGGCACACCATGATCTGACAAAGGTACCTAAGCGTAAAAGGAAGGTCGTCGAAAAACTCATACCTATGGAGTGTGATGAGGCTCAACAAGAAGTGACAGATACTGCTGGTGATGAAGCCTCTCACGATGACGACGAGCCAGTCATCACAAAGGTCACTGCAGTCCCACCGGGCATGCAGCAAAGAGACATTTTGACCCTATCCCGAGAAGCTGCTGAGCGTGATGATGATCTTGACGAGGAGGCAATGGAAATGGAAACACAACAATCATTAGATTTGGAGTTAAGTAGTACACCAAAACCTACCGCTTCCATATTTCTTCCTCGCAAGAAGGTACCCACCTCGACCTCAATTCGTGGTGGTGAAAGTGCAAAACGTACTGAAGTTCGGCAATCCACATCCTCCACTTCATCTGGCATTAGCAGCAGGACCACCACCACCAGTATCGCCGCCTCCTCCGGCCCCCAAAGACATTTCAAGTCTCCAGTTTGGGACTTCTTTAGTGTTTGCCCAAAAATGGAAAACGTAGCCATTTGTAGCATTTGTAAGCTTCGAGTTGGTCGTGGTAAGCTTGGTTCTAACTATGGTACCGGAGGCCAGAGAGGTCATCTTAAGAGAGCACACCCTGTCCAATGGTTTCCGCACCTAGAGGCGTTTAAGCAAGCCGGAATTGCACGTAATGAAAACGTTGATTTTTCATCTGATGATGACGAGGAGGAAGAAGACGATTCAAACACTTCACTTACACCCAGTACCCCTGTCAGCAGCACACCCCATGTGAGGCACACTAAGAGTGTGGGAGAGAGTGAGACATCAATGCGGAAAAGTTCATCAGCGAGCGTAACTGGGTCGAAGATATCATCATCATCCCGTAAATCCTTGGTCCAGGGCAACATTAAAAAGATGTTGTTTACAGAAGCGCAATATGAACGCAACCACCCACTGACGCGTCTGTATAACACTAAGCTGGCTAAAATGCTAGCTCTGGACCTTCTCCCTTTTTCTTTTGTAGAAGGGGTTGGTTTTCTAGAATTAGTGGCAGCGCTCTGCCCTAAATGGAAGGTTCCTAGCCGGTTCTATTTTGCCCGAGTTGCGGTTCCAGCACTACATGAAGATGTTCTGAAGGTGATTGGGGCAGCTTTGCAGAAGAGTGCTGTTCACACTATACATCTGACAACAGACATGTGGACCAGTGGCGCAGGCGCTGATTACATGTGCATCACTGCACACTGGGTCTCTTTTTCAGGGGCTAAAGCAAAGCTAAACGCAGGTGTTGACGCGGACATTGTTTTTAAAGCTGCTCGGAAACATGCAACACTAGCAATGTTTGGTTTGAAGAAACGTCACACAGCAGAAAACATTTTGGATGTCTTTAACACAAAGGTCCTTAACTGCCTGTCCCCACTAAAATGCCAGGTTGGTTATGTTTCCACGGACAATGGCGCCAATATAGTTAAGGCCATGAGGGACGGTGACTATTTCAGAGTGCCGTGTTTGGCGCACTGTATAAACCTGGTTGTCCAAAAATTCTTGGGTAATAAAGGCAGTGCAGCGTACAGTGTATTGGACACCTGCCGAAAAATGTGCAAGCATTTCAGCCATTCTTTTAAGGCCCGGAAGCAGCTGAGGAGCCTGCTATATCAACGTCAAATGCCAGTGAAAGCACTCATCCAGGAGGTGGTAACACGTTGGAACTCAACCTTCTACATGCTTGAGCGTCTGTATGAGCAGTATAAGGAACTCGATCAATATTTCCTTACAGAGGGTACAGAGGAGCTGAGGATGGGTGCGGCGCAATGGAACATAGTTCAAAGCCTGACACGCATGCTTCGTCCTTTTGAGTTCTTCACGCGTGCAGTCAGCAAGGAGGACTCTAATTTGGAAAAAGCTATCCCATTGTTGTACATGCTGGAGGACCAACTGAAGGAGGTGTGTTCTGTGTTTGAAAAAGATGACAAAAACCAAGACTCTTTGCTTCTGGCTGAGAAATTATTAGAGCTCCTACAAGGTGATGAACGTCTTAAAAAGATCCACTCAGAAGAGCATTACATTTGTGCTACTATTCTGGATCCACGCTACAAAAAGGCGCTGGCAGGCCAAGCATTCTTTCCTTTTGATGATGAACATGTTCCAAAGTACAAACGTTGGCTAGCCTTGTCAGCCAAGAGGTTTGAAAGAGAACGGCTGAAAATTGAAGGAAATGGCAGTACATCAGCAGGCCATCCCCAGTCAAAACAATCCACTTCTGCACCTGTGGCTGTGGCACAAGTGACCTCTCAGCCGTTAAAGACACCGGCAACCGGATCATCTGCACGAGACACAACAGAAACATTGGAGGCTGAAGAGGATTGGCTAGCTCTGCGTGGGTTTGGTTCTCAAAAGGTCAGAGGCACAGCAAGAGCTAAGCAAAGTGGAGGAACCTTGGATGAGGACCTTGAGTCGATGGTGAAGGACTATCTGAATGACTCAACAGAGGTCTATGTTAATTCTGACCCATTGGCGTATTGGCATGGGAAAAAAGAATTGTGGCCACAGCTCACCAACCTGGCTTTAAACTACTTGTCTTGCCCACTCGCAAGCGTGTCTTCTGAACGGGTTTTCAGTGCTGCTGGTGGCATTGTAACTCCCAAACGGAGCCGCCTCTCGCCCAAAAATGTGGAGAGGTTAACAATTATCAAGATGAATCAGCACCTCATACCACCAGATTTCAGAGTACGAGAAAGCGTGCCGGATGAAGAGGAGGTGGCCAGCAACATAGATGAGGGAATTTCTACTCTGTCAGGTGACACTGAGCTCACCCTGCCTGAATTCGCAGAGTATGATGACGAAGCCTTATTCTTATTCCTGGACCGTGATACCGAGCCCTGAAAATGAGACAACGAATCAATAACTTTCTTTTTCGTCCTTATTCACTTTTATTCCTGTGTGTCTGTCTTTCTTTGTTGTGCACAGTTAATATATTTCAAACTTTAATCAGATAATCACAAAATCAAGCCCATCAGCAGAACTGTCTTCACTGGTTTGCTAATTGATTTGAAGTTGCCGCAGTCTGCATTCCTCAGGTTCACAAGTTCAGAAGAACATGCTCCTCTATCCTCCTCCTCCAGACTCCTATTTCCATCAAACCAGAGGGCTGGTTTACGCCCAATGAAGAAAGACTCAGCACTTGTGGGGGTGTTGTTGTACCTCTTTGCAGGTGAGTTGACGGCTCTGGGACCATTGTTGGGAAGCTCTAATACCGGATAAAAGTGGTTTGGACCAAATCCCAGGTGGAATTTTTTTTGTGTTTTTGATGACTTGCTTGCCTTTTAGGTGCTCTTAGGGAAGGTTCCGTCTGTTTGTGGGTGAGTTTCGTGGTCTGGGAGCACTGCTGGGACACTCTAATCTTGATTGCATTTGCTTTTCAGGAAATCCGTTGTGGCAACCCCGACTTATGGCCTAGCTACGCAGCGCGTTTGGACCGAAGGCCGAGAAATATTGCAAGTATGAGATTTTGCTTTTGGCCTGTTTTGGGGTGTTATGCTTCTTGGCGGGTGGGTTGGCGGGTCTTGGGGCATTCCTGGGAAGGTCTAATACCGGGTAGAAGTGGTTGGGACAAAATCCAGGCCGATTTTTTTTGGCTATTTCTGACATTTTGCTCAATGTAGCGTTTTCGGGGGCCTGTTTGGGGGGCTTCCTGGTGTTTGTGGGTGAGTTTCGTGGTCTGGGAGCACTGCTGGGACACTCTAATCTTGAATGCATTTGCTTTTCAGGAAATCCGTTGTGGCAACCCCGACTTATGGCCTAGCTACGCAGCGCGTGTGGCCCGAAGGCCGAGAAATATTGCAAGTATGAGATTTTGCTTTTGGCCTGTTTGGGGGTGTTATGCTTCTTGGCGGGTGGGTTGGCGGGTCTTGGGGCATTCCTGGGAAGGTCTAATACCGGGTAGAAGTGGTTGGGACAAAATCCAGGCCGATTTTTTTTTGGCTATTTCTGACATTTTGCTCAATGTAGCGTTTTCGGGGGCCTGTTTGGGGGGCTTCCTGGTGTTTGTGGGTGAGTTTCGTGGTCTGGGAGCACTGCTGGGACACTCTAATCTTGATTGCATTTGCTTTTCAGGAAATCCGTTGTGGCAACCCCGACTTATGGCCTAGCTACGCAGCGCGTTTGGACCGAAGGCCGAGAAATATTGCAAGTATGAGATTTTGCTTTTGGCCTGTTTGGGGGTGTTATGCTTCTTGGCGGGTGGGTTGGCGGGTCTTGGGGCATTCCTGGGAAGGTCTAATACCGGGTAGAAGTGGTTGGGACAAAATCCTCACGGAAAAGCCTTTTGGCACTTTTTGTAACTTAGGGTTCGTTAGGGTTAGCCCTAGCAGCATGATTGCATGTGTTTCGGGGTGTTCTAGATTTTTGCAACTGAGTTCTGGGGTCTTAGAGCACTCGTGAGAATGTGTAATTTTGGTTGCAAGTCATTTGAAGAAAATCCATGGTGGGAAAGGGGGGATTTGGCATAGTTAAAGAAAGCCTTTGCCACTATTCTTAACTTAGGGTTCGTTAGGGTTAGCAGTATTTCTATTGCATGTGTTTGAGTGGGGGGGATTTCGAGTCTTGGAGCGATGCTGGCTATGGATACTTTTGCTTGGTTGCTTGCAAGTGGTTTGAATGCAATCCACGGTGGGTAAGGGGTAATTAGGAAGGGGGTACTTCGGCCTACTTTTACTTTCAAAGTAAGTTTTGTCACAGTTTTCTGCTAGGCCTCGTTTTTTGAGATTTGATTGGGGGTCTTCTACATTTTTGCGACTGGCTTTAGTAAGGGTCTGGGTGGGAGCACTGCTAGGAAGAAGAAAACACAGTTTACAGTACACCTAGCTTGAGGGTAAAGATCCGCTACATTAATTTGCCCCTACTTATTTATCCTTCAAAAGGTGACTCAGACAGAGTACGCACTTTCAAAAATATTGTACTGTCTACTAGGAAAATCAAATTGTGACTTTTTGCACTCCACAGCCTACATACCTTATATTTATTTATCAGTGGTGTTGTAATATTATATCACTTCCTGTTTTTCGTTGAATAATTACAGGCCGGGTTTCAGTCTCTGCAATGGGGAAAAAAGGATGGAGTCAGGCTTCACATTAGCGAGCCACAATTCAGCATCAGGCAGGCAGTGGACAGGGTGTCTTCTGGTGACCAACATCGATGGACGAAGCGTCGGCTCTAATGGAGGAGTGCCGCTAATAAGAGGATTTTTTTTCTGCAGGCAACTTACTTACCACTTCCAACAGGACAACTACAACAACATAGATACAGTATCCCTTGCCTTTTTCTCTGACTGTTACTGCATTTCTTGGATCTCTCTCTGCTTCTAAATTGATCCCTTAACACATCACTTAGTCCACTCCACTATCACATCTGCACCACACATAGTCATTTGTAAGTGCTCCTACGTAATTCGCAAGTCGCAGCACGCCCCAGCCCGTAGAGGACTGGGATGGCCCCAATGATGAAGCATGTCACCAAGGGGCAACCCTGGTGAGTGAGGGGACACCTAGAAAAAAAGCAATTTCTCCTTTTCTATCTACTATACCTTCCAGACCAACCCCATTGAGTGTTGTTGTGAATGGATTTATAGTGACCAGCAAGGCTCCCAGGTATCTGGCTACAGAGACCTTATGTTGAATATAGTTATCAATAATTCCACACACGCCCTGTACTGTCGCATTCTTTCTTCCACAATTGTCGAAAGTACTACTTACTTTTCACTGACATGCATGCAGTAGTGCATGCACTTTCAAAGATTGATGGATAGGTTTGTACCCAAAGAATTGTTTATGTTCAATTGTTTGTCTATGCTGTGCTTTTTTTACAGGGTGTCTTCTGGTGACCAACATCGATGGACGAAGCGTCGGCTGCAATGGAGGAGTGCCGCTAATAAGAGGATTTTTTTTCTGCAGGCAACTTACTTACCACTTCCAACAGGACAACTACAACAACATAGATACAGTATCCCTTGCCTTTTTCTCTGACTGTGACTGCATTTCTTGGATCTCTCTCTGCTTCTAAATTGATCCCTTAACACATAACTTAGTCCACTCCACTATCACATCTGCACCACACATAGTCATTTGTAAGTGCTCCTACGTAATTCGCAAGTCGCAGCACGCCCCAGCCCGTAGAGGACTGGGATGGCCCCAATGATGAAGCATGTCACCAAGGGGCAACCCTGGTGAGTGAGGGGACACCTTGAAAAAAAGCAATTTCTCCTTTTCTATCTACTATACCTTCCAGACCAACCCCATTGAGTGTTGTTGTGAATGGATTTATAGTGACCAGCAAGGCTCTCAGGTATCTGGCTACAGAGACCTTATGTTGAATATAGTTATCAATAATTCCACACACGCCCTGTACTGTCGCATTCTTTCTTCCACAGTTGTCGAAAGTACTACTTACTTTTCACTGACATGCATGCAGTAGTGCATGCACTTTCAAAGATTGATGGATAGGTTTGTACCCAAAGAATTGTTTATGTTCAATTGTTTGTCTATGCTGTGCTATTTTTTCTTGTCTCCCAAAACCTTTCCCAAAAACCCCCGTACCCATCCATTTTTCAAACCCTAACCCTCTTCCCCCGGGCTGTGTGGTTTTGATTGATGTGTGACTAAATTACAGCAATAAATCCACACACTTGCTGGGGAGGATAAGGTGATAGCAACAGGCTGGTGAATAAATCCGAGGATATATTCTTACTCTGCTTGACAAAGACCCATGGCTAATGTCAAAGAACTTCAACCGAATTAGTTATACTTTAACATTTGTTAGGCTACAATGTGGCACTGTTCTAGTGTACTTCTGTCACCTGCTATATTCTGTATTGTACCTTTGTATTGCTCAGGAGGACAAACCAGATTTCATTTTCTTTTTTTTCATAGGCAAGCAACTGCCACTGTGTCACACCACTAGTACCACCGCTATGAGGAAATTTTATCCGCCCAGGATTGCCAACCTTATTTGCTGTTTCCCGTGGAGCCAGCCCTGGGCCTAGCCCTACTTGCAAACAGAAATTACAGGTAAGATAGGCGTTTGGTTGGAGGTAGTATAATGGAGTATTAGGAGAGACGAGAGATTTGATTGACGGTAGTACTACTAAAGTCCTAGGACTATTCAGGAAAACAAACTTACTGTTATGTTAAACCCCCACCCACCAGACTCAAAAGCAGTAAAAAACAGGTATGGTCAGATAAAGTTTCAAAAAGTATATTTTTATAGCCCTAACAAAAGAATCTCCCGCAAGACCCTCCCTAACCCCAACGATTGTCCTTCAAAAGTCCCCAAAAATCCCAACTCCCAATTCCCACCCCCCAAAAGTCTAAAAAAAAGGGGCAAGGGACACTATGGCAGGGTGCTGTTGGAATTAGCAGCCAGGGCATCATGCTCCTGGCGGAGGGTGGCAAGTTCGAAGCGGAGGCCCTCCACCACGTTCTTATAGTTATGGACCTCCTGCTCCAGGTAGGACAGTCTGAGGGATAAGCGGCGCCGGTGTGCCTTGCAAATCCTGTGAGGGGCAGCTGCTTTCTTTGCTGCTGGGCGGTGGCGTTTGGCTTTGGTAGCCCGGCTCCGTACCGCTGGAGCACTGCGCTGGCTGGCAGCCCGCACGGAGGAGGATGCAGCTGTCCCAGTGGACGTTGTTGTTGTACCAGACTGCGTCTCCTCCTCCTCCAGGGCCACCAGCCGCCGATATTCAGCAACAGTGGCATCCAGCCTCCGATGCCGGGCCATTCGAGCCAGCTCCTTCCTCCTTGATGGTGTCTTGGATTTGTAAGGAGCAACTACATGAAAAAAGAAAGACATAGTCTGTAACCAATGCTTCTTAAGATTAACACAAAATGATTGAGCAGAAAGTTGTCACAGTACAAGTAGCAAATTGAAAGCACAGTACATAACTATTGAGGACAGTATCTATGTAACCTCCGACTTCTTCATCCTTGCTCTAACATTAGTGGGAGTTTAAGGAACAAATTCTACGAGCACTATGGACTTCTATTACAGTCGACTATGACAGTACACCACTCTTATTCTTCTTCTTCTCTCTTGTTTAGGAAAATTGGTACGTTATCTTATGCAAGCCGGCATAATGCCAGCGCAGTGAACTTGCACCCGAGAAAAACAGACGCACACCATGGTGAGTGAGACAGACTTGCGTTACTGTACCGGTCCAGTACATGCAGGTGGTGAAGCTCTTACTTTTCTATTACGGGTGGCACTGAGAATACTCTGTTAAAAGGGCTACTGCTTAATTAATTTAGCTTTCACCCTACAGTGCAAATGAATATTAGAAAAGGAAAATGAAGAAGCTAAATTATCTGATTATCTATCACTTCACATGGGATGTATTTGATGACATATGGGATGACTTTAGGTGCTTTGCTTATTATTGAGTGAACAGTGATACCCCCACACATGAATGACGTACTACTACTAAACTAAAGTTATTAAGGGAGCTAGGGAGTGTCCACCGTAATAACCGGATATATGCTGTCCTTGCAGTTGCAATACAAACTACTGCTACTATTCATGGTAGTCTTTGGACAACGTTACAACTTCTTTTCCTTGCCTTTCCTACACTGGAACGGATGTGCGGGTGCGGTGTTACATGCTCTTCAAAGTAACACTTAGTTCATCCAGTGACCGTCTACTCTCTCTAGATACACATATGCTATCTAAGAGTCAGATAGTACCATGAATGATCCAGGCATCCATCCATTCAAAGTATATTGCACACATACAGTTTCTGTCTCACCCACCCAGGCTGTTCTCCTTCCACCCATCCTTGCTTCATCATTCACCCAGCCATGCACCATACCATTTTCTTACCTTCCCAGCCACCTCGGGGACCAAGCAAACACATATCATTCTTCTTTGCCAGTCATCATTACATTTCTCGTGCTTCCACACTTACTTACACCCTTCTTTCGCTTTTCGTTCATCCCATCCATCAAGTTCACCTCAGATCTGATTGGGATTCTTCTCGCCAAAAACTTCACAGCTAAGTCGAAGTACATTTAGAGGAGGCTACTACCTGCTTTTTTTATAATACACCTGTGCAGAAAGCACACTCTGCAGTCTTCAATCTCAATGACTAAGGAATGTATAGCTTACCTCTGCCCGCCACCACCGTGTGAACCCTCACAGGCATGTCCTTGTCCGGCACTTGCACCGCCTCCTCCCCAGAGTTGTCCTCCTCGTCCAATGCCACCACCACCTCCGCGCTGGCCCCGTCTCCAGATGTTCCACCTACAAAGTACATTTAATAATGTTAGAATACACCACTCACTACTATATAATATTTGGTCTAGGAGGAAGAAAGAAATGTGAAAAAAAAAGTGTACAATTTAATAATTTTTGACTGTGTACTCTAGAGTAAAAATGTCCCTTTTTCCAGGGAAGGCTGTTGTCTTGCTGCACTTTTTGGCACAACTGATGAATGTTTGCTTTTTACTTTTTAACACGCACCACTTTTTCTCATAATAGACAGAACCTTGACTCCTAAGAACATGAGCAGGATCAAGTTCAAACCAGGTGAGAGCTCGGCTCGACCACAAGAAATGTGTCCAATTAATCGTCAGCACTAAGCACTTTTCCATTTTCAGTTACACGTTCACTTTTATGACAAACTTGAATTTAATAAATGTGTTTACTTTTAATAAAGCTTTTAAACTTAAATAGACTCTGCGGTTTTTGGTCCTCCAGACTAGAGTGGATGAGCTAAAGGTTTTCGAATTTTTGCACGCATGAGTCCGTGCCTCTGCCATCGGTGACTTTGGGAGCTAAATGACTCTGCCACACTATCTAGTCAGTAAGGAGATTGGGGGTTCAACTACAAAGTCTGTTATCACTGAGGTATGTGGAAAGTCTAACAGTTACAGCACCTATTATAATTGATAAGCTAAGCGATGCATTATTTAGTGTCCATAGTTCTGTTTGTGCAGATTTGTCCCTGCAACAGTAGTAGAATGGATTGTCCTCCTATCCAAACCAAAAGTAAAGTAGTATCTTATTCTTTCTTGGTGGTGGTCATTCACCTTTTTATTGTTGGCAATGGTCAAAGCATAAACATTTAGAATACTTGAAAAGACATTATGGACAATCCCAGAGGACTGCACTCAGTGCATAGAGCTATTGCTGACTAGAATGGGAGTCCAATGGAAATGCCAAATGTGCAATCTTAGTTAGCTACACAGACAGACTAATAAGAATAATCTAGTAATACCACACGGAGTCATAGTCGAGGCAGGATAAGAATTTAGATCCTGTCTAAAAGAAGATCAAAGACGATTTAGAAAAAATCGAATGAGGAACGCTAGGAAAAAATAAGTACTTTATATTAAAATATAAACTTACTGGGGCCAGCAAAGGAGCCCTCGACTGCCCGGTCCTGGCCTGCATCGACAACAGCACCCTCCTCCTCCTCCTCCTGTGTCCTCCTCTTGCCCCTGGGGGAAGCTGATGTACAACATGAAAGAAAGAAAAACAGAAAACATGGATGATATTTCTCAACCAAATCAAACATTTCAAAAGAACTAACAAAGTAACAAAATATTTTTGCGAAATAGCAAATAGGGAACGACTCCACGGGATATATTATTGACCAATCTCATGTGGTCGACTACGTCATTACTTTAGTATTGCTTGATTTGCGGACCGTCGAATTGGAAACTACCCTATGTAACTCACTAAACAAAGTACTAAAAAGATTTGCCTAGGATTGGCAGGCAGCAGTCCGCAGCACGCAAAGTGACAGCCAAAGTCCATCGTGATTGAAGATCAGCGACAATACTAAAGTTTCCTACTACATTCACCAGTCATTAAAATACTCAAACTATTAATCCACCACCACTATTTCTTCTTATCGCCATGTGTACAAAGGAAGGACTGGACTTGAGTCTGTAGGGGCTGATTTAGAAGGCCCTTGCGGCTCTTTTGCTCCATTGTTGCGTGACTTTTGTGACGCAGCGACAGCACAAAAGAGGCGCAATGGTGCGGCGTATATTAACAACGTGACGCATCTGGGAGATGCATCACGTTGTAAAGCCCTGCGCCAATAGGGGGCGTTCTGGCGCAAGGGAGGGCGTTCCTGCGCAGGAACGCATCCTAAAAGTGGCTGAGGGAAATCTACAAGATTTCAATCAGTCACTTTGAGGACAATGATGCGTGACTCAAACCCTGCGCCTGCTTGAAGCAGACGTACGGCTTGACGCAGCATTGGGGAGATAGGGCACCCCAGAGCATTGATGGAGCTGCACCATCGTTGCGACGCAACTCCAGCAACGCGCCGCCTTTACGGCACAGATGCGTAACGCTTTGGTGACGTTTTGGGCCCATGGCGCGCCGCATTGTAAATACGGCGCACCATGGGTGATGGTGGCGTGACGCACAATTACTGGCGCATCCCTGCAACTTTGCAGGGATGCGCCGGTAATTAAAAATCTGAACCTTAGTGTGTAGCATTACGCAGTTCTTTCAACTACACTCATACATAATTTCACAGGCCAATGAAATGAACACAAAATCTAAAACAAATAAGCATAGTAGCAACACTACTGAGAAGAAGGAGAGCAGTGTACCTGAAATGCACAGAAGATTTTGAAATAAAATTTACCTACAATGTAATGAGCGGCATTATTGCTCTTGGTAAAAAACAAAAATTTGCAATATAATAACACAGCAGGAGAAAACATAGTAGTAAAGACATAGCTACTACTACTACTCACCAAGCCCGGGGATCTCAAGGCCAAGGAGGTCGAGCAGATCTCGCTCACGGGTCAGGACATCCGTCCAGCGGTGGGTGGCCTGGTTGTAGGTGCGCCAGACCCGAGAGTGGTGGTAAATGGCCTGGCACACCTTCTCCCACCGCTTCCGGCGCTCCCGGGCCCCGTACCCGGCACTGATTTTGCCGCCTCCCATGATGGTCCTGGGGAGGCGGCGCTGAACATAAAAAATGAGTTGGGCCACCTCCTCCGGGGTAAAGATCTCCCGTGGCATCACTAGCTCCCCCATCA
The DNA here is from genome assembly GCF_964263255.1 of Lissotriton vulgaris. Classification (NCBI taxonomy): domain Eukaryota; kingdom Metazoa; phylum Chordata; class Amphibia; order Caudata; family Salamandridae; genus Lissotriton; species Lissotriton vulgaris. The sequence goes on from NC_141694.1 coordinate 692,117,393, forward strand.
AACGCCCGCACGGGAGCCGGACACGGGGAGCGGGACCCTTCCCCTTCTCGGGATGCTTCCCGGCTCCCTTCACCATGGTCTGGGCGGAAAGGAATAAAGAAAATAGAATAGGGAAGAGAAGAAAAGAAAAGAGTTTACAAAAGTAGTTTAAAATTAACCAAAAGTAGCAGTAAACACAAAAATATAGGGCTAGAAAAATAGAGGGATAGATAATAAGTAAAATAGATAAAAAAAAACTTCAAACAAGCAAAGGATGGCAGAGATTGACTGAGGATACAAAGACCATGCCCAGAACCATAGCAATGAATGAGAAACAAGATGGCCGCACCCGTTCACGACCGCGCGGGTAAGTTCGCGCGAGATTTTCCTTGCGAACACGCGCAAGACTGTACTGGCAAGCCGCGGACTTTGCGAGATTACACTTCGCGCCCGGAAACGGAAATACGTCAGGCAAACAAGATGGCTGCGCCCTTGAACGACCGCGAGGGTAACTTCGCGTCTTGCGCTACGAGCGGCTCGCAAAAACGCACAAAACGTTGCCAACTAACACGCCGCAAAAAAAACAAATTGCATATTCGCACGAATTTGCGGCTTCCGAATCCGATCTCGCGCGTGTACGCGCCCCGCGAACCCCGCGAAATTGCAGAAAAACGAGTTTTTCAAAACTGAAAGCACTCGGCAGGGGCAAGAGTTCAAACTCATCATTAGTAACAATTCCCGGTAGTGCTTCCTGACTGGGGCCCCTCCAGAATTCAGTTGCTAGTTGCAACAATTGTATGACCCTGCTCTGACCCTCACAGCAGGCTCATACAATAGCTATAAGTAGGCCACAAAGAAGGTCCTGGGGAAAAAAAATGCACTGCAACAGAAAGCAAAATTACAGATAAGGAAGCAGGTGCCAGACTGGAATTTTAAAACAGTGACACATTAATAAACTAACCCCAAATTAATTCATCTCAGTTGGAGCAGGGCTGGTGTGCTTGCTTTTCCCCCCCATAATCTACAGTAATGATGAACCAGAGGGTGGCATTGATGTAACAGAGGGTTGCAGTGGTGAAACAGAGGGTGCTGGGTAAGTGCTGGGAACCTGTGATGATGAACCAGACGTAGAAACAACATAATTCGCGACCGTTGCGCGCTGAAATGTAAGTTCGCAATTGCGAACTGGTACGAAACCCTCGCGAACTGTCAGAAATCCTTGCGAACACAAAAAAAAAGATCCGCAAATTCGCAAGAATTCGCGGATTTTGCGGATTGCGAGTTCGCAAATCCGCAAAATTCGCGAACGCGAGATTCACAAAATTCGCCCATGCTTACCATAGGTACACCCCATGTGCACCCCCCACCCCCCCTTCACCCAGGGTTGCCCGCAACGGGCCCCTGCAGTGAAGTTCCACATGCTTTTCCACGCCGCAGAAAAGCATTTTTTAAAACCCTTCCTAATATGGCTGGCGGTGTCTGAGAGACACCGCCACCATATTAGAGCTTTTCCGCCGCGGTTGTAAGCCAACTGTGGCGGAAAAGCAGCGGACTGAAACCAGGACCCACCAGCCATCCTAATGTGGCGGTGGGTCTTTGGTGGGTCCGCAGCGGATTTTCCGCATCCTCCGGGCCGGCGGTGGCTTCCGCCCGCCCAGAGGATGCAGAAAATCCGCTATCCTAATAAGCCCCATAGTTAGGAAACAGAACACGTACCAGTTTTACCATATGTATACTGATACGCGGGTTTCCAAGGGTACATTTCCTTTGTTACTAGATCCTCCCACCGTTTTGTTCAAACTAGAATTAGGCTAGGCTTAGTGCACCATCTGGTTGCGTTTCCTATAATGAAAAAGCATTTGTCTTCCCCATGTCCTGGTGATGGGACCACAAAGCAGAGCACCATGGACTTTCTACTTTTATGTGACTTGTTTTTGCCTTTTAGAATTACGCTTCTTAAACCACTTTAAAAAAAATATGAGGCCAAGACCATAAAAGCTGCTATGTCCCAGTTACTTGCTCTTGAAGAACCTGGGATCTGTTTTTTTACTGCTACATTTATTCTCAGTTCAATTAAGGCCAGGAAGAGTATGGTGTTTTAATATATTTTAATTTCTATAATGCTAGAGGTGGACAGGATGTTTTAAGCACTTTGCATTTTATATTGCATGTATTAATTGGTTTGTATTAATGTAACCATATTACAGTAATACTGGTTGTTCATTATATTGGGATTGCGCCCGTTTTGTATTCGTTTTTAATTGCTAATACTGTAAATTTATAACGTGTTTACTGCCCCCATAACGATAATGTCAATTGTCCCTAATAGCTGCTAAGTGTTAATTGTCTACATCAGGCCTTATGCCAAACGTATGCACATTTTGTCTAGCTGTTTTTATTCATTGTACCTAGTAAGAGGAGCACTATAATGTACGCTTTTTTGTATGAAATCAGATCTACATGTTTTAAATGGATACTGACCTCTAATGAACTATTTTTAGCTTGTCATGTATAATTTGTGTGCTTTTATGGTTGTTTGCTTCAACCGAATAAAGCTAATAATTAACATTTTCAATTTTGTTTTTATGGCTAGTGTCTATATTATTGTGCTAATGTTATTAAAACATTTTTAAATAGTTATGGACCGCCTGAACAGCTGTACTAGACCTAAAGAATCTGTGGACATAAGTTAAGAATCACTGCTCTGAGTGAAGAGGAATGGTAAGTAGCTGTGAGTGATTATTCCACACAAAAAGAATTGAAAGGGAAAGTGAAGAAAGGATGGAGCAATAATATGAACTTTGATGAAAGATACAATCATCTTAAAATGACAAGTTACTGAGGCTCAGTCAAATAGTACCACTGCAGAAAGTGGGGGACAGTCATAGTATGACAAAGAGGAAAGTAGGAAAGTGTTGGACTTGGCCGTCTCTGCAGGGTCATCCCTAAATGTTATACCTTCATTCCGCCTATTTTGCTGAGTTTGTTTTTGTTGACCTTAGAAGTCTGTGCACTTTGTCACTGTTAACCAGTGCTAAAGTCTGTGTGCTCACTCCCTTAAACATGGTAAAATTGACTTACACCTGAATGTCACACTCAATCTACCTATAAGTCCCTAGTAAAGTCTTATACCATATACCCTGGCCTGTAATTTGAAACCAATTAGTGGACATTCAGCACCCTTTGTACCACCCACCTAAGTAGCCCCTTAGAACATGTCCATTGTCTGCAATTGCGGCCTGGATGCAGATTTAGACTGCCAATTTGACTTGGCAAAGTAACCCCCTTGCTAAGCCTTAATATTCCCTTTTATAATGTTTTTACATATAAGTCACCCCTAAGATTAGCCCTAGGTAGCCTCCAAGGTAGGGTGCATTCTAATTAAAAGGCTGGACGTGCACTTTTCAGTTTTACATGTTCCGGTAGTGAAAAACTCACAAATCTGTTTTTCACTACAGTGAGGTGTACCTTTTCCATGGGATAATATTGGGATGACTTAGTACATTTATTAAGTGCTACCTTCTGATTTGGAACACATAAACCTTTCATGTTTGGTGTCTAGGAAAATAAAATTTAAAACCCTCTTTAATGGTAAAATTGACTTTTAATTAACATGTTTAAAAAATTGCACTTTATAGAATTTGGCATTTTCCTGCCCAAGCTTTTTTGTTCCTGCAGCCTGTTCCTGGGTCTCATGACTGGTTGTAGTTGATAGTTGGACTTTGTTTATTCCTCCCAGACAGCCACACAATTAAGAGATAAGGCCTGCCTGCATGCACCATCACTGGCAGAAAGTGGAGGCGGAGGTGGGCACAGCTCCACTTGCAACTCAATAGGCTGTGCTCTGCCTTCACACAAAGGACTTATTACCACTTCATTGTTCAAGCAACTAGGCTGGAGCTTGCATGAAACTTCAAGCACTTCAAAGGGAATTCTCTAGAAACCTCTCCTACTTTGAAGAAGGACCAGGTATAAAAACAAGACCCTCAGGCTCACTCTTCAATTTACTTTCAGGAACTGTGGAAGGACTCTCAGAGGACTGCCTGATGCTGTAACCTACAGTGCTGATGTGTACTTCAGAAGACGGCTTTTCTGCACATGGAAGGGCTGACTTGCTGCCTTAAGCCATCTTGAACCCTCAGAGGCCTGCCTTGCTGCTTGTGCCTACCTCTTGAACTCATGACTAACAGAGTGACTCAAAGCGGTAGTTGGGTGGCCTCCTAATCAGAAACTGAAGTACTCCAACCATTTTGAATCCGCACCTAGACACAGCCTAAGGGAGTCCTAAACCTAAAGTGGTGCCCCTCCAGTCCCAGGCCATTGCGAATGTCTGACAAAATATCAACAGACAAAATATCGACCTACAAAAATATCGACACGGAAATATCGAAGACAAAAATATCGAGGTCCTATCTACATAAAGGTAAGTACAAAAATATCGAAAAGAAATATTGTCAAAAATATCGATGTTAACAAATATCGTTTTTAAAATGTTTTAATAATGTACAAATAAGTAAATAATACATATAATTTAAAAACAATCGATATCAATATTAAAACATATTTAAAAAATAATGCTAATACATATAATGTTGAAATTAATTAAACATCTACATATAAATTAATATATATATTTACTGCACATATTGCAACATTAGGGAAAGCGGTGGATAGTGTCAGGGTAAAATTTACGATTCCCACTCCAGAGAGTGCAACAGTAGGGAAAGCGTTAGATAGCGTAGGGGTAAAAATTACTATTCCAACTCCAGAGAGAGCAACAGTAGGGAAACTCGCTGGATGGCGGAGTGATAAAAATTACGATTCCAACTCCAGAGAGTGCAACAGTAAGGGAAAGTTTTGAATAGCGTAGGGGTAAAAATTACTATTCCAACTCCAGTGAGTGCAACAGTAGGGAAAGCGTTGGATGGCGTAGGGGTTGAAATTACTATTCCCACTCCAGTGAGTGCAACAGTAGGGAAAGCGTTGGATAGCGTAGGGGTAAAAATTACTATTCCCACTCCAATGACTGCAACAGTAGGGAAAGCGTTGGATAGCGTAGGGGTAAAAATTACTATTGCCACTCCAGTGAGAGCAACAGTAAGGTAAGTGTTGGATAGTGGAGGGGTTAAAATTAATATTCCCACTCCAGGGAGTGCAACAGTAGGAAAAGTGTTAGATAGCGGAGGGGTAAACATGACTATTACCACTCCAGTGAGTGCAACAGTATGAAAAGTGTTGAATAGTTAAATTAACCTACTTATCAATTAAATATTTTTTTATAAAATAAATAACATATTAATAATTATTTAACAAAAAATTTATTAATAAATACCAATTTAATTACATTAATATTTAGTTAAATAACATTAAATTACTTCCTACCCTATTCCCCTATAAACACACAACGCGCTACACATAACAAATAACAAATTAATGTAATTATCAATGAATCAATTAATAAAAATGAATTACCGATTAATAATTAACAATAATTTAATTCAAAATCACAAAAAATAAAAAGTAATAATAAATTAATTATAATTAATATAAATCAAAATTAACTACCTAATAAAATAAATAATTAATTAACAATACATTAATAATAAATAACAATAAATAAAACATATTAATTGATTAATTATATTTAAATTACTTCCCACCCTATTCCCTATACACCCACAACACGCTACACATTAAAAAACATAATTAATTTAAGTATCAATTAATAAAAAATAATTATCAATGAATACATTTACAATAAATGAATTAACAATAACAATAAATAAATATGAATATACAGTAAATATAATTAATATAATAATACAGTAACAAACTAATAAAAACTAATTACCAATTAATAATTGATTAACAGTAAATTAACAATCAATAACAACAAATAAAAACATATTAATTAATTAATTATTTATACTTAAACTACTTCCCACCCTATTCCCCTATAAACCCACAACCCGCTCTGATACTAAAACGCAATTTTTTTTTTTTTATTACTATTTTCTAAACATTTCATACATGTATTTGAAAATAATGAAAAACATAAACAAATGTTAAACATTCATATAAAATACATACTAAATACATACCACAAAAAATTGATAATATTCACAACTATATTTTTGCTAACGATATAATTTACTTCGATATTACTTACTTCGATATTAAATAAATCGATATTACTTACCTTGCAGTCGATATTCTGGTCAACAATATTCTTGACTTTGATATTCTGTCTCTGCGATATTAAAAACCCGATATTAGTGTAGGTCGATATTAAAATTTCAATATTTTGACTGCTCACCGGCCATTGGTGGTGCCGGTGAAGGTGCTCAGATAGCCAAAATCTGCATGTCTTCTAAATTAAGCCTGACTGCTTTTCTGCCAAGCTATGAGAGGGTTTGGCACAGGTTACTTTAGCAACATTTATGGTTCACTCTGACAGGGGTTGTGGCTGTTGCTTGAGTCGGGTAAACGCCCCACTTAACCAGCAACATGCAGTCATTCTGATGGCCCAGCTTGGAGCAAGAAGTGGAAGATATGGGGAGAAATTGCTATACATATCCTAACAGCGATAAAACCAAGGTGTTGAGGCAACCTCTAATGAGGTGCCTCAAATTGCTTGTTAAGGCATGGGAGAGAGTGGTGCTAGATTTTATTTGGGCCCGGTAGAGATGCTAGGCTCCAAATATAGGTATAAACTGATACTGATTCATTATCATACCAAATGGTTTGTTGTCAAAACTATGGAACATGTTAATAGTTTAAATGATCAATTTTGAGCCCTCTGTTTTTTAATTTGTACCTACGTCCACTGGCAAATCTTGCAGAAAACTTTGGTCTAAGTTTAATGACTTATGCAGATGATTCGCAGGTCCTGTTTTCACTCTCTAAATCCGACCTGTCTACCCCATCTGCATTAAAAGTAGGCCTCCAAGAAATATTTAGTTGGATGTCAGCCAACCAACTCAAATTAAATGGAGATAAAACAGAGGTCCTCCTGTTAGGGAACAGTAAAGACCTATGGAACGATTCCCATTGGCCATCGTCACTAGGTAAACTTCCACCTCCAGCCTCTCAGGTTAGAAACCTTGGGGTCATCATTGATGACAGTCTATCCATGACCCAGCAAGCAAACAAAGTGGCAGGTATATGTTTTACCATTCTTAAATGGTTACGCAAAATCGTCTGGATGTTGCCATCTACTACCCAGAAGACCGTGGTCAATGCCTTAGTGACATCTCGGCTTGACTACGGTAACATCTTATACCTGGGTTCAAACAAGGCAGTGATAAAGCGTCTGCAATTAGTGCAGAACGCTGCGGCAAGACTGCTCTGCAAAATCCCTAGATCCGCTAGGATCACCAAACATCTCAGGGATCTGCATTGGCTTAGGGTTGAAAATCGAATTCGATTCAAGGCCCTGAGTTATCTATTTAAAATCAAAACTGGCACTGCTGCCCCTAAATATCTACAGGCTCTTGCTAAACCCTACCTCCCTAATCGCAGTCTACGTTCAGGCACAGCTGCGAACTTTGTGGTACCAAGGTTCAAACGAGCCAGAATAGGCGGGAGATCCTTTTCCCACCTGGGCCCAATGCTGTGGAACTCACTGCCTATTCACATACGAAAAGAGGAAAGTTATGTGAATTTCAGAAAGAGCGTAAAAACTTGGCTGTTCAATAAATAATTGCTTTGACTGTTCTCTCTTAAATGGTATCGTGTGTCTTGCGAGTCTGGCGCCGGGAAACCCTTTGTGGGTAGCTGTGCGCCTTACAAGTGCTATAAAATAAAAATAAAATAAATAAATAAATAAATGTGAAATTGTCATGGATGAAGGTGTTCCGAAAACAATTGTTTTGGATAATTGCATCCTTTCCAGAAACATGACTGAATTTGTGACTAAGATGGGGAACCTTTGTTCGCCATAAGTTGGCAGGGTATGCTCAGACGTGAGTCCCTTGCTCACTTTGCCACTGGATTCAAGCAAGCCGGGCTGAAGACGGCTGAAATGCCGGAAACCGGTCCTATGAAGCTTGTTTCGGGTCGAGGGAAGGCATGGCTTGGCAGTTCGGCCTGGACTGTTCTCATGAGGCACAGGGTCAGACTGATTTGCATATGGTCATGTCTGAACTGGGGTGGCAGAGTGGGCTAAAGAACGGTGATGGATTAAACCCAGATCTGTTGACTGGGTGTGAGTGTTTGATTGGTTCAGATGCTCCGTCCATCACCACCCCCTTTTGTACCGCTAAGATGGGGAATAAGCATGGGAAGGTGGCCTTATTCAGACCAAAAACAAACAGTCTGGTTAAAAGAATAAATCACCTAAGTCACCTAGTAATTGAGAATATGCAGCTATAAATGGCTAATGGACCCCATGAGGGAAGGGAATTGAAAAAACGAATAACACCTTGTCCAGTAACAGGTTCCTCATCATTTGTATCTTTTAAAACAAGTGAAGGAAATTCTTGTGTGGGTGAACCAAAAGAGTTGTGCGCATGCATTGACAAGCTGGTAAGAAGGTAGTCATGGACGAACAAGAGAAATCTAAAAAATATTACAATATCAGGATGACAGACAAGGATGTGAGTATTACTTTTTTTGATTGGATTGTTGTGCAGAAAGAGGGAGTGGTCTAGAAAGGGAACAATATAACGTGACAAAGGTGAAATATAATGTGGTAACTTTATTTAAGGGAAGGGTGCGGAGTTTAGGAAGTATGTGTAAGTTGATGAGTTATCCTAAAAGTTATGGCTTGAAGGTGAAAAGGGTATATTATTGTATATAAAAATGTTCAAGAGAAAAAAACTTTGATTGTGATCTTGATTAAACATGTATATGAGAATTGTACATGTTCTTAGTTGATTAGTCATTTAGTGAGCATTATTAAATGAAGATGTGTTTCATTATGTTCGGGTATAACCTTCATGTATAAGATGAATTTGCTATGCTACGTTAAATATTACAGGGTAAAGATGTGTAGAGATTCTGTTATGCTGATTGAATGGTACCATATGCTGGAATGTAGAATGTGTGAGAAGACTAGAGAGGCTCAGAGAAAAAAGCAGACTGTTGAAGCAGGATGGTGGAGCTGAAGGATGATTAACTGTGAATAAAGAGACTTTTATACAGCTACGGAGCACCTTAAGATACTACAAGAGCCCGCCGTTGCTGAAATTATTTTTGAAAGTTTCATGCAGATTTATTGAATGGTGCAAAAGTTATTAGCAAAAAAAACATGCCTTTTTAATGGACAGTCTGATTTATTTCTAACTACATAGGTGGTAGCGTTGCCTTTGTTATCTATTTGGTGCGTACCTGTTAAACAAAGAAGTACCCTCGTTCGATTCGGTTGTTTCGAACTGGCTTAATGCTGCTGGTTACACCCTTCTTCTTGTGGTGCCTAAATATTCCTTGCCACACCGCCCCCCAGTGCTGTGGTTCTCAGAAGATCTAAAGGATATGAAGTCTAAATGTAAGGCCCTTGAGAGGAAATGGAGGCGCTCTTATTCACCTAGCCATAAAGTGGACTATAAAGGCGCCCTTAGAGAATATCATAAACAGTGCAGGCTGGCAAGAGCTACTTATACTGCCAACACGTCACACATGCCCACAATTTCTCACGTGCGCTCTTTTCAGTGGTAAAGAAATTGGCAGGCTCTGATACTGTCCCTACTCCCCCGACTTTAGATGAGGCACAATGCGACTCAATTGCAGAATTTTTTATAGCGAAGGTGGAGCTTATCTATGATTCTCTGGGTTCCCCGGTTCCTCCTGGGGAATCTATTCTGCTTCTTGAACCTACTCATAGTAGCGCACCTGACTCTGCAACTAAAATTGCTTTTTGGTCACCTTTCGATGACATATCGTTTGCTCTCTGTTTGGAAAGTATTAAATTGGGCTCCCCGCGTGACCCTTTGCTGATTAATATTCTGAAACATCTTGTTCCGGACTCTTGTGGTATCTTGAAGGAGCTATTGAACTCTTCCTTGAAAGAGGCTTTTGTCCCACCGGAGTGGAAACATGCAATGATTGGTCCTCTCCTGAAGAAGGCTGGAGCCGACCCTTCCAAATTGTCAAACTACAGGCCAATGTCCCTCTTGTCCATCCTATCCAAGATCTTAGAAAGGCATATTAACAAACAGCTTTCCCACTTTGTGGAAAGCTCCGGCTTTCTACATCCGTCTCAATCAGGTTTCAGGGCAAATCACTCTGCTGAAACAACGCTTTTGGGAGTTACCGAGAGATTGCGTCACTGTATTGTTTGTGGAGAAACATCTGCACTCATAATACTTGATTTGAGTGCGGCCTTTGATCCGGTGTCACATTCCATCCTCCTCGCATCACTTCGGTCTTTAGGAGTTGAGGGTCCTGCTTTGGCATGGGTGGCTTCTTTTTTAAGTAACCGTACTTTTCAGGTTTTTTCTGCAGGAGCCTCCTCCCAAATTTGCTCTTCAGCGTACGGTGTTCCCCTGGGGTCTATCCTGAGTCCTTTAGTATTCAATATCTACGTTAGACCCCTGGCCACTATTGTGGAGGAAGCTGGTCTTACTCTATTCTCGTACGCTGACAATACGCAAATTATTTTTTCCTTTTCTAATGTGGAAGATGGTAATATCTCAACCCTTAAACAAGGACTGATTAAGGTTTCTGAGTGGATGCGAAGTAACTTTCTAAAACTTAATGGAGACAAGACCGAGGTTGTCATCTTGGGCAAAGGGAGAAACCCATGGGGCCCTCAACATTGGCCTAAAGAAATGGGTTCCATCCCCAAACCTGTTGCTCAGGTGCGCAACCTCGGATTTCTCATTGATGAGAATCTCTCTATGTGGCAGCAGGTGGTAAGGGTAGCTTCTGTCTGCTTCACCATTTTAAGATGGCTCCACAAAATTCTCTGGATGCTCCCCGCTTCTACTCAAAAGACGATGATCCAGGCATTGATTGTTTCCCGCCTGGACTATGGCAATGTTCTTTATTTAGGAGCTGATCAAGGAACCTTAAAAAAACTTCAGGTTGTGCAGAATGCGGCTGCACGACTACTATGTCATGTGCCACGGAGAACCTCCATTTCTCAATCACTTTATGATCTCCACTGGCTTAGGATAGCCAGTCGAATCAAGTTTAAGTCTCTCTGCTATATATTTAAGATTAAACAAGGCACGGCCCCTAAATACCTACAAGAACTCATTCAAGCCTACCATCCTACTCGTTCTCTCAGATCTTCAGGTAAAGGTGATTTTGTGACCCCGAGATTTAGGTTGGTGAAGATGGGCGGCTGCTCATTTTCCCACCTTGGTCCCAAGCTCTGGAATGTCCTGCCCGTTGCTTTAAAAACTGAAACTAACCTTTCCCGTTTCCGCAAAGGACTCAAGACCTGGCTCTTTTGGCAATGATCTACGACTGTTCTCCCTTCCCTCTTTTAATCTGTCCCTTGGCGCCGGGAAACCCACTACGGGTAGCTGTGCGCCTTATAAGTTAAATAATTAAATACATCTGGTACTCAAGGAGCCAAGTGCTGTGATTTATTCAGATAATGAAGAGTTCATTAAAAGGAATTGCTGACAAATTTCGACTGTTAAATAGTCTTCTTCATGCCCAACATGAGTCCTTCCTATCTTTCCTTATTTAAGATATCAAGGCCACGGTCCATGCCCATTAGAGAACAGTCAGTACAGTGCATTGTGGGTTTCATAGTTCCACATATAAAGAATTATTTTTAGTATCCATGTGGAAGGCATATGCAAAGTTGTATATACGTGAACCCAATTTTCTTCTTATCAACAGTGAAATACTATTTTTACACTAAACAGGACTGTTTGTCAGTCATTTTCAGTCAATTACCAAAGTAATGCCTTATTAGACTATGAAGGGAGGAGAACCAGACATTGAATTGAGGAGGATGCAAACATTCTCATATAGAATTCCATTATGCTTTTTTATCGATGAGCTGGTGATTAGTCTTTCTGAGCCCCACTATTTGGTGAGGTGAGAAGGTTTCTAGATGAGGTTAGCCCCACTTTTCTGTCCCTGATAACTCCTTTAGCTGGGTTCATGACAGCTACATGCAGAAACCTCACACTTCTTTGGACTTCTGTTGTGGGTACTTCATATTGGAGACATAAAGTGGCAGCTGGTCAACTTCGAAGAGAGTAGGTCGTAAAGCCAAGTTCTAAATTTGCCTGCACCAGGGATCACAGCTGCCCTATGCATGACTGCAAGGGTGTTTGATGAAAGGAATACCTGCTCACAACGCCATGTTCACCAGTGCCAACTTTAGCACTGGTGGTGCCAATCCCAACAATCTTTTTTGGTGCCCCCCCTCTCTTGTGACCTCCTGCATCATGGATTTCCTCAATACCCCCTCCAACAGTGCCCCTTCTCTCTCTCCATAGGCGCTCTCTCACATACATTTCATTTGTTTTATAGCACTACTCATAGCATTTTAAGGTGTCAGAGAAATTTGCATCACATATATTATATTGAGACAATGAACCATACATCTGTAAATCAGTATTTAAGAAATGTTACATAATGCAATCAGGACTTTAAGGTGTAAGAGTCACATGAGTGTTTTCATTGGAGAACCACACATTCAGGATTCAACATGTACCACAGTTCATGGGTTTGGCTCTATCACTAAGAATATATTTCTACCCAAACACCCCTTTTTTTGTAACATTATGATAATGAAAGTCTGGGGAAGAGCATGTTCCAACCTATGCCACTCAGTTTGCATGCAGCTCTTTGATAGCAGTTTATACGTCACAATGCTATATTAAGATTATAACCTATGAAATGTGAGTGAGAAACAGATATCTCTGGCAAAAGGAGTAACTCACTGAGCTACCCACATAAAAAACAGTTTGCATCTTCATGGGACAGGTTCTTTGCAGCAGGCACATTGGCCCTCTGTGCTACTTTATGGCGAGTCAGAACTGTCACAAGACAAAACTCCACCTCTCTCCAGCAGGAGCATTATTCGCCAGTGTCATCATGGCATTTTTATTGTTGCTTGAAAATGACTGGACTCATAACAAACTCTGCAGTGGGTGAGTTTTCACCCTTAAGTTATTTCTAAGTCCAGCATCAGATCTCAATGCCAGGTGCGGTAAAGCCAGCCCTGACTTACCATAAAGATAATTAATTTTAAAAATAGTATACAGACATGAACACATCAGACTGTAAAAACATCTGTTCAAGCCACAACACATTTGTCCAGTATGATAATTTTTATGTAACATTTTTTACATTGTTTATCTTTGTGGTGAGTGAACATGGTGCAGCAATGCATCCAAAAGGAGCAGAAATCACACAAGCATGCCCCCAACTCTGCAAGTCTTCCACTGGGACCAATAAGAGACCAGCTTCAAGGTCCATTTTTAGGTCTCGCTAGAGCCAGCGCATGCAGTGGTCTGGCAAAACATTTAGTAGCTGGCTTTTTCAAATGCTACCAAAAGGCTTTCTCCAGCCACCAGTGAGCAGTTACGCACGCGTGCGTGCGCTTACGAGCAGAGGCGACATCTCGCGGGCTCCCTTACAGCCGCTTACTCTCAGTTTCGCAGCGCTGCCATCTGCCTTTCCTCGCTCTGCTTCTACCACACCACAAAACGACTCCCCTTTCACTGCTGCATGGCCCATTACATTTATGCTTGTTTTAGGACTTGTACCCTGCTCACAGGTAGTCAGACAAACATGTCATTATGTTTTTAGTCACTGCCTATCTCGAGACCGGGGCAGAGCTACCGCCGTCTGCACCCTGCTTGTGAAGTGCACAGCAACCACATAAACCCTACTCACTAATTTATTCATTGTGCGGGGAGACAGACAAGTGCCAAAGCGGGCAGGGCCATCGGCCTTGTTTCCTCACAGCAACTCTCCTCGGTTTATTTGCTGAGGGGGAGGGAGGTCTGGCCGCCCCGGCAGCCATCGCATACCTTTCCCTGAAAGAAAAAGATGCAGCCGGCCAAGTGCTCTTTCCATTGGAAACTGTGCATGGGGAGGGCCCCCCTTTGGCGCGCGAGACGAAGTGGGCAGTCAGACAGCTCCTTTCCTGAGTCCCAGGCAGGCACCAGATGGCTGGAGCAGCCCAGGCACCAGGCCAAATTAGATCGGCTGCTTTGGACAGTAAGTCCGAGGCGGGCTTAATTGCTTTTCAGCTGTTGCCTGTTTTTTTTTCTGCCCTGCGTATATCCACGCCCACCAGCACCGCTGCAGCAGTAAAGAACGAGGCAGTGAAGTGAGTTTGCCCTTTAATTTATGGGGTGATGCTTCCCGGGGCCAGTGAGAGTGCAGAGCACCTGAGAGAGCGCTAAATGTGCCCTTAAATTAGTGACGGCGGTGACTTCCAATTTGCCCTGTATTTATGTTGCACACAGTCAGTCGCCTGCTGCAGGGCCCTGCGTGCTACAGCATGCAGACACACATGCCTCGCATTCTTCCTGTTCCGCTCTCCCGGCTGTTTGTTTTTTTAAACTCCACTCGCAAAGCTCTAGTTTTGCGACATAATTTGCCTGACCCCTTCCACTGTCCTTGTTGCTGTTAGAAATGTTTTTCACTTTATGCTCAGATTAGAAATCGGAGATTTCTTGTTTGCTATTACAAGACATTGTGGTGTTTGCGCTTGGTTAGCCATGGACCATTAATGTGCGGCAGGAATGCATTTCTTACCAGGGGGTAACCGGCGTATGGATTAACACGCAGAGTTGCATGAATTTTTATTACATACATCTTTATAATCAGCATGTATACTTGATGTTAAGCAGCAGAGCCTCTGATCCACGAATGCAGGCTGCTCAGCCTTTCAGAGCAGCCTACAGAGTGAGAGCCAGGCCCAATGACGTCACACGGCCATGTACCCAGTTGCATGGCATTAGTGATGTCACACAACCAACCTATGACATCACAGGATGTGATAGAGTGACATCATAGAAAGTGAAATGATGACCCATAATAACCTTACCTCCCCTTTCCTAACTGAGCAGGGAGGGAAGGAATAGTTTATAGTGGGTCCCCTGCCCAGACTGTACACTGGCATTGCAGCTTGGACTTTGACATTTACACTTTCTGACTCCCTCTCCCTTTACTTACTCAGCCTTCTGCATGTTTTCGTTGTCTTTTATTGCTATGTCTACATTTATTTGACTGTCTCAGCAACTCCAGTTGTATATATCACTGATTTCATCTGTGTTAGTGTCTTTATCTCATAATGTCTTACCGTGATCTCCATCTTCCCAGGGGTGGCTCCTCCATTTTGGCAGAGGAGCTTCACCCTACTGCTGAAAGGCAGCAAATGAAAAATAAATGACAATATAACTATTTATTATCATTTTATTTTTCACTTACCTAGCTGAGTCCACTGAGTGTAGGGAGGGGCAGGGCCATCCTCTACTTCAGCAGCAGCCAGGGAGGAGGATTGGTAGGTGGACTGTAAGTGCGTATGTCGGTTTGGCCGGCTGTTTTAGGATTGCCAAGCCGACATGCGCACTTACATTTCTCCAACCCAGCTGTCTTGCAAAGCCATGTGGGAGAGGAAGCCGATGCACCCTGTCCCTAACTGAGCAGCATTTGAGCCCGCTCAGACTAATTCCGGCTCTTCTGTCATGCTGGGTAATAGCATGAGAGCAACATCTGGATTGGGTGGGGAGGGGAGGAGAGGAGCACTGAGGTGGTGGGAGCAGAGGAACACTGAGGCGGCGTCCAGCGGCAGCAGGTACATCTGTTTTTAAGTATTCCCCTCCCCTGCGCTGCCCATCAAGATTTAGTGGAAGCAGCCACCACTGCAGCTTCCCTTCATCCCTATTTGGCACCACTTTTTGTAGGACCCTACCTTGACTAGAATCTTTTAACTCTGTTATTCTCTGGCTGACGCTTTCTCCCATGCTCCATAAACTCAAGGCACTCCCTCACTCCTGTCCACAGTATTGTTTATTGTGACACTTCACTAAACTGAATAATTAATTTGAGATACAAAAATAGGCAAGTGTCACTGCTTTTTTAAGGCCTTTCATTGATATTATTGCATCGCACCAAAGATGAGCTGTTTTAAAAATGTATCTCATCATTATGAACATAACTGCAGCTGTGTTCTAGATCTGCTCACGATGAACAAGTAGTGTAGAGCATTGAGATGTCACATACAAACTCTGCCGACCTGCCACTACCCAAAAATTTAAAGTAGACGGCTATGAATGTGAAGTGTGCCACATGCTTCCATAGGAGGAGGCTGAGGTCCCATTGAATAGAATGGATTCAGGACTAGGGAGTAGATGAACAAGCATTGGCATAGCCAATAGGTCTCTCTTTTGGAACCTTATAAGTGTTTAGTTATGCAGTACAATATCCTTGGTGCAACAACATCAGCTGTTGCATGTCTAAACACTCATAAGGTCCCAAAGGCGAGACCTATTGGCTATGCCAATGCTTGTTTTCTTTGCACTCTTGCCCCAAACATCAACTTGCAACAGCTGTGCGTTCTGATCTCCTTCATCCACCGCCTTGCATGCACCTCGCACACTTCCTAATACCTATCATGACAGGGTGGGGCCACAGAGGTTTATTCCCAACCCACCCAGTCATGATCTTGGAAATGAATGGTTTTGCACTGGTACATAGTGCAGCCTCACTGATTGACAAGCAGCATCAGGAAACCCGGTGCTAACTCTTAAAGTGCCCAGGCTATTTTCAATAAGCGAAGCTGCACTGCATCAAAGGAGACAGTTGGCCTTTCAGTCATCTAGGGCACAAAATACCAAGGCTGAAATGAGGCAAGCCCTGTAAATCCTGCGACGGAAGGCACATGCGCCCTGGCACAAGTGTCTTTCTAAAGAGCTTTCTTTTGCCTGCCCTCTCACAGAGCAACGGTCAGAAGCTCCAAACAAGTCTGTACTGTCACATTTTTTAAAATAAGTTGAGATAAGAATTTTGGCAGGGAGTGCAGCCCTTTTGCCCTAATAAAGCAGCTACCCCTGGAGACATCCACAGGTATGCTTGCTGTGAGCAGCATCACACTATGCAAAGGCTGTGTCTAGAGAGGAGCCAGTGGAGTAGAATTTAAAGGTGAACAAGGCAAAACTAGGTCTACAGTTTAAGACAGTGAATTCAAATCTCCTGTCTAGAAGTTGTGTATAAAAATGGGAACCAAGTCATCCAACTTTATTCCAGTTCCAAGTCCTTTATGAACAGGGAAGGTATTCCACTCACTGTAGAGTGCTCAAAGGACTGCTGTACATCCAAGGCTGGTGTCTGCCTGACAGCCAGACTCTCAGAGGTGATCTGACATCACCTGAAGTCTGTACTTTCTGCTTGAGGAGCTGTGAATCACCTAGGAACATACTTGCCTGCTCTAAGAGGGAAGGAGTCTGCCAACACATGCAGAAGGAGAGACTGTCCAGGAAGAGAGAAGCCCACTGCTCACCTGGGACTGCAACAGCATGAATACTATAGGCCTGGATGCAGACTGAGACTGTGTGAGGGGGTGGGGCTACAACCGCAGTGATTGACAAAACCCTGGATGGGAGATACAACTGATTAACATAAGCCCAGACCTGGGCTGCCAATACATGTGATAATGTGATGTTTATTCATGCCTTAGTTAATTAAAACCATACATGCAAATAAATACAAGCATTGCAGCATGGGTTAGAATTGAAAACTCTCTAAAAACTACATACATTCATCATTAAACAGATCATGATTTGATCAGGGATGAAAACAATATCAAAGAGAATCCAATCTGTTAAAAAAATATATCATGGTTTATTTCTTATCAATTGAATGGGGTGTATGTATGGTCTGCTCTGAGTTTCGTCCAAAAGCTATGAATAGACATAGGGACCATATTTACAATGATTTAACACCACTGCAGTGTCATTTTTCTGATGCTCCGTTGTGGTTTGTTTTAGCGTCATGTTTAGAATGTGATGCTAGAGCCCTTTAGCGTCACTTTTCCACTGCTAGAACCTATAATTCTCTGCACCAGTTTGGCTATCAGCATTTACCGTAAATGATATGCAGAATAGGAATTCCTTCATTTAAAAAAAAAAACTGCAAAGCTGACGCTGTCATATGTACAAGGATTTACAGAAGCTCCGCTATTTTTTCAAAACTGCTACTAGGTCCCATTAGTGGCAGTTTTTTACTGCTAGGGAATAGCTGTTCTTAAAAATGATGCTAGCACACTTGTATAAGAGCAGAACAGACCCAAATCACTTTGGCAAGCTCAACTATGCCATGGATCTACTGCTATTGCATCTAGGAGCACCAAGGAGATCCCCACCACCAGCACCACTGCATAGGCAGCATAGGAGAAGGGAGCAAACATACCATCACAGGATAACCTCTTTGACCTCATGGAGGAAGAGGTCATTGCCCATTACAGGATCAGGAGATCCATTGTTCACTTCCTGCACCAGATTGCTCCAAGGCTGCAGCCAACATTACAGCACTGCACCAATATCCCTCCAGAGGCAAAACTACTGGCTGTACTCCACATGCTGTCATCTGGAACTTTCCAATCCACCACTGACAGAGTGGCAGGAGTATCCCAGGCATCCTTCTCCAGGTTCTTCCCCACTGTCCTGGATGCCATGATAAGCCTCACGACCCATTACCTCTACTTCCCCAACACAGTGCAGCAACAGAAGAACAAGCAAGGCTTTTATGATTCCCAGATGTGTTGGGGACAATGGACTGCACACATGTGCAACATGGGCCTCTTGTGGCTATATCCCAATATCTACCGCAACAGGAAGGACACCCATTCCATGAACATGCGGGCAATCGTGGACCATCTGGGCCTCTTCTTAAATGTCCTTGCGAAGTATCCTAGCAGTGCTCGTGACTCCTGATCTTCCGGCATTCTGCCATCAATGAGCGTTTCCAGAATGTGACCTATGGGAATGGCCTACTGGTTGGTAAGTGCACCTCAAGCACATGACAGACTACAATTCAAACAATAATGTAAGAATACATTGACATATCAGTCTTGGGTTGAATGAGACAGTGCATATGTTGTTGGTGTGGCCCCAAATACTTGTCCCATACTACATGGCATATTCACAACACATTTCCTGCAAGTCACACATGTTGACACTTCCTAAGCCACTGTGGCCCACATGTAGAAGTCAATTGGACTGATGGAGTACCATCAATCATGATGCCCCATCTCTCATTCATCCTACATTAAGGATGTATACCACGGGCATTGGGGTGGCCTTTCACATCCAGCACCAATGAAGATCACGCAAGTTCATACACATTCTATGTACAGGGACCTTGGGCCATGGTATCATTTATTTAGTATTCACTTTGTGCCCAATGCATTTCAGGCTGGGCCCTTCATCAGGGGAAAAACCCTGATGACATGCTTATACCAAAGCATGTCATTATTCACCCTGAATCACCACGCTTATTGAATTACCTGGTGGTTTGCAGTTACTAAGATTGGTAAATCATTATTTTTGCAGGAGAATACACCTGATGAAGGGCCCAGCCTGAAATGCATTGGGCACAAAGTGAATATTGAATAAGTTGTAATGTGAAAGTAACATTACTATCTACGAATATATAAGGAATGGAATGTAAATAAAGTAAAAAACATCAGAACATAAAGATTATGTTGAATTATCACTCTGGATTAAAATGAATGAACTTTTAAAGGCATGAGTACAGACTGGGGACATTTTTTCACAGTATGAGGAAACCAAGCAAAATAGTGGTACAAATGCCATATGAGGACCCATGTGAGCATTTAATTGTGTCAAACACCCTCACATATGCAAAAAAAATTACAATGAGGCTGCTAAAAAGCATTTTTGAAGCAGGGCAATCCCTTGGTGAAGTATGTGTATCACATGTCAATCCAATGGGCAAGAGGCATGAAGATGTATCACACATCTGTGAAACTGAGAAATTTGGCCATATATAAACCTCACTGAATACACACAACTATGCTGCAACGCTTCTCAAATCTTATACACACATCACATCCAACGTGCACAACGTGTATACAATTTGTTGCAGAAACCATTACAGAAGTCATCCAAGGTGCCAGACTGTGCAGCATAGAACCCTCTCATGCACAAACTACATCCACCATGAGAGCCACAAATAGTTTTCACAGAAATATTGTACTGTCATGAGATATGCTGCACTGCTTCTGCCTGCGCAGACACACAACCAATGAACACATAATCATGTGGAAGATATGATCTACTCGGTCCCCAAGAAGAGTGGCACTGTAGTGTACACAGTCTACCTGTTGCACTGTATTGCAACATTACCACACATCTACTAACCCTTGTATACTGTCACCATGGGGCACTGAGTTATATATACTACCATGTCACATATTCAGATGCACCCATTATCCTTCCCATGGCTGATGCATAGCAAAATATATACTTAAATTATCAATACAAAATATGTGTGCCTGAAGGAAGACACATCACCAGCTACTGTTACTTGTTGTCCGATTGTCTAGAAGCCCCAGCACCCTCCTGTTGAAACCTCAAAAACTTCAGAAAAATAAAACCTATTAGCGAGGTATCTCCAGATTGGCCCCTAGAATCTGGAACTCCCTGCCCACCTGAAGTCAGACTGAACCCTTCAATGACATCCTTCAAAAAAAAAGACAAACTGCTCTTAATGAACAAAACTCTACCCTGAACCCACCAACTCATTTATCTTGATACTGATTTGACGCAGTTCTCCAACTAGGGTTTGCACTTGCCGACTTCGTCCTGGTTTCTAACTTACTGTCATTCTCCTGATTTGCAATGGGTATTGCCAGCAGTTATATTTCTTGATTGTCTTGTTTTCTACTTACCAACACATTTGCACAGCGCTCTGATGCCCTTCTGGGGTCAAGTTTGTCTGTATAAAACTTTATAAATAAAAATAAAATAAAATGAAAAATGTAAAAATGCATCAGAGTAGGATAGTGAGACATTTGAATAATCAGTGGCAAAGAGACTAACCTCATTGTTAACAAATCATCACCTGCATGGAATTTCCACTCAGTTGAATGGCAACTACTAAGTATATTACAGAGGACAGCAGCACACTTGTATGTGTAGCTCTGTGTAAGACATTGACAAATCAAACTTGCCTGTATGCCACACATTGAATTATCATGTTCATGACAGTTTTCAAGGTGAATGAATGAAGCTGTACACAGACCAGAATGGAAATAAATGTTGGACTAACCCTCATCCTGAGTCATGACTAATACAACATATCCTTTCTCTTACAGCAGACCAAGGTTATGCACTGATGCTGTGGGTCATGGCTACTTTAAAGATCCCACAAAACAAAGCCCAGCAGAACTACAACCATGCCCTATACCACACCAGGTCCATCGTTGAGTGGAAATTCTGAGTCCTCAGATCACACTTCCGCAGCCTTGATATATCTGGGGACAGACTGCTCTAATCCCCACCTATGATCAGTAAAATCATCTTGGTCTGTTGTATTTTGCATAACCTATGTGTCAGGACTAATGGGCTGTGGTCAGATGAGATTGGGGATGAGAAAATGTCAGATGATGAAGAGGAGGGAGATGAGGAGCCTCAGCAACCTGGAGCATCAGTTGTAGCAATACGGCGGAGGGACAATATCATAAATAATATCTTTACAGAAGTATAATTGTCTAAAATCAAAAGAAACATTGTAGGAAACATTTCACATTATACATCTGTCTGTAAATAAAATTGAGGGGGACTAACACCGTGTAAGCATTTGTATTCCATACTCACACTAAACTACTGAAATTTCACATTTGTTCCACTGATATATGTTACACAGAGTATTTATCTAACAAGGTGTATGAAACACGCTTGAACATCATCTGGTATAAGTGAAACAGTGTGCATGACAGATACCTGTAGCAGATAGTCCTCCATTGCCAGCCATAATGACCATGGTGTGCTAATGTAGATGGTACCCAACAGCTGTGTGTTGTCTCTCCTGATTCTAGCCATGTGTTAGACCTAATACAGACCTCATAGTTGTGGCTGACAGTGGAGGCCACTCTTTGTACGATGACTTTGCAGTGCTCCACATACAATGTGCATGGGGACACACTCTCACAACTACAGTCTACATATGAAGCAAAAACTAACTTAGCCACATATTACATCTAGAAAGTTACCTCAATTTACATATAGAAAATATGCATATCATATTTTGGCAGTGCCAGAGTGTTGCATGTGTACACCCACTGATATACACAAGCAACACCGTCTTTATGCATAGTGTAGGTATGGAATCATTCACATAGCCTTAATGTGAGCTATATGTTGGAAGACACACCAAGGTGTGCATGGTGACCTACCATACCACAATCAACATGAATAAGGGTCATGATGGCCACAAATGATGACACTGTCACTGTCCTGTGGAGTATGCTCCTTGGATGCGAACAGCATTTATGCAAACACTGGAATAGCCCCACCCACACGTCCCCTTCCATGTGTGTGCAGGGAAAGCTGTACACTTTCATATTTGAACTTCAACCTGATGCCTCCACTGTCCAACATGGCGCTATTTAGGTTTGGACAGAATAGTTGTAGATGTGGTTGCACTCACCCTCTGACATAGGTAGGCTCTAGCAACCCACGTGGAAGCATATACAATGTCGATGCTAGACATCAATAACTTAACACACGGAGCACCTACGGGAAAGAGTGCCAATGTGTTACCACAGTGCTTGCGCACTGTGCATAGTTTAATCCATGAACCGGATGATCCCATACATGTCTGTACTTTATTACACACATATGACACATGTGCAAACAGTGTAAACAGGTCAACTATACCCATCACACAGACAACTGCATTCACTGTCAATACTAACATGAAATGCACATCTCAAAACCTAAAACCAAAGAAAGTAGAGCTCTCACGTCAAAAATAAAAATGACGCTACACCATTCTGGGGGAATAATGTCAGCTGCTGAGTATACATAAAATGACGCTCTTCCGTGGACGCGCAATATCAACATTTTTTGCATTTGTAGGCCTTCAGTGAAATAGATGTAATGAGCGTCAGCGTAAAATAAAATGACTCATGGGCAGAAAACATGCCGCATCCGCACAGGAAGTGAAGTAATAGATTTAGGGAAGTGATGCAATGGATCTTGCATGCTGCAAACCAGGAACAGTATAGTTACTTTCACTGCTACAATCAGTCAAAGTTGTATTGTCTGCCCTTGGCAGTGGAGTTGTTTTGATTGGGCTGGAGAGTGGTTTTGGAGATTGAGGAGTTTGTGCGTCATGTCTGATGTCCTTGTTGTTTGCATTAAGCCCTATTTAAACTATTTTTGTTGTTTGTTCTCCTGTAAACTGTTGGGTTTTTGTCTTTTGGGGTATATTTGTTATAGGGGCATTAGGGTGTTTTTTAGGGTTTTTATAGTAGTAGGATTGTTTTTTGTGGGCACGATCATGCCAGGGCAGAGAAGTAGTCTGCCTACGAATTTGCAGCAGTTGGGGACATTCCTGTGGATGGTCTGTCATTACCTCCAAAATATGATAACTTGTGGGGGCTGTGTGATCCAGGGCTACCCTGTCAAGGTCCGGAAGCAAAGGTGGGAGAGCATCCGGGAACAGATGCAGCGCATCCTTGGCATGGACCGTGGCACCCCACAATCAAAGCATTGCTGGGCAGATGTAGTTGGCAGGAAGTCCAACCTCTTGCAGTATGTGAGCATCGAAGTTGGTGGACCAACATGTAAGTACACATAATGTGTCTGCTCCTTTATGTTTCTCATGTACCCATTGATGCTTTTTGGAACCATTAAATATGGCTCACAATAATGTTTTTTCACTAATTAGTCATGCCCCCATCCAAAAGGGGCAACTGCAATTCATCTAGTGCCATTCCTGTAGTGCTGGCACAATTTGTAACATTTTCACTATTACCCTGGTGACAGAGACAAGTCAATCAATCAGGACACTTGTAGAGGGCACTACATACCCGTGAGGGTCTCAAGGTGCTGGAGGGGGGAGGGGGGGTGCTGCTACTGATCAAAGAGCCAGGTCTTGAGTAGTCTTCTGAAGGCCTGTAGGTCTTGAGTCTGCCATAGGTTGGTGGTGAGGGTGTTCCAGGTCTTGGCGGCGAGGTGGGAGAAGGATCTGCCTCCGGCTGTCGTTCTTCGGATGCGGGGGATAGCGGCAAGGGCGAGGTCGCCAGAGCGGAGCTTGCGGGTGGGGGTGTAGAAGCTGAGTCCAGGAGGATGAGGGCTGCTGTTTCTCCGTTGTCTAGCAGGGTCCTGATGTCATCTGTGGCGGCGATGAGGACGGTTTCGGTGCTGTGATTGCTGCAGAAACAGGACTGGGATGGGTCCAGGATGTTGTTGTCTTCGAGGTAGCGGGTCAGCAGTTTGTTGACGATTTTCTCTGTGACCTTAGCCGGAAATGGGGGCAGGGAGATGGGCCGGAAGTTCTTGAGGTCCTTGGGGTCCGCCTTTGGTTTCTTGAGTAAGGCGTTGATCTCCGCGTGTTTCCAGCTTTCCGGAAAGGTTGCAGTCTCGAAGGAGATGTTGATGGCCTTACTGAGATGGGGTGCGATGGATGCGCTGGCTTTGTTGAAGATGTGGTGGGGCATGGGTCTAGAGGTGAGCCGGAGTGGATGGTCTTCATGATCTCGCTGGTGTCCTTGTTGTTAACGCCTGTCCAGGAGAGTAGATGGTTGGTGCGTGTGGTGGTGGTGGGGGCGGTAGTCGTCGGTGCGGTTGTGGCTTTGAAGCTGTCGTGGATGTCGGTGATCTTGCGGTGGAAGAAGTCCAATGGAAGCATGGAGTTGATGTACATTGCCATAGCCCATCCACACAACTCATGTGATGACATTGCAGGTAGTGCTGATGTGCTCCAAAGCTGCTAATTTCTCAGCAGGTATTTGTCATGTCCAGTTGTGATGGTGCATCACAGAGCATACGTCATACATAAAGGGGCTAAGGTAAAAGGAACTTGAACTGCAGGCATTTCACTTCTAACAACATCAAAATATATTCAGAGGCTGTGTTAGAGCCTTGTAAAGAAACCCCATAGTGATGTGCAAATGATACTCCTTGGCATACCTCCCCTGAGTTGTCTATCATCAATGAAGCTTGCCATGGCTTACATTGCTTGGCTCACTTCTGAATATAATATGTTGTAATCTGCTTAGGGATTTATGGAGCCTAAGTGTACAGTAGCATGCACTCAGCAGCACTGACAGGTACTGTACGCAAGTTTCTTAGTGGACCAGTTTGCATTAATTGAGATGTATGTAGCTTACTTATTTACTGGTGTCTGCTTTTTGGAGGGCCTCCGGATATCATCACTTTACTGAGTATGGTACATGAATTGTGGAGGTGCACAGCATCGTACAAGTCAGCTGCCATTGTGTAGTTAGTTAGTGCTGCTGCTCACCACGTGGTTATACTAAATTGCCAACAGGTGCATGTGTAATGATTCAGATGCATGTTTGACTCAGCCAGCCTTACCAATATGTATCATCCAGTCATGTAAACCTTGTCAACTGAACACTTACGACCTGAAAGGCTTCAAAGCCAATAGCCTTGCACATGTATTGTGCTGTTGTTGCTAATCAAATATGTGTAATTAGTTCAATTATGTACTTTACTTGCTATGTAGCTTGACCACCCACATACACAGGAACTGAGATGGCCAACTCGAACTTTGCTGGTGAGTGCTTTAATCTGTGCTATTTGTGTAGTGCAAGGAGTAAGTGTGATGTCAGATGATGTGGGAATTGCCAGATTCAGTGGGCATCCTTCTCACAATTTCACTTTTGGAAGGTGAGAAATAGGCCATGGAAAGTTGTGGTGATGCGTTGCACATGTATCAGTCTCTGACTACTATCGAGGAGAACACTTTGCCTAGCTGGGTAGGACAACATAAGCTTGAGAGGGGAGCCATGATCCCAGTGTCAGACAATGCTAATATATGTGGTAGTGGATGGACAATAGATAATGATGTGGCTGCGAATGCTACAATATGCATCTCATTTGCACATGCCATGATACTGGGAGCATGTATTCAGCAGTGGCATGGTCCACCATTGAATTGCTATAGGTCAAATATGGGAAGACACATTTTACTCTGTATGAACTGTTGTACTTTTCCAGCATCAATTGCTGCATGTCATAACTATCAATTGATCTGTATAAGTAGCAATGTGTCTTAATATGGCTCCTTCCCTCATCAATTACTGAATGTTGTGAGGCAAGACCTGTGCTGTCAAGACACTTCTGAATGTGTTCAATGCCCATGGCATCAAGACCTTTGCAGGATGCCCAAGATTCCCTACTACACAGTGACGTTGGAAATGCGTACCATTCAGTAGGCACCTAGAATGTATATTTACAAACATACTCTGAACGGAAATGGTCATAATTAGATCTGCCAATGGTGTTGCAATTGCAAAATCTAGCAATTGTTTTTCCTTTGCAATTAGGCCTAACAACATCAGATATGCTAGGTACAGGTATGTATATAGTCACTTAAAGCAGCAAGATGAATGTAGGGTGTAGGGGCTCCTACCTTAGGTGTAATGTTAATTAGGAGATTTCATGATGTTGATACCTGTTCCTCGTCAGACTCTGAGTGACATATATCCTGACTGTTTCAACAGATAACATGACCTTTGATGAACTGAGCAACTTCAACAAGCTTAAGGGGAGTTAACACAACATTAAAATGGTTGTGAAATCATCCTGGGCCTTGAAGCAGGCAGAAAATGCCCTGGAGCAGTGGTCTGTCTTTCCCAGGGGCCCACCCGCCACCACCACTGAAAGCTCTGCCAGTCATGGACAAGCTACTGCAGAGGCCTTTTAAGCTGTCATTTCCAGTACTTTAACCAGTGGTCCTTCACAAGCACCAGTACCACCACCTCAGCCCACAGGAGGGCCTTCAAAATTTGAGATTAACATGAGGAAGAACATGTCGGACATGAAACATCATATGGCAATCCTCGAAAATAAGGTAGACCAGGTCTTGTCCCTGCTCCAGGACATTGAGCAAGCAGTTGGGCAGGGCAAGAGATGAGAACCACAGGGACCCCTTCTGCCGTTCAGCCTGCTTGACCGGCAGACATTTTTGATAGGTCTTTATAGGTTTGTTTAGGTAGGAGTAGTTTTAGTGTAGTGAGAGTGGTTTTAGGGATTTTTTTGGGTAGGGCTACTTTGGGTTGGTAAGGGGGTGGTGGGTTGATGTTGTTTATATATATGAAAAAAAATATTTAAGAAAATATAATTGTTTAG
Source organism: Lissotriton vulgaris (assembly GCF_964263255.1). Lineage (NCBI taxonomy): Eukaryota > Metazoa > Chordata > Amphibia > Caudata > Salamandridae > Lissotriton > Lissotriton vulgaris. Next base: position 692,144,644 of record NC_141694.1, read on the forward strand.
CTTTCATTTGTAGGTAGTTGATGCTTAGGTGTAGTTTCTCTTATCCTGTGTAAAAATGTGACAAGAGGATTGGGGGGTTGATGTTTACAATGTGGTGCTAAATATATAGGTTTATCTAAGCTAATTTAAGGCTGTTTAAAATATTGACTAGGCTAAGGTAGTATAGGATATGTTAGAATAGGTATTTAGCATAGGGTAGATAGTTACAGCTATTTAAACTTTTATATTTCCATTAAATCTATTATTTCGTTACATGCAGATGTACATCAAGCCTCGTTAACAAGTAGCCCAGGCTGAAACACACAATGGGGGGGCTGAAGCACCTGGTGTACATCATGATTTACTGTTTGGGAGTGCTCTAGTGTGCTCAGGTGATGTTTTGTAGTTGCATTAGTCCTAGCTTGCAATGTCTGGCAACATGTGTGAGTGGGTTTGTTAGCTATGGACATGGATCTGTCAGACTGCCCATGGCTTGACATGGTCTTACAATCAGACATTATTGAGCAGTGGACGTGACATGACTGGATGAATGATGTCACAGATCTTATTTTGTACTCACATATGAGATCAATGTACGTGTTATGAATGCACCATGCCGTGGAGGGAGGTTGCGCCCCTTGACTTTTGTGCGGATAGTTGGTATTTGGATTCATACACTAATGGCTGCCCTGTAACCTCTCAAACTTGCAGCATGTACTTGTCAACCCAATGTAGTATGCTTGCTACTAACCATGGATGGATCCAACACTTGTGCTGTGACTGATCTCACCATTCACATTGACTGCATGACACCAGTTGGACTAAATTCTAGCCACCTTGAGTATGCACTTACTAGTCATCATACAATTGGTGCTTCCAATAAATGATAAACTCTCACTGCCTGGCCTTGTCCCAGACTCTGCAAAAACAATGATGTTCCTCTGGATAGTATTCGGTGTAGTAGCCTCACTGATTAGCCAATGACAAACCTTTTCCTAAATCACAGAGACACACGGGTAGTACTTATTGGTCCACTTAAGTGCTAATGTTGTAGGAGTTCACAGCTTAAGCTGATTGGACAACAACCCCAAAGGATGTTTATAGCCAGTGGATGTCCAGGCAGAGTCCATGCAGGGAACATTTCATGGGATTTGTTAAGTTGAGGAATGCTTCATTCAGGTGGATGACCGCAGTGTCACTAGGGAGGGTAGGACACATTATCAGTCCACAAATGTCCAAGGTGAACAGTACAGTCAAAATGAGAATAGTAATATAAAACAGAGATTCCCTTGAACAAGGTCATGTACATAAGCACCATAAGTGGAAAAAAGCAATAACTAAAACAAGTAAATCTAGAGTAAAAAAACTGACAAAATTTATTGTATACAGTAAAATTAAAAAAGCAGAAAACATAGTAAGCTGCTTGACATAGGTTAAAATAATTATAATAATAAAATAACAATCCCACATTCAATATTGACCAGCAATATTGCTAAGAACAGACAGAAAAATAGTAAGACATACAATTTGTGCAATACAAGGTGTGTGTTCTAATATTCTTTTTAAGGCACCGGTGTTATGCACTTTAAGTTTGTACTGTGTCAACAACAGTGTCTGAGCCTCGAATCACACTGTACTAGGGTGTCGACGCGTTTCGGTGGTTTGTTGAAATTCTATCCACCTTTATCAAGACAAAGAATCAGTTTCTGTCGTAGTGTACATATGTTCCTCTTAGGTGCGAAGGACCAATCTATAGTGATAGTGCAGACATCCTCTGTAATGACGTTATTACTCAAACCGCGGATGTTCATGAACAATTTTCAAGCTTGGTCTATATTAATGTTCCTTATCCGTAAATTGTTAAACATTTACAGCAGACTGAGCCGAGTTTGGTATGACATATGATTCTTTCTGTCCCTTCTGTAGTGGCTTCTATTTGTGCCTTGCTGATAAGTCTACCTGTTATATTGGGTGGCAGTATAGCCCGAACTTTCTTGGTACACAGCGCTTTGCTTTCAATCGCGTTGTGTGGGACCAGAGGCGCCTAAGTAACGTCATTACATAGGACGTCTGCACTATCACTATAGATTGGTCCTTCGCACCTAAGAGGAACATATGTACACTACGACAGAAACTGATTCTTTGTCTTGATAAAGGTGGATAGAATTTCAACAAACCACCGAAACGCGTCGGCGCCCTAGTACAGTGTGATTCGAGGCTCAGACACTGTTGTTGACACAGTACAAACTTAAAGTGCATAACACCGGTGCCTTAAAAAGAATATTAGAACACACACCTTGTATTGCACAAATTGTATGTCTTACTATTTTTCTGTCTGTTCTTAGCAATTTTGCTGGTCAATATTGAATGTGGGATTGTTATTTTATTATTATAATTATTTTAACCTATGTCAAGCAGCTTACTATGTTTTCTGCTTTTTTAATTTTACTGTATACAATAAATTTTGTCCGTTTTTTACAAGTTCAAGGGAATCTCTGTTTTATATTGGTTGGTGAACCCCATTTCCCTTGACCTCAGTTAAGGGGTACCTCTCCTTTTTCACTTAAAATGAGAATAGTGACAGCAGATGTTCCCTGCCATGTTGTTCAGCACATGGCTATGGATAAACTAGGTTTATCACACAGATGAATGCTACTGGGCACTTCTTCTTTGGAAAGAGGTACCGTCCACATGCTTCTCCTCTGATATGTGTGGGGTCTCCTATGAGGGTGGTGCTGTCGGTGTGACAACTGAAGGAAGTGACCCGATTAGCGCCACCCGGGTCACTCGTGACCACCTCTCAGCCTTCCATACAAATGAAGAGTCAGTCAGACAGTAGAGAATAAAAACCAAGTATATTTATTCAGGTACACTCGAGCGGAGCCCAGTCTGCCCAGTCTCTAAGGATTTCAGCAGAGGGACTGACATCTGAAAACATGGTGATACATTATTTATGATTCATAAACAATGAAGACATGCCCAGACAGGACATTTCCAGATGGAGGTAGCTACACAAAGGAGGTACAGACAGATAACTTTCAATCCTGAGACCAGGCACATATTATCTCTATGCCAAGGTCATTCTTCCTGCACCCATCGCTGGATTAGTGGGAGCAGGCCTCTATCTAGTGGGAAAGGTATTTGCTAATAAGAACAGTGTATTCATTAGTGCAGCAAGGCCCAACCTTGGAGGAAACTAAAATTACTTAAGCTGCTTCTAGCAGAGACAGAGAGAGATTAGTTTTGATCATGACTCAATATGGCAGCCAAACATAAAATAGTGCAGCGAATGCTAACTTATGCAAAACAATATATAAACAGCACAGCTAAGAAATTTTTATTTTACAGACCCCCTTTTAGCAGAAGCTGACAATTTTATGTTACTATGAAGAAACGTATATCATGTTGCAAGGATAAGAAATATCACTATGAACTGTGGCTTACATAATCAGTATTCAAAGACACCCTCGTCGATCTGCATCATGTCTTCAATGTCTCTCTGTACCATAATCACAGCTACAGTATCATGAACTGATATTTTCTGTTTAGGGGTGAGAGAAGTGACACCATAAGTGCAATAAGCTGGGAGACAGTGGATACAGAGGCAACATGTAAAAATAATACTAGCAACCATAATCAAAAAGATGAGGATCTTCCAACCACATGTTCTTAACATATTCCAGAACCACCCCAATAGGGTCCAAGTACCTCTCTCTTGATGTATGTCAGACATAAGTCTGTGAAATTTTTATATAGCTGCATATTCGTTGGGAGCGTGATCAGGTATGCAAACACAACAGCTGCTGCCAATGATGCAATAAGCCCCACTCCTAACCGCACGTATGATGTCTAACACTATCCGGTTCTGCAAAGTGACTAATCTCGTAGCCTGAAGCTCAGCAGTGATGTTTGTCAGTATTCTAGCAGTTGTAATAATAACCCCCTCCACAACTCTTGTTAGCCGATGAAGTTGAAGACTATTAGCAATGAGGCCCCAAAAAGGTAGGAGACCCTTTATGGCATCCCCAAACTGTTATGTGGTGGTCAGGGTCGGATTGGGATCACAATTCGGCCCGGGCACTGACGAAAAAAGTGGCCCACATTCAAGAGGCGTGGCCCATATTTAAGGGGCGTGGCCCACATTCAAGGGGTGTGCCCTTTCATGAAACACCATTTGCACAGACAAGGAATGAAAGTAGGAGGATACTGTTCTTGCACAGGACACAGGGCCAAGGTGAACAATGGCCTACATGCTGAGCAACTAAAAAAAATAGCAAGGCCCCTTTCTGTCACAAAATTATTCCAGCCCTCCAGCCCAGGAGCACCTGAAAAGCAGCAAAGCCCCTGCTATTACTAACCTACTTAGCCCTCCCTAGACCTTCAGCTCAGGAGCACATGAACAGAGGTAAGGCCCCTGCAATTAGTAAATTATTCAGCCCTCCAGGCCTCGGGAAAATGTCCTGGGCAGGGGAGCACAAAACACAGCTTTCTGGGTCATCCAAGGTAGCCAGGTAGCCAGGGGGGAGGCTGAGGTGAAGCTGGTGCATGGGAAGTGCCTTCCCAGTGTGTTCTGGCAGTTTGAATGTTTACCATTTACTGTAGTATTACCCTTGTACCTGTGTATGGTACCCTTTTGTAACTTGCACACGTCACTTTTCTCTGGTATCACACTGTATGCTACCTCTCACTTTTGTTTGCTTTAGATACATACTTGCACAAGTGCCACCACTGCCTACGTAACGTTTGTTCTTGTGCTGGAGTGTCTGCCATTTATTGCAGTATTATACCTCTACTTGTACTTTGTACGCTTTTGTAACCTGCACACATATCACTTTTTCCTCCTGTAATGTACCGATTGCTACCTCATGTATTTTGGTTGCTCACTATTGTCACTTTTGATTCATGTAACTTAACATTTGCTTTTGTAATTTGTCCACTTGTAATTTTTCTCCTCATGTATTATTGCTGTTCCTAGTGTGAAGCGCTCTGACACCTTCGGGTAAAGTCTGCGCTATATAAAATCGCATTAATAAATAAATAAAATAAAAAAAATCCAAACATCACCTGGCCCCCACAGCAAGACCCATTCTTCCTCGCCCACTATGCCCTGAACGTGAAGGGCTGTGGGCGAGGTGTTAAGACTAACACCGTTTTTGGGCTGCATGGGCCCCAGGGGGGCCGAGGTGAAAATGGCTCAAAGGCCTGAGAAACACCTGGCCCCCAGGGAGGCCGATTCTTACAAACAATCACCCCTCCCCAGCCCAGCCTCAGCTTGATTGCTTGGCAGGGCAGGGGTGAAGGAGAGGCCACAGCTGACAATAGCTGTCCAGCCGCACAGCGAGGCTGCTTTCATTTTCTCTGTCTGTCTCCGTGCACTCTGTGGGCCGTTGTTTTTTCTCCCCTTTCCAAGTCCACTCTCTGTGGACTGGGACAGGGGAGAAAAAAACGGCCCACAGAGGGCACTGAGGCACCGGTCCTTCGGCCCATGCCCGAATGCCCGCCTTGCCAATCCGCCCCTGGTGGTGGTATCTGTCGGATCTATATCCTTTATGCCAACAACCCTTCTGATTCAGGGCAAGTATGTACTCCTAACCTGCAGCTGATGATCTGTATGATAATTGGATGGAGCAGAATACACAGGGGAGAGGAGGAAAGAGAAATAACATCTGCCTGACCATCCCCTCAGAAGCCAGACATGAGCTTGGGATCCACAGACAATATAGGTCCAAGGGCGGACTATTAATCGTTCCTAGTGTGTAGTTGAAATTTAATTTTCTCTCCCCCACTTTTACCAACCCAGTCCCCTGGACACAGAAACTAGCTAGTGTTGGCCATGGACACCGGCATCAGTTTATACTTAGTAATATTTTGAGATTGGAAAGATTGAAAATACACAGAGGTGTTGAACCTTTGGAAATCAGCCATTTCCATTTGAAGCCATGTTTCATTCTTCCCTTTTTCATATGTGCTCATACAGGATTTTGGGGACAATGTACCGAAGGTCCCTTGTCCTGCCGGTCCTATGTGAGTAAACCTGTGATGAAAAGGTATATAGTCTACCACAGTCTGCGAATTAGCAGGTGTCGGAGTAGAGAGTTGGAAATGGTAGTGCATAATAAACCATTCAAATCAACCTTCACAGCTTCCAATATATGACAATGGCATGGACAACAAATTGTTGCTTTTATGAGTAACTGAGGGGAGAAATCCACAAACCCAACAATTAGTTGTATTGGACATATTATGGGCTTGATGCAACATTTGTATAAATCCATTGTCTGTGTGAGACGTTCAATGCTCTTCATTGTGAGGGGCCAAATTAACAAAAACATGCTGAGGGGTAGTGGGCGTTGTACCAACCAAGGAATGTACAGGATATTTCTCCTCTAGAAACCAGGATATTCCAAGTATTGTTGTTATTGTAATCACAACAATTAATATGTAAACTATTTTACTCTTTTTCGACCAACCCTTCATTAAACGCAGTGGTGCAAATGGCTGTTCCTCCTCAGCCACAGGCCAACCAAAAGGATGCATAATTAGGCAAGAAGAGAAATGCAACGAAAATGATAATAAAGGCAAATGTTTCCAGTGTCTGTTTGAGCCTCACTGGTACAGGCTCCTATTGTTCATCAAACGTTGGTGCTCTTGAGCACCGGCGGTGGAGCTTGCTCAGTCCTAAGCTCGAGATGAATCCCACGACTCAGGATAATGTACCCTCCTCCTAGGTTGCACATTCGGTCTATCCTGTCCAATGTCAGAACAGTGCACCAGTCTCACGACACCCTGAACTAACACCGTTGGTACTATAGCAAAGTACACCCTACCTTATTCAGTCTATCCCTGTCTAATCTGACTTCTCTTTGGTGCAATATACCTCAGCTGAGGGCAAACATTGTACCTGGTAACTCCAGGCACAGAGGGGGTCAACAAATAGCAGCTCCTTAATGGCTCACATTTCTGGACGAATCGCTGCATTTAGCACTTCATTGTTATCAGCATCCGTTTGGGTCCATGTTAGTTTTGAATCACTGAAGGGACGAACTGAGGTACCTTCTCACACTCAGTGTCCCTGATGCCGTCCCTCACCCACTGATCACAGGGTAAGGGTATCATGCAGCAGTGGCTGTCCTGAATCCAGTTCTTTGGGCCAGCGACTATCACGGCTGTTCAAGTAGCCAGGAGGACCTGTTCAGGTCCCTTCCAACGGGGCTCCACACTCTTCCACTGGAAGTTCTTCACTAATACATAGACCCCAGGTCGAATATCATGTCTGGGCCCCTCTGGTGTGGGTGGAAGGGACTCGCGGACCTGTTGGTGAATAGTACACACATTTTCAGTTAACTGGCAAAGATAGTCTGTCAACAATGGATACTCAATATCTGAGAACTTACGAGGACACGGGACTCCCCAGACATTTGCCGGGCATCCAAACAAGTCCTTGTAAGGTGACAATCCAGTTCTAGAATGTGCTGTTGTTCTTGTCAACAAAAGGGCCAATGGTAAAACATCTTGCCACTGTAACCCTGTTGTCTCCTAAATCTTTGTCAATATCAGTTTTAGAGTACTGCTGTACTTCTAAACCAAACCTGCTGACTGCGGGTGGTTTGCAGCATGGAACTTCTGTTATATGTGCAAACCATCACAAATTAATTTGCATCCCAAATGCAAAAATACCGGTCGCGAAGGGGCAGATTCTGAGAATCGGCCTGTTTGCGACCGGTTTTTAGCTTGATGCATGTGGCTGTTAGCGCTGATATGGGCAGGGCCAAGGTCCATTGTGACTACAGGAAGAAAATATGCATCTGGCAACATCCATCTCTGCTTCCCTAACTTGTCAATACAACATCCCTAATCATTCAATTGTGCTGTACTTTCTTGCCACACTGCTAATCCCTCCACTGTGTACTCACTTTGTATCTCTTTCACATTCTGAAGAGTATCCTCAAACATGGTGACCTCGGGCACCCACCTAGAGGGACCTGCTACGAACATTCTTTTCATCCTAGTCCAGGCTGTTTCCTTAGCTGTCTGATCTGCAAAAGTGTTCCCTTTACCTACAACATCAGTAACTTTCCTATGGGCGCTACACTTCACTATTGCCAATTTCTCAGGGAATGTCAAAGAGGGCAAAAGCCTATGAATAAGGTGACCGTGCTGGATCTTTGTACCATGGGAAGTAAGAAACCTTCTCTCTGCCCAGAGTTGCCTGAAACTATGGCCGACTCCAAAGGCATACTGGCTGTCAGTATAAATATGAACAACCAGTCCTCACTCAATTTGCTGGCAACAAACTCTGCAGCTTGGGCTCACTGATAGGGAACTTGTGATGTCTCAACAGCCATTTGCAGCGTAGTAATAACATATGCAGTAGTTGTAGTGCCATCTGGTAAATCAAAGAATCAAAGCAAGAGCCATCGACATATAGTTTCACTTGGGGATCAGATAAGGGAACATCAGTCAGGTAGGTCTACCAGTCCTTTCGTCTCTTCCGTCTGGAAGATACAATCATGTTTCTAATTTTCAGCATTTTCAGAAGGGAGGGGTAGTAACGTGACTGGGATCATAGTGGCACATCGTTTGATCATAATATGCTTGGCAAATAGTGTCAATTCATTACCCGTCAGACGTGCACTGTTGAGGTGCTGTGTCTTGGTCTTATTCAAAAGTGTATCAACAGCATGGGGTACCATGACTGTGAGATTAGTGTCAAGCACGAGTCCAGTCGATTGTCTTATCTAGACAGCCACAGCTGTGACCGCTCTTAGACAGTTTGGGAGGGCTCTTGTGACTGGATCAAGCACAGCAAAGAAGTAAGCACATAGCCGTTGCTTGTCTCCAAATTTTTGTGTTAAAACAGAAAGCACGCAACCCGCCATCTCATGGACGTACAGCACAAACTGTTTAGTATAGTCAAGGGTGCGGAGTACTGGAGCTGAACAAAGTGTAGTTTTCAATTGCTCAAAAGACTGCTGACATTCAGGCATCCCGATCAGAGGTTCAAGCACATCTTTTAGTGTTAAAGCAAGCAGGGGTTTGATCAACAGTGAATAGCTAGGTGTCCACTGCCTGCAATAGGAAGTGATACCTAGGAAAGCGCGCCATTTTTCTGAGTTTGTGGCACAGGCATTTTAACAATGGTACTGATTAGCTCAGGGTTCAATCTCCTACCCTCCCTCGACAGTAGGTGACCTAAGTAGGTGCCCTCCTGTTGACAATACTGACATTTGGAAAGGGATACTTTATGGCCATGCTGAGCTAAATGCAACAATAATTTAACTGTACTGTCTTTGCAACCTTGTTCTGTATCTGAGGCGATGAGCAAGCCATCAACAGTCTGAAGAAATACATTACCTGTAGAGAGCTACAAGGAATCCAGCTGACATTTCAATGCCTGACTATAGATACTCAGACTCTCTGTATAGCCTTGAGGAGAGCGACAGAATCTAAAGCTTCTACCAGCTAGGGTCAACCAAAACAGATACCTGCTGTCAGGATGAATGGAGAGACTGAAGAATGCACTTTTTCAAACTGTTAGACCTGGCACCATTGGCGTGGGTCTCCCTTACATTTTTTGCTGTTGTCTCCTGTGTTTTTGCTGTGTGTTGGACTCAGTTTTGCTGGGCTAGATGCTTTGGGCACTTTGCCACTGCTGTTCAACATCAAAGTGCAAGTGCTCTCTTCCTAAATAGTTTTTAAGGATTAGTGATTCCATGATTGCCATATTTGATTTACTTGTCCGACCCCAGTATAGTGTACTGTGTGTGCCCAGGGCCTGAACATCAAATGCTGCTAGTGGGCAGCAGTAAAAAAAAAGTGGAAACCCAATAGACCCTTGGAGGCTTGGATCATGTAGCAATTAATAGGTAAGAGTGCCTAGATTTATTTCAAGAGGACTGAATAAACACCAATAACATGAGTGAATCTATTGTCAAGCCCTCCAATGGTGACTGACTAATAAACAATCAAAATTCAAATTAGCTAATTTGTATCATGATGAATCTTCAAATGAACACTTTAAATATGGGTGTGCATATTTTAACAAATCAAGTTATTTAATGTAAGCAAATAGAAAAGGCACAAAACAATATACCTACATACTAGAACCGAGGTAAAGCAGTGTTATACAAAAGTTGTAACCTCAGAGTCAAGTATGTAAACATCTGTTTCAAAATATTTTTATATTGGACAACGAATATGAAACAACAGAAAACTATTTCCAAGAACACCAAATGACTGTAGAAATAGATGAGCTGGTCTACGTTTCGATCTCTGTGGCATAAAAGTCTGTTAGACCATCTTCAGGACAAGGAATAAAAAGTTAATAATGGACCCTTGAGTCTGGTCAAGCAAAAGGATTGTTGAGCCAGCCGAATCTCAAGTTATTTAGACCTCCAGGGAGTTAACGCAGGAATAGTAATTTATACTGCAGGACTGATGTCGTGATTGTGTCATAGAAATCTGAAGGATTTGCTGCTAATATCGCTCGCTGTTCATCAAGCAATATCAAATGGATTTGCTCCTCTCACTAACCGCTACCACTGCAGATGGAGAGCTAGTGGACTGCAGCACTGATTGTGCCACCCACAGAAGCAGCCTGTAAAATGTAACTCTGGTCTGCCACTGCAGAGCCTGTGTGCAGTCTGGGACTGCTATGTCGACTTGGCAAGTGCACACTCTTGCCAGTCCCTAAACCTTCCCTTTTCTACATATTAGTCACCCCTAAGGTAGGCCCAAGGTACCCATGCGGGCAGGGTGCAATGTACATTAAAGGTAGGACATGCCCTGATGTGTGTGACATGTTCTGATAGTGAAATACTGCCAGTTTAGTTTTTCACTATTGCAGGGCTACCTGTTCCCATAGGATAGAATAAGGTGTTTGTTTATAACATCTTATAAACATAACTGGCCCTGGGAACAAGGTAGAAAAATAAAGTTTAGTGTGTCCTGCTGTGCGGCTGCAGGAATCCATGCATCATCCCGGATCGTCGCATCGCATCGAGGCGCCAAGTTTCTCGCATAGGTGGAGGACGCAGTAAGAAACAGATGCATCACCTCATCTCCGTAGGGAACAGATGCATCATCTCCCCTGCACTGCAGTAAGGAACCAACACATCATCTCCCCCAAAGCAAGGAACCAGCGCATCACCTTCCTTGTGGCCATTTTGTTTGTTTTGCCTGACGCATCCAAGGTACTTTGTGGGAAAAGTGTCGCACTTACAACTTGCATTGAATTGAACTATTTCTACCATTTGAAAGCCTTATTTTTAATACTGTATTGTGGATTTTTGTTGTTTGATCTTGTTTTGGTTTAGATAAAGATTACTTATTTTTCTAAACTGATGTGGTGTCCATTTGTAGTGTTTTCACTGTATTACTGTATGTGTTCACAATGCTTTACACACTGCCTCTGAGATGAGCCTGTCTGATCATGCCAAGCTACCAAGGGGATGAGCAGGGGTTATTTTAGGAGTGTATCACCCTTACTAGAAGCAAGGACCCCTATTTGGACAAAGGTACCTACCTCTGCTAGCCAGAGACCCCATTTCTAACACAAATCAAAGACAGAAAAGAATGTAGCACAAGAAGGAATCATTGTCAAAAAAGAGGTAATGTCAGGAAACACTGGAAACTGGGGAATCACTATTTTATTAACTTCATGCAAGTAATTCACAAAGCGATAAACATCTGCATGATCATCAGAGGAACGCAAAGATGTCTTTTTAAGAATGGGAAGAATAGGGCTATTACAAACATTAGCAGTTGTCTCTTCAACCACACCTTTCTCAATCAAGTCCTGTACAATTTGCAATAGAGCTTGCTCACCTACCTTCAGTATTTTATACGGAGGGATGCAAGGTAAAATAGCATTATTTTTAACTTGAATCGAAACTGGTGGTATCGGTAACAGTCCCACATCTGTGTCACCTGTTGCCTAGAGAGTGGGTGGCACATCCTTAAACTCTGCAGGAAGGGGCGCATCCTTGGACAGACACTGTGTACCGCTCACTACATCCGGACCCACTGTCATGTAAACACCTACCGGGGAACAAGAAATCGTAGCATGCAATTTCTTCCACAAGTCCAAACCCATCACATTTTCTCCACAATTAGACATCAACCAAAATGGCGAGTCCACAGTGAAAGGACCAATAGTCAACGCAAGGGGTTTCATAATGGGACTCACAACCGGTACACCATAAAAACCTACTGAAACATTATTATTACCAGACAGAGCCGCCCCAGGGACCAAGGAATGAGAAATAGAATGGTATGTTGCACCTGTATCCACCCAAAACTCCTTAGCCGAACCATGCACATCTGCACTAACATACGGATTGGGTTGATCTACAGGTATCGGAACTGGTCCCTCTTTCTGTCCCTGGCTGTCCTAGCTGAAAGACATTCCTGTCACGTCATCCATTTCAAAATCGACATGATAATACTGTTCCCCCGAGAGTCATCAACATAATTCCACCACATTCTGAACCCTGTCCTGACTGCAAGCTCAATAACCCTGTCCTCTCGGGACTGCCACCTTCTGCAAAAGCACAGGCCACTCGCTGCCCAAGTGTTCCTCCTCTTTACAATACGCACACTGATTTGGCCCTAAAGGTGTGGCACTTGTAGGCCTACTGATGCATGGAAGCTGTTGGTCCAAACCACCACATCCTCTACCGTTTCCCCTAGAAGCCTGCTGCAACAACACCTTTGTCTTCAAATCTTTTTGCTTCTTCTCCATCCTCTCCTTATCCTCCTTTTCCCTGTGTTCATAATACTGTGCCATATTCAGAATAACAGAAGGGGAAGATGTGGACCAGGTGCTCTTGGAAGCCTGCAATTGGGTCACAATCTCAGGAAGTCAATTGGAAACAAATCTATTAACAAACAATCGAACACAACCTTCGATCAACAAATCCTGCCCACTATAGTTTAGAAACACACCTTAAAATAATCGAAAAAATCAGACACACTCTCATCTTTCTTCTGACGACAAGCCAATAACTTGTCCCAATCAACCTTCTCGGAGGAATAAGAGAATGCATATACGTGATGATAAGGAAGGGCAAAGCAAGTATCTCTGCCTTAGGCTTATCACCAGGCTTTCTTTCCTGATCCCATGCTTTAATTTGGTCACATGTACCACCCAATTCTGCAGCATGATCGTGTGTGTGTGCCTGTCTTCCAAATATCAGCCGGAACTAGTAAGCCAAAAAACATTTCAATATCAGCAAGTGCCATCACTATTGTGGAGGCAGCGTCAGCCAATTCTTTATAATAAGCAGTTGGATTCTTTCTAGGATCAGGTAACTGAGTCTTAAGAGGCAAGTCTTCCTTTTCCATGGAGTATAAACCCATTGCTCTTGGAATCGAGGCACTGCTTCTAGTCTAGTAACAACATTATGCTTATCCCTCAGCTCTGGTATTTCAGGTGATAAATAGGATGAACCTCCCACATTCGAAACTGAGATACCGGGGTGGGGCTCTTCTCAAGTAGTCTACCCCGATAAGCAACCAACGTTGCAACATTACTGAAAACTTGGCCAGGTGCCATATCAGTAACGCATACATGATCCTTAATACCATGTAGAATCTGCGGTGCTGCATCACTAAAACACTGCTCCCAAAGACCGATCAAAGTAGCAGACTTATGCTTAAGGGTATGCTGCTGTCCAAAGGGCTCACAGTCATTCATCACACTCCACACATCTTCCGCATTATAAATGGGGTTATGGGCCCACTGCACAGCCTGATTAGCCACTACCTTTTTCTCTGCATCACCCATCTCCAATCGCACATAGTGACCCATTCGCTCTTTTAACTTTGTCCAGTCTCTAACCTCAAATCCCTGTACTGGTGTCCCGCCACTATGTAACTTCAGGGGATTGAAGAACACGGTGGGAGTGGCAACAGAAGTAGCAGGTACTAACGTTGCTGCCGGCTACGTTGCAGGTGTAAGAGCTGGTGAAAGAGACATCAAAGCAATGGGAGTTGCAGGAGTACTAACAGTCATGGTTGCCACAGACGGCGAGGAAAAAAAAGGACAGGAGGTGCCGTGGCCAAGGCAGCGCGATCAATAGTAACAGGAGCAGAAACAGTAGAGACAGAAGAACCGGGTAGCTGGGCCTGTGAGGGAAGAGTGGGATATATCCTCTGTGGGGCATATGGGGGTGGGGTCGAGTATCTAACAATTGTTCCACAAACATATAATTTTCTTCTTGGGTCACATAAGATTTTTCAATATTCAATTGAAACCTCCTATCTTCACGTTCAATCCCTATCTCTTGCTTCTCTCTGTCATGTGCTACAGCTTTATGAGTCAATGTTTGCATTCTTCCCTTCCGGGCCTCTTTCTCCACCCTTATCCGCCTCTGTTTAGCTGCCTTATGCCACCTTCAAAGAGAATCAAACATAGACTGTTTACTTATTTTTGCAAACAACTTCTCCTATAAAAACACAATTTTTTGTTCATCAAAGTGCCCGTCAACAGCCACTGCAACTCAGCATTGTCCCTCGTATATTTGTGCCATAACGCACTAAACATATTAGGGCCAAGGCCATGCTTCACATACATATCAAAGTTCGGAGTGCCTTCTGGAGGCGTTGGCTGACTTTTTTCCAATTGAACATCTGCAGAGCAACAAGAAATGGCTAAATCCAGGCATTTTCAAAAGTGAGCCAAATTCGTTATGTTGCCTGGCAAAGTGTTTGCAAACACTTTGTACCAAAATCGGTCCTCAGACTATGCCAAATACAAGCCAAAATGGTTCCGTATCCACAAAGAACCAAAACAAACTCACCTGGTTCACACAGGCCAAACAAATGTATTCTCCACTGCCGACTCTTCGGACCAAACGGTCAGATTTAAGGGTTTCGCCATTCAGGACTCCAGTCAGGATGACCGCTGGGTGAGGCACCGTTCGGCAGTACCGAAGGGGCAGTAGCGAGTTCAGGAACTCTCTCGTGCAGGGATCCCTGATCTATCCGTCTGACCCAATAATAGCCCCATCCTCGTCACCCGTAAGCGGAAGGGGATGGGTCACTCACCGAAAGTAGGAGTCCCTGTTCGGGCACTAACTGAATAAAGTGACCCGATTAGGGCCACCTGGGTTACACTTGACCACCTCTCAGCCTCCCATACAAATGAAGAGCAGGCCAGACAGTAAAGAATAGAAACCAAGTATATTTATTCAGGCACACTTGAGCGAAGCCCAGTCTGCCCAGTCTCTAAGGATTGTTGGAGAGGTACTGGCATCAGAAAACATGGTGATACATTATGTACAATTCAGAACCATTGAAGACATGCCCAGACTGAAAATTTCCAGATGGACGTAGCTACGCAAAGGAGGTACAGAAGGATACGTTTTAATCCTGTGACCGGGCACACACTATCTCTATGCCAAGGTAATGTTGTTCTGACCCCCTCCCCCCCCCCCCCCCCCCCTCCAATAGCTGGACTAGTGGGAGCAGGCCTCTATCTAGTTGGGAAGGTATGCTCAAATAAGAACAGTGTATTCATTAGTGGAGCAAGGCCCAACCTTGGAGGAAATTAAAATTACCAAAGCTGCTTCCAGCAGAGACAGAGAGAGATAAGTTTTGATCATGACTCAAAATAGCAGCTATACATAAAATTGTGCCACAAATGCTAACTTAATCAAAACAATATATGAACAGCACAGCGAAAACATTTTTATTCTAACACAGCCAAGGGAGGCACATACACATCGTGGGTGGAAGCTGTGGATCCAGTGGCTTCAGCAGCATATATCTGTGCCAGTACATAAGGCAGCACAGCAGAGAGGAGGATCTGCTGGTTTTGCAACACATCAGCAACGTTCCGGTGGTAGGCAACCATGGCAGCCATGTGGGAGTCCTGCTTCTGCTCTGTTGTCTCCTAGATGGTTCAGATAGCCCAGAGCTCTCTGGCCACATTGATGCTGCCACTTTGTCATGGCAGTTATTGTTGCTTCTGCCTCATGACACCAGTGATGTCAGCCATGGATGGCTGGAGGCTACAGAGTGGGGAGTAGGTGCCTCTGATGGTGGCAGTGTTTTTGCTATTGGGACTGAGGCACCCACAGATCCCCTCTAGGGTGGCCACCACAGTCTCCATCCCCACCCTCACCTGATCTGCCAACTCTTGCTGGACTCCTACAAAAGTCCGTTGAAAGGTTATGGTTGGGTCCTTGGAGTCAAGGGGCATGGTTGTGATGGGAGGCGGGACCTGTTGATTGTTAGGTGGGGTATGAGGAGATGCTACAATGCTGCTGACCCTCCATGGGTACAGAAATGATGTCCCATTGAAGTCCAGGAGCTCTTGGAGGGTGTCATGGTTGATGGTTGGCATGTTGGCATCATCACTGATGTCTGGGACAGGGTACTGGCCAGGAGGTAAGGGTTTATCATCTGTAATGAGATGGGCAAATACTATTGTGATGTCTTCCACATATTGACATGGTTTAAAGAAGTTGACAAACAAAGTTCATTATATTATACTTTCAGTTCTTCATTGATGCCTAGGACAGCTGTTACGCTATGCTGTGAATGTCAGATAGCACTGTATTTTAATTTCAGATGACAGGACCTCAGCATTATCATCAGTACCTCTTTATGCCTACTCTTTGTAGATGGGGCATGTCTTAGTAATAAGAATCTAATCACTGATGTTCCTGCCATATCAAAGTAACTACAGTTGGTCATCTGCAGGGTGTCAGACATCTCTTTAATTTAATCAATGCACTTATATTTGCCCATTGACCCCTCTTGCTGTTTCAAAATAGGTCCTTGCAGCTGACCTACTGCCACACAGTAATGGGACTCTGATCATACACAGACTCTCCAGTGCCTACACCACCTGCATCATTCATGGCATCTCCAATGAGCTGCCATGGCAGGCTGTTATAGTGTGTCATGTGCTAGGCAGCACCCCAGATGGTAGTGTTGCTGGGAATGGTGATATGCACCTACACATTGTAATCGGCGTCTCAGACTTTTGGGCGAATAAATATCTGAAGCTCTGATACCGGGTCTGTGTCCTGTTTGCTGGCAGCGCGTGAATGAAGACGTGGCTCACATTCCTACAGGATTCTCGGATATATTTTTGTATGTGATATATTTGTTGGCAATAATCATGGTTATAAAAGAAATGTACCAATGATTAGATGCATTAAGATCTCTGTCTAATTATATTAATTTTTGATTTTGTACAAAATGATATAATGAAAAATATATAAAAACAGAGGAAATAAAATGTTTTGCTAAAAAATTAAATTAAATGTTGAAATAATCGATATATTGGTTCTGGTATACTTTCAAAGTAAAATTGTTGGTCAATGAGGGAAATTTTCATATAGATATAGTTCCTGTATTGGTGTACATCTGCTATATGTGCCCAGGCGCATGCAGTTTCTACAGGAATGTGCTGGATCTTGTAGATACAGCACATTGCTACTCTTTCAATATGACTTAGGATAGCCCAGCTATAACGCTTGTGACACTGCCCTGTGCCAACATGTGATCAAAACGCCCATACGCCTTACATTGATGTAATATCTAAGCATAGAGTAGCCAGGTGGCTGCTGTTTGACCTGCAGTCAGTGTGGCAGAGCTCTGGGACATAGATGCCGAGACAGGATAACATTATTTATTTACCCCCCCATTGTCCCTTGTTGATACTTGCCCGGGTGCTGATGTAGTTGATCATAGTCAGCACTCTCCTGTCCCACTACTCCAAACACTGACTCCTCAGAGATGACTACAGTCACCTGTTCCTCCAAGGGATCGAGCTCCTCCTGGGGTGCTGGACTGCAATGCTCCATGTAGATTAGTTGCCAGTTTCTCCTTACTTTTGTACCTTGCATTGTGCTAGCGCTTCTTACAGTCCGTCACTGTCCTCTTGATTTCAACTACACAGTTGAACTGCCATATGCCATATGGACTGCCATATGGCCATTTTGGTACCAATAACAATTTGGAGCTGACTAAGAGCCAGGGTTGATGCTCCATCACCTCTGCATTCAAGATCTCATTCTCCTCCTGACTGAACCTGCATTTCCTCTTCCTCTTCCCCTTGGACTCTGGCTGGCCTTCCTGGCTGGTAGTAGCATTGAGGGGGTTATTGTTCTGTGCCGTGCTCCTTCCTGACTGCTCCATTCCTCATTCAGGTAAGTGTAAACATTTTTCTCCTTACCTACGTTTTTGTGGGAGGGTTTCACACTAGGCCCAAAAAAGTGTTGTTAGGCCGGCTAAGGTATATTTTGTTGCCGCTAATTGGCTGAATGTCACTGTTGCACCATAGCGTGCATTCTTTTAACCAAATAAACGCTTGTGTTATCATTACTATTTTTGGCCGCTAGCTCTTCCTAACACCATGTAGCACCGTATGGTAAATACAATGCTAGCATGGCCTTTGTAATTGCCATAGGGCAGTGGTAACGTTTTTACGCTCCTCTGCATGACATCACTGGAGCACCATTTCTTGTAAATATACCCCGTAGTATCTAGGCAAGGGTCCTCCAGGTTGGGACTAGTGATGTTGGTATGACTTAAAGTCCATAGTCATGGTTTATCAGTTCAAGGCATGATAATGCCACCCTCCTTGTATTAAGAGATACGTAGCATTGAAGAGAAAAAAGGATTAAGGATGCTCATTAATACTAAAAAGCAATGATTCACAAGATGCTGCGGGGCTTAATAGTTTTTTAGCTGCCTGCCTGCAGAAATTTCACAAATCTCGCTGACAGTCTTGGATACTCTGCTTTAAGGCAGGTCATTAGAGCAGGTCTGCAAGAGCGTATGGCCAGGGCAGTGGCGGTGCGTCCATTGGGGGCGTTGGGGCGTTGCCCCACTAGCCATGGACGACTGCACTGCCAATGAATAGTTACTTTTAAAAAATAAATCATACTTTTTAAAATGAAATTTGAGCCGAGCGCACGGCGTGCTACCTGTTCCGGGAAAAGCCCGACCGAATCGGGCATCCAGAAGGAAGTGGGCCGTGGGGGGCGGGGCTGCAGCAGAGTGACAGGCAGGCAGGTCACACAGACAGGCAGCGAGGTGCTGCCTGCGCATGTTAAATCCCGGAGTAGTCAATTTTTTGACTTACCCGCGCATGCGTACAGTAGACCTTCCTTCCCCCCACCCTCCCTCCTTAGCACTCAGATACATAGGGGGACCCGGGGCCCAGGTCTCATGTAGGGCAGATAGTGTCCTGCTCGTAGTCCAATCCTGGCGCAGTGGCGCTGTTCACGCGGCGCCAGGATTGGCTGCTGCAGCAGGATGGTGCAGCGCGTGTGGCAGTTGGCTGCTCGGAAGAGACTAGAGAGTAAGTCAAGTGTAAAACTGAAAGTCATATAGCTGAGAGCCGAGGGTCTGTAGTGGCGCCAACGGACCCGGGGCCTGCTCAGGAGTCGGACCTCAGGTAGGATTGTTTAAATATATATTTTATGTGGCGGGGTCTGGCCCAGTAGTAAGCCATGTGGCTATTGTTGTGCAATTGTGAATGCAATGCTCGTCTTGTCTGTGCGTAGGCGAGACTCGCCGATCTGTGGAATGAACTGTCCGTGATGCACGCTTTCCTGACTTTGATATATGGTGCACACTTTCCTGAAAACTGCTTTTAATATTTGATGCACGCTTTCCTGACTTTGATATTTGGTGCACACTTTCCTGAAAACTGCTTTTAATATTTGATACACGCTTTTCTGCCTTTGATATTTGGTGCACACTTTTCTGAAAACTGCTTTTAATATTTGATGCACGCTTTCCTGACTTTGATATATGGTGCACACTTTCCTGAAAACTGCTTTTAATATTTGATGCACGCTTTCCTGACTTTGATATATGGTGCACGCTTGATTGAAAACTGACATTTATATTTGATACATGTGTTCTGGTCGCACTGAGAGCGCAATAGGTGTTTAGTTGAAGCGCAACACCCTATTAGTTAAAGTGCAATGGTCTTTATGTAAAGTGCGCTTGTTTTTAGTTATTTCCTGGAGAACTTTGGTGACGTTTTAAAAAGCACAAGTAATCCGGGTTCTGAGAACGGAATGCAGACTTTTGCTTGAACAGTGGAAACACTTTCGGATGCGCGCTCTGGAAATACTTTCTGATGCATGGATGCATATATGACTGCTTATGTTTCACAAAGAATCTGTATATACATATCATAACGTGCATAGCTTTGGTATTCGGCACATGCACATTTATAGCGCCTGCCACAGGATTCTGACCAGAGCTTTGGGTACTAGCACTCATTAGTTAAAAAAATTGATCACAGCACTCGAAGGGAAATCAGATATAGTAATGGGCTTCCTAAGAACTGATGCAATGGAACACTTTGGACACAAATGGTGTCCCGTAAAGAGCAGTCTTCTTGCCCCCACCATACCAGTTTTAGCCAAAGAAGGGATGCAATCAATGTAGATAATCAGGACATGATGGGCTGGTAACAGAGATATGATGGTAAGGGCTGAGTCTATAGTGAAATCTAAGCAGCAGACGCTTGCACAGGGGGATCCAGGAACATATCCATGTTTAAATTGTGTCTGTACAAGTGCGGAGCAGTGCGAGTGCTTGCATGTGCCCTCTGTTTTAATATTCCGCCCCCCCCCCACACCTCCCGCACGACACCAAGCGAGCCGCGACTGCTATGACCTGGCTGTACCCAAAACACTGACCTGGTCTCCACACTCTAACCTGTGCACGAAACACTCCTCTCAACACCCTGACCACTACACGAAACAGTGTCCTATTGTTCATGTTCACATTCTTCTTAGTTGTGCACAAAATACTTCCTACTTTCCACGCTGACTCTGACCTGAGCATGAGACACGCACGTTTCTGCAATGCACACTCTCTGACCTGGGCTGCGCACGAAACAACGTCCTACTCTCTCTCACCCTCTGACCTGTGCACGAAACACTACCAAGTGCATTACAGTATGACCTATGTGTGAACAGTGTTCTGGAGTGGACACTACACTCAGACCTGTGTACGACGGAGCCCTGCATTCCACATTCTCCCCTGAAGCTGCTCTATGCAGTATACACACAACACTGTCCTGCACCCACACTTTGACATGTGCATGAAAAACTGTCCTGCGGGAAAGTTGGTAGCGCATAAAACAAAGCCCTGCATACTCCACTCTGTCCTGTTCACAAAAAATGCCGTTCTCGCAGCACTCTGCTCTGTGCACGAAACACTTAAAATGCATCTAGTTAATAGCAGTGTGTTTGTGTAGAGATAAGCATGACCTGCGGGTGACATTATTTTCCCAAATCCACCCTGGTGCAAGCAAGGAGAAAGCAGAATATCGTGTGACATTTTTCTGTGTAGTTCATGAAAATATTTCATTGTTTACGCAGCTGAACCCTGGGTGGTGTTCCTCGCTTTAATGACATTAGAACTGAAGAGTGTAACTCAAGAGTCACTCTCGTGCAAGCCACCGCTGGCTATTCATTGGCGCCATAGGGGAATGCTTAGGTTGTGAATGTGTAATAGCCACTCACACCTGCCTTCGAAATTATGAACAGGTGGCAGTTGAGAGCTCTCTTGTAGCAGATGCAATACGTTGTATTTGGGATCAAATATGAATGCAACACACCACGTGCATCGTTGTTAAGGAGACATCCAATTACAAACTAGAACACCAGCGTCCTACCCAAAAGTAAAAGAAGATGTCTAGAGCTGCCAGTGATGGAGCTGGGAAACAGGCGTCAGGTCAGCATCCTGCAATTCTGGCCAACTCACTTTATCTAATTTCTGGTTGCTTGCTGTGTATGTAGTGTGAGAATGGGATTGTGGTAGCACTGCTATCATCAAGTATGCGGTAGGGACCAAAACGTTTGTGAGAGCTTGCTGTGGGAAAATTGAGCGGACACTAGTGACAACCGTGAGGTGGGTTTCCTTTATTGTCTTCATTATGAACGATTTTTAGGCGGGATATCAGGGGAAAGGAGCGAAAGCCACAGGCAGCTTGTGTCTGTGGGACCGGTGTTCTCTAAATAGTGCTAATAATGTTCAATCTATCCCCCCGTTGACATACGTTCGCTGAGCCTATCAGAACCCCAGCAATAGGTTTAGGCCCACCACTTTTTTTGTTTACAATCTAAGCATTGATTAGTTAAAAAAAAAAGTGTGGGGTAGATGATATGTGCCAGTTGTGCTGTACAAGGGAAGGAAATGAATTGCGCTCTATCTGCCATTCATTGTTGGGTCAATGCAACACGTGGTCTCAGTCCTTTGCTCTTCATAATTTTCAAATGTAAATGAGACTAGTACGGTACTAGTCTCATTTACATTTGAAAATTATGCTAGTAGTACGGGGCCATACTGTAGTATCTGAGCAATTACTTTAAACCAGTTCGTATATAACGCACAGTATTCAGACGTCTTATTTTACAATAAATTCAGCTGAATAGAATACAATGCTTATTTATAGGTCAGGCTTGTTCGTGCCCGCCGTATGATGGATTGACAATGTTTCTGGATTATTTGATCATTCTCTAGACCAAGCGAGGATTGTTACAGTCGCTGCAAAATGCTTAGGTTGAATTTTCCCAGTTGTTGAACATTATACATTTGACTTTCACTCGCAAGGAATTTGTGAAAGCTGCAGCGTTGGGCAAAGTGGCAGCTGTGAGCATCGCCTGTCTTGTGTACTGCTGCCGAGCACTGCTATTCATTAGAATAACCTTCAATGTAAGTGAAGGTTATTCTAATGAATATCACTTTGTAGTAATGCCCAAGCCATAAACAGTCACCTCGCATTCCGGAGAACACGCAGACCCAAAAAGTAAAGAAACACCTGTCTTTGCAAAGTAATTTGTCGAGCTGCAGTGCAGATTATTGGTTTTTTTTTATCATGGTGACTCTGCCGTGGCTGGCTGGGTGCATATACAGATTAGATGAATGCAGTTATTGCTTTGTGGAGGCCTGCCTCTTCCAGGGCACAGGCTCCCTAATGACATGATTGACAGGCTGTCCCAAAACCGAAGAGGAACTCATCAGATATTAGATGACTAGATGTGCTTGGTTTGATGAACTGTAGTCATTGAGATAGATGTTTAAGTGTGGTGTATCCTTCGTGGTGGGCTTTGTTTTCAGTGCGAGCTGTTCTGGGCGGGAGCTAAGTGTGTGAGAGTTACTTTCTGGTGGGGCCGTTGTGTTTTGTGCACTAATTGACGGACGGTGCTGGTGACAATGGCGGGTTCAAGCTGCAGTGGCCTAGTCACGAAGTCCTTAGCCTTGTTTCTATAAATCTATACAGATTGAGCTATGAAGCGCAAGCGCTAACAACATTCATACATTACACATGCAGCTTTTTTTAGAGGTTATAATAATTGAGATGAATAGTGTGCAAGAGGTCAGATAGCATATCCATTTGTAGAACCACCACTGAGTAGCTGCTAATACTTTCTGTGTTTTTGAGCAGTAAGTACATATTGTCGACCACCCCACCGGCTCCTTTCCAACCTTATGCACACTCCACAACCAACTCGCTGCAGTAATGACAAAGCCCGAGTCACTTGTCAACCATAAACAAACCGTGACAAGCAAGCTCCCAGTGGCATCTTTTCATGTCTTGTAGTGTGTTTTTGATTAATAAAGAAATTGTACATATTAATCTGGTTTTAATATGTTTTGAGTATGTTCATGCTCAAAACTCTGCTGACCTTTTATCATCTTTGAAAATGCTATGTGGGGATCCTGTGTTTGTCCAAATAAATAAACTGCTTTCAATTTACCGGGCCATTCCAAGTGTTCCAAGAATCTCACCCCAGCTAAGCACAGATGTAAAGTGAGAGAGGTAAATCAAACTACATGAGTGAAATCAGTTCTCATGCCCCGTGCAAACGGCCTTACATTGCACCTCGAAGCGCCCGTCGAAATTTGGCATCGCCATCTTGTTGCGTCGTAATTAGGAGTGTGATCCATGAATTAACTTACTTATGTCCACACAAATAGTGCACGATCATGTACGTTTGCTGCAATTATAAAACAGCATCTCAGGGTTTCTGGCCAGCAGTTTGTTGCTTTATAGTGAGGTGTGCGCTCTTCGAGCACCCTTGTGAGTATGCACACACACTCGTTCATGAGCATGCATTTCTTGAAACGTTACCCACACCCATTTCGCTAACATTAATAAATTGCAATTCACGTACTTTGCCTAAAATCCTTGCTGACTCCCTCTTCGCTAACAACCATAAACTGCTTCTCTGGCCACAGGCCCATGGTAAACACCCCTTTGCTCTCCAGCTAGGTGTGTGCGCTAAAATACCCCTACTAGTATACAATTAATGTTATTTTCTGAGTAGTGCCCGAGTAAAAGGATTTTCTAAAACTGGCACAACCTTTCATCTGTAACTGCCTCACGCTACGCAGCATAAGCCTAATGAAAGATTGATTGCATCTGTCAATGGGAAGAATGCAGGAACATATCCAATATTTACATAATGTGTTGTGTTTACACCACTTCCTTCATATTTTACAGCTTTCCGTGTAAGTCTCCCCATTGTCTATGTGAGGGACGTAGAAAACAGCCAGTCTTTTAAAACCGATGATGCACGGAAATCACATAACAAATATGAACTACCATGTCTTCTGGCAGAAAATTCAACCTTAATTATTTTGTTAAGTCAAAATGCTGGTTTTTATTATAGATTCGTATCTGTTTAGAAATGACAAGTGCATATGGGCATCATTTAGGTGGTTGTGTCTGTGATTTGGATCTGATTGAAATCAGGATTTGTGCAAACTGGGTTACTCGAGTTGATTGAATCGTTATCTAAAGTGAAAGTAAATATATTTTCCGTTTTGAAAATGTGTTGCCAAATTACAAATACATATATTTTTAAGCTGAATTTCATTTTTTTTTTTGCAAAGGTATGCAATGAATAATTGGTTCTAAGATGCTATCGTAAAATATGTTTTTGAAAAGATGCTATCACATGCTGCACAGGTGGGCATCTCTGACCGCAGCGCTAGGGTGCTCTTGGAGAGGAAGGGCACATGTAGGGACGGGGGCGGAGCACTCAAGTACAGCTTCCGTCATGTGTGAAGGAGAAACTTCACATCCCCTTGTGGAGCTTCACCGCAGGGCTGGGGGGTCTGCGGTCTGCTGAGAGCAGGAAGTCATCGTCCGAAAGAGAGAAGTGGAGGCCAGACAGTACGTCTTTGAAGGATGTGTGCCAAGGAGGGTTTGATTCCAGGGCTCTTTCCATTCTAGTTCCCTCCCACTTTCATGGCACAGGGCCCCCTTCATGGAAATCACACCTGGTGCAGTAAGGGCACACACAGGCCTATCTATAGTTCCAGCACCACCCTGAAGCGGTTCCACCATTGGTATAGCCTCTGGGGAGGGGTGTTGTTGTGTGTTACACTCCCTGGGACATACACCCTACCGGAGGAGGAAGAGGCCCCCATAGCTATCATGCAGGGAGAGGGGCTGAGGCCAAACAGGGCAGCTGGGAGCTCTCTGACCTGTGCTCACCCTTCCCGTGTTCTGCATGAGTGAGAGAGCGAGAGAGAGGAACAGAGAGAGAGAAACAGAGAAAAAGAGGGAGAGATAGGAAGAGAGAGAAAGAGAGGGAAAAGGTAGAAAGACAGCAGTTGAAGAGAGAGATAGGAAAGGGAGGGAGATACAGAGAAAGAAAGAGATGCCAGCCGGGCTCCCAGCCTGGAAGGTTTTAGAATTCTCTGTTTGAATGCTGCTAGTTTGCGTCCTGTTTATTTGTTTGTTATTAAAATACATATGTGAGGTACTCGGCAATACATTGTGTTTTGTGTTTCAAAGTCTATTATGAAGCTCTGTGGTTATGCTGAATAAGCAGCTACCTATGTTATATGACACCTCTTTATTAATGTAATAACTGCACTTTCACAATTGCTTTATTAACCTTCCTGCTTTCTCAGATTTGCTTGGAAATGCACAATTTTTCCACTATTTTTTCAAAATTTTCTCGGGGGGTATTCCCCCCGAACCCTCCTTAGGGGGTCCTGGCTCGCTCGCTACGCTCGCTCGCTACGGTGCAGTATGAATATCAATTTACGCCTCACCACTTTCAGATGTCATGCCTTTCGGGTAACAGGGCCAGACAGATGTAGACAATATGCACGATTGATTCACTGTAAGATTGACAGAGTCTGCATCGAAGATCAGGGCATTCCTTATCCTTACAGGTATACAGTGACAGTCGAAGGTTGGCCGACACCCCAACCTATATTGGATGCGCTTTTGTTTGACATCTTTTGTCATGCAAAGACATACAATAGGTTGTGGACCCTGTTTGTCGTAATTATTTAAAACTATCCAAGTGTGAGTAGGAAGAGCCAGTGTTTGTTTATCTGCCAGTTGTTACTTCTGGTGCACCACTTTAGTTATAACATTTTTAAAAGATTTAAAGGTGGCGGGAGCTATCACAGTGTTGCTGCCGGTAGATTTTGTAATGATTGGCACAGAAAATCCCGGACTGCACTGCTTGTTACTTCCAGCCATAATTGTCTTTCCAGCCTGTGCAGCTGTGTGGAGCTTGAAGCATGTCTTCAAGTCTTCAAAAGGGCCCATTGGCTTTCCAGAAACGGAAAAGATAGGCCAAATTCAAGGCGAGTGTGTGCTGGAGAAGCGTGTTTTGGAAAAGGAAAAACCTTTCTGTGGGAGCGAAGTTCGTCCAGTTGCTTGGAACCTCTTCCAAACATTGCCTCTGAGCCATATTCTAGGGTGAAAAGCAATTTGACGTGCATAACATTCATTAAGGGTTCAAATGAGGGGTTAAAGAGTGTTTTGTAAAGGTTTAGAACCGCGTGAAGTAAGGAATCTGCTGTTAATGTTATGGATTCCTTGTGGGGAAGGGCATCGGGGGTGCGTGCAGTCACTTCTTCTAGAACAGACGATCGGTCAGAATTATGTTAAAGTGAAGGGGGGCTAGGATGCAACCTTGTTTAAAACCTGCCCGCGTTTGTATTTTACTGGCTACCGTGCTGCCCCTCAAAGTTTAACTAGGAGCCAAGTTTTTGAGTACAGAGTGACAATACTTTTCAAAAAGAGAGAAGGGAAGTTTCTTGCTGCTAATTTCTGCCATAGGATGCTGCATGGGACTAAATCAAAGGCAGCTTTGAAATTTACAAAACATAAGCAGAGCATAGATTTTGTTTTGATTTGTTTGTCAGTCACCATAGCCAAAGTCAGGAGGTTTGTAGTAGTGTTCATCTCTTCTCTGAACCCTGTTTGATAAGTGGGAACAATACAAGGGTAATTTGCCTGGGATTCGAGCTCTCTCAGTAGGAGACGTGCATATTATCCAGTAAGGAGATTTGTCGATTATTACCTGGGTCCATGACCTTTATATATCTGCTGGTTTATTGCCCCACTCCAGGATTGTGGAATCTGGTCAGTAGAGATGCAGTTATTGTATTGAGAGGTTAAAATGGTCACTCTCTATTTGGGGTTGGCTTTAAAAAGTTGTTGCAGTGGGCCATTTGGGCCTGGAACTCCATCTTGATTCCCACTGTTGATTACACCACACACCTGTTGGAAAGTGAAACCTGCACTCGCCATACATGGAAAGGCATGCAGTACTGAGGTTTGTGAGTTAAATTGTACAATAACAGGGGAGATTTCCATCGCCTTAGTTTCTACTTCCCATTTATTTTCAATGTTGGAAGTTGGTTGTGCAAAAAGATGGGAACACTGAGTCGTGCTGATGTGAGTTACCCATTAGTGTGTGGCTATGTTTGCATTGTTTGCCATTGGGCATCCCTAGTCACCCAAAGATTGTTGTGGTCATTGTGATTGAGGGCCCATACTTCCTTTTTATTGGCTTTCGATTGGGCCACGATGTCTTAAGGCTGCCTCGGTCAGATTACTCCTGAATGTTCGAATCTGTTTTTGAAGTTTTTTTTTTATATACCTTATAGGCATATGTAGCTCACAATGTGGCCTTCTATTAAGCATGGGTGGAAAATCCGTTACGCTCGCGGATTTTGCGGATTTTCGGGAAATTCGCAATCCGCGAGATTTGCGAATTTCCCGCAAAATCCGCAAATTCGCACACAGCTGATTTTTTTTGCGGCGCGCGGCGTTGGTGATACAATTTTTGCGGCACGCAGCGTTTATCATCGTTTGCCGAGTTGTTTTTCTCGATAGTTTGCGAGTGCTGCGCCATTTTGGATCTTGCTGTGTGATCCCGCGGGAATTGGCGAGCGCGATTACGTCATCGCGGCTTGCCAGCGATAGTTTGTCAACGCGAGTCCGGCGAGATCACGTCTCGCGGTACTTTGCAATTGCGAGATTTGAGATGCGGCGAGCAGCAAGAATCTCGCACAAGCGAAAATATAAAATTTGCAATTCTGCACAAGAAATCCACCAGCAAGCAGCATAAACCTTCTTGAAATGATGATTTTTATCTGAATAACTCCTTAGGTTGACATTTGCCTGCACTTTTTTAGCGAGGAGTCCATTTTGGGGAGGGGGGGAGGGGGGTGGGAGGAAGGAAGTGCCCCACAGTCTTCAACTTCCTGTTCCTGTTCAGCAGGCTCCTCCCAGTGCTTTGTCCATCTCCTGGTCACTTTTCATTTGGATCTGGAGCTGGAAGGATTACTTTTTGTGGATGCTGCTGGATCTTTGGATTTGAGGCCTTTTTGACTTTCTTTGGATCACTGTTGGATTAGAAATTTTACAAGTAAGTTTGTTTGGGGCATTACAGTTGCTGCAACTAAAATTTTGGAATTTTCGATTTTTGGGCTGTTTTGGGGCCTTTTGCCCAGGGGTACTCAGTGGTGGGTGGACTGAGTCTTTCTGTGGGTTGTCTTGAACTTAAACATCATGGAGGGCATGGATGGACTGGGATTGTGCTGATTTTTCAGTGATTTTCGTTTTTTGGGGCTGTACTTGTGGCCTTTTCACCAGGGGTATTTGAGTCTAGCATGGGTCTAGTCTTTCTGTGGGCTGTCTTGAACTTAAACATCATGGAGGCCATGGATGGAATGGGATTGTGCTGATTTTTCAGTGATTTTCGTTTTTTGGGGCTGTACTTGTGGCCTTTTCACCAGGGGTATTTGAGTCTAGCATGGGCCTAGTCTTTCTGTGGGCTGTCTTGAACTTAAACATCATGGAGGGCATGGATGGACTGGGATTGTGGTGATTTTGCAGTGTTTTTCGATTTTTGGGGGTGTTCATGGGGAGGGACAGGCCATGTGGCTGGTGGCCATTTTGAGTGCTGCTACAGGCACTGGCCATGTGCTTGGAGGCAAGTGGCCATTTTAAATGCAGGCTTTGTTGTTAGGCCTGCAACCATTTTGCCTACTTTTCAACCTTTATGCCCAGGGATAGTGAGTCTTGCATGGGCCTAGTCTTTCTGTGGGTTGTCTTGAATTTAAACATTATGGAGGGCATGGATGGATTGGGATTGTGCTGATTTTTCAGTGATTTTCGTTTTTTGGGGCTGTACTTGTGGCCTTTTCACCAGGGGTATTTGAGTCTAGCATGGGCCTAGTCTTTCTGTGGGCTGTCTTGAACTTAAACATCATGGAGGGCATGGATGGATTGGGATTGTGCTGATTTTTCAGTGATTTTCGTTTTTTGGGGCTGTACTTGTGGCCTTTTCACCAGGGGTATTTGAGTCTAGCATGGGCCTAGTCTTTCTGTGGGCTGTCTTGAAATTAAACATCACGGAGGCCATGGATGGAATGGGATTGTGCTGATTTTGCAGTGTTTTTCGATTTTTGGGGGTGTTCATGGGGAGGGACAGGCCATGTGGCTGGTGGCCATTTTGAGTGCTGCTACAGGCACTGGCCATGTGCTGGGAGAGGCAAGTGGCCATTTTGAATGCAGGCTTTGTTGTTAGGCCTGCAACCATTTTGCCTACTTTTCAACCTTTATGCCCAGGGGTAGTGAGTCTTGCATGGGCCTAGTCTTTCTGTGGGTTGTCTTGAATTTAAACATCATGGAGGGCATGGATGGATTGGGATTGTGCTGATTTTTCAGTGATTTTCGTTTTTTGGGGCTGTACTTGTGGCCTTTTCACCAGGGGTATTTGAGTCTAGCATGGGCCTAGTCTTTCTGTGGGCTGTCTTGAACTTAAACATCATGGAGGGCATGGATGGATTGGGATTGGGCTGATTTTTCAGTGATTTTCGTTTTTTGGGGCTGTACTTGTGGCCTTTTCACCAGGGGTATTTGAGTCTAGCATGGGCCTAGTCTTTCTGTGGGCTGTCTTGAACTTAAACATCATGGAGGCCATGGATGGAATGGGATTGTGCTGATTTTGCAGTGTTTTTCGATTTTTGGGGGTGTTCATGGGGAGGGACAGGCCATGTGGCTGGTGGCCATTTTGAGTGCTGCTACAGGCACTGGCCATGTGCTGGGAGAGGCAAGTGGCCATTTTGAATGCAGGCTTTGTTGTTAGGCCTGCAACCATTTTGCCTACTTTTCAACCTTTATGCCCAGGGGTAGTGAGTCTTGCATGGGCCTAGTCTTTCTGTGGGTTGTCTTGAATTTAAACATCATGGAGAGCATGGATGGATTGGGATTGTGCTGATTTTTCAGTGATTTTCGTTTTTTGGGGCTGTACTTGTGGCCTTTTCACCAGGGGTATTTGAGTCTAGCATGGGCCTAGTCTTTCTGTGGGCTGTCTTGAACCTAAACATCATGGAGGGCATGGATGGACTGGGATTGTGGTGATTTTGCAGTGTTTTTCGATTTTTGGGGGTGTTCATGGGGAGGGACAGGCCATGTGGCTGGTGGCCATTTTGAGTGCTGCTACAGGCACTGGCCATGTGCTGGGAGGCAAGTGGCCATTTTGAATGCAGGCTTTGTTGTTAGGCCTGCAACCATTTTGCCTACTTTTCAACCTTTATGCCCAGGGGTAGTGAGTCTTGCATGGGCCTTGTCTTTCTGTGGGTTGTCTTGAATTTAAACATTATGGAGGGCATGGATGGATTGGGATTGTGCTGATTTTTCAGTGATTTTCGTTTTTTGGGGCTGTACTTGTGGCCTTTTCACCAGGGGTATTTGAGTCTAGCATGGGCCTAGTCTTTCTGTGGGCTGTCTTGAACTTAAACATCATGGAGGGCATGGATGGATTGGGATTGTGCTGATTTTTCAGTGATTTTCGTTTTTTGGGGCTGTACTTGTGGCCTTTTCACCGGGGGTATTTGAGTCTAGCATGGGCCTAGTCTTTCTGTGGGCTGTCTTGAACTTAAACATCATGGAGGCCATGGATGGAATGGGATTGTGCTGATTTTGCAGTGTTTTTCGATTTTTGGGGGTGTTCATGGGGAGGGACAGGCCATGTGGCTGGTGGCCATTTTGAGCGCTGCTACAGGCACTGGCCATGTGCTGGGAGAGGCAAGTGGCCATTTTGAATGCAGGCTTTGTTGTTAGGCCTGCAACCATTTTGCCTACTTTTCAACCTTTATGCCCAGGGGTAGTGAGTCTTGCATGGGCCTAGTCTTTCTGGGGTTGTCTTGAATTTAAACATCATGGAGGGCATGGATGGATTGGGATTGTGCTGATTTTTCAGTGATTTTCGTTTTTTGGGGCTGTACTTGTGGCCTTTTCACCAGGGGTATTTGAGTCTAGCATGGGCCTAGTCTTTATGTGGGCTGTCTTGAACTTAAACATCATGGAGGGCATGGATGGATTGGGATTGTGCTGATTTTTCAGTGATTTTCGTTTTTTGGGGCTGTACTTGTGGCCTTTTCACCAGGGGTATTTGAGTCTAGCATGGGCCTAGTCTTTCTGTGGGCTGTCTTGAACTTAAACATCATGGAGGGCATGGATGGATTGGGATTGTGCTGATTTTTCAGTGATTTTCGTTTTTTGGGGCTGTACTTGTGGCCTTTTCACCAGGGGTATTTGAGTCTAGCATGGGCCTAGTCTTTCTGTGGGCTGTCTTGAACTTAAACATCATGGAGGGCATGGATGGAAAGGGATTGTGCTGATTTTTCTGTTTTTTTTCCCGATTTTTTTTGTGGTGTATAACTGAACTGATGTTCCTCTGTCTTCCATTGTTTTTAGGTGCACAAGACTCAAGAGAACCACCAGTGCCAGGAAGAAGTCCTGCAGCGGTGTGTGTGTGCAGCATAACGTCACCCGACGTCACGTCTGGCCTCAGACAACTCTACAATTCGTGCAACTGCGGCCTGCTGTCTGACCTGCTCTGAAGAAGATGGCCCCAAAAAAAGTTCTCCGTAGCTCCTCTAGCAAGAAAGTTGCTAGTAAGGAGCAGAAGAAGCAAGTTACCAAGGAGGCTGGTGTGCCAACCGCCACGTTTTCTGGGAGAAAAAAAAAAAGTACGCCTGCAGCAGCAGCAGGATCTGCTGGGGACCAAGCTGGGAGCAGCACCCCTGCTCCATTGGGTTCAGTGCCTCCACCACCACGCCAACTTAAGTCAAAGCCCTTGAGTGCTTCAGAGGCAGTCAGTGTACTTCTCCAATCACCATCGACCAGTGATGTTGGCTCATCGCAAGAAAGTAGCAGCAATGTCCCTGAATCAACACAGGTTGTTGTAACTCATCTGACAAGTGTTGAACAACCACAGCCGCAACAACAACATGTGCAAGTAGTACAAGCCCAAGTACATGTGGAAGGAGAGGCAGCGCAAGGAGATGCGCAAGCAGAGGTGCATGGAGGGTCACAAGTGCCCACAATAGTTGTTCCTCCCGAAGTAGGGGCACATCAGGAAATTGACAATCAGACCGAGGTATCATTTGAGGAAGCCACTCCTCCTGATGATCATTCATTGTCTTCCACATCCCTAGCAAGGAAAAGATCAAGGGGGTGTCTACATCTTCTTCAAGCTCACCTCCTACTGATGATCTGGATGACGAATGGGTACCACAACGGCAGCCTGAGAGTGAGGCACAAGATGATCTGACAAAGATACCTAAGCTAAAAGGAAGGTCGTCGAAAAACTCATACCTATGGAGTGTGATGAGGCTCAACAAGAAGTGACAGATACTGCTGATGATGAAGCCTCTCACGATGACGACGAGCCAGTCATCACAAAGGTCACTGCAGCCCCACCGGGCATGCAGCAAAGAGACATTTTGACCCTATCCCGAGAAGCTGCTGAGCGTGATGATGATGTCCACGAGGAGGCAATGGAAATGGAAACACAACAATCATTAGATTTGGAGTTAAGTAGTACACCAACACCTACCGCTTCCATATTTCTTCCTCGCAAGAAGGTACCCACCTCGACCTCAATTCGTGGTGGTGAAAGTGCAAAACGTACTGAAGTTCGGCAATCCACATCCTCCACTTTATCTGGCATTAGCAGCAGGACCACCACCACCAGTATCACCGCCTCCTCCGGCCCCCAAAGACATTTCAAGTCTCCAGTTTGGGACTTCTTTAGTGTTTGCCCAAAAATGGAAAACGTAGCCATTTGTAGCATTTGTAAGCTTCGAGTTAGTCGTGGTAAGCTTGGTTCTAACTATGGTACCGGAGGCCAGAGAGGTCATCTTGAGAGAGCGCACCCTGTCCAATGGTTTCCGCACCTAGAGGTGGTCAAGAAAGCCGGAATTGCACGTAATAAAAACGTTGATTTTTCATCTGATGATGACGAGGAGGAAGAAGACGATTCAAACACTTCACTTACACCCAGTACCACTGTCAGCAGCACACCCCATGTGAGGCACACTAAGAGTGTGGGAGAGAGTGAGACATCAATGCGGAAAAGTTCATCAGCGAGCGTAACTGGGTCAAAGATATCATCATCATCCCGTAAATCCTTGGTCCAGGGCAACATTAAAAAGATGTTGTTTACAGAAGCGCAATATGAACGCAACCACCAACTGACACGTCTGTATAACACTAAGCTGGCTAAAATGCTAGCTCTGGACCTTCTCCCTTTTTCTTTTGTAGAAGGGGTTGGTTTTCTAGAATTAGTGGCAGCGCTCTGCCCTAAATGGAAGGTTCCTAGCCGTTTCTATTTTGCCCGAGTTGCGGTTCCAGCACTACATGAAGATGTTCTGAAGGTGATTGGGGCAGCTTTGCAGAAGAGTGCTGTTCACACTATACATCTGACAACAGACATGTGGACCAGTGGCGCAGGCGCTGATTACATGTGCATCACTGCACACTGGGTCTCTTTTTCAGGGGCTAAAGCAAAGCTAAACGCAGGTGTTGACGCGGACATTGTTTTTAAAGCTGCTCGGAAACATGCAACACTAGCCATGTTTGGTTTGGAGAAACGTCACACAGCAGAAAACATTTTGGATGTCTTTAACACAAAGGTCCTTAACTGGCTGTCCCCACTAAAACGCCAGGTTGGTTAAGTTTCCACGGACAATGGCTCCAATATAGTTAAGGCCATGAGGGACGGTCACTATTTCAGAGTGCCGTGTTTGGCGCACTGTATAAACCTGGTTGTCCAAAAATTCTTGGGTAATAAAGGCAGTGCAGCGTACAGTGTATTGGGCACCTGCCGAAATATGTGCAAGCGTTTCAGCCATTCTTTTAAGGCCCGGAAGCAGCTGAGGAGCCTGCTATATCAACGTCAAATGCCAGTGAAAGCACTCATCCAGGAGGTGGTAACACGTTGGAACTCAACCTTCTACATGCTTGAGCGTCTGTATGAGCAGTATACGGAACTCGATCAATATTTCCTTACAGAGGGTACAGAGGAGCTGAGGATGGGTGCGGCGCAATGGAACATAGTTCAAAGCCTGACACGCATGCTTCGTCCTTTTGAGTTCTTCACGCGTGCAGTCAGCAAGGAGGACTCTAATTTGGGAAAAGCTATCCCATTGTTGTACATGCTGGAGGAGCAACTGAAGGAGGTGTGTTCTGTGTTTGAAAAAGATGAAAAAAACCAAGACTCTTTGCTTCTGGCTGAGAAATTATTAGAGCTCCTACAAGGTGATGAACGTCTTAAAAAAATCCACTCAGAAGAGCATTACATTTGTGCTACTATTCTGGATCCACGCTACAAAAAGGCTCTGGCAGGCCAAGCATTCTTTCCTTTTGATGATGAACATGTTCCAAAGTACAAACATTGGCTAGCCTTGTCAGCCAAGAGGTTTGAAAGAGAACGGCTGAAAATTGAAGGAAATGGCAGTACATCAGCAGGCCATCCCCAGTCAAAACAATCCACTTCTGCACCTGTGGCTGTGGCACAAGTGACTTCTCAGCCGTTAAAGACACCGGCAACCGGATCATCTGCACGAGACACAACAGAAACATTGGAGGCTGAAGAGGATTGGCTAGCTCTGCGTGGGTTTGGTTCTCAAAAGGTCAGAGGCACAGCAAGAGCTAAGCAAAGTGGAGGAACCTTGGATGAGGACCTTGAGTCGATGGTGAAGGACTATCTGAATGACTCAACAGAGGTCTATGTTAATTCTGACCCATTGGCGTATTGGCATGGGAAAAAAGAATTGTGGCCACAGCTCACCAACCTGGCTTTAAACTACTTGTCTTGCCCACTCGCAAGCGTGTCTTCTGAACGGGTTTTCAGTGCTGCTGGTGGCATTGTAACTCCCAAACGGAGCCGCCTCTCGCCCAAAAATGTGGAGAGGTTAACAATGATCAAGATGAATCAGCACCTCATACCACCAGATTTCAGAGTACGAGAAAGCGTGCCGGATGAAGAGGAGGTGGCCAGCAACATAGATGAGGGAATTTCTACTCTGTCAGGTGACACTGAGCTCACCCTGCCTGAATTCGCAGAGTATGATGACGAAGCCTTATTCTTATTCCTGGACCGTGATACCGAGCCCTGAAAATGAGACAACGAATCAATAACTTTCTTTTTCGTCCTTATTCACTTTTATTCCTGTGTGTCTGTCTTTCTTTGTTGTGCACAGTTAATATATTTCAAACTTTAATCAGATAATCACAAAATCAAGCCCATCAGCAGAACTGTCTTCACTGGTTTGCTAATTGATTTGAAGTTGCCGCAGGCTGCATTCCTCAGGTTCACAAGTTCAGAAGAACATGCTCCTCTATCCTCCTCCTCCAGACTCCTATTTCCATCAAACCAGAGGGCTGGTTTACGCCCAATGAAGAAAGACTCAGCACTTGTGGGGGTGTTGTTGTACCTCTTTGCAGGTGAGTTGACGGCTCTGGGACCATTGTTGGGAAGCTCTAATACCGGATAAAAGTGGTTTGGACCAAATCCCAGGCGGAAATTTTTTGTGTTTTTGATGACTTGCTTGCCTTTTAGGTGCTCTTAGGGGGGGTTCCGTCTGTTTGTGGGTGAGTTTCGTGGTCTGGGAGCACTGCTGGAACACTCTAATCTTGATTGCATTTGCTTTTCAGGAAATCCGTGGTGGCAACCCCGACTTATGGCCTAGCCACGCAGCGCGTTTGGACCGAAGGCCGAGAAATATTGCAAGTATGAGATTTTGCTTTTGGCCTGTTTGGGGGTGTTATGCTTCTTGGCGGGTGGGTTGGCGGGTCTTGGGGCATTCCTGGGAAAGTCTAATACCGGGTAGAAGTGGTTGGGACAAAATCCAGGCCGATTTTGTATTTGCTATTTCTGACATTTTGCTCAATGTAGCGTTTTCGGGGGCCTGTTTGTGGGGCTTCCTGGTGTTTGTGGGTGAGTTTCGGGGTCTGGGAGCACTGCTGGGACACTCTAATCTTGATTGCATTTGCTTTTCAGGAAATCCGTGGTGGCAACCCCGACTTATGGCCTAGCTACGCAGCGCGTTTGGACCGAAGGCCGAGAAATATTGCAAGTATGAGATTTTGCTTTTGGCCTGTTTGGGGGTGTTAAGCTTCTTGGCGGGTGTGTTGGCGGGTCTTGGGGCATTCCTGGCAAGGTCTAATACCGGGTAGAAGTGGTTGGGACAAAATCCAGGCCGATTTTTTATTTGCTATTTCTGACATTTTGCTCAATGTAGCGTTTTCGGGGGCCTGTTTGTGGGGCTTCCTGGTGTTTGTGGGTGAGTTTCGGGGTCTGGGAGCACTGCTGGGACACTCTAATCTTGATTGCATTTGCTTTTCAGGAAATCCGTGGTGGCAACCCCGACTTATGGCCTAGCTACGCAGCGCGTTTGGACCGAAGGCCGAGAAATATTGCAAGTATGAGATTTTGCTTTTGGCCTGTTTGGGGGTGTTAAGCTTCTTGGCGGGTGTGTTGGCGGGTCTTGGGGCATTCCTGGGAAGGTCTAATACCGGGTAGAAGTGGTTGGGACAAAATCCAGGCCAATTTTTTTTGTTGCTATTTCTGACATTTTGCTCAATGTAGCGTTTTCGGGGGCCTGTTTGTGGGGCTTCCTGGTGTTTGTGGGTGAGTTTCGGGGTCTGGGAGCACTGCTGGGACACTCTAATCTTGATTGCATTTGCTTTTCAGGAAATCCGTGGTGGCAACCCTGACTTATGGCCTAGCTACGCAGCGCGTTAGGACCGAAGGCCGAGAAATATTGCAAGTATGAGATTTTGCTTTTGGCCTGTTTGGGGGTGTTATGCTTCTTGGCGGGTGTGTTGGCGGGTCTTGGGGCATTCCTGGGAAGGTCTAATACCGGGTAGAAGTGGTTGGGATAAAATCCAGGCCGATTTTTTTTTTGCTATTTCTGACATTTTGCTCAATGTAGCGTTTTCGGGGGCCTGTTTGTGGGGCTTCCTGGTGTTTGTGGGTGAGTTTCAGGGTCTGGGAGCACTGCTGGCTATGGATACTTTACTTTGCAAGAGGTTTGAAGCAAATCCATGGTGGCAGAGGGGAGTTAGGGCCTAGTTGCAGAGCGCGCGCAGAGTGTTTTGGGAAATTGGAAAGAAAATGACTAAGTCCCCATTTTTGTACTTTTGCTTTTTGGCTGTTTGGGGGTCTTTTACTAGTTTTCTCCTGGGTTGACGGCTCTGGGGCCATTCCTGGGAAGGTCTAATACCGGGTAGAAGTGGTTGGGACAAAATCCAGGCCGATTTTTTTTTTGGCTATTTCTGATATTTTGCTCAATGTAGCGTTTTCGGGGGCCTGTTTGGGGGGCTTCCTGGTGTTTATGGGTGGGTTTCGGGGTCTGGGCGCACTGCTGGCTATATATACTTTACTTTGCAAGAGGTTTGAAGCAAATCCATGGTGGCAGAGGGGAGTTAGGGCCTAGCTGCAGAGCGCGCGCGGAGTGATTTGGGAAATTTGTGAAAAACTGACAAAGTCCCCATTTTTGTACTTTTGCTCTTTGGCTGTTTGGGGGTCTTCTACTCGTTTTCTCCTGGGTTGACGGCTCTGGGGCCATTGCTGGGAAGCTCTAATACCGGATAAAAGTGGTTTGGACCAAATCCCAGGCGGAATTCTTTTTGTGTTTTTGATGACTTGCTTGCCTTTGAGGTGCTCTTAGGGGGGGTTCCGTCTGTTTGTGGGTGAGTTTCGTGGTCTGGGAGCACTGCTGGGACACTCTAATCTTGATTGCATTTGCTTTTCAGGAAATCCGTTGTGGCAACCCCGACTTATGGCCTAGCTACGCAGCGCGTTTGGACCGAAGGCAGAGAAATATTGCAAGTATGAGATTTTGCTTTTGGCCTGTTTGGGGGTGTTATGCTTCTTGGCGGGTGGGTTGGCGGGTCTTGGGGCATTCCTGGGAAGGTCTAATACCGGGTAGAAGTGGTTGGGACAAAATCCTCGCGGAAAAGCCTTTTGGCACTTTTTGTAACTTAGGGTTCGTTAGGGTTCGCCCTAGCAGCAGGATTGCATGTGTTTCGGGGTGTTCTAGATTTTTGCAACTGAGTTCTGGGGTCTTAGAGCACTCGTGAGAATGTGTAATTTTGGTTGCAAGTCATTTGAAGAAAATCCATGGTGGGAAAGGGGGGATTTGGCATAGTTAAAGAAAGCCTTTGCCACTATTCTTAACTTAGGGTTCGTTAGGGTTAGCAGTATTTCTATTGCATGTGTTTGAGTGGGGGGGATTTCGAGTCTTGGAGCGATGCTGGCTATGGATACTTTTGCTTGGTTGCTTGCAAGTGGTTTGAATGCAATCCACGGTGGGTAAGGGGTAATTAGGAAGGGGGTACTTCGGCCTACTTTTACTTTCAAAGTAAGTTTTGTCACCAGTTTTCTGCTAGGCCTCGTTTTTTGAGATTTGATTGGGGGTCTTCTACATTTTTGCGACTGGCTTTAGTAAGGGTCTGGGTGGGAGCACTGCTAGGAAGATCTAATTTTGTTCTAAAACACAGTTTACAGTACACCTAGCTTGAGGGGAAAGATCCGCTACATTAATTTGCCCCTACTTATTTATCCTTCAAAAGGTGACTCAGACAGAGTACGCACTTTCAAAAATATTGTACTGTCTACTAGGAAAATCAAATTGTGACTTTTTGCACTCCACAGCCTACATACCTTATATTTATTTATCAGTGGTGTTGTAATATTATATCACTTCCTGTTTTTCGTTGAATAATTACAGGCCGGGTTTCAGTCTCTGCAATGGGGAAAAAAGGATGGAGTCAGGCTTCACATTAGCGAGCCACAATTCAGCATCAGGCAGGCAGTGGACAGGGTGTCTTCTGGTGACCAACATCGATGGACGAAGCGTCGGCTGCAATGGAGGAGTGACGCTAATAAGAGGATTTTTTTTCTGCAGGCAACTTACTTACCACTTCCAACAGGACAACTACAACAACATAGATACAGTATCCCTTGCCTTTTTCTCTGACTGTGACTGCATTTCTTGGATCTCTCTCTGCTTCTAAATTGATCCCTTAACACATCACTTAGTCCATTCCACTATCACATCTGCACCACACATAGTCATTTGTAAGTGCTCCTACGTAATTCGCAAGTCGCAGCACGCCCCAGCCCGTAGAGGACTGGGATGGCCCCAATGATGAAGCATGTCACCAAGGGGCAACCCTGGTGAGTGAGGGGACACCTAGAAAAAAAGCAATTTCTCCTTTTCTATCTACTATACCTTCCAGACCAACCCCATTGAGTGTTGTTGTGAATGGATTTATAGTGACCAGCAAGGCTCTCAGGTATCTGGCTACAGAGACCATATGTTGAATATAGTTATCAATAATTCCACACACGCCCTGTACTGTCGCATTCTTTCTTCCACAGTTGTCGAAAGTACTACTTACTTTTCACTGACATGCATGCAGTAGTGCATGCACTTTCAAAGATTGATGGATAGGTTTTTACCCAAATAATTGTTTTTGTTCAATTGTTTGTCTATGCTGTGCTTTTTTTACAGGGTGTCTTCTGGTGACCAACATCGATGGACGAAGCGTCGGCTGCAATGGAGGAGTGCCGCTAATAAGAGGATTTTTTTTCTGCAGGCAACTTACTTACCACTTCCAACAGGACAACTACAACAACATAGATACAGTATCCCTTGCCTTTTTCTCTGACTGTGACTGCATTTCTTGGATCTCTCTCTGCTTCTAAATTGATCCCTTAACACATCACTTAGTCCACTCCACTATTACATCTGCACCACACATAGTCATTTGTAAGTGCTCCTACGTAATTCGCAAGTCGCAGCACGCCCCAGCCCGTAGAGGACTGGGATGGCCCCAATGATGAAGCATGTCACCAAGGGGCAACCCTGGTGAGTGAGGGGACACCTAGAAAAAAAGCAATTTCTCCTTTTCTATCTACTATACCTTCCAGACCAACCCCATTGAGTGTTGTTGTGAATGGATTTATAGTGACCAGCAAGGCTCTCTGGTATCTGGCTACAGAGACCTTATGTTGAATATAGTTATCAATAATTCCACACAGGCCCTGTACTGTCGCATTCTTTCTTCCACAGTTGTCAAAAGTACTACTTACTTTTCACTGACATGCATGCAGTAGTGCATGCACTTTCAAAGATTGATGGATAGGTTTGTACCCAAAGATTTGTTTATGTTCACAATTGTTTGTCCATGCTGTGCTATTTTTTCTTGTCTCCCAAAACCTTTCCCAAAAACCCCCGTACCCATCCATTTTTCCAACCCTAACCCTCTTCCCCCGGGCTGTGTGGTTTTGATTGATGTGTGACTAAATTACAGCAATAAATCCACACACTTGCTGGGGAGGATAAGGTGATAGCAACAGGCTGGTGAAGAAATCCGAGGATATATTCTTACTCTGCTTGACAAAGACCCATGGCTAATGTCAAAGAACTTCAACCGAATTAGTAGTTATACTTTACCATTTGTTAGGCTACAATGTGGCACTGTTCTAGTGTACTTCTGTCACCTGCTATATTCTCTATTGTACCGTTGAATTGCTCAGGAGGACAAACCAGATTTAATTTTCTTTTTTTTCATAGGCATGCAACTGCCACTGTGTCACACCACTAGTACCACCGCTATGAGGAAATTTTATCCGACCAAGATTGCCAACCTTATTCGCTGTTTCCCGTGGAGCCAGCCCTGGGTCTAGCCCTACTTTCAAACACAAATTACAGGTAAGATAAGCGTTTGGTGGTTTGGGGGGATAATGGAGTATTAGTAGGAGAGACGAGAGACTGACGGTAGTACTACTAAAGTCCTAGGACTCTTGGATTCACTTCACTTACTCTGTGAGAGGTACTTAGTGTTGAAAACATTTGGGCATTTACACTTAAAGGAAGAAAATGGAACTAAACTTTCAGGAAAACAAAGTCACTGTTAAACCCCCACCCACCAGTCAAGCAGTAAGAAACGGGTATGCTCAGATAAAGTTTGAAAAGTATATTTATATCCCTAACAAAATAATCTCCCTCAAGACCCTCCCTAACCCCAACGATTGTCCTTCAAAAGTCCCCAAAAACCCAACTCCCAATTCCCACCCCCCAAAAGTCTCTAAAAAAGGGGCAAGGGACACTATGGGTGGATGCTGTCTACTTTTTGGGCCAGGGCATCATGCTCCTGGCGGAGCAAGGCGTGCTCTACACGGAGCCCCTCCAACACGTTTGAAAAGTGGTGGAGCTCCTGCTGGAGGCGGGACACCATCAGGGTACTGCGGCGCAGGCGTGCCTTCACTGCCTTGCAGGTGCAACGGCTGTGAGAGGAAGCAGTTGTCCTTGCTACTCGGCGGTGGCGTTTGGCTTTGGCAGCCCGGCTCAGTCTGGGTGGACCACTGTGCTGGGTGGCAGCCCGTGGGGGCACGGAGGCCGATGCAGACGACGTTGTTGTTGTGGTCGACTGCACACTTTCTTCATCCTCCAGGGCCACCAGCCACCGATATTCGGCCACAGGGGCAGCGATCCTCCGTTGCCGGGCCGCTCTAGCCAGCTCCTTCCTCCTTGTTCGTTTGGAAGGAGAACCTATATGAAGAAAGAAAGACATAGTCTGTAACCAATGCTCTTTAAGATTAACTCAATCATTCAGCAGAAATTTGTGTTGCAGTACAACTAGCAACTTGCAAGCGCATTACATAACTATTGAGGCCAGTATCTATCTAACCTCACACTTCTTCATCCTTGCTCTAACATTAGTGGGAGTTTAAGGAACAAATTCTACGAGCACTATGGACTTCCATTGGAGTCGACTATGAAAGTACACCAGTCTTATTCTTCTTCTTGTCTCTTGTTTAGGAAAATTGGTACGTTATCTTCTGCAAGCCGGCATAATGCCAGCGCAGTAAACTTGCACCCGAGAAAAAGAGACGCACGCCATGATGAGTGACCTAGACTTGCGTTGCGTTACTGTACCCGTCCAGTACATGCAGGTGGTGAAGCTCTTACTTTTCTATTACAGGTGGCACTGAGAATACTCTGTTACAACTCAAGGGCTACTGCTTAATTAATTTAACTTTCACCCTACAGTGGAAATGAGTACTAGAAATGGAAAATTGAAGAAGATAAATAATCGGATTATCTATCACTTCACATGGGATGTTTTTGCTTATATATGGGATGACTTTAGGTGCTTTGCTTTTTATTGAGTGACCAGTGATACATCCACACATGAATGACTGAGTACTACTAAACTTATTAAGAGAGGTAGGGAGTGGCCACCGTAATAACCGGATCTATGCTGTGCTTGCAATACAAACTACTGCTACTATTGATGGTAGTATTTGGACAAAATTAAAACTTCTTTTCCTTGCCTTTCCTACACTGGAACGGACGTGCGGGTGCAGTGTTACATGCTCTTCAAAGTTACACTTAGTTCATCCACTGACCGTCTACTCTCTCTAGATCATGGGTACTCACAAACTTTCTCTCAGGGGCTAAATTTACAGTGTAGTTTGTGGCCGAGGGCTGCACTGGTGGGGGCGGAGTCAGAGGGGGCGGGGCTAAAGCAAAACGAAAACTTGTGACCATGAGGTTGCACACAGGTCCCTGCAGCAGATGCCTTCATCCACTGAGCCACCAGACCCAGCATTTACATACATCTCTCTCACTCATGCTCTCCCTCCTGCCCTCCCTCTCCATCTCTCTCTCCCTCCTGCCCTCCCTCTCCCTCCCCCTCTGTCATCTCACTGTGTGTGTGTCTGTCTGTGTCAGCCTTCAGCCCGGGCTGAGACAGCTTCCTCAACGCGCACACACAGACAGCCACACCAAAGTACTTAACAGGTCTTTAAAAGACCATTAACATATTATTGAGGCTTTGTTTGTTGTAGCGCCCCTGCATCTCCACCCTGACAATCACTGCTTGCCCGGCCCCACAGAGCAGAGGCTTTGTTCTATTTCACCTCTTTGTGGCCCTGCATCTCCACTCTGCTCTGTGGGGGCCGGGGGAGCAGTAATTGTCTGCAAGGTCGGCACACCGCCAAGGAAGGCTTGCCGGGCCGCCACCGGCCCGCGGGCCGTACTATGAGTACCCCTGCTCTAGATACACATATGCTATCTAAGAGTCAGATAGTAGCATGATCCAGGTATATGGACACATACAGTTTCTGTGTCACCCACCCAGGCTGTTGTCCTTCCACCAATCATTGCTTCATCATTCACCCAGCCATGCATCTCATATTCTTTCCTTCCCAGCCACGTCTTCAATCTCAATAAGTAAGGAATATATAAGAGCTTACCTCTGCCCGCCACCACCACTGTCTGAACTCTCACAGCCGGCACTGGAACCGCCGCATCCTCCCCTGAGGAATTGCCCTCCGCCTCCATGTCGAGCACCACCACCTCCGCATTGGCCCCGCCACCAGATGTTCCACCTACAAAGTACATTTAAGAATGTTAGAATAAACCACTCACTAGTATTTGGTCAAGGAATGAAGACATGTGAAAACAATGTAATGCAGCACTTTTTGGCACAACTGATGAAGGCTGGCTTTTTAACACGCACCATTTTTTTCCACACAGACAGAAGATGGACTTCTAACAACAAGATCAAGTTGAAACAAGGTGAGAGCTCGGCTCGACCACAAGAAATGTCTTCAATTAATCGTCAGCACTAACCACTTTTACATTCTCAGTTAAACGTTTCTTTTTTTTATTATGACTTCATTTTAATAAATGTGTTTACTTTTAATAAAGCTTTTAAACTTAGAGAGACTCTGTGTTTTTTGGTCCAGAGTGATTAGAGTGACTGAGCGAAAGGTTTTGCAATTTTTGCAAGCATGAGTCCGTGCCTCTGACACTTCTTGACTCTGACTCCGTACTCTTCAGCTACGTTGGATAATAATCATCATTGGCGATCAATGATCGATGAATTCGGGAGGTAAATGACTGTGCCACACTATGTAGTCAGTCAGTAAGGACATTGGGGGTTCAAAGTCTGTTATCACAGAGGTATGTGGAAACTCTAACAGCGCCTATTATAATTGATAAGCAATGCACTATTTATTGTCCATAGTTCTGTTTCTGCAGAAGAATTGTCCGCGCCACTGTAGTGGTATGGATTGTTCTCCTATCCAAACCAAAAGGTAGTATCTTATTCTTTCTTGGTGGTCATTCACATTTTATAGTTGGGAATTTTCAAAGCAGATAGAACACTTCAAAAGACATTATGGACAATCCCAGAGGACTGCACTAAGTTGATAGAGCTATTGCTGACTAGAATGGGAGTTTCGCCAACCGTGCAATCTTAGTTAGCTACACAGACAGACTAATAAGAATAATCTAGTAATACCACAGGGAGTCATAGTAGAGGC
This sequence comes from Lissotriton vulgaris, assembly GCF_964263255.1. NCBI lineage: Eukaryota > Metazoa > Chordata > Amphibia > Caudata > Salamandridae > Lissotriton > Lissotriton vulgaris. The sequence goes on from NC_141694.1 coordinate 692,189,577, forward strand.
AGGATAAGAATTTAGATACAGTCTACAAGAAGATCAAAGACGATTTTGAAAAAATCAAATGAGGAACGCTAGGGAAAATAGGTACTAGTCTAAAATGAAAACTTACTGGGGCCAGCAAAAGAGCCCTCGCCTGCCCGATTCTGGCCCTGTTCAACAGCATCCGCCGCCTGCTGCTCCTGTGTCCTCCCCTCGCCCCTGGGGGGAGCTGACGTACAACATGAAAGAAAGAACAGAAAACATGGATGATTGTTGCTTGTCAATGTCAACCAAATCAAACATTTCAAAAGAACAATAACAAAATATTTCCGCGAAATTATATTGATTAGGGTTAGTTTTCATTTATTTGCGGACCTGTGACTTCAAAAGTCACGTAACTCACTAAACAAAGTACTGAAAGGTTCACCTAGGACTGGCAGGCAGCAGTCCGCAGGCAAGACGCAAAGTGACAGACAAACTCCATTGTGATTTCAGTCAGATCAGTGACAACACTAACAGTTGCCTGCTACATTACCAGTCATTTAAATAGTCAAACTATCAATCCACCGCCGCTATTTTTCTTATTGTAAGGGGTACAAAGGAAGGGGCAGATTTAAGCCCCTTGCGGCTCTTTTGCTCCGTTCTTGCGTGACTTTTGTGACGCAGCAGCTAAACAAAAAAGGGCGCCATGGTGCGGCGTATAATATTATAACAACGTGACGCATTTGGGATATGCATCCCGTTATAAAGCCCTGCGCCATCAGGGGGCGTTCCGGCGCAAGGGAGGGGATTCCTGCGCTGGAACACATCCTAAAAGTGGCTGAGGGAAATCTACAAAATTTCAATCAGTCACCTTTAGGACAATGATGCGTCACACAAACCCTGCACCTGCTTGAAGCAGACGTACGGCTTGACCCAGCATTGAGGAGATAGGGTACCCCAGAGCATTGCTGGAGCTGCGCCATCGTAGCGACGCAACTCCAGCAGTAAAGCTTCGGTGACGTTTTGGGCCCATGGTGCGCCGCATTGCAAATACGGCGCACCATGTTTGGTGGTGGTAGCGGGCCGCACAATTAATGGCGCATCCCTGCTACTTTGCAGGGATGCAACGGTAATTGCAATTCTGCCCCTTAGGGGCATACTTACTTACGCGTTCTGGCGCATCTCCAGAGATGCGCCAGATCAAATGCGTCACGCAAAACTACCGTTGCGGCACGGCAGATGCGCCTCATTTACAATGCCGCGTGCCCTGGCGCAAGGGTAGGCACTTGCGTGACGCATCTCGTCACGTAAGAGCGGCGCATCTCTGGAGTCACGTCGCCAATGCAATGCAACTCCAGTAATGCTCAGGGCCACCCAATACTTAACATGCTGTGTCAGTCCTTTCGCCTGCTTCAAGCAGGCATAAGGAATTGAATTGACGTAGCAGCGTCGCAGAAGTGCCTGCGTTAAATCTTGTAGATTTCACGCAGGCAATTTTGCGAGGCGCACAGCCGCCGGTCCGCCCACCCTGCGTACTAGGAACGCACCCATTGTGGTGCAGGCCCATGGCTTTATAACGTGACGCATCTCCCTAGATGCGTCATGCTGTAAATGGCTCGCAGGGATGCGGCACGTTTACGCCGCTGTTGCGTCACGCAAGGCAACGTAAACGTGGCGCAAGGGGCTTGTAAATGTAATCTGCCCCCTAGTGTCTAGCATTACGCAGTTCTGTAAAGTACACTCATACATAATAGTTACTCAGGCCAATGAGACCACAAAATAGAAAACAAATAAGCATAGTAGCAACGCCACTGAGAAGGAGAGCAGTGCACCTGAAATGCACAGAAGATTTTGAAATATAATTTAACTACAATGTAATCGTCATCAGCGGCATTATTGGCTTGCTCCATGTAAAAAACAAATATTTGCAATACAACAACACAGAGCAGGAGAAAACATCATAGTAGTGAGTGATGAAATGGCTACTACTACTCACCAAGCCCGGGGATCTCCAAGCCGAGCTGGTCCAGCAGGTCGCGCTCCCGGTCCAGGAGGTCCGTCCAGCGATGGGTGACCTGGCTGTAGGTGCGCTGGACCCCGTAGAGGTGGGATATGGCCCAGCACACCTTCTCCCACCGCTTCCGGCGCTCCCGCATGTTGTAGCCGCCGGCCGCGATCCTGCCGCCTCCCGCGATGGTCCTGGGCAGGCGGCGCTGGACGAAGTAGACCAGCGCGCCCACTTCCTCCGGGCTGAAGATCTCCCGTCGCATCACCTGCTCCCCCCTCAATCGACCGCATGGTGTCCTGGCACGGGGTCCAGGACTCCTCCTCCCCGCCGCCGCTGCCGCCCTCAAGTGCCTTCACGGCGCCTGGCTTCACCATGGTCTTGGCAGGTAAGGTAGGAAGTAGAAAATTAAGAAGGAATAGGATAGGGAAGAAGAAAAGAAAAGAGTTTAAAAAAGTAGTTTAAAAGTAAAGAAAAATAGCAGAAAAGACAAAAATATACAGCTAGGAAAAGAGAGGGATAGATAAGAAGCAAAATCGTTAAAAAAAAAACTGAAAACAAGCAAAGGATGGCAAAGATAGCAAGAGGATTAAACACCATGCCCAGACACAGGAAATGAATGAAAAACAAGATGGCCGGCGCCCGTTCACGAGCGCGAAAGTAAGTTTGCGCGAGATTTCCCTCGCGATCTCGTGCGAACTTCTACTCGCAATGCCCTTACTGCGCGAGATTATACATAGCGGGCGGAAACGGAAATACGTCACGCAAACAGAATGGCCGCGCCCGTACTCGACCTTGGGGTAAATTCGCGTGTTGCGCTGCAAGAGGCTCGCGAATACTGCAAAAAAACTCGCGAAACAACAAGCCGCAAAAAAATAAAAAGCTCATTCGCACGAATTGGCGGCTTCCGCGGTCGGTTTCGCACGACGCCGCGCCCCGCGAATAGCGCGAAAAAACCGAAAAACGATTTTTGCAAAAGCAAAAGCAATGAGCAGGTGCAAAAGGTCAACCTCATGATTTGTAACGATTCCCTGTAGTGCTTCCTGAGGGGGCCCTCCAGAATTCGGTTGCCTGCTTGCAACTATTGTGTGACCCTGCTCTGACCTTAACTGTATGCCACAAAGGTCCTGATTTACAGCTAAGGGAGCAGACAAGCAGGTGCCAGGCTGGAACTTCAAATTCAGTGACACATTAATTAGCCCCTAATTCATTATTGTCAGTTGGGGCAGGGCAGGTGTTGTTAATAAACTAACCCCAAATTAATTCATGTCAGTTCAAGCAGGGCAGGTGGGCTTGCTTTTCCCCCCCATCTTCTACAGTGATGATGAACCAGAGGGTGGCATTGATGTAACAGAGGGTGGCATGGGTCAAAGAGAGGGTGCCAGTGGTGAAACAGAGGGTGCTGGGAGGCTGTGATGATGAACCAGACGTAGAAACAACATAGTCGCGACCGTTGCGAGCCGACAAGTAAGTTCGCAATTGCGAACTAGTACCAAATCCTCGCGAACTGGCAGAAACACTTGCGAACACAAAAAAAAAATCCGCAAATTCGCGAGAATTCGCGGATTTTGCGGATTGCGAATTCGCAAATCCGCAAAATTCGCGAACGCGAGATTCGCAAAATTCGCCCATGCTTACCTTCTATATTGTGTCATGGCATGGGCTCTTCGGGTGTTTGGAGGACTTTCCTCAATCATTTTCTTAGTCCAATTCCTATGTATTGACTGGGCTTAATTCATTTTTGGCCAGATTTTCCATTATCACGCGGCAAAGTTCTTCTACGTCCTTTGCAGTGGCCCCTTTCCAATTTAATTTCTTCTGCCCACTACATGTTTGCCATAGTCCCAGACAGGGACTACAACTGCATGATCACTGTTGGCCTGGCCAGTGCTGAACCTATCATCTGCCTGACTGGGACTTCAACTGCTATGGCCACCCTTGGCCTAGCATGGTCCACTTCTCTCCTCAGCCCAGGAGGGGCTGCATTACAGCAGCCCTGGGAGACTGCCATGACGGATCTGAAATTTCACTGGCATTGTGGGTTCTACAGATTAAGGCTGGGCAGATATGCAGCCACATACCGGCTGTGTCTGGCCAACTAGGTGACTGTTCAGACTATGAGCTCACCGTGGCTTCAGAAGACACATGGGAGGGCTGCCAGACAACGCACCACCCCAAGCACTACAGCAAAGCTCTGCAGCCACAAAATACTACAGTGTAACAGTACAAAAAATAACGAGCCCGAGAATTTAGTTTAATTTCGAAACTCAGGAGCTTGTTGAGAAGGTTGAATGGCACGCCAAGCACGCAGCTACGAAACGCGCCGCGATGTGCCTCACAGTCACGCCCTACTACTATGCTACGTATTAGTATGAGAGCCGTATTCCTTTAAAAACCGTCATCAGGAATGTGTGCACCCTTTGACAAACCAGGCATTAAGTCACATAACACGCCACCTCAAGCTCCGTAGCCAAGTTCTATAGCTATGTAAATATTGAAAATTACTGGCACTAAACGAGAAGATCTTTGTTGACTAAGAAGTAACATTAGTCACCAGGATCTTTACAAGATATAGCGGAGCAAATAACAGTTAAATTGCGACCCACATATGAAAATAAACACAGTAGAATTCACAGACAACTGTAGAACTTAAAGAGAGAATTTGCCATCTACATACCGATTTCTGTGCAATGATTTAGAATGAGAGAGAATTATTCTGCCTAACGGACGGTGGTCCCACGATAAAGAATTGCCTTATTAATGTTGTTGCTTTATATAAATTCACGCACTACAGAAAGCACTGATAGAAAGCTGACCAATATCACCCTTCTCTTCCTAGCTGTGCTTCTTATTTCCCACCCTCTATTATTATTTATACAGGTACTACTGGACCCCACCGGATACCGATTAATATATCTAAAATACTCACATTTCCTCAAGAAACATAATTCCAGAGGAAAACCAATGACAGAGACACCCCCAGTGTCAATCACACTTAACCACCTTGGTCCTGAAGAAAGCCCACCTGACCCATAGAGGCAACACAAGGGCTGAAACATGTGGACTATTCTTTTTTAATGCAATTTTTAAGCACAAGAGATCTGCAACTCAATCTCAGTACGCACTTTATACAACCTTTTAATCAATATCTCGAATCCAGATCTATTAAAATTCAAACTTGGCTGTACGAGTATTTTATAACCTCAGACACTAGTATTCCTGATCACTACTGCACTAACCAGGGATATACCTCTGGGTGGAGGAAGCATGAACACTAACCCGAACCAACACCGGACAACTTGACCACCCTCAAGCATGCCACTCGGAAGCACCACCAAATGATCCGCGCCGCCAAGAAAACTGCTTCAAAGACCGGCAGGACAACAACGCACACAACTGCAAGGAACTCTTCAACATCGTGAAAGAGCTCTCCAACCCCAACGCCGGAAACAACAACATCACCCCTTCGCAAGACCTCTGCAACTCCCTCGCCTCCTACTTCCACAACAAGATCGCGGACATACACAACAGCTTCAGCATTCAACCGACGCACGCCACGACCACAGCAACGCCGCCCACCACCACCCTCCGAGCCTGGACTCCAATCAGCACCGAAGACACCGTCCGCATGATGAACTCCGTCCACTCCGGATCTCCGACCGACCCCTGCCCTCACCACGTCTTCAACAAGGCCGACGCTGTCATAGCACCCCACCTGCGGGACATTATCAACACCTCCTTCGACACCGCCACCTTCCCTGAGAGCTGGAAGCACGCCGAACTCAGCGCTCTACTCAAGAAACCTACAGCAGACCCCACCGAACTCAAGAATTACCGCCCCATCTCGCTCCTCCCGTTTCCAGCCAAAGTCATCGAGAAGACCGTCAACAAACAGCTGGCCGCCTTCCTCGAGACGAACGGATCCCTCGACCCCTCACAGTGTGGCTTCCGAGCCAACCACAGCACCGAGACCGCCCTCATCGCCACCACCGACGGCATCCGAGCCCTGATGGACAACGGAGAAACAGCGGACCTCATCCTCCTAGACCTCTCCGCGGCATTCGACACTGTCTGCCACCGCACCCTAGTGCAGCGCCTCAGCACCGTCTGAATCCAGGAGAAGGCACTGGAATGGATCGTCTCCTTCCTCGACGGAAGAACACAGAGAGTCCGCCTACCACCGTACAAGTCAGAGGCAACCGAAGTCATCTGCGGCATCCCTCAAGGATCCTCGCTGAGCCCTACCCTCTTCAACGTCTACATGAGCCCCCTCGTGGCCATCGCACGCCAACACAACCTCAACATAATCTCCTACGCCGACGACACCCAGCTGATCCTCTCCCTGACCAACGACCCCGCCGCCGCCAGAGCCAACCTGCACGAAGGGATGAAAGATGTAGCCGAGTGGATGACGACCAGCCGCCTGAAACTGAACTCAGACAAGACGGAGGTCCTCATCCTGGGCTCCTCGCCCTCCGCCTGGGACGACTCCTGGTGGCCCCCCGCCCTGGGCACCGCACCCAAACCGACGGACCACGCACGCAACCTGGGCTTCATCCTGGACTCCTCCCTCTCCATTACCAGACAAGTCAACGCCGTCTCCTCGTCATGCTTCAACATCCTGCGCATGCTACGGAAGATCTTCTGGTGGATCCCCACGGAGACCAGGAAGACCGTCACCAAGGCCCTCGTCACCAGCCGACTGGACTACGGCAACGCCCTCTACGCCGGAACCACCGCCAAGCTCCAGAAGAGACTCCAGCGGATCCAGAACGCCTCAGCAAGACTCATCCTCGACATCCCACGAAACAGCCACATCTCCGGACACCTGAGAGACCTGCATTGGCTCCCCGTCAACAAAAGAATCACCTTCCGTCTCCTCACCCACGCACACAAAGCCCTACACGATCAAGGCCTGAGCTACCTCAACAACCGAATCAACTTCTACGCTCCCAAACGCCACCTCCGATCAGCCAGCCACGCTCTCGCCGCCGTCCCACGCATCCGAAGAGCGACAACAGGAGGAAGGTCCTTCTCCTACCTGGCCGCCAAGACCTGGAACTCCCTCCCGGCCGACCTGCGCCTGACCCAAGACCACCTCTCCTTCAGGAAGAAGCTCAAGACCTGGCTGTTCGAGCAGTAACGGCACCCCCCCACCCCCAAGCGCCTTGAGACCCTACGGGTAAGTAGTGCGCTCTATAAATGTCTTTGATTGATTGATTGATTGATGATGATGCTGTAACGTGATGAACAGTAGGGTGGGGAATCAAGATATACCACCACATCTACCATCTGCACGTGAATGAGGGTTTTTTATTGGGACACGAACCACAAAGAAATGCTAACCCAAGTTATGCAGGACAAGTGATCCATTGTCCACTTGAAATTTTGGTACTGATTTAGGAAACTGGATGGATCACAGCTTCTTCTTTTTCCCCCTTGTTGACTTTTTGGGCTGCCTCCTCTACAAGAGATGAACAAGGATTTAACAGTTAGTATGCATGAAAATTTGGAACGTTATTTCTGTGACGTGACGGATTAATATGAATAGAACATTGAATACAAATTGGATGAACACAAGTTTACTACTGAATACGTGTTTAAATTGGATACAAATGTGCATAGGGCTGTGCAACTCCTTTGTGACATTCAAGTTTCGTGTCACAACTTCGCAAATGAAATTGCCAGAATCGTGCACTAAAAGGAACAGAGTGCACTTGGAGTGTATGCACGCCGAAATTGAGTAAAATGGTGTGGTTCACATCAAGGAGAAAACAAAGGGTGTGCTGCAGACTTTTTGCAATTAATCAAGGATTCAACAATGCCACCTGCATCAAGAGGGGTATGACTAAAAGACAATGGGCCTGACTCACAAAGTTTACGCTTTTGAGTAGGTTTGCCACTTTTGTGCATTCATAAACTGCACTTTTGTAATAGCTTACCCTTGTTATAGTAACTTGCCCTTTTGTAGTACTACACACATCCAACCATTGGTACTGAAACACCATCCTGTAGGATTATTGGGGTAGACACTTACGACAAAAGAGTATGTTATCATAAAAGTGTAAGTTACTACCAAAGTTCAATTTGTGAATAGCACTTTTTAGTACATTTTGTAGTATGTTTGGTAGTACTACTGTAGTAATACAAAATGTAACATGAAGTGCAGTTTGTGAATAAGGCCCTTAGTGTGCATTTGACATTGGGCCTGAAATCTGCACCCATGCTTGATTCATGCTATCTTTTGACGTCTGGTGCAGAGGGGTGGGTGACATAAGAGAGCCTATAAAAGGGAGTGGGTAGGGTGTAGTGCCTTGAAAAATAATTGCACTCAAGGAGACTGACCAATGTGATTATTAGGATTGTGTAGTATTTAGTCCAACTATGTGATTACAGTACTTTCTTTTTTTTAAAGAGAAGCACTGGGCTAAGCTTTGGAATTACTGTGTCTGTTAATTGTTTGTTACATTCTGAGCTCAAACACCCCACACTTTCACCCTGGACAGCCTGTGGCTTCTAGCCCACCCTTCGCTGAGGTTCCAGTGCAAAAGGTGGGGCACTCAGCAATGGATATCTTTCAGCGGTCTTGTTTTTCAACTCTTGGCACTGCCTTTTCAGCCCAAGTCCTCAGAGGTAACACAATCAGGGCCAAGAACACAACTTGGCTCCACATTCCTTTTTTTTGCCCACTTTTCATTATACTAATAGTGAATAATATTTTACGTGTCACTATTAGTGTAATAAAAAATGGAACACACAGCTGAAAAGGTACCTTCGGTGGCAGCTTTCATAAGAAAAATCATGTTATATGGTTTTAAAAGTATGTGAGGGGTGACAGTGTATTTATGTGAAAACGTGTGTATGTGTGAGCATGTTTGTCTGTATGTGTATGCATGTCAGCGAAAGTGAGTGGGAGCCAGTGACAGATAGTGAGCGACATTGCATGAGACTAATTGCAACATTGTGTCGAAGGGAGAGAGAAAAATGTGCCGAATCTATTCTAATCCCGAGTGTGAGGGAGTGCAAAAGGTTAGACTGAGAATGAATGATTGAGCATGAGAGAGAGAATATGTGTCAGTGAGTGAATGTAAGTACGAATAAGAAGGGAATGTGATGCTTGCAATCTTGTCATTGGCCTTGGCATACTGAAGATCATTATTGTCTTTTAGAGAAACACAGGGCAAAATATTCGGTCTGGCATACTTGCAGCAATTCCTAGCATGAGAGACACCAGTGACAAAATACTAGCACTGGTACACTGTGGGTAATCCTTACCATAGAGGGCACCAATTCTAAAATCCTGGTAGAGGTAATTCATGGCATACAGAGTACTCGTGGAAACATACTAGAATATTTCAGGAAATTCTTGGCATATGAAAACCAGTGGCTAAATGCTGGTACTAGCTCAATGGAGGTAATTGGTACATACACATGGATGATTTTGTATATGGCAGGGTGTCAAACAAGACAAAATGCTGGCCCTAAAATGCTGACGTCATTTTTGACATAAGGGTCACCTAAGGTATATGGGTGTATACATTGCAAAATTCTGGCATTAAAAGATTTTATGTAATTTTTGATATAAGGGGGCACCCATGGAATATGGAGTCACCCACTACACAATGCTGGCCCTGGCACAATGGAGGTTATTTGTGACATAAGGGGGTGACCCGTGCCACATTTTGGAACAATTGGGATCAATTCATAGAGAATGTCGGATTTCACTGGCTTGGCAACCTAAAGTTTATGGAAATTTAATGAGTACCCTTCCAGTGCTTAGAGCCTTTTAGCAAATTTATGTGAAACGTGTGCTTTAAAATACACCATCGGTACAAAAGGGGGTGGTGATGGACGGAGCATCTGAATCAATCAAACACTCACACCCAGTCAAAAGATCTGGGTTTAATCCATCACCGTTCTGTAGCCCACTCTGCCACCCCAGTTCAGATATGGCTATATGCAAATCAGTCTGACCCTGTGCCTCATGGGAACAGTCCAGCCCGAACTGCCAAGTCATGTCTTCCCTGGACCGGAAACAAGCTTCCGAAGACCGGTTTTTGGCATTCCAGCTGTCTTCAGCCCGGCTTTCTTGAATCCAGTGGCAAAGAGGGCAAGGGACTCACAACTGAGCATACCCTGCCACACCTATGGCGGCCAAAAGGGGTATAAAAGGGGGTGGTGATGGACGAAGCATCTTAATCAATCAAACACTCACACCCAGTCAAAAGATCTGGGTTTAATCCATCACCGTTCTTTAGCCCACTCTGCGACCCCAGTTCAGACATGGCTATATGCAAATCAGTCTGACCCTGTGCCTCATGGGAACAGTCCAGCCCGAACTGCCAAGACATGTCTTCCCTGGACCGGATACAAGCTTCCGAGGTCCGGTTTCTGGCATTCCAGCCGTCTTCAGCCTGGCTTGCTTGAATCCAGTGGCAAAGTGAGCAAGGGACTCACGTCTGAGCATACCCTGTGGAGTTCTGGACTTTTTGGTACTGTCCAGAGGTGTCAGGGACAACACCCGAAGACCCCTGAGTTCTACCTGTCTCGGTGCACAAATAAACAGAAACACAGGCTTCTCGATGGTGGCGTCAAAGACCAAAAGTTTATTACTGCAGGGACACAGAAGTCACAGAAACTACACATGGGCAGAATCTAGGAGCCTGTTCGATTTGGACAAAGTGGGTTGCTCCTTAAATACAAAATTTTTAGCTTGGGGCAACATTCTTCACATGCTAGTACATTTCTAAATCTTCATGTCCTAAACAATAAATATTTGGTGTTACACAAGAATCGTCAACAATATCTGATGTCAAAACATTACGAACGAGGGGTTCCCACTGTTCCATCATAATCCCATGTCAACTTTTCATTCAAGAGCCGGACCGCCTCATCGTACATTTCGTTACCTCCCCCTAATAAAGGCCCAGAAGGAAAGGAGCAGAGCCAGGTGCATAAGATAGAAAAGCGGGATAAGAGATGTTTGTGGGTCGTAAATGGGCAAGGCTACCAGCTTCGGCCGCCTAATCATGATCAGGCCAACGAACACAAGAACCAGTATAGCAGGACTGGCCCCGGGCCGGGGAGGCAGCTTTTGCCGAGTCATGCGGCCACAGCGTTTCTGTCCTAAGGTGCACGTATCACTAGCAAGGTGAATCGCCGGTTAAGGCCTACGTGTCCTTAAGTATAATGAATTGATCAGAGGTCACTGTGTGTCCATTGACTATGTGAGGGCAAGAATACAAGATGGATGACAGAATCTAAAATGGATGCCATGGGTAAATCGGAAATGTGGTTATAACAAGAGTGCTCTTGCTCGTAGCGTAGCGAAAACACCAGGATATTCTAAATGGATAATTTGCGGTTCACTGATACCAAAATTATGAGTTTACGACAATGTTGAAAACACGGGTTCAAATCGTCACGGAACCTCACCTGCCACACCTATGGCGGCCAAAAGCGGTACAGAAGGGGGTGGTGATGGACGGAGCATCGGAATCAATCAAGCACTCACACCCAGTCAAAAGATCTGGGTTTAATCCATCACCGTTCTTTAGCCCACTCTGCCACACCAGTTCAGACCTATGGCGGCCAAAAGCGGTACAAACGGGGCTGGTGATGGACGGATCAATTCATAGAGAATGTCAGATTTCACTGGCTTGGCAACCTAAAGTTTATGGAAATTTAATGAGTGTCCTTCCAGTGCCTAGAGCCTTTTAGCAAATTTATGTGAAACGTGTGCTTTAAAATACACTATTTCACCCCATTCTTTTCAAATTCTTCCAGAAGAAAGAAATCTCCTAAAGAGATCTGCCCCCATATGCCTCATGGCCCCGAACGTTCTCTGATAGCATAAAAATTAAACAAATGTGATCAATAAAATACTGCTACAGCTTCAGTTGATGTGGGACACAGAATACATTGGAATCTTGTCTTGGCTCTTAAGCATAATAAAATCATCTTTTTCTTTTAGTAATTCTTGTGAAGTTTGAATTCTTCAAGTTTATTTTAGAGCTTAGCAACATTGAATTGGCTTTTGTCAATTACTTGATTTGAAATATTAAAAATATATACACATAACATAGGTGTATGCAGTTAAGGAGCAATAATCGTGTTTTTCGATTAAGGTATACACCTATAAGCTTATTTGAGAGGGGATGTGACAAAATCAGACATTCAAACATCTCCAGGATGAGTAAAAAAACAGTAAAATGTATTTCTTTGCTCAGAAGTGCCTATGAGCATTCATAAACCAGTTTTCACACATTATTCTTAAATATTGAGCATACTCTTCTTGGAAAGCACACTATTGATAAATCTTATTAAATTGGTAATGTATGCAGAGATGTCTTGTTCTTTAATCAAATGCTGAGGGCTACGATTACCCTAATCAGGTTTACAGTGGCAGGTATGTCACATGCCTTCCTAATGTAATCTTCATTAATTTAAAATTACATACTGACAAAACTGCTGATCTGTTATATTCTGCTACTGCATAATGTTTAACCTGAATAAGCAGTGAATATTTACTTTGAACTTTTTTTCCTATGAATACTTGTTCCATGAAATGTATATATATATATATATATCTGTTCACTGGATTAATCAAAGGTTACAGGGATGTTATAGTTATGCTCAGGATTCACATGTACAAAACAAGTGAAATTTAGCCATTATAGTTAGTGAGCTAACTATAACTCACGCCCCCAAAATGCACTGCTTATGAGCTCAAATATCACATCACTCATGACATTGTCAGTGATATCACAGAAGACTTCTCAAATGACATCACAGATGACATCATCCAGTGACTGAGAGTGCTTTTAAAATGTTTATGGGTGTTATATATATATATATATATATATATATTCACTGAAAAAACCATAGGTTTCACACCAGTTATAGTTAGCTGGAAATCTTACTGATATAAAACCATTGAAATTCCCACGTTATAGTTAGATGGACTCACTATAACTTGCGCGTGCAATGCACTGCTGATGACATCACATATTACATCACTCATGACATGGTCAGTGACATCACTCATGACATCACTGATGACACCATCCAGTGAATGTGTGTTTTTCTGAAAAATAAATATATTTTATATATGTATATGTAAAAGTTGATGGAAGAATAAATGTTTAAATAAGTGTCTAAATGGATGGTTTTTAAAAATTGATTGGTTAACTGGCTTAATAAGACATCATCAGCAGTGCATTGCACGCGCAAGTTATAGTGAGTCCATCTAACTATAACGTGGGAATTTCAATGGTTTTATATCAGTAAAATTTCCAGCTAACTATAACTGGTGTGAAACCTATGGTTTTTTCAGTGAATTTAATAGGTTTTTTAAATGCTAATTCCTAACTATAACTGGTGTGAAACCTATGGTTTTTTCAGTGAATTTCATAGGTTTTTTAAATGCTAATTCCTTTGTATATCGAGTTTCTAACCTTTTTTTTTGTTTACAATTTGCTGTTTTTTTTAAAGTATTCATGTTTTTTTTATATAATTTTTTTCTTTTGCGCTCTGGGTGCGCGCTCCGGGAAGCTTTCAGCTAAGCTCTCCGGTAAGCTTTTCCATGAGCTCATCTGAAAGCGCACCCAGAGCGCAACTGTCGTTCGTGAAAAAAAATATGAATGAAAAGTTAATAATAATGCAAAACATTTCGTACCATACAAATAAAATTAGTTTTTTTTAATAAGGAAAATGATTATGCATTTCTGTAAAAGTTTGATGACGTCACTTCGGCGCGCAACGTAAGTGCCCTCGGAAGCGCCTACGTTCGCGGCGCATAAACGCACGCATAAGCGCCTACGATCGCGCCACGTTTGCGCCCCGGAAGCGCCTACGATCGCGCTGCGTAAACGCACCGGAAGTGCTCCGGAGCACGCAGCGTAAACGCGTCGGGTCATGTGACCCTAAAATAACACTTTTCATTGGTTGCTAACAGTTTTTTTTACAATGAATGAAATCCCCACCCATTTCCTTCACTTCTTCTTTCACTTTTGTGACTGAAAGACCTGCCTTTTTTGCTGTTCCATATTTCTTGATTAATCATGGCTGCCAGACCATCCAGCAGTGAAGATGACTCCAATGATTTCATTGATGAAGAGCCTCCTCAGCCGAAGGTCAAAGAACATTTCATCTGGAAATTTTTTAAGTTTCCAGCAGACCAGAAAAAGGTGAATGCACCAAAAGTAGAGTGCAGGATCTGCAAACAGGTCCTGTCACGGGGTAACCCCCCAAAAAAATACTCTTTTGGCAACTTCACCATGATTCGCCATGTGGAGAGGAGGCACCCCCAGAATTTTGCCCGGGAAAGTGTCAGGGCTCTGGCACAAGAGGTTCCCAGAGATGGGGCCTCTACATCAACAGGAGGAGCAACTTCTTCTGGGAGAGAACAATCGCAGGAGCAGGTGGCAAACATACAACCTGCATTTAACCATGGGGTCGTCAAATGCAGATACTGCAATCAACTCCTCACCTATGGGGAGCAAAGTGTCCTGCTCATGGTTCGAGCATTGGAGAACCATCGCTGCCCTTCCCACCCCTAATTTTTTTCTTTTCTTTTTGCTCCTGTTGAGCAGTTTCCATTCCCTGTTTTTGTTCCTGTTCAGTTAAAAGAAGAAAACCAAAAGTTCTTTTCAGAACTACCTCCAATTCTCATCAAAGAGCTATATTCTTAAAAAAATGAAGAGTAAGTGAAATATAGTGCATTGATAATTGAAAGGAGAATGAGTAAGAAAGAACAGAAAGGTATGAGAGGTGAAAGGAAGTGAAGTAGGAGGAATGAAAGAAGGTGAGTGTTAGAAAAGAAAGTTATGACACAGTGAATAAACTGGAGGCCTCATTTCTGAAAAGTGACGCATCGCTACGTGAAAACAGCGATGCGTCACTTTTCTGGACGCACTCCTTATGACATTCCAGATATGTCATATTTAATATATGACTAATCAATTCGCAAGGAGTTACAGATATGTCAGTATTTCTGACGTATCTGTAAACACAAAAGTAACGCATTGCTGGAGTGCGTCACAAAAGTGACGCAACTCCAGTAATGTGGCCTTTCACATGGAAAAAGCACCATGTGAAAGGTTTGCTGTGAAGCAGGCGCAAGATTTTGGCGCAACAGCATCCTAAAAAAGACGCACTGCGTCATTATTACCAAGCTTTTTGCAGGGGAACACCCCCTCTGCATGCATTATACCTGACACTATTTTTAAAAAGTGACGCATCTAGGTACATGGGTCACTTTTTAAAACTCTGCGCCACATTATATCTGCATCAGGTATAATGTATGCAGAGGGGGCAATCCCTCGCAAAAAGCTTGGTAATAACGACGTACTGAAATCTATGAGATTTCTCTGCGTCACTTTTAGGATGCTGTTGCGTCAAAATCTTGCACCTGCCTCGCGTCACTTTCATGTTTACAGATATGTCAGAAATACTGATGTATCTGTAACTCCTTGCAACATGATTCGTCATACATTAAATATGACACATCTGGAATGTCATAAGGAGTGCGCACAGAAAAGTGACGCATCACAACAGCAGTGTAAAAAAATGTGCCTCGTTGCACTATATTTAAAAAGTGACGCATCTAGATAGATGCGTCACTTTTTAAATATTGCAAAACAATGCGCATTTTTTTACACCGCTGGTGCGTCACAAAAATTGACGCACAGGAGGCGCAAAACTAGCAGCGCAAGGCCTTCATAAATATGGTCCTGGATTTTCCCCGTGCTTCGCCGGTGCGCGTACCATGCGCTTCCCCCGCGCAAAACGAAAAAAAAAATAAAAAATGTAATGCCCTGCAGGACCCTATTTTAGCCCCTACATCAAACCTAGGGGGTCAGAGGGGGTCTACTCTTCCCCCTTATGGTCATTTGCCCCTTTTTTTTTCAAACCCCTTGTGTCTCGATTTTACCGAGACACAAGATGGCGGCCGCTCCAGACTGTTTAGAATGTTTACAGACACCCAAGAGCCAATCAGCTTCCTGCGCGCAAGTCGCGTGTCGCGCCTGGAGCGCACTCCGGTGCGCGCACCGGAGAGCGCCTATAGATATATATATTTTTTTGAACCTAAATTACTCAAAATCCACTGCAGCACATATCTTGAGACATAGCAAAGGCACATCGGGCTACCAGTCCCTTCAATTTGGCCAAGTTTGCTGGAAATCCATTCAGCCGTTCGGGCTAAAAGTGAAATCGACCGCCCTATGGAAATTTACATGGGGAAAACGCGTTTTGGGACCCCCCTTTTATCTCGGCCCCCGCTTGACGTATCCCCCCCAAACTTTCAAGGAAGGACCCGAGCTCGACGAGGCCATTTTCAGGAAATTTTCAGGCAGATTCGTCAACCGGTGCCAAAGTTATTCCAAATAGAATTTTGAGATTTAACATTGAAAATCCTAACTATAACTACCTACTGGCGACCGCCAGTAGGTAATATATATATATATATATATATATATATATATATATATATATATATATATATATATATATATATATATATATATATATATATATATATATATATATATATATATACCAAGGTGTATTGGTGAATCAGTCAGTGAATGAGTGCCTGATTGGATGATTCAGCGGATGAATGATTAACTGTATAAGTGAGTGATTAGGTGTCTCAGCGAATGTAAGGGTGAGTGACTGGTTGTGTGAATGTCTGTATCGGTCTGTCAGTTATTGTCTAATTGCCTGTATAGGTGTGTGAGTGGGTACGTGAGTGGCTGCATTGGCGAGTGATTGGTAGTCTGGGTACATGTATGGTTGTCTGAGTGTCTCTCTGGGTGGGTTAGGAAGTATGTGACTGCCTCTATGGATGAGTGAGTGAGTGAGCGAGTGAGTGAGTGAGTGAGTGAGTGAGTGAGTTGAGTGAGCCAATGTCTGTATCGATTAGTGAGTGCATGTGTGAAGTGCAGTATGGGTGAGTGAGTGTGTTTATGTCTATATGGGTGACGAAGTGGATGTGTCAGTGGTATATGGGTGAGTAACTGGATATGTGGAAGCTAGTGTTGGTGAGTAAAGAGTATATGAGTAACTGTATGGGTGAGTGAGTAATTTGAGAATTTGTGAGTGGATGTATGGTTGAGTGTGTGTTTGTGTCAGTGACTGTATAGGTGAGTGAGTATATGCTAGTATCTGTATGAGTAAGTGAGTGTAACTGTATAGCAAGTAAGCAGCTGTGGGATTGACTGTATGTGTGAGTGACTAGGTTTGTGAGTGGCTGTGAGGGTGTATGAGTGGGTATGTCAGTGGCTGTATGGGTGAGTGAGTGGCTGCATGTATACATCTAAGAATCAGTGAGTGGGTGTATAAGTACTTTTATGGGTCTGTGAATGGGTTTGTGAATGGTTGTGTGGGAGAGGGTGTATTACCGGTTCTATGGGTGTGTGAGTGAGTGTGTCAGTGATTCTGTGGATCATGTCATCAGTGATATCAATTGAAATCTCATCAGTTATGTAATGAGTGATGTCACTGATCATGTTATGAGTGATGTAATATGTGAGGTCATAAGCAGTGCATTGTGGGGGGCACGAGTTATAGTCAGCTCAGCTAACTATAACTGCTGAATTTCACTGGTTTTACATGAGTGAACCTGAGCCTAACTATAAATTCCCAGTGACCTTTGATTTTTTCAGTGAATTTCTAAGATTTTTTTAATTCCATTTCCTAACTATATCATCCCTGTAACCTTTGTTTTTTTCAGTGAATTTCTATGTTTTTTTAAAGTATTAAAAGCATTTGCAGAGTGGTGGAGAAAGGAGGGGGTCTCTATCCAGCTCTTAGGAATCCCACTGTATAGGACTTACAGAAAGTACCCAGAGGGCTTCTTGGCACCCAAGGTCCCTCAGCATTCAAAAGTAATTCATTCCCCAACCAGAAGTGTGCCAGGAGACACACTTGCAGAGTGATGGAGAAACGGGTCTTGGCCTCCTAAGACCTCTTAGCAATCCCACTGTATGGGGCTTAGGGGAAGTAAAGGAGGGGTTGTTCAACCCCAACAGTCCTCAGCAGCCAAGGAGACTTCATCCTCTAACTAGCAGTGCATCAGGAGGCATTTTGTCATAGAGAAAGAGATCAAGTCACGAAGATCTCCCAGCAATCCTTCAGTGTGGGACTATCTGAAGGTAATCGGAGGGGTGGTTGGTCCACAAGGACCTTCCGCTGAACTGAATTACACCACATTTGGCAGAAAGCTATATGTTGGTCCAGAAAGTGTGCTTTTTGTGATTTTGTGTAAAATATGTTCAGTATTTTTAAGCTATTTAAGTTTGAAAAATATTGATATCTGGGAGCCCAAGTCCTTGCAGTGGACTTGTGGATCCTATTAAAGTTTGATTGACTGTCAACACTTCAGCCAGGCAGTGTCATCTTTTGACTCTGCTTGAAACTGAGTCCCACAGAGAAAGTTAAAAATGAAGAACAGGGGGCAGGGTAGGACTACAATGACCCCCAGATATTATTAAAACAAAATTAAAACATTTTGCCTCACAAAAAAAAACGATGCATGGATTCCCATGTGTCTTTTTTATGAATCCCACAGTTGGTTCAAATCCTAGGGGCAGTATTTATTCATTTAGTGGGAAGTGCCCGAGGGACTGCCACTGCCCCAGGGCAAACAATACAATTAGTGTGGAGGAGGACTGTATGACCTCTTCCTCAGCCCCGGGGACAGCCATCTCCCTGGGGCTAGCATAATAACAAAGCTGGGTCCGCTTGGACTCCCCCAAAGCATCAGAGGCCGCCACCTCCCTGGGGCTTTAGATAAAATAAATGTGAGGGCGCCAAGCCTCCCCCACAGCCCTGTGGACCACCACCTCACAGGGGCTTCAACTTTATTAATAATGGGGGCCATGCAGACCCCACAAGCCCCGGGGACCACCAGCTCCTGGGGCAATTAAACAGAGAAATGTGGGAGGGGCCTGCTGTCAGACCAGGAAACACCAATAACCTGAACCTCAAAAGCCAGAATCCAGAGGAACAAAGATAGTCCCCCAATCTCCCAAAAGGCAGTGCTCCAATGAGGCTAAATAATAACTCAATTGCAGACTAATTGCTTCTGGGAGAGAGGACAAATATTCATGTGAAGGACCACACGAAAGGGAGACAGGACTGCATAAACTAATTCAAAAGCGAAAGCCCTTCACCCATCACATGTAAGGACAAAAATCTGCAGAAAGAAAAAAACAGTAAAAGAGAGAGAGAAATAAAGGAAAAACACTTTTAGTCTGATAATGACTCCATGTGTGTTTTAATATTGTCCCCCCTTTCTTGTGTGTTCTCCTTATATGACAAATACTCACTTAACATAAATCTCCCAATCGACAGGTGAGTAAGTTTAAGGAGTTAATCTCCCTCCTAAAAGTATTCTTGTAGCACTCCTATTTTCCAGAAATGCCAATATGATACAATGTCCAAGTAATCAAATCCAATGCAAGGATCTATATATAAAATAAAAGGTTTTCTTCGTCAGTGAACTGACCTTGTAGGATTTACAGCGTCACAGGTCTCTCCCGGTTCCAAGAAACGTAGCTGTGAATATAGTAACAGCCGCTTCTCAGCTTGTCTCCAAACTGCCGACAAATAGCATGACAAGGAACTGACAGATGAGGCGCGGGCAGAACGTCTGGCCCTAGGCATCTAATGGGGACAGGGACGCGGAATCACCCTATTCGTCCGCATAGCCTCAAAACAGTGCACTGAAGTAGGAAACGTCCCACCGCAGGAGTTATACAGGGAAGGAGATGTGGAGTAAGCTGACTCAACAGCGGAGCCTGAGGACAACACACGGAAACAAGCACCAGGTAAACGGCAATCAGACTACATCAGGAAATTCTGGAAACAGAAGACGCAGCACAACATCTTCATAAGAAGGGGCGTGGTCCAAATCCAAAGCAGGAAATATAAGCCCAGCACGGTTGCTGGGCTAAGACGCCCTTTATATATGATTCCGCAGGTACATAATATAAAGTGTCACAATCCCATTCACAGTATTGGTGAGATTCTGGTCAAAACTCAAAGAAGGTACTCTACTCTCTAGAACAAAACTAATATGTGCCCTACAGAGGAGCTAACACACATTACAAATGTGTGCATCTGCCCCATGTGATGGTATATACTGCTCGAGGCGTAACAACTGCATGGCCCACCCCTGAGACTGCCACCTCCCCAGGGACAATTTGAATGAAAAAAGAAGGGGTCTGTCCTGGACCCCTGGTGCGGGAACCACCACCACCCCGGGGCCATACAAAACAAAGAAGGGGGTCATGCACACCCCAAGGCCAGCTCCTGCAATGTCCTGGGTGCTCACCCCTGGGACATTGCAGTTTGCTATGGCTTGGTGGAATCTCTGCTCCACTTACATACAAACAAGAGCAAGTAAAATACTCTCACTTGCACGAAACAGAACAGAATTGCAAAAGCAATGCTGGCTACAGCAGGATGTGGATATCTGGCAAGGACTGGGTGGGCCTTCAGGCTCCCCCAGTGGTCCCCAATGTGAGAAACTGGGTGTCCAGGGCAGGACTAAGGCACCCAGCATTGTGGCCAGGCCCGAGGATGGGGTCCCAGGAGCCAAAATCAGCTTGGAAGAAGGGTTGTGGCACCTCACCCATGTTTTAAAACTATATTTAGATAGAAAATAAAGGGCAGGCCCCAGGGATGGGGTCCCAGAAGCAAAATTTGCCCCTTTGTTTATTAAAAAAGCTCAAAAATTAAAAAGCCGGGCCTTAGGTGATGGTGTTCCTAGGGCTGTAATCGGCTTGACTCAGGGGGCCCTATGGCCACCCTCCCCATTCTAAAAATACCTGGCCCCGGGAAAGGAGGGCCTCACTGCCCTCATTCCGTTGTAATAATAAAACAAAGAAAAAGCTATCTGCATGACACTGGAGGCACTGCACACCTTTCTGCACCACTCTGCAATTGCACCTCCAGGTGAACTACTGTGTGAGGGATGAAGTCCCTGTGGTACCTGAGGGCCACATGACTTTAATGGTCATCTTCCCCCAACCAGGAGTGTGCCTGGAAGTGGTTTCGCAGAGAAGTGGAGTTATTACACACATTATACATATTACTCATGACATGGTGTTAGATTAGAAATGTTAACCTTTGCACATTGCTCTATGTAAGTTAGCGTTTGCTGCGCTATTTTCTTTGCAGGTGTCATTTTAGGTTCTTTGAACTGATCTAGTTTGATTCCGGGAAATGTTTATTACAAGTTTTGTTTTCTGCCATGTAGGCTTGTTCCGGTAATGAGTACACTGTTCCTATTAGCGCATACCTTTCTTACTAGATAGAGGCCCTCTCCCACTTGTCTGGTGGTGGGTCCGAATGGAACAACCTTGGATTCTGTAATGTTGTGCAAGGTATGAGCGCTGATGCTGTTTCTTTCTGTTTTTTTGCCACTGCTAAGCTGCATCTGCCTGGAAAATTCCACTGTGGGCATAATTAGCGGTGGGCTGAAAATGTGTTCCGTTCGCGAAATTTGCGGATTTTCCACGATTTTGCGATCCGCGAATCTCGCGAAATCGCAGTAAAATCCGCAAATAAGCGGGACGAATTTTCAGCCAAGCACTTAAAGGGTTACAGCAGCAGGTGCAAAAGTTGAAGCTAATTTTTTGTAACCTTTTACAAAAGGGTTACAAAGAAATTAACTTCAACTTGGGCACCTGCTGCTGTAAGCTTGTAAGTGCTTCCTGGTGCCTCGTTGCCTACTTGCAACTATTCTCTGACCCTGCTCTGACCCTTGAAGCAGGGTCAGAGAATACTTACAAGTAGGCAATGAGGCGCCTGTCGCGAAAATTAAACCTCAACAGGAAGCAGTGACAGATATAAAAACAATCATTTGAAATGCAATAGGGCTCGCATTAGGAAAGTTTGAGCTATTGGTCTTGTAAATGACAATTTTTTTATTTATGTGTTGGTTTTGAAAATAGCTAAATTAATAGCTTTGTCATTTACAATGCCAATAGTTATAACTTTCGCAAATGTGACACCTATAGCATTTGTAATGCAACATGTTTTGTATTGACGTGACTTAGATGTATTGATATTACAAATTACAATGGCTTTTAATTTTTTTAAATAATTAATACTTAAATAAAAGTGATTTTAATTTATAATGGCAATAGCTTAAACTTTTGTAAATAACGTTTGTGAAGAATATGTTCAGTGTATTTTATTGTGACGAAAATCCAAGAACAGAAGTGAAATATTAACATTTGTAATAAAGCTTGAAACATTGAGAGAACCTATTTGAACTAGTTGTTGTTGAATGGTTGCGCAGATTTATGCTGGGGTGGCGCTGAGTGGTGCTGTGGTGGTGCTGAGTGATAGTGGGATGGTGCTAAGTGATGCTGGGGTGGTGCCGAGTGGTGCTGTGGTGGTGCTGAGTGATACTGTGGTGGTGCTTAGTGATGTTGTGGTGGTGCTGAGTGGTGCTGTGGTGGTGCTGAGTGATAATGTGGTGGTGCTGAGTGATGCTGGGGTGGTGCTGAGTGATGCTGTGGTGGCGCTGAGTGGTGCTGTGGTGGTGCTGAGTGATGCTGTGGTGGTGCTGTGGTGGTGCTGGGTGATAATATGGTGGCGCTGAGTGATGCTGTGGTGGTGCTGAGTGATGCTGTGGTGGCACTGAGTGGTGCTGTGGTGGTGCTGAGTGATGCTGTTGTGGTGCTGAGTGATGCTGTGGTGGCGCTGAGTGGTGCTGAGTCATACTGTGGTGTTGCTGAGTGATGCTGTGGTGGTGCTGAGTGATGCTGTGGTGGTGCTGAGTGGTGCTGTGGTGGTGCTGAGTGATAATGTGGTGGCACTGAGTGATGCTGTGGTGGCGCTGAGTGATGCTGTGGTGCCGCTGAGTGGTGCTGTGGTGGTGCTGAGTGGTGCTGTGGTGGTGCTGAGTGATGCTGTGGTGGTGCTGAGTGATGCCGTGCTGGTGCTGAGTGGTGCTGTGGTGGTGCTGAGTGAGGCTGTGGTGGTGCTGAGTGATGCTGTGGTGGTGCTGAGTGGTGCTGTGGTGGTGCTGATTGATAATGTGGTGGTGCTGAGTGATGCTGTGGTGGTGCTGAGTGATGCTGTGGTGGCACTGAGTGGTGCTGTGGTGGTGCTGAGTGGTGCTGTGGTGGTGCTGAGTGATGCTGTGGTGGTGCTGAGTGATGCTGTGGTGGTGCTGAGTGGTGCTGTGGTGTGGCTGAGTGATAATGTGGTGGTGCTGAGTGATAATGTGGTGGTGCTGAGTGATGCTGGTGTAGCGTTGAGTGATGATGTGGTGATGCAGAGGGCAGAAAGGCACAAAAAGCAGTCTAACAAAGGGCAGAAGGGCAGTAAAACAAGGGGAAAACGAGTCTAACAGAGGGCAGAAGGGCACAAAAAAACAGTCTACAGAGGACAGAAGGACACAAAAAACGAGTCTAACAGGGGGCAAAAAGGCACAAAAACGAGTCTAACAGAGGGCAGAACGGCACAAAAAAACGAGTCTAACAGAGGGCAGAGCAGAAGGGCAGAAAAACAAGGGAATAACAGAGGGTAGAAGGGCACAAAAAACGAGTCTAACAGAGGGCAGAAGGGCAGAAAAACAAGGGAAAATGAGTCTAACAGAGGGCAGAAGGGCACAAAAAACGAGTCTAACAGGGGGCAGAAGGGCAGAAAAACAAGGGAAAAACGAGTCTAACAGAGGGCAGAAGGGCAGAAAAACAAGGGAAAAACGAGTCTAACAGAGGGCAGAAGGGCACAAAAAAACGAGTCTAACGGGGCAGAATGAATCCCGCCCTGCGCGTTAGTCCACGAATATGCCACCATTTTGTGCAATACCTCTACTCAACTGGAGTACTTTCTACTGTCTAATCAGTAAGTGCTCCCTCGTTGGCTAAATGTATAAGCGCAGATTTACAATAACTGGTGCTCCCCAGGGATGCGCCAGTTATTGTGCGCCGCAGCTCCTCCACCCATGGTGTGCCGCATTTACAATGCGGCGCACCATGTGGCAAAAATGGCGCAGATGCATCACGCATTTGTGCCGTAAATGCAGCGCATTCCTGGAGCTGCGTCACAAGCGCGACGCAGCTCCAGCAATGCTCTGGAGGGGCCTATCTCCCCAATGCTGCATCAAGCCTTGTGCCTGCTTCAAGCAGGCGCAGCGTTTTGACGTAGCATTGGCCTATAAGTGACTGAGTGAAATCTTGTAGATTTCACTCAGCCACTTTTAGGAGGCGTTCCTGCGTAGGAACGCCCTCCCCTGCGCCGGAACGCCTCCTGATGGCGCAGGGCTTTACAACGTGACGCATCTCTCAGATGCGTCACGATGGAAATACCCAGCACCATGATGCATCTTTTGTGCTGCCGCTGCGTCACATAAGTGACGCAACTGCAGCGCAAAAAAGGCGCAAGCGGCTTGTAAATCTGCCCCATAGTGCTTTTCCTACACTGTAGCTGCGTAAAGGGCCAGGAGATGTGTCTCCAGTGACCATGTGTGCCTGTGCCTGTGTTACAGGCACACATGGTCACTGGAGACACAACTTCTGACCCTTTGCGCAGCTGCAGTGTAGTAAAAGCACTATACATTTACCCAATGAGGGAGCACTTACTGGATTAGCCAGTAGAAAGTACTCCAGGGCAAAATGCCAAAAAAATCCACCATTTCGCAGGAAAATTCGCGAATTCACGAATTTTTTTGCGATTTCGCAGGGAAATCCACGAATTCACGGAACGCAAATTCGCAAATTTCGCCCATGCTTAGGCATGGTTTAGCCCAGTTAAGAAATGCACATAATGTATCTTTATGTTTGTTGAGTTCAGTCGTCTCTGCAGCACTCCTAGCAAATGGGCAGAACGGGCTCCGCTCTGAGTGTATAAGAATAAACAGTTATTGGTTTGTATTCTCTACTGACAGTTGGCACCTGAACATGAACTCCTTTGGGTGACTAATCCAGCCCATTTAGGCAAACAGGGAGGCCGAGGACATCGTTGGGTCAGACTGATGGCTGAGGGATCCCTGCAAGAAGAGTAATATTTGCTCGCAGCTGCCTCTTTTGTCCTGCCGGACAGTGCCTTGCCCAATGGTCATCTCGACTGGAATCCTGAATGGCAAAACCCTTGGATCTGACCATTTGGTCTGAAGGGTCGGCAGTGGAGAAGTGGTCCGTTTGTGCTACTGTTATCGGGTGAGTTTGTTTTTGTTCTTTGTGGATATGGTACGATTGTGGTTTCAGTTTAGTACAGTCTGAGGATTGTTTTGATAAAAGTACTTGCAACTACTTTGCCAGGTCAAAATAACAAACTTGTTTTCCTTTTAAAATGCCTGGATTTAGGAAGATTTGGACTTTGTGTTGTTGTTGTAGATACTTGATTGGAAGAAGCTCAGTCTACGCCTCCAGAAGGCAGCCCTAATGTTGATATGTATGTGAAGCATGGCCTTGGCCCTATTATGTTTCGAACATTATGGCACAAAAATACGAGGGACAACTCCATATTGCATTGGCAGTTAACAGGCACTTTTGAGTAACAAAAAATAAGGTTTTTACAGGAGCAATTATTTAAGAAAAGAGGAGACAGTCAATGTTTGATTCCCTCAGAACTTGGCAGAAGGAGGCCAGACAGAGGCGGTTAAAGATGGAGAGGGATGCACGGAAAGGGAAAATGCAAACATTGACACAGAAAGATTTAGCATATGATAGGGAAAAATAAGAGTCTGGAATTGAATATGAAGATAGGAGATTTAGGTTGCATATTGATAATTCTTATTTGGTCAAAGAAGACAATGAGACTTTTGTGGAGAAGTTGTTAGATACCCGACTCCCGCACCCTTATGCCCTGCAGAGGATATATCCTGCTGCTCCCTTACATTCCCAGCAGCCTGTCACATCTGCTCTGGTTATTCCCGCATCTATGGCTGTTATTTCAATGGCTTTGGCTAAGGCACCTCCTGTTCCTTTTTTGTCCTTGCCATCTTTGACAACTGTGACCTCTAGCACATCTACTGTTTTAACTCCTCCTGTGCAAGCGCTAACATTGATTGTGCCTGTTACCTCTGTTGCTTCTGCTTCTATGGTCTTTCATCCTCTGACGCCTTTGAATGCTGAGACGCCAGTACGTGGGTTTGAGGATAAAGATTGCATGAAATTCAAGGAGAAAAATGGCCTGTTAGTGCAATCTGGGGTGGGGGATGAAGAGAAACAAGTACTAGCTGACCAGGCAGTGGGCTCGTAATGCGATTTATAGTATGGAGGATGTTTGGGAAGTTATATGAGATTTTGAACCCTTTATACAGCAACATGCCCTTAAGCATATGTCTGCTACATTGATTAGTGTTTGGCAGAAACACATTGGGACAGAAGCACCTCACATTTTATTTGATATTAGTGATCGTGTTTATGCTACTGCCAGGCCAAGTATTTGGGAATGTTACAACTTTAGTTGCCTATAGGGGTAGACTACATGAGAGGAGTCCTACTCAGATAACTCAGTTTCTGATGCTGGAGGTTCACCCCATATATCAGCCAGAGATAACGGATCAGCGTGGTAATGTTACTAAGCCGGCTGTCGCATCCCATTTTCAGAAGCAATGGGTTCATACTCCATGGAAAAGGAGTGAGGCTTTAGGACTAAAACTCATTTGCCCGATCCTAGGAAAAATCCTACAGCTTATTATAAAGAATTAACAGAGGCTGCCTCTTCTACTGTAATGACTCTTGTTGATATTGAAATGTTTTTGGTCTTCTGGTTCCAGTGGAAGTTTGGAGATAGGTTCATACTCAAGATCATGTAGCGAAATTGTGTGGTACATGGGATATGATTAAGGGATGGGATCAGGAAAGGAAGCCAGGCAATATTATTTCATACGTGCATTCCCTTATTCTACCTAAGAAGGTGAGCTGGAATAAATTGATGGCTGGTTGACAGAAGAAGGATGAAGAACACAAGAACAAGAACACAAGAACACCATCCGCATCACGACCAACTCAGACAACACCCTCACAGCCGCCGAACATCTTCACTTCCAGATACACACTGACCCCAAGACCACACTCAGAGGCACCCTCATCTACAGACCCCCAGGACCTCGCACACAATTCAACGAAGACATCGCAGACTTCATCAGCCCGCACGCCCTCGCCTCCGCTGACTACATCCTCCTAGGGGACCTCAACTTCCACCTGGAGAACAACAACGACAACAACAGCACCACCCTGCTGGACAACCTCGACAACCACGGGCTCAAGCAACTGGGGAGCACCCCCACCCACTACGTCGGACACACGCTTGACCCAGACTTCTCCTCCAGCAAGTACATCTCCTTCAGCCACTCCACCGGACTCCACTGGACAGACCTCAGCTGCGTCCACTTCAGCTTCAGAAAGACCACGACTCACCACCACCCGCAACAGGTTCCCAGCAGGAGCTGGAACAAGATCACCACCGACCAGCTCACCACTTCACTGAGCCAGAACCCTCCCGCCAGCTCAACGGACCCCAACCAAACAGCCAACAACCTCACACAGTGGATCACCAACTGCGCTGACGACCTTGCACTTCTGAAAAACCATCCCAGCAGGCCCGGCAGCAAGAAAGCCTCCTGGTTCAACGACGACCTCAAGAACTCCAAGAACTGCCATACCCTCGAGAAAGCCTGGCAAAAAAACCTAACTACAGACAACATGACCGCCCTCAAGCACGCCACCCGCTAACACCACCAGCTGATCCACACCACCAAGAAGACAGCATTCAAGGAACGTCTCGACAACAACGCACACAACAGCAAGAAACTCTTCAGCATCGTCAAAGAGCTCTCCAACCCCAGCGCCGGAAACAACAACATCACTCCCTCGCAAGACCACCGAACCGACACCCCCCACGACCACCCTCCGCGACTGGACCCCGGTCAGCACCGAAGACACCATCCACACGATGAACACCATCCACTCAGGATCACCAACCGACCCATGCCCCCACCACGTCTTCAACAAGGCCGACTCCGTCATCGCACCCCAACTCCGGGACATCATCAACTGCTCCTTCAGCACCGCCACCTTCCCGGAGAGCTGGAAGCATGCCGAACTCAGCGCCCTCCTGAAGAAACCATCAGTGGACCCCGCCGACCTCACGAACTACCGCCCCATCTCGCTCCTCCCCTTTCCTGCCAAAGTCATCGAGAAGACCATCAGCAGACAGCTTGCTGCCTTCCTCGAGATGAACAGATCCCTCGACCACTCGCAGTCCAGCATCCGCGCCCACCACAGCACCGAGACTGCCCTCATAGCAGCCACTGACGACATCCGAGCCCTGCTCGACAACGGGGAAACAGCGGCCCTCATCCTCCTGGACCTCTCCGCAGCATTCGATACTGTCTGCCACCGCACCCTAGTGCAGCGCCTCAGCAACATCGGAATCCAAGAGAAGGCACTGGAGTGGATCATCTCGTTCCTTACCGGAAGAACCCAAAGAGTCTGTCTCCCCCGTACAGATCCAAGGCCACCGAAGTCATCTGCGGCGTACCACAAGGATCATCACTCAGCCCCACCCTCTTCAACGTCTACATGAGCCCCCTCGCAGCCATCGTAAGCCAACACAACCTCAACATCATCTCCTACGCCGACGACACCCAGCTGATCCTCTTCCTCACCAATGACCCAGCCACCGCCAGAACCAACCTACACGAAGGGATGAAAGACGTAGCCGAGTGGATGAGGAACAGCCGCCTGAAACTGAACTCAGACAAGACGGAACGGAAGTCCTCATCCTTGGATCATCACCCTCCGCCTGGGACAACTCCTGGTGGCCCCCTGCCCTGGGCAGCGCACCGAAACCAACGGACCACGCACGCAACCTGGGCTTCATCCTGGTCTCCTCCCTCTCGATGACCAGACAAGTCAACGCCGTCTCATCATCATGCTTCAACATCCTACGCATGCTCCGAAAGATCTTCCGATGGCTCCCCACCGAAACCAAGGAAGATGGTCACACAGGCACTCCTTACCAGCCTACTGGACTTCGGAACACCCTCTATACCGGAACCACAGCCAAACTCCAGAAAAGACTCCAACGCATCCAGAACGCCTCCGCACGACTCATCTTGGACATCCCCCGACACAGCCATATCTCCGGACACCTGAGAGACCTTCACTGGCTCCCCGTCAGCAAGAGAATCATGTTCCAACTCCTCAACCACGCACACAAGGCCCTCAACGACCTGGGCCCCAGGTACCTCAACACCCGCCTGACCTTCTACACTCCCACCCGCCAGCTACGATCGACCATCCACGCCCTCGCTGCCGTGCCACGCATCCGAAGATCCACCATGGGAGGAAGATCCTTCTCCTACCTGGCAGCCAAGACTTGGAACTCCCTCCCCATCCACCTTCGCCTGACCCAAGACCACCATGCTTCAGTAAGCAACTCAGGACATGGCTGTTCGAGCAGTAGCAGACCCCCCTCCCCCAAGCGCCTTGAGACCCTCTAGGTGAGTAGCGTGCTATACAAATATCCTGATTGATTGATTGATTGATTGCCTGCATGCTCGGGATGTGTAGCGCGCGAAGTTACCCATGAGGTTTGTCCCGCCCGCTCGTGTCCCCTTATTTCCGGTCACTACTAACGTGTTCGCGAGTTATTCTGTGCCAGATTGCAGTTTCTGAGTGTTCGGCAACTCGATCTTACCGACAAGCATCCTCGCGCACGTGAAAATGCTATTGAGCGCGCGAGAACTACGCTACGCAGCAGTTTGCGGAGTATTCGACAACTTCGCGTTCTCCGCGGAGCGCGGAGTTGCCGAAACTCCGCAAACTCCGCGAACGGAGCGTAGTTCTTCGCCCAGGGTTAATTACGACTCGTTTACAGGCATATGAGGGTTCTTGGTCTACGTCTTCTTCCTCTGTTATTTTGAATATGGCCCAGTATTATGAACACCGAGATCAGGAGGAAAAGGATAGGATTGATAAGAAACACAAGGAGTTGAAAATGAAGGTGTTGTTGCAACAAGCGTTTAGGGTAAATAGTAGGTGATGAGGGGGTCCTTCTAGACAGCGTCCATGTACCAATAGTCAGACTGACACCTTTAGGTCCAAATCAGTGTGTGTATTGTAAGGAGGAAGCCAATTGGCATAGCCAGTCTCCTGTGCTTTTATAGAAAATTGCAGCTCCTTGAGGGCAAGGTTCTGGTGGAAGAGGTCATGGGACAGAGAGATCTCAAAATGCTATGCTTTCACAAGGTTGTTCTGATAATATTTACTTTGATGGCCCTTGTGATGGCCAGTATTACCATGATGGTTACGATATGGACGAGGTGACAGGTATGTCCTATAGCTAGGACAGCCAGGGATAGGGAGAGGGACCAGTTCGGATACCTGTAGATCAGCGTGGTCCTTATGTCATAGCTGATTTGCAAGGCTCAACTAAGGAATCTTTGGTGGACGCAGGTGCGACAAAAGTCTCTGCTTCTCGACATATGGTACCTGGGGTGGCCCTGTCTGGCCTCAATAATATTTCGGTAGGTTTTTTAGGTGTAGCAGTTGTAAGCCTCATTTCACACCCCCTTGCATTGACTGTAATTTTACTGTGGAATCTCTGTTTTTGTTGACATCCAACTGTGCTGAAAATTTGATGGGTTTGGATTTGCTGAAGAAGTTGCATGCTACTATCGATTGGTCTCCTGCGGGTGTCTATATTACTATGGGTCGGGATGTGGGTACTAAACATTGTTTATCCCAGGATGCACCCCTCCCAGCTGAATTTGCTGACGTCCCACCCACTCTGTGGGCTACAGGTGATACAGATGTAGAGCTGTTGCATAAACCACCAGTTTCTATACAAGTTAAAGAGAATGTTGTTTTACCTCACATTCCTTACAACAAGCTACCGCAGCAGGAGAACAGGCTATTCTCCAGATTATTCAGGATTTGATACAAAAGGGAGTGGTTGAGGAAACGTCTGCCAATATTTGTAATAGTTCTATTCTTCTGATTCTTAAGAGGGCACCCTCAGGCTCCTCTGAGGATACTAATAATGTTTATCATTTTGTGATTGATCTGCGTGAGGTTAATAAAATAGTAGTTCCACAGTTCCCTATGGTTTCTGATATCACTATGCTTTTGACGATGATTCCTTCTAGTGCTCAATTCTTTTCTGTAATTGACTTGAAAAATGCTTTCTTTAGTATTCCCATCCATCCAGACAGTAGATATTTGTTTGGGTTGACAGTGGCTGGTAGGAGTTTTGGATTCTGTCCCGCTCCTCAGGGCTATACAGAGAGTCTGAGTATTTATAGTCAAGCATTAAAAGGTCAGTTGGATTCCTTATCTCTTCCTCCAGTTAATGTATTTATGCTGTATGTTGATGACCTCCTTATTGCTTCTGATGCGGAACAGGGTTACAAAGATAGTACAGTCAAATTGTTGTTGCATTTGGTCCATCATGGACAGAAGGTTTCCCTTTCTAAATTTCAGTATTGTCTACAGGAGGTCACTTATTTAGGTCATCTGCTGTAGAAGGAGAGTAGGAGGTTGACCCCTGAGTGCATCAGTTCCATCGTTAAAATGCCCATTTCACGAACCCAAAAAGATGTGCATATGTATATAGGTATCACTTCCTACTGTTGTCAGTGCATACCTAACTATTCCTTACTAATTAAACTTTGCTTGCATTAACAATGAAAACAGTGCATGAGCCTTAGCCTTGGACGCCCAAATGCCAGCAATCTTTTCAGCAATTGAAAACTGCACTTTGTTCAGCAGCTCCAGTGCTTGGTACACCTAACTATGGCAAACCGTTTGTGCTCTATGTCCGCGAGATGGCTGCCTGCCCGCCTTCTGTCCTAACACAAAATATTGGGGATAAGCAGAGGCTGTGTGCCTATTTCTCTGCTGTGCTTGATCTCATCTCAACGGCACTCCCTAGTTGTCTGAGAGCAGTAGCGTCTGTGGCCACTTCCGTCAGACAATCGGCTGGACTCATGCTTTATACTGATCTCACAGTTATGGTACCCCATGCTGTGGATACACTTTTAAATAAGACAAAGACACAGCACCTCACCAGGGCACGTCTCACTGGTTATGAATTGACACTCTTTGTTAAGCATATTACGATTAAAAGATATGCCACTCTGAATCCAGCCACGTTACTACCTCTCCCTCTTGAGAATGATGCAGTTGAAAACATGACTGCATCTTTCGGACTGAAGTAGAGACAAAAGGACTGGTAGACCTGACTGATGTTCTCTTATCTGACCCTCAAGTATAACTATATGTTGATAGCTCTTGCTTTAAATTACCAGATGGCACCATGACCGCAGCTCATGCTGTCGCTACATTGCACACAGTGGTAGAGACATTGCGGGTCCCTTATCAGTTGCCTCAAGCTACTGAGCTCGCTGCTCTCATTCAAGCTTGTGAGTTGAGCGAAGTGCTGGTCGTCAATATTTATTCTGACAGCCAGTATGCCTTTGGGGTTGCGCATCATTTTGGACTACTCTGGGCTGAAAGAGGGTTCCTTACTTCTCATGGCACCAAGATTCAGCATGGGCACCTCATATTGAGGCTTTATTCTGCTTTACCGGTCCCTAATAAATTGGCCATAATTAAATGTGGTGCCCCAGGTAGTTTACTGATGATGTGGGTAGAGGAAATGCTTTTACAGATCAAGTAGCTAAGGAAACGACCCGAACAAAGATAAAACCCATGTTTGTAGCAGGCCCAGCTAGGTGGGTCCCTGAAGTTGTCATGTTTGAGAATACCCTTGAAAATATAAAGGAGATACAAAGCAAAGCCACAATGGAATAATTAGCGGAATTGCAGGAAAGTACAGCACAGCTGAAAGAGGAAGTTTGGTGAATCAATAAATCAGGGAAACAGAGATGGATGTTGCCAGATGCATATGTTCTACCTGTGGTTACTATGGCACATGGTCCAGCTCATATTAGTACCAAATGTATTAGTAAGCTGTTAGCCCCTGTGTGGGAGAATGACAATATCTCTAGGACGGCTGCGTATTTAGTGAAATATTGCATGGTCTGTATGCATGGTCTGTATGATGCATAATCCATCGAAGGGTACTCCAATACCACCTGGTAATTTTGCACCACCCACTTTTCCTTTTGAAGTACTTCAAATGGACTATATTGAATTAGAGAGCTGCAATAATCTAAGTATGTTTTGGTTGTTGTGTGTGCGTTCAGTAAATGGGTTGAGGCTTACCCCACTAAAGATAATACAGCCATTATGACTGCAAAGGAACTCCTGAAGGAGTTCATTCCTCGTTTCGACTTACCCCAAGTCATCAGGAGTGACAATGGAAGTCATTTTAATGCGAAAGTGATTCAATTGATTTGTGAGGGTCTCCATGTAAAACAAAAATGTCATGTTGCCAATCATCCACAGTCAGCTGGCTTGGTTGAGAAGTACAATGATAGTCTCAAACTGAAATTGGCAAAAATTCAGTAGACAACAGGGTTAAAATGGGAGGATGCTTAACCATTAGCTCTTTTCTCAACAAGAACGATAGCACATTCTAGGACTGGATTTTCTCCTCACTAGGTCGTGGTCGGGTGCCCGGCAAATGTCTGTGGCGTTCTGCGTCCCAGTTGGTTCTCTGATATTGAGTGCCTTCTGTTGCTTGATTACCTTGGCCAGTTAACTGAAAGTTTACGTTCTGTTCGACAACTGGTCAGGTAGTCCCTACCTTCTACAACAGAGGGACCTGCCAATGATATCCAGCCTGGCGACTTTGTTTTACTGCGTAACTTGAAGAGGAGAAAGTTTGGAGCCACCCTGGAAAGGTCCTGGGCAGGTTTTGTTGGTGACACGTACTCTCATGAAGGTTGCTGGATGTAAGGACTGAGTCCATGCGACCCACTTTTGAAGGATTCCTTTACCATTACCCAATGGCCAGTGGGTCAAAGACAGCATAGGGGACACGGAGTTAGAGCAGGTGCCTAGGTTTGTCCCTTTCAGCGATTCCCAGCTAACCTGGACACAGATAGATAAAGAAAATGAGAATGTGTTGAACAAGGCTGTTCCTCTGGAAATACGAGCTGTCTAAGAGCCTTTGTTCACTGATCATACAGTGCCTGGGGCTACCTGTACAATTTGCGACCTCGGTTGAGGGACACTGAATTTAAGAAAAAATAAGAGTAGGTATGGACTGAACACAATAGGTTGTACCGAGTTATGGTACCAACAGAATCAGCTGAAATTAGTGAAGGATTCTTTTGCTTACTGTATTCTAGTTGTTTGAACATTAGTTAGGAAAGACCAAAGTATATCTTGAAGGTATACCATCTTGATTGATGTGGGATACATTAAAAGAGCTTAGGACAGAGCAAGTTCCACCGCCGGTGTTCAAGAGTGCCAACCTATTGATTGACAGTAGGAGTCTTTACCAGTAAGGCTCTGCTGGACACTAGGAACTTGTATATTTTCTTTTCATTTTCCCCTTTTTTCCATCCGTTATGCATCCCTTTGGAAGACAGGTTGCTGAGAAAGAGCCGTGATTCTTGTTGCCCAACATAACAAATATGGCTCATTACATCGTGCTGTATTACATCGCATGCTTTTACAACGTGGTCGTTACGACGACCCTGTTGTTAGTAGGCAATGCATTTACATCGCAAGTCATTACAACAATTTGCACTAGGTGGCGTGCTGGACTTAGGAATAGTATTAATTACTATTCCTGCACCAGTTTATGCAACAGGAGGGAAGGTGTTGGAATTCATTTCCAATACCTCAGCGTCCACTAGTGCAAGTCGTTGTAATGACTCACGGTGTAAATGCACCGCGTGCTAACAATCCAGTCACTGTTGTAACGACCGCGTTTTAATAGTAGTGCGATGTAATGACAGCATTGTAAACAATGTTTCCCAGCATAACATGGTGTGGACCCACAAACAGAAAATAGCACGTGTTGCTCTTGTGGTTTTGGTGCTAATAATATTATGTGGGGTGTCATGGGTTTTTGGAAAAAGATCAGGATTACCTTTATGTAACAAGGGTATGGTTGTAAATTGTAAAATGTAAATTGATACTTGTATAGCGCACTACTCACCTGCAAGGGTCTCAAGGCGCTTGTATGAATACCGCTGTGGAAGCCATCCTGGTTTTCCCTGTGAGGCGTCCACTCCTGGGCACCCCCAAGGTGGAGGCCAGGCATCCTTAGCGTTGTGGGGGCCGTTGTGGAGATTAAGCAAGCTATTGCCCAGAGTTGCAGAGTGGGACTCCATGATTGGAATAGGCACGAGGCGAGAATTATCAGGTCCGTCGAATTTTTGAGCCCAAGACCCGCCGAGGCGGGGAATTGAACCCTGTTCCCGGGCCAGACCTCTGCATCAGAGTCTGGCCCGGGACAAGAAAGAAAAGTACAGCCCATAGAAATGTATTTCTAGACACACAGAGATTCTTTGGAGAAGGAACAGCATGCTACCCAACTGAATCTGTCGCTACTTTATAGACTGCATATCCATTGTCACTTGTCAATTATACATATACTTGTCCACAGCAATTTATAGAAGAGAAGGGAGTTTTTGGCTATCCAGGATCTTGTTTATATTATAGAAAGACACTAGAAATGGGTTATCCAGGTTGTGTTAACAACACATATTGCAACAATTTTCATATGGAGGCTCAAATGTCACTTTGATGGGATGGCATTACAAGGAATTGATAGTTACACTGGAGGCTGGTTATTATCCTGCTTGTTGCCCTATCGTGAATAGCACAGACACTTCTTCGTACATCAATTGTTCCGGAATAGTGCTGTACACAAATACGATCCTTTCAGTGAATGACAAAGATATAAGTACTTTCGGAATGGCCACAAGATATGCTGCAGTAGATTTTGAAGGGCTGATTTATGTTCACCTGG
The DNA here is from genome assembly GCF_964263255.1 of Lissotriton vulgaris. NCBI lineage: Eukaryota > Metazoa > Chordata > Amphibia > Caudata > Salamandridae > Lissotriton > Lissotriton vulgaris. The sequence continues at coordinate 692,225,410 of NC_141694.1, forward strand.
GGTTTTACTTTTTGTTTAATGTTACATATTCCAATGTTCATAACGGTACAGACAACGTGGCTTTTGGAATGGTATTGCCCTTAGGTGTGCCCTGTAAATATGCTAACTCAAAGGTCTGTTGGGTTAAAAGGACTTAAACAAAGGAATTCTGTGAGGGAGTGACCGATATGGAGGTTAACAATTATAGTAATGGGATTACGTTTGGATGCATCCTTTTTCACTTTGGGTGGTACTTCAATGGCCAGGGGAAAAAAAGCTAGAGAATATTTTGACTGCAAGTTGCAAATTTTATCTAATACTACCGTAGCAGCTTTACACGACATCGCCACTCAGTTGGAGAGTATTCAAATATATTCAGAACAGACTAGATATGCTGTTGATTTTATCTTAGCGAAGAGTGGTGGTGTGTGCACAGTAGTGGTAGATCAATGTGTGGTCGGGATCAAGAATATGAAAAAGAATATTACCAAGCACATTCTCGATATACTTGAGAATGTCAAGGGAATGGAGAGTGTAAATTGGAGTTGATCTCTTTTCAGTAATTGGAGCTGGATTCTTGAAAAGGGGATTTACATGATTGTGATATTGTTGCTCTGCTGTCCTATTCAGTGTCTTCCCTTCTGTTGCTCATATTGCCCCACGATTCTCACCCCTAAACGGAAAATATCGATTCATGAGACCAATGCTGCAATAAAGGTACAGAAAGAAGTAGAGGACCTCATGAATATTGATGAAGGCAGTTTCGGAAATTCTTCCCTCCTCGCAATTTCCTTTCCTGATATTGAAAATATGGAGTGCTCATGAGGCTCTATTGCTCTGAATTTGTATTATTGCTTATAGTTTTCTGATTTCTTTGTTGCTGTTAGAAAATGTGTTAGCTCATGCTAAAAGGAGGGTCTGTAAGATGAGAAATGTTCAAGTTCTTCTTCCCCCAACCAGGAGTGTGCCCGGAAGTGGTTTTGCAGAGAAGTAGAGTTATTATACACATTATGCATATTACACATGACAAGGTGTTAGATTAGAAATGTAAACCTTTGCACATTGCCCTATGTAATTTAGCATTTGCTGCACCATTTTCTTTGCAGGGGCCATTTTAGGCTGTTCGAAACTGATCTAGTTTGATTCTGAGAAATGCTCATTATAAGTTTAGATTCTGCCATGTAGGCCTGGTCCCATAATTAGTGCATGGTTCATATTAGCTCATACCTTTCTCACTTAATAGAGGCCCTCTTCCACTTGTCTGATGGAGAGCCCGAATGGAATAACTTTGGACTCTGTAACTTTGTGTAAGATATGAGCACTGAAGCTGTTTCTTTCTGTGTTTTGCATTCCACTGCTTATCTGCACCTGCTTGGAATATTTCACTGTGGGCGTTTTTTAGCCCAGTTAGAAAATGTACATAATGCATCCTTATGCTTGTTGATTTCAGTCCTCTCTGAAGCACTACTAGAGACTGGGCAGACCAGGCTCCGCTCTGAGTGTATAAGAATAAATAGTTGTTTGTTTGTATTCTCTACTGACTGACCGACTCTTCATTTGGTATGAAATGCTGAGAGGTGGTCATTAGTGATCTAATCAGGCCACTTCCTTCAATGATCAGTGATATCACTGATGACATCATCCAAAGAATCTCTGATGCACCCACTCACATCCCATATAACCTTTCACACACCCACTCAAACCGCCACACTACCATTCTCAAACATATTCATACACCCATACGAGTCCTTATTATATACCCACTGACTGATTCTTAGGATTACACACACATCCACTCACTCACCCATACAGCCTCCCATACACCCACTCACTTACTAATAGGCCTGGGTGTAGGACTACGCTACGCTTGCATAGTTGGCGTGGTTTGCGCAACTACACAGTCGGCGAATTGCACATAGCACAGTGCAAAAACTCGGAGCGGGCATTTTTTGCTTGCTTGCGGCCCTCAAAATCAAGTTGGCAACCCCGAGCGAGCAAAATAACATCCCGGCGAGACTTTTTTCTCTTTTTTTCTGATCAACAACATCAAGTTGTCAATTGCGAGCGTGGAAAATAAATCTCCCAGCAAGATTCTCAACGAGGGTAGGTCAGGTTCTCGTTGCGAGTGGTCGCGTATGCTGTTGACTGCTGTCGATGAAAAACTACCAGTCCACGTTGAAAAAGCTGCCACTCGAGTACAAATCTACTAGAGCGGCAGAAAACGACCACTTGCACTGTCCAAGATGCGGTTTGCAATGATTTCATAGTGCGGACAAGCATCCGGCACTGTGCAATCAGTGCGAACAGCATTTTGCACAGCGCACTATGCAGTTTTTGCAGCTACGCATAGTGCTACTACGCAAACTACGCCCAGTGTTACTTACTAATACAGCCACTGACACGTCTACTCCTACACCCATTTAGCAATTCCCACAGTGAGTCAGTCATCCATACAGCTACTCACACACCCAATCATTCACCCAGCCACTTACTCACACATACACTTACGCACACACACATTCATTTATTCATATAGATACTAACATGTACTCACTCACCTAAACAGTCATTGACACAAGCACACACTCACCCACATAGAGCCACTCTCACAATCATTCATTCACCCATACAGTCACTCATGTACCCTATCACTCACCTATGCTTCCTGTCACATATGCAGTTACTCACCCATAAACCAGTGACACTTCCAATTCATCACCCACATAGCTATATACACACTTATTTGCCCATACTGCACTTCACACATGCACTCACTATTCCATACAGCCACTCACTCACCCACTCACTTTTTGATACAGGCAGTAACACACCTCCTAACCCACCTAGACAGACACTCAGAAAACCATACATGTACCCAGGCAACCAATAACTCACCAAATAGCCAAGCACATACCCACTCACACACCCATACAGCCACATAGACACCGACTGACAGACTGATACAGACATTAACACAGCCAGTCTCTCATCCATACATTCATTGAGACACCTAGTCATTCACTTATATAGTTAGTCATGCATCCACTGAATCATCCAATCAGGTACTCATACACCCACTGATTCATCAATACACCTTAGTATATATATTTAACATCCATAAACTTTGAAAAACACTCACAGTCACTGGATGATGTAATCTGGGATGTCATTTGAGATGTCATCAGTAATGACACTGACCATATCATGAATGATGTAATATGTTAGCTCATAAGCTGTGCATTGTGGGGGTGCAAGTTATCACTAACTATAACAGCTGAATTTAATTGGTTTTGAACGAGTAAATCCTTACCCCAATTATAACACCCCTAAAACCTTTGATTTTTTTCGGATCACTGATGTCATCATCAGGAGAGTGTAAGTGTTTTGAAGAGTTTACGGGTGTTATACATCTATACTAAACTACTACACAAGTTAATTAGTATGCTATGTGCACTACTACTGAGTCATACTACTTCTAACATATTATGTGAGTGGCTCTGTGACAGTATGCATCCTTGTGTGTATCCGTATGTGAGTGGCAGTACGGGTGTATAAGTGTGTGTCTGTGTAGCTGCATGGGTGAGTGATATGCTGTGTGATTGATGATTGAGTGGGTGTGTCAGTGGCTTTATGAGCGAGTGAGGGGCAGTGTGAGTGGCTCTATTGGTGAGTAAGTGGGTGTGTAGTTTCTGTATGGACGAGTGAGTAGGTGTCTGAATGGCTGTATGAGTGAGTGACTCAGTGAGTAAGTGGCTGTGTGGGTGAGTGAGTAGCTGTTTGACTGAGTATTTGGTTAAGGAAGTTGATGTGTGAGTGGCTGTATTGGAGAGTATGTGTGAATGGCTATAAGGGTGAGAACTTTTAAGGATGTGTGAATGGGTATGTAAGTGGTTGTGTGGGTGTGTGAGTGAGTATGTGAGTGTTTGTTTGGGTGAGTGAGTATTTGTGTTGAGAGGCTGAATGGGTAAGTGAGTGGGTGTGTGAGTAACTGTATAGGTAAATGAGTGGGTGTATGGGTGAGTGTCTGGATATGCGAGTGGGTATATGGGTGAATGACTGAATATATAAGTGGCTACATGGGTGAGTGAATGGTTGTGTGAGTGGTTGACTGAGTGAATGAGTGAGTGGGTGGGTGGGTGGATATGTGACTACCTCTATGGAGGAGTGAGAGAGTATGTGAGTGCTGGTATGGGTCTGTGAATGGGTAAATGAGTGGTTTTGTGGGTGTGTCAGTGAGAGTGCAAGTGGTTCCATGGGGGTTTGAGGGGTTCTCTGGATGATGTCAGCAGTGATGTTATCAGCAAGGTCATTTAAGATGTCATCAGTGATGTCACTGACCATGGCATCTGTGATGTAAAATAAGAGGTCATAAGCAGTGCATTGCAGGGACGTAAGTTACAGTTAGCTCAGATGACTATAACTGCTGAATTTTACTTGTTTTGTTCAAGTGAAATCTCAGCCTACCTATAATATCCCTGTAAACCTTTTATTTAGTGAAAATATATATACACAGTCACCAGTAGGTAGTTATAGTTAGGATCATGTTTCCATAGGAAAATCATTTTATGACTTGCTTATAACTTTGACTTTGTTTGATCAATCTTCATGAAATTGTCCCAAAAAAGTGTCAGGGTAGGTTCTGGTTATCTTGGAAAGTTTAGGGGTGACCCATGCAGTGGGGTCCAAGAATTTGGGGTGCAAAATAAGGGTGCATTTGTAATGTTAATTCCCATAGGATCTTTAGCTACACCTATAGCCCGAACCGCTGAACGAGTATACTCCAAATTTGGCAGGGAGGTAGATGTTAGTTCAAGGAAGTTTGTGTTAATCTGTTCAGTAGTTTTTGAGAAATGTAAGCTGAAAATTATAGTGATATCTCTGCCTGTGGATATTTAATGACGGTTTTGTGATCACTCGGGAATGCACACGCCTAATGGAAATGCTCTGATTGGCTGGACACAACCTGAACAGAAAGTTGTGGCTGCCATTTTATCTATCGGGAATGGTTCCCAGGGCTTACTATTTGTGTGAAAGCCCACATAAGGAGTCAGAGTGGAGATTCTCCGACCCCATGGTTGAGAAATGGGGGTGTTAGTGACACAAGTTATGTGTCCAAAATTGATATTTTTAATTGTGCACGATATTCGTGATGCCGCCATGACTGGCAGCGCAGCGCCCCATGTACCATCATAGGGATGGCATGACTATCAACGTCTGGAAAAATAGGGGCCCCTGCCTAATTGGATAAACCCTAGCAAGGTAAAGTATTATTTGGAAAAGTCTGCACACCGGGTTATGTGTACTGATAGTTCATGAGTAACTTAGACAAGATAATTATAATAACAAATCATTCTCAACTCATAGAAATCTGATCAAGCTTGTTTATTTTTTGTGTGTATTTGATATTTTAGCCGTTATTACTTATAATCATTTTTTTTCTTCCTTTCTTTTTTTTGTTCTTTTTTTTCCTTTTTCTTTATATCTACTCTTACTTATCTCATTACAAAAAACATGCTATACATACAAAACATATCAGATAATTTCACATTAAAACATTTTTTTAAAACATCATCATCACTATTTAATATCACAGCAGAGTTAATTCCTTCAACGCGTTTCGGCCCGTTGCCTTCCTCAGGAAATCTGCCTTGTTTGCTGTTATGATACCCGTAGCTAAAATGATGAAAAGCAATATTTTAGTATTTTATCCTATGCATAGACTCATATAATTCTCTTGTCTAGCCATTTACTTCTACCAGTTGTATCTCTATAAGTAATTACATCTTTTAATGATACATTTTTGCAAATCCCTTAGTGAGTAGCGAGCCCTCACTAGCTAGGTGCTGTCGTAACTGCATACATATACATTTATTTACATAACATATACATGCTTTACAACTCTTTCATCATATCGATGCTTTTCTATACAATATTTACATCTCCGTCACATTTTACTTTATATTTCTTTAGACATAGTTTGCCTGTTGCTTGCAGATGGGAGCTTTAAAGGTAGACTCATAGGGTACTAAGGGAGCTCATAACTATTTGGCCCAGGGTAGGGGAGAGATCTCATTTAGAACAGTTTATAGGAGTTCCTGCGCTATCTCCCATTACAGATGGTGTCACTTAAATACCTGTTTTAGTCTGTATTGGAGCGCCGTAACTATAATGGGTGTATCTCTGTACTTTTGTCCGGATTATCGAGGAACTGGATGTTAGTACCTAGGGCAGGTGGAGATATGTCTATTAACATCTAACCCTTCTTTTAGATTCGTTATATTCCCATCCCTTTAGCCGTTTTACCTTAGATGAAGGGTATCTTTGACAGTGATTAAAAGCCTGTCTGTCTTTATCCCCAGATGTAACGTCTGATACTTTTAGATCCAGGCCACTGTAGCCGATAAAGATGCTTTTTCCTACACACAAAAACATAAGGTGCATCTTTTCTTATTAGGGCTTGTTACTAATAGGTGTACTATGTGGCCATTGTATGGACGGTGCACCAAGTTACCTGCAGATTATCAATATGCTCCGTTGCGCTTGCCGGTAAACCACGATGTTTTAATTTAGGTAGTGTGTACCCTTGATGGCTGTCGCTTGTGACCTATGACAAGAGGCACAGGGCAATGCTTAAAAATTAGGTTACCACTAATTTACACGTGTGCTAACTTGTCACTGAAACAGTATGTCCCTTACCTGAAACAAGTGTTCAGAGTATTTTACTGTTTACTCTTAATGTCGACTCCTAGGTGCGACTCTTTTCTAATCTCCTGGTGATTCTTCTGAGCGTATGTGTCTGCATCATGACAAGGGGAGGGAGGGGGAACAGGGGAAGAAAAGCGGATGCTTAGTTAATTAGTTTGGGAAGCCATTGTCTCTTAAGGAGACCTCTAGCTAGCGCCTCTGTTCGTTTCGGTTTGCGTGACTCACCTGATGTATACTCTTCGGTGCCCTTGCGATGTGCCTCTCGTTCTGGTCTTACTGACGGTCATTTAACTGAGCCTTTTCATACTCAGTATTTTGGCGCCATACTTACGTCATTGCTGCATCCTCTCGTGAGGTTACGTTTAGGGGCGAAGCTGTCCTGATGTTTACCTATCTTTCTTTACTAATAGTGCCGCCATTATATCCTGTTCATTAGTGCTACATATCTATTCCGGCTCAGTTTGTATAATGTTATTCAATCGCTCCGGTCGCTCTACCCACCTGATATCCTATTTGGGTGATTTCTTGGAGGAGCCGATTTTAAATATTTGACGCGAGTCTTTTTTTATTATGTTAACACCAAGGGTTGCTATACACAATTAAATTATCCCTAACTTGTGTTCTGCATTAAAGGAACTCGATATGTTTATCCTATTAGGTGGTTATATTTGCATTAGAGTTAGTTGGAGTGGATACGAAGGTAATAAGGGGACGTTTATTTAAATGAAATACTGCCATCTGCAGGCAACATTTGGCATCTATAGTGGTGCAATGTAAAACTTCAGCTGTTGAGGTTCTGTCTCTGAACATGGTACACCTGTTCCTGAATTTTACTCTCTCCCATCAGTCTGCTACTATTCTATTTTACGCCACTGTGGCGGATGCATCCTGTATTTTTAGCATTGTTGTGGGCGGTGCTCTCAGCACCGCTCGCCACAATGCTAAAGATGCACTTTTACATTTGCATACACAAAGCGGCAGGCACCGCGCAGTGCCTGCCACTTTGTTAATGCAAATGCAGGGGGGTACCACAGGTACCCCCCGTGTGCACCCCCCACCTCTCCTTCACTCCGGGGGCCCCCAGAGTGAAGACAGCATGCCTTTCCGTGGCGGCATTGCCGCCACAGAAAGGCATCGCCCTAAGCCCATTGTAATATGGCTGGCGGTGTCTAAGACACTTCCACCAAATTAATCCTTGCGGCCAGGGCGGAAAAGCGGCGGACGGTCTTTCCATCTGCCAAGGTCCCCCCATACTAATATGTCGGGGGGAATTCGAATGCGGATGTCGGGCCGATTGCCCCCGCCAGGCTAGCGGTAGCCACCGCCAGCCTGGCAGGGGCAATCCGCCCGACATCCTAATGGGCCCCCTAGTGTGTAAAATACTGTAGTATGTGTGGATATATGTGTTTTAGACTTTACTGAAAAGGAGCGACCGTCGTGGTTTCGTCATCGCAATATCCGGAATATCGACGAGAACGGACAATAGGTCTTAGAGATGGATTTTGAAGGAAACGTAGTCCAAAAACATGAGTTTAAACATGTTTTTAAAGAAATGTGTACAAAGTATCATGTGTAGGGTAATATTCAGAATGGATTTCTTTACATATTGTTTTTGACTGTGTTGGTGGTCATTGAATGCCTGTTTTTTTTTCAGTTTTCATGCCTTTCTGTGGGTTTTGCGTTGTTGTAATGAAGATTGTCAAAAACTAAGGAAACAATAACCCTTTAGGAAAACAATTCACAATATGTTTGGTCCTAGGGTGGCTCTGAAATGAGTTGCTGTGCTGGTTGTGTGTATATGTTGCTAATCATTAAACCGGATGCAGAGTTTAAGGTTACATAGAAAAACCCTGTTGCCTTCATTTGTGAATTACACTCCATCTTTTCCATAAATTCTATGCATGTCAAAACACATATTGTTGTTATAGATACAGCCCATGTAATGGTCCCAAAGGAATGCAGAAACAGTTTTAGTAACATGATTCCTGGATTTGTCAATCTGTGGACAGAATTAATTTGACCACTTCCTTTTCTGTCTTTGGCATATATTAGAGTACATCAAGGGAGTGTGAGGGAAAAGCAGCATCAGTTCGGCAAAGGTTTCTTTTATTAGGATTTCCAGTCCTAACCCAGTGAATGTGCAGAGATCATTGTCACCACAGTGCACAATCATGAGGTGAGGAGCCTGGGAATCCACAATGGATTTAACCAAAGCCAAAACCTAATGAAACTTTAACCCTCTATGCCAAACCAAGTAATCTGCACATTTGGCGCACCTATGTGTCTGTCAATATCTCTATTTTTTTGCAGACTCTTTAGCACAGTAGATATAGCTGTGGCCCGTAATCCATACTGTAAGCATATTGAAGTGAAGGAGAAATAGTAGTCTGGAGAAGGCTGGAACTGGATGGGGTAATTTTCTAAAGGAAAAGCATAACCCTGGGCGAAGGACTTTGCTACACCCACGGAGTGGGCGTAGGGTTGCCTACTTTGCCCTTTGCAAAGTAGGCGTAGCAGGCAACACTACGCCCAATCCATGGGCGTAGCCAAGTTGCCCGCCACCGGCCTCCCTCCCGCCCTCCTCTACATACCTAACTTTTGTATAGGCTGAAATAAAAGTAAATAAAAGGCACTTACCTTGTCAGCTACGCCCCGGGGCTCCCTCTGCTCGTTCGTGCCGCCGCCGCCGCCGCCGTTGCCGCCGTCTTGGATACCAATGCGTATGTGTGTCCGCCCGCGCATGCGCATTTCTCGCGAGAAATGGGCATGTGCAGGCGACCGCGCATGCGCATTGCTATCCAAGATGGCGGCGACGGCGGCGAGAACGAGCAGAGGGAGCACCGGGATGCAGCTGACAAGGTAAGTGCCTTTTATTTACTTTTATTTCAGCCTTTACAAAAGTTAGGTATGTAGGGGAGGGCAGGAGGGAGGCGCGTAGTGGGGCTACGTGAAGTGCGTAGGTGGGCGTAGTTTCTCGCCCACTTTGCTTAGCTTCGCGTAGCCCCACTACGCATACTACGCCCAGGGTTAAAAAGGCGTTTTAAAAAAGGAAAAACATATATATTTTATTGCATGCTGTCAGCATGAAAGTGAATACAATGAAGTAGTGTGTTGGATGCCTTAGCAAGAACTCTTTTTATTGGCTGGTGTTTCAAAAAAGAAATCTAATGCAGACATGGATAAGCTATAAAATATATGGAGTAAAGCACAACTGCTGTATCTTATTTGGAAGCAGCATAATGCTTCTAGAATGTGCTATAAACTCGTGACCTACTGGTTCCACTAGGTTGCTAGGTACACTGAGATAATTGTGTAATGGGAAAGGGTGTTAAGGAGGCAAAAAAAAATTGAGAAGTGATGACACAATTTAAGTAATGGCAAGTTTTCATTTCCAACTCAGGACTTTGTAATAAACTGTTGTGTAGTATTTAAATTTCAGAAAAATTAACCTAGAAATGCATTTGAACTCTAATTGATTTTCACGATTACTCCACAATCATCGTGAAGACATTGCGAAATAGCAGCGACAGGAACCTTGTTATGAAAGAGAGGGACAGGGTTAACAGATGCGAACCATTCTAATAAAAAGAAGATGCCTTTGTAAAGTATAACAAAGCATCTTTATTCAGACCCACTGGCATCTCTAGACCATTAACATTTCCTTGATGACATCTAGCATTCTTAACAAAGAATGCTACACCCTAAGGAGAAGATACAACACATCTCCCTTTTCATAATAAAATTGAGAAAAATAAACAAAGAACAAAACAAGTAATAAAAGGAAATCAACACAGGTAAAGCAAAAAGAATTTCAATATTACCAAGCACAATACTTTTGGAAATGTAAGGAATCTGTGAGATATCACTTAGCACAATAATCTTGTAAATACAAAGGAGGTCTTCTAGCTCTAGTGCTGCAGAAAGGAACGCTCAGTGATAAACCTTTCGGCTTTATGCGGAAAGGAACGCTCTGGGGTAAACCTTTCGGCTTCACACAAACATCAGAACATTCCACCTTACTATCCTCCTCCTCACATTTTGAAAGGCGAGACATACTCCAAACATCGCCCCCATCAAGCATAACAACATTCTTCATGACTTTCACAATATGCCTGGGCCCAAAATACTTTGAGTCACCCTTTGGTGACCCAACAGCTTTCTTCACAAAAACAAAATCACAGACCTTCCATGGAATCTCCTTCACCCCTTTTTTGACGTCAAACCTCCACTTGTAATTATTATGATAATTTCTCACTCTCCAATTATTGACCACACAACCCCTGTCTTTCACACTCAGCACAAAGGATTTAATTCGGAACCAGCCACCCTGCCCTTCAATTTTTTAAAGGGAAATAAACCTGTCACGCTGTTAGGAGTGTTTCTGTGCGCCCACAACTTTTCCCTGAGAACAGGTTTAAGAGGAACTCTCAATTCTAACGCAGTCTCGGCGGAAGCCCTAATCAACCTATTCATGCTCTTGACCAAGCCATTGTCCTGGGGAGCATAAAGAGCAGTCTTCTGGTGGGTGATTGACAAATCACTCAAGAAATCGGCCATCTCTTGTGAGGGGAATTGTACCCCATTATCAGAAATCAGGATGTCAGGGATCCCCTCACAAGTGAAAGCATCTTTAGGAAATTCTATAATGTTCCTGGATAACACTGAGCCCATACAAGAAGCAGATAACCATTTGGACGTATAATCCACCAGGACAACAACAAATCTCTCAGAAGGAGCCAAATTATCAAAAGGGCCAACAATATCCACAGCCAATTTAGACCAAGGACGTTCTGGAATAGCAACAGGAGAAAGAGGAGTGGTTCTCACTTTTCTTGACTTATCATTCCCTGCACAAATGGTGCAATCCCTGATGGTTAACTTAACTTGTCGGTCCACCTCAGGCCACCAATAGGACTCCCTAACCCTAGCCTTAGTAAGACTACGCCCAAGATGTCCCTCATGAGCCAGATTTATTATATTCTCCCTCATCAACAAAGGAGGAATCAATCTGTCACCACGAAATAACTCACCTTGAACAATATTGAGCTCATCCCTGACATTCCAATAACCCTTAGCTGAATCAGGAACATCTTTTAAAACTGGCCAACCATTGACAGTAAACTCCATAACAACAACCCTGGCTTCATCACTCGAAAAGCAGTTCCGCCATTCCTTCTCATTCAATGCAGATTCTTTCACACAGGAAACACACTGAGACTCCGAATCAATAACCACATGTTTCTGAAGAGGTGACCTCGAAAGAAAATCTGCAGGAACATTTTTAAGGCCAGGTAAGTAGTCTACACTAAAATTGTACTCCATAAGTCCCTCAATCCACCTCTTGATCCTTGGAGTGGTGCACTCAAAGGAGAAGATACAACACATTCACAAGTGGAGATGCAGTAGTATAAAATTAAATAAATGATTTCATTTGCTGCCTTTCTCATGATTGTAGAGTGGACAGTTGAAGAAGTTGCCATTTTAGAGTTGCTTTGTATGAGAGTGGTGTACCATTCTTGTGCTCAGTTTTTTCAAATCCTAACAGTATCAAAAGTATCCACAGAGCACTAAAACAACTATACAATCTATGAACTCTATTTACTAGTATGTACATAACTTTTTAATCCTTTAAAAAATCTACATTAGAAATCAAGATGTATATGGGAATTTGATTAAAAAAAGAGTGTCACAGTGATGTGAAAAATTATATGAGATCAACTGTATCTATTAGCAGGTATCTGTTTAAGAGGTTAGTGGTGAATGTTTTGGGAAGTTATGAAAAATGAATTATTGCCTCTCTATTACTTTGTGTATTTTATTGAAAAATAACAGTATAGTCTTGTGGAAAGTTGCAATGAGAAACTAAGAATGTTTTAAATGTCTAAATATTATGTGCAGAATAGATACATCTGTTATTTGCATTCTGGGATTTGTAGTACTTATACTAACATTATTAAACAGGAATAGCACAGTGAGAAATAAAAGAGGAGAACATGTTGTCCATCTGTAAATGAATTAGAAAGAAGTAATACTTGTTAGGTATGTATTGGGAAGTGTTTGTCAATGTGGTTTTTAACTTATATAATCGCTTTGCATATGCTAAGATTGTGAGATAGGGTTTTTGTGCTTGCACAGAGCTATGAAAAAACAAGGAGAGGGGCTCGTTAAATCTGAAGGGATGGAGCACCAGAAACAGTATTAGTTAAAAAAAGTTTACCCTTGGAATTCTCAAATTCATATTCTCATTTTCATATACTCATTAACATCACACATTCAAATATTAAACTCCAAAGGTCAGAACTATAAACATATGACAAAGTTTATTATTTACAAAGCATATGATATTTAAAAATGATCAATTGATCATGATCAGTACAGTACACTTTAAGAGATAGTGCAGAGAGCACAATTATAAAACAATAAAAATCAATAATTCACAAAAAAACAACATAAATGGCAGCAAATTTCACGCAATATTATAATGTGCTAAATGGAAAGAAACCTACAACAGGAAACAACAATGTATCCTTACTGCATTAATCTGTTAATAACTAGGAACATAGCATGAGACAAAGAATCCATCGCTATGCCAATTGTCCTGTTACAGATTTAACTGGTGTGTTGCGTCGACGCGTTTTGGTGGATCTAAAAGTTTATTTCCACCATCTTCAGGACAATATATAACGAGATCCTTCCAACATGTCTTCCATAAATATATCTTAGTACATAGTATTGAAAACGGATCCTGATACCTTATCCTTGTAGTGTTTTATTCTGGCAGTATTTCCAGATGTCTGCCTATTTCTTACCCATCCTTGTCCTTTATAGGGTTACATTCAGATGGCTGTCTTTGTATTTAAAAACTATCTTCTCACACCTATACACCTCATTAATAGCTGAACAGAAAATCACAGTCTGAAGGATATTGGCAGTACGACATCTCCAAAAGGCCCGGGTCTGGCCAATGTTTATTCCAAATGTACGGCTCTATTGCTCCTCATAGCCTGGATAGTCAGGGAGAGCGTACGGTTTCCGTGTTCTATTTTGCCGCCATAAAGACAAGTCTTTATGGCAGCGAAATAGAACACAAAAACCGTACGGACATCTGGGAATACTGCCAGAATAAAACACTAAGAAATCCCATATTGTCATGATCTGTCAAGCTCCATGACCTTTTCCCAGTACCTTCCTTGGCCTTGGTGTACCTTGCTGATTTGATCTATATCTTATTGGGCCTTACTATTGTTTGCCTATGACATTTTGCCTTATTTATGTACCTTTTGTTCGCTGATAACAATGTATGCCATATTATCCCACTGATACTGGTAATACTGTTAGTTTATTCTTTGGGCCAATGCTTGTTTCACTGAATCATTGCTTACTCGTTAATTTACTTGGGCCAATGCTTGTTTTGTAGTTAGTTGCTGCTAAGGACCTTTTGTTCCTTCGCAGCCACCATAGTTGCTCTTGGGTCTATAAAAAGGGACCACGCCCTTGGAACCGTGCAGATTATTCTGGAGTGTTCTGCAGAGGTGACTTCTCCCTGCTCTGCTTCCTGAGGCTCCGGTCATCTTTCGAGGACTTCGTTTCCAGTTTCCTGCAATTTGGTGGTTTCCTACCACAGAGATTCGCTAGAAGACGCCACAGGTAGGATCCATCCTATTTTCTTTCGCCCCCATCGTGGAAGAAACCTTCTGACCTGCGTGTCTTGGTGCAATCCCGATCGAGACCTTCATTTGGCGTGTTTTGGTGCAATTAATCACTCCTTTGCAGGCCTTTATTTCAGAACGGATGTCTTTCGGCTGAAAGCTCTAAGTTTACATATATTTCATGTTTTGGCAGTCAAAGTATTACTAGCAGACTAAACATTAGAAGTTACTCGTTAATAAGAAAAAATTTACGCAATACAATTGTGAAACTCTTTAACATCGAGATTTCTTTTGCCACAAGCGAGTCTTTGGTTTATTTATATTTCTCTTGACATAATCTTTGCAGACAGTATTTTGGCAGAGGTTAATTACACAAGAAGTATCTTTTGTGACAAACGAATCAAACAAAGAACAAGTAATCTTTTGAGTTCTTTTAGCATTCAGTTTCATTGGAAATATAAACAAATGTGGTTATTTGATGTCATTTAATTGCATAAACCTATGTAGTAGATCTGAACTGCAAGAGTCTACTTAAATACTTCTACTCATTATTCTGAATAGAAGAATATCATTAAGGAGAAGAACATATTATTATTGTGTAAAGAATAACTTTAATTTCAGGAATTCAGGGATTTAGCATCAATAATTCCAACTTAGACACTACAGTGGACCTACGCTCCTGTGTTCCAGTTTTTTGTGTTTATCTCGTTCCAGATCTCCCTCCCCGCAGTACCCTCCCTTACCTCCCCTCATCTAGCCACTTCGATCCTCTGCGGAACTCATAGTGCAGAGTCGGAGCTGCTGGAAGGTGGGCTTTTGGGTACTGCTCCTGAGGAACAAAAAAACTGCGAACCTTATATTAGGTTCCTGACAGAATAATCCGCCCAAGAATTCAGTTCCTCCCCAGCAGTACACAAAATATGGCCACCATGAACGATCTCTGTGCCTTGATGAATAATCTCCAGAAGGAGCTTACGGCTAGCCGTCAAGAAACTGCAGCCTTAGCTGGTAAAGTAATCCAATTACAAACACGATTGGATTCTGGTCATACCGCAAGCCCTTCCCAAACAATTGTTACAGTTTTTTGTGTTTATCTCGTTCCAGATCTCCCTCCCCGCAGTACCCTCCCTTACCTCCCCTCATCTAGCCACTTCGATCCTCTGCGGAACTCATAGTGCAGAGTCGGAGCTGCTGGAAGGTGGGCTTTTGGGTACTGCTCCTGAGGAACAAAAAAACTGCGAACCTTATATTAGGTTCCTGACAGAATAATCCGCCCAAGAATTCAGTTCCTCCCCAGCAGTACACAAAATATGGCCACCATGAACGATCTCTGTGCCTTGATGAATAATCTCCAGAAGGAGCTTACGGCTAGCCGTCAAGAAACTGCAGCCTTAGCTGGTAAAGTAATCCAATTACAAACACGATTGGATTCTGGTCATACCGCAAGCCCTTCCCAAACAATTGTTACAGGCTCCTCTTTGTCTATTTCTGTGTCAGTACCTACACCTGTTCCTCTTGCGCCACCTGAGAGATTTGCTGGGGAACCAAATACATTTCAGACCTTTTTGACTCAAGTGCAATTGCATTTTATGGTTAAACCAGCTCCTGGTGCTCAATCCCATATAGCTTTCCTAATTTCCTATCTTAGTGGGGATGCAGCAATGTGGGCAGTTCCTTTGGTTCAAGCTGATGATCCTTTGCTTTATAATTGGACACACTTTAAACATGAATTTGAGAAGATTTTTGACAGAAGGACTATTACAGGATCTGCTGATAGAGAGTTACTTGAACTAAAACAGGGGAATAAGGATCTCGTTCATTACCTTACACAGTTTAACCGTCTGGTAGCAGAAACTGAGTGGCCCGAGGAAAAAAGGGCAGCCTTATACTATCAAGGTCTTAGGGATGAACTTAAAGATCTCATTGCCCCTATAGATCCTCAACCCCGGTCTTGCACCGATTTAATAGCCATTAGTTTACGATTGGATCATCAGGTTGCGGATCGCAAAGGTGATAAAAGAAAAACTGATGTTAGGATTTTTACTAGAGCAAAGGAAAAATCACACCAAGACGGTGGAGACCCCATGGAAGTTGGTAGTTTAAGAAAACCATTAACCACAGAGGAAAAAGACAATAGAAGAAAAAGCGGTCTCTGCCTCTATTGTGGGAAAAAAGGTCACTTTGTCAGAGGCTGTCTTCTTAAGCCAAAAGGTTCCTGGCCCCGTGTTAAAGCTGTGAATAAATCGGAAAACTAGGAAACTCGAGATTGGATCAGGAGGCTTTTTCGAGTTCATTACCCTCTCCTGCACAGTCGATTGCTAATACTTTACAGTTAACTGTACCACACTTAATTCTTAATGTCGGATCAAGATTACTAAGCAGAAAAGTCAGCAGGTAGCGGCCATGATAGACTCAGGGGCGACCGGGAACTTTATTGATACCCAGTTTGCTAAAGAAAGAGACATACCGATTTTAGAAAAATCTAAACCAGAACTGGTGTACGCTGTAGATGGGACACATTTAACATCAGGAATGATAACTCACTGTACTAGTGCTCTTCTTATGACTTGTGACACGAATGGTAAAAAGCATCAAGAAAGTATTTCATTCAAAGTGATTAATGCACCGCAGTTTGGAATAATTTTGGGTATACCCTGGTTAACCTTACACAACCCGGCAATAGACTGGGTAAACCGTGCTGTTGATTTCTCTTCTCAGTGGTGCCAACAGGAGTGTTTTTGTTCAAACAAACAATCTAGAGATACTCCATGTGCCTTGTTGCGTAGTGCTTCAGCTCTTTTTGTATCCACTGCTGCTGAAAAAGATATCGAGTTACCACCTGTTTATGAATCTTTTGCTGATGTCTTTAGCGAGCAGAAAGCTGAAAGTTTACCTCTTCATAGGGATCATGACTGTGCTATTGATCTAGTGCCTGGGGCCAAAATTCCTTGCAGCAGGATTTACGCTCTAACTGAACAGGAAAACCAACATCTCCGAGAATATTTGGATACATTTTTAAAAAATGGCTTTATTCGACCCTCCAAGTCTCCAGCTGCCTCGCCTCTTTTTTTTTTGCCCAAAAGTAGTGGAGAATTACGCACTTGCATAGACTATCGAGCGCTCAATAATATCACCATTAAGAATCGGTATCCACTACCATTAATACCAGTTCTCTTGGACCAAGTGAGATCAGCTACTATCTATACCAAACTTGACTTGTGAGGAGCCTACCACTTAGTCCGCATAAGACCTGGCCACGAGTGGAAGACGGCCTTTGGAACTCGTTTTGGCTTGTTCGAATATTGTGTAATGCCATTTGGCCTATGCAATGCCCCAGCCGCATTTCAATTTTTCATTAATGATGTACTTAGGGATTATCTAGATAGATTTGTCATTGCTTATAGTGATGACCTCTTAATTTTTTCATCTTCCATGGAAGAACATGTACAACATGTCAAAACCATTTTATCCACTCTAAGAACATCTGGTTTGTTTTGTAAACTGTCAAAATGTGAGTTTCACACTAAAAAAGTTGAATTTCTGGGTTTCTTTCTTTCCCCATCTGACATAACTATGGCTCCTAGAAAAATCCAAGCAGTAATGGAGTGGCCCACTCCATCCTCAGTGAAAGACATCCAACGGTTTCTAGGATTTGCTAATTTTTACCGCTGATTCATTAAAAACTTTTCAACTTTGGCTACTCCCTTAACCCATCTTTTGAGAAAGAATGTGAAATTCACTTGGACTCCGGAAGCAGAACGATCGTTTCAAGATCTCAAAAGATCTTTTACACAAGCACCGGTTAAACGACACCCTGACACTGAAAAAC
The DNA here is from genome assembly GCF_964263255.1 of Lissotriton vulgaris. Classification (NCBI taxonomy): domain Eukaryota; kingdom Metazoa; phylum Chordata; class Amphibia; order Caudata; family Salamandridae; genus Lissotriton; species Lissotriton vulgaris. The sequence continues at coordinate 692,243,572 of NC_141694.1, forward strand.
CCTTCATAGTTGAAGCCGATGCTTCTGACTACGCCATTGGAGCAATTTTGTCGCATAAGGATGTAGAAAGCAATGAATTACATCCGATTGCTATTCTTTCAAAAAAAATCCTTCCTGCAGAAGTCAACTATACAGTAGCAGAAAAAGAACTCCTAGCTATTCGAGACGCTTTCAAAGAATGGCGTCATTATTTACTTGGGGCCAAACATACCATAAATGTTTATACGGACCATCAGAACTTACAATCTTTATGATGTGCAAAAGCTTTGACTCCCAGACAACTTCGTTGGACATTGTTTTTTGCAGAATTCGATTTTGTAATTACCTTTAGACCAGGGATCAAGAACAATAAAGCTGATTCATTACTGCGGTATAACATAAAACCTGATGATGCACTTCCTATTCCCAAACCTACGAACATGCTGTCTAGTAACCATGTTATTGGGGCCACAATGTCAGATATTTTTTTTGAACAAATAAGACAAGCTATGCCAATACCAAAACTGTTATCATGGGTCCAAGAAGAACCAAATAGATTCATCCATCAACATTTACCCTTTTACTCAGATTGTCTATATGTACCAACAAAAAGTATACAAACACAGGTTTTTTTTCAGTGGTGTCATACAAGACAATTAGCTGGCCATCCAGGAATTGCAAAAACCAAAGAACTAGTATGAAGAAATTTCTGGTGGCCAACCTGGAGTAGAGATGTAACTTCTTTTATTCAACTGTGTGACATTTGTGCTCAAGCCAAGACAGAACATTGAAGTAAAAAGGGTTTGTTACTTCCTCTTCCTACTTCAACTGAGGTTTGGGAAGATATTGCAATGGATTTTATCACCGACTTGCCAGAAGATCAGGGAATGACAACTGTTTTAGTTGAAGTGTATCGTCTATCAAAGATGGCACATTTTGTAGCTTGCAAGAAACTTTCTACTGCTTCCCAACTAGTACAAATTCTTTTACATCATGTAGTGCGATTACACGGTTTACCACAATCTATTACTACAGACCGTGGGCCACAGTTTATCGCACAAGTTTGGAAGAATTGGTGTGCTTCCTTGAATATCAAAAGCAATACTTCCACAAGTTTCCATCCCGAAACAGATGGACAAACGGAATGGGTTAACCAGATTCTGAAACAATATTTAAGGTGCTACCTATTCAAGAAACAAGGTTCTTGGACGAGTTTTTTATGGGAAGCAGAATTTGCATACAACAACTTGCAAAACTCATCAACAGGAATGTCCCCGTTTTTTGCTGTTAATGGCCAACATCCACATTTCTCACCTCTATTACTGACTCAATCAAAAACAAACATACCTTCGTTGGATACACATTTCCAAGAAATGAGAAAGGTCACTGAATCATTGCAGAAAAATTTACTGAAAGCCAAAGCTTCTTATAAGAAGTTTGTGGATAGAAAAAGAAAGAAAGCCCCAGAGTATCAACCAGGAGACATGGTCTGGCTTTCTACTAAAAACTTTCAGTTTAGGAGACATCATAAATTCCATCCAAAGTTCATCGGACCTTATAAAATAGAACTATGTGTAAATCTGGTAACTTATAAGTTACTTCTTCCAAAGACTATGAGAATCTATCCAGTGTTTCATACCTCTCTCTTGAAACCAGCTTCCACCAGAAAGAGACCTCGTCCACCTGCAATACTCGTGAGCAATCAAGAAGAGTTCGAGGTTCGCTGCATTAAGGATAGCAAACGAACTAGAGGGAAGTTATGGTACCTTTTGTCCTGGAAAGGTTATGGACCAGAGGAAGACTCTTGGGTTTCTCAGGAAAACATTCATGCTCCCCGTTTGATACGGCAATTTCATGCTCGTCACCCAGATGCTGTGACTTAAAATTCTGCTTGAGAGGGGTGTCCCCATTTTTGTTGGGGGGTACTGTCAGGATCTGTCAAGCTCCATGACCTTTTCCCAGTACCGTCCTTGGCCTTGATGTACCTTGCTGATTTGATCTATATCTTTTTGGGCCTTACTATTGTTTGTCTATGACATTTTGCCTTATTTATGCACATTTTGTTCGCTGATAACAATGTATGCCATATTATTCCACTGATACTGGTAATACTGTTAGTTTATTCTTTGGGCCAATGCTTGTTTCACTGAATCATTGCTTACTCGTTAATTTACTTGGGCCAATGCTTGTTTTGTAGTTAGTTGCTGCTAAGGACCTTTTGTTCCTTCGCAGCCACCATAGTTGCTCTTGGGTCTATAAAAAGGGACCACGCCCTTGGAACCGTGCGGATTATTCTGGAGTGTTCTGCAGAGGTGACTTCTCCCTGCTGTGCTTCCTGAGGCTTAGGTCATCTTCCGAAGACTTCGTTTCCAGTTTCCTGCAATTTGGTGGTTTCCTACCACAGAGATTCGCTAGAAGACGCCACAGGTAGGATCACATAGCCCAGAGAAAACCATACATAGTGTAAAACAGATAGTTTGATACTAACAGATGGATATAACCAATGAGTAAGAAATATATTGATAACTGTTATGTATCTAACATCAATGAAGGTACTTTCACAGTCATTCGGGCAGGATTCAGGCACTATGCAAACACCAGCCACTAGTCAGGCAGTCATCAAATCATTGATTCACTGTCCATGGAGTTATTCAATTACACAGACACGACACATGTACTCTTGAAATCAGACAGGAAGAAAGTATGTAGTCATTGAACTATGCAGGCATTTTCAGTGCATTCATCTAATCGCCTAGGTGCTAACTATTTGCTTATGTAATTAACAAGGCTGTGACTATGAAATCATTATAACATTTGCGCAGAACATATGCAGCCATCTAAGTACCCTTTTATAACCCATGCATTCATTGAAATACTGAGGCACACACGTGCACTGATGAAACACCCAGGCATTACTCATGCACTCATCTAATTATGTAGAGGGTACCATTGTAGTAAACCTAACACCCATCCACTACCTATGCAATCATTTAATTACTGAGGCAGTAGTCTTGCACTAATACAATCACCTCAGCTGTGCACTTACTTTCAAATAATCCCTCAAGCTTTAACAATGTACTCATGCAGTCACTCAGACACTAGTCAAGCACTCATCCAATTTTCCAGGGATGCGCCACTGGTTCTGGCCACTTGCCTGCTGTCTCCACCCATCGTGACCCAGGAGGAGGGATCCCCAAGGCCAAGGTCACGCTGCAAGAGAGCTGGCCTCTTTCTGTGACACGGGACGCACCGCTGGTTCTGGCCGTTTGCCTGCTGTCTCCACCTTACATGACCTAGGAGGAGGGGTCACTAAAATCAAGGTTGTGGTACGAGTGCTGGTCTCTTTCCTCAGCGTGGTACGCGCTGCTAGTTCTGGCCGCTTGCCTGCTGTCTCCACCTTATGTGACCCAGGAGGAGGGGTCCCCAAAGCCAAGGTCATGCTACAAGAGCACAGGCTCTTTCCCTGCACGGGATGTGTCCGAGCAAAGCTGGACCAAGGGTGGACCCATCTGGGCTTGTCATTGCATGGAAGAGGCTGGGCTGGACCACCCCCAAGTCCTGTTCTACGGTCTTGAAAGGTATAGTCCATTTACGACTAGCTGGTGCTTAGTCACTTTTGTCTTGTGTTTGTGCCCCTTCTCCTAACAACTCAGGCCTCTTGACGTTTACATCTACTTGGTCATGGGGAAAAGGAAAGCTGTTGAGAGGGGATCAGGGAAAGCGCACAATAAAACTTAAAAGGCCCAAAAAGCCATGAAGCATGCTTGGGGGAACTGTGTACTAGATGGAACAGATAAGCTTTTAACTGAATGTGAGGAAATTCAAGACAGGTTATAACTCACTGTCAGCTTCAGCCTCAAGAGTTCTACACTTGCAGCAAGCTCTAGAACACCCAAATGTATTACTCACACATTTTGGAAGCACAACATACATAGCCCTAGGCCCCCTGCCCTCAAACCATCAGATACTGGGGTGATTAGTTCAGTAAGTTCTGTTACCTTCACGACCAAAGATTTCCCTGGACTAGATGCCATTTGTAGCAATAGATTTGAACCACTTTTAGCTATGATAGAAAAGCTACAAGTTGGGGAGGACAGCGAGGGAAAGGGTGAGGGTTCGGGTGAGGGTTCGGAGGGCCGAATGAATGCCGTCTAAGGGGCAGGCCAAGCGGGATGTTGATGTTGATGTTTTAATAATTATAAACAACCTAAGAGTAGAAATCTAGTAACCTTCTCCTGGCAACAAGTGGGAGTACTACCTCACAATCAAATATTCTGGCCCTATGGATTAGCAGTCCCCTCTGTCTGTAATCAGATCAATATGAATTATGTTCAGAAAAACAACACCTATTAGAGGTACGAAGGAGAAGACTCTCTTAAGAATAAAGCAAGCCATTGGATTAGACATTTGAGAGGTTGAAGGTCGGTGATCAGGGATGATCAGGGATGATATTCTGCTAGTGAGAAGGCACTCCCTCCTCAACTGCCCTTTGGATTGCATAGAAATGTTCTAAGCATATGGTAGAGTGGCCCATAGTCTAATCACACTAGAAATAAGAACTTGCCCCCCTGATCGAACTAGTATCCAACTAAAGTACCAACCTCCTAACTACCATCGGCTAACTAATACCCCTTTATCAGTCCTATTCTTGGCCAAGACTAGACCCTAGCCTCAAATGATTGACTGTATTGGTGAGATATACATCCTATTTCGGTGAGCCAGCTAGTCCCTTTAACATGACCAGGGTCCAGCAGCGTAACTACTTATGGCCAAGGGGACCAGGACATCAGAGGGCCAACCATATCTAGTGAAGTGTTCCCGGTTGGAGTAACATCTACTATTCCTTCTCATCGCCGGGCCTGTGTAGAAATCCTAACTTTAATACCTTTTTTACAAAGGGCACTTGACAAATGATATGCGTAAGCTCCAGGTGGTGTTGTGGATGTGGCTGGGGTGAGGTTGAAGATGATACTCCTGCACTGGATCAAATGTATGGAAGCTTTCAACATCTGCATTCTCCAAGAAACCTGGAGCATTATTCCATTACACATGCCAGGCTACTTTACATACCACTGCCCTGCTATTCGGAGCAAGTCAGGACACCCAGAGGGGGTACTGTTTGTTTGGGTTAAGATAGAGTTCAATTGTAAGGTTTGTGAGCTCCCCTGTAAAAACCCAACATCTTAGGAATCGAAGGCAGAGACAGGCACTATCCTTGACATTTTTAATGTTTATGCAAGAGGCACCAAGGGGGGTGGCAGATCCACCACCTTATAGGAACTTGAGGAGCTTTTAGGGAGAAGGAGTTGTTTGCAACCTCTGATCCTAGCAGGTGATTTTGAAGTGACGTTTAGACCCCTGGAGAGGGAGGATGTTTGTGAGGCACTAGAGGAGGGTGACCTCTGGTTAGTTCCCCAAATCCACCTGCCCCCATCTAAAAATTGTCACAAGTGGCGTTGAGAATAGGTGGAAGCTTATTGGGGGGGCATGTGCCCACAAATGCTCAAAAATGATTTGGCTCCTAGAGACAAGAAGGGACATTAGGAGGCCCCCAAACAATGATAACATTTCCAAATCCACCTGGTGCAGTAATTTTTAACTATTGTATGTGGGATTTGCTTGTCTGACCTGCTAACACCCCCAGTTAGATTCACCTCTTATTTCGTCCAAGGACCTCTTTACGAGAAGCAAAAGTCTGCCATCAATTAAATCTGCCAAGCTAATGCTTCTGGCTCTGATGGCATCCCAGAGATTTATTATTATATGACAGTGAAAATAGGTTGGCTTACATCTTGACCCTGTCCAACGCTATTGCAGGGGGTGTCCCAGTAGCTCAGGCATGGAAGGTAGCAGAGGTGATCCCCATCTACAACAAAGGTGACAGGTACAATAACTACAGACGCATTAGGCTCATTGACTAAATCCAAAAAGTGGACTGTCAAGCGCTCCTAGTTAAGATACAGGACTGGATTTGTGAGACTAGCATCTTCCTTCCAAGCCGTTTTAGAGACAAGACAGGAACAATAGACCAGGTGTTGGGCTTTCTCCTCCTTTTCAGTAAGGCTGTGATCACTGGTCGGTGGAGTTTATATGTGGCTTTCATCGATCTAAAAACTACCTTTTACCTTGTCCCCAGACAGAAACTGTAGCAAGTCCTAACAGATATGGGGTTGCCACCGGAGATTTTATCTTTAGTTATGTGCCTCCATGTTGCAAACTTCTCTAAAGTCTGCTGGGGTAATCAAGTCCAGTTCACTGATTTAAGTGACGTCAGCAGGGGCGTCCGCCAAGGGGGTGTTTTGGCTCCCATACTCTTTTCCCTCTATATGAACAATGTTGTGCTGTATCTACAGCAGGTATCACCCATGCCGGGGAGCGAAAGGATTGTGACACTTCTGTTTGCAGACGACACCCTGCTAGTGTCCAAAATTTCAGGGGGACTACCGCTATAGCTTAACTTATTTCATGATTTCTGTAGCTTATGTGGTATGGAGATTAATACTTCAAAATCAAAAATTTTGACAATCAACCCCACAAATACTACAAGGGCAGATAAACTCTGGGTGACACTCTGCTTGACAGAGTGTTAGCACCTTGTGTTACACCTGGGTGTAACTCTAGCCGAAGATAAGTCCAGGAAGCAACATTTGGCAAAATCGGTTTTGAAGCTCAGGCAAATAGCAGGGGCCCTCATTAATGAGCATAGTACTTCCTACATCACACCAGTGGCAGCCCCACTGCAGATATATAGGAATCTAAAGCTGTGGGTTCAGCTCTATATGGGGCAGAATTATGGGGCTTGGAAAAGACAGTTGGTCTCTCAAGAGCTGAGAAAATATTTCTAAGTAGTATAGTTCACTTACCTCAGAGCACATCCCTCTATCCATTAAGGTTAGACCTGGCCAGGAAATCGATTGCTCCCAAAGCTAAGGTAAGACCACCACTGTTTTGGCAGAAAATTAGGTCCACCCTGAGTTGGGTTCTTATGTCAAGGCCCTTAAAGAAGTCCTCTTCTTAGACAAACAGAGTAAGATAGGGTGGCTAAGGAATGTAAAACGCATATTAGCCAACATAAGGTTAGACGGCTACTGGGAAAATAGGGACCTAACATCACTCCCTACCAAAAACTCATTAAAGCGCAATACTGGGTTTGGGTAGCTCATTCTATAGCCATTAACCCCACTGGGAGCTCGGATTATCTTGGAATTCACAGATTTTAAATCCTTTGCCTCCCTGGAAAATTTTTGGGACATACTTCAGGTACCTACTGATAGGAAGTTATATATAGAGTTCAGGTTTGGCACATTTCATCTCAAGGCCATCACTAGCTCCGTGCACAAAACTCTAGTCATTTCAGTTTTGTTCTATTTGTACTGCTACAAGTTGGGGACAAGCAATTATGCAAAAGCCCTTGATCGGACCCAAGACCAGTGGTAACCTGTGCAGTTGCAAATTTCTTGGGTCACATGTGGGGCATAAGGAGGAAGCTGCTGATAAGAGGTTGAGGATGAGGAGAATATTGCTTTTAAACTATTTAAAACATCAGCAGTATAGAACACTATTGTGGACGACTTCAAGATGTGCATTGGCGCATGTCAAATGAACAACAGCAAAATAGCGGATCCCACTAGAAGATTATGGCTTCATAGAGATTTGTGTTGCTTCTGTTCTGATTGTACTATATAGACAGGTGCCCAGCACGTGAACTACAAACTTGATTCCAGTCCGATTTGGCTTGTTGCTCCTACTATGAAATGTATGTATTAATCTATTCACAAATCGCAAGGTTTAGGTGTAGATGCAGGTCTTGTAAATATTGGTAGAAGTGTATTCAAATAAAGAATGTCATCTGATGCTTTGTCACCAATTAGAACATTGTCTGGTCTATTTCTAATTCATTATAATATAAAATTGGTTAAGAGCTCAATGTGCTCCTCATTTAGGCCAGCATCATGTGGCTAAAAAAGCAATACGGTGTCCAAAGTGGAAAATATTAAAGCAGTCTATCAGAGTTGTACAGAAAGATCAACAGAAAGAAAATCAGTAAGGAGGAAAGAAAAGAAAACTACAGCACAATTAGGAAATGCAAGGCTATCACTTTGACAATAAATCTTGAGTGAACTGTTATGCAAATGTACCGTTGAATGGACTATATCATGTGCTTCATTTTACAAATTCTAATAAAGAAATGGTAGATAAAAGAAATTCTTCACACCTATGTAGTTTATTTGAAGAATTAGGAAGCAACAGTAGTATTATACACTGCTTAGGGAAAGGGGTCAAGGGAGACCCAATCCGGGCCCCCAAAGTCCCTTTCTGCCTGTCTTTTTATGGTGGGTTACCCGCCATGAAATGACGGGTGGAAAGGGACATCATATTCCTTACAGCGGTTCCTGGCAGGGACCGCCACAATTAGAGGGATTGGATGTCCCTCTGATGCACTGGCAGACTCAAGGTTCCTGTTGGATGTGTGGCAATCGGCCTTTCCAACCCCCAACCATCCACCCACAATGGTAATGTGTAGGATGGACTACATGGTTCCGATGGTGGTGGGACCACCACCGAAGGGCTGTCTGTGGCGGTCCCACTGCTATCGTAATCACCCCCCTAATGAGGAACTGAAATTACAAACGTTAAAGCTGCACAAAGTTCCATCTTAAAATGAACTTTCACAATTATATCAATAATTTTTCATGAAGGAATTAATATTACATCTGGACACTACACAATATACAGGATGGACAAAGTGCAATGACTTACAAGGGACATTCACATCAAGACTACATAAAAAGTTACCAAACTCATATATGCTATTTCTAGAACCAAAGTTCTAAGGAGAATCCAGGATAAGAAAATGTGGTATTGAGTTGACATATATATGGACTATGTGTTTCTGAGACATTATTCGTCTAATAGGGTCACTACCCTTGCACTCATCCATTCAATGAGGGGCTGTCTTTGCACTCATCCAATTACCCAGGTGCTTCTCTAGCACTCATCCAGTCACCCAGGCACTACCCACACACTCATATAATCAATTAGGCACTACCCATGCACTAAACAAATCACCTAGGCAGTACCCATGCACTCATCCATTCAATCAGGCGCTATCCACGCACTCAAACAATCAATCAAGCACTACCCATGCACTAGTCCAGTCGCCCAAACTGTACCCAATTACCCATCCATTCACTCAGGCACTACCAATGCACTCATCCATTTACTCAGGCACTATCCATGCACACATCCATTCACCCAGGCACTATAGATTTGCACATACAATCATCCAGGCACAACCCTTGCTCTCATCCATTCACTGAGGCACTAACCATACACTCATGCACTCACACAGGCACTACTAATGCACTCATTCAATCACCCAGGCACTATCCATGCATTCATCCAATTACCCAGGCCCTACCCTTGTACTCATCCATTCAATAAGGCGGTACCCATGCACTCATCTATCATGCAGACACTACATTTGCACTCACCCACTAACTCAGGTACTAAGCATGTACTTATCCATTTACTCAGGCACTAACCATGCATTCATCCATTCAGAAAGGCATTGACAATTACCCAGGTACTACCTTTGCACCCATCCATCCATTCAATCACTACCCATGCACTCATCCATTCACTCCGACAATATCCATGTGCTTATCAAATTACCCAGGCACAATCCATGCACTCACTCAATCAGCCACACTCTAGCCATATACCCATTCCATCACCCAGGCACTAGCCTTGCACTCATCCATTCAATGAGGTGCAACCTATGCACTCATTAAATCACCCAGGTGCTACTATGGCACTCATCCAGTCAACCAGGTGCTACCCTCACATTCATACAATCATCCAGTCACTGCCCATCCACCAATCCAATTACCCAAGCAGCACCCTTTACTCATCCATTCACTCAGGCACTACCCATGCTGTCGTTCAATCAACCAGGTACTACCATTCACTCATCCATTCACTCAGGCACTACCCATGCACTCATCCAATCACCCAGGTGCTTCTCCAGCACTCATCCAGTCACCCAGGCACTACCTACACACTCATATAATCAATGAGGCACTACCCATGCACTAATCCAATCACCTAGACAGTACCATGCACTCATCCACTCACACAGGTGCTATCCATGCACTCATCCAATAACCCAGACACTGCCCTTGCACTCATTCATTCAATCAGGCACTATCCATGCATTCATACAACCAAACAAGCACTACCCATGCACTAGTCCAATCACCCAAACAGTACCAATGTACTCATCCATTCACTCAGACACTAACATGCACTTATCCATTTACACAGGCACTATCCATGCACACATCCATTCACCCAGGCACTATAGATTTGCACATACAATCATCCAAGCACAACCATTGCTTTCATCTATTCACTGAGGCACTAACCATACACTCATGCAGTCACCCAGGCACTAGTAATGCACTAATTCAATCACTCAGGCACTATCCATGCACTCATCCAATCACCCAGGCCCTACCTTCGCACTCATCTATTCAATAAGGTGGTACCCATGCACTCATCTAATCATGCTGACACTACATTCATTCAATGAGGTGCAACCTATGCACTCATTCAATCACCCAGGTGCTACTCTTGCACTCATCCAGTCACCCAGGTGCTACCCACACATTCATACAATCCTCCAGGCACTGCCCATCCACTAATACAATCACCCAAGCAGCACCCTTCACTCATCCATTCACTCAGGCACTACCCATGCTGTCATGCAATCAACCAGGCACTACCCTGCACTCATCCATTCATTGAGGTGCTATCCATGCACTCATCCAATCGCATAGGTACTGCATTTGTACTCATTTAGTCGCTCAGGCAGTATCCATGCACTTATTCAATTGATCAGGCACTATCCATGGACTCACCCAGGCACTACCTGTGCACTCATCCATTCACTCAGGCACTACCCATGCACTAATCCATTCACACTGGTACTACCCATGCACACATTAAATCACCCAGGCACTACCCTTGCACTCATCCATTCAATGCGGTGCTACCTTTGCACTCATCCAATCACCCAGGTGCTAGTCTTGTTCTCCCTTCCAGTCACCCAGGTGCTACCCACATACTCATGCAATCAAACAGGCATTACCCTTGCACTAATCCTGTTACCTAAGCAGAACCAATGTGCTCATCCACTTACTTTGACTGTATCCATGCACTAACCCAATTGTGTAAGTGCTATCCAAGAACTCATCCAATCACCCAGGCACTGCCCTTGCACTCATCCAGTCAATCAGGCGTACATACACATTCATACAATCAACCAAATACTACCCATTTACTAATTCAATCACCAAAGCAGTACCCATGAACTCATCCATTCACTCAGGCACTAACTATGCACTCATCAATTCATCCAGGCACTAACCTTTCACATATACAAACACCCAGGCACTACCCTTGAACTCATCCTCTCACTCAGTGCTACGCAATGCACTCATCCATTCACTCAGACTCTACCCATTCACTCAGACTCTACCCATTCACTCCTCCAATGACCCAGGCACAACCCATGCACGTATCCATTCACTCATGCACTATTCATGCACCTATCCATTCACCCAGGCACCAATCATGCAGACATCCAATCACCCAGGCACTACCTTTGCACTCATCTATTCACGCAGGCACTACCCATGCACTCATCAATTTACAGACGGAGCGCCGGGACCCAACGGTCTGCCAAACGCCCTATTAAAAAAAGACCCACAATTTTGGTCCAAACATCTAGCCACACTGTTTGACAACATTTGGGAATCCCACACTATCCCCGATTCCTGGCGAGGAAGTATATTGCACCCAATATTTAAAGCAGGGGCTCGCGCAAATCCCTTAAATTACAGGCTAATAGCCCTCATAGATGTCGAGGCAAAAATCTACGCCGCAAACCTGCTTAAGGATCTAGAAGATTGGGTAGAAAACATCAAACTGATCCCCAACACACAGACGGGCTTTAAACCGGAATGGGCACTTTAGCAAACATTTCCGACGTTACACTCCTGGCCAATCAATCTATTGCAAACTCCAAAGTATTGTATGCGTGTTTCGTGGACCTCAAGGCGCCCTTCGACAAAGTCCCTAGACAAGCCCTATGGGCAAAAATGGAATCCTGGGGTGCACCCTCAAACTTATTAAATGCAATCATAGACCTTTACTCGAAAACATGGGTTCAAATAAAAATGGGAGATGGTCGAAGCCTAACAAACAAAATCACTACCATTAATGGCCTAAAACAGGGGTGCGTGTTGGCCCCCTGATTATTTAATATATACACAGCTGACCTAGACAACCACTTACGTTCAACATTAGGCGATCCTCCAAAACTGGGGAATGAGAGAACAGCAAGTCTGCAATACGCAGATGATATTGTGTTGCTCTCCCAAACGCCTCGTGGCCTACAACGATTAATAAACAAACTGGTAGAATACACAGACCTAAACCAACTACAGATAAATTTTATAAAAACAAAGGTCATGTGTTTTTCAGGTCCACAGAAAAAAATACCAAAATTCACCTGGACGATTAACAGCAACAGTTTGGACCGCGAGGAGACATACAAGTATTTGGGGTTAACGCTGGATAGCCATCTTAATTACAAGTAACACCAAGAACACCGGAAAACTAAAGCTAATCAATTACTCTTTGCATTTAAAACCTTGCAAAAAAAAACTTAGTGACAGTTCCACTACCCACTTATTAAAGGTCGTGGCATCAAAATTTCTACCCGCAATCACATACGGTTCCGAACTATTAAACGCAAAAGATACAACATCCTTGAATATCGCCCAATCCAGCCTCTTCAAAAAACTGTTCCACATCCCGCGCCATATCTCACAAGACCGAATAAGACTTGAATTTGGGCTAAAAAACCAGACCATGGCAAGACAGGGAGCGCTGGTCAAGTACTATTGGAGAATGCGAGCAGCGGAGGACGACTCCCTGGTACACTACTGCTGGCTGGAGGTCGAAAAACAATAAAAACTGACTAATTCGGCCTATTCGTTCCTAAAAAAATCAATAGAGGCTCTAAAGTTAGAGGAAGCATGGCACACTGCACTGTCCTACTCGGAGTTCAAACAATTGGTCAACAAAGTAGTCAACCAAATGTCCCAAGACCAGGACAAAGCCTCGTTGTCGATGAAAACAAATGCATGGATGGTGCTGCCGACATATAAAAAGCTAAAGCCCCAACCATACCTTTTGGAACACTTTGCAAATCGAATGAAACTGCAATTAATTCTACTGAGACTGGGAGTGTACCCAACTAAAGATTTAACACCCAAATGGAAACGCACCTGGCCTTAAATGGACTGTAGCCTTTGCGGACAAGATGACGAATCAGTGCTCCACCTACTTTGTATTTGCCCGGCACTATTATCAGAACGGAAAAGACTGTTGCGGCCATTATTGAAAAAAGAACTGATAAGGACATGCAGGTCTGCAGTAAGACAATGTCTAGGAGGATCAACAGTGCAATTGGCATGCAAATCATTAAAGCTTTTGAATTTAGCTACAAAAGCGTTAGAAAAGAATGACACGGAACTTGATTCAGAAAACGCTTAGACATTTACTTCAAAGCAAATATACAAGAACCAGATCCGGCAAGGTTAAACAACTCCATAAGATTAAAAGGTACAATTTGCACAGTTTTTCTTTTCTTTCCTTCGCCTTACTAATTGCAATGTTTTAAAGGGAAAGTCTACTAATTAACTAGTATTCAGACATGAATTTTAAGTCACAAGTGTTTATGTGTTTTTAGCGGTCAACCATCTTTGTATGATTTAAACCAAATCAAATAAAGTAATTTTTTTACATTCATCAATTTACTGAGGCACTACCCATGCACTATGCAATCACCCAGACACTTATCATACACATATCCAATCATGCAGGCACTCATCCATTCACTCAGGCACTATCCATGATTTCATCCATTCTCATATATACTACTCATGTACTCACATTTACTCAGGCACTACCCATGTACTCTATTCACTCTGGTGCTACCCATGCGCTCATTCCATTATCCATTTACCACTCTTGCAATCATTTATTCTTCAATATGCCACTCATCCAATCACTCCCTGTTGCAAACCTTATATACACACTTACATATACATAGTTAACTGTAACAAGGTCTTTGGGGGAAGCTTTTTTTTTAAAACATATTATTTTCTTTTTCTTTGTCAAAGCAAAAAGTAACTGCAACTGGCAGTGGAAAAACTTGAAGAAGCTCTCAAAAACATGAGAATATTGCAAGGACCCAAAGACAAAATCAACAGTTTAAGTCTTGCAACTATTGTGGAAAGCTGTTAAGCTCTGCTCACTAGCACTAACCACAACTCCACAGTCCAAGCAATAGGTGGCCATCCGGTGGCATCAACGTCTTAAGACTGTAGTTGAACTTCAGAAGGCACTCTTTTGCCAGGTGTTGATACTTTTGCTAAAGATGTAGATGAACATTTAGCCTCTCGTTGTGTCTGTGCAGCTTTTAGTAGGTTGTTGTGAAAAGTGTTCAGAAGGTAGAGCATTGAAGTTGTTTCACAACAGTATTTTTTATTTGTACCTCTCGACAACTTTTTCCTGACAAATTGTGCATTGCACTATTTTTGCCACAGTTTTAGATTCTCCAGAAGGAATTGTGAAGGCCTCCCATGTGATGCTGTTTTTTTTCTGTGGAGGCCCCACATCTTCAGAGTCTCCAGAATGCAGATCCTGTTCTTCCTGTTGTTGCTGGTATCCCCCCTTTTGTTGTTGCTGTTCTGTTGTTTGAGTTGCCATTTATACCAAAATATTGTTAACCTTTTACAAGAAAATTCCGGACACCTTCTCTCACTAAAGTGCTCTCAGAGAATGAACCAGAAAAGCGTATGGGTGTGTTCTTCTCTATGGTATAGGTGAAAGCTAATCATCCAATCATATTTCTTTGTTTCCTGGTCACATGATCTTCACGACGATGTGCGTCATCGCGAACATCGGAAATTGAACAGAATAATATTTTGTTTGAAAATAAGTAGCCAAACATAAATGTTAATCAACTGATATTAAACCCCAAATGAATATTATACATTGTAATATGTATAACTATGTCTTATACAATTTACCAAAAACACACTGTCATCTCAGTAACTGTCATCTCCACTTTCGGCATTGCTGTGCTCACCAAAACAACAAATAAAAGTCTTTTAATTGTAAAACATCATCCAAATCCTAGGTTTTAGGAGTGTTTCAATAAACAACTTGTGTCAAATATTAATTAAAATATGTCTAAGTATGTGTCCCAAAGTTTTGAAAAATACACGTGCACTTTGTGACTACCAAAGATGACGAGGTCTATAAAGTCACCATGAATATATAAAACATAACATTGAAGACGTTTTTTCAGAAAACCATTGCACAAACTCTACAAGCTTTTAAAGATACCCCTTATGGAGCCATTTTAGATAAAAAATACCATTTAAAAACCTTAAAAATTCAACAACAAAAAATTATAGGTTACATGGACGTTATAGTAGGAATATAGAATTTGAAAAACCTTAGAAATTCAATGAAAAAAACAAAGGTTACAGGCACATCTTTTATACACTCACTCCTACTTCCATACTACCATTCTCAAAATCAATGACACCCCCACATCTGTTCTTACACTCCCATTCTCTGATTCATAGGTCTACAAACACATCCACTCAGTCACCCATACAGCAACTTATATGCCAACTCGCTCACTAACTGATATATCCACTCATACATCCAATACAGAATGAGATAAGTCTGCCCTATATATTTAAATTTGAGAGCTCATAAAGAGTCCCACAATAATAACATGCACAGCTTTGAGCTCACTTGTCACGGCCTACACATTTAGATTTTCCACACAGCTTCAGAATAAATATATAATTTTATTTTCATTTTTGAAGAAATAAAAGTGATTTCAAAAGTGAGCAAAAACATCATCATTTAAATATATACAAAACACAGTAATAGAATCACAATGGAGAAAAATACACAACCCCTGGGCACCCTCTCATCTTTCATTCAAATTTACAGACTCATTCCACTAAACAAAACTCACACATTCAGTCCATTCATTCAAATTAACACAATCCAAAAACCTCAATCCCCATCGCAGACAAATACACTGAGGTTGTTCTGCAGTATCCTCTCAGCAAGTTGCTGGGGAGAGATATGATGTTATTAGCAGAACAGATGTTCACCACGCCGGCGCGCGTTTCGGTGCCAGGCCCGATCTACGGCGGCACCTTCATCAGGGCATGTACACGAGGGGGGGCACAAAGGGGGCAACACAATTTTACAGCCGTGACACCTCTGTGATGAACAAAAGAAACAGGTTTTAGAATCACATTATACAATGACATTTTCTTTTTCCTTTTTATCTTTGCCAGCAAGATGACACTGTTTATACTCATTGTATTTAGAGTCAAGTCACATTACTACGTTATTATCCTGGTAGCAGTCATATTGTATACAAATATGGTTCAGTTCACAGAGTACATTCAGCGAGCTCAAAGCAGTGCATAAACATGATTCAAGGCATTTTCAAAGCAATGCCCATCATGATAAGCGACAAGCCCAACAGGGTCATAAAGCACTGGAATCCCTGAAATAGAACAACATGCATTCATCTAACAATAGAGGATGAAAAAAGATCTAAACAAGAAAATTACAAATAATCAGAGGGAGAGAACAATTAGGGCAATAGTATGTGCTAATGTAGGTACAACCACTCGACGGTCTATCCCTGTGGTTTAGGCGTACATAGCTTAAATAATCTTGGGATAAGGAATACCTTGAATCCACACGGCGCAGGCAGAGCACCATTCACGCTTCTTAGGGAGGTTCAGAAGATTTCACCGAACGACAGAATTGGCACTGGGAGGGCTCTGTTATGGAACAAGGAAAAAACATTTTTTTCTTGCTAGATTTAGAAAATTTGTGTAGTTGGAATATGCATAAGGGGTCCTCGCTCTAACGTGGAATCTTACCTGGGGGCCCTAAGTGGTAAGGGCTGCCTTCTTATAGCATCTTCCAGCTGTAAGTACCAATTTCCTTATGTAAGGAAGTGACTGATTGACGAAACAAACACCTGAGAATAGACATAAGGAAGCTGTTTTAATGACCGGGAACCACAGCTATCCTTAATTTTTTAACATCTTACTCTCACAGTTGCTACTGTGATACAGCACTTACTGTTCGAGCGAGGTTTTAGATCCTATCGTTTTTCCTCCCCGTGATCGATCATCGTCGCTCACACAATAGAGGGGAAAGACCAGCCAGTACGGATCTCCTCATCTAATCTCGAGGCTCTAAAAATACAAACAGCGGAGGATCAGCTATTCTAAGATAGCGTTGAGAGACAGCGTTAATTATAGGGCCTTTCGGGGGGCTGGCAAACGATACTAAACAATCGTGGGCGATACCGAACCAAGGATGGTTACATTATCCCCTGCTAGCCGGCCCAAAGTTAGAAAACAGCAGGGGCTAGGTCGGGGATACGAATACTGGCTCGTTGTCAAGTTAAACAATAGAATTATACAGCCAAGCAGGGGGCCTAGGGGATTAGAGGACTCGGATAGAGACCTCAGGGGTTGAGGTACTTACCTTTGAGCAGCAATTTTAGCATCGGATATTCCATCCGCATCCGTAGCAGTCCGGGCGTTCACAGCAGCCGGACGTTTTTCCAGCGGTTTTTAAATTAAATGGAGGCCACACCTCCCTTCCTTCCTACCCCTTCTATCCTTCCTATCTGAGAGCGGGCCCGTATAGATGGAGAACACACATAAACCCGGACCGGACCAGGCGGAGGAAGGGTAACTCAGGGGGGTAAAGCCGTCAATAAAGTCCAAAATAAGGCACAGGGCTGGGTGCATGCTAACGATGCGATGAAGGAAAAGACAACCCCAGAATACTAGGATGACGATGATGGTGGTGGAGTGGCCCGACCCAGTCAGGGATCGGAATCGTACATGTGGCCAAGCCTCAAATTCAAATACACGAGGTCAGGGGGTAACAGTGTAAGAGAACCAACCTAGTGTCAAGCATATAAGGGGGCCCCGATTTGTATTGATATCCACTCATATCCACTCATACACCCATACAGCCACTCACACATTGTCAGTCACCCATAGAGCTACTCACACATCTACTCACTCACCAAGAGAGTCACTCACACAGCCAGTTACTCATCTTCACAGTTAAGGACAATCACTCACTTTTTCATATAGATAATAACAAATACTCACTCACTTATATAGTCACTGATAATAGCACACACTCACCTATACAGACACTATCACAATCCTATCCTTTACTCATACATACATTCACTCATATACTCCAACACTCGCCTATACTGCCTTTCACATTTCCAGTTACTCACCCATACCACTGACACATTCATTCACTCACTGACACACCCATCCACACCCATCCACACACTCAGTCACCTACACAGCCCCTCACTTATACTCTCACAAACCCCTACAGCCACTGACTCACTCATCCATACAGGTAGTCATGCACCCTCTCACCCAGCCACACAAATACTCATACACCCATACAGGTACTCAGACACCCAATCAATTACCCATACAGCCACTCACGTATTCAATCACCAGCCTACACAGCCACTTAGACACCATCTGACACACTAATGCGGACATTCTCAAAACCTAGTCACTCACCCATACATTCACTGAGAGACCTAATCACTCACTTATACAGTCAGTCATGCACCAACTAAATCATACATACAATTACTCATATGGCACGGATTCATAAATACACCTTGTTATATATATTTAACTCTCATAAACATTTAAAAAACACTCGTAGTCACTGGATGATACCATCAGTGATGTCATCAGTGATGTCATTTGAGATGTCATCAGTAATGTCATCAGTGATGTCACTGTCTATGAGGAGACCGGGGCGAGGAGGAGGGCAGTCCAGGCATGACGGAGAGCTGAGACACCAGACCAGGTAAGTGCTGCTATGCCTTTCTCCTGGCGTAGGTAGGCAGGGGCAAACTCTGCTGTGCCCTGGAGTCAGACTTTTTGCCAGAACTCCGCATTCCCAGTGGAGCTCAGAGTTGGCAAAACTCTGCAAACTCCGCTGGCAGAGCAGAGTATGCCACCGAGGGTTACCGTAAACATGGGAAACATACTCAGTGTAACATTTTCAACAAACATTTCATCTAGATAAACTAAATATCTTTAGAATATCAATAGCTGCAAAGTGAGGGTGAAAAAATAAACAACAATGTTCATAGGGCAATTGCAAGGTTTTCCCCAAGGTCATTTAATAACCAATCCTCACCTTCGGCCGATACGTGAGGTGCCCTGCTCTGAATTCCTCCTGATTTTTTTCAGCTTAGGTGGGTTTCCTCTTGGATTCTTGTGGCCCCTGCCACAGGAGCCTTCCTCCACACAGCATTGGGCCACCCCTCCCACCTCGCCACTCTGTTAAAGCTATATAAATCTATCTATCTATCTATCTATCTATCTATCTATCTATCTATCTATCTATCTATCTATCTATATATATATATATATCAATTCGACAGGGTAGAGCCCAATGTGGAAGAACCGCACAACAGGTTACATCTGCAGTTTCTTTATTGGAAGTTTTGCAAAGCTCAGGAAAAGCACTCGTGCTGCGGAAATTCACCTTCCATCCGACGCGTTTCATGCTGAGGACAGCATTTCATCAGGGACTCCGGTTTTCAAAGAAGCTGACGGCTCTCAC
The DNA here is from genome assembly GCF_964263255.1 of Lissotriton vulgaris. Classification (NCBI taxonomy): domain Eukaryota; kingdom Metazoa; phylum Chordata; class Amphibia; order Caudata; family Salamandridae; genus Lissotriton; species Lissotriton vulgaris. The sequence goes on from NC_141694.1 coordinate 692,263,378, forward strand.
TTTTAACACCTGACAATAGTTCAAGTCCGCCTCAGTGGGCGGCGCCACTCTCATGGCATCCTGGTACTTGTGGTGTTGTGTATTTACCTTGTGGGTCGAGTGCCGTAATTTACTTCCAAAATAAGATTAGTGTTGCCCCAGTGGGTTACAGCAAAAGTCTATTCCTGATGCTTGCATGTTCTTAAACTGCCAAACCACTCCTGCTCCTTAACGCGGTTCCAAAGAAGTTTGGCGCCGCAGGTCCATGTATCACCGGCAGGGTTCTTCCGCGACCTAGGCTGGGCCGCTTAATATCAATTCGACAGGGTAGAGCCCAATGTGGAAGAACCGCACAACAGGTTACATCTGCAGTTTCTTTATTGGAAGTTTTGCAAAGCTCAGGAAAAGCACTCGTGCTGCGGAAATTCACCTTCCATCCGACGCGTTTCATGCTGAGGACAGCATTTCATCAGGGACTCGGGTTTTCAAAGAAGCTGACGGCTCTCACTTTTAACACCTGACAATAGTTCAAGTCCGCCTCAGTGGGCGGCGCCACTCTCATGGCATCCTGGTACTTGTGGTGTTGTTTATTTCCCTTGTGGGTCGAGTGCCGTAATTTACTTCCAAAATAAGATTAGTGTTGCCCCAGTGGGTTACAGCAAAACTCTATTCCTGATGCTTGCATGTTCTTAAACTGCCAAACCACTCCTGCTCCTTAACGCGGTTCCAAAGAAGTTTGGCGCCGCAGGTCCGTGTATCACCGGCAGGGTTCTTCCGCGACCTAGGCTGGGCCGCTTAATATCAATTCGACAGGGTAGAGCCCAATGTGGAAGAACCGCACAACAGGTTACATCTGCAGTTTCTTTATTGGAAGTTTTGCAAAGCTCAGGAAAAGCACTCGTGCTGCGGAAATTCACCTTCCATCCGACGCGTTTCATGCTGAGGACAGCATTTCATCAGGGACTCGGGTTTTCAAAGAAGCTGACGGCTCTCACTTTTAACACCTGACAATAGTTCAAGTCCGCCTCAGTGGGCGGCGCCACTCTCATGGCATCCTGGTACTTGTGGTGTTGTTTATTTCCCTTGTGGGTCGAGTGCCATAATTTACTTCCAAAATAAGATTAGTGTTGCCCCAGTGGGTTACAGCAAAAGTCTATTCCTGATGCTTGCATGTTCTTAAACTGCCAAACCACTCCTGCTCCTTAACGCGGTTCCAAAGAAGTTTGGCGCCGCAGGTCCGTGTATCACCGGCAGGGTTCTTCCGCGACCTAGGCTGGGCCGCTTAATATCAATTCGACAGGGTAGAGCCCAATGTGGAAGAACCGCACAACAGGTTACATCTGCAGTTTCTTTATTGGAAGTTTTGCAAAGCTTCTGAAAAGCACTCGTGCTGCGGAAATTCACCTTCCATCCGACGCGTTTCATGCTGAGGACAGCATTTCATCAGGGACTCGGGTTTTCAAAGAAGCTGACGTCTCTCACTTTTAACACCTGACAATAGTTCAAGTCCGCCTCAGTGGGTGGCGCCACTCTCATGGCATCCTGGTACTTGTGGTGTTGTTTATTTCCCTTGTGGGTCGAGTGCCGGAATTTACTTCCAAAATAAGATTAGTGTTGCCCCAGTGGGTTACAGCAAAAGTCTATTCCTGATGCTTGCATGTTCTTAAACTGCCAAACCACTCCTGCTCCTTAACGCGGTTCCAAAGAAGTTTGGCGCCGCAGGTCAGTGTATCACCGGCAGGGTTCTTCCGCGACCTAGGCTGGGCCGCTTAATATCAATTCGACAGGGTAGAGCCCAATGTGGAAGAACCGCACAACAGGTTACATCTGCATTTTCTTTATTGGAAGTTTTGCAAAGCTCAGGAAAAGCACTCGTGCTGCGGAAATTCACCTTCCATCCGACGCGTTTCATGCTGAGGACAGCATTTCATCAGGGACTCGGGTTTTCAAAGAAGCTGACGGCTCTCACTTTTAACACCTGACAATAGTTCAAGTCCGCCTCAGTGGGCGGCGCCACTCTCATGGCATCCTGGTACTTGTGGTGTTGTTTATTTCCCTTGTGGCTCGAGTGCCGTAATTTACTTCCAAAATAAGATTAGTGTTGCCCCAGTGGGTTACAGCAAAAGTCTATTCCTGATGCTTGCATGTTCTTAAACTGCCAAACCACTCCTGCTCCTTAACGCGGTTCCAAAGAAGTTTGGCGCCGCAGGTCCGTGTATCACTGGCAGACTTCTTCCGCGACCTAGGCTGGGCCGCTTAATATCAATTCGACAGGGTAGAGCCCAATGTGGAAGAACCGCACAACAGGTTACATCTGCAGTTTCTTTATTGGAAGTTTTGCAAAGCTCAGGAAAAGCACTCGTGCTGCGGAAATTCACCTTCCATCCGACGCGTTTCATGCTGAGGACAGCATTTCATCAGGGACTCGGGTTTTCAAAGAAGCTGACGGCTCTCACTTTTAACACCTGACAATAGTTCAAGTCCGCCTCAGTGGGCGGCGCCACTCTCATGGCATCCTGGTACTTGTGGTGTTGTTTATTTCCCTTGTGGGTCGAGTGCCGTAATTTACTTCCAAAATAAGATTAGTGTTGCCCCAGTGGGTTACAGCAAAAGTCTATTCCTGATGCTTGCATGTTCTTAAACTGCCAAACCACTCCTGCTCCTTAACGCGGTTCCAAAGAAGTTTGGCGCCGCAGGTCCGTGTATCACCGGCAGGGTTCTTCCGCGACCTAGGCTGGGCCGCTTAATATCAATTCGACAGGGTAGAGCCCAATGTGGAAGAACCGCACAACAGGTTACATCTGCAGTTTCTTTATTGGAAGTTTTGCAAAGCTCAGGAAAAGCACTCATGCTGCGGAAATTCACCTTCCATCCGACGCGTTTCATGCGGAGGACAGCATTTCATCAGGGACTCGGGTTTTCAAAGAAGCTGACGGCTCTCACTTTTAACACCTGACAATAGTTCAAGTCCGCCTCAGTGGGCGGCGCCACTCTCATGGCATCCTGGTACTTGTGGTGTTGTTTATTTCCCTTGTGGGTCGAGTGCCGTAATTTACTTCCAAAATAAGATTAGTGTTGCCCCAGTGGGTTACAGCAAAAGTCTATTCCTGATGCTTGCATGTTCTTAAACTGCCAAACCACTCCTGCTCCTTAACGCGGTTCCAAAGAAGTTTGGCGCCGCAGGTCCGTGTATCACCGGCAGGGTTCTTCCGCGACCTAGGCTGGGCCGCTTAATATCAATTCGACAGGGTAGAGCCCAATGTGGAAGAACCGCACAACAGGTTACATCTGCAGTTTCTTTATTGGAAGTTTTGCAAAGCTCAGGAAAAGCACTCGTGCTGCGGAAATTCACCTTCCATCCGACGCGTTTCATGCTGAGGACAGCATTTCATCAGGGACTCGGGTTTTCAAAGAAGCTGACGGCTCTCACTTTTAACACCTGACAATAGTTCAAGTCCGCCTCAGTGGGCGGCGCCACTCTCATGGCATCCTGGTACTTGTGGTGTTGTTTATTTCCCTTGTGGGTCGAGTGCCGTAATTTACTTCCAAAATAAGATTAGTGTTGCCCCAGTGGGTTACAGCAAAAGTCTATTCCTGATGCTTGCATGTTCTTAAACTGCCAAACCACTCCTGCTCCTTAACGCGGTTCCAAAGAAGTTTGGCGCCGCAGGTCCGTGTATCACCGGCAGGGTTCTTCCGCGACCTAGGCTGGGCCGCTTAATATCAATTCGACAGGGTAGAGCCCAATGTGGAAGAACCGCACAACAGGTTACATCTGCAGTTTCTTTATTGGAAGTTTTGCAAAGCTCAGGAAAAGCACTCGTGCTGCGGAAATTCACCTTCCATCCGACGCGTTTCATGCTGAGGACAGCATTTCATCAGGGACTCGGGTTTTCAAAGAAGCTGACGGCTCTCACTTTTAACACCTGACAATAGTTCAAGTCCGCCTCAGTGGGCGGCGCCACTCTCATGGCATCCTGGTACTTGTGGTGTTGTTTATTTCCCTTGTGGGTCGAGTGCCGTAATTTACTTCCAAAATAAGATTAGTGTTGCCCCAGTGGGTTACAGCAAAAGTCTATTCCTGATGCTTGCATGTTCTTAAACTGCCAAACCACTCCTGCTCCTTAACGCGGTTCCAAAGAAGTTTGGCGCCGCAGGTCCGTGTATCACCGGCAGGGTTCTTCCGCGACCTAGGCTGGGCCGCTTAATATCAATTCGACAGGGTAGAGCCCAATGTGGAAGAACCGCACAACAGGTTACATCTGCAGTTTCTTTATTGGAAGTTTTGCAAAGCTCAGGAAAAGCACTCGTGCTGCGGAAATTCACCTTCCATCCGACGCGTTTCATGCTCTTGGATTCTTGTGGCCCCTGCCACAGGAGCCTTCCTCCACACAGCATTGGGCCACCCCTCCCACCTCGCCACTCTGTTAAAGCTATATAAATCTATCTATCTATCTATCTATCTATATGTATATATATATATATATATATATCTATATATATATATATATATATATATATATATATATATATATATATATATATATATATATATATATACATTATATATTACCTACTGGCGGTTGCCAGTAGGTAGTTATAGTTAGGATTTTTTAATGCAAAATCTCAAAATTCTATTGTGTATAACTTTGGCGCCGGTTGACGAATCTGCCTGACAATTTCCTCAAATTTGCCTCGCGGAGCACCGGACCTTCCCTGAAAGTTTCGGGGGCATTCGTCAAGCGGGTGCCGAGATAAAAGGGGGGTCCAAAAACGTGTTTTCCCCATGTTAATTTCCATAGGGCGGTCGACCTCACTTTTAGCCCGAACGGCTGAATGGATTTCCACCAAACTTGGCAAAATTGTAGAGACTGGTAGCCCGATGTGTAACATTTTCAACAAACATTTCATCTAGATAAACTAAATATCTTTAGAATATCAATAGTTGCTAAGTGAGGGTGAAAAAATAAACAACAATGTTCAAAGGGCAATTGCAAGGTTTTCCCCAAGGTCATTTAATAACCAATCCTCACCTTCGGCCGATACCGTGAGGTGCCCTGCTCTGAATTCCTCCTGATTTTTTTCAGTTTAGGTGGGTTTCCTCTTGGATTCTTGTGGCCCCTGCCACAGGAGCCTTCCTCCACACAGCATTGGGCCACCCCTCCCACCTCGCCACTCTGTTAAAGCCATATAAATCGATCTATCTATCTATCTATCTATCTATCTATCTATCTATCTATATATATATATATATATATATATATATATATATATATATATATATATATATATATATATATATTTCATTCGTCAAGCGGGGGCCGAGATAAAAGGGGGGTCCAAAAACGTGTTTTCCCCATGTTAATTTCCATAGGGCGGTCGACCTCACTTTTAGCCCGAACGGATGAATGGATTTCCACCAAACTTGGTAAAATTGTAGGGACTGGTAGCCCGATGTGCCTTTGCTATGTCTCAAGATATCTGCTCCAGTGGTTTTTACGAAAATTAACTTTGAAAAAATCTACATTGGGCTATACATATGTTAGAGCCCAAATGTAGCCCAATGTATCCCAATGTAGCCCAAAGATGGCCACCAGAGACAAAAAAAAACAAATGTAGCCTAAATATCAACCAGATGTAGCCCAACTATAACCCAATGACAGAATTTCCCAGAGTGTTCTAAAGAACAACTAGAGCGCTAACAGTCGTACTTATGACAAAAGTATGGCACACCTGAAGTCATCTTGATTGTAATAAAGTGTTAACACTTAAAACATTTAATTTGCAAAGGAACAAAATGAGGGGGGTCATTTTGCCATAGAAATTATGATTAGTGCTGAATAAAGAAAAAGTAGGGCACATTTTTAGTGACTTCTCAAATCCTCTTATATTTCATTAAAAAAATTCTGATATGCAGCCTGCCAAGATGGCCACCAGAGACAAAAGAGCCCAAATGTAGCCCAAATATCAGCCAGATGTAGCCCAACTATAGCCCAATGACAGAATGTCCCAGAGTGTTCTAAAGAACAACTAGAATGCTAACAGTCTTACTTATGGCAAAAGTATGGCACACCTGAAGTCATCTAGATTGGAATAAAGTGGTAACACATTTAATTTGAAAAGGAACAAAATGAGGGGTTTCATTTGGCCATAGAAATGTTATATATATTGTAGTTGCCGAAATGCATTTGCCATACAAGAAATAAAACGGCTTCCAAAGTGTTCCCTGTGGTGGTCTCCGCTCATTTTCGTTTGAAAAGGAGTTTTGGTGGATAATTTCTGTGTCAGCCAGCGACATAGTACGGAGATCCCCGCCTCACAAGTGGCCCTGTCATCACTGGCGTTCAGCTGCATCCGCAGCTTCAAAAAGGTTCCAAGGGATTGGATGGACGGGGCACGCCAGAGTCTCCGGTGAAATTGGAAGGAGGACATGCAGTTATTAACTGCGTTGGCTTGTACTTACATTGCTGCCCATCCACTTGACATTCGAATCGGACTCCATGGTTGAGGCGGTTCAGGGACCGGAGGAGGCTTTTTGACTCTCTTAACAAGCAGGAAAACGTGGCTTCCCTTGCATCACAAACTATCCTACAGGCCCCCCATGTATCATTTACCTGGTTGCATTTGAAGCATTCTGGGAGCTGTGGTCCTCGAACACACAGTGGACTACAGGTGCACAAGCATTCACGGGGGTGGAGTGTGCCCTCTGACCTATAAGAGGGCGGCAGGACGAGAGGTTGTGTTATGGGAAGCCTCCTGAACTCTGAGGCACTGACGAAGGCAAATTGTAGTTGCCGAAATGCATTTGCCATACAAGAAATAAAACGGCTTCCAAAGTGTTCCCTGTGGTGGTCTCCGCTCATTTTCGTTTGAAAAGGAGTTTTGGTGGATAATTTCTGTGTCAGCCAGCGACACAGTACGGAGATCCCCGCCTCACAAGTGGCCCTGTCATCACTGGCGTTCAGCTGCATCCGCAGCTTCAAAATGGTTCCAAGGGATTGGATGGACGGGGCACGCCAGGGTCTCTGGTGAAATTGGAAGGAGGACATGCAGTTATTAACTGCGGTGGCTTGTACTTACATTGCTGCCCATCCACTTGACATTCGAATCGGACTCCATGATTGAGGCGGTTCAGGGACCGGAGGAGGCTTTTTGACTTTCTTAACAAGCAGGAAAACGTGGGTTCCCTTGCATCACAAACTATCCTACAGGCCCCCCATGTATCAATTACCTGGTTGCATTTGAAGCATTCTGGGAGCTGTGGTCCTCAAACACACAGTGGACTACAGGTGCACAAGCATTCACGGGGGCGGAGTGTGCCCTCTGACCTATAAGAGGGCGGCAGGACTAGTGGTCGTGTTATGGGAAGACTCCTGAACACTGAGGCACTGACGAAGGCAAATTGTAGTTGCCGAAATGCATTTGCCATACAAGAAATAAAACGGCTTCCAAAGTGTTCCCTGTGGTGGTCTCCGCTCATTTTCGTTTGAAAAGGCGTTTTGGTGGATAATTTCTGTGTCAGTCAGCGACACAGTACGGAGATCCCCGCCTCACAAGTGGCCCTGTCATCACTGGCGTTCAGCTGCATCCGCAGCTTCAAAATGGTTCCAAGGATTGGATGGACGGGGCACGCCAGGGTCTCCGGTGAAATTGGAAGGACGACATGCAGTTATTAACTGCGGTGGCTTATACTTACATTGCTGCCCATCCACTTGACATTCGAATCGGACTCCATGGTTGAGGCGGTTCAGGGACCGGAGGAGGCTTTTTGACTTTCTTAACAAGCAGGAAAACGTGGGTTCCCTTGCATCACAAACTATCCTACAGGCCCCCCATGTATCATTTACCTGGTTGCATTTGAAGCATTCTGGGAGCTGTGGTCCTCGAACACACAGTGGACTACAGGTGCACAAGCATTCATGGGGGCGGAGTGTGCCCTCTGACCTATAAGAGGGCGGCAGGACGAGAGGCCGTGTTATGGGAAGCGTCCTGAACTCTGAGGCACTGACGAAGGCAAATTGTAGTTGCTGAGATGCATTTGCCATACAAGAAATAAAACGGCTTCCAAAGTGTTCCCTGTGGTGGTCTCCGCTCATTTTCGTTTGAAAAGGAGTTTTGGTGGATAATTTCTGTGTCAGCCAGCGACACAGTACGGAGATCCCCGCCTCACAGGTAGCCCTGTCATCACTGGCGTTCAGCTGCATCTGTAGCTTCAAAATGGTTCCAAGGGATTGGATGGACGGGGCACGCCAGGGTCTCCGGTAAAATTGGAAGGAGGACATGCAGTTATTAACTGCTGTGGCTTGTACTTACATTGCTGCCCATCCACTTGACATTCGAATCGGACTCCATGGTTGAGGCGGTTCAGGGACCGGAGGAGGCTTTTTGACTTTCTTAACAAGCAGGAAAACGTGGGTTCCCTTGCATCACAAACTATCCTACAGGCCCCCCATGTATCATTTACCTGGTTGCATTTGAAGCATTCTGGGAGCTGTGGTCCTCAAACACACAGTGGACTACAGGTGCACAAGCATTCATGGGGGCGGAGTGTGCCCTCTAACCTATAAGAGGGCGGCAGGACGAGAGGTCGTGTTATGGGAAGCCTCCTGAACTCTGAGGCACTGACGAAGGCAAATTGTAGTTGCCGAAATGCATTTGCCATACAGGAAATAAAACGGCTTCCAAAGTGTTCCCTGTGGTGGTCTCCGCTTATTTTCGTTTGAAAAAAGGAGTTTTGGTGGATATATATATATATATATATATATATATATATATATATATATATATATATATATATATATATATATATATATCTATATATATTGACCTAAAAAACCATAGGTTTCACACCAGTTATAGTTAGGAATTAGCATTTAAAAAACCTATTAAATTCACTGAAAAAAACACAGGTTTCACACCAGTTATAGTTAGGTGGAAATTTTACTCGCATAAAATCATTGAAATTCCCTCGTTATAGTTAGTTGGACTCACTATAACTTGCGCGTGCAATGCACTGCTGATACGTCACATATTACATCACTCATGACATGGTCAGTGACATCACTCATGACATCACTGTATGGTACCCTACACCACTCCATAGTTCACTACTCCACTACACACCATACCACTCTACGCTGTACCACTGTATGCCACTCCACTGTAGGCAACTCCAGTGTACACTACTCCACTGTATGCTAGACAACTCTACCCCACTCCACTGTCTGCTACTGCAGTCTAGGCCATTCTACTATAGAACAGTGCACTGACACTTCACTTTCCTCTACTCCACTCAACGCTATTCCACTCTAACCCAATCTATTCTATGCTACTCTTCTCTACTCTATTCCACTGTATGCCACTCCACTATACTCCACTCCACTCTATTCCATTCCGCAGTATGGCACTCCAATATAGACTACTCTACTCTACACCACACCACTGTATGCTACATCACTGTATGCCACTCTACTGTGCGTATCTACACTGTATCTACACTGTATGTCACTTCACTCTATAATACTAAACTCTATGCCACTCCACATCATGCGATTCCACTGTATACCGCTCCACTCTACGTTATTCCACTCTGTGTTAATACACTGTATGCAACTCCAATCTATGCCACTTCACTCTATGCTATTGCACTCTACCACACTCTACTGTACATAACTCCAGTGAACGCCACTCACCTGTATGTCACTCAACATTATACTACTCCACTCTACATTATTCCACTCTACCCCACTGCACTGTAAATCACTCCCCTATATGTAGGCTGTTCTGTTTTAGGTTTATACCTATAATAACAGATAAAACCCCACCAAAAGGAAACTAGCCCTTTTGCCAGTGTATACTTATAAACACTGAAAAAACACATATGCAACCAAAAACTAAATGCCATTCACAGAGAGGAAAAGATGAGTGAAAGAGTCATTTTTATTCTTTCCTTAAGGGGCCAATGCTGTCGGGTAGTTCCTATATTCCCAATAGGCTCTGCGCATTGGAATAACATAAACAGCAGTTTAGACGTAGGACTGTGGTCGACTAGGTCTCTACTGAATATGTTAGACTTAATTAGGTATGCCAGCTAGCTCAGAGGTCACTTGAAACTTTCTCGAATAAACAGGAAGGAGTTAACTTTTCTGATTAGACAAGAAGAGATTAGTTTCTGACAACCGCATAAACATGACAACTTTGCTTCCTCCAGAATAAGGAGTATATCTCCAGAGTCGTGTGAAAACAATAGATAGCTATTTCACTCAGTCAATCGTGCATGCTTAGTTTCACCAGAGTGCAGAGAAATAGAGAGACGGACGTTTTCAATAAAAGTTGTTATTTATTGAGCAGTCTTCTTTCTCATGCAAGAGAAATTAATTGCCACAATTGCAATACTTATCATAAAGTAAAGTGCGTACAGTAAAAGGAGTATTATGAAATAATACTGTAAAAGCATTTATATGGTTTCTGAGCCATATGATACTTAAAACGGATAAAGTATATACAGTTACATACAATGATAAAAGTTGACTAAACGTACTCAACTGGTGCTTCTAAAATACGCCTACCCAGGTGTACCTAACCTAAGCCTAGTACGTGGGAAGGAGTAAGTGAGCTGCAGTTTAAGTTAAGTTAGTTTTGCCAAGAATCTGAATCAAGAATTCTCTAAGGGTCTAATCAAGTCCGTACATTGGTTTTAGAATGAAGGAGGTCTTGTATCTCTTTCTCAGGAATTGATCTCCCAGCAACCCGCAAGGGTGACTGGAAACACTGGAGCTGGATTTCTCGGCAGGAGAAAAGACAGCGTCTTTTTCAGTGAGTCAAATGGGAGGGTCGGCTTCCTTCGGCACTCGCATCAGCTGGGCTTTGGGTAAGTAGATAGCCGCTCTGCTCCAAACCACCGCGTGCTGCTTAAGGCAAATGCTGGTATATTTATACCTGGAAGGTGCCGTGTTTGACGTAAGGTTGGACATAAGACGTCACTAAGAACTGTCACTAAGAACTGGCAGTTCTTTCAGGACTCTCTATGGAGTTCTAGGACAAATCAAAACAAAAGCAGGGGGAATTCCCGGGCTGCTGAAGGTTTGGTTTGTTTAAAGAACGCGTTGTACTTTCAAGGAGTCTTAGGGAAGAAGCCTTGACGTATTTGGATGGCATTCCCTATGACTAAATATGGATATGATTCTTATGCCTTTATAAGGATATGATTTGTTATAAGCACATAAGGGCATAAATCGGGAATATTTAATTAGGGTCCTAGATACGTTCACAACAATGCAATGTAACTTGTTATACAAGTCAGCAGCAAGAAAGACTGGGTGAACATTATTCTGCTTGAGTTTTGTTGTTCAGGGATGTCACTAAAATATAGTTTCTTCTTCCTTTTGCTTTTTTCTATTTTGTGATCTTTGGTCTAAAGATGCTGGGTTTAGAAGCATGTTTTAGGTCTTATTTAATTATTTTATAAACTGTAGAGAATCAGGGAATATCAAAACCATATTTGATATTTTGGCTACATTTGATTCTTTCATGCAGAGGTAAAATGGCTGGTTTCATAAGAATCATTCCTAATATGTTGCATCACATTTACCCACAGTCAGAGAATGGGTAAAACCCTTTGATACATCAATCCCCTTTTCTTACAAAGTCAGCATTGAAAGTAGGTGAATTGCCAAACACCCCAAGAGAGCCAACCAAACAGTCATTGTGCATCTAGGAGTGGGCAAACTACTACTCCCCTGCCCTGGTCAGAGAGAAGAGCAGCACCACCCACCCGCCCGCCTGCCCGCAAAAGCAGCAGGAAGCATTAATTGATAATAACTTAAAGGTATTATCCTTTCATGCATTTTCTTCTCACTGCTTAAAATCAGTGGGGCGACGATCCTACGCCAAAGTGGAAGAGCCACCACTGAGGCCACTCCACTATACGCCAGTGCATTGACACTTCAATGCAATTCCACTGTTCGCCACTCCACTCTACCCCACTCTACTTCATGCTGCTCTATTGTATGCCACTCCATTGTAAGCTCCTCTACTCTACGCCACTCCACTGTATGCCACTAAACTCTACACCACTTGACTTAACGCTATCCCACTGCACTATATGAGTTTCCCTCTAATATACTACACTGTACCAGATTCCAGTCTACACCACTACACTGTATGACACTCCACTCTATGCTACTCCACTTTATACTATTCCTCTCCATGCCACATCATTGTACAGCACTCCCCTTTACAGTATTCCACTGTATACCAGTCCACTGTACATGATTGCACTCCACTGTATGCTATTCCACTGTATTTGCACTCTACTCCACTCTACAAGACTCCATTGCTCCATTGTACACTGCTCCACTCTATGCCAATACACTCTCCGCTATTTCACTGTATGCAACTCAATATATGTCACTCTAAACTATGCTGTTGCACTCTACCACAGTCCAATGTATGCTACTCCAGTGTATGCCACTCCACTGTCAGTCACCCTCATGTATTCTACTCTACTTTACGGCACTCAACTCTACGCTAAACCACTGCACACCAGTGAACTGTATGCCACTCCACTCTATGCTATTCCACTGCATGCCATTCCACGATACCCTAGTCCACTGTATGCCACTCCACTCCACTCCCTGTACGCTATTCTATTCTACGCTATTCCACTCTATGTTACTCCATTGTATTCCACTCCACTCTACACTATTCCACCATATGCCACTCCACTTTATGCTATTCCAGTATATGCAACTCCACATACAGTGCTCCACTCTACATCAATGCAGTGTATGTCACTGCACTCTACATCACTCCACTGTAAGCTATTCCATTGGCCATCACTCCCTTTATGTCATGATACTGTCTGCCACAATACTCTACAATATGACACACTATGACATGACACAGTATGACACTGCACTTTATACCAGTTCAGTCAATGGCACTCAAGTCCATTCCTCTATATGAACTTTACTCCACTCTATAGGCACTCTATGCTACTCAACTGTACAACACTGTCCTCCAGTCTGCGTTACTGCCACCCGACTATACAATACTCCCTTCTACCACACTCTACCATGCATTGTATTCTCAGAAATGCTCTCACACACCCACTCACACAACTATACAGCTACTCACACCCACTCACACACCTACATACACAACCACTCACACACCCACTCACAAACCCACAAAAAAACTCACACTCATACTCAAGCCCAACCCAGCCACTCACACATCGAAGGCGCGCCAAAGGCAAGCTTGTCTGTGCCCGCCAACAGCTATCCAGGGCCAAGGGCCAGCCACTATGCACGATTTTTAAACTATTCCCTGTCTGAGCTAAAGTCTCTGCACTCTAAAAATTATTGTCTTAATCCTTCACTTGCCACCACTACCAATCTAGGAATTACGGAAACTAGGCTCTCCTTCCCTGAATGTGCCCATGTCTCCTACTCAGCAGGTAATACTCTGAGACAGGACCCTCACAGCATGCAGGCCCTAACTATCATACGCCTAAATATTCGCTCCCTAGCTAAACACAAACTAGACCTATTTCGTCTATTGGACTCAGGTAAACCAGATATTCTTTTACTAACTGAAACCTGGATTACACAGGAGTCCACTCCTGATATCCTGGCTGCCCTACCCAACAATTATTACATCCTCCAGGCAAACCGTCCCATGGGGAAAGTTGGCAGAGGTGTCGCTGCTATCATACACAAGGAACTAAAATTCACCAGACTAACTACACTTGACATCACCTCGGTGGATAACCTTGTTATAAAACTTGAGTCAGTTCTGGCTCCCCTAATATTTGTACTGCTATACAGGCCTCCTCAGAATATCCCCCTCTTCCCCCAAATATTGGGTGAGCATATGGCCCATTTAATAATTAACCATGCCAAAATTCTGTTGATCTGTGATTTCAACTATTGGGCCAATGACATGGCAGGTGGTCCACACTTGGCAGAACTGACCGACTTACTTAGTGGACTAAATTGCATCCAGGACGGATCATCTCCTACACATATCAAAGGGCATATATTTAACCAAATTTGGACATCTAACCTCATAGTGTCTGCTTTTAATTGAATTTGAATTAAAATTTGAATTTAAAAACATTTATTCAGCGCTCTTTTACCCAGCGGTTTCATGGCGCTATGTGTGATGCAGTGGACGACAGCAGCTGGAAGAGGTTAGGCAGTGTAAGCTTGCGCAAATAGGAAGGTTTTGATATCCTTCCGAAACTGTAGATAAGAAGGCGATGTGCGGAGGGCAGCAGGAAGGGAGTTCCAGAAAACTGGAGCAAGAACAGCGAACTTCGCTCCACCAGCCCTCCGTTTTTTAAAACGGGGGTAGCTAGAAGAGCCATATGAGTGGAGCGAAGTTCTCTGCCTGGAAGGTAGGGCTTGATAGCAGAGCATATGAACTCGGGGGCAGTGCCCGACCTAGCCTGGAAAGTGAGGCAGCCAAGTTTGAAAAGGGCGGGCTCTCTCACCGGAAGCCAATGTAGTGCTTTGAGCAGTGGAGTGGCCCGATGGTATTTAGGTAGGCCGTGAATCAGGTGGGCAGCCTGGTTCTGTACCAGCTGCAGGCGGTGGATCGCATAGGCAGGAGCCCCATTATAGATTATGTTGCCATAATCAATGCGAGATAGTACCATAGCCAGCACGATGATTTTTAAAGCAGAGGGGGAAAAGAAACGGGAGACTTTCCTAATTATTCTGAGGGGAAAAAAACAAGAAGAGACCACTGAACCGACTTGTGAATGAACAGAAAGTTGTGAGTTTAAGAGGATCCCAAGAGTTTTAACTTTAGATACAGGGAGTGGAGGGACACCAAGTGACGGGGGCCAAAAGGAGGGGGACCACGGACTGCAACCACCTCCGGTCAAGACCAGCTCGGTCTTGTCCGGGATGAGTTTGAGGTGGTTGCAGTTCATCCAGTCCTGAATGAACGTCATGACTGTCTGGACATTCTGGGCGGATGAAGATGAGTGGGAAAGGTTAAAGATTAGCTGGAGGTCATCGGCGTAATTAAACACTGTGACCTCCAGCTGCTGTAACATAAAAATAAGGGGGTAAATGTATAAATTAAACAAACGAGGGGAAAGTGATGAGCCCTGAGGGACCCCGCACTCTACCTTGCAGGAGGCCGCGGCGAAGCCAGCCAGATGGACCGCTTGAGCTCTCCCTGCTAGGAAGGACTCGAGCCACGAGAAGGCCAAGCCCTCCATGCTTTTACATTGTCGCCTTACACTTAGTCAGATCAATTTCTAATAGAATTTGTGATCAACAATAGGACGACAAACAAGCCCCTAGCAAAAGAAGGACTCAAGGCTAGAAGCTGGAACAACATCAACATTAATGCTTTTTGTAGGTCACTGACCACGGTTGTTCCTGCCAAGCAAGCTCTGCGCCAAACTGAAAGGAAGTGGAGACATCATTATTCTCCTGATAAAAAAGAGATTTACCTAGCTCAAATCAAGAATTACAAAAAATCTATTGTTTACCTAGGCCACTTATTTCTCTTCTAGGATCATGAGTTCCCCCCAATAAATACAACAAAATATTCTCAATCGTCAAAGAGTTATCTAACCCTGACAGAATTACTACAAAACCCATCTCTTCTCAGGCACTCTGCAATGTGTTGAGCACCATTTTATCGAAAAAGTCACTGTGATTAAAGCCAGCATCCATGCTAGCCATGCTCATGAGGCGCTTCCTACGATGTTAAGAAATGCCTGCCTTCTCCACCACTTTCTGGCAATCAGCATAGATACCTTTTTGGAGCTCCTGTTTAAAGTTAAATCTAGATCTCCTACTGATAGCTGTCCTCCCCAACATTTTAAGCGCAGCTCTTCCTGCAAACTATAAGCCGTCTCTTTCTCTCGTGAAAGAATCATTAACTCAGGGCTATGTTCCGAGAGCCTTTAAAAAAGCCATCATAGTTTCCATTTTGAAAAAACCAGGGACAGATTCTCTGACCCCTATGAACTACCGCCCCATCTCCCTCTTCCCTTTCCTGTCCTAGGTATTGGACTCCTATGTGGCAAATTGCCTTTGCTCATTCATTGAACAGTCTCACTATCTGGACCCTAGGCAAGCAGGTTTCGGACCTGCACATTTAACTTAGACAGTGATATTAACTGTATTGGATGAGCTATGGAGGGAAACAGATAGCGGTATCCCGCAGGACTTGACGGTATTGGACCTGTCAGCTTCCTTTGACATGGTCGACCATGGTATCATGGTGGACCGTGTCAGGATAGCAGGTATTCAGGGGTCAGCCCTCAGCTGGATCACGTCCTTTTGGAAGGATTGTTTTCAGTTTGTTCGTCTCTCCCATTTTACTGCACCTAATATGAAGATCATGTGTGATGTACCCCGGGGTTCCTCATTACCCACGCACCAGTTTAACTTGTACCTACTCCCTCTTATACTGTCCTTAAGAGAAAGGAATGTGAGTACATTAATTGTGCAGATGACCTCCAATTAATTTTCTCCGTTGATAATACTCCGGACTCCATATCTGAAATTCAAGCCATCATGCTGCAACCATGTAATTGAATGAACAGCAATTATTTGAAATTGAATCCAGACAAAACTGAGCTGATTTTGATAGGTTGCATCTGCAACCCCTTGAGCCCACATTTCTGGTCAGTTCAGCTGGGCTCCCCCCTCTTCATCCTCCGCTAAAAGCCTTGGAGTCTCAATCAATTGTGACTTATCCATGAAGTCTCAGATAGGAATTGTTATCTCCAACTTTTTTTTTCAGCTACTAAAAATAAGGAAGGCCTGGTACAGGTAGCCTTAGCCCTGGTCATGTCATACATCGATTATGCTAATTCCCTATACTTCAGCCTGCCCGCACACCTAATAAAGAGACAGCAACTTGTGCAGAATCAGGCCGCATGACTTATTTAACGGAAGCCCAGATGGCAACACGCTTCCCCTCTACATTGGCTTCTGTCCTCGAACAATGTACCTTTAAAATCGGCTGTCTATTTTTCAAATTATTACATGGCGCATGCCCAGAATTCATCTGCAATATCATTCAGACATATAAACGTACCCACAATCTGCGTCAGGCCACACCAATTTTTTGGTCATCCTGTATTACAAATCAAAACAGTTAGGTAGCAGGAGATTCGCGGGACTTGCTCCCCACTTTTGGAATACGATGCCCCCTGATATCAGATCCTGCACAGATCTCCTAAGATTCAGGAAGCTCCTCAAAACATGACTTTTTACTCACACTTGAATAATCTCAAACTTGGCTGCTCTTTCAGACATCTGACTATCCGTCCAGGACTCCGGTCACTCCAATAGTTAGTGGCAATAAACTAATTGGTGTACATGTGCTCTATAAATAATGTTATCATTACATTTAACATAACATGACATAACCAACTCGTACATCCATACAGGCACTTGCACACACACTCACAGACACATACAACCACTCACACACCCACTCACAGACTCACATAACCACTCAAAGCTACTCAAACACCTACCCACACATCCATACAACCACTCACACACCCACTAACACAACCATACAGCCACTCATACACCCACTCAAACACCATGCAGCCACTCACCCACCAACTCAGACCGACACAACCACTCACAAATGTATTCACACACCCTTTCTGCCACCAACATACCTGTCACAGAACCATACTACCACTCAGACACCCACTCAGAGACCCACACAACTACTCATACAATCACTCATCCCCATAAAAGGCACCCACACACCCACTCACAGACCCACACTCACCTAGTCACACAACCATGCAGCCACTCACATACCCACTCACAGACCCACAGAGCTACTCACACATATTCTGATAGACTCAAAGACACTCACACAACCATACTGCCAGTCACATAGCCACGCACAGACCCAAACGCCCACTAACACACCCATTCACAAACCCATACATCCACTCACACACCAACATAGATACTCATACACCCGCAGTATTAAATGGTTGTTGTTTTGAATGAGCATTTTTGGTTAGGAACGGTATTGTGGACCAGTTCTGAAGCTAGAATGTGTGTGTATTAAATCTGCGCTTTTAGTTGGAGAGCCATGACATATTTGCGGGTGACAAATAAAAAAAGGATTTGGAAACAAAATGAACCAGTGTTTAGAAAAAGAGGTGGCACAAAAAAGAGGGATGTATGACGTTACCACGCATACTTTTACAACGCATACCATTACAACGCTATTTTTACAATGCAGGATCCTTTACAACGAATGCCTTTACAACGCATGACATTACATCGCAGATACTATTACAACGCATGCCATTACAACGTAAGTATAGGTAAGTATATTATTTTTTTTAAATGTAATTAAAAAAATATATATTTTTTTTTTAAAAATACATTCTTTATTATTGTAATTGTAATTTTAAAATTAAATATATATATATACGTTACCCAAACCTAGCCCTGAACCCTAAAAATACCCTTGTACCCCATAACCCAAACCCAGCCCTGAACCCTAAAAATACCCCTGTACCCCATAACCCAAACCTAGCCCTGAACCCTAAAAATACCCCTATACCCCATAACCCAAACCTAGCCCTGAACCCTAAAAATACCCCTATACCCCAAAACCAAAATCTAGCCCTGAACCCTAAAAATACCCCTATACCCCATAACCCAAATTTATATCTGAACCCTTAAAATACCCAAACACCCCAAAACATATACCTCAGTACCCCAAAACATATACTCCTATACTCATACTTTTTATAATTACTTAAATTAATTTATTTTTAATATTTATTAAATTAATTTAAAAAAAATTAACAATTAAATAAATGTTTAAAAAATAATACACTTACCTATCCTTACGTTGTAATGGCATGCGTTGTAATAGTATCTGCGATGTAATGTCATGCGTTGTAAAGGCATTTGTTGTAATGGATCCTGCGTTGTAGTTGCGTTGTAAAAGTAGTTTGTGGTAAAAGTTGCGTGGTAACGGTTGTTTACCAAAAAAGAGTATTTGGCCCTTCTAATGATGTCAGGCAGAAACCCATCTGACAGCTCATCATAGGTTTCTGTCCAACCGCCATATTATGATACTAGCGGTTGGAGAGAAACCTGGGGCAGGTGGAATAGTAATCCCAAAATGGTAGCGGTGCAAATATATGATGTTGCTTTCCACCTACCCTTTCATGGCGGTCTGCCTGCCATGAAAAGGCAGTCGGAAAGTGACTTTGGGGGCCCCTTGAAAGGTTCCTTACCCCCTGAACCTCCAAAATAAGGCCCTAGGGACATGGTCCAGAGCCCCCCTAGACATCAAGCCTGCCACACCATGCAGGGATGTGAGAAAACATCAATTTTGCTATTGCAGCTTGTGCTGCGGCCCTTTTCTGGCCGACGCACAAGCTCCAATAGCAAAAATTGACGTTTCCTAATGCTGCGGTTGAACCGCTAACTAATAGTCGGGCGGCTCCATTCTGGTACGGTGTTGGCCGGACACTCGTCTGACAGTAATCTAATCAGGCCCTGTGTTTTGATGAGTAAATGATAGTTTTGATTTTTTTTAATTCTTTTTATTGTTCCACAGTATGAAATATCTCACTGCCAACAGTGGCAGCGCACCGTAACAAAACAAAAACAAAACATGAGATGTCAGTGATGGCAGTACATGTACAATATTACGAGCAGGGTATGTCAAAACTATAGCATGAAATGCTCGCTGACACAGTTCAGGTGACGCGACCACCCCCATAATCCTCATTCACTCAGTCGTACCAATAGATTCATCATCACCTGTAGGGTCTGGACTAGCAAGATATTGGTCAAGCGGGCCCCAGATATCTTTTGGCCAGGTCGAGACAGGGAGCTCTTCCACATAAGTTGCGAGATTCTCTTTACAGTAAACCATATCCTTCACCCAATCATCAGGCTTGGGAGTCAATGCTCTGTCCCATGTGAATAATATGAGGCGTTTTGCTAGCAAAAGAGCAACCCTAACAAATCTACCCATAATGCCTTTAATGTGTGTGACGTGGTGCAACAAGCATACCAATGGTGTACAAGACAATTGTGTACCGGTCATGATGTGTAAACGGTTCAGCACTTCCTCCCAGTACCTGCACACAGGGCCACAACTCCAGGCCAGATGCATAAAGTCTGCACCTGGGAGTTTACAGCGCTTGCAGTGATCTAATTCCCTGAGGCCCATTCGGAGCAATTTGTAGGGGGTGTGATTTGTCGGGTGCAGAAATTTGAAATTAATAATTCGTAAATTCCCGTTGGAGGTCAGATGGCCTGTAAGCTGACATATATACTCCCAATCCTCCCCAGTAATTTGAGGGTCTAAAAGTGCGCTCCACTTATCCAGACTCTTGTCAGAGCCTCTGCTAGTCTCCTCCTGGATAGCTTTGTAGAGTCTAGTAATCAGTTTTTTCTTTGTGGGTATTACCAATAACAACTGCAACAACTTAATTGTCGGAGGCTCCGCCGGGAAGTCAGGGTAGTGATCCTTTATGGCCCGTCTGAGATGGTAACAGGTATACAAAAATAATGATGTAGGGTTCTGTATGTATTCCAAGTCGCCATGTGCTAAATATTGCCCATCTGGGTAAAGATCGCCCATCTGCGCGATGCCTGCCTCATTGAGAGACTTAATAGGCCTTGCTTTCCGGGTGACCGACAATGCAGCATGATGAGCCAGCGGGAGTGCAGGTGCGTACAGCGGTAGTTTCCCCGCTCGTGCGCCTATCACCTGCCAAGCTGCTACTGTCATGTCTATTGTATTAATTTCAGTCTTCGGAGTTTGTCTAGCTACATGCGTGAGCATGCTACCCAGTGGGGTCAGATGGGCATCTCCATCTTCCACTGCTACGTGTGGTGTAAAGGCATACGGCCTGACCCAGTAATACAAAAGGGGGTGGTGATGGACGGAGCATCTGAATCAATCAAACACTCACACCCAGTCAAAAGATCTGGGTTTAATCCATCACCGTTCTTTAGCCCAAATGTGGCAGGGTATGCTCAGACGTGAGTCCCTTGCTCACTTTGCCACTGGATTCAAGCAAGCTGGGCTGAAGACGGTCCAGGGAAGACATGGCTTGGCAGTTCGGGCTGGACTGTTCCCATGAGGCACAGGGTCAGACTGATTTGCATATAGCCATGTCTGAACTGGGGTGGCAGAGTGGGCTAAAGAACGGTGATGGATTAAACCCAGATCTTTTGACAAGGTGTGAGTGTTTGATTGATTCAGATGCTCCATCCATCACCACCCCCTTTTGTACCGCTGACCCAGTAATAAGCATACTGCGCCTGGGCGAAAAGATAGTACACATAAAAATCTGGCGCTGTGAACCCACCCCTATCATAGGAGAGCCTTAGCGTCTGCCAGCTAATTCTCGGCTGCCCCGTGCCCCAGATCAGTCGCAGAAGCAAAGACCTCAATGCTCTAAAAAAATGCTGCATTAGTTTAATGGGTATATTGCTAAAGAGGTAGAGGAAGCGAGGGGGCACAACCATCTGTATCACAGCAATGCGATCAGCTAGGGACAGAGGCAGGTGCATCCATCTATTCACCTGCTGTTCCAACGTGCCTTGTGCCCGGCCATAATTCTCCCTGAACACTACTTCAGGGTCACGGTGTACCCTGACACCCAAGTACTTAACTAGGTCTGTTGTCCAGTGCAGGGGCTAGTCTAAAGATGGCTGAGATGTTATCGTGGTGAGCGGGATAATGACCGACTTATCCCAATTTATCATGAGACCCGACATCCGCCCAAACCGTTTATATTCGCGCAGGACAGGAGACATATGCTGCTGGGGATGTCTAATGAATAGGACCATGTCATCTGCATACATCGAGATGCCGACCGGTCTGTGCTGGAAGTTGAGGGCAGTTGCTCTGTGCTTTTGGAGAATCTTGCAGGCAAGCGGTTCCAATACCAACGCAAAAAGGAGGGGGGATAGAGGGCAACCCTGCCTGGTGCCACGCTTTATATCCAGTTGCACCGATTGTGTGACCGCCCTCACGTACCCTGGCTGTCATGTATGTGTAAATAATCTTGATTTATTGCAGTATAACACTAGGGAACCCCATTTTGCATAATATGTGGAACATGTATCCCCACTCAATGGAGTCAAATGCCTTTGCCGCATCAAGCAAGATCGCGGCCGCAGGCAGATCCCGATTAAGGACATGAAACATAGAGAATATGGTGCGCAAATTATGGGCAATGGACCTGTCCGGTATGAAGCCAGACTGATCCGGAAGCACCAGAAGAGGCATAAGCGGCTGAATCTTGGTGGCCAATATTTTTGCCAATATTTTTGCATCCAGATTGCTGAGCGATAGGGGACGGTCTGACTCAAAAGAAGTAGATGGTTTATCCTTTTTTCAAAAGCATTATAATCAGGGCCTGGTGAAGGGAGGGGGGAAGATACCCAGTCTCGTGTGCCTCCGCATACATTTCTAAAAGGAGGGGCACAAGGAGGTCAGTGTACACTTTATAAAATTCTGCTGTCAGCCCGTCTGGCCCTGTGGCCTTGCCATTTGGAAGGGAAAGGAAAGCATCTTTGACATCCATCTCATCAATAGGAAGGGAGAGGTATTTACGATGTATGCCCGAGAGCCATGCACATGTGATATCTGAAATGTAAACATCAAAATAGTGCTTCCAATGGATATTGGAAGCATCCCCTGGCGCTCCGCTCTGAGATAATTCAAATTAGTTCAAAAGAAAATTCATGCAAGATTTTGTTTGAGAGAAGTTTAATTTTATGTTCATAAGTTCAAGTTATAGACCATTGTCCATTCGATTATAAAGTTTATTGAGTAAGATCAAAGTCAAAACAACACGTTTTCAAGTCCGATTCATTTCGGGCTGATTTGCCCTTCATCTGGGACAACGGCTAGAAGCAAGACAGAAAATACTATTCAAATCGCTGTACATCATACAATCTATTTCTCAAAGCAAATACATTTTACATCATGTATAAAATAAAAATAAAAGATGTGCCCAAAAACGTTGTGCTCTCCCCTAATGTGTGTGCATGCAGAACTTAGTGAGAATAGCCATAACTCAAGTGTTGTTCGTATCTAGTCTACTTGCTCAAACGTTGGTTACAATGCTGGAGGATAAGCATAAATATTGTTGAGTGTCCTGTTTATATGGAACTCCTAACGGAAAAAGACTCAACCATGATAGGTTATAAACGTGCTTAGTGTACGCGAAGCGTCTCTTGTGTTTTCAAGCAAGTTGTCGGTTTCGCGTCTGGCGCGAAGCAGTCTGAAATCGACAGCTACTCAAGTCAGATATAAGATACCTACAAGTGAGGGCACAATTAATGAGAGAACGAGTACATTTCTGACGACAACATACCCAAAGAGTCCCACACGTTTTTGGGCACATCTTTTATTTTTATTTTATACATGATGTGAAATGTATTTGCTTTGAGAAATAGATTGTATGATGTACAGCGATTTGAATAGTATTTTCTGTCTTGCTTCTAGCCGTTGTCCCAGATGAAGGGCAAATCAGCCCGAAATGCATCGGACTTGATAACTGGTTGTTTTGACTTTGATCTTACTCAATGAACTTTATAATCGAATGGACAATGGTCTATAACTTTAACTTGGACATAAAATAAGACTTCTCTCAAACAAAATCTTGCATGAATTTTCTTTTGAACTAATCTGAATTATCTCAGAGTGGAGCGCCAGGGGATGCTTCCAATATCCATTGGAAGTACTATTTTGATGTTTACTGGACGTCCTTGACAAGAGACGCCTCCCGGGCAGCAAACCTCACGAACTGTTGAACTGTGAACTTACACATAATAATCTTTTCAAACCAAACATAGCTGTGCAACTATCCACATTTTCTTTGTTCAATATCTGAAAGGTAGTCTGCCATAGCTCCCTCCCCTTCACAGTCCCGAGTTGTGTACAGTGCCTCATAGTATTCCCTGAACTGGTCTGCGATCGCCTGCGGGGTGAAGTGTTCCGAACCATTGCCGTCCACAATCTTGTCTATCTGATGATGTTTCCCTGAAACAACAATTTGGTGGCCAGAGCCCTGCCGGGTCTGCCCCCCCCTCTCCGAACACCCTGGCCACATACCTCTTGCCCCTATAGCGCGCCTCCGTTGCAGCCATTTCGTTGTAATTTTCAACACTTCTCTAATGCGGGCAAGCACCGAAGTCGACGGTGCTGTCCAGTATTCCCTCTCCAGTCCCTCCAGCTCCTTCTCCACTATGGAGAGTTGTCCTCTTATATCCTTCAGTATCCCCCACGAGGTGCCAATGCAGACTCCTCAGATCGTCACTTTAAACGCTTCCCAAAGGGATGCTTGACTATCCACAGATCCTGTATTCTCCTCAAAGTAGTGAACTATGGCAGATCTAATAGCCTCATTAAAAACTGGATCAAGTAGTGGTTCGGTGCGGAAGTGCAATGTGAACGGACGGTGTGGGTTGGTAGGAATGCTGAGCCACAACACCACTGGATTATGATCTGATAGAGTACGGGGTGTTGTGTGCAGAACCCAGTCATTTGCACCTTCATTTAGCAACCAATAGTCCAATTGGGACCAGCTATTATGGGCGGGAGTAATATGTGTGCCTTCCTGAACATGTTCCTTGCGCAATCTCCAAACATCCACTAGTCCTAATTCTGACATGGCGTCACAAATACACTGGGCAATCTTAAGTGTGCGGGCCCCTGACAGGTTAGACTTGTCTACCTGCGGATCTAGATGTGTATTAAGGTCTCCACCCCAGAGCACCGGTGTCTTGGGCCATGACCGCAGAATGGTGAGCATCTGTGTGAAGGGAGCAGGATCATCAACCACTGGCCCGTACATGTTAATAAAAGTTAGAGTAGTCGCACCCAACTTCCACTGTACCATAGCACAGCTGCCTTCCGTGTCTGTGTAAGTGTGCGTGGGATGAAAGGGTATACCCCTCTTTACCAAAAGAGCACACCATGCGCATAAGAAGAATATGATGATGCAAGATGAAACCCCGACCACCTACAGGCCACCCTGGACTCGGCATGGCTATTCAGGTGGGTCTCCTGCAGTAATGCGATCTGCACAGCCTGTCTGTACAGGTATGCTAGTACCTGACTTATCTTCTTTGGTGAGTTAAGACCCCGAACATTTCATGTCATGCAACGATATTCCTCACCCATCATCGTTACCAGTTGCAAAGAACCCTAGAGCATGTCAAGGAAGCATCCAGCTACACCCACCGATCAACCCTACCGTAAACAGAATCTTGACACACACACTGCTCACACACATGACATTCTCAGAAACCCCCCAAATCCACCCCCCACCCATTCCAGCAACCCAATCTTGCCAAAGACATATCCCCGTAACATATTTAAACTACAGAACAAAGCAGTGGAAGTGGGGTACACCCAATAGGTGACGCAGAGACTGCAACCACTCCCAGCGGTGCCAGGGAGGGGCCGCCACAGAAGATCCGTCGCCCTTGCCCATTCATTCACCATGCCAACACTACCAGTGTAACTTGAAAGCAGTTTGGAAACCTCCTGTCACACAGGACATTCCGGCATCCCCAGTAAAACAAGCAGAGCAAATGGAAGTAGCGTCCCGGAACTCTGTGCCATCCTTTGCCACCAACGCACTACATATGGTCCTGTGTGTGCCTCACGGTGTCAGTTACAACTTAGCTGCGTAAAATTACACCTGGCCATCAAGATGCACAACATCAAATGGCATATCCCAAAACACTTCCCAGCTATAATAGTAAACCTCCAACATGGCATACACCATTCTACAATGGGAAGTAAATAGAAGCAAAAAAAGGAGAGAAGAAGCACAAGGCCAGTAGTCATCATACAACCACCTGAGGTGGGCAAAGGATATGATATGAGACAAACAAGAAGAAAAACTGTTCCAATTATTCATCAATATCTGACGTCTGTGCAGGGGCACGTTGATTTCTTTTCAGCTGTTTGGCTTGATCCATGGCAAGTTTCGGGTTTGAGAAAATCTCAGCGTCACGGTCTGCGCCTATCCGCAATCTAGCCGGGTACAGCATGGCATATGGTATCTGCTCCTTCATAAGAAGTTTCTTGACGCCCTGGAATTCTTGAGCTGCCTGCACCGTGGCCGTGAAGTTATGAAAAAAGGACAGGACTTTGCCCTGGTGATTGATAGTGCCCTTCTGCCAGTGTACTGTCTCGATCCCTGAAGTTTAACAACCTCGCAATAATGGGGCGAGGTGGGGCTCCAGGTTTTGGATGCAGTGCTAGGGACCTGTGCGCGCGCTCGACAGCAAACATGGAAGAGAGGCCCTCAGACCCTCAAATGTCTCGAATCATTGACTCCACATAGTCCTCCAGTCTCCCAACGTTTGTGGATTCCGGCAGACCCAAAATGCTCATGTTGTTGCGCCTCGAGTGCGCTTCGATGTCGTCATTTTTGGCCTGAATCACCGCCAGGAGCTGCGTTATATCATTGGTTTTTGCCGCCACTTGCTGGAGGCCATCTTCTGTGTCTGAAATACGTTGTTCAGCCTCGCCAATGCGCCCTGCCTGCTTATCAAGTTTAGCGGACATATGGTCCATTCGCTCACTCAGTGCTACTATCTTGCCATCCATAGATTGCAGGCTAACCTGAATGGCAGAGAGTGTCTTCTCCAATGCGGACAGGGCCTGCATAGCAGAATCCATCTCAGAGTCCGAAGCTGCGTTTTGTTGCGTCTTACCCCCTTTGCGCAACTCAAAGGTGAGTTTAGGCTGATTTTTCTCCGGCTGCCCATGGTCCCACGCAGTGATTTAGTAGGGTATCTGCCAGAGGCAATGCTAGGTCCCCCAGTAGCAGATCACCCCCTGGTCCGCTGTGCAATGTGCTCAAGAGGGGGACTCAGTGCACCCAACTAGTACTCCCGTGCCGAGCAGTTTCAGATATACGCCACTATGCGTGCACGCCTCCAAATTAACCAGTCAGCACCGGCACAGGCCCCCAGCCAGCCGCTAAGAATGGCTGTGTCTCAAGTTCAGAGACAGCAATACAAACTGCTATGTATGGTCTCGTCGCTGTGTATATCCACTGTACATCCACTGATTGCCACTATTACCAGCAGTGTCCTCAGAGAAGTGCAACCAGCACATCCAGGCAGCGCAGGCCCCTAGCTCACGAGCAACTCCGCTCAGCAGACTGCCACATACAGCAACTCTCTCCCAAAATGGTGTCCGATATGCCACAGGGCTTACCGCAGGTAAATGGCCGCCGTCCGCACAGATCAGAGGGGGGGGCGAGCCAGCAGTGTCCCAGAGCAGGTCAGTTAAGTAAGAGTCTTGACCTCCGGCGCAATCCAAGTGCTCCCATGAATGTTATGCTCCACTAGTGCAGCCGCGGGCACAAGCAATGAGATCAGGGCAGCCGCACCGCCCGCTGTCGTACGTGCAGCAAATGTATTCCCTGAAGTATCTGTTGGTGCCCACTTGCAGCCCGCTCCAACATCGTTTCCGGCGGCTCATGCAGCTTGAGTGCCCTGCGTCCACAGCTTCAGCCTCCGGGGACACCCCCAGGGATGCCGGCTCCCGCGACTCGGGTGCCGAAGGTCACAGCGCCAGACCATCCGCACAGGGAGCCCTCCTCCAGTGTCGTTCCGCCCAGCTTTCTCCGGCCCGCAAGATAGGGCTGCCGCGAGTTAGCCTCACCAACTTGCAGCAATGTCGGAAATGGCCCTGGACGCGGCCGCACCATCGTTTCCGGGTCTGGGAGGCCCCGCTAGGCAATATGGGGACAGCGCTCGCAGCTAATCACGGAGGCTACTTAGTCCGCACAGTGGCCAGAGTGTAAGGCAGTTAGGGCGAATGATAATTTAGGATATTAAGGGTGGCCGGCAGAGCAGCACTAGAATGCTGCCATCTTGCCGTGCGCCAGGCCATGCCCTGTGTAAATGATAGTTACAGGTTGAACAGGATACAGTCTTTTAAGTTGTAGAGGAACACCCTCGTGCCTCTGTCTGATCCATTAAGAGATAAGCAAGAGTAGCACACAGGAAAATTCTGCAGCAGAATGAGGCAGTTTTGAAGATGAAAGGCAGTTAAAATACAGGATAGCACCTAAAGTATAAAACATAATATTTCATGCATGGTGGAGATGTACTGGGAACTAAAATTAGGAAGTGATTTTAAGGAAAAAAGTAACTAACATTGTGATTAGCTTTGGACAAAATAAAAAATAGTATTTTTTTGGGATAATCTTGGAATTGAAAACAATCAACCAGACCTGTTATACTTATTTGAAGCTAATATGCTGTTGAGAGAAAGTTTTGTAAACTTGTGGCCTACTGGTAGCAAGAAACTGCTGAAATATTATATAACAGTGTAGGTGGAGTAAGTGAAGTAGAAACATTAGAAAGATCAAAAGTAGCTAAGTGAGACTGCAAAGTTACTGACATTAAAGTACATTCATGAAGGAATATGTTAGGTAAATGATAATGCAATTGTAAGTC
Organism: Lissotriton vulgaris; assembly: GCF_964263255.1. Lineage (NCBI taxonomy): Eukaryota > Metazoa > Chordata > Amphibia > Caudata > Salamandridae > Lissotriton > Lissotriton vulgaris. Next base: position 692,291,853 of record NC_141694.1, read on the forward strand.
AGAAAAGGGAATAACAGAGTTTTGGTGAATGAGTAGGTGGACAAAAATAATTCCCTTCTCCTTCCATTGTTTATCGTAAAACGATTTACTTTTATATTTAATGTATTTGTTATACCACATAGTAGAGGATAAAAAACATTGAAATGGGTCGAGGCCATCCACGAATATGTTGTATAGTAGGTTTTGGGAATAATCTAAAATAGGATTATTAGATATGAAAGTACAATCAGACATGTAAATTACATTCCGAAACAAAAAATCTTTTAATAGGGAGCGTTCAAAAGTAATCCATCTGGGTATAGGAGTATCAGCAAATTCACGTGAAAGGGCAAAACACTGTCTGATTAAAAATGCAGAGTGATCTGCTTTGAAATCAGGAAAACGCACACCTCCTTCAGATTTGGGGCATTTAAGTTTTGAAAGGGAAATGGGTGGATGTTTTTTATTCCATAGGAATTTTGTACAGATGGAATTGATTTCTGAAAAATATGAGAGAGGGATTCGAAAAGGCAACATAAATAATGTATGAAGGATATGCGGAACAATCATCATTTTAATGGTGTCTATCCCACCCCACCAGGACATGTGTTGAGGTCACCAGGAAAGTAATAGAGATTTTAATCTTGGTGAATAATGCATTAAACGTGTGTCTAATTGTGATATGTTAGGTAGCAGAAAACCATATCCCAAGGTATTTGATTTTAGGGGGGCACCAAGTAAAATTAGTATCCTTAAACTTATATTGATAACATAAGGAATTCAATAGCAGTAGGTCCGTCTTTGAGAAGTTCAATTTATATCCAGAAACACTGGAATACAAGTGAACCTCATCCAAAAAGGGAGGAAGGGAGGTATGAGGATTAGACATATACATTAATGTATAATCAGCAAATGCTGACATTTTGGTTTCTAGCGAGTTATGTGTAAGACCAGAGATAAGCTTGTTAACACGGATACGCTCAAGGAAGGGTTCAAGACATAAAACAAATAACAAGGGTGAAAGAGGACAACCCTGACGAGTACCTCTAGATAGGGTAAAAAATTTGGAGAAACGATTATTTACAAAGATACTAGCACGGGGGTGAGAGTATAATAATTTAGTATAGGAAATTAAGGTTGGGCCGAATCCGAACTATTGAATTGTTCTAAACATGAATTGCCAATTAATTTGGTCAAAAGCCTTTTCAGTATCAAGGGACTGTGCTGCCAGAGGGGGGTTAAACTTTTTGCATAGGGAAATTACATTGGCAAACATGCAAGCATTATCTGCTGCCAGCCTGCCTTTAATAAAACCCGATTGATCCGATTTAACCAATAATGGGATAATGTTTTCAAGACGAGTGGCAAGAATGTTAGGGAATATCTTACAATCATAGTTAATTAATGATATGTGGCGGTAGTTTTTACATAGGGAGTGATCCTTAGCAGGTTTGGGTATAAGAACAATCAAGGCTACCATAAAGGAGCCAGAGACTTTGGATTCAGCAATAAAGGAAATAAAAAGAGCCAAGAGTTTGGGAATGAAAATAGTGGAAAAGGCAGAATTAAGTTCAACAAAAAGGCCATCAGGCCAATATTAAGTGATATTAACAGAAAAGTTGGAGAACATCAAAGAGATTTTACAGATATGTGAATTTGGGTGTGCAGTAAAAAAAGTATAGATAAAAAAGATATGAGCATATATAAGCTGAAAGAAAGTGTGCTGCTTCTAGACACAACAGTATAAGACAAAATAGAAGGGAGGTAAGATGAGAACATTAAGTAAAAACATAGGGACATATTTACAAGCCCCTTGTGCCACCTGTACATCACTCTTTCCCATATTAAGTGACGCATCTGTAGTTAAGGGGCTTATAAATTACCCCCATAGTGAGCCACAAGAGAGGATGAGTAATTGCTAAACTGAAAATAAATATATTTTGTTAAGCCTGTATGAATGAATGTGTTTGAAATTAGATGTAGATGCTTGCTTATAATGTGTAACTTTTTAGTCTGTCATTTCGTCCCACTCACACAGTCAGGCAGGCAGGCACTTGTACACCCAGTTACACTCCGAGAAATACACTTATGTACCCACTACTGATATAGCCAAACAGTGATTGATACACTCAGTCACAAATCCATAAAAGCATTCGCATTCACCCATTTCCTCACCTATACATCCACTTACATAGTCATTCACGCACCCATATAGGCACTACCATACCCACTCACACACTGATACAGCTATTCATGGACCCAGCACTCAGCAAGTGAGTTACACATGCACCTATACACCCATACACCCAGTCATCCATTGATACAGCTAGTCACATACCTATTCAGAAAACAATAGTCACACACCCTTTCAGACAGAGGACAGAGGCACTTACACATCTACTCACACACCCACACAGCACTTATGTATCCACTAGTGATAGAACCACTTTCACAAACAGTTGCACACCCAAACACCAATTAACATAGTCAGTTCCCAATCCATTGAGCCACTTATATACCCATTAAAACACCCATACAGTCACTAACATACCCAGTTGCACACCCAGACAGCTATTTACAATTTCAGTGGCACAGCCACAGAGCCACTGAAACGGTCACTCACATATAAACCACTCACACACCCATTCACCCTCCCGTACAGCTACTCATATACTGATTCATACATCCAAACTGAGACACTTAACCAGTGTCTTATACACTGAAATAGCCACTTATCTAGCTACTCACTTCCTTACTTCCTTACTGTATATAATTTAATAGTATGTATGGTAAAGTTACATCTATTCTATATTTGCTTTTAAGGTATCTACATATGTTTAAAGAGGAGGATTTTAATTGAGGAAACAGACAGAAAGGAGAAAAAAAGAAGGAACAGTACTATCTACTTAAAAGTGAGAGTAAAAAGGCACATGAAGTGCAGAACGTACCAGCAAAAAAGAGCTTCTGGTAAGAGAATGAATGAGTTTGTTAATGCAGTATATAGGAAAATGCAAAATGCGGAAAAAGTTTCAAATCAAAAGTGAAGTTTACAATTGACTCACATCGGAGAAGGAATACGTCAGATTGAAAATGGAAAATGTTATAAAAACTCCATTTGACAAAGAGGTAGAAACAATTCAATAAAATATGAATGAGAATGTTTTGAAGTATGGTAGTACATAATTTGATACAAAACCTGAAGCAGTATAAGAGGAGAAGAGCAGCAATTAATAAAAAAAACAATATATTGAGAGTGTGGCTGATAAAGTATTTGCCTTGAAGCACAAGCTATTTAGTTTGATACTAAGCAGAATGAGAACACTGGATGAAACAGTGTTGTCTATGAAGAACAATAGCCAAAAAAGACTTATTAATAAAAAAAATGTTTGCAAAATGTTCAAAGGAGAATCGAAGCATACCTCTAGTACTGAGGCTTTTGTTAATGAAGAAAGCTACTTATGACAGAATGGATTAGTGCATGCAGTTGAAACAACTGGCTAATGGTATGAGCTAAAGGTAGCCCAATTCCAAAATGAGGAGATGATTCATAGAAATATAGAGGAAGAGATGGGTGAATAGGTACAAGGAAGGCATAGACATGCCCTAGTGCATAAATAAGACTGCAGTAGTATTTGTAGTACTTGCCAGGAATCAAATGAAATATTTAAAAAGGTTCAACATCAATTTGCAGATGCAAGCCTGAAGCAGAAAATTGCAATGTTGCAAGCCTTAGATTCATGGAAGGTGAGGAAATGCTCTAATTTACAAGGACACTCATTGGTGTGTCTATCAAGGAAAGTGTGCACAAGCACCTTTCATCATTTTTGAATGTTGCCAGTTTATCATTCAAAATTGGTAAATTCAGTTAGAAGGTTTTGCATTGAAAAAAGTCCTGCATTCTGTTTAGGAGAAATGATCAAAGCACTTCTGTATGGTACAGTATCACAGGTTGAAAATGTTATTGAAGATATTCACTTACGTCTCATTGGTACTGAAGTGCTGTCTGGCCAAAATGTAAAAGTGTAGTGGAGCAAAACATTGATATTAGTACTTATAACTTTACACTAGAAGTAGCAAAGTTTAATGCAGTTTCTATAATGGGCAGTTGGACCACCGCCCGCTATCATGTCAGTCAGGAGATCAACTAACAAGCAAATGGTGGTCTGACCACCAATTTGGATGAGACTGCCGTGCTAGATGCTGGAAAAGTGCTTTTTTATATTACGGTTTGTGCTGCAGAACCAGGAAAAGGGCTGCAACACAATCTGCAGTGCGAAAGAGCATTTTGTCGACATCCATGCACCGTCTGCCAGGCACCATTTGGTGCCTGGCACATGGCACATGAATGTGAATGGGGGCACTACATGTACCCCGGGGCCATGATACAGTGGCCCTCAAGGGGCAGGGGCCCTGCTTGGGCCCCCAAAATGCATTTCTGACAGTCTTTTCTTGGCATTTCGACCGCCATAAAAAGGCTGTCTGAAAGTGACATTGTAATCTCTGCTGCGGTGCCTGCATATGCACTGCCTCCATGCTAGGGATACAATACTGATTGCTGCCCTGACAGAATCCTAGATCGTGTCAGAGGCAGAGGTCTTTCCCCCTGACCTTGGCAGTCTGACCGCTTGCATCCTTATGCAGTCGTAAGACTGAAGTACTGTCTGTCAGTGGGACTGCCTCTGATGGCCTGTCATAGCAGTCACACTGACATCACAATGAGGTCCTATGATTGTATTTGTTGTTGGTGCATCCACTGCAAAGGTCAACTTTAAAATATTGCTATGTGCTTGAAAATGTTAACAGAAAATAGAGAAAAGTGGCTAGAGTTAGCAGTGCATTTATTTGTAAAAGAACATTTCGATTTATCAACACACCAGGTTATGTGTAAGCTTTTCTATGACAAATTAGAAGAGAGCAAAATGATTGCCGCAGCCATACACAAAAAGTTAAATTTGGTTGAAATTACAGAGGAACTTTGAAATCTGAATGTTTATGAAACAGTACTGATACAATCTATACTCCCTTTTCAAACAATTGTTTTTATGGAATTAAGCCTGGGAAACTACCACCCACTGAGCTTCAGAAAGGTCTTAAAGGTAGAGTTGTGCATTTGACTTTAGATTTTACATGCAATATTGAAACTGTGGGTTTAGAGAGAGATTTGGAAGAACCACCTGTTATTCTAGTTAATGATGTACCCGCAAAAACAATCAAATCTGGCAAAAACTAGTGGATGTAAATAGGATGAAGAAAGCTACATTGTATCTTAAAGAGAATAATATGTACTATAAAGATGTAGATGTTCTCAAACATGGAAACTGCATGAAGGAAGAAATGTTGCCGTTGAGTGGTCAGTTTAAAAAATTGGATAGAAGTAGATCTGAAGATATCTATGAGCACCACAGTATCCATCAACTACATTCAAAGGAGGGTGTGGGGGATGCCAATGAACTGTATCAGATGAAAGGAGCTCCAATGAGTGTGTGGGACAAATGTTTAGAGGCTTGATATTTTCCTCGACTATTTCCAACTGGAATAGGCAGATAGTATTGTGACTGCCATGCAGAGCTACCTGCAGCAGAGTATAGGTCAACAAGACTACATTCAGGGGACCCTAGTTTTTGCTGAAGTATTTCATATGCATTCCATCTCTTGTTTGGAAGTGATTTGTCTGGACTGTCCTATGCTGTTAATAATATTATTAAGACAAGAGTTAATGTGCAAAATATACCTGACTTTGTGAAAATAAATTACATGAATAAAAGAGAAGCTCGAGTTCCCATTTGATAAATTGATGGCATGCAAATGTGGGACCAATGAGTACTGGTATTGTCGCAATGGTGAGCAGAAGTGTGAAGTTTAGGTGCACCAACTTGGTTTGTAGCACTGAGATGAGCAGAGTATGCATGGGATGAATTACAAAAGTTTTTGGGACAAGTATACTCTAACTCTAAGGGCCCTATTACAATGCGGTTGGAAAAGGCTCTGACCATTGGTCGGAGCCATTTCACCCACATCGTAATGTGCTGGTCGGATTAGTTTCTGACCGCCTCATTATGATGGAGGTGGTCGGAAAGGAATCTGAGCGATCCTACCGACTGACTTCCGATGGGCTCGGAGACCTCTTCCACCATTTGGAATGCAGCCAGTAATCCCAAGGGCGGCTCTTTCTGCCCTTGGGTTTATGAAGCCGGCTTTCAGCAGCCTTTCTGTGACAGCCTCTCAAACACAGAAAGGCTGTCAGAACTCTATTTTGAGGACCCCCAGCAGGACCCCCATGGGTGCACGGCCTCCAGTTGGAGACCGATAGGTGTCCTCCTGTTGATCCCTGCACTCTGTAGCAGAGACCTTGAGGTTACTGCCACAGGGGGCAGGGATGAGCTGCACCTCCTATTTTACAATAGGAGCATGTTTTCCGTCTGTTTTATGTGCAGAATACATGCTCACATTGTAACATAGAGGAATGCGACCTAACAATGCTTGGTCGCATCCTAATCAGTCCTTTGTGACCGGCTAACAGGTGTCCGTCCGTTCATAAGGACCCTCATCTCCAACAAAAAAATCCACATCTGGAGAAATTGCTGATTTCTTTTGGCGAAAAGAGTACCAAGCAAGAGGTGCTCCTCCTATGAATATGCTGTTGTGGGTAAAAGATGTGCAAACATTTGGAACAGACGCTGATCAGTCTGTACTTTCTTTCATAGAACAGTATATTACATGTGGCATTCTAAAAGATACTGAGAAAAAAGGCCTAAAGCAGCAAGTATTGCATTTCCAATCACATTGTTGTGTAAGTTACTGTCAGTGGGCATACAGAGCAAAAGTAAAATTTTACACAAAATGCTGTTTTGGATTTCAAAGACCTGCTATTTTAAAAGGAAGAATTAACAGTTTTATGTCTGCAGTAAGACATCCACTTACTCGTAAATCACCCAAACACACATACAACTTCAGGATAACAGAGGCTTCCACCTATATGAATAACTACAGTCCTCTAATTTTTAAAATTTAGAATGCTAATATGGATATTCAATTTGTGGCAGACAACTCAATAGTTATTGCTCGTTATGTTGCTTCATACATAGCAAAATCGGAGAAGACAGAAATGAAAGATGTGTAGGAAGAGATCTCTTCTGAAAGGTCTCTAACAAAGAAATTGTACAGCTTCAGTTTGATGATGTCATGTAGATAGGCTTTGCCTTTACACTGTGTTAAGTTAGCAAAAGCTTATTAGGAGTTTAAACGCCATTTTACTTCTCTGCTGCTTTTGCCCTCAGCACATATTGTTATTAATGCTTCGAGCCTAGTAGAGTATTTTGCATCACACAAGAATAATATGTTTTCCAATAGTATCAGCTTTGCTTGGTAAGCTATGTCTGAACAGTGAGTGCCGAAGCCCTCAAGGTTATTTCAACACAGCGGTTGTTGTTCGATCTGATCAGCGCACGTCTTAGACATAACACATAAGCAGCTGTGGCCAACTGTGGCTTTTGGCGCGTTAAATAATGCACTGCGCAGAGAATGCACACACTTGATGAATATCCGCATGCAGAGAGTTGGTGTAGAAGATGATGTGATCCCTTTCTACTAAGACCAGAGGTATGGGGCCGCCCTTCTAAAACCCAAAGAGACCTTCTATAATATAATATAATATAATATAATATAATATAATATAATATAATATAATATAATATAATATAATAGCAAGGGAGGGTAAGACTGAGGTTCTATTTAGACCTTTTCCCTTTAGCATTTTAACATGCTTTCACCCTTTGTATTTTATGGACTAGTAACTATGCTGATAACCTTGTTGCTTATAATATGTTTGCTTGTATTAGCCAAGATACTGTGCTTGAGAACACTTCATTAGAAATAAATATTTCAAACTTGCACGTGTCATCATTTACTCCTCGTTTTGAACTGATATGTTAGTATAACAAAAGAGTGTTCCTGTGTTCCACGTGACCTGAGGTGATCTAAATTTATGTTCTGGGTTGTCTAATCATTGGGGGGGTGTAAGAACCAATGAGACAAAGGATTTTTGATACTAAGGTGAGTTTTGGCACACCCTAATTCACTGAGGTTCCGAGTCTCTATGCACAGTTCTGTGTAGGAGCAGAATCCCTGTGACATGGCGCCCAACCGTTGGTGGTCTTATTACATGACACTTGAGTAGTACTTATATCAGTCCTTAACCCCCTTCACTATTGTTTCCGGAAGACAGTGGTGTCGGACAAACCCACCTATAATTACATAGGTCTTTTCAAGCTTGAGTCTATTTAAACAGTTTCCTTTTGAATTACTACCCAGTTGTGCTACTTAGGTTCTAATTGTACCGTTTTCTTTCTGTGTCGTTATGGCTGGCAATGACATAACGCAGCATAGTCGCATTGCGGTGCGCAATCATTTGAAGACTTATAACGTCCCCGTGGATGGCATGACGGTTATTATGGTGGTGAGTGCAGAAGTTGCTTACCATTTTGAGATTTTTTACTCGTAGGTGACCTTCCCAGCTGTGAACGCAAATACTAATGTGTTCGAGACGTGCACTCCCACTGCCGTGCCACAGGACTATGTTCCGTATCTGACACAGGAAGTTCTGATTAATGCTTGGCAGCACCGAGTTTGGTTTAATGGCGCCCTACCCCACTCTTTGTTAACTCAGAGATTAGGTCCTTTGTCCATTCCAGCCGCTACTTGGCTTGTTTTGGCTGGATTTACACTGAATCCTCAAGCAGGAGCGTGCTCCCTTGCAGATATAAGACAACTACATACAGTCACTATTAGCTTTATTAGGTCGTTAGTACAATAAATTACCCGCAATCTCCCGGGCGGGGCCCCAGGTGTTGCGGAGCTTCCAGCCAGACAGGGTGGAATGAAGCTTAGCCCTGTAATGGTAAATGCAGTGATGGGCAAGCGCCCCCAGAATAAGGATGACTTTCCTTTCTGGCTTACTTAGAAGTTTGACCACCTGGAAGCAGTATTTCCTAAAACAACTCCTGGTGAAAAATACAGGATCCTGACAATTAGTATGCCTAAAGACTTGATCCCAGAAGCTGGTGACTGTGAGTCTTGGGGTAAGATCTTTGCAGCAGTGTATACGAGGTGCTTTGGCACTCCGTCAATGACTCTCCTTCCAACGGTCATTAAGCGTGTTCAAGGTGAGCACAGACCCGAGACAGCGGTTGAATTGGGTATGCGCCTATTGGGCAGTTTTGATGTCGTTTCTGATCTCGTACTTGCTAATGTCAAGGGAGATGCGGTAAGCTTCCAGGTGTCTAATGCTTTGCTGGCGGTTCCCGATGCTGATAAACCCCGACAGTTACCAAGAATTATTGTGGCGGCTTATAAAACCGTGGGCCGCAATAGTTTAGGTGTCAAGCCTTTCTCTACAAAAGAGAAAAAACAACCCCAAGGGCAGTAGTCTGAAACAGACGACCAGCCTAAGGCTAAAAAGCAAAAGATTGGCCAAAAAAACAGAAACAGGGTAAACAACAACAGCAGAAACAGGAGTCACGTCCTGCATGACCAGTGCCTGCACCTACAGAACGTGTTTATGACTTGCGCGATCGCGCAACGATAAAATCACCTGATCGTTTTCAGGTTTCTGAACAACGCTCTACTCGTTCTTTTAAGGACTCATCCACCTCATCGACCGGTGGTGGAGGAGGCGGCAGAGGTCAGGGTCGCCAGCAGGAATGTGACCAGCCCCACCCCAAAGACGGCAAAGGCAGCAGGACGATTCGACACCGAAAAGACCCCAGTTTCAGAAAAAGAAAGTTGCCGCTTTAACAGCGAGATATGCCACAGATAGTGAGAACGCAGCTTCGGAATCAGACATGGGTGCTGACGTTGTTGGACAGCGCAGCGGAGATTACCAAAATGTGAGAGGCCCTGCGTCCACTACTGAAGGTGACAGCGACTGACTAATATGTTGTTGTGGAGACAGCTGATAGTAGAGTAGCTCCCCCTGATAGACTTTATGAAATAGTCCTTTTAATTGAAGGTGACATACAGCGTACCGTCAACGGGGTATTTTGGGAAAATCTTACAACTACCTATGACATTTTGTTAGCGGAGACTGACTGGCCCCCACCTTTTGTCCTCGCGGCTCCAAGAGGGGAGGAGGTTATCCTCCCTAGTTTCGCGCACACAGTCTCGAAAGAGCACGCACTGAATTTTGCAGAAGAGTGGGTTAAGCCTCTTGCGCCGGCTTTGTAAGTACACATTGTGGGTGGGATACATTTTCCCCACACCACAAGATTCCTTTGCGGTCTATGCCACAGCCTCAACATCAATATCCCATCCGACGTGAAGGTAAGGCTTCCGTCGCGGAAATCCTTGAACAATTGGAATATCAAGGTGTAATTGAAACTTGTGTGTCACCGATGAATAACCCTCTTTTTACTGTGACCAAGCCAGACTGCTCGTACCGTTTGGTATTGGATTACCGGCATTTGAACTCGCATTGTTGTACCTGTGCAGTACAGAATACCCACGGCTCTGCTTTGGTGGATGGTCTTGTGCGTAAACTGTTTAAAACCACACCGAACATATCCAACATTTTCCCAGTGGACCAGTTTTACCTCTGGCGGCAAACAGGGCCAGTATAAACGTTTGCCTATGGGCTATAAAAATAGTCCAGGTGTGTTTGCTGCCCGTATTGTCTCTCTCTTAGAGAGGGTGGAAACAGATGCGTGTTTGCATGTGGATGACATATATCTCATGGACGACGAGCTTTGGGCACATATGTGTCGCGTTGATCGCATAATTTGTAATTTTGCGGACTTTGGTTACAAATTCAACTTTGCAAAGTCTCACATTGCGCAGTACACAGTGTTGTTCCTGGGCTACGAGCTCTACAATGAAGGCCAAGGATTGTCTCATCAAATTCTTGGAGAAATGCGCACAATTGCACACTCCTACAACTCAAAAATTACAGTCCTTGTTGGGATTTTTGAATTTCAGGCGTACTTATATTCCCAAATATGCCCAGCGTATCAAGCCTTTGTATGTTGATACAACCTACTTTTAACACATCTTGCTGGCTGCCAGAACATTCAGCTATTTTGCAATCTTTGCAGGCTGATCTTTTAGAATCTAAATTCTTACTGACTCGTGATAACCACACCAACCTGGTAATAAGAATCCTCCCTGGGGTGGTGGGCTTCACGTACCTTACTTTTAACTTAGGAGACACGGTACCTGTTGCTTACAAGTCACACTTGTACACTTCGGCTGAAATGAGGTTTTCCTCTGTGGAAAAAGTTTTAACAGCAGTGCAAATGGCGATTCTTAAGGAACGTGCACTGTCGCAGGGAAAACGCATGTTGGTTGCTACCCCGTATCCTGCACTAGAGGCAGTGACAAAGGCCAGTACCTAATTCTAAAGCTTTGCACCCACGGTGGATACAATGGGCAGCATCATTGACATCTGCGGATTTCACGTTTATTTTTGATGCCTCCTTACAGTCGCAGGAGTTTTTGCAGTATGAATTTGTTCATCCTGCGCCTTTGGCTATGCGGCCTTTGGAGGATTTCCATTGCATCATATACACCGATGGTTCAGCACAAGTTGCGCATGGGTCTAAGCACTTATACGTTTCCGCTGGTGCCATTGTGGTAGGTACCATGGTGAATGATGAGTTCAAGTCCAGAGTCGTGCACACGCAGACTCTTGGGGACTGCACTGCACAATTGGCAGAGCTTCGTGCTCTGATGCTTGTATTGGAGTATGCTGATCCTAGTGTGACAACTCTTATTGTGAGTGATTCTTACCACTGTGTCCAGTCTTACAATGAAAACCTGTTCTTTTGGATTCAGAATGATTTTCGTGATTCCAAGGGTAGCACAAGAAAACATAAAATGATCTGGGTCCGAGTGGCTGAGCATAAAGAGCAGTTGCCACTCGTGTTTGTAAATTACACTCTCGGTTATCAGCGAGTAGGGGTCCACGCTTTTGACTGGGTGTGAGTGTTTGATTGATTCAGATGCTCCGTCCATCACCACCCCCTTTTGTACCCCTTTTGGCCGACATAAGTGTGGCAGGGTATGCTCAGACGTGAGTCCCTTGCTCACTTTGCCACTGGATTCAAGCAAGCCGGGCTGAAGACGGCTGGAATGCCAGAAACCGGTCCTCGGAAGCTTGTTTCCGGTCCAGGGAAGACATGGCTTGGCAGTTCGGGCTGGACTGTTCCCATGAGGCACAGGGTCAGACTGATTTGCATATAGCTATGTCTGAACTGGGGTGGCAGAGTGGGCTAAAGAACAGTGATGGATTAAACCCAGATCTTTTGACTGGGTATGAGTGTTTGATTGATTCAGATGCTCCGTGCATCACCACCCCCTTTTGTACCGCAGTGAGGTTTTCAGCACGGTGGAGGTGGACGCACTTTTATTTTATGTTCAGTGCCACCTCCCAAAGACCGTGACAGAAGGGGGCAGGCCCGGCCAAGGGTAGGGCCTCCGGGAGCATCGCCAGCTGTGGGATAAGGTGTGCCGGGCCACGGCGTAGGGAGTCGGGGATCCGGCGCACCTCTGACCAAGCGACGCACCAGTGGGCAGACGTCCTTGACCGGGAGCAGGACCTGGTCCACCTGCTAGGCATGGAGATTCCTGGCCTTGGTGAGCAGATATTTAATAACTACTTTGTTTTCTTTTGCTCTGTGTTATATTGCTAATATATGTTTATCCAAAAGAGCAAGAATGCTGCCGATTCGATTACATTGCAGGTAAAATAATGTTTAAATAGCCTCTGTGATTGCAGGTACTCGCCTCCTCAGTGGCTTTGCTACTATGCTTACTTGTATGCAACTTTGTGCTCATTTGGCCTGAATATGTATGAGTGTAGTACTTTACAGAACTGCGTCATGCTAGAGAGACTAGAGACTCAAGTCTAGTCCTTCCTTTGTACTCCTGCTGCCACTAAGAAGAAGAGATAGTGGTGGATTGATAGGTTGAGTATATTATGACTTGTTATTAGTAGTAGGACATTTTTTAGTGGTCTGCAATCATGATGACGGACTGTGTCTGACACGTTGCATGCTGCTGAATGCTGGCAGTCATAGTAGAACCTTTTTGTTGTTGTTTGTTTAGTTAGTGATTTACATAACTTTCCAAGTAGACGGTCTGCGAATCCAGCCATACTGTACTAGTATCCTCCTCGTTGACCAGATCAGATAGGTCAATACATATAGTGCAATTGTTGGTAACTTGTTTCCCCGAGATAATTTTAGATTGTGGTCAAAGAAATCAAATATTTCAAAAGAACAATCATCCGTGTTTGTGTTTATTTCATGTTCACATTCAGCACCTCCCAGGGGCAAGAAGAGTACAGCCCAGACTCCGGCGGAAGAAAGTGGGCAGGAACGGTCCTCTGCAGCCTCTTCTGCTGGCCCCAGTAAGTTGTTCTGTTGTTAATATAATTATACTTCCCTAACTTTTACAGCTCCCATTCATTCCAAACTGTTTCCTAAATCTATTTTTTACAAAATAGTCTTTGTTCTTCTTGTAGACTGTTTCTACATTGTTATCCTGCCTCTCTACCATCACTCTCTGTGCTACTACTATTTACTATTATTATGAGTCAGTCTGTGTAAGTAGCTAAGCTTGCCCAGTCGGCAAACTATGTTAAACAAAACTCTGATCCAGCAATAGCGCTAGAGGCACCGAGTGCAGTACTCTGGGTTGCCCTTGCTGTGTATTCCAGTCTTCTTAATGTTAGTGCTTTGACAATTTCCAACAACAAAATGTCAATGTCAACCAAGAATAAGCTAGTAGTTGGCGTTTTGATTTGATAGTAGCACACATACCATACCGCTAGTGTTTCAGGGACTATTCAGCACATACAGAAGTGTGGACGAGATAAATAGGAAATTGTTGATGATAGGTGCAGTTCGACTTTCCACATTCCTCAGTCAGAAGTAACTGTGCGGGACTCGGGAGCCCTCACCTTGGTGGAACTTCAAGTCTTCCTAGTGGTGAAGAGGAGTAGTTTGTTCCGTCTGTAATTAGAAAAATGTTGCACGTTAAAAAGCAAGCATTCATCAGTTGTGCCAAAAAATGTTACATGTTATGGCTACGCATATAAGTTAACACCCTCCCCAAAACTGTGACTTTTTGCTTCAGTCCCAATAATTAAAAATTGTATATATTATGTATTAACATTTTCTCTTCCATTACGAGACGAAATAGGGGGTGGTGTATGGCATCGAAAAAAATATCAAATAAACAACGAGGACTGGCCCACTGTGTTAGAGTGATGGAATCTAGTTAGTATTCCATGTCACCTGTAAATGTAGCTGTGTCAGCTGGGCACAAGCAGTCTTTGTTTAAAAACCCCTCACACACCAACCTGGTTGGTGTCATGCTTCATCATCGGGGTCCAAACAGGCAGCCGAGTGCCGCCTGGTTGTGCTTCAACGCCTGACTACAGCGGAGCAGGTGTCGTGCAGTAGTGTGAAGTGAATGAAAAGTGAATGTTAAAATGCACCTCTGGGAATCCTTGCCTGGTAATTTATTCATGGCGGCCCAGGGTGTCAATTAAAAGCTATGTGTTGCAACTAGTAGTAAAAAAATTATGATTACTAAGTTGATTTAATCACTGTTTCAGTCCCTGTAGAGTCTGAGCGGGACTTTCTTCAGGACCAGGGTTAGTGAGTGGCAAAAAGGAGGCCACGTGTTTAAATCTCCTACACACGCGCTAAGGTGTGTGGAAAAAAAGATGCGCCTGTGGGTTACAGGCACCTTCAAGGAAGCGAAAAAATCCTGTGGGAAGTAAGAACAGACAATGCACACCAGTGCGTTAAGAGGATTGCTGCAAGCGTGCGTTCGCTATATTACAACAGGTGTTCGATGGTGTGCAAGGTGGTTGCTGCTATCAAAGAGAACAGGTGACAGTGGGTAGAGCACAGTATGCTGTGAGTGTTACCATGCCTGTGCTGTAGACTAGTACGGTGGCGCTTTGGGGCCTGGTGGGTGTTCTCAGTAACCTAAGTGCCCCCAGTGTCTTAGCCATGGTGGTGCCGTCACCTATGGCAGCTAGCCCTAGCGCCACTAAGGGGTTGAGTACAGCCGACGTAGGTTCATGTGCTCAAAAGCGCAACAAGTACACCTTTAAATATGCTTATACAGTGAGACTCACATACATTTAAAAATTATGTAGTGACAGACATACATATAAAAGTTATATGGTGGGACACACATACAATTAAAAATGCCAAAAAGTAAAGCGCCAATAATTACATCGCTACTTTGGAAGATCCAGAGAATCGGGGCACAGTGGGGGAGCCACTCCTGTCACTATCTAGAGATAAAGGAGGGAAATGGTGGTCAAAGCCCCCGTTGTGAGGAGAAGGTAAGGCTGTCGCCGTGGAGGCGAAAGCTATGCTGTCGCAGTGCTAGCGGCGAATTCTGAAAAGGAGGCGAGGCCTTACTTGTGAATGTAGAGTGCTCCGCGGTAAACCTATTCTTGAGTCCTCCGTGGCCCGGCTGGTATGAGGCGGCGGGCAGCGTCCGGTTAAGAAGCGGCCATCACCGGAGGCTGGGGGAGGCGCGTTAGTGTCGCGCATGCACAGTGTCCCCGGAGTTCGTGGGCATGCGCGCCGGGAGACGATAGTCCCCGGAGCATGTGCAATGCTAGATGTGGTGTCCCTGGCTGATGAGGCAGGCGCCGGTTCTAGTATGCTATGGGCCAATGTGAATATGGGCAATGAAGAAAGGGAAAGAAAAACATCTATGCCTGAATATACAAGGCTAAGGAAACATGTAAGGTCAATTGGATCTCATGTGTTTCAGCAAAGAAAGGGGTATTATTTTATACAGACACCACAATACTGTCACCGCAGTGCTAGATGTGGCGTCTCTGGCTGGTGAGGCAGGGCGCCGGTTCTAGCATGCTATGAGCCAATATGAATGTGTGTAGTAAAGATGAGAAAAACTTCTCTTGGGAATGCCTGAATATACAAGGCTGAGGAAACATGGAAAGTCAATAGGGTCTCATGTGATTCACCAAGGAAAGGGGTATTGCTGTGTACAAACACCACAATACTGTCACCACAGATAATGTCTCTAATGACCAGGGGGAGACTGGTGCATCAGGCCTGTCTAAAGAGTAATTACTGTGTACAAACACCTCAATATTGGCGCCGCAGTTAATGTCTGTAACGACCAGAGGGGGACTGGTACTGGTAAAGGAAGTGTTGCCAGGTTATTGAGAAATAAAAATAGCAATGATGCATCATGTGCAGCTAAATGGGTGCATCAAGAAGGTCTCGTAAAGATCACATATATAATGCGGGTGGTGACAGGGTGTCGTATCTAAGTACAGGGACACTGTCGCCATAGTTCGTGCCCCATCATGGGCATGAAAGTTCTGAAAGGGACAGTCCTGGTAAAAGCCACTGATCTAGTAGTTTGTGAGTGGAGGTTAGTGGTTACTTAGACTGTTCCATGGTATGTTATCATTAAACCCACTCTGATGGGTGGATAGACTGTAAACCCAATGCTGCTCCTTGTTTAGCAGTTTCTCTTGAACGTTGGGAATGTTAGGGTCAATGCTCTCAATCACAACCCATCGCATGTCATTTGTGGTGTGGCCCATTTCCAGAAAGTGGTTGGTGAGTTTAGTGGTGTTTTTCTTACACCGGATGGTGCTACGGTGCTCGCATATTCGGGTCTTGATTTTCCTGCTTGTCATGCCTATATACCACAGGTTGCACGGGCAGGTGATGCGATAGATCCTCACCTGTGTGACCACATTTAACACTGTGTCCACCCAGGTATCAAAAATCATACAAAAGCACTGGAACATCATAAAAACCGGCAAATTACAATGGGATCCCCCCCCTGATCTCGCACAAAAAAGCCAGGTCCATAAAGGACGCTATTGTGTCAACAAGGCCTAGACTCTTACCGCCATCCAAACCTACAATAACCAACATGTGGGGCCTTCCTAATGTCTCAGGACACTATGCATGTGGCGACTGTAGTGTCTGACACCTCACCCACACCACAAAAACTCTGTCCCTTGAACCAGGGAAACAGTGGGAATTGCGCAGTCACGCCAACTGCAGCAGCACACATGTGATCTATCGCATCACCTGCCCGTGCAACCTGTGGTATAAAGGCATGACAAGCATCACGTTTTACGTGATGATGATGATGATGCAGACTTCTTTAAACCAATTAGGCTCATTGATGCACTTTTTCGCATTGGTGTCTCTCCCAGACTCTTAGTGTGCCTCATACATGTTGCATGGGTAGAGGGTGTGGGCGCTACCACTGCAGTGCTGCTGCCATGGGGGCTGGGTGTACCAGAAAAAATGTCTGTCGCTTCTTCACTTTCCCCTTGCACGATCAGCCCCTCGTCATCATCAGATGCAATATGATTCCTGGATCTTACTTAGGTGCGCCTCCCACTGGATAGTGTGGTGTTTTTTGAGATGACCTCTCTGGCCTCCGGCACTATAGTTGGTACCAAGCTTACAATGACTAACTGATATTTTACAAATCGAACAAACGACCATGTTTTCCGCCTTTTGGCTAACACTAAAGAAGTCCCAAACTGGGGACTGGAAATGTCTGCTGGTGGTGGAGGTGCTACTTTCATTTACAATGCCAGATGAATTGGAGGATAGGCGTGGCTGAAGTTGACTCTGTTGTTCACTTACAGCACCACTACTTGAGGTAATGGAGGTCGAGCTGGATGGAGGTCACTGCCGGCCCTTCTGACGAGAAAATATGGAAGCTGTAGGTCATGATGGTGTTGTAGTTAAATGCGTTGGTGGTGGTACCAGTGCCACGCCGACCCACATCCCGCTCAGCAGCCATTTGGGATAGGGTCAAAATGTCTGTCTGCTGCATGCCCGCTGGGGCCGGAGTAAGGACTGTGATGACTGGGTCGTTGTCAGACTGTTTATCAGCAGCAGAATACACTTCTTGTTCGTCGTCATCACCCATAACTGAAAGCCTTGCGGGAACCTTCCTTTTAGGCTTAGCTACCTTTGTGGGCTCATGGCGTGCCTCACTGTCAGACTGCATTGGTGGGTTCCAATCAACATCCAGATCATCAGAAGGAAGGGGGCTTAAAGAAGAACTTGTAGTAGCCCTCCTTGACCTTTTGCTTGCTGGGGATCTGGAAGACAATGGATCATCCTCAGGAGGAGTGGCTTCCTCGGATGATACCTCCGCTTGAATCTCAATTTCCTGATGTGCCCCTACTTCTGGAGGAACAAGCATTGTGGGCAGTTGTGCCGCTCCATGCGCCTCTAGTTGCACCTCTCCATGCACCTCTCCTTGCACCTCTCCTTGCGCCTCTCCTTGCGCCTCTACTTGCGCCTCTCCTTGCGCATGTACTTGCGCCTCTCCTTGCGCATGTACTTGCGCCTCTCCTTGCGCATGTACTTGCACCTCTCCTTGCGCATGTACTTGCGCATGTACTTGCGCTTGTACTAGTTGCACCTGTGGTTGTCGTTGCAGCTGTGGTTGTTGAACACTCATCAGCTGAGTTACACCCTGTGTTGATTGTATGCTACTTTCTTGAGATGAGCCAACATCACTGGTCGATGGTGATTGAACAATTAAAGTGGCTGCCTCTGCAGCACTCATGGCCTTGGACCTAACTTGGAGTGGTGGCACTGAGCCCAATGAAGCAGAGGTGCTTCTCCCAGCTTGGTCCCCGGCGGACCCCGCTGCTGTCTCTGGGCACACCAGTCTCCTTGGTAAGTGGCACCACTTCCTTCTTCTGATCCTTCTTACTGGCAGTGGCACTGGCAACTTTCTTTGTAGAGGAGCGACGGCCACCTTTCTTTGGTCCCATCTTTTTCAGATGTAAGAACAGCAGGCCGAAGTTGCACGAGTTGCAGAGTTGTCTGTGGCCACACGTGACGTCACGTGACGTTGTGCTGCATACACCGCTGCAGGACTTCTTCCTGGCACTGGTGGTTCTCTTGTGCACCTAAAAGCAAAGGACGCCAATGGAACATCAGTTAAAAACCCCAAAAAGTCAAAAACACACAAAAATCACCACAATGCAATGCCATCCATGCCCTCAATGATGTTTAAATTCAAGAGGCTCCACACAAAGCCTTGGTCCATGCACCACTCACTACCCCTGGGCATAATGTGTGAAAGCAGGGCCGGCTGGGTGCAGGCATATGGCTCAAAGCACACTGCCTGGCTTCAAAATGGACCCTTGTCCCCCACCCACATGGCCAGGCCCTGCCTGGACCAGGCCTCAAAATGGCCCCCACCCACAAGGCCAGGCCCCAACAACACCCCAAAAAGTCGAAAATACACATAAATCAACACAATCTAATGCCATCCATGCCCTCAATGATGTTTAAATTCAAGAGGCCCCACACAAAGCCTTGGTCCATGCACCACTCCCTACCCCTGGGCATAATGGGTGAAAGCAGGGCAAGCTGGGTGCAGCCCTATGGCTCAAAGCACACTGCCTGGCTTCGAAATGGCCCCTTGTCCCCCAGCCACATGGCCAGGCCCTGCCTGGACCAGGCCTCAAAATGCCCCCCACCCACATGGCCAGGCCCCAACAACACCCCAAAAAGTCGAAAAACACAGAAGAATCACCACAATCCAATGCCATCCATGCCCTCAATGATGTTTAAATTCAAGAGGCCCCACACAAAGCCTTGGTCCATGCACCACTCACTACCCCTGGGTATAATGGGTGAAAGCAGGGCAGGCTGGGTGCAGGCCTATGGCTCAAAGCACACTGCCTGGCTTCGAAATGGCCCCTTGTCCCCCAGCCACATGGCCAGGCCCTGCCTGGATCAGGCCTCAAAATGGCCCCCACCCAGATGGCCAGACCCCAACATCACCCCAAAAGTCGAAAAACACACAAAAATCACCACAATCCAATGTCATCCATGCCCTCAATGATGTTTAAATTCAAGAGACCCCACGGAAAGCCTTGGTCTATGCACCACACTGAGTACCCCTGGGCATAATGGATGAAAGCAGGGCAGACTGGGTGCAGGCCTATGGCACAAAGCACACTGCCTGGCTTCAAAATGACCCCTTGATCCCCACCCACATGGCCATGCCCTGCCTGGACCAGGCCTCAAAATTGCCCCCAGCCACATGGCCAGGCCCCAACAGCACCCACAAAGTCGAAAAACACACAAAAATCACCACCATCCAATGCCATCCATGCCCTCAATGATGTTTAAATTCAAGAGGCCCCACACAAAGCATTGATCCATGCACCACACACTACCCCTGGGCATAATAGGTGAATGCAGGGCAAGATGGGTACATGCCTATGGCTCAAAGCACACTGCCTGGCTTCAAAATGGCCCCTTGTCCCCCAGCCACATGGCCAGCTCCTGCCTGGACCAGGCCGCAAAATGGCCCCCATCCACATGGCCAGGCCCCAACAACACCCCAAAAAGTTAAAAAAAAACACACACAAATCACCACAATCCAATGCCATCCATGCCTCAATGATATTTCAATTCAAGACACCCCACAGAAAGTCTTGGTCCATGCACCACTCAATACACCTGGGCCTACTGGCTAGTGAAACTTTACATGCACCCCAACATTTAAAAAAAAAAACATCCACATATAACAGTTAGCTAATATTCCATGACATAAATGAGATTTAAGTTAAAAAAAACTCACAGAAACAGTTGTATCATGCACCCATGAATAACCCTGGGCCTACTGGATACTGTGGCTACCCACAATATATATTTTTTTAAGTTGTGAAAAAGTTTTACAATTTTAGTTGCAGCAACTGCAATACCCCAAACAAACAACACCAACTTACTTGTAAAATCTCAAATCCAAAAGTGATCCAAACTCCAAAGTCCAAAAAGTCCTCAAATACAAATATCCAGCAGCAGCCACAAAATAATCATTCCAGCTCCAGATCCAAATCAAAAGTGACCAGAACATGGACAAAGCACTAGGAGGAGCCTGCTGGACAGGAACAGGAAGTTGGAGACTCTGGGGCACTTCCTTCCTCCCACCCCCCCAAAAATGGTCTCCTTGCACAAAAAAGTGCAGCCAAATTTCAATCTGAGGAGTTATTATGATCAAAATCATGATTTTCAGAAGGTTTATGCTGCCTGCGGTGGATTTCTTGTCCAGAATTGCAATCTTTGCAAGTTTGGGAACGCGGGTTGTTCAAATCTCCTGCCGGAAGTCAACTGCGCGCCGCATCTACGGCGATGCGTGATCGCGGGCCCTTATGACGTACTCGCGTTGTCAAACTCTCGCTGTGCAAGATGGCGGGCCGTGATGACCTAATCGCGGTCGAAAAACTCTTGCTCGATCACGCAGCAAGATCCAAAATGGCGCAGCACGCGCAAAACGGGAGAAAAACAACTCGGCGAACATAGAATCACGGTAAGTCAACGCCGCGCACGCGATATTGTAGTTTATTAAGCGCGACAAAGCAAAAAAAATTGCCAGCTTGCGAATTTGCAGATTTTGGGGGCAAATTCACGCAATTCGCAGACCGCAAATTTGCCAAAAATCCACAAATTCCGCGAACGGAACAGATTTTGCGCCCACACTTAATTTGGAGTCTGCTAATTATGGTGATTTATATTGTTACCAACATTTTGTCAATCACTACCTGCATAAAACTAATACCAGGAGGAACACTGCTACTTATACACAATGGGAACATTGTCCAGCTCCTATACAAGGCAGTTCAGCTTCCTTCTTGAAAAGGTTCACTTACTTTACTGATTTAATCTGTCTAATCCCAATGCATTTTATTTTAAAATGACTGAAAAGTCCACATCCAAAGTTAGACTTACCGATACAAAATTATTGTATTTGAATTCCTATGTAGACCAGTTGGCTGTTGGAGGCTTCGAGTTGTGGAAGGATACCATTGACCTTAAATCAGTTTGGGGTTCTAAAAGCTGGCAAGTGCAAGGCACTGAGGCTTTGCACCGTGCATGCCTCATCCCGAACCATATGTTGTTTTTGAATTCTACAGTTTCACAGACAACATGCTTTGGATTGGCTACTACAAAAAAATTAAATGATCCTTCTTTTCCTGACTTAGAAGAATATTCCGGTTGGAGTAATACCACACAATTTTCGATAAGAGATTTACAAACTCTGTTGTTAAATTCTACCTTTAACATATCCAGTTTGGATCCCAAAGGCTGGTTGCTCTGACACAGAAGTGCTGACTCTTGCCAGCATCGTTTTCTGGGTTTGGCAGAAGGCTTTACACAGGTCAGAGTAGATTCCCGTTTTGAAAGTGGCCATTTTGTGACTACCTATTCTGTAGGCAAATTATGTCAGAATTGGCTCAGACATTCTACTCTGTCATCAGTTAAGCTACATTTGTCTAAACTGACTGATGATTTTGATCTGAATGATTTTATAAAAGGCCCGGCTAACGGCAGATCTAAAAGATGGATATATGCTGTTTATAACGAATTCTGGAAAACATCCCAGATTGAGGCGGCTACCCGCCTTAGATCTA
Organism: Lissotriton vulgaris; assembly: GCF_964263255.1. Lineage (NCBI taxonomy): Eukaryota > Metazoa > Chordata > Amphibia > Caudata > Salamandridae > Lissotriton > Lissotriton vulgaris. The sequence continues at coordinate 692,314,306 of NC_141694.1, forward strand.
TAGATCAAGCCAAATTAGAAAAAGTGCTAGAAGTTGTTGATAATAGCATAAACACGCTCTCTTCCCGCATTTACACATTAGACAATATTGTATCATCTGTTGTTGACATTGTGCAAGATGAAGTGTCTGTTTTGTATCAAGGTCAAAATCAATTGCGTTCCATTATGCAGCTTGCATGGACCTTGGAGACCCTTAAGGCTGGCAAAGTGCCATGGCATTACATGAATACGTCATCATTGTTTGTTCCTTTTAATGTGACTGACAAGCAGCGTTTACTGTCGATGAAGGATGCATCTTTTTCTATGTTACATATTGAAATATGGAACCGTTACCTTTTTCTGTGGCAGAAGCCAATACTGCAACGTGGTTTATCCACGGTTTATTAACACTCCCGTTCCCTCTTTTCAAGTTCGAGGGATGTATGAAGTACTTTGCCATTGGTAGATATGAGCCTCTTGGAAGTTCTTATCTCCATGAAGCTTGGTCGCTTCCGTTTACCTATAGATGACTTAGAGAAGTTAAAGAGGTTTTTTTTGAATGGTGAAGAATGCCCTGAAACACCAGATCACTCGTTGATTTGTAGATTTGTCCAATTACATGGTTTTTGTAATCAGAATCAGCCTAAATTAGCCTGTATTTTGAAAGGTACACCTGTGCCTGCTATCGTTCCCACATTCACATTACTGGCAAATGGGAGTTATTTACTTTTAAACAACGAAGATTGTTGTGGGTTAATAAAGGGAATTGCTTACGTCGTTACCGTCAGTGAGCGGGTGGTTTGCTGTAAAAATGTAATGTGTCCTCCCTCGCATGGGAAGCTTGATGTTTCGATCTGGCCTAAGATTCTGACCTTGAAAGCAGAGTTCAACAAGATGAGTCGCATAAGAGCTCTTTTGTCCCAGAAAGAAGTTGCCCTTACATCTGCTTGTGAAACATTCGTCCTTCACATGGCTAACACCCGCAAAGAGGTGCATGCTTTATTGAATACTGATTTGCCCTTGCATTTTGGTGAGTTAATTCACACTATCTTCAATGCATCCTCCACAACTAGGCTGGCTCATTTTTTTAAAGTTGTAAGCAGTGGCCTGCTCACTTCATTTAAAACTATATTTGATGTTTTTCCAGCATTCTTTCATTCTATTTTTTCCAGCTTGTTTGGTGGATTTCCCTTACTACTGGCTCTGGCTGCTGGGGTGCTTTTACAGTTTTGCTTGTTTCAAAATGGATGCACATCCTGTATTACAACGAGAGCTGTCTCGGCTGGGGCTGCTTCACTCCCGAATGCTTGAGTACTATGGAGTGCTGCCTCTTGCTACATTGAGTGCAGTTTATGGATTATCATTTCTATTTTCCTACTTTACATGCGTCCAGCCTGTCTTTCATTGTCTGAGTTGCGACTTCAAATGGGCCCTGGATTTGTGTCTCTGCAATGTGGTATCTCCCGATACGGATTATTATCAATTTATGAGCCCCTTAGTTGCTCATGAATTGCTTTGTTCTGATGGAGGGATTATGGCCTTTGCAGCGATGCATGGAGTACTGGGTCGTTGGAATATTTTCGAAGCGGCGCAAGATTTCTTGGCACGCAGCTTCATTTAAAACCCACCGAGTTGTCCTCTGATGGTGCTAGAGGCTCTGGTAATTGAGGAACATGTATGTTCTTTCCCTTTGATAAATTGGAAGGCCAAGTTATTTTCGGACAGTGACTTCCTGTTGGAGGCTGTTGCTGCATATTTTGCATATTCATTGTTGGAATGAGTTGTGTCTTCTCTCTCTCCTCTATGACCGACGCCACATATTGGACATCAGAATTTTTAACTTTTTCATAAAATTTTGCCCAGACCTATTGACTTCCCTATGCTCGAAGCCTACATTTTTTTGCATTTGACAAACTATGAAGCGTTTTCTACAAAGATTTTTTCTTTTGTTTTAAGAACAAATGGGAGACTTGTGTTCGGACTGTTGTTCTTGAACTCTGCGTTCCTAAATTTTGCCCCTTATCTGATCTTATCTTATCCGTGCTCGGATCAAGGGAGGGCGTCATGTAGATAGGCTTTGCCTTTACACTGTGTTAAGTTAGCATCAGCGTATTAGGAGTTTAAGCGCCATTTTACTTCTCTGCTGCTTTTGCCCACGGCACATATTGCAATTAATGCTTTGAGCCTAGTAGAATATTTTGCTTCACACAAGAATAATATGTTTTCCAATATTATCAGCTTTGCTTGGTAAGCTATGTCTGAACAGTGAGTGCCGAAGCCTTCAAGGTTATTTCAACACAGCGGTTGTTGTTCGGTCTGATCAGCGCATGTCTTAGACATAACACATAGGCAGCTGTGGCCAACTCTGGCTTTTGGCACGTTTAATAATGCACTGCGCAGAGCATGCACACACATTTGATGAATATCCGCATGCAGAGAGTTGGTGTAGAAGATGATGTGATCCCTTTCTACTAAGACCAGAGGTATGGGGCCGCCCTTCTAAAACCCAAAGAGACCTTCTATAATATAATATAATATAATAAAATATAATATAATATAATATAATATAATATAATATAATATAATATAATATAATATAATATAATATAATATAACATAATATAATATACTAGCAAGGGAGGGTAAGACTGAGGTTCTATGTAGACCTTTTCCCTTTAGCATTTTAACATGCTTTTACCCTTTGTATTTTATGCTGATAACCTTGTTGCTCATACTAGGTTTGCTTGTATTAGCCAAGATACTGCGCTTGAGAACACTGAATTAGAAATAAATATTTCAAACTTGCACGTGTCATCATTTACTCCTCGTTTTGAACTGATATGTTAGTATAACGAAAGAGTGTTCATGTGTTCCACGTGACCTGAGGTGTTCTTAGTTCATGTTCTAGGTTGTCTAATCATTGGGGGTGTGTAAGAACCAATGAGACACTGATTGCTAGTCTGGTAGGGGATTTTGGATACTAAGGTGAGTTTTGGCACACCCTAATTCACTGAGGTTCCGAGTCTCTATGCGCAGTTCTGTGTAGGAGCAGAATCCCTGCGACAATGATGCTTTGACACAGGGAAATTGGACCCTATGAATGTTGCGATCAGCTGAGTTCTAATAGTTGATATTCTAAATCCAACTGAATTATGTGGGTGAGTCTAGGCCTGGCATCAACTCAAAACCTATTTTTGAAGTATTTTCCAGAAATTCGATACCTAGCTGAATTTGAGCCAGACAGTACAGATATTGTAAAAAAACATGCTGGACACTTACTATCCAAAAAGGAGAGCACATCTTGAAAATGTCTGTCTATATGAAGTATCCCAGTGCTACACATATAGAAACAATGGTACAGAAAATAGAGATGAAGGTAAATTTTAAGTAGTTGTTGGGTGTTTGGTGCGACATAGCAAAGGCTGTCTAATTAACCACAGAAAACTGAGTTGCCACACTGCTGAAAAAGAGAATGTTTCTATTTGGCACATTTAGAGCTATTTAAACCTGGGTGTTTTGAAACAGAATCACTCGGAGAGTTTGACCGCTATGAAGACTCTTTCAGTGCTGCAAAGGATGGCATTAGGTGCTCAATATTTGCAAACTACTTGAAAATGTTGAATGATGAAATTCAACAGGAGGATACAATTGCTGCTGAGGTGGCTAAGGAATGTTCACAAAGTAGCCAAAGTTTAGCTCCTCAAATTCAGGACCCACTTGATAGACAATAATTGAAAATGAGGCTGAATGAGGTGGAGGCTGCAATGGAGCAAGCAAAACGGGGAAACAATTGTTTTGGAAGATTTCGTTGCACAGCTAAATGATGAGCAAATTGAAATGTATATGGAGATGAAAGCTACAATTAAACATAGATTGCTGCACGAGAAGAACTAATGTGCATTTTCAATAGTTAAACTTATATTGTTGATTGTCAGTGGTCAAGCTGGCACTGGTAAAAGATTCTTAAAGCAAGTTCTTACTGTTTTTTCACAAAAGACTACAGAGTGCAATTTTTCATGTGTGGTTACAGCACCTATTGGATTAGCTGCTCACAATATCAAAGGCATTACTTTGCATTGACATTTGATACTGCCTGTGGAACATTACAACAAACTGGAATAACAAATGTTGTCTGGTGAAGCTTGTCATGAAGAGTCAATAGTGTTAAGAAGGTTGAAACTTTTAATCGTTGATGAGGTGGACTTGGTTTCAAATGTAATGCTTGCCTTTGTGCATTTGAGAATGCAATAAGTTTTGAGAATGGATTATGATGTTCTATTTGGAGGAAAACATTAGTTTGGAGATCTACTTCAATTTACTCCTGTGATGGGTGAGCCTGTGTTCAAAACACTGGTACATGATGAAACTGGGAATTCTTTGGGAAGCATAGGAAACAAGACTATTTGGTTACATTCCTAATACAAAGAATTAATTAGGAATATGCGGCATGGCAATATTCTAAAATATAATAGAGTAGGTGTTCTTTCAAAATAGGGAGGGTGTGTTCTATGAAGTCGTCAACAATGAAGACAGCAGAAGAACTAATGTTCAGTATTATATAAGACGGTAAACATATTGTGTGTATAATCCCTACAATAGGGGAGTGTTCATCTTTCAACAATTAAATGCTGGAATTGGAGAAAGAAGATTTCTGCAACCGAAGGCATTCGATAAATGAACACCAGGAAAGTGGATTCATTAGAGAAATCTCTTTTTCACAAACTGCTGGATCGGAGAAATATTTTCATCTCTGCAAAAACTGTAGGGTGATTTTGTACGAAAATGTAAATAATGAAGGAGGTTTGGTTAATGGTGCCATGGATAAATTTGTAGATTTTATTTATTTGCCTAACAGGATGACTTGGATCACCTTGTGATTAAATGTGATCACATTGAGAACAATAAGGGCCAGATTAACAACCCTTTTCTTCTGCTTCAAAGGGAGATCTTCCCGTTTACTGCCGCACAAAAAGGTAATAGCATATACAAATTCCATTTTGCGAGTCACTGACTCGTAAAATAACATTTGCAACTCTCGCTATTAGGAAGGGGCGTCCCTTCCTAATAGCGAGTCAACATGCTATGTACTAATGTTTTGCAATCACATTTGCGGCCCCAAAACACTCGCAGTTTACCACCTACTTCAAGTAGGTGGTAAACCACACACAGGGGAAGGGGCCCCCAAAGGACCCCTTCCCCTTTGTGAGTTTGTGGTAAAATATGTTTTTAAAAGCAGGCAGTTGTCCCAGAGACTACTGCCTGCCCTTAAAAAAATGAAACTGAAAAGAAACATTTTTCTTTTTTAAATGCATCCTGTTTTCCTTTAAAGAAAATGGGCTGCCCTTTAAATAATAAGAACTGCTTTATTTTTAAAAAAGCAGTCACAGACATGGTGGTCTGCTGACCCCAGCACGCCACCATCCCTGTGAGTGCTAGCCTTTCCTATTGGGGTCGCAAATTGCATCTGCCTAATTAATGTTAATGAGGCATGCGGAATGGAAAATTCATTTTTTTGTTTTTTTACAACCATAAAATATAACTCTTAAAATTATTAAAGTGCAAGTTAAAAAACAGTTTCACAATAAAGTGCATAATTATGTCTTAATATGTACAAAAATTCTCCAACTCATTAATAACCATGTTCACAAGTTCACTATAAAGTGCATCATTATGTCTGGAAATGTTCAAGATTTTCCAACTCATTAGTTACCAAATCCACAGGTTCAATGTCCGCTTTTATTAAGAGTGTGTCAATCAAAGTTGAAAACTTTACCTCTCGACAAATTAAAATATTTGATGATCCCCCTGCCCAGCGGGTAATAGTCTGCCTACAAGTACGAATATTAAGCTCTTTTAAAATTGGTTTTAAAAGCATTCTTCTCACTTTGCTGACTGTAGGACAGATACACATCACATGGCATAGGGACTTCTTAGGATATTCACATAGTCTACAAGTTGCAATATGATATTTCCCTTTCCAACTTGGTTGCAAATCATTGATTTCATGTACTCCAAACCCATACAACACCTACTTCTTTTTCAGAAACAATCTGAAGTGAGCTGCTAGATAGTCTTGTGGTTTTAGTTTTACATAAGAATTTATCACTGTCCAAGAATGTCATCTTTTTTACACTGTATTTTTGTTGTCTAGGAAATATATTTTTTTGCGCTGCCATTGCACACTCTGTTGACCACCACCCTCTCCATCTTACCATCCCATGACTCTTGAATGTCCAGTTCCACCAGAGCTATTCTTAGATGTTCACCCCATGAATTCGTTTTCTTTTTATCAAATGAGGTATGCAAATGAGGCATGCAATTTGCGACCCCCATTAGGAATCGCAAACAGTGTCTGAGACACTGTTGTGAATCCCAATTAGAGAGTCGCAAATTGTGAGTCGCAAATGAGATGCAATGTGCGACTCGCTAATTGGCGAGTTGTACATCTGGCCCCTGAGTACATTAGACAATGTATTACACATTGTTTGCTTGTGAAAGATTTGTATGTTCAATGGGAACAGTTTCTAGTCTGCCTAGCATATGCTGTTACTATTCATAAATCACAAAGTTTAAGGTTAGAAACAACATTTATCAATATTTGCGATACAGTGTTTAAGGAAGGTATGCCATTAGTAGCTTCGTCTTGAATTAGGACAATATCTGGTTTGCACCTAGTTGCATTTGATGAGAGGAGAGTTAACACAGACTCAAGTGGTGTCAAAGAATACAACCAATTAAGAATTCAGAGAAATGTTCTATCTTTCCAAAAGTGTAAGGTGTCAAAACAGTGTTATGATGCTGTTGTGGGGAAGGAAATGAAAGAAAAAAAGGAAGTTGTTAGGAAACAAAACATTGAAAAGGAGGGAGATACATTAGGTTATCAGTGGTTAAACCCCTCTGGTGTCAACTGCCATGCTGGTGTTGTGCTTAACAAATTGAACAGAAAAACAGCAAAAGGCACTGTTTCTACACTGTGTGCCTTTATGCATTGTCTGCGTAGTTACAGATCTATAAGACATTGTGTGTGACACATTTAATACCTTGTAGATATATTTCGTGGATCTGTCCAGTTTACTTTAAACACTCAAGAGGATGCACAGCAGTTTTTAATAGTGATGTTTGTTGTTTTAGAAGAAGAGGACATACTCAGTTATTTGATCTTGATTACTCATGGCACCATGAATGCAAAGATTGCTCATACAGATCAGCCACAACAATATAAATGGTTCATTTTATTTATTTAATACTACCAGATTCCAAATGTGTAACTGCTGTCAGTCAGGCCTCTATACTGCTCAACAAAAACAGTCTGTGTATTACAAGTCAGGTAAGTCAACAAGACGAGAAAAAATCAAACTCAGGGTTCCGCTTGGAACACGAGTTGGGATAAAAGGAACTTAAAAATTGCTGCTGATACCTCAATCTAAATCGCGGACTGGTTGTTTTTTCCAGAGAACGATTTAGAACCTCAATGAACCGCACGTTACCCAGAGTCTTCGCACTTCACTGAGGTAATTTGAGAGGGCGTACCTGTCAAGAGTTGCCCCGTGAGTCTTGCGGTATACCCCTTATATGTGGCGGTTAGCTTGCTATCAGGAGGAATTCCAGTTAGTCCCTGGGCCCGTCGGGTATTAGGAACTCCCTAGTGTTCATAGTTTTGAGCCTGCGCATTTTGACTTGAAAGAAGAGTTTTGTGGACGTTACCTTGACTTTCTAGTGCTCCTCTTCAGACAAGGTTTTGCCGAGTTCACAGAAAGAAGAGTTTATTGGAAAGAAGAACCACTCAGCAGCCTTGTAGCAGCTTCATCGTGAAGAAACGTTTATTCTCAGCTAAGTGGCATACATGTAAAATGTATTTAATATGCAGGCCTCTCTAAATACAGTTATATGAACATACCTTGGTGTGCAGACTTTTGAGCTGTTCCTAGAAGAAAATAAATTGCAAGTTAAAACAGAAATGTATTCATTTCAATGTATCCACAAATGTTAAGCAGTATATTACAACAGTTGAAAGAATAGAACAAAACTCTAACAGAAGGGAAGTTCAGTATTGAGGAAGTTTGGGTAGATTTTACATATATTAGGAATATAATAGTGAGTGTTAGAATAGAGGTAGCGTACATAATGCAGTAATTGTTGTGTGTTTAGGTTCTTCAGCTTACCTCTGTCTGAACACTACGTTGATTAGACCAGTACCAGATTGAGAATCTGGAAACCAGAAGTCCTGGACAGCATCTTCTACTATTTTTTAGTTTATAATCTCCCCTTTCCCCCTTGAGGGTCTTTTGAAGACTAGGTGAATTATCGGGCCTTCAGAGTATCTCTGAGAGGGAGTTCGGAATTAAGATACTTCTGTTCCTGTGCAAGTTCCTGGTAAGAATGCTCTGCACCTTGACACTGACAGATTAGTGTGAGAAGCTACACAGAATAGGTTATGCCTGAATTGTCAAACAGATGTTCTGCCAACTTTACTTGTGGCAATAACTTGCAAGTATGTCATTTTGATGCTAAAATGGTGCAGAGCAGATGGCACTAAATTAGATACTGAGAATACTAACTTTAAAGCCGGACAAATATTTAATTCTAGTAAAACATATACTTCTATCACTATCACTATAATTTGTCATGAAGGAGTTAGTATTAGATCTGGTCATTACATTGTCTGTCTAAAAAGTGCAATTACAATGAAAATGTTCTCATTTCAGCATAAGCACAATGCAATGTGCTCCTTATTTGCAGTCGCATACTGTGCAGTTCTGGGTTTTTTAATATAGTTTATATGATTTTTTTCCCCAGTGCTCAAGGATGAGTCTTTATACCAGTGGCGTAGCTAGACCTATTTCCGCCGGGGAGTCCCTAAGTTTGCTGCCTGGTGCAGGTAAGAGGGGGCGGCGGTCATCAGACAACCTGTTCTGGAGGGGTGTGGCAGTCGACAGAGAACTTGTTCTCAGGGTGGCAGCCGACAGAGGACTTGCTCTCCTCTGCCACCCCTAAAAAGACGGCCCCCTTGCTGCACCACTGTTTTATACAATACATATTTCATGTTGTATAAGTATAAAATCTGAGAACAGTAAAAAAGGGAAATGAAAATGTTGATATTTCATTATAATAAAGCATTAGGTCATGGGAAATGTATAGTGATGTATTGCTTGCAAAAGTCATGCATTGCTAAAATTTCTAATTTTATATATTTTAATACTATTTCATATTTCTTTTTTATACAGATGGATGGCGCCATCTACTGGAGTAATGTGGCTTATAAATTAGCTCTTCCAGTATTTTCCTATGAGATTACATTGAGGGTGTTTCAGAGTATGTTTAAAAACCACATACCTACTTACATAGTAAGATACCCACTTATAGCCACATTCAGCCACTCATACACCAGCTCATACACCTTTACAGACACGCACTTTTCACATGCCAACACACTAATTTAAAGACCCACTTGTTTACCCATCAGACATTCACACAGCTACTCACATACCCATACGCTTACTTGCACACTGACTAACACACCTCTACAGGTACTCACACACCAACTTACACATACTCACATACCTACTAAGACACACACTCACACACCCACTTACCCACCAACACAGATATTTATAACCCCACTATCATTACCAGTCACTTACACAGTTATGGAAACACCCACACAGCCACTTACACACCCACTCCCACGCACCCATTCACATTATTACACACCAATTCACACAGACACGTACAGACAAACACATTCAGAAGCTATCACCTCTACTCATACACCCAGAAAACCACTAGCACACCTTCTTACATACCTATATAGCAACTGAGACCCTCTCTGTTCACATACTTGCACACCCACTAACACATCCTATTCACACACTCACTCACACACTCATTCACACATTGGGACACCCACTCACACTCCCATTCACACACACATACACCCACTCACCCACTCATAAAACCACTATTCCAGCTTCCTCACAGACTCAAACAACCCTCACATATCAACTCCTATACCCAGTCACAAACTCACACATCCACACGCCCATTCACATACTTACACTTTCACTCACACAACCACTAACATACCCAGTGGCACACCTACCCAGCCACTTACCAGTTGACACACTCACACACTCACTCACACACCCACATAGCCTCTACACCACCCACTGAAAGACCCACACAGCCACTCACACACCTGTTTACACAGTCAGGCACCTACTCACACACTCATTTTCATACTAACATACCTACTCTCATGACCATTCATTCACTCAGACACCCACTCATACACCCATTCACACATCAACTGACACACCCAGAAAATCACTACTGCACCTGTAAGGACGTGGCGTGACCACTCACCTGAAATCTTAGGATGTCTACAGGGGTGATAGATGATGTATGCTCCCAGTACCTCTTGGAACACCTCTCAGTGTTGTGATAAAACACAATCCACTGGCAGGGCTCCCCAAAGAGAAGGGGAAGTTGATAAGAAATAAGAGAAGAAAAAACAAACACTGCTTCTTCACTCAGCCAATGGTATTCAGATCCTGCTATATACAGTAGCTTCAAATGGTTGTGGAGACTGTTGTCTCCTACTTTCCAGATGTATGTAGGTATGAATGTGGTATGAATGCAGCTGAAGAGTGGTATATGAATGAAAGTTACTTTCTCTTTACCTGGGGATATTCGATGTTGATATATTGCATTTATCAGTATTTCAACATAAAATCTAGGATGCACTGCAGTGATGAGGGGTAAAAATGTTGGTTGATCACCCTCAACCAACATTTTTACCCATCATCACTGCAGTGCATCCTAGATTTTATGTTGAAATACTGATAAATGCCAAACGTAATGGAATACAGAGGATAGTTCCGCATAATCAGACCTGTTAATTTTTGTTACAGAGATTTCCCCTGATGAAGTGCTCATGGATAGCACGAAATGCATAGGGATCTATGTTTAAATGCTTTGGGATACCAAGACGAATGGAATAAAAAACTGAATTGGAATGTACAAATTAATGATAATTTGGATACACGAAACAAATACGAAGTAAAGAATACAATGAACTGAAAATTGAATTCGTCTAATTTTTCTATTGCCCTCATTGGGTTCAATATACGCTGTGCAATGGACAAACCCTAACAGGATTTGCTTTATAGAATGTCATTATATTGTAATAATATGTGCATATGTCAACTAGAGTAATTTTCTGTGTAAAGTTGATATAAGAAATGATAAAAACAATTTTGATAAAAGAAAGAAAATAAATAAACAATGTTAAGACTCATGAATATGTGTATGTGTTTGCACTTTGCTGTTGTTTAAACTTGATGCTCAGCCCATGTTGAATTCATGTTGAATCAGAAAAAAGAAATATAGGTCCTGAGGGAGTTTCTTTCATTGTATTGTTGCTCTTCCTCTCTTCTCCCTGACCTCAAAGGTTTTTTTCAGAGGGGATCCCCTCTTTATTTGCATTGCTCAACCTGGTCCAGCCGGATACCACGTCTTGGGTCTCTGAGAAATCTACAGTGTTTATTGTGTGATGCTCTGGCAAAGAAACAATGGGGATGAGTACTGATGCACTTCTTTGTACTCAAAACTTATGCACAAAATGGCATAGAACATAGAATACATAAAGATAAATAAAATGTAATCAACTATTGCAGGGATAACTGCAAGCCCTTAATATCTATGTCCACAGGATGTGCGTTGAGGAGTTCACTGTGCGCACTTAAGAAAAAACAGTTCCTGCTAACTCACATTATACAGATTCATTGGTGAAACATGCCTGGTTTTTTTTTGCACTGTCTAATGTTCAGTAACAACACAGTTTCGAAGAGAAACAGAAATTAAGGCTAAACTAAATAAAAACGAACTCAAAACTGTGGCATCATTCGTCCGTGCACTCAGAAAACAAGAGAAAATAATATCAATAACACTTTGTATTAGAGTTGCCAAAATCCTAATAGCGAACTGTCACACAATATACAAATACTAAAGAGTTCAGTATAACAAGTCAATAGTAAAAGCTCAATAAAGTATCCAAGCTTCTTGGTTGTCAGTTCTTGAAAGTCTGGTGAGTGAAGAGTTAAATAAACTGAGGAAATCGTCTCCTTAAGCATTGTTCATCTCTTTTTAAATGTCACAGATTAATCATAACGAAACTTCAAGTTTGAGTTCAGTAGGTCAGCGACATGAAGAAATGCAGGGCACTTTGCTTGTTAGGCTCTGCAGCTGACACATCCCTTGAGGCCACTCTGCAGCTGAAGAGAGGATTCTCCTTGCTATCCGATGACAGCTGGTGGAACAAGAACCTCTTGGAATGCTGAAAGTAAGCCAAGCACCTGCATGTGCAAGACTTGTTTATTTATAGGCAAAGGGACAAGTGTTTGCAAACATGAGGCAAACCCTGTCCCTTCACATGCTGGTACCTCAGGCTTAATACAGGGAAAGAGCAATACAGAAAACAACAAACATTGCTACCTATAATAAACAAGCACTGCTAAAACCAAGGAAATTTAGGCTGTGCATAAACACTACTCTTGCAGGCGAATGAAGAAACAGCATTTATGGGGCGGGGAAATGCACATGGGTATCCAAGGAGCCTAACAGGTGGGCACAAATAAAGCATGGCGGAGTCTGGTGTACTTTCTTGACAGCACCTCCTCACACACCGGTACAGGCGCTCACACATTGATTCATAAACTTAAACACCCACTCACACACCTATTCATACACTAACATACCTGCACACACAAATATTCACACATTGACACACCCATTCACACTCCCATTCGCACATACACACCCCAATCACATACCCATTCACACATTCACACATCTACTCATACACCTTCAACAACACTACTGCACCTCCCGACAGACTCACACAGCCACTCACACACCCAGTCACACACCCATGTACATACTTATTCACCCACTAACAGACCCACACAGCCACTCACACTCTCACATCCATACAAACACTAAAACGCCCACTCACTGTCATATATAGACAGATAGCTGCAGATGTTCAGACATTGATAAACAAATATAAAACATATCGTTTTTCTTTCTTTAAACCAGAATTTGCGGTGGTAATAAGAACAATTTTTTGTAGTTTTGGAATTCTTGTTGTGTTTTTTTCTATTTTTTTTACTATAACTATATAAAATAAAGTCAAGAAATTGACCGGACTTGTGCACCAGTGTTCTAAAATAAAATTACATTTGTTGCTCATCAAAGCATGTACAAATGTTGACGAAGTCTGTTCACCAGCAGATATTTTATAGTGCACACTGTGCAATATGATGCAACCTTTTTTTATTATCTGTATTTGATTTTCAAATTAAGAACAAGCAAAAGACATTGCATTACATTCAAGAGAGGAAGGACAAAAGTGACCTGAGTACTTCACCAAGACATGTTAGGTAGACAGCATGGTCATGTATGAGCGAGTATCAAGGCCCTAAAGATTTTTTTCCAGAAAGGTATGTGGGGGTGCCTCATAGGATACAAAATAAACTGCTGTATATAATGCAGGGCTCGAAAAATCCACTCGCTTGCTCGCTATGGCAAGTTAGATTTATTCAGGACGAGCTATTTCTAGGGTCTACTAGCCCTTTCTGGTGAGTAGGAAGACAAACTGACTTTTGACCTCTGTCTCTGAAAGCGGAGCAAATGTGATAGGAAATCAAGATTCAAAGGCATATTTATTGCTCACAAAGACATTGAGCAATAAAGAGTCCTTTAAATCTTGTTATCTTGTCACATTTTCTCTGCTATCAGAGACAGAGGTCAAGTATGTTACAGTTAGGTTGAGGAGATTTTTCATGTTACCAGACCTGCAGGTCTCGTAAAATAAAATTTGATTTTTCGAGCCCTGTAATGGGGGGATATCACTCAGTGGTATCTTGTTCAGTGGATTGGTGGTAGGTGCGAAAGGGTAGCCAAATATCCTTAGAGAATGAGGTGCGGGCTGAAGGCGGGCATTGTCTTTGCCCACATACTCACATCGGCTCATGTTTCCAAGCCTGTCTGAGGGAGTTGGTGGGAGGGTCCTTCACCAGTGTAGTGCCATTTCCCACTTACCCATTAGTAATGCCAAGGAGACCAGGCAGTGGACGGAGGAAGGTATATTCTAAGTTTAGCCTAAAAGTATGGCTAGAGGATCGGACGTTAGCTCAAGATCCATCATGACAGCGATATGTTCAAACGCTGCTTGCCAATATGTGTTCACTACCTGGCACATCCAGGTGAGGTGTGCAAAATCTGCTCCCGCAGCCTGACACTTCAAGCAGCTATCGGATCGTGTGTGATTAAAAAAAATCAATATCAAGTGGTGATAAGCTGTAACAATGTAACAGTGTAGAAATTTAAAATACAACAGTTTATACGCACTGGCTGATAGATATACTCTAGGTTTGTTTACAACAGTAAGTCCACATCTTGTCCATGATCGTTATACCCAGTCCTGTCACCCAGATCTCCCGCAGCTATGCAGTGGTGTCAGGTTTCAGAGCAATACATGCTAGGTACATTATGGAGGTCTTGCGTTCTCCCCCTGCATCCTCAATTGCCATCATTGAAGGAGAGAAGTCCTCAGGAAGTGCGAAGGAGGGTGTACGATAATTTAAAATGATCTGGAGCTGCTTGAAAATAAAACTGTCCATGTACGATATGTCCCCAGCCCAAATGCCTCAACCAGAGGCGTCATGTGCACATCCGGTAATAGATCCCTATGGTGCAGACTATGCCATTGTAGCATAGCACTAGAATAGAAGAGACTGCCATCCAGCATGGATTGCAGTTGGAACCATGTCCAGCATGTTGTGGACACCATCTGGATGTCTCGAGTATAGAGCTGTATGCCTTTTGGTAGCATCTGGCAGCGAAGAAGCCCACCTAACACCACCTAACACCACACGTTCCAGACGCGGGTATGGGATATGGACATCCCAGTGATACCAGCGATGTGCGTAATGGCACTGGGCTGCTAGATAGTAGAAGAAAAGATCAGGAACCTCAAGCCCTCCCCTCTCGAAGGGAAGCATGAGCATGTCCCACTGGACGCGAGGGTTTGTTTCCGTCAAACCAGTCAAATGAAGATTCTGTTAAGAGTATGGAAAAAAATTGTGGTAAGGAAATTGGCATGTTGGAGAAAAGATACAGGAAGCTGGGTAATACGTCCACCTTGAGCATGGCTATGCACCCCGCCATGGATAGAGTCAGTCGGATCCAATGAGCCACCTGTGTGTTGTGATCAGTCATTGCGGGGCCATAGTTACGTTATAGGACCTGGCCCTTGTCTCTGTGGAGATGGATACCAAAGTATTTTGTACCACCCACAGCCCACTTTGGGAAAACTCCATAGAAGGGTGGGTGGGTTATGTCTGTCAATGGGAAAAGTTCTGATTAGTCCCAGTTTATGCAGAGGCCAGGGAGATCACCAAACCGTACAATCTCCTGTATAAGTGGGGGAGAGTGAGGTGAGGATGCCTTATAAATATCAGGATGTTGTCTGCATATAAGGATAGTAGGAGAGACCCATGGGTGAGCTGCAGAGCACAATGCAGATGGCATACCTGCATTGCATTGACCACAGCGTCCATTGCAATTATAAATAGAAGGGAAAATAGCCGGCAGCCCTGCTTGGTACAGCGCAAGACCAGGAAGGCATCAGATCGGGACCTGTTCCGTCCGTCAGCTGTCCCCTGCAGCCTTGCCATTTCTGTTAAGTATTGTGCCAGTTTAATTGTCCCATAATCCTCGGGTGTGTTTACTGTACTGTTACTTGTTTGTTTGTTTTTTTCTTCAGGCCTTCCCGCCTTTGCGTCCCCACGCCCCCACATCCACTTTTTCCTTCTGTACCCTCTCCCACCGCTGCCAGAGGCGTGCCAGAGGTAAGCCTGTCTGTGCCCGTCCGCGTCCAGCGCCAGAACCCCTGGCCCCCGCCAACGCCACAACACCAGACTCGGCTACGACGCCAGCACCCTCCACGCGCTCAACACCGGCTGAAACCACAGCTGCTTCCAGGCCACACCGAAACGCACCCATGGACAATTCTCCTGCCGCATCTGCAGCTTCACCTGCGACAGAGCCACCAAACCGCCAAGTAAGGACCAGACCCAACCACCTCTGCTGCATACTCCTCAACACCCGCTCCACGCGCAGACACGCCGTCGAGCCCTGGGACCTGCTCAACACCGCTGCCCCTGACGTGGCCTTCCTGACCGAGACCTGGTGGAACGACTCCTTGGCGCCCAACATCGCCATAGCCATCCCAGATGGCTGCAAGATCACCCGCAGGGATGGCGCCAACAGAATGGAAGGAGGAATAGCCATCGCCCACAAGTCCACCCTCAAGGTCTCCACCCACACTGACGACACCCTCAGGACCCCCGAATACCTGCACTTCAAAATCCACACCGACCCCAACACCACCCTCAGAGGAACACTCATCTACAGACCCCCGGGACCTCGGGCGCCATATAGTGACTCCATCGCCGACCTCGCCAACACCCACGCACTCCTCCACGGACTACATCCTCATCGGGGACCTGAACCTCCACCTCGAGAACAACTTCGATGCCAACTCCGCCACCCTGATCGACAACCTCGAAACCTCGGCCTCAGACAGTTCGTCACCGCACCCACCCACACCGCCGGTCACACGCTGCACCCCATCTTCTCCACAAGCACCCACATCACCTTCGACCACACCACCAAACTCCACTGGACCGACCACCGCTGCATCCACTTCACCTTCAAGAAACCAACCACGCACCACCGCACCCAACAACTCCCCTGTTGCTGCTGGAGCAAAGTCACCGAAGACCAGCTGACCAGCACCCTTGCCTAGAACCCACCAACAGTCTCCACTGACCCAGACACAGCCACCCAGAACCACAGACAGTGGATCGACGACTGTGCCAACACCCTCGCACCACTCAGGAAACCCCCCATCAACCTCACAAGCAAGATGGCCACCTGGTTCATCAACAAGCTCCAGACCTCCAAACGCGCCTGCCGGAAACTCGAGAAGAAATGGCTCCACGAACGCACACCAGACAGTCTCGCAGCCCACAAGGACACCACTCGTAGACACCACCACCTCATCAGACTGGCCAAGAGATCCTCCTTCAAAGACCAACTGGACAACAACGCACACGACAGCAAAGAGCTCTTCAGCATCGTAAAGGAACTCTCCAAAGCCAACGACATCCCGCCCTCACAAGAACTGTGCAGCGCTCTGGCAACCTTCTTCCAGCAGAAGATCGCTGACATCCACAACAGCTTCAACATCCCGACCACCCCGACCACACCAGCCTCCACCCTTGCGAACACGACCCTGACCAACCACCTGACCTCCTGGACCAATGTCAGCGACGAAGAAACACGCAAGGTCATTAACTCCATCCACTCAGGATCTCCAGGAGACCCATGCCCACACCACGTGTTCAACAAAGCCGACACAACCCTTGCACCCCAACTACGGAAGGTCATCAACATCTCCTTTGACACAGCTACATTCCCAGACAGCTGGAAGCACGCCGAATTCAACGCCCTCCTCAAGAAGCCCATGGCGGACCCCAAGGACCTCAAGAACTTCCGGCCCATCTTCCTGCTCCTGTTCCCGGCGAAGGTCATCGAGAAAATCATTAACGCGCAACTGGCCCGCCACCTCTAAGACAACAACATCCTGGACCCTTCCTAGTCCAGGTTCAGATGAAACCACAGCAGGGAGACGGCCCTCACCGCTGCCACAGACGACATCAGGCGCCAACTTGACAACGCCGAAAAGTCAACCCGCATCCTCCTGGGCCTATCAGCCGCCTTTGACACGGTCTGCCACCGCACCCTAAAAACACGCCTCCAAGAAGCCGGTATCCAAGAGAAGGCCCTCAACTGGACCACATCCTTCCTCTCCGGCAGAACCCAGAGAGTCCGCCTCCCACCCTTCCAATCCGAAGCCACCGGCATCATCTGCGGCATACCCCATGGATCATCCCTCAGCCCGACTCTGTTCCACCTCTACATGGACCCCCTCACACAAGTGGCCCGCCAGCACGACCTCAACATCATCTCCTACGCAGACAACACCCAGCTCATCCTCTCCCTCACCAAGGACCCGCAAAACGCCAAAACCAACCTCCAAGAAGGAATGAAGGCCATCACCGACTGGATGCCGAGCAGCCGTCTGAAACTGAACACGGACAAGATGGAGGTCCTCATCCTCGGTCCCACCCCCTCGGCCTGGCCAACCATGCTGGGAACCGCACCCACACCGACCAACCAAGCAAACAACCTAGGATTCGTCCTCGACTCCTCCCTTTCCATGTCAAAGCAGATCAACGCCATCTCCTCCTCCTGCTACAACACCCTCCGCATGCTCCGCAGAATCTACAAGTGGATCCCGCTCAAAACAAGGAAAACTGTTACACAGGCCCTCGTCAGCAGCAGGCTTGACTACGGCAATGCACTCTATGCAGGAATCCCAGCCAAGCACCTACCTCGATTACAACGCATCCAAAACGCCTCCGCACGACTGATCCTCGATGTATCCCGCCGCAGCCACATCACCCCCACCTGAAAGACCTGCACTGGCTCCCCGTCGACAAAAGGATCACCTTCAAGCTCCTCACACTCGCACTCAAAGCACTACACAACACTGGACCAGCCTACCTGAACAACAGACTCAGCTTCTACACCCCCACCCGGCAGCTCCGCTCCGCTAGCCTCGCCCTCGCCGCTGTCCCCCGCATCCAACGAAAGACCACCGGTGGTAGATCCTTCTCCTACCTCACCGCCAAGACCTGGGACACCCTCCCTACCCACCTACGGCAGACCCAGGACATGCTCACCTTCAGAAGACTCCTCAAGACCTGGCTCTTCGAGCAGTAGCGACACTCCCCTCCCCCCCACCCCCACCTCAGCGCCTTGAGACCCTCTCGGGTAAGTAGTGCGCTTTACAAGTTTCTTGATTGATTGATTGATTTTTCACCAGTAGTTGGGCCACTGGGTTAGTATATAGAAGCATGATCAGTGCAAGGAACAGGGGATGCCAAGTTTACCCAAAACAGCCCTGAGGAAAGGTCACTCTGGAAAGTCGAAGGCCTTTTCTGAATCCAACAGGGCTGCAGCTGCAGGTGTGGAAGGGGAAATGTTATTAAGCACAGCAAAAATGGTTCAAAGATTTAATGAGATGGATCAATGTGGAAGAAATTGAGATTGGGCTGAGGAGATGATCTGCTCCATCAGCAGTACCAACCTGGTGGCAAGCACCTTAGCCTGGATTTTCTTCTATAGGTTTAGCAGTGACAGGTGGCAGAATGAAGCACAGTTGCTGGGGTCCTTGCCAGGCTTTAACAAAAGAGTCAGGACTACTTTGCGAAGCTTGGGGGCAGTACGTTACTTGTCATTGACTCATTATAGAGTGTCAAGAGGTGAAGATACAACCATTAGCTTCTGCTGCAGAACTGCAGAGATATTAGCTGTCACAGCAGCAGGAACCAGGTCTCCTAAAGCAACATGCGCCACAGCAGATGACATAGAGGCCTGTGCTGCATCTGTCTTGATTTCTGCTCTTGCTAGGTGACAAGGGTATATGTCCAAAGATGCTTCAGCATGCTTCTGGTGCAATGGGAATATTTTTTATTTGTCCCTATGGATAGTTCTTTGTTGCAAAGGTTGCATTTGGCCACCTTTGCAACAACCTTTTTATCTTCAGAAGCAATGGAGTAAAAACTCCAAGAAATTAACTTCTTTATGAGTTGTTGTTCTTGCTCTTCTTGTTCTCCTATCTCCTCTTCCTCCTGCTTCTCCCCAGATGCCATTTTCAAAAATAGTTTGAAAAAAACTCCAAAAAATAAGAATAAGTTCCAACTCTGCTGCAGTGATGTGATAACTAAAGAGACACCCCCAAAGAAGAATGGGAAGGAACTGCCTGTAGAAGAAGTTGGCAGGTGTTTCGACCAACCAAATCCATTTGTCGATGTGCCATATAGGATTTGCATGCCCGTAGCAATGACGCAACAACATCACAGCAAATCTGTAAATATGTATTAAAACAACCCTGTAAGCTAGAAATACTTATTGAAATATGCGTTTCTATGTTATTTTACGAACCAGTTACCTCAAACATCAATTTTATAGTATCCATTTATGTTTTTAAGTGATGAAGAAATCATGAAAGATCCAGGGTCCCACCTTGGAGCCTGGAACAGGAATTATGCATCAGAAGAGCTTGCAGCAAATCCACAACCCCCCCCCCCCCCCCAAAAAAAAATCATTTAAAACAGTTTTAAAAAAGGAATCAAACTTATGAAATTTAATATATATTTTTTTCTTACCTAAAATATTTCTAGATAAAATCACTTAAAATAATCTAAGGTTAAAGTAATGTTATAATTAGGTCTGTGTCATTAAAATAAATAAATGTATATCATTAGAAATATATAAAAAATTCACTGAAAAAAAAACATGTTACATGGAAGTTATAGTTTTTTCTATAACATGTGTTTAATAACATTTTATCTTACAGTAGTCCACATACATTATTAATATCATCTCCATAATACATTACTAGTAATATACATGATACAATTGCTCTTGGAGAAGAAGTATTACAAAGGTCAAGACAGCAGCCAAATGCTCCAAACATAGTCATTTCAACAGTTGACTGCGCCAGCAGGTATGTATATCAAAATTTAGAGGGAGCCCTGTTCCCCTGGCTCCCTGGTTCAATATAAACATACACTCTCTGAAGCATGCAACAGGGTTATGTCTGGGCATGTGAAGTCAGCACCACTTCGTAACCCGGTGGCCATATTAATGAATAAAAACACGTCAAATAGGGATTAGAAAAAACTGGGAAAGTAGCGGCATGTCAGTGTCTAGTAGGGTACTATACGAGTGCGGTGTGTCGTAAATCTCAGTTAATAAGGAGGGGAAAAGGAGGAGGGAGGGGAGGGGTTGGGAAAGAAAGAAAGAAAGGGGGGGGGGCAGGCAGGAGAAGCCCCCCAACCCGCTCCACTAGTCATTCTCATGTAACAAACCCAGCCTCCTCAGTAAGGGGGGAAAGAAGGAGAGAAAGGGGGAGGAGGGAGAGAGGGTGAAAAAATCTAGTCCATTCAGTCATTTCCTCCGGTCTCTGGAGAGGTGTTGCTGACTCCGCTCATGGTGTCCGGGTGTCTGGGTGTTCCCATGCATGTAATATGTCTCTCCGTTGATCTGCTATCAGACGCAGTCGCAGCCTTCTCAACTCTTCCCTAAGTAGCGCTCTCTCCTCTGCCCAAGCCCATGTCATTATCTCCCTGCGCCACACCGCAACATGTGATCCTGCAGGCGCTTTCGATGTGAATGCTATGCGTCATCTTGCCAGCACCTGGGCCAAGTCTATGAACCTATTTCCAGCTTCACGTTTGGGTGGCCTAGGGAAGAGTCCCAGCAGGCAGACCGCCACAGTGCAGGGAAGCACAGGGTCTAGTGTATCATTGAGCGCATAGAGTACTTTGTGCCAAAATGTCTGCACGACCCGCATGCCCAGGTCATATGGAGGAAATCTGCATCCTCTCAGTTGCATCTTGGGCAATGCCATAGTTATCCCCTAAAAGTTACAAAAATCCGATGTGGTGTTAAGTACGTCATGTGCACATAGTTGACTTGTAAGTACTTCAACCGTGTGCTTCATGCTACTTTCTTAGGGGATGCCAAGATCCTGCCCTACTCCGCGTCTGCGAGGTCCCTTTCCAAATGAGTTTCCCATTTCTCACACAACCTGAACAAGGGGATAAGTGAGGCCTGGCATAGTGACGCATAGAAACATTTAATTTGGTGTCTCACTGTGCCCAGGGTCATCAAGGAATGCAGCATGTGTTTCTGGTACCTCCCTATTTCGGCCCCATAGTTGAGCAACGTCCTCTGTACCATTTCATATACTAAACATTGGCCCGCAAGTAGTCCAAACCCCTCCACCAACTCTGCTAAGCGAAGCAAAATCTTCTCCTGGTAACAGTCCCCTGTGGTTTCAAGTCCCACCGTCGCCCAAGAGGCCAATTGCTCACCAGTCATAATCTGCTGTGGTTCGCCATGAGACATTCCCACCAGGGGAAGCTCTCGGGAGTATTTCGGAGTCAATGAACAAAAAGTAAGAGAGGGTTTTTTGGGGAAAACTCCCAGTCCCCTGAAAGTAACTCTAATAATCACAAGAGGAAGTTATCCAAAGCAAATCAGCAAGGAATACAAAGGAGGAAAAATAAGGAAATACAAAAAAGGAAAAAATTATTCCTTTTTTAAAGAACCCTCACTCACTAGCCTAGTTGGTGACATGCTTCATCATCGGGTTCCCACCCGAGCAGCCGAATGACACTTGGGTGTGCTTTGACGCCTGATTACAGCAGAGCAGGTTGATTTTAGTGACACAGTGCAAGTGCGTGAACAAGAAAAGTGAATACAATTGTCTTTATTGTTTCCTAAAATTTATATAATGGAGCAACAAGACAAGGTTAAAAACAGAAGGGGACGCATATGTAGGTTAGATTGACCGATGGCATCCAAACTATGAAAATAGTGAAAAAAGACAAAGTCTACATGTTTCAGCCTGCAAATGTCAGTGCGAGGCTTTTACTTCAGGACGATGATAGTGACGCGAGGGATATGCACACGATAAGGTGCATCCGTCTCTAGTCACACACACACTACTGCCTACTTAAAGTACTCCTTTCAGCCTTCTGTGAAAGGCGCAATTATCTGGAAAACAAATGGGTACAATCATCTGTAATCTGAATAGTATATTGCACTGTATGGTTGTACAATACAGACTATTCCTTGATCATCATCCACATTCCTATGGACGTGCATGAACTAAATGGCTATGGTGATAGGTATAGGGGGCGTGGCTTTGCCAGCAATGGAGGCAGACATGCTTGGGTAGAGCTCCGTCGAGGGCTTCCCGTTCTGACTGCATTTTTCCGAATATAATTATCTGCGGCAGATGGAAACTACCGACGAGACATCTGAAATCCCTACGCAGCTCCAAGCAGTGCCTTGCCTGGATTTGTGACTGTGCGCCGCACTAAAGCCCTCGGCTATGTGGCAAGCTGAGCGAGCTCTCTATGGACTGGGGAAGAGAACTAGGAAAGCCAGAGGTTGAGCTCCGCCCTCAAGACCCAAACTGTGTGGGGTAGTTAAACCACTGGGACGTCGCTGCAAGTAATGGGAAAGGAGTGAGTACAAGGAGCACTGACCTCATATGAAGTCTCGTTGGGCGGCTATGACGCTGTGAACCCTGGAGCCCAGCCTTGCACAGACGGCAGCGCTCGGGCCTGAGTCATGGAGACCGCTTGGCCCACATGATGCGCCCTGGATACTAACGCGGTGCACCCGCAGACCCCATTAGTGGCCCCACAAACAGAGGGCACTGCCTATTCACCCTGCACTGCTGAGGCGTAACCTCGCCCAGTGCCCTGTACCCCGCTGAGGGTGTCGGGGTGTTGGTATCCGGAGATCTCTTGGGAGACTGGAGGCCTTCTCGGAGGCAGCTATAGTGAGATCGGGCTGCTGGGGGATGCGTGTTCCACGCATATCGCTGCTGACTGAGGTGTAGGGGTCGTTTTCTGGCCTGCCGTCGCCACACCATTTTGGAGTCACAGCCAAACCAGTACAGCCCTAATGACAGGAATCTTGCTGCTGGAAACACCCAGCCACCCCTGTGTCCATGACAGTGGTACAAGCAGGTGATTTACACTGGGCTCTGGTTGTGCCTGGGACTAGGTGTGTGCTGGTGGCTGGCGCTGTAGTCAGTCGGGGCCCCACTGGATGAACTCCCAGCCTAGTGACAAGTAATTGCGTTGAGACTACTGTGACTGTAAGGCCCTGATGTTCTTTGCTTTGAGCCAGCGGTATCCCCCTGTAGCCAGGCATTGGATCTTTTGCTGGATGTGACTTGAAAAGACTAGGAGGCGGGAGTCTGTGTTCGCTAGGGGGCCTTGCAGTGGTTGGGCGCCTGGTGGTACCCTTGAAGCCTACGAAGTAGCTGCAGTGGTGAGGCTATCATATGCCTACCTGCTTGAAGGACCTGGAACCACCCTGGCGTTGAAGTAGCGCCTGCACACTAGTCCCAGCTGTACGGCCCTGGAACAGATCCTGTTGCTTGGAAGAGAAGCACCCTCACGACTTAATACTATCAGAGATCTTTTTTTTTCTCTTTTGTTTCTGGCTTTAGAGGAGTGGAACGGACATGGGAGCACAGGAATAGTTGTAACGCATGCCTCAACTGGAAGTGGCCTCAGAGAAATAGTAAGAAGACCTTTCTTTATAACTTCAACATGTTGGATATCGGACAGTGAGGTATCAGCTCCAGAGCAACGTTACCCCTTGATCGATGTTGCGGGGTAGGCGACCCACCAAAAACATGTCTGACGCATCAGCCCCACCTCCGCAAAACCGAGCCAAGATGGGAAAGATGGCAGGGACAGAATCGCAAGCCAATATGTGTGGCAAACTAGATGTGGTCTTGGCCGCTGTGGAAAAGCTGGGGGAAACCCTGAATCACACCCGCACTGCCCTGGAAGGCAAAATTGACAAAGCAGTTATAGATCTAATGCTGCTACACGCCGATCACTGCAAGTTAGCAGACCGTACCGATGCGCTCAAGGTCACGGTGGCAGAGATGACCCCACGTGTGACAGAAGCAGAAAAACACATCCAGCAAATCCTCAACAGAGTGGACTTCCTTGAAGAAAGGGTGGAGGACGCGGAAGGGCGGGCCCGCCACAACAATGTGTGAGTAGTGGGTTTGCCGGAGGGAATAGAGGGGAGGAGTCCTGTTGAGTATGTGGAATCCTGGCTGCTTTGCCTCTTGCCGGAAGTGACTCTCTCCCAACATTTCATGGTGGAAAGGGCGCACCGGGTGCCGCCTCGTCCTCTGCCAACAGGATCTAACCCTAGGCCTCTACTGATCTGGCTATTAAATCATAGGGATAGAGACAGGATCTTGCAGGAAACCAGGAAACTACACAACATCCAAGTAGACAATCATAAAGTGATGTTCTTTCCGGACTATACCTTCCATGTGCAAAAGCAGAGGTATTCGTACATGGCAGTGAAGAGACGCCTATCCGAAATATTCTTTATTATTCCCAGCATGCCTGAGAGTAGTGGAAAATGGGAAAACACACTTCTTCTCCACTTCCGAGGAGGCTGAGGACTGGCTTGACAGGTACTCTCCATTGGGAACTGCATCTCTGACTGCCCAGGAGCGCAGCATGCTAACCAGTGAATCGCCACGTCGCCGCCGCCCTAGGAGAAAGAGGCAGAGGAACCCAGCGCCTTCTCCGAAGATAAGCCCGGATTTGGAACAGTGCTGTAGGGACAACAGGGTGCTCTACAGGCAATAGCAAACATCACTGGAACATAGATGGAGGACAATGTGTCCGTCTCCAGCCTGCAAGACCAAGCCAGCGATGTAAATGCTGATGATTTATCAGACGATCCTCTTACCATGCAGTACTCGTATGAACTGCCGGATGCCACCCCTCAGACGGCCAATAACATTGTCTGATGAACACTGCCACCACCAGCTAATTGGACTTATTTATGTATCACGCCTATGCACGCAAGTATATATTTGTATGCTTTATATTGATATGTGCTAGTAGATGTGATGGACTTATATTTTTGTTTGCTCCCCTCCATGGCTGTTAATTAGGATTCTGATATCCTTGTGATTCAAGGCAGCAACACTCCTTACATGACATATAGTGGCCCTGAGACTTCTCATTCAATTTTTATAGATGGCTCTATGTGTGATTTTCTCGGGTGCGACTGGCAGCCCTGCTTTGTTTTTTTATAGACTTAGGGTAGTACAATCCATGCCTGGTCAGTGACAGGGAAGCCCCAGGGAGTCTCTTTTCTCCCTTTTCCGCATTCAGATTAGAGGGCAAAGCACACCCACACTAATGTAGGCAGTTAGATGCTTTTACACATGGTTTGGACAATTTCCTGTTGCCCATTCACCCTTTTGGTATTTCTTTTTTGTGCATGTGTCAGACACACACTGGCGTGTATGGAATGTTTATTTTATTATTCATTTTTGTTGATTATTATGCTTTTATTTTGGCTTGTCATGTCATGCTTTGCGGGCTGGGTTGGGATAGATGTGGCGATAATGGGTGTGGAGAGATGCACGTTGGGGCCCACAGTATGCTTACTCTACTTCCCCCTTCCGCAGATGGGCTTAGCACGCTTGCGCGCACGACTTACCTACCAATGATATGGCACCCATCAAGATCATGACTTGGAAAATGAGAGGGATCCATAATCTGTCACGCCAATACCTTATCTATTCATATCTGAAGCGTCACCATGTCCAAATAGCACTGTTACAGGAAACACACTTGCATGAATCAGAGCTACAGCGGCTGCCTAGGCACTGGGGGGTCAAATGTACGCATCAGGCTGCTCACCATTTGCTCAAGTGGTGTTGGTATGGGTAAAGCCATGAACCCCTTTTCGAGTGGTAGACTCCCACATTAACACAGAAGGCAGATACGTCACAGTTAAGGGTGTCTCTGATGGGAGGCAAATATTATTGGCCTCGCTATACGCGCCCAACGCAGAGCAAGCATTCTTCCTGGAATTGATTTCCCTTAAATTAGCAGGATGGCATGATCCCTTGATACTGGGTGGTGACTACAACAGTGTATTGGATGCATCATTGGATAGATCTCCCCCCTACCCAACACATCCACACACACCACTGCAAGGGTGTTAAATCACTGAGCGGCAAATTGTCACCTGTCAGATGCATGGCTACACCATAACCCACATGACAGGGTATATTCTTATTATTCGGGGGCACACGGGCTTCATGTACATCATGACTGATTCATGGTATCCAATGATCTACTTTCAAACATTTTACGATCATCTTATATGGGGCGGACACACTCCGATCATAATCTGCATATGCATGGGCGTCCGCAGAACTTTTTCCAGGGGGGGGGGCAAAATGTTAACTTGGCTCTTTGACTCTCCAACCGGGCTTCCCCTTGTATTTGTTGCATTGTAGAGAGTAGAAGGTCAAATTTATCTGTGTGCGACTCTACAAAATTTTGGTGTTGGTCCTTAATCTGCTCCTGTCCATTCACCTCCTGCAGACTACCACCTCTGGTCCCATCTTGTAGACTCTGCGATGTAACTGTCTTATCCAAATCCAGCTTTTTAGCTGCTTTTCTTTGTAGCATACTCCCTACTCTATTATTTCGCATGCGGGGTCTTCCCCTAGGTTTATAAGTTTTGGTTTTCGGGTTTCTTTTTAAAGCAGTGTTCTGCTCCGTCTCTAATCCTGGGGAGTAGATGTCACTCAATGAAGAAACACTCAATGAAGAATGCTCTGACTCTGCAGATGAGGTGGTACTTAGATCCGTTTCATCATCCTCCTCTTCCTCCTTGTCATCATCATCATCATTGCTAAACGACCCTGTGGCAGATGGTTGTCTGATGATATTTATATTGCTTTCCTGTTTTGTCCTCCTAGACTCTGGTAATGAGACAGAACTACTCGGTTTAAAAGACTTCATTTTTACATTTTCCTTAGGAATAGCTCCACTGCTTGGGTTAGCTACTACTTTTACTGTAGTTACTGTAGTTAGCGCATTTTCTGTGTTTATGATAACATCATTGGCTGCACTTTGCTGACCATTGTGTTCTTCTTCCTGCTCACTTTCATATACACTTGCACTTGTATATGGGACTCCTGCTTGCATAGCGGGTGTTCCCCCCCCCCCTCTGTCAAATCCACCTGCATGTTTAAATGCTCAGCATGTCCTATAGTTGCAACCACTTTTCCCCTTGTAGGTCGCCTTGCTGCTCGTTCACAAATTCAGACGCTGTTATAACGAGATCGCTCATTTTCACATGTAGATCCTTTTCCTTTTCATTAGCCATAGAATCTACTAGGCAAGATGGCCGCCAACAGTCCGTAGGGGGTAGCAGCCCTCAAGCCACTCTCCTATGCTGACTTCTTGATGTAATGGTATGCTGATCTTGTTCACGATAGATCTTCGGTTTATTTTGCTACGTTGGATACAGAGATGTTCGAGGGCCTTCACAGGCTAGTGATTACCCTTGTCTGGTTGCCTGCGGAGGTGCAGCTCAAGAGAAAGCAGAGAAAGCAGAGCAGTGTTTGGGAGTCGGCGGCATCTACTATTAAGGAGAGGATCGCTTATCTCTTGGAGAGCTGGGAAGCAGTGAAGCGGGTCATGGCCCCGAAAGTGCTGAGGGCTGTGAAGGGCATTCAGGAGAGAGAGGAAGAGGAGTTTGGATCGTTAAGTGAGCCCGACATTCCTGCAGCGAATCTAAGGGCTAAGGCACGGCAGAGAGCTCAGGCTCGGAAGGAGGCAGCAAAAAAGCGTGAGGAAGAGCGTTTAATAGCAAGCCAGAAGCGGAGAGAAGGGCAGCGCAAGGAATTACCTGCGGGGGGTGCCGTGGATCTCGCTGCTGAGTCCCTGAGAGAGGCGATCCTGCGGCAGCCTCTGATCTTCGAGTCCTTCCAGCCGCGCGGAATACAAGCGTCGCCAGCGCTAACAGACTTGCTGAAGAAAACGATGGAGGCGGAGATTGCACCCGTAGTCACAGAGGATGATCAACCAGAACTAGAACCAGAATTTGCAGAATGCACGGCAGTGAAGAGCGCTGACACAGCTGAGGCAACAGAAGCGGATGTGGGAACGGTGACTGCAGCGAGCACAGCACGCCCTGCTCCAGTCGAAGTTACAGAGCGTATGACCGGAGCCTCTTTAGTAGGCGGGGGCGGAGTCAACGGAGTCAATGGAGTCAATGGTGTGGAAGACGTGACCTACGATGGAGACGGGGGAGGGGCTGAAGTTGTGGAAGAAGCTGTGGAAGAAGGCATTAACAATGGGTTTGATGCAGTACAACGCATCGATGTACAACTTTTGCAACTTGCTGCAGAAACCAGTGTGCTGGCGAGTGGAGAGTTTCAAGAAGGAGTAGATTCTATGGCTAATGAAAAGGAAAAGGACCTAGGTTTATTTATTCATCGGTCACCTGAGGATTTGCTGGAAGGAAACTTAATGAGGGCGATCTCGGTGGTACGAGCCCAAGTGCAGTTCTGGAAAACACTCCAGCTGAATGTTATGAGTCATGTCACACTATTGAAGATGATAGTCCTTCCCAAGCTGTTATATTATTAATCAAATCTCCCGGTCTACATCCCAGCCCAAATCTTCTGAGACTTGGAGAACATGTCCCGAGACTTTATATGGAATAAGGGCAGGCCACACATTGCGCTGTGGAAATTACATGCTCCCACCAATCAGGGGGGTTAGCAGTTCCTAACATGGAGCTGTACTATGTAGCCGACCAGCTGCAATGGGTAACACAGTGGGTAAGTGGCAGCAGTTTGGACGACACGGCAACCTTGCAACGGCCGTGGACTCATACTCAAATATGTCATCTGTTTCACCCTGCGGCAAAGGGCCCAAGACCGTCCCAGCTACATTTAGGGTTAGCATATAGATGCTACAGGAGAAGCCTACATCTCACCGGTGCAACTCTTCCATGCGCCCCGATAATACCACTGCTAAGGGACACCAAGAGGAAAGGCAGGTACTTCTGAGGAGGCTCTCACACATTGGCATGCGGCAGGCGTTGACACTCTAGGTGACCTCTACAGGGACGGTGCACTATTAACATTCGAGGCTCTGACGGATGATACAGACTTACCTGTAGGACAATTCTTACTACACACCACCTTAGTGAGAGCCTTGTCGACTCTTTGGGGAGATCTAACAACTGAACCCCCAATGCATTTATTAATACAATATCTATACGTCATGGGGGAGGGGTCACACATAGTACATTGGCTAGTGACGGCCTTACTTGTGAACAGGTTGAAGCCGATGACATCCCTCCGTGCCCGTTGGGAAACGGACCGTGGCCAACCCTGGACCGACTAGGAATGGGGCAATATCCTGGCCTGCCCCAGTTATATACCAAGAAACTCCAAATTCAAACAATGCAAACTTACCTCATACATAAGGCCTATCTCTCCCCCAATAAAATTGACAGATATTTCAACATTACTACGGCCGAGTGCCCACGCGGTAGGCAGCCTGATGCAGACCTACTGCATATGCTGTGGTCCAGTGGTTCCCTACAAAACTATTGGCGCGAGGTCACCACATCCCTAGCGCACTTCAGAGACACATCCTTGCCACTGTGATGGGAGGTTTGCATACTGGGAATTTATGCAAGGACCAAGAAAAATAAAGTAACGTCACAGTTTAAAGATTTGGGGTTGATAGTCGTGAAATGCCTGCTTACAAAACGATGGAAACACTCAGACCCTCCTGAGCTGATCAGCTGGAAATGATCCCTTACAAACTGGGCCCAAGCAGAAAGCACAGCCATGCACAGGGAGGAAACGGCAGGGTTACAAATATTCCCCATTGCGCGATACTGAGACACTATACTTTCAGCATTTAACAACGAGAGCGCTGAAGACGCGGATGATACCCACCAGGTTAACACATAATACACAGGCTAGCGGCCCTAGTTCATGGGGGATGCGATATTAGTGGAAGGGAATTACCACCTGTTAGGAACTGCGCCATAGTTATCATTTGATGCGTTGAACCCCATACCCTTTGCCTGCCAAAATGCACACCGACACTGTACTGCCCCTCAGAAATCCTCAAAAGTTTGAGTCCCACCCTGAAGCACTCCCCCACTGTGGAGTTACCAACGTACCATCCTATACGCAGCCCAGCAAAGCATATTACAATGTTTGATCAACAACAGCCCCTCTAAATCTTTGTTTTAGGTAGGTTGTTAGGAGATGTTTTTTTGGAAAAGGAATGTCTTATTGGTGCACCCACATCCTCTCTCCTTCCTTTCTATTCCGAAGCATTAGTGTTGGGGTCAAAGCGACTATGCATGGATTTCCATTACATGATCTTCCGGCGACGTATATGTTGTGCATAAGAATACTGTTTAGGATTAACAATGCTGATGCATGGAGCTAACAATTACAATTGCACGCTAGAAACAATGCTGCAGAAGTGTGAACTGGCGATCATGACATTGTATAGTTTGCCATTTACTGATTTTACATGTCAGAGTTATGAAAGGCAATATCTAGGCCTCTGCAATACACAGAAATAATCTGCACACTGATGTCATATGGTTGTGTCAAGCAGATCTGGATGTTATTTTCTTTTTGGCTACTGTGTATTGTCAAGCAAAATGTAACGTGAAGGAGAACAATTACAGTAATGATCAATAAAACAAAAAAACAATAAAGATATTAAAAAACACACATAGTGGCTGAATGGTGAAACCCACGTAAGGGAGGAGTACTCAACCCCCATTAAAATAACATATCCACAGCAATAATTCAGCATGTGGATGTCAGTGAGCTCAACGTTGGTGAGCATAACAAAGTATGGAGATTATGCTCTAATTTGAACACACATGCACACTAAGTACAGCCGTACTTTTGCCTGTGTATATACAGGACAGACATGGAGAAGAGTTTTGAAATAAATATATATAAACAAAATGAGGAGTATCACCAATCAACCTAAAGAGGTCCTATTGGGAAAAGGGGAAAAGGGGAAAGTCCAAAAGAAAATAGTTTTTTTGTTAGAAGGCCCCTCACTCACCAACCTGGTTGGTGACATGCTTCATCATCGGGGTCCCACCCGGACGGCCGAATGCCATCCGGGTGTGCTGCGACACCTGATTACAGTGGAGCAGGTAATTTGAGTGAGTGCAATGTGAAAAAGGGAGTTAAAAACTGCCCAGGTATAACTTTAAAGAAAAGCTTTATTCTGAAGCTACTTGACAGTATTAAAAACTGCATAGTGATACTTCGGTTTGTTAGGTTTACCAATAGTATCTATGTGAATGGTCTACATGCTTCAACCTGTAATGGAAAGTGCCAGGTTTTCGTCAGGACTAGGTGGTGGGAGACCTGGGTGGTATACACTCGCTAAGGTGTATCCAACCCTCGGTCCCAGTGTCCTAACTGTGTACTTACAGTTAGTTGTCCTTGATCCAAAATAATAGACAAGGAAAAAAAAGGGAACTCGTAATTCGAGTGTATTCCAGCTGATGGGAGTCGGTGTCAGATAGCAGATCCTAGGCTTGATTGTGCCGCTCGATCCACTGGGCTGTTCCGCCTATTTGCTGTCTACCGTTCCCCGTTGATGAAGTTTTGAAATAAACCAAGAAAGCCATAGCTTACAAATGACTAAAATTAGTCAGACCCCATGGAAACTGCTGGGGGCCTCGGTTATTGTCAAACTCTGTGGGGTAAAGGAGAAAAAACAATGCGTAGCATACTGTTAGTTCTCATACCTGGTTGGAGCGCAATCGAGATCGAGGAGGCAACAAGCATAGTCGAGATCACTTACTTCGTCAAAGCGGACTGCTTACCATCATACCTAGAAGCCTTCAGCGTGGAATCCTAAGGATATCTCCGTCCGTGGCTCTGGCATTTTTAAAAGCTACAAAGGGACGTGCGTAGTCGCACTTCCGCGTTTGTGACGTGGCACGCGCCCCCACATGATGACGTGGTGGGCATGTACTCACGGCTGCGGGTGGAAAAGATTGCAAACCAGCGAGTTCAATAGACAAGTTGTAAACATCAAATGACGTGTGGAAAACAGATTAAGTGTTTGCCAATTAAAATAGTTGGGCTGATAATGGTGTTATTATTGCATTTATAATACTATCGCTTTCATGATATTGATAGGGCATTGCAATATCGAAAGTGACACTCTGCGCCTGCCATCCCCCATACCAGGTCTCTCATCAGGTAATCCAAGGTATGAAACTACGCTTTGGGTAATAGCACTGGCATACTGGAGAAATAATATAACACTCGAGCGGGCATAATCACTTTGATCAACGATATCCTGGCCATGATGGGGAGACACAATGTGCCCCAAAACTGGAAATTATATTTAAGGGATCTCAGTACTTTTCCCAAGTTCCCTTCTCTCAGGTCCTCCAGAGAATGGAAGATCTGAATGGCCAAATATCTGAAGGTTTCCGACGCCGAATTTATGTACAGAGGCACCCCCAGCGGACGGGCTACAGGCCCAACCATGGGGAAAAGATATGTCTTACGTTTATTGACTCGTAGCCCTGACAAGTCCCCAAACATCTCCAATTGACACAGAGCCATGTCTGTCCCCCTAGTCGCATCACTGAGGTACACTAGTAACTCATCGTATAGGGAGATAATATGTGTCCTTCCTCCTAGGGTCAGCCCCATGCCCTCACCTCCCTGCGGAAACAACTCAGCCAGAGGCTGTATTGCAAAGGTGAAGAGAAGTGGCAACAAAGGGCAACCCTGATGGGTGCCATGTACCACCCGGTATTGGGAGGAAATGGACTTACCAGTTCTGATCCTGGCCATGGGGAAGGTGTATAACAATCTTACCCAAGCCCCCCAATCATCCCCCATGCCAAAGCGCTTCACAACCGTAAGCAGATAGACCCTGTGAGAAGTTGGCCTGATATATAATGTTCACTATTCTAGTGAGCACTTTGTATCAGTCCAAACAACCCTTATTGATGATTGGTTGTAAGTCAACCTTATATACCAGCTATCCTAGTAGCATGGATACGAGCAGTCTTCGGGCTAAACTCTAGAGGACGTGTTAAGCCAGCTGTTATACCATCACATATACCCCTTGAACACCAAGTGAAAGGACACCACACAAGTGTTATGAAAATAAACAGTGTATTTATTTAGATCACAACAGCCCTGTATATGAGGACAGGGTACTAAGCACACAACAAAACTCTTATGAAAATACTTTAAGTTACACAATTTACACAAATGCCCGAGGGGCACGAAAAACCATATACTCTGGAAGTGGAATGCGAAATTACTAGCAGGTAAGTACTGGACTAATAGGCTTTGGAATCGCTAGGACTACGTTACTGAACCTTCAGATTACTAGTAGGAGTCTTAGGGGACTCGGGTGCAGAGTGTGCACTCTCACGCGGGATGCGGGACAAAGTCTATGGAGGCTAGTAAAAGCAAAGTTAAGGATATCGGACGAATCCGACTAGTTAGGCTGAAAACGAAAAAGGATCTGGACCCTTGGATAGTGAGGCTATGCTGGGGCACCGAAATGTCGAAGTTACCTAGCCCAGGGGCTGCGGCTGCATAGGTCTGAAAAGACGTCGGGAATCCTCGTTGCAGTCTATGGAGCCTGAAGAAAGAAGTTGCTGGCAGGCGACCAGTGTTGAAGTTCGAAGTGATCCAAGCCTGGATCGAAGATGGATGACACCTGAATGCAGAAGGGACCAAGTTCTTAATCACTAGCCAGTGATTGTGTGGGCACCAGGATGGCACCGGGCGAAGTCACCTCGACCAGGTGAGTGGGCGACGCTGGGCTCTGCAGTCTCACGGACCAGGAGGCGTTGTCGGTGACCAGGATGGAGGTGCGAGCTGTCCCACGATGGTTGATGCTGTCGACGTCGCTGGACCCAGGATTAGGGCAACAAGTCTTGGCAAATTCAAGCCCACGCGGTGGACCTAAAATGGCGTCTGGAGTGGACCAGGAGGGTCCGGGGTGCTCCTCTTTTGGAAGGGAGCAAGGGCCAGCCTGGAGCAACCAGACTAGCAGTGGTGATGTCATCGGTCGTCGTCGGGAAGGCCACAAGCCAGCGGGCTAGTAGCCAGACAACGCAGTGAGCAGCAAAAAGCAGAAGGGCCCCACGCAGATCTCGTGGATGCTGGGGGGCTGGACTTCGGTGCTGGAGTTGCTCAGGGTCGGGGCTTCTCGGACCCCAAAGCACTCACCAGAGGATCCCTCGGCGGTCATGCTGGATAGAAGTCGTGCAGTTCTGATGATGGCCGGTCCCTCGAGGTCTCATCGCACCTACGGTTCTCAGCTTAGCTGTAGATGTAGGTAGAGGTCAGAGGTGCCAGGGAAGCCGGGTCTCGTTGTGCTGGTCAGTCGGATTCTGGAGGAAGGACGTGCAGCAAACCGCAGTGTTCTTAGATGGTGCCTGCGGGTGCAGGGTGACTACTCCTTAGTCACAAGGGAGAAATCTTGAGAAGAAGTCGAGAGTTCCTTTCGTAGAAAGTAGTTTTTTGATTCAAAGATGATCTGATTTGGAAGGGTCCCCGCTCCTGCCTTTATCCTAAAGAAAGGGGTGGGTACGCGACTAGGTCCTGCCCTAGGGGTGGGACCAGGAAGGGGGGTGGTTACACCCCTCTCCCATGCCGGACTTTCCCCAGGCCAGGGGCTGGTGTGCCCCTGGAACTGGTTCTAGCCGGCAGATGCATAGTGAGCACCGGGGTGCCACTTGCAGTCACCTTCCTGTAAAGCCCTGCCTACCCAGGATACACAAAACCCTGTCTGGGATGGTGCTAGCACCGCCCCTGACAGGAAACCCTTTGTCCAAGCTCCCCTCGCTGGAAGGACTCCCAGCAGTAGGGGGTCAGACTTGTGTCTGTGGTGGCAGCATCCATTTTGTGATGCTGAGGCTCGAGTTAACTTTAACCGGGGTTCACAGTTACATACATGTCGTGTCCCTCTAGAAGGGTGGAATGCTAACCCCGTCACCAGAATTGGTGAGGGGTTAGTATTCCAATTCGTATGACACCTTACTCGTCATGTTTTGATAAAGCGATACCAAAGATAGCATTTAACAGCGAGGATTATAATGCACTTAAGAGTATATGGTATGCGTTATCATGGAACAGCTATTAGGACTTGGTTCCGCAAGCTGCAAACGGGCTCAGCTCATGCCAGAGCACCATCTCACACGATTCCAAGCACTCTGCCTTCAGGATAGTCAAGGCCTGCCATAGGAGTGACTGATAGGAATCTGTGTGTCCATTTTTAGGGTTAGATATAGGTATACTATATCTAAAGCAAAGGGTGATTACACCACCTTGCCCCAGCTGTCGTGCAGCCAGTTGTGTCAGATTTAGATGGCCAGCCAGGGGTGGCATAATACATGCTTCAGGCCCTGGTAGGCCCTGGGTACACCTATGCCCTGAGTTACAGGGTCTGATAAGGTGGCCCAGTACCATTTGGATAATGCACCTAAGGTACATGGAATCCATTTTAGAGAGAGAGAGCAGTAGGCACAGGGTCCTGATTGGCAGGGCCCCAGGTCAACTAAGTCAGAAAACCAGCAAAACACCAGGCAAAAAGTTGGGGGCAACCATAGTCAGGTATCCACCTTCCTACACAACCCCCCCCCCCCCAAACGAAAGGAGATAAGGCTATCCTTGACCAGGTAAGCCTATATTGCCTGAGTGGCCATATGAGGTGGTACATGCACTGGCATGGTTACCCCCTGTATCATGGTCCACTAAGCAACCCCTCACCCTAAGGGCATCTGAGGGTCTCCACCATAGGGAATCACTACCTGTGGTGTGCTTTGGCAAAGTAAAAGGCTGGTGTGGGAATGGAGTACTGAAGTGAGACTCCACTACTGTTGGGCTCAACTTCCTCCAATCACTATCCACCATGTGTGCCTTTCTTTCCAGTACTGAGTTGCTATGAGCTCTCAGGGTCAACCTCTGGCTACCTAAAGCTGGAGGCTGAGTCCCTCTTTTTGGCTTACTGGAGGGACAGGTCAGGTTTGGGGTTTTAGGCCCCAGGTTTGGCTGTGCCCAGCAGTGTCCAGCTGTGGGAGTTCCCTAACTAAGTTTAAGGGGGATCCCTCAGGAGTGTGTTTTATTTTCACTTGGCTAGGACTACTAGCTTCAGTGATCCTAATCTGCTGATTGGGAAATTCTTTTGGACAGGGGGCCCTTTGGGGTCCACCACTGGCCTCCCTGACCTCTACAGCCCTGGGCTGATGGAGGCAGGGTTGAGAGGTGCAGGCTACCTGCTCCAGACTGGGTCCCACCTGGGAAGGGTCCACTGCCATCAGGGGCTCTGCCAGGCTAGGCCTGACTACCTCTGGGGCAGTTCCTTCACCAGGGGTAGAGTCAGTTCCCTGAGGAGGCTGGCTCTCACCTAGTGTCTGGGAGGGGGAAGACTTTTCTTCCTCCTCAATGCTCTCAGTTTGGGTGGAATGATCCATTGTTTCAGGCTTCACAACCCCACTATCTGTCTGAGTAGAGGCTGAGACCATTTCAACCTTGCCAACCTTTTCAGGAGGGCACTCAGTCTGTGTTTGGGCTGTGACTGTCACAGCCCTCCTATACTGTTCAGGAAAGTCTGTCTGAGCCTGGGCAGTGGCTACCACTGCTCTTCCAACCTTTTCAGGGAGGAATGGTGCTTGGACTGGGGCTGTAGCTATTACTGCCCCACTAACCTTTCTGGGTAGGCCTATCATCCTGGAGTGGGTTTCTTGCTCCACCTCAGCCCATGCTGAGAGTTCCAGGTCATTCCCCAGTAAGCAATCTACAGGTAGGGTGTCTGTCACTGCCACTCTCATGGGCCCTGTGACATTACCCCAACTGAGCTAGACTACTGCCATGGGATGCCTTCTTTTCACTCCATGAACGTCTGTCACCTGATAAATGAAACCAGGGGTCAGTTGAGCAGAGGGGACCAGATGGTCAATCACCATGGTGATGCTGGCCCCTGTGTCTCTGTATGCCTCAACTTTCTGACCATTGATAAAGGGCTCTTGTCTATACTTTCCCAAAATGTGGGAACCAGTAGTGAAGTTGGCAAACCCCATGCCAGTCTCACAGACAAGAGTGTTGTTAGGGGACCTGGCTAGGCCATAGTCCACCTGGTTTCCCAAAGTAATGCCCACCACATTCTTGGGGGCACTCCCACCACCTGGGGGATTACCACTAGTGGCAACAGGAGGTCTGGGAGTATTACCTGGGGGTATATTCTCCTTATTGTTGTTGGCCTTGGGACAACTGCTGTCACTTTTGTAATGGCCTACCTGTTTGCAGGTATGACAATAAGGTTTCTTTTGGGTTTTGGGAGAAGTTTGGGACCCACCCTTTTCAGAGGAATTTTGGGGCCCTGTGGTTTGATCAGAAGATGTATTCCCACCCTTCTCTTGAGGCTTGGTTGATTCCTTCTTTTGGTCACCACCCTGGTTCTTAGGCCTGCCACTGGTTCTGACCCATTTGTCTGCCCTCTTACCCAATTCTTGTGGAGAGGTCAGATCAGAGTCTACCAGGTGTTGGTGTAATAACTGGTTCTGACAATTACTTAAGATTTGCTCTCTCATAATTAGATTGTACAATCCTTTAAAATCAGTAACCTTACCTCCCAGTAGCCAGCCTTCAAAAGCCTTAGTGGCACAATCAACAAAGTCAGTCCAATCCTAAGACTCAATCAATCAATCA
The DNA here is from genome assembly GCF_964263255.1 of Lissotriton vulgaris. Taxonomy (NCBI): domain Eukaryota; kingdom Metazoa; phylum Chordata; class Amphibia; order Caudata; family Salamandridae; genus Lissotriton; species Lissotriton vulgaris. Next base: position 692,352,622 of record NC_141694.1, read on the forward strand.
ATCAGTGACACTTGTAGAGCGCGCTACATACCCGTAGGGTCTCAAGGCGCTGGGGGGGGGGGGGGGGGGGGGCGCTACTGCTCGAACAGCCAGGTCTTCAGCTTCTTCCTGAAGGAGAGGTGGTCTTGGGTCAGGCGCAGGTCGGGAGGGAGGGAGTTCCAGGTCTTGGCGGCCAGGTAGGAGAAGGACCTTCCTCCTGTAGTCGCTCTTCGGATGCGGGGGACGGCGGCGAGGGCGTGGTTGGCTGATCGGAGGTGGCGTTTGGGTGCGTAGAAGTTGATCCGGCTGTTGAGGTAGCTCGGGCCTTGGTCGTGTAGGGCTTTGTGTGCGTGGGTGAGGAGGCGGAAGGTGATTCTTTTGTTGACGGGGAGCCAGTGAAGGTCTCTCAGATGTCCGGTGATGTGGCTGGTTCGTGGGATGTCGAGGATGAGTCTGGCTGAGGCGTTCTGGATCCGCTGGAGTCTCTTCTGGAGCTTGGCGGTGGTACCGGCGTAGAGGGCGTTGCCGTAGTCCAGTCGGCTGGTGACGAGGGCCTGGGTGACGGTCTTCCTGGTCTCGGTGGGGATCCACCGGAAAATCTTCCGTAGCATGCGTAGGATGTTGAAGCACGCCGAGGAGACGTTGTTGACTTGTCTGGTCATGGAGAGGGAGGAGTCCAGGATGAAGCCCAGGTTGCGTGCATGGTCTGTCGGTTTGGGTGCGGTGCCCAGGGCGGGGGGCCATCAGGAGTCGTCCCAGGCGGAGGGGGAAGAGCCCAGGATGAGGACCTCCGTCTTGTCCGAGTTCAGTTTTAGGCGGCTGGTCGTCATCCACTCAGCTACCTCTCTCATTCCTTCGTGCAGGTTGGCTCTGGCGGAGGCGGGGTCGTTGGTCAGGGAAAGGATCAGCTGGGTGTCGTCGGCGTAGGAGATTATGCTGAGGTTGTGTTTGCGTACGATGGCCGCGAGGGGGCTCATGTAGACGTTGAAGAGAGTGGGGCTCAGAGATGATCCTTGAGGGACGCCGCAGATGACTTCGGAGGCCTCTGACTTGTACGGTGGTAGGCGGACTCTCTGTGTTCTTCCGTCGAGGAAGGAGATGATCCATTCCAGCGCCTTGTCCTGGATTCCGATGTTGCTGAGGCGCTGTACTAGGGTGCGGTGGCAGACCGTGTCGAAGGCCGCGGAGAGGTCTAGGAGGATGAGGGCTGCTGTTTCTCCATTGTCCATCAGGGCTCGGATGTCATCAGTGGCGGCGATGAGGGCGGTCTCGGTGCTGTGATTGGCTCGGAAGCCGGACTGTGAGGGGTCGAGGGATCCGTTCGTCTCGAGGAAGGCGGCCATCTGCTTGTTGACGGTCTTCTCGATGACTTTGGCTGGAAACGGGAGGAGCGAGATGGGGCGGTAGTTCTTGAGTTTGGTGGGGTCCGCTGTTGGTTTCTTGAGTAGAGCGCTGAGTTCGGCGTGTTTCCAGCTCTCAGGGAAGGTGGCGGTGTCGAAGGATGTGTTGATGATGTCTCGCAGGTGGGGTGCGATGACAGCGTCGGCCTTGTTGAAGACGTGGTGAGGGCAGGGGTCGGTCGGTGATCCGGAGTGGATGGAGTTCATCGTGCGGATGGTGTCTTCGGTGCTGATCGGGGTCCAGGCGTGGAGGGTGGTGGTGGGGGGTGGTTGTTCGGTCATGGTGTGCGTTGGTTGGTTGTTGAAGCTGTTGTGTATGTCCGCGATCTTGTTGTGGAAGTATGAAGCGAGGGAGTTGCAGAGGTCTTGCGATGGGGTGATGTCGTTGTTTCCTGCGCTGGGGTTGGAGAGCTCTTTCACGATGTTGAAGAGTTCCTTGCAGTTGTGTGCGTTGTTGTCCAGCCGTTCCTTGAATGCTGTTTTCTTGGCGGCGCGGATCAGCTGGTGGTGCTTCCGGGTGGCAAGCTTGAAGGAGGTCCTGTTGTCCGGTGTAGGTTCCCTTCTCCAGACTTTCTCGAGGGCTCGGCAGTTCTTCTTGGAGCTCTTGAGTTCGTCGGTGAACCAAGGGGCTTTCTTGCTGCCGGGTCTGCTGGGCGGGGTCCTCAGCGGGGCGAGCTCGTCCGCGCAGATGGTGATCCACTTCGTGAGGTTGTCGGCGGCCTGGCTGGGGTCCGCTGAGCTGGCAGGAGGGTGCTGGCTCAGGGAGGTGGCGAGCTGGTCTGCTGTGATCTTGTTCCAGCTTCTGCGGGCGGCCTGTTGCTGGTGGTGGTGGGTCGTCGTTCTCTTGAAGGTGAAGTGGACGCAGCTGTGGTCCGTCCATTGAAGCTCTGTGGCGTGGCTGAAGTCGATGTCTGTGCTGGATGAGAAGACTGCGTCGAGTGTGTGTCCGGCGAGGTGGGTGGGGGTGGACACCAGTTGCTTGAGTCCCAGGTTGGCGAGGTTGTCCAGTAGGGTGGTGGTGTTGCGGTGGTTGTTGTTCTCCAGGTGGAAGTTGAGGTCCCCCAGGAGGATGTAGTCAGAGGAGGGGAGGGCAAGCGGGCTGACGAAGTCGGCGATGTCCTCGCTGAATAGTGTGCGTGGTCCAGGGGGTCGGTAGATCAGGGTGCCTCTGAGGGTGGTGTTCGGGTTGGTGTGGATCTGGAAGTGCAGGTGTTCGGCGGTGGTCAGGGTGTTGTCGGTGCTGGTCGTGAGACGGATGGTGTTCTTGTGGATGATGGCGATGCCTCCTCCCATCTGGTTGGCGTTGCGGTCCCTCCGGACGTTCTTGTAGCCCTCTGGGATAGCGATGGCGATGTCGGGCGCTGAGGAGGCGTTCATCCAGGTCTCCGTGAGGAAGGCGACGTCAGGGGCTGTGGCGTCTAGGAGGTTCCAGGGTTCCAGAGTTCGATGGCGACTGAGTTTTCTGGGTGTCTCTGAACATCAACCTGTACTGTTCAGTGGTTAAACCAAACCCATCAACCAGTGTATTCTTCAGGACTTGGTAATTGTTAGCATCCTCAACTCTAGTAGTGAGGAGCTTATCTCTACCTTTGCCTTCAAAGGAGAGCCACAAGATAGCTGCCCACTGACTCTGGGGGATACACTGTACAGTGCAGGCCCTCTCCAAAGCAGTCATCCATTTGTGGATATCATCCCCTTGTTTAAAGGGGGCACTATCTTACTCAGGTGTCTAGTGTCTAAACTCCTGCTTTTTCTCTTGGGAGAATGCTGCCACCAGTGGGCTCTAGCCCACACAATTTCTGCTCTCTAGCAAAGGCAAGCCTCTCTTTGGCCAGGGCAAGTTCTTCCCTTTCAATCCTCAGATTGGCTTCCCTCATCTTAGCTTCATGCTCCCTTCTCTTAGGGGATGACATCCCTCTATGAGAAGAGGTCTGAGAGCCATTGGTTCGAATGGATCTGTTAGAGCCTCTGGATAGAGACCTAACTCGTCCACTCCCAATGTTAAGTCTGCCTGAGAGTGGCCCTGGGGGTCCCCCAAATCCATCCTCATGCCTACGTAAGTTGGTCCTTGTGAGTCTACTGACTTCTACCTGACCTTTGTCTGCCTCATCCTCTGATAACTCCTCTTCCTCCTCCTCCTCAGAATCATCTGCTGCCTGGAGGTGGGGGTCAGGGTTAGTAAAGGGTCCCTCTAAGGGGGGCAGATTCCCATCTGGATGAGAAGGATCTGTGTTAGCAGCCCTCCTAGCATCATAAGTCTCTAAGAGACCAATCAGAAAAGGAATGGTAGGGTTAGAACCCTGTTTTAGCTTCCTGGATGTACAGATTTGTCTCATCTCCTGGAAGCTAAGAGCAGCATATCTGGAAGGGACCTGTGGAGGGTCCACAACCACAAGAGGGGTCTCTGAAGACTCTCCGTGGTTAGACATGCTTCTAGTGTGGTGTAAGTGATGCACCTACCTACACTATTTGTTTGCCTACTGATCCCTTGCTAAGAGTTGTAGTCAAGGTGTGCTAAGCCTTGTTGAACTACAACAGCTGGTTCAGTAGAACTCAGAGTATTCTAAGCTAAGTTATATGTACCTTAACTTATGTGATCTTTCACAATGATATTCTTAGGATACGTGTGGTAAAACAACAGCAAGCTCAAATCCCAACCACTGCTCACCAATGTGAGAAGTTGGCCTGATATATAATGTTCACTATTCTAGTGAGCACTTTGTATCAGTCCAAACAACCCTTATTGATGATTGGTTGTAAGTCAACCTTATAGACCAGCTATCCTAGTAGCATGGATATGAGCAGTCTTCGGGCTAAACTTTAGAGGGCGTGTTAAGCCAGCTGTTATACCATCACATATACCCCTTGAACACCAAGTGAAAGGACACCACACAAGTGTTATGAAAATAAACAGTGTATTTATTTAGATCACAACAGCCCTGTACTCTTTATGAGTAAAGGGTACTAAGCACACAACAAAACTCTTATGAAAATACTTTAAGTTACACAATTTACACAAATGCCCGAGGGGCACGAAAAACCATATACTCTGGAAGTGGAATGCGAAATTACTAGCAGGTAAGTTCTGGACTAATAGGCTTTGCAATCGCTAGGACTACGTTACTGAACCTTCAGATTACTAGTAGGAGGCCTAGGGGACTCGGCTGCAGAGTGTGCACTCTCACGCGGGATGCGGGACAAAGTCTATGGAGGCTAGTAAAAGCAAAGTTAAGGATATCGGACGAATCCGACTAGTTAGGCTGAAAACGAAAAAGGATCTGGACCCTTGGATAGTGAGGCTATGCTGGGGCACCGAAATGCCGAAGTTACCTAGCCCAGGGACTGCGGCTGCATAGGTCTGAAAAGACGTCGGGAATCCTCGTTGCAGTCTATGGAGCCTGAAGAAAGAAGTTGCTGGCAGGCGACCAGTGTTGAAGTTCGAAGTGATCCAAGCCTGAATCGAAGATGGATGACACCTGAAAGCAGAGGGGACCAAGTTCTTAATCACTAGCCAGTGATTGTGTGGGCACCAGGATGGCACCGGGCGAAGTCACCTCGACCAGGTGAGTGGGCGACGCTGGGCTCTGCAGTCTCACGGACCAGGAGGCGTTGTCGGCGACCAGGATGGAGGTGCGAGCTGTCCCACGATGGTTGATGCTGTCGACGTTGCTGGACCCAGGATTGGGGCAACAAGTCTTGGCAAATTCAAGCCCACGCGGTGGACCTAAAATGGCGTCTGGAGTGGACCAGAAGGGTCCGGGGTGCTCCTCTTTTGGGAGGGAGCAAGGGCCAGTCTGGAGCAACCAGACTAGCAGTGGTGATGTCGTCGGTCGTCGTCGGGAAGGCCACAAGCCAGCGGGCTAGTAGCCAGACAACGCGGTGAGCAGCAAAAAGCAGAAGGGCCCCACGCAGATCTCGTGGATGCTGGGGGGCTGGACTTCGGTGCTGGAGCTGCTCAGGGTCGGGGCTTCTCGGACCCCAAAGCACTCACCAGAGGATCCCTCGGCGGTTGTGCTGGATAGAAGTCGTGCAGTTCTGGTGATGGCCGGTCCCTCGAGGTCTCGTCCCACCTACGGTTCTCAGCTTAGCTGTAGAGGTAGGTAGAGGTCAGAGGTGCCAGGGAAGCCGGGTCTCGTTGTGCTGGTCGGTCGGATTCCGGAGGAAGGACGTGCAGCAAACCGCAGTGTTCTTAGATGGTGCCTGCGGGTGCAGGGTGACTACTCCTTAGTCACAAGGGAGAAATCTTGAGAAGAAGTCGAGAGTTCCTTTCGTAGAAAGTAGTTTCTTGATTCAAAGATGATCTGATTTGGAAGGGTCCCCGCTCCTGCCTTTATCCTAAAGAAAGGGTGGGTACGCGACTAGGTCCTGCCCTAGGGGTGGGACTAGGAAGGGGGGTGGTTACACCCCTCTCCCATGCCGGACTTTCCCCAGGCCAGGGGCTGGTATGCCCCTGGAACTGGTTCTAGCCGGCAGATGCATAGTGAGCACCGGGGTGCCACTTGCAGTCACCTTCCTGTAAAGCCCTGCCTACCCAGGATACACAAAACCCTGTCTGGGATGGTGCTAGCACCGCCCCTGACAGGAAACCCTTTGTCCAAGCTCCCCTCGCTGGAAGGACTCCCATCTGTAGGGGGTCAGACTTGTGTCTGTGGTGGCAGCATCCATTTTGTGATGCTGAGGCTCGAGTTAACTTTAACCGGGGTTCACAGTTACATACATGTTGTGTCCCTCTAGAAGGGTGGAATGCTAACCCCGTTGCCAGAATTGGCGAGGGGTTAGTATTCCAATTCGTATGACACCTTACTCGACATGTTTTGATAAAGCGATACCAAAGATAGCATTTAACCGCGAGGATTATAATGCACTTAAGAGTATATGGTATGCGTTATCATGGAACAGCTATTAGGACTTGGTTCCGCAAGCTGCAAACTGGCTCAGCTCATGCCAGAGCACCATCTCACACGATTCCAAGCACTCTGCCTTCAGGATTATCAAGGCCTGCCATAGGAGTGACTGATAGGAATCTGTGTGTCCATTTTTAGGGTTAGATATAGGTATACTATATCTAAAGCAAAGGGTGATTACACCACCTTGCCCCAGCTGTCGTGCAGCCAGTTGTGTCAGATTTAGATGGCCAGCCAGGGGTGGCATAATACATGCTTCAGGCCCTGGGAGGCCCTGGGTACACCTATGCCCTGAGTTACAGGGTCTGATAAGGTGGCCCAGTACCAATTGAATAATGCACCTAAGGTACATGGAATCCATTTTAGAGAGAGAGCAGTAGGCCCGGGGTCCTGATTGGCAGGGCCCCAGGTCAACTAAGTCGGAAAACCAGCAAAACACCAGGCAAAAAGTTGGGGGCAACCATAGTCAGGTATCCACCTTCCTACAGACCCATCCTATGGTATCAAAGGCATTTTCTAGGTCAATTGATAGAATAACAGCCTGCCGAAGAGTAGGCCCCTCAGGGTGGTAAAGTACCAAATACAATCAATGGAGGTTGTACAAGTTGTTGTGGGAAGGAATAAATCGGTTTCTAGTCCGGGTGGACCAGGTCCCGCATGTGTGGGAGCTGCCGAAACGCCAGGACTTTGCTGAGGATCTGTCACTTCAGCGTCCAGGGACTTCGTCTTCGGAAGTGGGACCACCAACGCATCGCAGGTAGTATCTGGGAGGCAACCCACCTGAAGGAATTCCGCATATACCATCACCAGCCTCAGTGCTAATTCACTCCCATAGTTCTTATTGAATTCCCCCAGCAAGCCATTGGGACCTGGAGGCTTCCCATTGGCCATAGCGGCTATAGCACCTTGCACCTCTTCCAGGGTAATTGGCTCACCTAGGTCCGCACCTGCCTCTTCGTCTAGTGTATCAAGACCAAGCGGCTCCAGGAAAGCTTCAACAGCTATACTAGAAGGGCCAGGGGGAAGAATATAGGGATTTATAGTAATCTCTAACCAATGCATTGATATTGCTTGGGTCGTGCAGGGTCACACCATCTGACTTCCGAATGCACATGATAGGGGACCCCTGTGTCTGGGCCGGACCAGCCAGGACAACAAGCGACCAGCCCATCCCTCCTCATCTAGTACCCCATTCATATAAGACTTGTAATCATCAAACTCAAGCTGATCAATTGTAGAGGTATATTTTTCGCCCTTATCCAGTAGGCGCGCACGAGCACAGGCGTTGCGTCCCTGGAAATTATCCATCTCCCGTATTTTCCCCTCTTATTCTAGCAGTTCGCTGAGTAGCTTCCTGCGCACCCCCACAGTTTGTCCCATGGAATGTCCCTGCTCTAACACTTTAAATGCTTCCCACTCAATCAAAGCAGTAGAGGCCGACCACTCATTATCAACAAAGTAGTCACAAATTAAGGATTGTAGGGCATCAGCACAGGGAACATCCTCAAAGGACCCTGGAGTGATGCGCCATGTTGGTATTGGGGGTCTGTCTCCATGAGGGTGGAATGTCAGCAACAATGGGCTATGATCAGACAAGGTGCGCCTCAGATATTCTGTATGTGTGATAGAGTCACTAAGGCTAGGGAAACACCAAAAGACATCCAAACAGGTGTGGAGTTGGTGCATGGGGGAGTAAAAGGAATATTTGCATGTGTCTCTGAGCAGCATTTATTCTCCAGATATAATTCAGCCACAATGGGCTATCCAATCACACAGACCAGTCGCCACTCTGCCGGTCTGTGCCCCAGGCAGAGGAGGATGTGAGCGATCCAGATACACATCAATTACCCCATTGAAATCCCTACCTATAAGTACTTGGTCCTCCATCATGTTTGCCATACGAGTCGAAATGTCAACCATATAGGCTAATTAGACCTGATTGGTGGCATACACATAACCCAGGGTGACCTCACTGCCATACAGCCTCCCCAATAGGAAGACAAACCTGCCCTCCTTATCAATAACCTATCTTTTAAATTCAAAGGGCACTCCAGCCCCTTAGGGAGGGGTGATGCATGGTCTCCTTCCCCATAAAAAGTAATACTGTCCTCAGGGTGAGCTTCCCAGGGCCCACGGCAGCTTGGCACCTCTCCAGATAAGCACCTCTGGCTGCCGTAGCTGTCTCCCTGTGTGAGCAGCACTCTCCTTTGCTGCTGCAGGAGCCGAGAGGTCTTTTTTGCACTGTCCGCTCCTGCAGGCAAGGCCAGTTGGTGGTAGCCTACCACTCCCCTCATACATGGGCACGAGGAGGTGGGCACGCCCACCACAGATGGGGCAGTGCAACAGCACTCCCCCATCCTTCTTCCATCCAGTGGAGCCTGGAGTTGGGATCCCGGCCACCCTCCGTCTCCCATCTGTGGGAGAGCACAATGGTGCTATCCCATCCCTTGAGTCATCGTTGGCACAGAGTTGTGTATCCAGCCCCTCAATTCATAAACCAGCCTGGGAGATGGGTCCCCAGGCAGTCAGGACACTGGAGAGGGAGACCCATGCCCCCCTCCCAGTATATAAAAGTGGGTCTTCTCCTTTCCTGAACCCTCTGGGCCCTGGCCCACCCTGGGGATGTAGAACCGGTGGGTAGCAGATCTCCACGTACTCCAGGATCTCACTAGGGGTCTAAGGTTAAGAATCTTCTTCTGCTGATATTTTGGGCACCATTTGGCCATTTTGCATGCTTTTAGGCTCATTTCACTTAGGGTGGAGAGCCCTAGCCACCTGGAGCACTCTCTTCAGGCCCCCTGGCCTCTAAAGTGGCAACATTTGCTGGGGCTGCCTGTACTGGATCCCCGCACCAGCTTTTGTCCTTGGTTTCCTCTGGGGCTTTTCTCCTCTTTGGCATAGAAACCCATCCTTTCCTCCAACTAGTCCGCAAGGGGTATAAGAAGACCAGCATCCCTGGTCCAGGGAGAACCCTACTGGTCCTGGGGGCAGCTGTAGTCAGAGTCATTAGTCGAGATGGATTTCAGGGGGTTCATACTTCTATTTGTCCATGGTTGCCGCCTTCAGTCCCTGTGTCCAGCTTAAGGTCATAATCAATTGAGAGCTCTCTCCCTTATGGAAGACCTTTTAAGTGAGGTGGAAGGTTCTATGAGTGAAGCATCTCTGGCCTAAACTGGGATGCGACATCCCCTCTTTGTCCCTGTCCTAACCCTCTTTCCCAGCCTGTTGGTACATTTCAAAATGGCATCACCCAGGAGTCACTTGTCACATGTACTTTGGGGACCTGAGCTCCGTCTCTTGCTGACATCACTGCCAGGGCTTTTCCCATCAAATCTTCAAAGGGAGACCCCTCCTGTGTTGGATCCAGAGGTCTGGGCTACGTCCTTTTGATCAGTGGGCTTGGACAGGCCCATCCTTTGTACAGTGTGACAGCTGTTTGGTACAGATCATTCCACCCCACTCCTTTCCTCCCCTGGAGCTGAGTAAAGGAGTGTTAAATGTGGGGAGTTCTCTGTTCCTACTGCTGGAGATAAATGTAATTAACTTGTCACATCAGGGTGACAAAAGGCCTCAACTCTGATCCTAAACCGAGCTAGAGAAATATGGAATCCCGGATGACCCCATAGCTGTCCAGTAATCTTTCTGGAACTTACAGAACTGATTTACCTGCACAGGTTATACTCTAATGTGATATGTCACAGGTCTCTGTAGGCCAAAGGGAAGCGATGCTGCACTCTAAGGCAGCCTTCACCATAGGTGTATAATGGAGTGTCACTGCAGACAATACAGTAAACAACACAGATTTTTTCCTATAAGTGTACACTAATATTATAAGACCTACCCCAGGTCTATATCCAATCCTGCAGATTCCACTCTGCACCAGGCTACCTTTGCGCATTTACCAGGCTGTGCATGACCGTAGTCTCACATGCACTACCCTCACATATGTGCACACGTGTGTGTACATGTGTTCTCCAAAAACCAGACAAGTGCCCCTTACCCTCACAGTGGCCTTATCTTAAAAGACAGAAACCAGTGGTGAAACATGCACATTCCATTAACCAAGAGCTTACTGTGGTTGAGTCACAGGTTGTTAGGGTCACCTAGGGCAACCACCAAGAACAACTTTGGGAGCTGTTGGGAAGTTTCAGGAACCCTGCAGTCCCAGCCAGGGGGCAAGAAATGCGTGGGCGCGTGTGCATGCTCAGTTTTCCTAAGGATTACCCAGACAGCTAGGAAGAGGAGCTGGGCAGGCCGAGGATGCGGCAGTACAGGTAAGTGGTTTTGAATTTACTTTTAATTAATGTAGAATTACTGGTTAATATAGGGGGTGGAGGCAGGTGGCGTAGCAGAGCAGAGCAGAGTTCCACTGAGTTTGTTTGTAACTCCGTGGACCTCCGCGTAGCCCCGCTACACCCACTACGCCCAGGGTTAATCAAAATGCTGTTCTGTTTCCCTGCCCACATCAGTGTGGGCATGTAAATAGATCACATAAATAGATCACAAGTCTGCTCCAGTCACAAGTCAGCTCCCAGCCAGCAGGCACATTTATAAAGCTCTCACCCACTGGAAGAACACTTTCTGTTTGCTTCTGTGTGGGAGGAGACCTAAAAATGCTCCCACCAGTTGGGAGCAAACACATTTCACAGCATGCAGCAGTGTGGGCAGGGAAACTACTGTGTCCAGAGGTGGAACCCTGGGGGACAGCAAGCAAGCCAGGCCCTGGGAATGGGGTCCATGAGGCATGAATGGCTCAGGGAGGGGGCCAAGTGCCTTCTCCCTTTTATTTAATAATGGTCCTTGGGATAAGATCCACAGGGCTGATGTAAGGCTCAGGAGGGGGGGTATTTGGCCCCATCCCCTTCATAAATCATTTTGGACCCGAGGGATGGGGTCACCAGGGTCAAAACTGGTTTAGAGAGGGAGGGCACCTACCTCTCTCTCCTTATTAATTATACCTGGGCCCAGAGAATAGGATCTCCAGGGAAGAAAACAGCACAGGGAGGAGAGGCTACATGCTTTTTCATATTATTTAATCCATTGAGCGCGTGGAATGAACCCCCGGGGGGCGTAAGCAGCTTGTGGAGGGCTACTTTGTGCTTCCCTCCCCTTCAATAACACATCTGACCCCAGAGGATGGTATAGCCAAGGCCCAAAATGTGTTAGGAGAGGGGGTCCATATTCACACCTTTTCCGCTTATATAAATTAAAAAATGGTGAATCCCATTATTTTTTCTGCCAGCATCCCTCAGCAAAATTTGCTGATTTTTATTACATTTTGGCTCCAAGTGGATCCCTCTGGGTCCCCACCATGGTGTCTGGGGTGGAAGGCTATCTGTAAACTGCTTTTTTATATATATCATATACATTTTATATGTCTTTCCAGGCAGGGGGCTAAGTTACAGAGACCTGTAATGGCTGCCAGCAACATTTATCCCATGTTACTCATAGACAAACAGAGTGCTTGCTTCCCCAGGAACCTGACTACGGCAAGAGTGAGATGGCCCAAAAAAAAAATCTCCCTGTCCCATCTGAACCCTCTATCTTTAAATGGGTGCTCTTGCAAGGCTCTCGTGAGACTCTCATGGCAAAACCATCCAGCTATGAAAGTATTTTTGTACAATATGTTTTCAAAAACTACTGAATGGATTTACACCAAATCACAAAAAGCGCAATCTGCAGGCCAAGATCCAACTTCCTGACAAACTTGATGCAATTCTGCCCAACAGTTTTTGCGGTAGCGCTTCCTAAAGAACTCTATGGAAAATGGGATTTTGCATTTTGGGCCTTCTTTTTTATTGTCCCCACTTGACGGATCACCCTGAAACTTTCCAGGAAGGAGCTGAAGCGAGTTTGCTTTTTTTGGAAAGTTTTGTGAAGATTCATCAAACTGCGCCAAATTTATTAGGAAACCAAAAATGCCTTGAAAAACATTCCTAACTATAACTACCCAGAAACCTTGTGGAGCACACCCATAGTCAAATACAAGTCAAATACCAGCTCCACCCCACCCCATCAGTTCTGAAGCTAGCAAAGAATACATCAGTTCCAGAATACAATAATGGCGGAGTAGATCATAAATCATCTATATTATTCTTCTCAATATAGAGTATCTAAAAACTCCTACCAAATTTATTCCTAACCCCAATCAGAACCACCCCCCCTCCCCCCTCACCGGTGTGTATCACATTAAATACAAGACATAAAGCACATTTCTTGATCCAGCTACTATACAACAGTGTCCCACAGTTATGGTATATGGGGCCTCCCTAATGTACTCTCTCTGACAACTACTCCTCCTCAGACTGTTGGTCGGACAGAGATTGCACCAATGCCTTCCATGCTTTCGCCGAGTCCAGGGCTTTCTCATTGTTCAAGCATAGTTCCTGTTGAAATCTAATAACACTCTCGCTACTCGCCCATTTAGTCAGTTCAGCCCTCCACCTCTTACTGTTGGGACCCTCCTTTGACTTCCAGTGCATTGTTATTTCTCTTTTTGCCAGCAATAATCCCATATATATAAATTTACTTGTCACTTTGGTCTTGGAGGTGTGGGGAAACCAATGTAATATACACGTTGCCATGTCAAAAGCTAATTGACGCTCAGTGACTGCAGTTAACAGGCCCCCCACTTCATCCCAATAATCCCCCAGCTTTGGGCATTCCCACAGCATGTGTTCTAGTTCCACTCCCTCACTTGTGCACCAAGGGCAGGCCACACCATTAACCTTAAAATACTTCTGAATCTTACCCGGTGTCAAATATGCTCTGTGTAGGATAAAGAAGTGTACCAGTTGAAACATTGCGTTCCTGGTACTTTTCCAAGCCCTACGTAGAATATATCCCCATGTAGTCTCCGGTATGGACTTCCCAATGCCTGCCTCCCATTTATTCACAATGTATCCAGTGGAGCCAATTCCTCGTTTAGCATTCTGGAATAAAAGCATGTGACTGATTTAAATGTCCCATCACTACATACTGACATGCCATTGTTGTTTTGGGCTCCACCAAACCTTCCCTACAATGACTCCGAATAGCATACACTAGGGCAGAGTGTACCAAAAATCCTATCCCGGGAAGATCATACCTCTCCTGCAATGCCTGATAGGTTAGTAATTCACCATCCTCGTACAAATACCCCAGTACCTGGATCCCGGCCTGCTCCCACTCCATCAAGGATGACCAGTCCCCACCATGGGGCAACGCGGTTAGCACCCCCAAGAGAATCTCAGGTGCATATGGATGCAGTACTCCTGCTCTACGTTGTCTGCGATTCCAGCATAATCGCAACGTTTTCTCTTCTAATGAGAGATCCCTAAGGTTAAGCCTCTGTTGTAAGATAATGAAAGATATAACATGCCTCGAAATCCCTGTACCTCTCCAATTCTCAGGGCCTCTAAATTCCTTTGCAACTGCTTGCGTCAAGACTTGAAGTTGAGCTGCCAAATAATTAAGCTCCAAATCAGGAACCGCTAGCCCGCCTTCCACGTTTGGCTGTACCAACGTGGTTAGGGCCACTCTCCTCCTGCCAGACCCCCATAGGAACCCTACAATCATGGTTTTCAGAAATGTAAATACAGAGCCCGGTATCCAGATGGGCAACGTTCTAAAAAAATACAGTAGCCTAGGTAGTGCTACCAACTTCAATAATGCAATCCGACCGATCACTGACAATGGAAGTGTAGACCAAAATGCCATGCTGCCTTTCAGAGTTCTCACACATCTCCCTATGTTCCCTTCTACCAGATCGTTGACCCCATGATAGGCATGTACCCCCAGGTATGGCAGACATGTCGGCTTCCAGCGCACATTTCGTGATAACATGGGTGGTAGCCCGCGGGGCTTCACTGGGAACAAACACATTTTAGTCCAATTTACCCTTAGTCCTGAAATGTCACCAAACACTGACAACAAGCCTGCAGCCCCCTCCAGTGCTCCCTCCTCATCCGCCAGAAAAATCAAGAGATCATCCGCATACAGCGAAATATATTGCTGATCCCCTCTATATTCCAGACCCTCATAACATTGTCCCAACCTAGCTCTCGCTGCCAAAGGTTCTATTGCCAGAACGAACAATAGTGGAGAAAGTAGGCAGCCCTGCCTTGTCCCACGGGCCACTTGATAGTGGGGTGAAATTAACGCCCCCACTTTCAGCCTAGCCACTGTGGAGGTATACAACACTTTCGTCCAATTCACAAATGCATCTCCCAATACAAAACGCCCCATAGCCTTATATAAATTCAATCATTCCAAACTATCGAAGGCCTTCTCTATGTCCACTGAAAGTATCATGGCTTCAGGCGAGCCAGGATGGTCCTCACCCAAAATCCTCATCAGTCTCCGCACATTAGTGGGTGCGTGTCTAGTTGGAATAAACCCAGCCTGATCCCCATGAACAAACCGGTCATATGCTGCAGGAGGCGAGACGCCAATATCCGACGCAAGATCTTGTAGTCAGTGGTCAACATTGATAATGGACAACAACAACAAAAGAGTGACAATATAAGTGAAGAGCACACGAGTATGTAAGGAAAAATCCCAAGCCACAGAAAGGTGAAAGAGAAAAGGAAAAAACCCTTTTTCTTCTAAAAGAACCCTCACTCACCACCTAGTGGTGACATACTTCATTATTGGGTTCTCACTGGGGAGACCGAATGTCCCCCCCGTGTGCTACAACGCCTGTGTTACAGCGGAGCTGTTTTTTTTGTTGTTGTTTTTCTCAAGTGAAGTGATGTGCTGATTGGTGATAGTGTAAGTGAGTTAAAAGGAACAGGCTGTGCCCAGTACAAATTTTAATAAGGGGCCAGGCTGTTCCAGTTAAAAGCAAAATTCGGCAGACAAAAAGTAGAGTTATAATTTTGAAACTCGTTTGTCCTATAATTCATCAGGGTCAACATGTTTCTGCTATCATTAGTCAATTTGACTCAGCATTCGTCAGGATCGAAAAAATTGTGATCTCCCGGTGGTATGCGTGCGCTAAGATGCACCCTGCCGTGAGGAATGTGTTAAAAATTGTGAAACTCACGGATTCTCTGTGGGGGCTCTACCGGATATTCACCGGGCCCACTATCTGTAAGGGAAGAGAAGAATGCGGACATAGCATTATGGTCAATGAATATTAGTTATCATCCATATATATCCGTCACCAACAGTGTCTATGTCACATTCCCATTATCTCAACATTTCCCCTTTAAGTGACTTTTTATCCACACCTTGATTTTTCATAAGTCTTGCCCAAAGTATACTTCAAAGTGCAGCGCTAAAATTAATTAACAAAACGCGCTTTTTAGCCTCTAGGATTCAAGGGATTGTGGAAAAATTGAAATTTATCATTTTTCATTAACCATCTGCTCTTTTTCGTAGATAGTTGAGTCAATAGTTACCCGCCGGTACTTTTAAACATATTAGTTACAAAACTGCGCGCCATTCGGTGCTAATACAATTTCTAGTAGGATGGAACAAAAAGGACTTCTTAATGGTTTAAAACTCACCATATCTGGTGATTTGCAATGCTACATGGGCGAGCGCGGCAGGGGTGTTCTTCACGTCGCGCTCCGTCTACAGAAACAAAGGTTCAGTTAACCCGGTTATGTTTAATCAAGTAACCGTTCATCTAAACGACCCGTCCCAGACTTACTTGTGCGGTGACGACTCCCCATGTAGAACCTATCTTGTTGACACTTCCGCGGCCCGAAAAACTGGTGAGGGGTTCGGAAGTTACAATAATGCTTTATTGACATCCTTTCCAGTAACAAAATAGCAACCTATCTCAACCCAGTAGCTTGATTTTTAACGGAGTGTTTCGTATTAAAAAGTTCACTCCTGAGTATGCATGGGCGCTCATAGATGTTTGAAAAAAACAAACTTAAGTTTACAAATATCAGAACTGTATAGATGGTTGTATTCATTTTCAGGCACAATCTATAAATATATCATGTCCCAACATTGAGAATGGTCTATAGGCCGCCGTGTCTGTACCCTCCCGCCCGGGCTTTAACAATGGGAGTACGAGTGCCTCTCTCATCATCGCTGGAAGTTGACCCAGGTCCCGTGCCTCAGTATAAACCTCCAACAACCACGGAGCCAGCAAATCCACATACTGCGAGTAGAATTCTATCAGCAAACCATCCACGCCCAGAGTTTTGTTGCGAGCCATTTGCTTAATTGCACTCCTAATTTCCTCAATTGTTATGTAACGGCCCAAACATTTTGCTTGTTCCTCCTCCAGATGCGGAAGGGGCACACCCTCCAAAAAGACGTCAATTCCTGAGTCCCCCGCCACCAGCAAGCTCTCATACAACGCTTTATAATAAGTCAAGAACCTAGCCATAATCTCTCACTGAGTATAGATAGTATTACCATCTTTCGTGTTCAGCACCATAATTGGAGAGCCACGTGTAGTAGGATTAGCTAACCACGCTAACAGCGTCCCCGCCTTGTCCCCCTCCGCATGAGCCTTCGTAACATAATTTTTATAATCAATGCAGCGTAGTCTCTCTACCTCCTTGGCCACTGCCTCCTTTGCCTCCACTACTTTTGCTTGTACTTCGGGATGCTCAGGTCGTGCTTGTTCAGCCAACCACAATCTGCTTTCTGCCCTGTCTACATCCTGCAGCAACACCTTCCTCACCCCCACATGCTCACTGATACAGAGCCCCCTTCACCATCACCTTAAAGGCATCCCACTCCAGTGCCCTAGTGGAAGCTGTCCCCGCATTTTCATTAAAATAATGTACTATCCCCTCTCCAATCTACCTGTGGAAAACCGGATCATCCAACGTTTCAGGGTGCAATCTCCAGGTGGGGAGGTCGGATTTCACCACCATCCAGTGCATAGTAACCAACAACGGGTTGTGATCAGACAATGTCCTAGCAAGATATTCAGAGTGCGTTATGGAAGGCACAATCGATGCTGAACATAAGAATGCATCAAGTCAAACATGTAGTTTGTGCATTGCCGAGAAGTAGGAATAGTCTCGGTCCCGCGAGTGATGTGTTCGCCATATGTCCACTAAGTTCCATCTGGTTTGCCAATCCAGTCTATATTTGGCCAATCTGCGGATAGGAGAATCCACCAGTGGGCGGTGTGACCTGTCCTGGGAAACATCCACAATGGAATTGAAATCCCCACCCAATACAGCCGAACCCGTAAAATAATGAGCCAATGTGCCTGACATGTGGTCTAGAAAGCACGCCTGATTGATGTTTGGTGCATAGATACTACACAACGCTCTGTCCCAACCATGTAAGCGCCCCTCAACCGCTACAAATCTGCCTCCAGGGTCTATGGTTTGTTTTGTTACCTGAAACGGGACCCCCGCTCTTATCCAAATCAATGCCCCCTTGCAAATGCTGAATATAATGTACTAAAAACCTGTCCCCTCCACCTGCGCTTTAATGCCAGACCTTCTGTTTAGCAAGGTGGGTCTCCTGAAGCAGTGCTATATGGACCCCTCTCCTAGCCAAATACGCATGAATCTTATGGCCCCTCGTCATTGTGTGTAGCCCCCTTACATTCCAAGTAACACAGCGTAAATCAGGTACCGCCCCCATCAGAATAGAATAGCATCCTCATGTCGTTCCATACAAAAGTAAACACACCGGTGACCCCCTCGTCCCAACCATACCCCCAACACCCCAGTCCACCCATCCCCCCAAGAACAGGTCCTAGAACAGAACTGCTAGTCCCCATCCAAACCATACTAACAAGCAACACACACCTAAGCCCACCAGTAGTCACTGCGGGCAAGCCTTATGGGCAATGGGGGGTGCTCAGCGCCAACAGGCAACCACGTACGCTCCAAGAATAACCTCGCTGGCTCCCCCAGTGAAACACAGAATCCTCTTCACATCTGTGCACCCTTCCAGAAGCTACCAAGCATCGACATAGCGTTCGAATTTGGCATCGCAGAGTGACCCTGATCCACCCTCCCCCAGTGTTACCAAGCAGCAGAACCCCTTAACTGTAGCAATGTTCACAAGCCTCCTCCCAGCTCACAACAGTTTCGCAACAACCTCCCAGACTGCAAACCATTACTCATCCAATAGTCCATCTGCTGTGGCTTGAGTGACCGTCGGTATGCGGAGACTGTCCGCCTCAGAGGCCTCAGTGTCCGAATGTGCTTTGTCCTCCTCTGAGTCCGTACACTCCGGCGACTGCACCATCTGTTCCCCCGACAAAGCTGACACTGCCTCCAGCACCCCCTGTCGCTCTACTTCTGTTTGTGATATCGATGGTTTTCGCAGCTCCCGCCAACGTCGTCGTACCGCTGCGACTTGCGCAGCTGAAGTTGAAAGCCCCCGGAAGATCCCAGGGCATGGCGTTCCATGCGATCTGTTCCAGCCCGGTAAGATTCCAACCATGCCCATGCCTCCTCCGGGGTGTCATGGTAATGAGTGCTACCATCCAATATTATTCTCAGTTTGGCTGGAAACAACAGGGAGTACTGCAGTCTCTCCGATCGTAACTCTTTTTTAATCGACATGAAGGATGCACAGCAGCGCTTAATTTCCAAGGTATAATCCGGAAAGATAGTCACTTTGTCGTTTCCAACTTGATATGGGCCATCAGTACACACTTTTGGGAGCAAACAGTCTCTGTCCTTATAATGCAGCAGGCGAGCTACCACCGGGCAAGGAGGATGCCCCGGCTGCGGCGGCCTCGCAGGCACCCTGTGCGAGCGCTCCAGGGTGTAGAAAGGAGACAATCCCTCGGGAGCCACCACCATTCGCAACCAGTTTTCCAGATACTGCTCCATATCTGACCCCTCCACTTTTTCCGGCAAGCCCACTACGCGAATGTTATTGCACCTATTCCTGCTTTCGGCGTCCTCAGCGTGTTTCTCCAGTGCCAGTATAAGGTCCAAGGTGTCCGTCATTTCGTTCGTTAATGCAGTGTGGGCTGATGCTACCTCTTGAAGAATCCCTTCCACTTGCTTCACCCTATCTACGAGTTTAGAGTGATCCGCTCTCAGAAGGCCAAGTCCCGTCGCCACCTGAGCAATATCCTGCTGCAGGGCCGTGCGTGAATCCACAATCGCTGCCAGTATTCTGTCAAACTGCCGCTGCATTCCGGGGTCCCTGGGTGCATCCAGGGCAATCAATTCAGCCGGGGCCGGCGTTTCGCTGTCCGATAGCTGGTGCGCCCCCTCCTTCTTCCCCTTCGTTTTCCCCATGGCCAGGCCCTCCAATGGAAGTCCGAGGATTTCTAGGCACCCCACAGCTTCTTGATCACCTGAAGGGAGACAAATTTCAAATCCACTCCAGTCAAGCTAAGGAGTTCCCTTCTCCACCAGGTTCACTGCTCAGGCACGTGGGTGAACCAACCCGCAGAGTGCCATCGGTCCCCAGTGGCCCCAAGGCGGGAGCATCGAAGGAAAGGTCCCACATCTGCCATCCAGCCCAGCTCTTAATATCCCGGTCCAGCACTTATGCACCGTGGCAGCAATAGAGCCACAACACCTCGAGTCCTGAGAGGAGGCCCAAGTATAGAATCCCCACAGCTTGTGGCCCTGCACAGGGTATGCCTCCCCTCTTGCGCCAGTCCGGAGCCAAGTCCACACCGTACAGGCCGCTATCACGGGCCCAGACCTCCACTGCACTCCCTCACCTCCAGAGTTGTACCAGGGATACCAAACCCCCCGGTCTGCCTCAGGTCGTCCTGCCAGGGAGGCAACAACACTCGCCCCAGTCCTTTTCCACTTCCCACAGCGCACCACCACCTGTATCTCCCAGCTCCAGGGGCCCCTGGGCCAGAGCAGCAGCATGTCCAGCCGTTTCCACCACAGATGCAGCGAGCAATTTCACCTTAGGTTCCAGCTAGTAGCTCCCAGCCGTCTCTCTGTGCGCACCCCCACTCCCGCCACAGCTCGCAGGCTGCCGCCATCCCCGATGCCCCATGACCGCCTCCCCAGCCTGCGAATCCCGGTCCAGCCGCACCCCACTCACTGAGGCAAGAGCAGTGGTGCCTCCGCTCCCTCACGCCTCGCCAGGCGCCCCTACGTCGCTGCTCCCTCTTCCGATCCTCCGGCAAAGTTCCGGGGGGGTCAGAGCTTCAGGGCCCACGTCTCCAACTTTCGCTGCGACTCAGCTTCAGGCCGGCCATGCACAGCGTATGTACAGCGCAGGGTCGAGCAGTAAGTGACCTCTCAGGCGGGGGCCTTCTGCCAGTCCACAATCGTACCGCCGCTGTGCCACCTCAGCCACACCAACAGCGAGCGGGCCGCCCAGCCAACAGAGCCGTTCTGTTCCTGTTTAGGGCTCAATTTTCAATGAGGTTGCACCGTCGCTATTTTGTGTCTGCCGCCGCCAGCGGCCTTGAGCAGGGAAACTGCAGAAAACCTCCTGATTGGTGTTGGGTATGTCGTCTGGACAGCGCCAGCCCAAGCCCGCACCGCACAAATGTCACTCGGTGCCACCAGGCGGACGAAGAACCGCTTTAATACAGGATTATTGCGGGGATCCTCACGGAGCTCAGTACTCACGCAGTTTGCTCCATCGGCTCCCAAGCCACGCCCCCATCAGTGATACCACTGATGATATCACTAATGACATCTCAAATAATATCATTAATGACATCATCTACAGAGTCACTCACACACCCACTCATGCACCCACACAACTACTCACATATCCACATAACCACTCACAAGTTAACTCAAACACCCATACAACCACTCACACACCCACTTACAGACCCATACAACCAATTACACATCCACACAACCACTCACACACTGACTCACATACCCACAAACCCATACAACCAGGCGCATTCCCTCTTACACATGCATACAACCCCTCAAACACCCACACAACTCACATATCCATGAAGCCACTTACACACCCATACAAGCACTCACTCACCCACACAGCTACTCGAACACCTACTCACCTACTCACACACCCATACAACCACTCAGAAAGCCACTCACACACCCATATAACTATTCACATAGCCTCTCAAACACCCAAAAAACCACTCACAAACACATTCACAGACCCATACAACCACTACCAAACCCACTGATAGACCTCTACGTCCATGCACACACCCACTGACAGATACATGCCCCCACTCACACACCCATACAATTAGTCACTCAGCCACTCAGGTGACATATGTTAGAAATAGTATCACTCGTTAGTAGTACAGAAAGAATAGCAATTTAGCTTATGCAGAAGCTTAGTATCTATCTTTAAGTATTAGAAATGCTTACGAAACACTTACACCAACTGGAGAATGTCATAAGTGATCTTGTCAGTGCTGTTACTGTCCATGTCGTAAGTGATGCAATATGTGAAGTCATGAGCAGTGCATTGCGGTGGCATAAGTTATAGTTAGTTCAGGTAACTATAAATGCTGAATTTTTATGGTTCTTTGCCTGTGAAACCTGAGCCTAACAATAACATCCTTGTTATCTTTGTTTTTTTCAGTACATTTCTAAGATTTTTTAATTCTATATCCTAACAATAACTTCCCTGTAACCCTATTTTTTTCCAGTAAATATATATATTCACTGAAAAAAACTCACCACTGGGGGGAATTGGCCTTACTCTGTTGACCTGGGTATCGTCAATAAATTAGGGCCATATTATCAAGAAAGGGAGATACATTATCAACGATTTTATCGGCAGGAAACTGCTGCTAAAGCGGCGATAATGGGCTTTATAATATGCCCTTATGAATTCCCATATAAGCCCAGTTTCTGGTGTTAACCTGGGCTGCTAGGGGAATTCACAAGGGCATATTATCAAGCCCATTATCGCTGCTTTATCGGCAGTTTCCTGCCGATAAAAGTGGCTATAATGATCCGCCCTTTCTTGATAATATGACCCTCAGTTTCCTCTCTATACATTGTTCATATCTCTCTATCCATCTAGCCAAAGGTGCCCAGATTTTTAAGTCTTTTATTCTTGTGCATATTCCTCTCCTTGCACAGATAGCTTTTTCCAGGTTGTAATTTGACAAACGACAAGAAAGCCACTGCTGAAATCCAGGGGTATTGGGATCCAAGATTCCAATGCAATACATAGGCGGAGGATAGCCACACCAATAAACACCAATTCTTCTCCGACTGTCCCCTGCATGTCCTGAGCTACCCCAAGCCCTAACAGAGACGGAGAGAGAAGACAGTCAATTCCTAGTACCTCCTTAAAAAAACTACTGATCTCTTGCTTTAGTTTGGTAAGCGCATCGCAAGAGGAGACGATGTGAAGAATCAAGTCTGCCTGATATAATGCACACCGGGGGCATAATGTTCCTCTCCCCGTCCCTCATTTGGCAATTCTTTTAGAGTATAATATAGTGAGAAGCAGGATTTATAGTATTGTGCTTGCAGCCGGGCAGAGATTAAGATACTCTGTGCCAATTTAGTAGAGTGAGAGAATAGGTTTTCCGAGACTCTGGCTTCCACTTTCCACCTTCTTGCCCAATCATCAATAATGATCTTTCATTAGCAAATTAAAAAGGTTATAAACTACTCGTATCGATAATTCTCTATTCTCGCTCAATTTGTTGATTATAACATTATTGGCGAATCCGATTGGACCACCACCTTTATATTTAGAAAATCCCTTATTTGGAGATATTTATAAAAATCCCTTTGATCTAACTTGAACCATTCTCTTAGATCGTCGAAAGAAGCCAGACCAAGTGGAGAGAAAAAAGCTCCAAACTTTGTCAGCCCCGCCTCAGATCACCTTTTAATTATTGGGCCTTTGAAAATATCTGGAAGATTAGGGTTATTGCAAGGGGATGTGCAATATTTGAACCGCCCACTCCTGTCAATCTTAGAACAGATTTCCAGATTCTAAATCCCCTTCGTAAGGTTTTAAACTGCACTTTTTTGTATTGGTTGTCGTTTAGATATAGCCAGACCCATCCCAAACCTCCTCCCACATTAAGAGCTCCAGGGGGGTCGGTACTACATTGATTGTTCTGTCTTTTGGCTTTTCCTGTATTAAAACTAAATTGTTTAATATTGTGGTGGCCAAGTAGTAAAGTCTTATGTTTGGTAGGGCTACTCCCCCCTTTCCCTGAGTATGCCTTTCTTGGCTTAGTGTGAGCCCATATGAATCAAGAGAACAGGGACCCGATGTAGGTGGCCATTTACCGGCCGGTAACGGCCGATTTCGGCCGTTACTGACCGGTAAATGGGTTTTTGGGATGTAGGGGGGCAATTTTACCGATTCTGCAAATTTACCAAATCGGTAAATTTACCGAATCGGTAAAATACAGAATCAGTATTTTTACAGATTCGGTAACTTCTAGATGTAGGTGGGACTCTTCTGAGTCCCAAAGGCCTTTCAGATTCGGTATCTTACCACCCAATCCAATTGAGTGGTAAAATACTGAATCCAGATGTGCATGCACATGTGTGCATGCACACCTATGCCATGTGACAGACAGACATGCCCTTAGGGCATGTCTGTGTGCCACATGGCACACATGCCTGTATTTGGGGTGCTAGAGGGTGTCAAAGTGACACCTCCTGCACCTTTGCTGGAATCGGTATTTACCGAATCGGTAAATACCGATTCGGTAATGCCCATTGATTCCTATGGGCTTCAATACATCTAGCCCATAATCTTCTATTGTCTTTAGACAATTGGCTGTAAATTCAAGCGGGATTGCCCGCAGAAAATATAGGGCCCGATTCACAGAACTAACTTAAGACAAAATTCTAAACTTACTACCATTTTGGTATTCACAGAAGGCACTTACTCATTTCGGTATTCACATTTAGTAGTAGTAAAGTTAGGACTCCTAACTTTCGGACTGCTAAATGCCTTCTGTGAATACCGAAATTCTTAAAATTAGGATTTTTCTCAATTTAGTAGTAGTATTAAAGTTAGGACTCCTAACTTTAGAAATCCTAAATGCCTTCTGTGAATACCGAAAGTCTTAAAATTAGGATTTTTCCTAATTTAGTAGTGGTAAAGTTAAGACTCCTAACTTTAGGACTCCTAAATGCCTTCTGTGAATACCGAAAGTGTTAAAATTTGGATTTTTCTCAATTTAGTAGTAGTAAAGTTAGGACTCCTAAACTTGGGGAAAAATAATATTTTGATAATGTTGCATCTGCCGATGATAGTCAGATGAACATTATGCAGTCTTGTCAGGTCCTATTTAGCTTTACCCAATAATGGATCAATATTAACTTTAACGATATTATCTGTGTTTGCTGATATGTCGATGCCTAAGTATGGTGCGTTTTTGACTACTTTAATGTAATTGATTGTTAAGTTCTCATCGCCCACTATGTGCGTTTTGCCATGATTGAAAGTATACTCCGAGGATGCCCCATATCTTGCAGCTTCTCCTTCAATTTCACCTATAGGAGTATCAGGGTCGGGGGTCAAACGGGCAATTTCGTCGGCATATGCCAGGACTTTGGATACCCAACCATACATTACAATGAGCCTTATCACCTTAATATATTCCAGTTGTCGAAGAAAGGGGTCAATATAGATTGCAAATAGCAATGGTGAGCTTGGTCAACCCTCTCGGGTGCCTCTTGTTAATTTAAAAGGATCTGTAAGTGCCCTGTTAACAAATAACCTTGCTCTAGGGTAGAAGTAAAGCATTTTAACGGCCTGTAGTAGCCCCTTTCCAATTTCCACCCTTGACAGGGTCTCCTATAGGAAGGGCATGAGACCCTGACAAGGCCTTTTCTGCGTCTAATAGAATTAGCACCATTGGATCCCTGGAAATGCTGGTAGCATCTAAAAGTGAAATAACCCTTAGTATGTGGTCCGTCGTCCCCTGCCCTAGGATAAATCCATGCTGCCGGGTGAAGACAACTTCATGGATAATCAAAGTCATGCGAGTAACAAGGATTTTTGAGTAAACCTTGCTTTCACTGTTAATCAGTGTTATAGGCAGATACGAACCAGGCTCACAGTTTATTTTTTTTTAAGGAAAATCAACATTTTTACTTGTGTCCACCCTTGAATACATTTGTGAATAATTGTGTCATACAGTCTTTAAGTTGGGATTAGAATTTCTTGTAAAATTTCAGAGGAATGCCATCTAGGCCAGTGGCCTTTCTGCTAGGGAGGCTGTTAATGCATAATAATAACTCAATCCGTTGCAGGAGCTCATCCAACATTAGCTAGTCTTCCTGGGAATATTGCTCTGTTGGATTCAAGTTCAGATACACCTTAACATCTCCTGGATCCCCAGATGAATCCTCTTGATATAGCTTTTGATAGTATGTATAAAAAACATTTCTAATTCCATCTGAGTCTGTCAGCACACCCAGGACGGGATCTTTGACTTCCTGCATTATGTTTCGTGATGCTTTTTGTCTAGCTCTAATTGCCAGGTGGCATCCTACCTGCTCTCTACACTCGTATGCTTTCTCTCATCATACTGTCAGTCTATCTGCAGCATTTTTCGCAATTACTTCCTTGATCGCTGACTTAGCAGCTGCTACTTTTGCCTGCGCTTCTGCTGGGTCCCCGCCAATCCGGAGCACAGTAATCAAATCTGCTTCAGTGGCAGCCAATCTACTTTGTATGTCATTTACCAATAATAGTTTTTTTTGTTCAAACATATAGGGGTCAATTCTGATTCAGGAGAAAAGCCCTCTCCGTACGAATCGTACCCGTCCATTCGAGTCGCGTAGTATGATCCATATTCCGTGAATCCGTCGCGATCCGTACGTATTGCAAGGCTGAAACCGTGAACCGTACAACTCGTACACATGCGGTATGACTCGTACAAATGCCATACGACCCGACGAGTACGATCCGGACCGGGGTATGAGGACGCAATTCGTACGGTCCACCTCAGGTAAGGGTGAATCATACGGAAAAGCACACAAACACATACACACCGTACGGTCCGTACAGCCCATGATCGTAGGGGTACGGTGCGTACCTGTGCGATCATAGGGTGTACGCACTGCACCCCATGTATGATGGGTGTACGCACCGTACACCATGTAGGATGGGTGTATGCACCGTACCCCATGTACGATGGGTGTACCCATCGTACATGGGGTACGGTGCATACACCCATCGTACATGGGGACAGTGCGTACACCCCATGATCGCACGGGTACGCACCATACCGCTGCGATCATGCGTGGTACGCACCGTACCCGGGGGGGGCCGTTCCATACATATTTCGGCACAAACTCTGCTTTTATGGCTGTTTTCAGCTCCCGTAGAAAAAGGGTCATACGGTGCGAACCCGACACCTATCGTACTTGCTGGGTCGTAAAAACCAGCCGCGAACCGTACAGATGTCGCGAACAGCGGGTTCCGAGGGAGAATCGTATGGAGATTAGAGTTGTACGGTTTCTGTACGACTCGAACGGAGTACGGCTCCTGGTACGAATCGTACTTCGTCGTACGTACGGGGACGTTGCAGGGTACGATTTGTACGGGGAAAAACGCTCCGAGTGGCTATTCGGAGCGGTTTTTCCCAAATCGGAATCAGCCCCATAGAGTATCTAAGTGTTTTCCCCTGTAATCCTGCTTTTAAGGTGTCCTATACAACCTTGATTCCTGCACTACCTGGATTCTCATTGAGAAACAAAGGAATCCATTTCCACATATGTTTACAGTATTCGTCATTGACAACCAGTGCTCATCAAAACTCCATGCAGAGCCACCCCCACCTACTGGCGCTTCCCCCTTAATCTCGACAATCAGAGGATTATGATCAGCCAATATGCCTGGGGCTTTCTCAATAGTGCAGTCATGGAGAAGGGAGTAGGATACTAAAATAAAGTCTAGTCTGGCATGTTTACTATGTGGAAAAATAAAAAAAGTGAAACCGAGATGTGAGGGATCCCGCCAATTCCAACGATCACAAAGTCGTATGATCTACGCATAGTGTCCTTAATGCCCGAAACAGTGGGAATAGTAATTTTTACCCCTATGATATTCAATGCTTTCCTTACTGTTGCACTCTCTGGAGTTAAAATAGTAATTTTTACCCCTACGCTATCCAACGCTTTCCCTACTGTTGCACTTTTTGGAGTTGGAATAGTAATTTTTACCCCTACGCTATCCAATGTTTTCCCTACTGTTGCACTCTCTGGAGTTGGAATAGTAATTTTTACCTCTACGCTATCCAATGTTTTCCCTACTGTTGCACTCTCTGGAGTTGGAATAGTAATTTTTACCTCTACGCTATACAACAGTTTCTCTACTGTTGCGCTCTCTTTTTTTGTATACATTTAGATAATGTAGTATATAATTAATTTAAAAAAATATTAAAGGTATATTTAATTTTTTTAATTTATTAAACATAATTATTTACTTTTTATTTATGTTTTTGTTTTATGTTTGTAAATGTATTTGTAATTTATATTTTTTTTTATTAATTTATAAATTATTAAATTAATTATTATAACTTATTAAGTATGCATTTAATATATATTTTATGTATATGTTTAATTAATGCATTATTATTATGTATGTATTATTTATGAATTTTAATCATTAGATATTTTTAATTATGTTTATTTTATTCATTAGTGTTATTTACTTTATTTTACATTTATATTTTTACAGAAAAAAAACAATATTTTTAACATTGATATTTTTAACATCTATATTTTTTTCCGATATTTTTGTACTTACCATGTTGTAGATAGGATGTCGATATTCTTGCCTTCGATATTTCTGCATTGATATTCCTGTAGGTCGATATTTTGTAGGTCGATATTTTGACAGTGATTCATTCTTAGCAGCAGGCATTTTAACACTGTCCACTAGCTACCTTAAAATGAGTCAAATCTTTTTTGTTGTTGATCACATTAGGTCAACCAACAGCTGCTCTTGCAAGCCAAATGTAGAAACACAATGCTTCATAGAAATCGGGGTTCAAAGAAAGACACCCTTTGCTGTGCGAGGCATTTACAGCCCCTGTTGCCACCCTGTAAACAAGTGGCCTCTGCTTTACCAAGGCTGGTGTCCCTTAGCACCCTGGAAGTGATGTCACCAGTCCAGCTGGAACTAACCAACCTTCCATGCAACATAGATCAGGCAAATGCGGATGAGGGACCATTCCATCCATCCCACTTTGCCGCCTACTGTGTGGTGTTTCCATTGTGGGGAGTGCGCCTTCCAATTAACAATCACATATTTAAAGACTTTTTCAGAATCCCCTCTTTTTAGAACAAAGTATTTGCAATCTTTATCAGTCCCAATATAACTAGATATCCATTTATCTGATGTTGAACAAAACCAATGCTAGCTAGCACTTTCAGAGCCAATAGGTCAGCTTTAAGTGCATGTGCTTACTGTGTAATATGGTTGGATGAAAACACATATAAAAGCATACAAATGGGTGTTACGCACCATGCCGTGCCTAGCTCAGTATTCTGCTAATATTTTTTAAGCCACACCCTTAATTATTTGTCAAGTCCCTTGGCAAGACTTCTTACTTACTCCTATCAGCCACATCCCTGTTAGAGACCATCCCCCTCTTTCATTCCACTTGCGGTAAATCAAGATGCACAGGGCGGAAGCAAAACCAAAACAGTAAATTATCGATTGCACTTAGAAGACCAAAGCAAACAAACACATTCCCAATAATAATAAACAACAACGTGTTTCAACATAGCGCTCCATACCACACACGTGCCATTTTCTAAGCGCTGTAACATCTGGTAATATTACCCAATGTATAGCACTTAAGCCCGCATAAAAATACATTCTTATTGTGGAGAAGTGCCTGTCTTCTTGCTTCTTTCTCGTGAAGAATGTGCACATCCGCGACGATATAGTAAAAAATACAACAAGTAATAACGCCCTTTTTCAAAACCTCCACTAGACAAACCTCCGGTCTCTTTCAAGGAAGACGATTAATCAGCTGAGTTATCTTGACATTTTAATTGATGCCAGGAATGCGAAGCAGGTGTTTTAAAATTGATAATATACTCGCACAAAATGACACCCCCACCCCAAGTCAGCGCCCTGTGCGGTAGCACCGATTGCACTGCCCTAGAGCCTGCCCTGGTCATGAGTGATGTCACTGACCTTGTCATGAGTGATATAATATGTGAGGTCATAAGCAGGGCATTGCGGGGGCACGTGTTATAATTAGCTCACTAACTAGATCAGCTACATTTCTCTGGTTTTGTACAAGTTAAACCAGAGACTTTTTTTTCAGCGAATGTACACGTTTTTTAAAATCTATTTCCTAACTATAACATCCCTGTAACCTTTTGTTTTTTCAGTAAATTTAAAAGGGTTATTAAATGCTAATTCCTAACTATAACGTCCCTGTAGTCTTTGTTTTCTTTCAGGAAATTTCTATGATTTTTTAAGTAGTAATTGCATTTGCAGAGTGGTGGAGAAAGGGGGCTGAGCCTCTGACCAGCTCTCAGGAATCCCGCTGTGTAGTACTTACAGGAGGTACCAGGAGGGCTTCTTGGCCTTAACAGTCCCTCAGGAGTAAAGTGGGCTTCATCCCATAACCAGTAGTGTACCACAAGGTGCATTTGCAGAGTGTTGGAGAAAGGGGGTGTGGCCTCCGGAGACCTCTTAGCAAACCTGCTGTGTGGGACTTACTAGAGATAACAGGAGGGATAGTTGGACCCCAAGGATGCCCTTGGGGACAACTACCCCTCACATTACCTCCAGTTAGACCCACACAGTTTTGGTCCTGAGACCAAGTAGGAGACCACGCCTCCTTTCTCCAGCACTCTGCAAATGTGCCTACTGGCACACTACTAATAGGGGGATGAAATCCACTTTGCTATTAAGGGTCCTTGAGGGCCAACTACCCCTCATGTCACCTCCAGCAAGTCCCACACAGATGGCTTTCTAAGAGGTTTTCAGCGGCCTGCCCCCTTTCTCCACTACTCTGCAAAAACGCACCTCTGTGTGCACAAATAGTTAGGAGATCAAATCCCCTTGGCTCTTGAGGGTCCTTGGGGGCCAACAAGGCTTCATGTTACCTCCAGTAACACCCACACAGCTGGATTGCTGAGAAGTCATCAGAGGCCAAGCCCCCATTCTCCCCCACTCCACAAACACGCCTCCTGATGCACTGATGCTTGGGGGAAGAAGTGGACTTTAGTCATGAGGCCCTCAGGAGGCAAGAGCACCTCATCCCCCTACCAGAGTGCACAGAAAGGCATGTTTGCATAGTGGTGAAGAAAGGAGGCATGGCCTCCAGCTACCTCCAAGCAATCCGACTGTGTGGGGGTTACTGGAGGTAAAAGGAGGTCTTGTTGGCACCTAAAGACCCTCAGCAGCAAAGGCGCTTCATCCCCTAACCAGCAGCATGCCAGGAGCTGCGTTTACAGAGTGAAGGAGAAAAGGGGTGGGCATTCTATGAGTTGCATGGGGCCCCCATCTACTGGGGCCAGGCATGTTATGATTGGGGAGGGGGCTACATGGCCTCAGCTCCCCAGGTGATTTCAGCCGGGGGACCCCATCCCTCAGAGGACAGGCATGTTAAGAATGGGTAAGGGGGCCACGTGGCCTCTCTTCCATGGGCCAATTTTGGCCCTGGGGACAACATCCCCAGGGGGCTCTGCATTTTATTTTTT
The DNA here is from genome assembly GCF_964263255.1 of Lissotriton vulgaris. Taxonomy (NCBI): domain Eukaryota; kingdom Metazoa; phylum Chordata; class Amphibia; order Caudata; family Salamandridae; genus Lissotriton; species Lissotriton vulgaris. The sequence goes on from NC_141694.1 coordinate 692,383,426, forward strand.
TATTTAAAGGGAGATGGGCTAGGCATCCCCCTACAGGGCCATTTTTGACCCCAGGTAACCCATCCCCAAAGACCTGAACTTTTTAAAATATTTTTACAAATAAATTGTTCTGGGCCGATTTCGACCCCATGGACTCCATCCTCCAGGACCCGGCCTGTAGTGTGTGTGTCCTGTCCCACCCAGGTCAGCCACATTTTAAATGTCGGTGACCGTGGGGGAAGCCTCAAGGCCCATGCTGTCCCTGCCGGCTCCCTGCCTACTGTGGGAGCTGGAATTGCTTTGTGAATAGGGGAGCAGCTGAGCATGCAGCTCCCTGAATCTCAAAGCAATGTGTCTGTTTCCCTGCTCGCTTGTCAGCCGGCAGGGAAACAGACATGATTTTCTTTCAGCAAGCAAGAGCAGCTTCTGCTCCCGCTTACTGAAAGTGGAGTGTTTGCTATAACAGCTCCCCCAAGTCATAGCAAATTGCAATGTCCTGAGGGTGGGTATCCCGGGCTTCGCTGAAGCCGGCCTTGGGGTGGCGATTCCCACGGTGATCTAGGGCCTCAGGAAGATGGCTGCGTGGCCCCCTCCTTTCTTTGTTTTAGCCCCGGGGAGATGGTTGTCCCCAGGGCTAAGGAGGGGTGTGGAGCCCCCTGCATTCATATTACATTTAATCCCAGTGAGGTGGAGGTCCCCGGGGACTGCAGGGAGACCATGTGTCTCCCCGCATTTCTGTTATGTTTTGAGCCGAGGAGGTGGCAGTCCCTGGGGTTCTGAGGGGCTATGCAGGTCCCCTACATTATTTTTGAAAAAATTGCCCTGGCGAGTGGCAGTCCCCAGGGCACAGAGGCTGTTGCAAGGGGAACCCCCACATAATAAAGGAAACATGCCCAAGGGAGGTGGTGGTGCCTGGGGCTTTAGGGATTCTAGGAGTGGGGTCACGTTCATCCCCCTCCTACATATTTACACATGCCCCAGCGAACTGTCCCACCCAGGGGCCAAAAATAAACAAAGAGCGGGAGCTCATGCTTCATTTTATTTAAATACCATCTAGATCTATGGACCCAACAGAATATCTTTTTTTAAATCCTTTAAAAATGTTGTGAAGGTTCATCAAGCGATGCTAAAGTTATTGGCAAAAATCTCTTTTAGTACAGAAACTTTGGCCCTAAATATATATATATATATATATATATATATATATATATATATATATATATATATATATATATATATATATATATATATATATATATATATATATATATATATATATTCACTGAAAAAACCATATGTTTGACACCAGTTATAGTTAGCTGGAAATTTTACTGACATAAAACCATTGAAATTCCCACGTTATAGTTAGTTGGACTCACTATAACTTGCGCGCCTGCAATGCACTGCTGATGACGTCACATATTACATCACTTAAGCTTACTTAAAGAGCGTCCCCCGGCTGCGAAAGTCTCGGAAACAGAGTTTTGATGGAAGGGCCACCTGGTGAGGCCCGCCTCAGCGAAGTGAATTGATTTTGTCAGCAGCTAGGATTTGCGGAGGAATTATCCGAAGCACGGCGTACTTTCAACAGCGGAAAGGAAGTAAGCTGAATCGTGGTAGCGAGACTGCGCCTATGCACTGTGATTGAGACATGGACTTTTCCTTCTAAGGGCATGATTTGCACTCAAAACGCGGTGCACAAAGCATGGTTTTGCAAAGATCGACATTGGGAATCCAGCAAAGAAAGTGAAGGGCAGCCTAAAGGTATTCTGGGAATTGTAGTCCCGTATAATGGAAGTTAAAGCCTTAATACTTTACTGTCAAGGAAACACAAACTGAAAACCAATGTGCGGGTTAATATGAACCTAATTAAAGAACTGGTACTAAACCTTGCAGTTTGGAGAAGAACACGGTAACTAAGACAGAGAGAAAAAATACAAAGACTGAACTGTCCCTTTAAAGTGGAGAAGTGTGGCTCACTGGTTAGAGCAGGCAGACCCTGAAGCAGAGGTCAGACCCGGGACCAGGGTTCAATTCCCGACGTGGCAGGGTCTTGAGCTCAAATGTCCATGGACTCGATAATTCTCGCTTCGGTGCCTGACCGAATCATGGGTTCACGCTCTGCAACTCTGGGCATTAAGCTTGCTTAATCTCCACAACGGCCCCCCGCGGCGGGATGCCTGGCTTTCACCTTGGGGATGCCCAGTAGGGGCTATCTCACAGGGAAAAGCCAGGACGGGTTCCCAAGGCAAGCGCGGAGATACACCTTCGGGGGTCGATTCAGGCGCTATATAAGAAACATAATAATAATAATAATAATAATAATTGGACTTGGTCCCTTCTCAATGTTTATAAAGCTACGTTATTTTAAATGCCAGACGAACCCATTGATGCAGCTGATGGCATTTGAGGAAGAGTCATGAGACTCGAAACGCGTTATGCCTATATTTTTTCTTAATAAAACCATTTTATAAGTACTGCTGGTGTGGTCTGGATTACGCTGCGGAGCTGCGCGTGATTTCTTGTGGATATATATATATATATATATATATATATATATATATATATATATATATATATATATATATATTCACTGAAAAAAACATATGTTTGACACCAGTTATAGTTAGCTGGGAATTTTACTGACATAAAACCATTGAAATTCCCACGTTATAGTTAGTTGGACTCACTATAACTTGCGCGCCTGCAATGCACTGCTGATGACGTCACATATTACATCACTCATGACATGGTCAGTGACATCACTCATGACATCACTGATGACACCATCCTTGTGACAGAGTGACAGACCTCCTTTCAGTGTAATGTAACCCTTGAAACACATATTCAAAAATAGAAACTAAAATTTTCAAAAAATAGAGATACCCATACCAGTTACAACAACCAATTCAGTAATACCACCATCTATATACACATCCACTCATTCACCAACAGTTCTATATAGTCACTCATACATATATTCACTCATCATATGTAGTGAAACACCTATACATCCTGTTACACACCGACAGTCATCCAAAAGTTACTCACACACATAATCACACATGCAAATAAACTATTGAGCATCCATTTATTTGCATATACAGCTATACACACACACACTACCACCTTACTTCTAAGGAAACTTACATATACTTACTCTCTTAAACAATCACTTATAGAAACACATACTTATTTAAACAAGAACTCTTTCAATCTCTCACTCTCACATATCCTCACTTATATACATCAATACTCACATATACTAGATTAAAACATATCTAGTTACTGATAAAGACACTAGTGAGACAGTCATTCACTCACTAACACACACATATACACACTCATCAATTCAGTAAATTTAATAGGTTTTTTAAAAGCTAATTCCTAACTATAACTGGTGTGAAACCCATGGTTTTTTCAGTGAATTTCATAGGTTTTTTAAATGCTAATTCCTAACTATATAAGGCCTGAAACCTATGTTTTTTCCAGTGAATTTCAAAGGTTTTTTTAATGCTAATTCCTAACTATATAAGACCTGAAAGCCCACCAGGAATCTCCAGTATGCGCTAGGGGACTGCATTGCAGAGAGGTGTAATGAAGCCACGCCCCTTTTTACACCTCTCTGCAACGCAGCCCCAGTGCTTGTTTGAAGAGGGGGAACTAATTCCCCTTGCATACTGGGGGCCCCTGGGGGCTAACTAGCCCACCTTGAACCTCCGGTATGCGCCAGGGGGCTGCATTGCAGAGGTGTAATGAGGTTATGCCCCTTGTTACACCTCTCTGCAACGCAGCCCCCTGCCGCATTTGCAGAGGGGGAACTAATTCCCCTTGCATACTGGGGGTCCCTGGGGACCAACTAGCCCACCAGGAGCCTCCAGTATGTGCCAGGGGGCTGCAATGCAGAGAGGTGTAATGAGGCCACACCCTTTTTTACACCTCTCTACAACGCAGCCCCCGTGCATGTTTGAAGAGGGGGGAACTAATTCCCCTTGCATCCTAGGGGTCCCTGGGGGCCAACTAGCCCACCTGGAACTTCCAGTATGCACCAGGGGGCTGCATGGCACAGAGGTGTAATGAGGCTATGCCCCTTTTTACACTTCTCTGCAACGCAGGCCACTGGCGCGTTTGCAGAGGGGGGACTAATTCCCCTTGCATACTGGGGGTCCCTGGGTCATATCTGCCCAAACACCGATATTCCGAACAATTGAAAATGACTTTTCTTGAGAAACATTTGGATTTGGATTATCATGTCCTATACTTTGAAATTTTTGAAAGACTGACTTTGAGGATGCTATAAATTATTCAAGTCTGCCCGAATTGTGTGGGTAAAATTGATACCTAGTCACTTTGAATAAGAATGTACTTACGTCTCGTCTAACATTTGGAAGAAATATCTAGTTATATGACAACAGGATACCGACATAACTTGAAGGAAATAAGAATGCCCTGAAGAAGTTCTGTTGTACAGAACGAAACGTTTAGGCTGGCTGTGGTACATAAACTTAAGGAAAATAAAAGCATTTGAATATACACCAAGATTCAGCGCTTCAATAAGGACTCTAAGTGATATGATTTGATTGGACTTATTGTGCAAGTGGTGCTGTGCCAAACTTTGGAATATTCTCCACTACTCTCTACTACTTACTCTCTCCTACTCCGCTACTCTCAAATACTCACTCTCTACTACTCATTCTCTACTACTCTACTACTCTCTACTACTCTCTCTCTACTACTCACTCCCCACTACTCACTATCTACTACTCTCTACTACTCACTCTCTACTACTCTCTCTCTACTACTCACTCTTTACTACTCACTCTACTACTCTCTACTACTCACTCTCTACTTCTCACTCTCTACTTCTCTCTACTACTCACTCTCTACTACTCTCTCTCTACTACTCACTCTCTACTACTCACTCTACTACTCACTCTCTACTACTCTCTACTACTCACTCTCTACTACTCTCTCTCTACCAGTCTCTACTACTCACTCTACGACTCACTCTCTACTACTCTCTACTGTTCTCTCTCTTTGCTACTCACTCTTTACTACTCTCTACTACTCACTCTCTACTGCTCTCTACTACTCACTCTACTACTCATTCTCTACTACTCTCTACTACTCACTCTCTACTACTCACTCTCTACTGCTCACTCTCTACTACTCTCTACTACTCACTCACATGGTGTCATCAGTGATGTCATGAGTGATGTCACTGACCATGTCATGAGTGATGTAATATGTGACGTCATCAGCAGTGCATTGCAGGTGCGCAAGTTATAGTGAGTCCAACTAACTATAACGTGGGAATTTCAATGGTTTTATGTCAATAAAATTTCCAGCTAACTATAACTGGTGTGAAACCTATGGTTTTTTCAGTGAATTTAATAGGTTTTTTAAATGCTAATTCCTAACTATAACTGGTGTGAAACCTATGGTTTTTTCAGTGAATTTCATAGGTTTTTTAAATGCTAATTCCTTTCTATATCGAGTTTCTAACCTATGTTTTTTTTTACAATTTGCTGTTTTGTGTAAGTATTAATTTTTAAGTTTTTTTTTTAATCATTTTTTCCTGGGGCGCTCTTAGTGCGCGCTCCGATAAGCTCTCCGGTAAGCTCTCTGGAAAGCACACCCAGAGCGCTACTTTCGTTCGTGGAAAAAAAATATGAATGAAAAGTTAATAATAATGCAAAACATTTCGTACCATACAAATAAAAGCAGTTTATTTTTTATAAGGAAATGAAAATGATTATGCATTTCCGTAAAACTATGATGACGTCACTTCAGCGCGCAACGTAAGCGCCCCCGGAAGCGCCTACGTTCGCGCCGTGTGTGCGCCCACGGAAGCGCCTACGTTCGCGCCGCGTATGCGCCCCGGAAGCGCTCTGGAGCGCGCAGCGTCAGCGCGTCAAGTCATGTGACCTTAAAATAACACTTTTCATTGGTTGCTAACAGTTTTTTTTACAAAGAATGAAATCCCTACCCATTTCCTTCACTTCTTCTTTCACTTTTGTGATTGCAAGACCTGCCTTTTTGCTCCTGGATCTTTCTTGGTTTTACCATGGCTGCCAGAGAATCCAGCAGTGATGAAGAACCTGAATTTATCAATGAAGAGCCTCCTCAACGAAAGGTGAAGGAACATTTCATTTGGAAATTTTTTTAAATACCCCCAACCAAAAAAAGGTGAATGCTCCAAAAGTGGAGTGCAGGATCTACAAAGAAGTCCTATCACGGGGTAACCCCTTAAAAAAATACTCATTTGGAAACTTCACAATGATCCGGCATGTGGAGAGGAAGCACCCCCAGAATTTTGCCCGGGAAAGTGTCAGGGCTCTGGCACAAGAGGTTCCCAGTGATGGGGCCTCTACATCCACCGGAGGAGCAACTTCTTCTGGGAGGGGGCAATCGCAGGAGCTGGTGCCAAACATTCAACCTGCTTTTAACCATGGTGCCCTCAGATGCAAATACTGCGATAAACTGCTTACCTTTGGAGAACAAAGTGTACAGCTCATGGTTCGAGCATTAGAAAACCATCGCTGCCCTTTCCACCCCTAATTTCTTTTGTTCTTTTTGCTCCTTTTGAGCAGTTTCCATTCCCTGTTTTTGTTCCTGTTTTGAAAAAAGAAGAAAACAAAAAGTTCTTTTCAGAACTACCTCCAATTCTCATCAAAGAGCTATATTCTTTAAAAAATGAAAAAGAGTAAGTGAAATGGAGAGCATTGATAATGGTATGGAAAATGAGTAAGAAAGAACAGAAAGGTATGAGAGGAGAAAGGAAGTGAAGTAGGGGGACTGAAAGAAAGTGAGTGTTGGGAAGGAAAGTAAGGAGAAGAAGAGTGAATATAGGGAATGTTGATATTCAATGAAAATGTTGAAAAGGAACGGGAGTGGAAGGCTAAGAAAAGATACATTGCTGTAGTTGAAGGCTGAAAGCCTCATTTATGAAGCCATGCGTCACTTTAACACCACAAAAGTGACGCATTGCTGGAGTGCGTCACAAAAGTGACGCAACTCCAGTAATACGTCCTTTCACATGGGGAAAGCACATGTGAAAGGTCTTGCGTCAGTCTTACATCTGCTGTGAGGCAGGCGCAAGATTTTGACGCAACAGCATCCTAAAAGTGACTATGAGATTTCACTGCGTCGCTATTACGAAGCTTTTTATGGGGGAACGCCCCCTCTGCATACATTATACCTGACGCAGGTATAATGTAGCGCAGGGTTTTAAAAAGTGACCCATCTACCTAGATGCGTCACTTTTTAAATATAGCGCAACGAGGCACATTTTTTTACACCGCTGGTGCGATGCGTCTCTTTTCTGTGCGCACTCCTTACGACATTCCATATGTGTCATATTTAATGTATGACGAATCATGTCGCAAGGAGTTACAGATACGTCAGTATTTCTGACGTATCTGTAAACACAAAAGTGACGCATTGCTGGAGTGCGTCACAAAAGTGACGCAACTCCAGTAATACGTCCTTTCACATGGGGAAAGCACCATGTCAAAGGTCTTGCGTCAGTCTTACACCTGCTGTGAGGCAGGCGCAAGATTTTGACGCAAAAGCATCCTAAAAGTAACGCAGTGAAATCTCACAGATTTCACTGCGCGCTATTATGAAGCTTTTTGCGGGGGAACGCCCCCTCTGCATACATTATACCTGATGCAGGTGTAATGTGGCGCACGGCTTTTAAAAGTGACCCATCTGCCTAGATGCGTCACTTTTTAAATATAGCGCAACGAGGCGCATTTTTTTACACCGCTGGTGCGATGCGTCACTTTTCTGTGCGCACTCCTTACGACATTCCAGATGTGTCATATTTAATGTATGACGAATCATGTCGCAAGGAGTTACAGATACGTCAGTATTTCTGACGTATCTGTAAACACAAAAGTGACGCATTGCTGCAGTGTGTCACAAAAGTGACGCAACTCCAGCAATGCGTCCTTTCACATGGGGAAAGCCCCATGTGAAAGAGCTTGCGTCAGTCTTACGCCTGCTGTGAGGCAGGCGCAAGATTTTGACGCAACAGCATCCTAAAAGTGACGCAGTGAAATCTCATAGATTTCACTGCGTCGCTATTACGAAGCTTTTTGCGGGGAAACGCCCCCTCTGCATACATTATACCTGACGCAGGTATAATGAGGCGCAGGGTTTTAAAAAGTGACCCATCTACCTAGATGCGTCATTCTTTAAATATAGCGCAACGAGGCGCATTTTTTTACACCGCTGGTGCGATGCGTCACTTTTCTGTGCGCACTCCTTACGACATTCCAGATGTGTCATATTTAATGTATGACGAATCATGTCGCAAGGAGTTACAGATACGTCAGTATTTCTGACGTATGTAAATGTAAATGTATTGGCATTTATATAGCGCACTACTTACCCGTAGGGTCCCAAGGCGCTTCGACCGCTGCGAAACCCTTCCTGGCTTCCCTGAGAGATGGTCCCTTAATGGGTATCTCCAGGGTGAGACCAGGCATCCCCGGCAGTCTGGTGGGGCCGTTAGTGAAGATGAGGCAAGCTAATGCCCAGAGTTGCCGAGTGTGATCGCTGATCAGAGTGGGCACCGAGGCGAGAGAATTATCGAGTCCGCTGACCCTGGTCCAGAAACCTGCCGCGCCGGGAATCGAACCCTGGTCCCGGGCCGTCCTCTGCTCTCGGGTCTGCCGCCTCTAACCAGTGAGCCACACTACCTCACGTATCTGTAAACACAAAAGTGACGCATTGCTGGAGTGCGTCACAAAAGTGACGCAACTCCAGTAATACGTCCTTTCACATGGGGAAAGCACCATGTGAAAGGTCTTGCATCAATCTTACACCTGCTGTGAGGCAGGCGCAAGATTTTGACGCAACAGCATCCTAAAAGTGACGCAGTGAAATCTCATAGATTTCACTGCGTCGCTATTACGAAGCTTTTTGCGGGGGAACGCCCCCTCTGCATACATTATACCTGACGCAGGTATAATGTGGCGCAGGGTTTTAAAAAGTGACCCATCTACCTAGATGCGTCACTTTTTAAATATAGCGCAACGAGGCGCATTTTTTTACACCGCTGGTGCGATGCGTCACTTTTCTGTGCGCACTCCTTACAACATTCCAGATGTGTCATATTTAATGTATGACGAATCATGTCGCAAGGAGTTACAGATACGTCAGTATTTCTGACGTATCTGTAAACACAAAAGTGACGCATTGCTGGAGTGTGTCACAAAAGTGACGCAACTCCAGCAATGCGTCCTTTCACATGGGGAAAGCCCCATGTGAAAGGGCTTGCGTCAGTCTTACGCCTGCTGTGAGGCAGGCGCAAGATTTTGATGCAACAGCATTTTTGCGGGGAAACGCCCCCTCTGCATACATTATACCTGACGCAGGTATAATGTGGCACAGGGTTTTAAAAAGTGACCCATCTACCTAGATGCGTCACTTTTTAAATATAGCGCAATGAGGCGCATTTTTTTACACCGCTGGTGCGTCACAAAAAGTGACGCACAGGCGGCGCTAAACTGTCGCAAGGCCTTCATAAATAAGGCCCTGGATTTTCCCCGTGCTTCGCTCCCCGGTGCGCTTCCCGGTGCGCGTACCGGGCGCTCCCCCCACGCCAATCGAAAAAAAATATTTTATAAAAATGCCCCGCGGGACCCTATTTTAGCCCCCACATCAAACCTAGGGGGTCAGGAGGGGGTCTACCCTGCCCCCTTATAGTCATTTTTCCCTTTTTTTATGGCACCTTTTGTGTCTCGATCCTACCGAGACACAAGATGGCGGCCGCTCCGGACTGTTTCGAATGTTTACAGAAACCCGTGAGCCAATCAGCTTTCCGTGCGCAAGTCGCGTGTCGCGCCTGGTGCTCTACCCGGTGCGCACCGGAGCGCGCCTATAGATATATATATTTTTTTGATCCTAAATTACTCAAAATCCACTGGAGCACATATCTTGAGACATAGCAAAGGCACATCGGGCTACCAGTCCATACAATTTTGCCAAGTTTGGTGGAAATCTATTCAGCCGTTCGGGCTAAAAGTGAAATCGACCGCCCTATGGAAATTAACATGGGGAAAATGCGTTTTGGGACCCCCCTTTTATCTCGGCTCCCTCTTGACAAATCCCCGCCAAACTTTCAGGGAAGGACCGGAACGCCGCAAGGCCATTTTGAGGAAATTTTCAGTCAGATTCGTCAACCGGCGCCAAAGTTATTCCAAATAGAATTTTGAGATTTAACATTGAAAAAAATCCTAACTATAACTACATACATATATAAACATATATAATCTGTATATCTATATAAATACAAATATAAATGCATGCATACATATACATATATGCATACAGATGCATGTTATTTACATGAAAGTTTAAAAAACACTAATACAAGCAAAGCTAAAAAGCCACCTCATTACAAACAGAATGGCTTTAACTTAAACGAGGGCGAGATCTATTGCATTTTCAATGCTTGTTTACTTTGGTTCCATCAAGAAGGCATTGAGATGTGTCACACATTTGCCATAAATTCTGAATATTAGCACTCTAGTTGCTCATTAGATCACTGTCGTAAAGCTACTGCTCACCAGGGAAGTCTGCTGCTGGTATTCAAAGTGCATGTTTCAGTCTGCATGTCAGAATTTTTTTAATGAAATAGAAGAGGATTTGAGAAGTCACTCAAAATGATCCCTATTTTTTCTTTCTGAAGCACTAATCATACTTTCTATGGCAAAATGAACCCCCTCATTTTGTTCCTTTTTAAATTAAATGTTTTCAGACTTACCACTTCATTCCAATCAAGATAACTTCAGGTGTGCCATACCTCTGCAATAAGTAGGACTGTTTGCGCTCTAGTTGTTCTTTAGAACACTCTGGGACATTCTGTCATTGGGCTATAATTGGGCTACATCTGGGTGATATTTGGGCTACATTTGGGCTCTTTTGTCTCTGGTGGCCATCTTGGGAGACTACATGTCAGAATTTTTGAATGAAATAGAAGAGGATTTGAGAAGTCACTCAAAATATGCCCTAATTTTTCTTTCTGCAGCACTAATAATACTTTCTATGGCATAATATACCCCCTCATTTGGTTCCTTTTTAAATTAAATGTTTTAAGAGTTACCACTTTATTCCCATCACGATGGTTTCAGGTGTGCTATACCTTTGTGATAAGTAGGACTGTTAGCGCTCTAGTTGTTCTTTAGAACACTCTAGGAGGCTGCAGTAGAACACAAAGGAATCAACTGACAGTCTCTGTCCTTGTTGGATGTACATGTTTTACTGGGAATGTCAGACTTAATTCTCACATGACTGAGAAAGATAATGTGAATTTACAGAAAATATGCTTTCAGTTTAGCTTATACATCCCCTTCCAGACCACTGTGGGAAAATTATGAGATATTAGTTTTCTTTCAAACATGATTCATGATATCACAGCAGAAAGCTTTTTCACATGGTAAAATCACCTTAGAACACACCACAATTCCTAAAATGAGTATGGTACCATCAACAAATGATTTATAATGTAACTAAAGTCCTAAAACCCTCTATTAACTACAATGCTTTTAATGAGGTGCTATCATGTATATTGGTCCCAAGATGTCTGCCAACACTTCTTGGATGAAGTGCTGACAGCCAATCAGATCAGATGTGTGGTTAGGCTCCGCCCAGATATATATGTTTTTTTTAACCTAAATTACTCAAAATCCACTGGAGCACATATCTTGAGACATAGCAAAGGCACATCGGGCTACCAGTCCCTACAATTTTGCCAAGTTTTGTGGAAATCCATTCAGCCGTTCGGGCTAAAAGTGAGTCCAACCGCCCTATGGAAATTAACATGGGGAAAACATGTTTTGGGACCTCCCTTTTATCTCGGCCCCCGCTGGACGAATCCCCCCAAAACTTTCAGGGAAGGAGCGGAGCGCAGCGAGGCAAATTTAAGGAAAATTACAGGCAGATTCCTCAACCGGCACCAAAGTTATTCCCAATAAAATGTTGCAGATTTCCTATAGAAAACAATCCTAACTCTAACTACCTGCTGGCGACCGCCAGTAGGTAATATATATATATATATATATATGCCCCTAAGCTGGATGACACACTCAGGATCGCTCCAACCACAGGTAAGTTGCTGCGCGCTACTCTCCTTTAATGTTAGCCAACGCGTTTCGGGCGTATATATATATATATATATATATGTATATTCAGTGAAAAAAGAAAGGTTGCAGGGACGTTAAAGTTAGGATCATATTTCACTCGTACAAAACCAGTGAAATATAGCAGTTATAGTTAGTGAGATAGGTGTAATGGTAAATCAATGGGTGTATGAGTGCCAGTATGGATGATTCAGTGGGTGTATAACTGACTGTATAAGGAAGTGATTAAGAAAAAAATAAAATTAAGTTTGAATTGAATTGAATTGATTAAGTGTCTCAAGGAATGTATAGGTGAGCTAAATTTTGTATGAATGTCTTTATCAGTGTCTCAGTTAGTGTCTCAGTGGCTACATGAGTGTGTGAGTGGGTAAGTGTGTGGCTGTATGGATAAATGATTGGTTGTCTGAGTATCTGTATGGGTGCCTGAGTGTCTGTGCCGGTGGGTGAGGGCATGTGTGAATGCCTGTATGGATGAAAGAGTAGGTGAGTCATTGACTTCATGGTTTAGTGAGTACATGTGTAATGGTCTGTATGTGTGTGTGTATGGCTGTGTCAGTCAGTGAATGGATATGTCAGTGATATGTAAGTAAATAACTGTATGTGTGAAAGGCAGTATAGATGAGTGTTCGAGTATAAGAGTGACTGCATGGGTTAGTGAGTGATTGTGAGAGTAGCTGTATGAGTGAATATGTGCTTGTGTCAGCAATTGTATACGTGAGTAAGCATGTGTTAGTATCTTTATGAGTAGTGAGTGGCTGTACGTATAACTATATTGGTTAGTATTTGATTGTATGATTGAGTCTGAATGAGTGAGTAGTTGTGTGAGTGTCTCTATGGATGACTGACACTGTGTGAGTGGCTGTATGGGTGTATGCATGGATATGTCAGTTGGCTGTATTAGAGAGTGAGTGGATGCATGAGTGGCTATTTGGGTCAGTGAGTGAATGTGAGTGTAGACATATGAATCAGTGAGTGGGTGAGTAAGTACTGGTATGGGTGTGTGAATGTGTTTGAGAATAGAGGTGTAGAAGATGGATTGGGTGTTTGAAAGGTTATATGGGGTTGTGAGTGGGTGCGTCAGAGATTCTGTGGATAATATCATCAGTGATGTCACTGACCATATCATGAGTGTTGTAATATGTAAGGTCATACGCAGTGCATTGCGGGGGTAGGAGTTATAGTTAACTCATCTAACTATAACTGCTGAATTTCTCCGGATTAGTACAAGTGAAACCTGAGCCTAACTATAACGTCTCTGTAACCTTTGGTTTTATCAGTGAATTTCTAAGGTATTGTTCATTCAATTTCCTAACTATAACCTCCCTGTAATCTTTGTTTTTTCCAGTGAATTTCTAAGGTTTTTTAAATGCTTATTCCTAATAAAATCCAGCTAACCTTTGTTTTTTCTGTGAATTTCAAAGGTTTTCTGGGAACTTCTTTTTTTTGTTTTTTGGAGAAGTAATGACATTTGCGAAGTGGTGAATACAGGGAGCTGGGCCTCCGACCAGCTCTAAGGAATCCTGCAAAGCTACCTTCCCTGAGCCGATTTAGGCCTTAGGGACCCCATCCCTTAGGCTAGTCATTTATGAAATGGGAAGATGGGCGGCACGACCTCTCCTCCCTGGGCTGATCTTTGCCCCAGAGACCCATCCCCTGGGGCCCATTCTTTCTTTTTTTGTATTTAAGGGAGGGGAGCCACTCTGCCCCACTCACAGGCCTGTTTTGGCCACAGAGACACCATCCCCAAGGACCTGCCTATTTTTAAATATTTTTTTTTAAAGAAGGGGGAACACACGGCCCCCCATGCTGGGCCAATTTCAGCCCCAAGGACCCCATCCCCTGGGGCCAGGCCTTTAATGTGGGTTCCCTGATCCCACCCACGACTCCCAGACATTTTGTTGGGGACTGTGGAGAGAGCCTAAAGGCCGCCGTTATCCCTGCAGCTTCCCTGTCTTCTGCGGGAGCCAGAATTGTTTTTGTTCTGAGGGAACATGCAGCTTCCTCTGTCTAAAAACAATTCTGTTCTGCTTTGAGTAAGCAAGAGCATTTTACATGCTCTCACTGACTCGAAGCAGAGCAGAGTTTGCTACGGCTTTGCAGGAGCGGTAATGCTCTGCCAAGCCATAGCAAACTACCTTGCTCCAGGGGTAGGCACCACAGAACATTGCAGGAGCCAACTTTGGGAGTGGAGGTCCCAGGGCCATTATTGGCTCCAGGAGAGGAGTTGCCCACCAACTTCCTTTTGCTAAGAAGGGCTGCCCGGGGTGGTGGTGGTCCCCGGGCCATGCTGACCTCCTTCCATTTTGGTATTTTAGCCCTGCACAGGTGATGGTTCCTTGAGACCCCCATATAAATATTTAAGCCCCAGGAGGTGATGATCCCTGGGGCACAGGGGGGTCTGTAAGGCCCCCTAAATTAATTTAAAATGGCCCCAAGAAGGTGGTGGTCCTTGGGGGGTCCATGAGGCCTCCTATAATAAATGAAACCCCATGGAGTTGGTCGTCCCCGGGGTATATAAATACACTAGGAGGGGGTAGGGCTATTGTTCCCCCTGCATTATTTATTTATAATTTGACTGTGCCCCTGGGATTTGGCCCACCCGGCGGCCTCCTCATTAAGGCATGCAGGAGTCAGCACTTTTTTCATTTTATTTTTTAAAAAAATGCTTTTTTAGCCTTGCAGGGTCCCTCTGGGACCTCGCCCCCTAACCCCCAAGAGGCCTAGGAGGTCAGGGTGTTTCTACCCTGCACATTTTCTTTTTTTTTAATGTTTTTTCCTGTTACTCTGCTCAAGCTAATCACAAGTTGGCTGCCAACACTTCCTGGTTTGAAGTGTTGGCAGCCAATCAGATCTCAGTGGGAGATCGAGAAGGGTTGTGGATCCACAGCGTCCCTATACATATAACTGGAAAATTCTTTAAATTACTCCAAAACTACTGAATAGATATACACCAAATCACAAAAAGCTACTTCCTTGAACCAACATCTACAATCCTTCCAAATTTGCTGTAAATCCATTCAGCAGTTCGGGCTGTAGATGTGTCTAAAGGCCGTATGGAATTAACATAGGGGAAAACATGCATTTAAGCACCCTCTTGTTCTCGACGCCCACTTGATGGATCACCTCAAAACTTTCAAGATAGCAGCTGAGGTGAGAATCCTATCAGTTCTGAAAATGTTGTGACGATTCGTCAAACAGCACCAAAGTTATTGGCAAATCAAAAAACGCTCTTTCTATGGTAACATGGCCCTAACTATAACTACCTACTGGCGACTCCCAGTAAGTTTTATATATATATATAAAATTGGTTATAGAACAAGACCTTTTTGTTATTTGGTGTAAATCTGTTCAGTAGATTGGGAGTTTTAAAGAAAACATTAATTTGAATATTCTGGGATGCGAATCCTCTATAGATCCAACTGATCTCTTCCTGAGATTGATTGGTTGCTGCCACTTCAACCAGGAAGCAGTGTTAGGCATCTTGGGACTCGGACCTGGCCCACTAAAAAGAAAAAGGCACATAAAAAACATAAAAAGGGGGGTGGTAGGGATATCCTGACCACCTAGGCCTGGTGTTGAGAAAGCAAGTTATAGTTACCTTAGGGCAGGAGTTATAGTTACTTAAGATAACTTTACCTATAACTGCTGAATGTCTATGGTCTTGTGTGTTTAAAATGTGAATCTAACTATAACATCCCTGTAACCTTTAATTTTTTAATGAAAAAATATGTCAGGTGAAAATATCAGTTAAAACATAACTTTTTAAACTCCAAAAATGACTTCAATACCGAAGTGATAGCATGGCACCTAATTTTCTCTTTTTTCCCTTCTGGGTACACCAGTCCCACACATTTCAAAGTTTATTTTGTTTTCTGGCAGCAGAAGCATCCCACCCACACACTGCTGCACGTTTCCTTTTTTTTCTTATTTGGATGTGCCAAGTCCACCCAGGTTGCCAAGAGACTTTTTAAAAAGAAAACAAATAGTGGCAGTGCGCGTAGCCCACTTCCACGATGCTGAGATGGCTTCCTGCCTACCATCATACTCATTCCTGGTACAGGAGCTGACACCTTCCTGCTCTCTGTCCACTCCATGCGAGCAGGATGCTGCAGTATGCATCCCACTCCCCAAGTCACAAAGATCAGGAGGACACAGAGAAATGTGGGGGCAGGGGTGAGATGGCACCCCCTTCTATTTCCTTTTGGGATGTAAGATTGAAATCCAGTACCCTTTATAATTCCGCACAACCGCCAGGGATATGGGGCTAGGGACTTTTTCTACCTCAGGCAGGGTATGCTATGTACACCCCTCCCTGAATTTGTTTTAAAAATGCACAATCCCCTCTTACCCACAAGGGGGGTTTATAATTGAAAAGGGCAGGCCTGTCCTTTATAAAAATAACAAAAAATACCACAATTCTACAGTAATACAGCAAAAAAAGTAGATTTTGGCCCCTACCCTGCCCCCATATGTTTTTCTTTTATCTGCCTACAACACGGAGACTGAGTCCACAAGTTCAAATATAGCAGCCATATATCTTTGTTGATGTTATTGGTAGCCAATCAGATCATTATCTTTTGAATTGCAGGTCCCTCAGAAGTCTCGCAAAAACAGATAGCAATACATTTTTAACCTTCATTTTTCAAAATCAGCAGAACACATTTACACCAAATCAAAAAAAAAATAACACTTTCTGTGTGAAGCCCTAGCATTTTGCCACATTTGAGGCTAGATGTAGGTAGTTTTATTTTACCACTTCCTAAATACCGAATATTAGCTATTCGGTATTTAACAAGTGGTAAAATAGAGGGGGGGATGTAGGTATTACAGAATCGGTAAATACCGAATCGTTAAGATTCAGTATTTACCGATTCTGTAAATACTGATACGGTAATGCCCATTGATTCCTATGGTCATTGAAGCCCATAGGAATCAATGGGCCGATTCGGTAAATACCGATTCCAGCAAAGGTGCAGGGGGTGTCACTTTGACCCCCTCTAGCATCCCAAATACAGGCATGTGTGCCATGTGGCACACAGACATGCCCTAAGGGCATGTCTGTCTGTCACATGGCATAGGTGTGCATGCACACATGTGCATGCACACCTGTATTCGGTATTTTACCACCTAATTGAATTGGGTGGTAAAATACCGAATCTGAAAGGCCTTTGGGACTCAGAAGAGTCCCACCTACATCTAGAAGTTACCAAATCGGTAAAAATACTGAATCGGTATTTTACCGATTCGGTAAATTTACCGAATCGGTAAAATTGGCCCCCTACATCCCAAAAACTCATTTACCGGTCGGTAACGGCCAAAATCGGCCGTTACTGGCCGGTAAATGGCCACCTACATCTGGCCCTTGGTGTTAATTCTGTTCACTCATTTGGACTTTAGGGTTGTCTAAATTTCCTATAGGAAATTGCATGAGCAAGACTTGTTTTGGGAGCCCACTTTTTCTTGGCACCCACTTGATGGTTCACCTAGAAACTTTCCAGGAAGAAGCTAAGGTAGATAAACTTTTGTTTAGAAAGTTTTGCAAACATTTGTCAAATGGTTTAAAGTTATTAGCAAAACAAAAAAATCAATTTCCTACGGCTACTCTGTCCTACCTATAGGTACACAGTGACACCTGCCACTATGCAGCATATATATATATATATATATATATTCACTGAAAAAACCATAGGTTTCACACCAGTTATCGTTAGGAATTAGCATTTAAAAAACCTATTAAATTCACTGAAAAAACCATAGGTTTCACACCAGTTATAGTTAGCTGGAAATGTTACTGACATAAAACCATTGAAATTCCATGTTATAGTTAGTTGGACTCACTATAACTTGCACGTGTAATGCACTGCTGATGACCTCACATATTACATCACTCATGACATGGTCAGTGACATCACTCATGACATCACTGATGCCACCATCCTTGTGACAGAGTGACAGACCTCCTTTCAGTGTAATGTAACCCTAGAAACACATATTCAAAAATAGAAACTAACATTTTCAAAAAAATAGAGATACCCATACCAGTTACGGTATGGGTATCTCATAGACGGTAGTCAACCTCTCCAAACGTGAGTTGAGCAATGCTGAAATTGACTTATTGGCCTTGGGTTTGTCATTCTGCCCCATGCGTAAATTAGATTATGTACAAACTCGCATAGATACATTTTGCTTTATTCGCAAATTGAAGCTCAAAAAATGGTTCAAATTCCACGCGCCTAATTCTATAGAAGATGACGAAAGAGACCCCACAGATAATCAGATTTTGCCTACTCCAGAAATGGTAAAAAATACATCAGATAGAATTGATGATGAGGATGTTGACAATGATGAACAGATACCTGATATATCTAGCAAAAGTGGCTTTAAACCCAAGTCTAGATTTGTGCCAGTAGTTCAAAGCGATGCTATTGATGTTTTTGAACGGAGTGTTACTAGAGATTTAAAAAACTTGAGATATAATACCAAAGGTCTAGCTAAGGACAATTTGACCAAAGAACAATGTAACGCACTTGACTCCCTTAGAAATGATGATTCTATTGTAATACGTCAATCTGATAAGGGAGGGAATGTCGTGGTATGGGGAAAAGCTGAATACCTATCAGAGGGGCTTAAACAGCTAAGTGATACACAATGTTATTGCAAAGCAACTGTTGAAGAGCTAAAAACTTCGTATGAGACATTCAATGAGATGTTAGTAAATTGGTATGAAAATGGTATACTGGAAAAGGGGGAGTACTTGAGCTTGAAATGCAAGTATCCAAAAACACCGGTCCTATACCTCCTACCTAAACTGCATAAAGATCCACTAGTTCCACCAGGTAGACCAATTGTGTCCTCGATAGGGTCACAACTAGAAGTAACATCTAGATATATAGATCACTACCTGAGACCTTTTGCAATGTCCCTACCAGCTTACCTTAGAGATACAATGCACTTCCTGAACCTAATTCATGATTTAGCCTGGGAACCAGACTACCTTCTAATTACGATGGATGTGACAAGCTTGTACACTTCCATCAAACATGAAACAGGTATCTTGGCAATTAGGCACTTCCTAAGAGCGAGATCCATCAATAATGTGGCACACACAGAGATGTTAGCGGAAATGACACATTACTGCCTGACCAATAACTTTTTTTATTTTGATGACCAGCTGTACAGACATAGACAAGGGACGGCGATGGGCACTTGCTTCGCCCCCAGCTACGCGAATTTATTCATGGGCTGGTGGGAGGAGCAAGTGTCCAGTAGCCAAGGTGACCAGGGAGAAAGGGTGATACTATGGACCCGTTTCATAGATGACATTTTCTGCATTTGGAAAGGATATGAGGCAAGTGCTAGAGAATACATCGCTAACCTTAATAACAACGAGGTAAATATCAAATTAACCTCACAGATTAGCAGAGAAAGAGTCATCTTCCTTGACACACAAGTGGAGGTCAGGAATAACAAACTAGTCACAAGCCTCCACAGAAAAGAGACTGCAGGGAACAGCCTATTGTTTGCCACCAGTGCACATCCATACACTCTTATCCAGAGCATCCCCTTTGGGGAGTTGTTAAGAGCTAAGAGGAACAACAGCAGTAACAGTGACTTTGAAACAGAGAAAAATGTAATGATAGACCGTTTCAAAGAAAGAGGATATTCAGAAAAAACTATCCGTCAAGCTGTTGAAAGGGTAGACAAAGTAGCTAGAACTGACCTACTAGTCCCCAAACAAAAACCTCTGAGTGAGGATGATGAAAAAGTAAGGTTCATTACCACATACTCGGGTCAAGCATACAGAGTGAGAAACATACTGATGAAAAATTGGCCAATTTTGACAACTGACAAGTTTCTGAGTGATTATGTGAAAGAACACCCACAGATTACTTATCGAAAGGGTTAATTTCCTGAAGGATGATTTGAGCAAAAATATGGTCACACATAAAAAAAACTGTATACAACAAGAATCTCACTGGCTTTGAATGCTGTATGAAGTGCAAAGCATGTAAGGGAAGCAATAATTGTAACAAAATCAGAGTGCCTAATAGTTCCAGATTTTTTAACATCAGGGGTCCATTTGACTGCAACACCGAATACTGCGTGTATTGCCTAATCTGTCCCTGTGGAAAATTCTACATTGGAAGTACCAAACACAGGGCCAAGATTCGGATATTAGAACATAAGCGCGCAATTAGGAACATCAATGAGCAGTACCCAGTCGCTCGTCACTTTAACACACACCACAATCAAAATGACAACCTGTTGAAATATGTGGTGTTAGATGCAGTCAAAGAGAATGTGAGAGGAGGTGATAGGCTGCAACAATTGAGAATCTTGGAATCAAAATTCATTATTGATTTCGAGACACTACACCCTGTGGGGATGAATTGCAGTTAGGAACTGGCAGTTCACCTCTAAAGACATTGAACATATATGATCTGATATTTCCTTTCGTTTGCTTTTATGTGTAAATAATCTGACTCAATTGTTTTTAAAACCACTAATTTTCTTTTTACATAGGGGAACAAGACTACAAACAACAACCGGCTTAATGATATAATTATGGCGGAATTGTCACAACTGTTTAGCCCACTGGGGCATCACCTGCACAACCACTAGAAAGTGAAATCTGGGACATTACATTAGCCCACTGGGGCGAGACTTAATCTTTATCGTTTAGATTGTTATTGTTTATATACTCAGTAATCAATGTGGTGCGTCAATACTACTCTAAGATGGCGGCCAAAACGGGTCCTATAGCTCGCCAACACGAGCTGACCCTCGAATTTGATTTCACTATTAAGTTACTTATAACCAGCCAAAAGTGGCTAGATTTATCATTAATTTTGTATTATACTTTATTTTTATAAACACAGTATCATGACAATATATGTTTATTGTAAAGTACCACTCAAGTATGGCGGCCAAAATCGGCCGAGTGGATCTATTGTAGTCCCTCTTCTATGCACTTTGTTTTTACTATGTAAATAGCACCATGAAATGAACACAGTAACCGTGACCAAGCCTTAGTGGCGAAACGCGTCGGTAGGGAGCTGCCGATTCTGTGCCTTAAATAAATACATTTTGAAGCATCCAAAGGCAGCCTGTGCCGTTCTTCTGAGTGGGGGAATTCTGTTTATGAAATTAAGGGTGTCCGGCACCCACACAGGCTCGCCGTGCCACGAGACGAGGAATAGCCGGGAGCGGTTGTTGGAATATATATATATATATATATATATATATATATATACCTATAAAACACAGTTAAACTGAAGTTACAGTTACGAAATGAAACAAAGTAGTACAGTACCCACAGAAATCCTAAAATTATCCAGATTTAGCAATTTTAATGTACTCTTTGTGTCTCGCTTAATTCTCTATACCAAACGGCACCAAACATCACATTTTTTGTATCAATAATAAAATAGACCTTTTATTGCATCATTAAAGGTACTGCTCATACTCTAGTAATGGCTACAGTAAAACTTCAGAGTAAATTGTGATACATAATTTCACTTTGTGCTTTGATTTAGTTTGACTGTCAGAGTGGGCATTAAATAGTGTAAAGCTGCCTTGTGGTGTGGTTCACGCATTTGGTTGTTTAATTTGTAGATAATTTGTGGATTGTATTTTCATCTTTTTTTGCTTAGATGCAAGTAATAACATTGAAAAGGTATTGAAAATTCCTCAACATTAAGCAAACTGAACATACACAAGTACATCCTATGGAACTGCCAGGAGTCCCACATCATTGAGCCTCCATGTGGGCTCTCTAGCCATGGATAAATAACCTCCTGAGTTACTAGTTAAATAGTGGCACTGGTGGTGGAGTTTTTCGTATGAAGGAAACAGATGCATTGCAGCATGGTTTTACGACCAAATCCAACAGATTTCATAAAACACTCTTTATTCCGACTTTAAGATTTATAAATAGGCTGATGTGTGTACCTGCTTGCACTGTCTGAATATTGCTTTTAGTTCTTCAGATGGATCCATGTGTGATTTTAGTTGCAGTCCGTCGCCCGTCATATACAGGGGTGTGTAATAGCGGATGAACGAAGATTCACTTTTTAATTTACACACACGCACGCACACATACACACTCTTGTACACAACACCACATACAGACACAAACGCTGACGCACTCTTGGGCACTCAGAAACACGCACACATACACTCACACAAACATGGTGACACAAAGACACACAAAACTACTGTGATACAGAAACACAAGCATGCACACACACCAACACACACTCACACAACTCCACTCACAAACTCACCTACAGACACAGACGCCCAGAGGCACATTAAGCCATGCTCAGAAATGCGCACTGATACACGGACAGCCACGCTTTCACGCACACTCACACACAGATGCACAAACATTCGATGCCTCGTCAGGGGTAGGAAGAGCAATACAAATGCGTTTTAATTTAAACACTACACACACACAGACATAAACACAGCAGCATAAAGGCACATAAAAACACAGTGATACCGAAACGCAAGCCCAGTGCCGCACGCACAACACACAGCTGACACACACTCACAAACACACACATGCTGAAAATGCGTCAGAAATGCTGCCTGATAAGTTTATGCTCGCCAGCTCTTACTGCTGTGCCAGCTGAAGGCAGGCGCTGGTGCGGCTGCAGCGTCCATGAAGCAGGATTTCATCACTGGCTGTGTCACAGCACCCCCTCAGGCAGGCAGCCAGGACAGTCGGAACATCTGTGTCGCTTCCTCCCGGCAGAGGTGTTCGGATCAGTTCTATTTATTGTTTCCGCGTGGCGCTTGGTTAGCCTGTCATCTTAGCTTTATCCGAACAGCTGCTTGCATCTCCCGCCAAGATCACCGCATGTAAGTGCTTGCGATTTCCACTTGTGAAGCAGCGGTCTATATTGCCAGACTTTTTTGCTACGCGCGCGCTCCCGGTTTTCTAACGTTTAAATCGCAATACACTAGGAGACGGTTGCATAAAAAGCTGTATTTTGTATTAAAACGAGACAAGTTTGCAGTTTAAATTGTTTAGCTATACACCGTCTGGTCTCGCAACCCTCACATAATGTGTTGCTAACTTGTTTGACATTGATTGTTAGCTTCACTTTTCAGCACGCTTTGACGCCCTTGCTCCGTTTTGCAGATGCACGTGCCGTAACGAGTAATTAAGTGATTAGCGCCGCCTCTTTTGACACACATTCCTCTCGCCACCTTTGCATCCTCAGAAGTGGACGTGGTTTCCCCGCCTCGCGCGTGGGATTGCTCGCCTGGCGCAGAAGACTCGCAGCTGCGCTCCTTCAGGGTGCCTTGGAATTGTTTTGCGCTGGAAACTGACCCGTGATGCGCAGCTCTAGGCGATGACACCGCGGCTCTCCCGGTTCCTCGGCCACCCCGCGCAGTAAGGTAGGACGGTCCAACTTAGCAAGGCAAATAAACAGTTGTTAGTGTCAGTTTCCATGTCATTGAACTGGATGCCAGACAGGTGCTAGATTTGGATATAAAATACCGTAATACTGTCTACACTGCATCCTGGATACTTGATGGTTGATCAGCGCGAGTCTGTGCGCTGTCTTTACAAGGGGGAGACAAGTGCGTGAGGGATTATTTGATGCAGTTTGGCATGATCAATGTTAATTTGTGAACTCTTGCATACTGTACAATGCAAAGCAGATAACTAGCACCGTCACCTGCGCGCAGTAGAAGTGAAACAGTAATGATGACAGAGGACCAGTGGCAATGATGCCCTAAAATTCAACATTGATAGGAACTATAGGATTTATAGGATAACAGAGAAAATGAATTACGAAATTTGTATGATGCATCCGTGCTTGATATTTTAATTGTCTACCATGTTGTTATGTTAGAAATGTCATATAAATAATGTCATGTTTTATGTTCTGTGTTATGTTAGTTCAGTCATGTTAAGTTATGTTAAGCCATGTCCTGTCATAAGAATTTATATGTCATGTTAGTTGTGTGATGTCATGCTATGTTATGTTAGTGTTATTATTTGTGTTATTTTCTGGTGCTTATAATTGACCCGATCCGTGTTTTTCTGATGCCGTTCTTGTGCGGTGTAGTGTTTTTTACTGTATATAGCATTTTGGAGGTCGGTGTCTTTCTTCACAAACAACGTAAAACATAGTTTTATCAGATTGAAAACACCCTTGAAGATATTGTCCCTACACTTATTGATCAAGCTTCCGAGCGTTATCATCTTGAAGCACCCGACCGAGGTTGCCATGTGCGGTGCCCAGACATGTTGCAAGACTGCTAAGCAGCTACAATCAGAAACACCAGGGGCGGCCACATCAGGGCTATGGGGCGTGAGGGACCTCTGCACCCCAATTCCGACTCTCTTTCACTACCAAACGAAGTGGTGGGGTCAACCTTGCTTCTCGCTATGACGTGTGACAGGTTATTAGCAAGCACCACCATGGTGTAGTAGCAGTACTTGGGAAGTCAGTGTAATCCTGCCCTAAGATATAACATCCCCTCCGACAAGACCACCTGAAACAAAACCGCAGCCTAAGGGCACATTACCTAACTGGCCGATACAATGGTATCGCAACTGGCCGATGCAATGGTATCGCGAGAACACACGTTTTAATATTATAGCACATGACAGGTTTTGTGTATTTGTGATATATTCATGTAACTTGTGTGCGCCCCTGTATGTTACTTCAGATGACGGAATATTTGACTTTTAAAGCTTCAGGCTTTACATAACAATTTACATGCTTTGCTTGAATTCAGTTGTTTACTGGATTGGATTTTTACTTGCTTCAAATGGTTATAATTGTCAGCTAAAGCGCTGTCAAAAAGTGCCTAAAGGAGAAAAGATTGTTATTGGGTATTGTAAAGTGGGTGATTTTTGTGTCATAAGATGATGGGTCGACTTTTCTGGCTGAATGTTGAGATCTGGGTTGATGTGCACCTTGTAATGTAGGAATTAATAACACGAACATCTTAAGGATTTGGGGGGCCCTGGGCCAAAAGTATTTTTAGAGCTATTCTTTGGAACAATTTTGAATTAATCATCCTCCTTCAGCTCTTTCATGCACTCTTTAGCCAGGTCACTGACAGTGCACATACACACTTGTCCACATTCTAAATGTGTTTACATCTAAAATTCAGGGATAGTGATGTGTGTTTTAATATTGTAACACAGCAGCAGCTAAAACTATTATTGCAAATAATCTCTGTGACACCCTCCAATTTCTCAAATATCCTGATTTTAATCTAAAATAAAACATGTTTTAGGGATGTTGCATGAAACACAAACACAGCATTTCTCTGCAAAATATCTGTCATGCACTCTCACACATCACCCACATTAAAAATAAATTAATAGAAAACTGCATTTAAATCAATCTGTTTAAGAATTATTTAAGGTTATTGGGACAAGACTCTCTACAGAACAGAACTGGCTCTAAAGGGGCCACTTGAAAGGCTGGGACCCTGGGCCAGAGCCCACTTTTTCCATGCCTTAAAACATCTCTGATCAATATTGCAAGTCATTTGATATATCACATTGAAAATGTTATTGTTAGAAATGGGGGTCCCTTGTTGGTAGAGGTAGGTACCTTTGTCCAAATAGAGGTCCTTGCTGCTAGTCCGGGTATGGATGCACTCCTAAAATAACCCCTGCTCACCTCCCTTGGTAGCTTGGCACGAGCAGACAGGCTTATCTCAGAGGCAGTGTGTAAAGAATTTATGAACACATACAGTAATACAGTGAAGACACTACAAATGGACACCACACCAGTTTAGAAAAATAAGTAATCTTTATCTAAACAAGACCACATGGCAAAAATCCACAATACAGTATCAAAAATAGGCTCTTCAATCGTAAAAAATAATTTTGTTCAATGAAAGTTGTACATGCAACACTTTTCCAACAAAGTACCTTAGATGCGTCACACAAAACACACAAAAGGGTCGCAGGGAAAGCGAAACATCAGTTCCTTGCTTCGGGGAGTCGGCACACCTGTCCCTAACTGTAGCGCAGGGGAGGTGATGCGTCAGTTCCTTACCGGAGAGGAGGGGATGCGTCAGTTTCTTACTGCGTTCCGGTTATGATGCGAAAAGATGGCGCCTCGATGTGTGGCAACCATCCGGTGCGATGCAACAAAATGGCCGCGCGATGTGATGCGACAATCCGGTCAATGGGTGAACGTTTGCAGCCGCGCAGCAGTTGCTGCGAGGATCTTCTCGGCGTTGCGTCGGGACTCAGTAGGGATGCGGCGCACTTCTTCTCTGGGGCTCGGCAATGCATTGGGACCCGGTGCAGATGCGGAACGCGTCTTCTCCGTGACTCTGCGATGCGTCGGGAATCAGTGTGGATGCGACACGCTGCTTCCTCACTGCGTCGATCTTCCAGCTCCCAAAACAAACAGTCTCTAGAGGTCCTAAACAGCAGCAGGTACCTCTTTGCAGGTTGGAATTCCCAGCAAGGGAATTTAGGGGAGCTTGGGGGTGAAGTCTTTGTATCCCTGAGACTTCAGACTGGAGGCAAGCTCAATTTCAAGCCCTTGGAGATCTTCCTCAAGATGACAAAGCAAACAGCAAAGTTCCTTTCTCCTTTCCTTGGTAACAAGTAAATACTGCAGGCCAACCCCAAACAGCAAACATCACAGGGGCAGTAATCTTCCTTCAGCTTCTCCGGTTTCTTCTCCTTGTCAAAGGTTCCTCTTGATTTCCCAGAAGTGATCTAAAGTTCTAGGGTCTGGGTCCCCCTTTTTATACACACAAATCCTTTGTCTCTGAAGGCAGAGAGTGTCTGTACCCAGCCAAAGCCAGTTCTTTCCTCACTGGTGCAGCTTCCTGGCAGGAGGTGGAGATAGCACTGTTGAAAGCAGACCTGGCCCAGGCAGGTGAAAGGAAATTTCCTCCCCCTACTCTAAATTTAACCCAGGTCCCATTCAGCCCAGCCCTGACTCATCAGACTGCTGGAGCCGCAGCCCTCTCCCAGCTCCTGTCACTCACAACCTAGACATGCAATACACAAACCCCACAGAGGCATACTGGATGGTTAGGCAAGAAAATACCTACTTTCTAAAAGTGATATTTTCAAACACAGAATGTTAAAACCACCCACACTAAAATATGCACTTTAACATTATGAGTTCAAGCATACTAAACTTTATTTTCCTATCTTGCTCCCTGGGTCAGTTATGTTTATAAGATGTTATAAGCAAACTGCCCATTCTGGTCTATGAAACAGATAGCCTTGCAATAGTGAAAAACACAATTGGCAGTATTTCACTATCAGGACATGCCACACACACCAGGGTATGTCCTACCTTTCACAACCAATACACCCTGCCTACAGGGGTACCTTGAGCCTACCTTAGAGGTGACTAACATGCAGAAAAGGGAAGGTTTAGAGACTGGCAAGTGGGTGCACTTGCCAACTTCACATGGCAGTCCCGGACTGCACATAGCGGTACAAAAGGGGGTGGTGATGGACGGAGCATCTGAATCAATCAAACACTCACACCCACTCAAAAGATCTGGGTTTGTACAACTTTTGGCCGCCATAAGTGTGGCAGGGTATGCTCAGACGTGAGTCCCTTGCTCACTTTGCCACTGGATTCAAGCAAGCCAGGCTGAAGACGGCTGGAATGCCAGAAACCGGACCTCGGAAGCTTGTATCCGGTCCAGGGAAGACATGTCTTGGCAGTTCGGGCTGGACTGTTCCCATGAGGCACAGGGTCAGACTGATTTGCATATAGCCATGTCTGAACTGGGGTCGCAGAGTGGGCTAAAGAACGGTGATGGATTAAACCCAGATCTTTTGACTGGGTGTGAGTATTTGATTGATTCAGATGCTCCGTCCATCACCACCCCCTTTTGTACCGCTTTTGGCCGCCATAAGTGTGGCAGGGTATGCTCAGACGTGAGTCCCTTGCTCACTTTGCCACTGGATTCAAGCAAGCCGGGCTGAAGACGGCTGGAATACCAGAAACCGGTCCTCGGAAGCTTGTATCCGGTCCAGGGAAGACATGTCTTGGCAGTTCGGGCTGGACTGTTCCCATGAGGCACAGGGTCAGACTGATTTGCATATAGCCATGTCTGAACTGGGGTCGCAGAGTGGGCTAAAGAACGGTGATGGATTAAACCCAGATCTTTTGACTGGGTGTGAGTATTTGATTGATTCAGATGCTCCGTCCATCACCACCCCCTTTTGTACCGCTTTTGGCCGCCATAAGTGTGGCAGGGTATGCTCAGACGTGAGTCCCTTGCTCACTTTGCCACTGGATTCAAGCAAGCCGGGCTGAAGACGGCTGGAATACCAGAAACCGGTCCTCGGAAGCTTGTATCCGGTCCAGGGAAGACATGTCTTGGCAGTTCGGGCTGGACTGTTCCCATGAGGCACACGGTCAGACTGATTTGCATATAGCCATGTCTGAACTGGAGTGGCAGAGTGTGCTAAAGAACGGTGAAGGATTAAACCCAGATCTTTTGACTGGGTGTGAGTATTTGATTGATTCAGATGCTCCGTCCATCACCACCCCCTTTTGTACCAGACTGCACTTAGGCTCAGCAATGGCAGGCCTGAGCCACATTTCACAAGCTGCTTCTGTGGGTGGGGCAATCAGTGCTGCAAGCCCACCAGCAGTGTTAGAAATGGGATCTCTGGTTGGCTGAGGCTTGCACCAAAGCCAGGCAGAGACCACCACTCTAGTTAGGGCAAGGTAGTTGCACTCCAAAGCTAACCCCTGCTCACCCCCTTGGTAGCTTGGCACGAGCAGTCAGGCTTATCCCGGAGGCAATGTGTAAACCATTTGCGCACACACGCACCAGCAACAACATCCCGGGCCCTCCACAAAATGAACTCCACACAAGGTTATTTCAAAAATAGCCTTTGTATTGCCAAAACACATTAGAGTAGTAACCACATTATGTACACTGTGCCAACTGGCACAGGGCAATATTTACAAGGGATTATGTACACCTAACAGGGCCACATGGACCACTGTCAGAACCATCACAAAGTGAACTTAGTAAAAGTAAATCAGATCACAAACATACAACCAGTATCCTCTGGTAATCACTGTACTTAGCATCAACCTGTGCCATAAACTACATTATGCACAGTCTCACATCAGGCGCAAATTACATTCTGCACCAACCTCACCAGCATAAACACCTTATGCAATCTCTCACTAGTCTAAAAACATTAGACCCTCCCTCCTAAGTATAACTCACATTAGGGGTGTACCTCACACAGTGAAACATAATCTCACTAGCATAACCACATGAAAAGCAAAGCAACCTCATAATCATAAACCATATGTAGAGGTATCAAACAGGGTGTGTATAACATACTATATGCATTACATTTCCTAGCACCATAATCACATCAGCACATAAATCACATTAGGGCCTTGCTCCCTATCCATCTACCAGTCCCCCTGGCCAACAGTCCCTCTCTAAAAAGGGCTCAAATGCCCTGTGTCCAGAATGTCAGGGAGCTGCCTAGGCAGCGAAGGTCAAGGGTGCGCCTCTGCGCAAAACCCAAACAATACAGCTGCCCACTACTTGCTGGGAAGCTGAGAACCATGACTTGAGGGCTTAAACGATGTAGCTACCACTAAGTGCTGCGCAGCTGGGGGAAGGCCTGGCACCTCTGTGCCATCTCTGGCCCTCTCAGGGGTTCTCTCATGAATTGCCCCTCACGGTGGAGCCATCTGGCTCTAGAATAGTGGGGCCAAACCGTGGAGCCATCTGGCTGTGAAAAATAATGGGGAGCGGTGGAGCCATCTACTCTCTGAAACTACTTTGTCCCATGGTTGGAGCCACTTGGGGTTCGGTAATTAAAGAATGCCCCCAAACGAAGTTGCAGCAGCCCACAACTGTGGCACCGCTGGGCATGTCAGCCCCACAATGGAAAAGGGTCATGGACCCCCCTGGGGCCTTTCAACAGTATTGGGAACCAGGTGGGAGCACATGGGCTCTAAACAAAATAGGCCCCCAGATCGGTGGAGTGACCTGCTGCGAGACGGGGCAGCTCAAGACTCGGGGCCTCACACTGGCACCACAAAACACCATCTGCTCCCCAGTGCCACAGTCGGCACAAACAGAAACACCCATGGAGTCCCACAGCCCTTCTTTGACTTACCGGGCTGCTCGCAGAGGACTCCTCTCCATCGGACGGCAGCACTTCACCTGCAGGGCTTCCCAGGACTCCTGCGAGCCCGCACTTCTGTTGGTGGCCTTGGCCACCGTCTTCAATTCACCAGGGCCCCCTACTGGGGCCTGGGGCTCTCTTCCCACCAGCAGCAACCACGGGGCTCTCCCTACAGCCTGGGAGCCCCGCATCGTACTCACATGGCGCCGGCCTCTTCCGCTCTGCCTCATTGCGTGGGGAAGCCCTCAAGGATGGGCCAATCCCCGTGCTGCAAAGCTTTGACGACACGGGAGTCCCTGCCGGCTGGGACCAATCCCAGCACGGCCTTACGATGACATCAGCGGCTCCACCTCTCGGCTCGGTGCTGCGGCGGTGGACTGCTCTGGGTGAAAAACGAGGGGTAGGCAGGAAATGGAGCAGGTAGCTTCCTGCAAAGGAAGATCACCAGGCATCCAGGGCAGGCAGGGCCCATGGAGGCAAGCCTTCCCCTGGGCCCCAGCAGCATCACTCCCCTGGGCCCCAGCAGAAGCACTCCCCTGGTAGATTCAAGTAGCGAAACACAAGAACATTTACTTGGGGTCACAATCCCTTATTTATACTACATTTTCTCATTGTGACACAGCACACGGCTAGGAGGGAATCAGTTACAACTGGTTCAGGAGCACTTGAGCACTTTGTATTGCTCCTCTCCTCTATTCACAGGAGAGACCGGGGACATCAGACGCACCACAGGGGGTGGAACCAGCATTGTGGAGGGAAGGCGGGGCCCTATTCAGGTCCCAGGTGCAACTCCTCCCTCCCATCTACATGCAGATCTCCCTATTCACCACCGGGCAGACCCATCCTGGCTCCTGGAGCCAAGCACACCCGCCAGCCCCTGTCACTCACAAGCCAGACAGTCAATTCACATTCACTGCACACAGAAATGCCAACTTTTAAAAGTGGCACTTCTCCACAAGACACATTAAATCTGCGCACACCATCGGGCAGCATTTACCCTCACAAGTTCGCACATACCAAACTCGCCCCTGCACTCCTCTTAAATCAGGAACTACCATAGACACTCATATCCCCCATGCATTCCTATGGGAGGGCAGGCCAATCTCACCACACACACTCAGAGAACGCACGCACTTTACACTGGGCCACAGTGCTAAAGAGCGCAGAGACCAGAAATCACTACCACTATATCAACAAAAAGGGGGAGCCGTGAGCGGACGATATTTAACAGTGTCCAGTGTACAGGTCCGGGAGACTAGTAACACAAGAGGGCTACAAAGTTCCCCGAAGAGAATGTGAAAGACAGGAGTGCGTGCAGCGTAAGGGAAGGTAAAAGGGAAAAGGGCATTTCCCTTTTTGGAACTAAAACCCTCACACACCTAGCAAGCTGACCAGGCACGTGGGGGTAGGTTGTGACGGCAGAGACCGCACACTTATTAGGTATCTGACACATTGGTGCAGGTCCCACGGGAGTAGACTGCGAGGCGCCTTAGAAATTCACTTAGGGTCGCCACACAATAGCAGGACCTGCTTGCCTGCCTCCTTATTGACCTCCAGGAATAAGGTTGTATTTCACTTTTCTGTTCACTGTGTAGTACTGAGCACTAGGTCCTGAAGAATTGCCATTAAGGCAAGAAACATGTTGACCTGACCTGAGGGTCGTAGATGTCCTGCTGAGAACCTCCCCAGCACATATCTCCCCTCACACTAGTTTTAACCAAGGGTGTCAGCCATGCCAATAAAGCTCACTGTGGACTGACCCACCTTTTTTAATCCACCACCACTTCACGACTACACTTTCACTCGCCCTCTCACCCGCATGCACCATATGGCCGGAACAAAAGATCTCCGATAAAGAGCCCCTTTACGGGTGCCCGTCAGACATTGCAGCGCCAGTCTGACGAGGAGCAGAACCCATATGATGAAGCATGACATCTAGCTTGCTAGGTGTCTGAGGGTTTTAGTTCCAAAAAGGGAAATGCCCTTTTCCCTTTTACCTTCCCTTACGCTGCACGCACTCTTGTCTTTCACATTCTCTTCGGGGAACTTAGTACCCCTCTTGTATCACTACCACTATGTCATATTAAAAGGCAAAAAGTTCAGGAAGGAACCTGTCAAAAGGGCCAAGTCCAACAAGCAGCATTTGATTTACAGGCCCTGGGCACACATGGTGAACTGTACTAGGGACTGACAAGTAAATCAAATAACCAAACATGGAATCACTGATCCATAACAACAATTTACAATAGGGAGCACTTGCACTTTGGCGCTGAACAGCAGTGGCAAAGTGCCGAAAGCATCTAAACCAGCAAAAACACATTAGGCAACAGCAAAAAGTGGAAGGGAGACTCACTCTAATGGTGCCAAGTCTAACAGTTATGAAATCCATTTGTTATGATATCAATGTGTATTTGTGGATTCCTTACATGAAAAGACTAATGAAAGATGAAATTAGAATATATTATTGCAGCTGAGATACTTGGCTCACCTTGCACATCTGCACGTTTTAAGTAACCCTGGGCGAAGCACTACGCTACGCTCGTGTATTTGCGAAGTTTGCGCAACTTCGCACAACGCGAGCTGCACGTAGCACAGTGCGAACACGCGTAGTGCAACGTAGCGTAGTGCAGCGGTCATTTTTTGCTTGTTCGTGGTCCTCAACGTCATGTTCGCGACCACGAGCAAGCAAAATGACATCCCGGCGAGATTCTCAACGCGCGGAGGTCAGGTTTCTCATTGCGAGTGGTTGCGCATGCTCGCGACCACTCGCAATGAGAAACTATCAGTTCGCGTTGAGAAAGCTGCTGCTCGAGTAAAAATCTACTCGAGCAGCAGAAAACTACAGCTTGCACTGTGCAAGGTGCCGATTTCAATGATTGCACAATGCTGGATGCTTGTCCGTCCTGTGCAATCATTAAAAACGCATCTTGCACAGTGCGAACATGCTACTACGCAGCTCGCGTAGTGCTACGTGAAGTTCGCGTAGTGCAAAGTGCACTTCGCGTAGCGCTACTTAGCGAGCTACGGCCACCCTTAGTTTTAAGTACATATTATAAGCTATGTGATATCATCACTTTAAGTTACTGTCCAACAACTCGTTGATGAATTGTAAATCTACTTGGATTTGTTGCATGCAATGATAAATTACATCGACTAATACCAAATATAGTCTAGACAGTCACTTCTATATTTGCCCCAGAAACTATGAAGGTAACATTGGGCAGCTATTAAAAAAATATTGTTACTGTTTTTTCTTAGAGAGCCTGCCTCCCGGCCTTTAACCTCAGGCAACATACTCCTGGTTCGCTCCTTAAGGGTGTCTTTTTAGTTGTGTTTGTATTTTTTATTTATTTATAAAGTGCTGACAATTACTAGAGACGAATCCAGTTTCACATTTCCACTCACTAAAAGAAAAAAAGATTTAAAAAAACAGAACAGCAAGAAGGGTAAGAACGGGGTAGTGGGGCTTGGGACAGGGTTGCACTAAGGAATCATGTAAGTGAGCTGGAACAGGTCCGTTTTTTAGGCGGTCTCTTATGACAAGGATGATTCAACTGGCCTAAGTTATTTGAGTGAGAATGGCTTTTCAGTGTTACCTTGTGCTTATTGTGCTTGGAGGCATCTCTACTACAGCTGGGTGATGTGTTCTATAGTGAGACTCATACAGTAGTTAGGTGTATTCTGCCAATTATATCAGTGTTAATGTGGAGCTAGCTTCTTCTTTCAATCTTAATTTTATTTATGACATTTTTTTTCTGGTGCCTATTGTACTCGCAGCCCTGGATGTTTGGTTGGCTGCAGGTGAAATGACTCCCTAC
Source organism: Lissotriton vulgaris (assembly GCF_964263255.1). Taxonomy (NCBI): domain Eukaryota; kingdom Metazoa; phylum Chordata; class Amphibia; order Caudata; family Salamandridae; genus Lissotriton; species Lissotriton vulgaris. The sequence goes on from NC_141694.1 coordinate 692,417,517, forward strand.
TGCAGAGCCCAAGGGAAGATTCAGAGGTTTGTCTTCACCCACCTACCATGGATGGCTCACATAGCCTCCTGCAGCTTTTTGGAACATCTGTGTCTTCCTCCACACTGTCAGGAGAGGCAGAAGAAGCATTTATAAATATATAGCCGTCCCATCTGATATATCCTTAGATGCACAGACTTATTTAAGACCAAACTTAGCTTCGTCCACCTTCATGGGAATGCCTCATAGAATTTCAACAATATATATGATGGATATACTGCCAAGCCCTCGACCAAGGTATACCAGGTCATAATTACTCCTATACAGTCCCCTATATAGCTTCCCACATTAGATTATTCAATCAATAGAATGGAAGGACTGGTGGTTCATACGTTCTTGGTCTTTGTACGATTACATCATTGGAAATGATACTACCAGAAGTTGTCCTGAGATCTAGCTTGGTAGTAGGATAATTCTTGGCATTAATGTAGTTTTTAATGAATAGTTGGGCTGTAGCTCTGGAATATTATATCCTCATGCAAGCATTTAATATCATGGCCTAGAGTTGTGATGCTGCGAAGCAAGTCAATGCAAATCATTGCCAAGCAGAGAAACAGCAGTGATATTTTGCACTGAAAATTTAACCTTAACCAGCTGCGTCCAAACCCCATTTCTCTCTCCAGCTGTTAATGTATGTAAAGTATGGGGGGATGCCTGGAGTGGGCCAGTGCAAGAACCTTACCTTTTGGTGCAAAGCTAGAGCTACTGAGTTAGTGTGATATGACTTTGTCCCAAGTCCTAATGTCAATTTAAAGCAGGTGCAAGCAAGGGGGCAAGAAGTATATGGCTTGCTATAGCTCCCATGAAACATGTGTTCTTTTCCCTCAAAGTACACTTTTACTTGTCTGATCTCTGTTCTGATGTCTACACCAAGGAATTTGTATTGGAGGATCTACCCCCAGTACATTTTCTAGGCTACACACTGCTGGCTTACCTTTGCACAACAATGCAGTTCAGCACTGTTTGCTGCATTCTGAGCAACACAGTGTCTAATTTTTTCCCACATTGATTTTTCTGTGTGAAGGACATTAATCTGCGCCTTAGTTTATACATACATACTTTCTTTTTCATCCCAGCCTCAGTTATATCATCCAGGTATTTCGTAGGGTTAGTTGGAACTAGCAGAGTTTCACTCTGCTGAATTCCACAGAGTCAGCTAAAGACTCAGCGAGATTCCGCAGATTTCTGCGACTGGGGGAGTTCGGGTAAGTCGCACTGCTCACATGATTTTTTAGCACCAGGTGCTTGCCCCGCGGTACCCAAAAAAATCACAAAGAACTCCCATGCGACCTATATTGCTTCAGTGTAGGCTGACATCAGCTCTACGGGGCTATACACAATACAAAATACAATACCAATGTCCTTTTGTTATTTTTTCATTCAATTTTTCCAGACTTTTTACTTTCATTTATGTTCACATACAAAAAAAGATAAAAGATTGACATCTTTTTAGTAAAAAAGATTTTTTACATAATTTTTCTTTTACAGCAAATGCTATCATTTGTGACAAGTTAATGTATACATTATTTTCTCGTTGCAGACAATAACTTCATTATTTCATTATTATCACATATCCCCTAAATGATGACCCAACTTGCATAGTAAACTGACATACCAAACACTTTCACTCACTCTTCATACATAATCAATATCCAACCAGCTCACATACACCAAAGAAGTGACTGTAGATATCGAACACGAACAGTCTCCGTGGCTGGGTTGTAAGTTGGGTATCAAACATCCAGGTCAATGTACGTTTCAGTGGAACATAATTGCTTTAAAGCTACCTTCTTCAGACCTCCAATTTTAAACATGAAGGTAGGTAGAAGGGGAATCTGAAATAATGAGACACAATGTTATTTGGGGAGGCTCCACGATCAATGATATTAGCAAAATACTTGAATTTATAGTGCTACATTGTTTGTTAAAAAGTTAAAAGAAATAAAAGAATTACCTTCTCGTGAAAAGAAAAGTCTCTACCACCAACACCACTCTAAAAGTGCCATCAGAGAAAAAAGTGCCTAAAAAGAAAAATATTTTTAAAAATGATTTAGAATCTGTGACTTATGTTTGAGCCTAACATCCATAGCTTGCCCCGCGGCACAAAATCAGTGCGAACTGCACCATGCGGTGTGCCAGAAGGTGCTTCTTCTTTCTGCCACTCGATTAGATTTTCTACTTGAGCAGCAGCTTTCTCAACCTGAGCGGCAGGCTTCTCAATGCGATTGGCGAGGCAGTCTAGCGCTCCATTTTCTCACTTGCCAAATTAACGTTGGTGAGCCGCGTGGTGAAAAACCTCCATGATGCAGCAGTTGGCAAAGCTTTTCTGGAACTCTGTGATCCAAGTAGAGTGCGGAGCAGATAATATTCCATGATCTCTGCCGGAGGAGCGAAGTTTACCACCCACATCTAGTATTTAGGAGTTTGTGGATTTTATATGTGCATAGAGTGATGGAGATTGCTTTCTGGCGACAAATAAAAACCTAATTAGTTAGTGTTTTAAACGTAAGGAGAACAACCTTTACAATGAATTGGGACATGTTTGACATGAATAGAAAGGAACTGCCTCTGTTCCTTTATCTTTTTTTGGGGCTTCTTAGCACTTAGTAAAAGTAAATGCCTAAGTTGAATGATATACATTTCTCTCATTTAAGGGGATTTATACGGATGATCACAGCACCCCTGTAAAGCAGAGTCTATGCATGGTGGAGGATTCAACCAAGCCATAGCCTATGGCAGATGGGCCTCCTGTGTTCTTAATTTTCATCTTAAGTTTCATTTATATCCTCATCTAAATCCTCCTAGGAAGATGTATCCTTTAAATTGAAAGGTCCCCCTGTACTTCAATGCACCTTACCTGCTTAGAAACTGTAAGTGATTGGAGGGTGAGGCACTGGTATAGCAAGAGTGACATGACTGTAATGGCAATAAAGAACTTGGACCATCAACATCCTCAGGAGTATTTCATGGGAAATGGGTCACTCATGCTCCTAAGCCCTGGTGCCACTGCTCCTGCGTTGAAGGGTTGCAATTCTCAGGTCTAAAGTTAGCTGACCAGACATCACCATGCAGGTGGATTCAGGCAAACTCCAGGGTGGAGTCAGAAGAGTTTCCCAGATAAACCAGCATTCAACAGCATATTGTCATCATCTGTGCCTGGGTAGGGCGAGTTCATAATGGTAGCATTATTAGGATATTAAATGAGTCCTTGTTGGTGGTACAAATGTAATTTAAAGTGTCACATCAGTAGTGCTTACTGTAACGTATTCTATCTTCCTCAACCACCGAATTCTGTGCTGCAGCAGAAGTTCATAGGTAAGTGAAGGGCTTAAGAACACAAGTGACAGGTGTGAATCCTTGGCATTTCTGCAAATAATTGTGCATTCAAAAATAGAAGAATTATGACATTTTGAACATCTGTTACATAGCATCTGATTTGTATGGGTCTTTGGGTTTGTAGCTACCATAGTGCATGGCAAGCATTATTATTATAGTATGGTTAATATAGTAAAATGAGGCTACTAATAAAGTAAATTTTTTCTGGTTTGTAGGCTTTGCAAATTACATTTAGTTGGAACGTGGTCAAGGAAGATCTGCACTACTCTCATGATCTCATATCTTACATTCTCATTTGATTTTCTTAACCGATTCTGCCTGGATGCCATCTTTACAACTAAGTATTACTCATTGCCGCCAATCTCATCTAACAAATGGTTTGGTTAGTTTTTGAAGTATTTCTTCACTAATAAGACTGGGTACATTTTCCTCGGTGGAAAACTATCCTATTTGTGAAGTTCCATAGGACTCCCCATCTCATCAGTCCAGTTTAATGAGTATCTGGCCTCTGCGTTTGACATCTTACAAGTCCAACGTGTCTCGTTTTAATCTTAGGTTATTGATGTGGCTTAACAGCTAGATCGATTGAACTCAAAGCTGGGGAACTGGGTTTGAGTCTCTGCAGGGATGCTGAACATCCTGTGATTCTGGGAAAATAACTTAATTTCTATTACCTAACAAAAAACACGAATTTGCCAGTCTGTAATGCAACTGGTGATCATGTAAAGAACTCTGATACCTTCGGGTCTAGTTAGCGCTATATAAACTAAAAAAATGAATGGACTCCTTGAGTACTGCAAACTCTCTAAAGATGATATTCTCATGTCTACCCTGTGGGATGTCCCTTTAAGCATCCACACCTGAATTACTAGAAATGACTTAAAGCTCAACAGTTATAGAGTGTATCATCTTTGGTATTGAATAAAGACCTTCACTTACCTCACTCCCATACTTGAATTATATGACCAACACATCTTACCCATGCTTAAGGAAAAGAGTCACAGAGTCCTCTTTGACCCTGACTGGTCAGTTAGTTTTCAAGTTGGCCATGTAGTCAGTATCAATTTCCAACAAATTAGCAGATAGTGACAGGAAGACATTCATCATCATCTAAGTTAGTTGTAAGATTAGCCATGAACTTGTACCTTGACTGCTACAATGTCCTTTACTCAGGGTTGCCGGACTCCCAGAGGCAGAAGATTCAAAGGGTATGGAAGGTAACCCTACAGCTATTTGGGGACTAGAAAAAGTGCTCTTACAGAAGAGCTCATTAATATTAATGAGGTGGGTCTTTAGCGACCCCATTAGGAATCGCAAACAGTGTCTGAGACAGCAGTCCATTTTGCGAGTTGCAAAATGTCGCAATTTGTGGCTGGCAAAATGGAATGGTTGTACATCTGGCCCCAGATTCTTTCAACTACTTACACAATTAAAATGACAGATAACAATATATGAAAACTGTGTTGTAGTGGATTGCTTATGCTGGGCGTCAATAAAGCACAGTACTATATTTGCTTGACTTTTGTTAGCAGCAGAAAGTAATAATACATTTTACAATATTTAGGACAGCAAGGTAGTTAACAGTCTTTTCAAGTCACCTTAGAGGTGTGTGAAAAATGCCAGAAACAGCATCTCTGATGGATCATCTGCTAGAGTTCAGTCTACTCATTGTGTTAATAATACCAAGAAAAAAACAAGCTTCCCAAAAAGTGATGGTTCCTCTGTGTCATTAACCGTTTCTCAGTGCTTGCACCAGAAGGATTATGTCATTTTAAAAATAGTTTCAGAACATAAAAATAGAGTTTCCTACACGTCCTGAATTTATTAATTTACTGTAATACACAGCGTGCACAACACACTGATTTTACTGGGAATAAAGTTATATCAGAAGCTGCCATTAGGTGCCTGTTTCTTTCACTTTCATCAGTACTTGGTGGGCATAATTTTGCCCACTGAACACTAATTGGTGCGGGGGATCTTCCAAATGGATCGACACTCAAATACCCAAGTAGAATCCCCCTACTAGATACCAGGGAAGGAATTTGATTGGATGCAGGCCCCATTCTGCCCTTGGGGTGAGGGGGGTATAAATCCCACAAGGGTAAATAATACAAAAAAGAAAGGGTAGAGGCACTCCTAGATCACATTCTGCCATGTCCCCCACCCACAATGCCCCAACAGCCTTTCTGACCCTCGGGCGGAGCAATTGGGGGCTTGCACCAAGCTCCATCCAGGGGGCAGAAAGTCTACTAGACACCTGTAAAAAATCATTAAAAAAAGGTGTGGGATGGCGAATTGTGGCATCGAGCTGTGCCCGACCCTAATTAGACCTAGCATTCTTTTTGCGAAACCCAGGGGAAGACTGGGGGAATACCTCTAATTTGCCCAAAAGCCTACTGGATGCCAGGGAGAATAATACCAGATAAAAGGGGTTGTGGCTGCCAACTTTGGCATCAGTAAAAACCACAGGTGATGGACAGAATGCAGAACAATGTCATACATTCACCACAGTACAGAGATCTGGGCCTAAATCCATCATTTTTTTGCACTCCGCACCACCCCAGTTCAAACATGGTCATATGCAAATCAGTTTGACCCTGTGCCTCATGGGAACAGTCCAGCCCGAACTGCCAAGCCATGCCTTCCCTGGACCGGAAACAAGCTTCTGAGACCGGTTTCTGGCATTCCAGCCATCTTCAGCCCGGCTTGCTTGAATCCAGTGGTGTGGAGTGCATGGGACTCACGTCTGACCATACCCATCCCACTCAGGGTGACAAATGCAAAAACCACAGGTGATGGACAGAATGCAGAACAATGTCATACATTCACCCCAGTACAGAGATCTGGGCCTAAATCCATCGTTTTTTGCACTCCACACCACCCCAGTTCAAACATGGCCATATGCAAATCAGTCTGACCCTGTGCCTCATGGGAACAGTCCAGCCCGAACTGCCAAGCCATGCCTTCCCTGGACCGGAAACAAGCTTCCGAGGACCGGTTTGGCAGCCGTCTTCAGCCCGACTTGATTGAATCCAGTGGTGTGGAGTGCATGGGACTCACGTCTGAGCATACCCATCCCACTCTGGGTGACAAATGCAAAAACCACAGGTGATGGACAGAATGCAGAACAATGTCATACATTCACCCCAGTACAGAGATCTGGGCCTAAATCCATCGTTTTTTGCACTCCACACCACCCCAGTTCAAACATGGCCATATGCAAATCAGTCTGACCCTGTGCCTCATGGTAACAGTCCAGCCCGAACTGCCAAGCCATGCCTTCCCTGGACCGGAAACAAGCTTCCGAGGACCGGTTTCTGGCATTCCAGCCGTCTTCAGCCCGGCTTGCTTGAATCCAGTGGTGTGGAGTGCATGGGACTCACGTCTGAGCATACCCATCCCACTCGGGTGACAAATGCAAAAACCACAGGTGATGGACAGAATGCAGAACAATGTCATACATTCACCCCAGTACAGAGATCTGGGCCTATATCCATCGTTTTTTGCACTCCACACCACCCCAGTTCAAACATGGCCATATGCAAATCAGTCTGACCCTGTGCCTCATGGGAACAGTCCAGCCCGAACTGCCAAGCCATGCCTTCCCTGAATCGGAAACAAGCTTCCGAGGACCGGTTTCTGGCATTCCAGCCGTCTTCAGCCCGGCTTGCTTGAATCCAGTGGTGTGGAGTGCATGGGACTCACAACTGAGCATACCCATCCCACTCGGGGTGACAAATGCAAAAACCACAGGTGATGGAGAGAATACAGAACAATGTCATACATTCACGCCAGTACAGAGATCTGGGCCTAAATCCATCGTTTTTTTGCACTCCATGCCACCCCAGCTCAAACATGGCCATATGCAAATCAGTCTGACCCTGTGCCTCATGGGAACAGTCCAGCCCGAACTGCCAAGCCATGCCTTCCCTGGACCGGAAACACGCTTCTGAGGACCGTTTTCTGGCATTTTAGCCGTCTTCAGCCCGGCTTGCTTGAATCCAGTGTTGTGGAGTGCATGGGACTCACGTCTGAGCATACCCATCCATGCTCATACAGGACTATATTTTTTACATTTCACGTTGTGAGTTGTTAGCAACAAGCATAAGTAATTTGCAGCATCTTTTATGACAAAACACTTATCTGCATACAAGGAGTATAAAAACCTCAATATCACACTTTGAAACATCAGGCCCAAATGTTCAATAGACCCATACCTACTATACCATACTATACCTAATACACCATTATTAACATACTTACTCATCATAGCTAACTGAGCATGCCAATCTACCACACCTCACCTACAATATCTACTCACAATACTTACCTACCATACCTACCTAACATACCTAATGTATGATCTCTACCTATCTACAATACCTGCTTATCGTACCTACCGACTATACTGAACATACCTGCCTACTTTGCCTAACCTACTATATCTACCGTAAATAACCTACCATACCTAGCCTCTCCACTGCATTTAACATATCATACTTTCCTACCAAAATCTAATTCTCATACCAACATACGTTCCACACCTAATATCTACCACACATATGTATAATACCTAACGTACCATAACTAACTCACCAAATCTATCATACCTACCCATCCTCTCACCACTTACCGACATACATTATCACGCCTAACATGTCATACCTAATCTACCAATCCTCCCATGAATCCGTCTCTCCAGTGTGTACATCTGGTACCACTCTTGAGGTGGTAGTTTTAGGGAAAAGGAGAAAGTTATGCCTGGACACTGCTAGTAATAGCTTACGATACTGCAGCCCTCATTGAGAAAATACTAATAGCAGCTTTTGAAAGGCAATACAATAGGAGTGACATTGCTTCTTTAGATATAGCAAGACCTTTTTGTCTTTTCCTATGTTTATTTCTTTCTGTGTCTGTTTGCAAATTCTCTGAGTAATAGTCATTGTCTTGTAGCTTCCATTACCATGCGTGTGTCTGTAGTTTCACTACGGATGACACAGTTTAAAACAGGGGCGGCTCCTCCATTTGACAGGAGGAATGTCTCCTCACAAGCCCCAGAGCTGAAAAATAAAATGGTAATAACGTTTATTTATTACCATTTTATTTTTCAGCAACCCGTAACCCATCCTGAACTGTCAGGATGGGGAGGGGCCAGTGCTGCTGAGTGGCAGCAGGAGGGAGCTGTGTGCTTTGAAAGTACATGTCTCTTTGGCAGGCCGTCATGGGAGGGTGAGCCAGACATGTGCATATTAAGGTTCTCCTACCTGTCCTAGACAGCTAGGTTTGAAAAAGCGCAGGCCTCCAGTGCTCTAAGAAGCGCTGAGAAAGCCTGCTCTATTCAATCCTGGCACTGCTCTCCTACTGTGAGAGCAGAACCAGGATTGGGTAGTACAGTTTACTCGTCTGGAACTTCCAGAAGGAGAGTAGGCATGGCGAGGGAAGACGATGTCCCACGTCAAGTTAGAAAGGTATGTCAATTCATTTTTAGGTCTCGCCTACACAGTGCGCATGCGTTGCAGAGGCAAAAGTCCTATAGTAATCGCTTCCGCTTGTCAGCCAAAAACGTGCACGCTTTACATTGCTTTCAATGGCAATGCGTGCACGTTTGCCGATTCCCTTGCAGGAGCGAACTTTGGCAACATGTTTGCTCGCTCCCGCAAGGGAATCACTGTGTGTTCCCTCGCACTCCCCCCACCCCTCCCACTTGCTAGCCCAGTAGTTTCACTTTCACGGCCGCGGGGCCGCGTTTGTGTTTAAGCTCTTATTTTTTGTTGTTGCAGTTTTATATAGCAGCAACTCGATCTGTATCGGAGTGCATAACTTGAGCATCAGCTGCATTACAGACGGACGCATTCATTTTTTAGACACGGGGTGATTAAGTGATTTTCCTAAAATCACAGGATGCTCAATCCTCCCGCCACACTCGAGTCTGGTTTTCCATTCTCAGCTTCAAAGTCGGCCGCTGTAGCCGTTAAGCCACATACTCTCTTACTACCTCGTCTCATCCCCAGCAGCACTGCTTGGTAAAGTTGGAGGCTCGTGGCTCTAACGTGCAGGATAGGGAGACCTGCTTTCGTTGCCTGCCCTTATAATTTATTTCCATATATTGTTGAGTGCTGCATATCACATTGGCTAACATTTATATGTAGCGCTATAGGGATTTAACATGTTCGGTTCCTTGCCGTCGACGGACTAGCTGGCCGTCTCTCACCCTTGGTTAAACACACGAGTACCCGGACAGGAGGGGTGCTCGGCACCCCGCGTTTATAAAAGAATAATGGCATGAGGTGAGGGAAGGGCAACTTCCATATTTATGCAAAGTCCAAGTATATATAATGATGAGAGCTGCAACACCAGGCAGGCTGCAGAAGCCAAAAAAGCCTTCGTTTCCGGGTGCGACCCCATTTACTGTGCCGCTCCTCTTTAATCTAATTGAAGAGTTCAGGGCGAAAGTTTGCACAAAAACATAGTAGACAGAGGTGGTAGGGAGTTAAGACACAATGGGCATGGGAAACACCCAGTGGGGTTACCTCGTATATAAAAAAAAATATATAGTAAAAAACCTTTGGCAAGGATTTCACTGCGGGGAAGTCAGCGACTTACAAGCATATACAGATGTTTCAACATGGTTATTTTAAAATGAAATACATACTTGACATTTTCTAGCTTACTTGGTGGCATTGTTTCTTTGTAGTTGAATCTTTCTGCTTGTGTTTATTGTCCTTGTAGTTTTCCGATACTTTCAGTCTAGGACACATTTATGATTCTGGCCTCAATACACGAGAACAAGTGCCCTACCTGTCTTCCTTACCTGGTAACCTGAATTGTGCGGAGAGTGACATATCCTTCCCCCCTTTCTCCGCCTGATTACTTTCAAACAATACCCTTTTAAGTGGCAGCCAGCAGGCAGCTGGATCTCAAACACACTCATCTCTGCTCAGGTTTCTGTAACATAAACCCTAAACAACCACTGCTCAAAGTGCCATTAAACAATCAAACGCTGAGAGGAAACACCTCAAAGGCCACTGATGTGTGCACACCTCTTTATTCCCCAAGGGCATTCACCAGGTGGACGCACACACAACCCCCTCATCAAAACCCCAAAAATAATGTATAGGTTTACAAAATATTTAACAAAGGCAGCAGTATAATAACCACCTAGATCAATACCAGCAGAGCAAAAACAATCCATAAGAGCTATATCTCTATACCAATCACTGCAAGGAGGAACTGCAGCCAAACGTCCATTAATGGCAATACTCGCTACCTGTAAACTTAGTATATCAAACAAGCATTGGCATAGCCAATAGGTGTCACCTTTCGGACCTTATAAGTGTTTAGCCATGCAAAACTTGAGGTTGTTTCACCAAGGATATTGTGCTGGATAACTAAACACTTATAAGGTCCCAAAGGCGAGACCTTTTGGCTATGTCAATGATTGTTTTATTTCTTTTTTGTCACCACCCTTCTTGGTACAAGCCAACCACCACTGGTTGAAACCTCGTCTACGTAGGCCATAGTGGAACTCCATCTCATTTCAGCATTACTAGAGAGAAACTAATTTCTAACTTTCCTCAAATATTACTCTGCAAAATCAACCGGTATTAAAATATTCTTTTTACTGAGGCTGTTCATGTGAAAGGAGCATGATCCAGTGATGATTCTTTTGTACTGGATAATAGAGAGAGCAAGTACAGTGAAATATGGTAGTCATGCACCTTATATTTCTACACAATGCCAGGCTCCTTTTCTTCAAGTACGCATCTGCAGCATGGCTCTCATTGGACAATTGAAATGAAAACTAAAAGGTTCGTGTTCCTGGATGGCTGACCAGATGAAAAACATCCCCCGTCTTCCTGTCCCCGCTTCTGCCAGGGAAATTACAGACATTTCAGATAAAGCAATTTTCTTGAATGTACAATAGAGCACTCGAGCCTATGGTGTAGCTGTTAGCTGTTTCTATAAGGACATGTGCACTTGTACTGTACCTTGGTGGCCCTTGGTGGCCTGGTGACATCACACTGACCTTCTATTCATCACTCATAAAGGAAATCGATAAAGGGGACAGTGGTGATGGATGGGAGGCTGGTAGGCAGACGTTCCTATTAAGGAAAACGTAATGTAAACTATCTTCCTATATACTGGCTCGATCCTTTGTGAAGAGAAGCAAGTAATACCCCTGACAGAGCAATATTTTTTAGAAACCATAAAGCTGACTATATGTGTGAAAGTCTAATATTGTTAGAAACCAATATCATTTGGAGTTAATGTATTAGCAGCCTTTCTGCTATACTAATACGTGTAAAAAATGTTGCATTTGCTTCGAATCTGGTAAAATGAGTTTTGAAAGAATCGGAGGCGTACTTTAATTTTTTTTAATAAACAAAGGGAACGATTTGACAGCTCAATCAGTCTTTAGGATTATTACTTAAAAACATTTCGAAGCGGGCAAACAAGGCACCTTGCCCACCCCACACTACAAACTGGGTGGTATGCTTATCTCAAGGAAGTAGTCATAATTGTCTCCCTGTTACACGTGGCCCATTGAGGCTGAGCCGTGTGGTGCAGAGTTTCGGTTGTCTTATTGGTGGAGCACAGAACTAAGCTCAAGCCAATAGATTTGATTATATGTACAGGGTGGGCTGCTTGCTCCAAATGTGAGTTGCCATGGCCACCAGCGACACCAACTACAAAATATGTTTTATGGCATAGCAGTGGTGGGGAGAACCCTGCCTTCAGTTCAGCTCAATTTTTAGATTATCAGCTCTGCTGGCCGCTCAGTCTGATTTTCTTCATTACCTTTCTTTTTGCTTATATGTTTCTTCCGTCATAGAATATGTGGCGTAACGGCCGGAGCTGTCGACTTTGGAACTAGGGAGCCGGGTGCAAGCCTCGGCTGTATTTGAGCAACCTGTGAATCTGAGCAAAGTAGTTTATCTCCCTGTACCTACCAAAAATGAATATGTCCTTGTGTAATGTAACTGGTGCTCATGTAAAGTGCTCCAATACCTTCAGGTCGATTATGCGTTATATAAAACTGCAACCACAAAAAAAACAGGGAGGCTTTGCACTGTAGACAAAAAGTGACCTCATAAATCATAGGTTCTCTGGCATCACTGTTGACACAAAACCTGACATCATTAATTTAAATCATCGAACACATCAAATACATTACTTTTAATATCAGTTTTACATTTGAACACAACTGGTAAAGTGTTTTATACACACAAGCGCATGGCACCTTTAGAAGCTCCACGCACCAACATGCTTTCCACAAGCAGTTGTGACACCTGGATGCCCTACAGATACACGTCACTGCCAATGTGTGCACCCACCACGCACACACTTCTCATAGAATCAATAAGTCCACAATAAAACCCTTCTACCTCTGTGCATCTGATATCCTGGTGTGAATAACAGTCTCTCCTAATACATGTTGCCTTTGGCATAAATATGTGTTACTCAGATACGACTAAACTACAACACCGCTAACGCCCTGTGCAGTTCATACATATGTTTGGCACTGATAAGCCACAAAGATATACTCATGGCTGCTATGATTGCATTTTAGCTTATCATCATGTCATATTATATATATGCGTGTGTGTGTGTATATATATATATTTATGTTACATAAATAAGGTGTCCTAAACATCCTTTAAATAAATATTTCCTGATTGAGTGTAGATTTTCTATTATTAAGCTCAATTAGGTGATATTTTTGTATCCTATATTGTTCAGCTACGCCACATACCATTTATTTCCCCAGATGCATGTATAGTTACCATGTGTCTATTCGCTCCTGGTAAATTTTACCTACCAGACATCTCTTATTATCTATATGACTTCATGCAAAACTTTTCTCACACACACGCCTGTAATATGCATGCCTGGCAATGTATTTCCATTCCATTTCTGCCTATTTCTGACTGTAATGTTTGTTTCTGAAACCTTTTTTATACTCTCATGTTTTGCGGAGCACCGAGAGAGGCAGAAGCAGTTGTTGTAGCGGGCTGTGGATCACAGCGTGTTGTGTGCTGGCCGTCCTCAGCTCTTTCCCATCGAGTCTCCCCCGCTGCACCCCACCCCACCTGCCTGCCTGTCTACCGTTCTCCTTGCGGTACTGGCCACGCAGCAGCTGCAGCCGGCAAGCGGGGTCCGAGCAGGGGGCTGAGAACGCCGTCTCCACTCCAGTCCTCCAGTCCTGCCGGGCTCCGGGCTCCGGCATTTCACCCCCGTCTTCCATACCGCAAGCCGTAGCCCCTGAGTCAGTGGAGGCGGGGGGGCAGACCAGAGCGGGAGACGAAGATGAAGACGAGGAGACTGCCTGCTCCACCTGCTCCACGCCGCAAACACGCTGCAGACACTTGAACCGCCCGCCCACCCGCTTGCCCTAGACTGAAGCTGCTCCTGTCGGCCCCTCGTGGCTTCCGATTCGGGCCGTAAGGCTGTAAGAGGGTTCCAGCACAGCTCGCCAGCTCATTTGTGTGGGCATAGGCTTTGGCGGGCAGTGTGAAGCACCTGAGTGAGTCCAGTAAGCCAAGGAGTGACGACGGTGGTGAGCTACGACGGTGGTGCAGCAAGTGGTGCAGCAAGCAGTAAGCATGAGTGAGTAAGCGTCTTCCCTTGCTCCCAACCCCTCGCTCTGCTCCTACCCCTGTACCGATCCTCACCCGGTCTCTACTCCAGGTTGGAACTGGCACTGTGATTGCGTTCAGCCGTCTGTATCTGTCTGTACCCCGCCCCTGTGGGCAAGGGGGGGAAGCTTGCCCCCAGGAGGTGGTGGGGAGAGCAAGCCGCGAGACGCAGACGCAGGAAGCGAAATTGGCACAGGGCACGAGGACCACCTGGACCACCTGATCTGCCAAAAAACACACGTGCAACTACACCTGCAACCATACCTTCAACCATACCTAGGACTGGAGGGCTGGAGGAAGGGGAGCAGGGCCACAGGGGCCACAGGGCCAATCTCCCTTTCAGAACCGAAAGCTTACAGCAATCTTTTTCCCCATTAATCACATTGAGATCAGAGACTGGGCACAGGGGGAGAGGCCCGACCCTTACGAGTCCACTCCGCAATCTTGTTAGCTATTGAAATACAAAAACCACACTAAAGCCAAACAAAAAGGGAGCGCAATGAGATCTGGCATGATCAGGCAACAACCAAAACCCAACTCTACACTGAGATCGCGGAAAAGAAAACTGGGGAAACCTGAGTCAACACTCTCAATAAATCCGAATAACCCCAAGGAACTCGGATCAAGTATAAACGATCAAGAAAATACAAATACAAATAATATAGAGGCCTCACCCCTTACAGTAATGGAAACATCTAAGTTGCCCACAACTCAACCGCTAAACAAAAACGGTCAAGTCAAGGTCCCCGCTGCCTCACCTTCCCTAATTACCGCCCTCCAGCAACCACAACAACTACAACTACAAAGATCGGGACAGCTCGGACTACCTCAAATACCTCAAATGGAAAAACCTTCACCAACGGACCTAGTTAATCTTGTAACGATCGACGGTACACCAGCAAAGAAAAGGATATGTTCACATCAACCTAAGATTTATACAAAGTTCGCCTTTCTTAAAGATCCTGGAACAGCTATATTCTCTATGACTGGGAACATCAGAGGTCTGCAATCTCCGCTTTTAAAAGACGAACACGACTCCAGCCACAAGAACAGCAGCCAAATAGGCTTACCCACCCCAGTGGAAACTCTGTGTCAACCCACTCATGAGATAGCGACTGTCATCCCCACACCAACTTCGCCAAAAACAAGAAGAGCAGCAGCATCCACCCTTCAGGAAGACCACGAATCAACCCCCTCCAATACGTGGGGACTGACGTTCGCTAGTCAAGCCTCCAAAAAAGACTGGAGCATACCAACGGAGGCCAAGTCTCCAAACACAGCGGCCGACTCATATCCAGTACAGCAGAGTGAGAACCACCCTAGCAAGATCAGCCCCCGTCACCTCGGCAAACAAGACGTGACAATGGAAATCAAGGCTTTGATACACAAAGAGGATGAAAGGGAAATTCTACCACCGCCTCAACTAGTTAGCAGTTCTCCAAACCCAACAAAAGAAATTAGACCCATTCGAGCAATACCATCATTAGTAATTGAAGAGCAACAACGCGGTATCAAACTACCGCCAATGCCAATTACCTCCCCGGCTCTATCCAAGTCACTCCAGTTAATCCTCAGTAGCACCACCAAACAAATAACGGCGATCAATAAGCCTGCAGTGCAAGGGGCCACCCAGGGCGGTACCTTACTATCGAACAATGATTCCTTGCCCACAAAGAACTTTCCAGACAATGACAATGATAATGACATGTCTTCTATAGCAGCACAGGAGTGGGAAGAACTAGTGGCTACTTATAACTGTCACACATCCGAATGGAAGCCCACCGCCGATGCATTACCAAGATCTGAGAGAAGTTACAACCCAGGAAAAACAGTTCCCGAATCAATTTGGGTGATGATCCTAAACACACTGCAACTCTCGGCTACAGCCCTGGAATTCCAATCTCAAAAAAGGGACATACAGCTTTGTGTTTTGCAGACAATGGCTGACTCAATCTCAGGAATTGACTGGAAAATCTCGGATCTAAATGGCCTCATAAGGAGGGGTCAAGACGCCGTCCTTGCAGCCCAACCAACTGTATCACAACCACTATCTTGTGATCCAACTTTAGATAAACTATCATCTTTACCTACGATGTTGGGGGCACTAATAAGCGACTTAAAATCAGCAGTTCTACCAACCCAAACCTCGCAAACCTCCGATCCACCTTCAAATGTCCTAATGACACCAACAGACTTATTAATTGAACATTCAATCAAGCGGAGGTCAGACATCATCGCATCTTCAACTGAAATATTACCAACTAGACCACTGGCAACTGAGCTAACCATCACGACTGCTACTACAGTCACACCATTCTCAACAACAGCTCAGGAATCTTCTAAGTCTCGAAGAAAGAACAAAAGGAAAGGAAGGAATCGGGCTCAAAAAAACTCAAATAAGAAGATGGTAATATATTCTAACTCCTCCCCTTTAGTAGCAACTGTCACAGGATCTCCGACAGCCAACGAGGAACAATCCATTCAGTATAAGGCTTCTGAAATTGTATCATCAGCATCCCCATTGGCACACTCAAAATTGACAAGTATGGTTACTAAGAAACCTGCACAAAAAAAACTCAAGCAGAAAACCCTACAATTCACAAAAACTCAAGTGGCACAAAACTCTATTAACCTGGAACCAACACCACTTGAACTCGTACCAATACGAGAAAGAGTGGATACCGCCACGGCTAACAAGACTGAGTCCTCCCCACATTTGACACCTATACCGGCTAGTATCACCCCGAATCCGAACATAGTCACCAATCAACGCGAGCAAACAAACGTCTCAGTCATAATAGACCCAAGCAACCTTTCTCAACTAATTCAACAGGGTGTCAAGAGACCACCGTCGGACCCAACCAAACCACAGTTTTCGAACAGTCCAACATCAATCCTTTTTATCCCGGAATATACATCCTGTGGCAGGAGTGATATACTGAATAGGGGAAACATAATAAGGCTAATGCATTCAATATGAAATCTATCGAATATCAGTTCATCTGACCTTTTGGCAATAGAATTCCAGTCAAACACTGAACCTCATCGCCCAGAAATCACAAAAGCAACTTGGCACTCACTTGAGACAGCACTTAAAATCACGGAAGAAAAAGCGACGTTTCAGCGATGGGGGATAGAGCTGAGACTCGAAGAAAGACCTCGCTATCCTACTCCCTTTCTTCCTTTAGACAGACCCCCAGTACAAAAAAGCACTACCTCAATACTAAAAGGAGCGAGAAGCAGCTCGCCTGGGCCGAGCCCCCGAGCTCTAGGAAATCCCAATTCTGAACAAAACCAAAAGTTTAGCAGCTGTTCATCACGTAAAACTGGTCACAATTGGAACTCAATTCAACGTACATTCGTAAGTTCTACTATCAACATCTGACAGAAAGGGAAAGAACTCACCAACCCATCAGAGGGATATATGGACATTAGAATTTGCTCTTGGAACATCAATGGTTTGGCGAGCAAATGAAATGACCCCGAGTTTCTAGAATATCTGACTACATTTGACCTTATCCTGCTCCAAGAGACTTGGGAAGAAAAAGTATTCGAGCTCCAAGGGTTCACGTCCTGCTGCATTCCAGCAAATAAAAACTCAACTTTTGGCCAAAGATCAGGCGGTCTGATGCTTCTTGCATCAATATCGACAATAGGTGAAATCGAGGCAATGGACCTTCATATCCCTCCCCCAAGCGTCATTGAGGTGGTAAAAATCCCACTTTGGCTAAACAAGCAGCCCCAAGCAGTAACTATAATTAACACATACATCCATCCCAAAGACAAACAAAAATGTGCGAAAGACCTAGCCAAACTGATGAAAAAAATAATGGAGGAAAGCATGTCTGAATCATTCATCTTGACAGGGGACTTCAATATGCTTCTAATTAATAAAGAGCAACTTAGTGACCTTACCCGGGACTTGAACGCTGCATGGGGCGTGCCGACACAAGGCCATATAAAAAACAAGAATCCAACGAAGGATTCAAAAATCTTACTTCGACACTTGGAACAACTCAACTTAAGGGCCCTGAACGGCCGCTACCCTGGTGATGATCCACCAGTTGCCACCTACCATGCGAATAAACAATCCTCCCATCTTGACTACATGTTCACATCTCTAAACATGCTTTGTCGGGTAAAGTCCTTTAAAATAGGTACGAGCGACCTCAGTGATCATTTGCCACAAGAGGCCATAATAAAAACCACTTCCCACCTGGGAACCGAAACCTTTATAGGCCTCGACACAGATACTGCCCCAAATTTAAGGCGGCTTCGCTGTAACGCCGGGAACATCGATTCAATTAGCTCCATGGTGAAAAATGTCTTCTCCCAAGCCATCAGCTATGCATCTAAGGCATCGGATGTCTAGGACATTTTCATCAAAACCATTAGGGAGCAAAGGGTAAAAAAGGTTCCCACCAATTTACATCATCAACAGTTGCCCCTTTGTGGGATTCACTCATGTCCAGAAATGAAACTGGAAAAAAGATTAGTAAATCAATTTCTGAGACAGTTGCGAAAGAATCATACAAGTCATAGCTTGCAAACTGCCCTACGGGAAGCCAAAACAAAATTGAAACAGACAAAATGGGGCAACCAGCAGCGAAGGAATGAAGAACTATGGGTGAAACTATTTCACAAGGGGAAGCAGAAGAACAGCTCCAGATTCTGGCAAATGGTTAAAAGAATACAGAATCCTGACCTCCCTGGTCAAAACTCGCACATAACTGAAGAAGTATGGTCGAAATACCTACTGACGCACTTCAATAATGATGGGTCTATAGACAAAGCTAATACAAATAAACCTTCCTCAACAACCATTAAGCACAACAATAAAGCAAACCTCAACCACTACACCCCCGCAAATCCCCTTGAAACGGGGGAGGATATCAATATGAATACACAAAAAATTGATAATCCAAAAACGGAAAAAAACTATAATAAAGGCATTTGATTCAGGGCCTAAGCCAATTCTCCCATCAGACATCCAACGACAAGCATCAAGGGGGAGACCAACTGGTGCTCCTGGGCCGAACGGCTTACCACCTATGCTCTACAAATCAGATGTTGAATTTTGGAGCGCATCTTTAGCACCAGTGTTCAATAGTATTAGACTCTCACAGACCCTTCCTGAGTCCTGTCACGGTTCAATCATCAGCCCGATATATAAACAAGGTAGCAAGAGGCTTCCAAACAACTACCGCCTTATTGCTCTCCTAGATGTGGAGGCAAAATACTTTGCTGGCCTTATCTTGGAGGAGCTAACATCATGGGCAACTAAGAATTCCATCATGCCAATCAACCAAACGGGTTTCTGCAAAGGCCAAGGGACCACAACCAATCTAATGGCACTATCACTGCTGATGGAAGCAGCAAAAGAAAGTAAGTCATCTTTATTCTTTTCATTTATTGATTATACCGCTGCACTCGACCACGTGGACCGAAACAAACTTTGGTTGAAACTGGACAATATGGGAATACCTAAACACCTATTAGACATCCTAATACTTCTCCACTCAAACACCTGGATCAAAATCAAACTTGGGGCTGGAACACACCTTTCAAAACCCATAGTGACAACAAAAGGATTAAAACAGGGATGTCTACTTGCACCGATCCTATTCAATCTTTTTCTAGCCGATTTACCTGGGCAACTAGACAAATGTTCCAACCATGCACCGAAACTAGGGAAAATCACCCTTTCAAACCTGCTGTTGATAAGTCGGACTCCAATGGGCCTCCAACATCTTTTGAACATAACCAATGCTTTTTCAGAAAAAAATGCACTACAAATAAACTTTAATAAATCAAAGGTGATGGCTGGGAATTATAGGAAAAAAAAGAACCCTTGTTGGTACTTGAATGGAGAAAAGCTCGATCAGGTTACTACATATAAGTACCTGGGAGTAATCTTGGACTCAAATAACACCTCGAGGGCGCAGTTCAAATCTTTGCGAGGGAAGGCTACGATGACTTACTTGGCTCTAAAAACATTGAAGGTCAAATTACCTGACCTGACACTTAAACCCCTTCTCGAAATATTGAGTGCCAAATTAAAACCGACTCTCACTTATGGGAGTGAATCACACCACGGTAAGGATGCGGCGTTACTGGACACACTCATTGCCAATTCATACAGGGCTATTTTTAATCTTCCCAAATACATCTCCCCGGCTCAGATTCGACTAGAATTTGGTATCTTGAAACAAACTCTAGAGAGGCGGAACGTGTCGCAACAAATTGGCATAAAATTCGCAATGCAGACGCTGGATCTTTATGTGCAAACCTATGGGAAGAACTACTTCGGCACCGCAATCTCGCGCCGAGAGCCTACTTATATGAATCACTCAAAGTGCTAGGCCTGATTGATACCTGGGAAAGATCAATCGATCTCTTGTCTTTTAAAAAAGTAGCCAAAAAATCAGCTAGCATCATCTCATCGATAGAAGACAAGAAAGATCTGGCAAATAGAGCACACGGATGGCTAACGGTGGGTGACTATGAAAAGCTGCGGCCACAAGCGTACTTCAGTATCGGCATGAAAATAAATGTTAAAGAAAAATTCTTAAAATTACGCCTTGGGGTAATTCCCATACTTCCACATCTTCCACCTTGGGAGAGAAATAACCCTTCACAACAGTGTCGCATGTGCAAAACCGGCAAGGAGGACATAATCCATGTGATTTGCATCTGCCCTAGCGTAAAGGACTTGAGGTTCAATCTCTTACGTCCTTTTTTTAACCTACATGCCGTTCGGACCTGTAGACAGGCAGCCAAACTATGTTTCTCTAACAGCGACATCAAATTGAACTGTCAAGTTGTGAAGTTCTTTGACCTAATAAGAAAGAGACTTAACCACGATAGATGAATTTTTAAAATCCCTCGAGGGAAACCATAAAACTGTCAATAACACTGTAATTTTATGCATCCTACTGTTATGTTTAAGTAACAACAATTATGGACGTTTTACAATTTTGTAAAGATTTTAATTAATCATATACAAATAAAACATTTGGGCCCAGATGTAGGTCACCAATTACCGGTCGGTAACGGCCGATTTCGGCCGTTACCGACCGGTATTTGGGAATTTGCATTTAGGGGGCATTTTATTTACAGAATCGGTATATTTACCAATTCGGTAAATTTACAGAATCGGTAAAATACCGAATCAGTAAATATACCGATTCTGTAAATCAAGATGTAGGTGGCATTGTAATCAGTGCCACAGGCCCTTACCAAATCGTTATTTACCATGAAATATTATTCCATGGTAAATAACGAATTCAAGTGTACATGCACATCTGTGCATGTACACATGTGCCATGTGGCACACAGACATGCCCTAAGGGCATGTCTGTGTGTCACATGGCACACAAGCCAGAAACAGGGGTGCAACAGGGTGTCAAAGTGACACCCTGTCCCCCTTGTAAATTCGGTAATTTTACTGATTCGGTAATTACCGAATCGGTATTTGCTATTAAATCCTATGGGCTTCAAGGCCCATAGGAATCAATGGCAAATACCGATTCTGTAATTACAGAATCGGTAATTACCGAATCTGTAAGATTCGGTATTTTTACCGAATTATTTACCTACATAGCAATTACCGAATAGTGAATACCGAAACGGTAAAGTTCGGTATTTACCATTCGGTAATTGGCTATTACCTACATCTGGGCCATGCTTACTTACTTACTTACTCTCATGTTTCCATACTTATTCACAGTGGCAGTCTGTCATTATCGTGCACGGGCTCCAGCACCCCCTTTTCTAAGTATGATGAGTATCTGTCAGGCTGAGCAGAGGTTAGCCTGACAGACACTCACCATGTCAGAGTCGGGCAGCTAGGTACTTTACATGCTCTAATGTCAGGTGCCAGGCAGCCTGAGCCAAGATTGTCTGGGCTGAAGATCTCACAGCCCTGAGAGCAGTGACACTATCAGCCCAGCCTATCCCTGTGAGGATCATCCCCCTCAAGACAACAGTGAGAGTCAATGGTAGAGTCATCCCTGAGCACTACAGGTTTACGCCCTCAAATGCCCAGGACTGACTGTCTATCACTGATACCTCGCAGCACCCAGATTGGGTGTCGCCTCCTAATGACCTCGAAGCTCATCTGGGTTCAATGCAGTGTTACTCACATAAAAAAAACACAAATGTAATGAGCATTGATGTCTATAAGCAGGTTTTAATTCATGGCCCATTCCAGGGTAACAGAGAAGAACCTATGCTTGTGGCTCAAGTTGAACACCGAAATGTGACAGAGTAGTGTTATTCAACTTTATATGCCATAATTGCAAGATCTTAGGTGGCTCCATGAGGTTAGCCCATAGGTGGAGTTGTCAAGTTGACATGTCTTGCCCCACAGTTTCCAGGACTCCACAGTCTGACCTGGCCAAGCAAGTGGTTTTCGAAAGGTAGCCATTTGTCCCTTGGGTGGGAGGAGGGGGATACAATGTCTGTATATGCTTCAAGTTGCTCCTTAGTGTATATTGAATCCCCAGCCAGAGGTCATTCATTGGTGTGCAGCCCATTACCCAGTGCATGGCGTTCTGCCTTTTGGTGAGTGTTAAAGCTATTGTTGTGACTTCTTGTATTAGAAGGTATTTACCTCACTAGATATTTTCTAGGATCAGAGTCAGTGAGGAATTCGGTTAAGGTCGTTAGTGTCTCAGGATTTAGCACCATTAGGCATGTATGTGGGGGCATGACCAGGCAAGATTTAAATTTGAAGGGGATTATTCGTAGTCAAGTGATGGATTGTAGCATGCCTGTCTGTGTGCAGCAGATTGCACATACAGTCTCTGACAGTGGGGTGTACAGGTCCCGATTCCTTGCATCTTGGAATGTGGTGTAGTGATAGGGTCCTCACACTGCATAGCATTGTATAATTGTGTGAAGCAGCCATCATAAGTGTTGTTAAAGTTTTGAAAGAGGGTGGGCTGCAGGGGTACATTGTAAAGAGAGCATTACTGGCTGCAGGTAGCGTACAGTAAAGAAAAACAATTATTGTCTGTTTATGGTGTGCCCCAAATGCATCCTGTATGGAATGTGAAGAGGCCCTCCGTAAACATGTTCCCAAATGTACACAGGTTGAGTTCTTGCATTAATTGCAACAATATGTCTTCACTTGTGAGGGTAAGTTGTGGGTGATTTAGGTGCAGTATTTCTGAACAGTATTGTATATTAATTCACGCTCAATTGCCCAACTTGCGCCAGGCCACTAGAGGGCATTCATCTGTGTTGACCACAGTGAGGCAACTCAGTGGTTTTTGATATGCAATTGCCTGTACTGGGATTGGATCCACATTGTCACTTCCCATTGCTAGGTGTTGCAGGTGTGGCAGCAGGTGATACCAGTAATATGCATATTGTAATTGAGCATAGTCGTAATACAATTCTACGCCTGTGTTGGGCTTGGCCCTTTTTGACAGGTTCATGGGCTTGGCCCTTTTTGACAGGTTCACCCCTGAACTTTTTGCCTTAAAGCTCTGACATAGTGGTAGTGGTTTTAGGCCCCTGGGCATTTTAGCACTGTGGCCCAGGGTAAAGTGCGTGTGCGCTCTGAATGCATGTGGTGAGATTGGCCTACCCCCCCCATAGGAATGCAATGGGGATATGTGTGTCCATGGTAATTCCTGGTATGAGAGGAGTGCAGGGGCGAGTTTAGTATGTATGAACTCGTGAGAATAAATGCTGCTCAATGGTGTGCACAGATTTATGGTGACTGGCGGAGAAATGCCACATTTAGAAGTTGGCATTTCTGTGTGCTATGTGTCTGACTGCCTGGTGTGAATTGAATGTCTGACTTGTGAGTGACAGGGCGGAGGTGTGTGGGTGGTTCCAGGAGACAGGGTAAGTCAGCCCAGTGATGAATAGAGAGATCTGCATGCAGATGGGAGGGAGGAGTTGCACCTGGGATCTGAATAGGGCTGTGCCTTCCCTCCACAATGCTGGCTCGACCCCCCCTGTCGTGTGTCTAATGACGAGCCCCCACCTAACAATGAGGAAAGAGGAGCCTGGTAAACAGAGTGGTCCAAAAACAGTTGTATCTGGTTTCCCCAGCCATGTACTCTACAGACAAAGGAAAAAGTGGTGTAAATTCAGGGGCTGTGACCACATGAAAATGTTGTGTTTTTTCCTGACTTGAGGGAGCTTGCTGCTGCCGGGCTCCAGGAGGAACCACCATGAGGGACTGCCCCCCTGCTGGAGGGCCCTGTGAGCTGGCCTGCCAGGGCCCAGCCTTTGCCCCTTCATCCTAAAGGACTCCCCAGGACTTTTGCCTATAGCACCCTGGGAGCGCTTTTGCATTTATTCCAACAGAGCGCTTGGCTCTTTGCCAGCTGAGAAGAATTGCTTCCTGTTGCTGCCAACAGCGCTGAGCTGCTATAATTTTTGAGGGAATATCGACATAGGGATCCCCTGCTCTTGCTGCTTTTATAGCAGGTGCCCAACCCGCATTGGGGCATTGGGAGGGATTATATCCGCGGTCGAATACCCCAAGTTATTGCCACCTTCTTGGTTTATTTTTACCTAGCAGGTGGCCACCCCACGTTGCGGCAGCCAGTTGTTGCTGGTTTCGGTGAGCGGGTGCCCACCCCGCTGTTCGTGTGCTCTTAGCGGGAGCCCAACCCGCAATCAGAGCCGCATCAATATTATTTGATGAGAGCGGGTGTCCACTCCGCTTTTATGCATTTCTTAAGGAAGAGGGTGCCCACCCCGCATTGCTGGCGCTGAGAGTAAGAGCCGTCTGGAATCACCACCGCGGCCCGGAAGTAAGGCACAGTGCCGCCTGACTGAAGGCGTGGCCTAACGACGGAAGCAGGAAGAGGAAGTTGCCAGCCGGTGAGGAAAGGGAGGACGGGGGCCTACCCCACCTCCCAGGATGTTCCGGTGCAGGAGGAAGAAGCCAGCAAGTCTGTGCAGGGCTCTCGTGAGCTGTGAGAGCCCTGCCTGCCCAGCCATCCAGAGGAGCCCCATTGAAGGGGGGCTTCACGAAGCCTTCCAGGACCAAATGGGGCACCAGAGGAAGACAAGCTGTCAGACAAGAGCCCGGTGAGTGGGGCTCAGCTGCATGGTGGTTGGGGGGAGTGTCGGGGCACATTGTCGATGCCCACCCCTGGTGTCAGTGCGTGTGCGATTCTTTCCAGCTGCCCCACCTGATAGTGGGCAGCTGCAACAAGGGCACCATTATTTCAAGGTCCCCCGTGATAGCCCAGAGAAGGCACAGTAGTGCCAGAGCTTGCCACAGCTGCCCCATCTGATAGCGGGCAGCTGCAACGTGAAGTGGTTTAAGCTCCTCACAGTTGCGCCGCCTTTGCAGGCAACTGCATCTTGGGGGCATTTGTGATTCGTTCCCCGCATTCCTTGGAGGAGTCTCCGCAGTGGCCCCGGTTTGATTAGGCACGTCACGTGTAGTGCCAGTGGCGTTTTGTCCTACCCAGCTGCCCTGCAAGGGCGCAGGCAGCTGCAACGTCTTGGAGTAATTTTTATTCCTAAGGAGATGAGATAGGGGTGAGAGACACTCCCACCCTGCCCCCAGGGCTTTGAGCACCTTTGCTTTTGCTGCATTTGCAGCCAGCCCTGACTTTGCGGGACATAGGGCATTTCAGCCCCTGCAAGAGGCCAGTTGGTCTGGGGCCAGTTTCTGTGTGTTGTGCCCCCGATTGGGGCACACTGTGTTCATGCTAATTATTGCCTAAGGTGGTTAGGCTTGCGATGCCCATTGCATCTTGCGATTTGATACCTACTGTGGTTTATGCTTATGAGAATATTGCATATTGTTCTAGGCCTAATGTGGGGAATTCTGAGGTCAGTTCTTTACCAGTAGTAACTGGTTGTGTGCTATTTATTATTACTACTTGTGCATTTCTGAAGGTTCTGACCATGGCCCGATCGGCCCAGCCAGTTGTAAATAATCCCCTGTATATATTGCCCAGTGCCTGTTGGCACAGTGTATATTATGTGATTACTATTCTATGTGTGTATGATAATACAAAGGCTATTTTTGATATAACCTAGTGTGGAGTTCCTTTTGTGGTGTGCATAGTGGATTGCTGTTGTGTGTGTGTGTGGCGCAAATGCTTTACACATAGCCTCCTGGATAAGCCTGACTGCTTGTGTCAAGCCACCAAGGGGGTGAGCAGGAGTTATCTTTGGCGTGTAACTTCCTCGCCCTGACTAGAGTGGTGGTCCCTGCCTGGCTTTGACGCAAGCCTTAGCCAACCAGAGATCCCATATCTAACAGCCTCGCACCATGAATTCAACCTGGTTATATGGCAGAGTGAGATTCTCCCACTTGAGACTAGGGTGATTACTGGCCCAAGCTAGTTGAATCAATAAAGATTCTTCCTTTTTAAAGAAGGATCTGTGCATTGGTATAGGGATGCTGTTGAACAGTGTTGAACCTGCTCCTCTCTGCAGGGTCACTCGCAACCTTTTGCCTTCACCCCTTTTTCCATGCTAAATTTGTTTACATTGACATTAGGACTCTGTGCACTTTACCACTGCTAACCAGTGCTAAATTACTTGTGCTCTCTCTCAAAAACAAGGTAAAATTGGCCTACACCTGATTGGCACACTTATTTCTTTATTTATAAGTCCCTCGTACTTGGTCCTATATGAGTGGGCCTGAAACAGTCATTGTACCATCCACTAGAGTAGCACTTTAACCATGTCCCAGGCCTGTCATTACAGCCTGTAATGCAGTTTTAAACTTCCATTTGACCTGTAAAAAGAACACTTTGCAAGGCCTAAGCCTTTCTTTTTAATAAATAAATGTCGCCCCTAAAGTAGTCCTAAATGCTCATAGGCTAGTTGCATTGTATTGGAAAAGTATGACCTGTGGGTTTAAGTTTTACAAGTCCTGTGAGTGAAAAAACTCCTAATGTCCTTTTTCACTGCTGCCATGCCTATTACTCTCATTGGCCAGCACTGGGTTACCTTATTACGTTTAATAATTGCTAACTTTTGTTTGGGAGCAGGTAGAGATGTCATGTCTAGACTCAAATTAATTGTAATTTTAAATCCAAATCCTCTTTAATGGTAAAGTTGCAATTGTCCTAACCATTTGCACCTTCTGCTAGTGTCCTGGGTCACTTGACTGTGTATGACTATGCTCTTGGGGTTTGTGTATTTCTCCCAGACATGGACACAAAGGGGATTAGGTGTGTGCAGGGTGGGCCATCCTGCCAAGATGGCTGGGGGTAGGCTGTACCTTTCCCCACTTGCACTTCAAAGGGCTTGCCTCAAGCACACACAATAGAACCTGACACCAGCCTTTTGTCACCCAAGACTTCTTGGACCCTTGGCATGGGAAGGGAAGAATATTTCAGAACCAGATGTCAGGGTAGGCCAGGGTGTTCTCACACACACAAAGACTGGCACTAGGCATATATATATATATATATTACCTACTGGCGGTCGCCAGTAGGTATATATAGTTAGGATTTTTTCTCTATGGGATTTTTGAAAATTCTATGTCTAATAACTTTGGCGTTTGTGGACGGAATTGGCTGTAATTTTCAGGAAAATGGAACATTTTGTTTCTGAGCAGCCCCTGACAATTTGGGGGGGTTTCATCAAGGGGGGGCCGAGAAAAAAGGGGGGTCCCAAAACGCGTTTTTCCCATGTTAATTTCCATAGGGCGGGTGGCCTCACTTTTAGCTCGAACGGCTGAATGGATTTGCACGAAACTTGGCAAAATTGTAGGGACTGTTAGCCCGATGTGCCTTTGCTGGGTCTCAATATATGTGTACCAGTGGATTTTGAGTAATTTAGGTTAAAAAAAAGATATATATCTGGGCGGAGCCTAACCACACATCTGATCTGATTGGCTGTCAGCACTTCATCCAAGAAGTGTTGGCAGCCATCTTGGGACCAATATACATGATAGCACCTCATTAAAAAGCATTGTAGTTAATAGAGGGTTTTAGGACTTTAGTTACATTATAAATCATTTGTTGATGGTACCATACTCGTTTTAGGAATTGTGGTGGGTTCTAAGGTGATTTTACCATGTGAAAAAACCTTCTGCTGTGATATCATGAATATTGTTTGAAAGAAAACTAATATCTCATGATTTTCCCACAGTGGTTTGGAAGGGGATCTATAAGCTAAACTGAAAGCATATTTTCTGTAAATTCACATTATCTTTCTCAGTCATGTGAAAATGAAGTCTGACATTCTCAGTAAAACATGTACATCCAACAAGGACAGAGACTGTCAGTTGATTCCTTTGTGTTCTACTGCAGCCTCCTAGAGTGTTCTAAAGAACAACTAGAGCGCTAACAGTCCTACTTATTACAAAGGTATGGCACACCTGAAGCCATCTTGATTGGAATAAAGTGATAACTCTTAAAACATTTAATTTAAAAAGAAACAACATGAGGGGGTATATTTTGCCATAGAAAGTATGATTAGTGCTGCAGAATGAAAAATTAGGGCACATTTTGAGTGACTTCTCAAATCCTTTTCTATTTCATGAAAACATTCTGACATGCAGTCTCCCAAAATGGTCACCAGAGACAAAAGAGCCCAAATGTAGCCCAAATATCACCCAGATGTAGCCCAAGTATAGCCCAATGACAGAATGTCCCAGAGTGTTCTAAAGAACAACTAGAGCGCTAACAGTCCTACTTATTACAAAGGTATGGCACACCTGAAGCCATCTTGATTGGAATAAAGTGGTAACTCTTAAAACATTTAATTTAAAAAGGAACAAAATGAGGGGGTATATTTTGCCATATGAATTATGATTAGTGCTGCAGAAAGAAAAATTAGGGCACATTTTGAGTGACTTCTCAAAACCTCTTCAATTTCATAAAAAAATTCTGACATACAGTCTCCCAAGATGGCCACCAGAGACAAAAGAGCCTAATTGTAGCCCAAATATCACCCAGATGTACCCCAAGTATAGCCCAATGACAGAATGTCCCAGAGTGTTCTAAAGAACAACTAGAGCTCTAACAGTCTTACTTATGACAAAAGTATGGCACACCAGAAGCCATCTAGATTGGAATGAAGTGGTAAGTCTGAAAACACTCAATTTAAAAAGGAACAACATGAGGGGGTTAATTTTGCCATAGAAAGTATGATCAGTGCTTCAGAAAGAAAAATTAGGGATCATTTTGAGTGACTTCTCAAATCCTCTTCTATTTCATTAAAAAAATTCTGACATGCAGACTGAAACATGCACTTTGAATACCAGCAGCAGACGTCCCTGGTGAGCAGTAGCTTTACTACAGTGATCTAATGTGCAACTAGAGTGCTAACATTCAGAATTTATGGCAAATGTGTGACACATCTGAATGCCTTCTTGATGGAACCAAAGTAAACAAGCATTGAAAATGCAATAGATCTCGCCCTCGTTTAAGTTAAAGCCATTCTGTTTGTAATGAGGTGGCTTTTTAGCTTTGCTTTTATTAGTGTTTTTTCAACTTTCATGTAAATAACATGCATCTGTATGCATATAAGTATATGTATGCATGCATTTATGTTTGTATTTATATAGATATACAGATGATATATGTTTATATATGTATGTATATATATATATTCACTGAAAAAACCATAGGCTATAGACCATATATAGTTAGGAATTAGAATATACAAAACCTTGAAAATTCACTGAAAAAACCATAGGTTATAGACCATATATAGTTAGGAATTAGCATTTACAAAACCTTGAAAATTCACTGAAAAAAACATAGGTTATAGACCATATATAGTTAGGAATTCGCATTTACAAAACCTTATTTTACTCACACAAAACCATTGAAATTCCATATATAGTTAATTGCACTAACTATATATCGCGCACCCGCAATCCACTGCTGCTGATGTCACATATTACATCATTCATGACATGGTCAGTGACATCACTGATGACATCACTGATGACATCTCAAATGACATCACTGATGACATCACTGATGACAACATCCAGTGACTGTATGTTTCTGTAAAGTTAAAATATGTCTTACATATTGAAGAATGAGTGGATGTATAAGTGTCTGGATGAAGGATTTAGTAGGTGCATGACTGACTGTATGAGTGAGTGATTAAATGTGTCTAACTGAGTGCATGGGTTAGTGACTAAACTGTCTTAATTTGTGCATCATTATGTCTGTTGTTCTGTAAACTGTTGCATGTGTTGATAAGTAGCTATATGAGTAACTATATGGGTTATTGATTGGTTGCCCAAGTATTTGTATGGGAGACTGAGTGTGTGTGTGGGTGGCTGGGAGGTGTATGACTCTGTGCATAGATGTGTGAGCAGTTGATTCACTAGATGTATGGTTTCAAAAGTGCATGTGGAAACAGCTGTATGGGCGGTTGACTGTGTGCATGAGTGTATTGGTGAGTGAATGGATATCTCAGTGCTACATGTCAAGTAAGTACATATGTAAAACACAGTACATGTGAGAGTTGACATATATAAATAACTGTGCATAAGAGCCAGTGAATGTGTGAGTGGCTGTATGGATCATTGTGAACTTGTATCAGGGATTGTATAAGAGAGTAAATATGTGTTAGTATATGTTTGAATAAGTAAAGTTTGTATAACTGTATAGTTGAGGAAATGGAGGTGTGATTGATTCTTTGCATGACTGACTAGGTGTGTGAGTAACTCCATGGATGAGTGACAGTCTGTGAGTGTCTGTTTACACTGATTGTATCTAAGGTTATATTAGAGTCTGAAGAGGTTCATCGTATTATCACATGAATGATATCATCAGTGATGTGATCAGTAATGTCAAATGAGATGTCATCAGTGATGTCATCAGTGATGTCATTTGAGATGTCATCAGTGATGTCATTTGAGATGTCATCAGTGATGTCATCAGTGATGTCACTGACCATGTCATGAATGATGTAATATGTGACATCATCAGCAGTGGATTGCGGGTGCGCGATATATAGTTAGTGCAACTAACTATATATGGAATTTCAATGGTTTTGTGTGAGTAAAATAAGGTTTTGTAAATGCGAATTCCTAACTATATATGGTCTATAACCTATGGTTTTTTCAGTGAATATATATATATATATATATATATATATATATATATATATATTACCTACTGGCGGTCGCCAGTAGGTAGTTATAGTTAGGACCTAGTTTCCATAGGAAATCCTCAACATTCTATTTGGAATAACTTTGGCCCTGGTTGAAGAATCTTAGCGAATTTCTCAAAGAAGATGGCTCGGTCCGCTGCGCTCCTTCCCTAAAAGTTTGGGGGGGAT
Source organism: Lissotriton vulgaris (assembly GCF_964263255.1). Lineage (NCBI taxonomy): Eukaryota > Metazoa > Chordata > Amphibia > Caudata > Salamandridae > Lissotriton > Lissotriton vulgaris. The sequence continues at coordinate 692,448,779 of NC_141694.1, forward strand.
TGGTCAAGTGGGGGCTGAGATAAAAGGGGGGTCCCAAAACGTGTTTTCTCCATGTTATTTTCCATAGGACCTTTAGACTCGGCTACAGGTCGAACGGGTGAATGGATTTATAAGAAATTTGGCAAAACTGTACAGTCCGGCTCGCAGATTACGCTTTTTTTGGAATGGTGTAAATCCGCTCAGTAGTTGCTGAGGAAATTAAAGTTAAAGTCAATTATATATCTATACGCGCGCACACGTGTGCGCACCCAAACGGCTGCGCGCACGAGCGGAATTTTGCTGCGTGACGTCTGTTAACGTTCGATTCGAAGGAAATCAGGAAGTGTTGACCGCCATTTTGTCATTGCGAGTAAATATATTGTTGATTTCAAAGCATTGGAATATGGAAAGGGGAGAAGGTAGAGATTGTTTTGCTGCGTAGGTTTTCTCAGGGTGTGCAGTAAGGCCCTTAAAGGCGAAAATATATATATATATATTTTTTAAAGTTGCGTGGTGCGCGCACTCGGTCGCGCACACCTTTTTACAAGAGTGTGAAAATGGAGATAAATCAGAAGTTTGAGTGCTTAGATATAAGGTGGCTCTGAAAAGAGCCATTGTGTTAATTGAGTGTTTTCTGCATTTATAAGTAAGTACCGATGCAGAGCCTGATGTTGCAGAGGAAGATTCTGTTTCCCTCATTCGTGAAATGAACACCGTCTCTCCTATAGACGTCTTGCATGTGGTATCGCAAGTTGTTGTGGTAAATAGAACCCATGCTATAATCTCTGAGGAACGCAGAAACAGATTTATTTACATGTCTCCTTGCTTTCTCAAATTGTGCACAATGGTGATTGGACCAATTCCATTTCTGTCTTTGGCATATATTGGAATATACCAAGGCAGATCGAGGAAAAAGTGTCATCAATTGTCGAAAGGTGTCTTTTAGAAGCATTTCCAGACCTACCCCAGTGATTGTGCCTAGATCGTTCCCACCACAGTGCACAATTATAAGGTCTGGTTCTGGGAGATGCATAAAAGTTTTCACCAATGGAATCAATTGGTGACATTTCAATCCTCTTTTGGAAATCCATGTTATGTGTACATTTGGTAAGCTGAGGTTGCAAATTCGTCTGCTTACTGCATATTTTTCACTCCAGTGAATATAACTGTGTCCTATTAGCCAGACCTTCATTTTCAAGGGATTTGTAGTCGTCCTCCGATCGGTTCTGGAAGTGGAATGGTAGTTAGAAGTTGAAATTCTAAATAAAGAAAAAGGAAGAGGCTGGGTGTGGTTTAAAAAATAAAAATGATTGGTTGATTGTAAGAAGTGGAGATTGAACAGTACGTTGCATGTTAATGTTTATGTTAAACGAAAAGTACTATTGGGTGTGAAAAAAAAGACATGTAACAGAGCTGTGGATTGGCAGGTGTTTCTGGAGGGAAAACAGTGTTGTTACTTTGCTGTAGAACGTTGAGATATGAACTTTTGACCTGTGCCTTCAGCCAGGTGCAGAATGAGGTGTTACCATGGAAACAGCCAGAGATGGCAGTGGGTGATGGGTGACTTTTATGTGACATTGAAAATATTGTGAGGGAGAACCAACTGAAATGTAAATGCTTACGTTACGCGCTCCGCATTGCTTCCGGGAAGCTGCGCTTCGCGCCTCGCGCACCGGAGCACTTCCGGGTGCGCTAACGCGGCGCGTCATATGACGGATTACGCAAGAACGCGATACGTCGTTGGGGCTCCACCGGAACTGATCGAATTGGTAGTCTACAGTGTTTCTGGATGTTTCAGACTGAAGCTGGCGTCAGCATGAGAGCACCCCGTGGCTACGTCGTGGCCATTCCGCGAGCAATCATGGCAGTCGCTCCCCACCGGAAGTCTGCAGGAGTCGGGGGCCTCGGTGACTCTTGTAGAATCTTCAAGGCTGAGGGGACGCTTTTGGGAATGGGGCTCATGCCCTAGCAGTCAAGCGTCCGAGTTCCAGGGTTGCCCAGAGCCATCCTTGCAGGCCAGGCCCAAGTCTGTGGAGCCGACCGCCATTTCCTGAGCTCCGTGGCAGCCGCCTGTCGCTGTATCGGAAGAGTGGGTGCAATTCAGCCGGATGGCGGGTGAGACGGTGTAAATGTGATGGTCGGACCAGGGCACCGCAGGACGTGTCTTCAGGTCAAACGGATTGTGGGACAAGGTCCAGAATGGAAGAGGCATCAAAAGGCAAGAAGTTCCGCCTGACCCCGGGAGCCGGCCGCCTATGTCGGGGGCGATCTCAGGCCATACCAGGGGAACAAGACTTGGGGAGGGGGCAGGAGCCAAGCGCCCCCTCCGAGTCTGTGTTTCTTGGACCCTGAAGTATGGCACTCAACATTCAGAACTTATGACATTTGTGCAAGGCAGGGACATCGAAGCCTCTCAGGGACCAAGTATATCCAGAGTCCTTCCTACAGAAGGTGGTGGGGGTGGCGGCATTAGCAAGGCATCCCCCCACACAACTTGTCGGACCCTGAAGTATGGCTCTCAACATCCAGAACTTATGACATTTGTGCAAGGCAGGGACATCGAAGCCTCTCAGGGACCAAGGATATCCAGAGTCCTTCCTACAGAAGGTGGTGGGGGTGGCGGCATTAGCAAGGCATCCCCCCACACAACTTGTCGGACATGACCTCTGGATGTACTGGGTGTTCAATTTCAGAATTGAAACTACTAAGAAGCAATTAGAAGTGTTGTTTTCATGTTGCAGTAGGCTGACATGTAAATAGTTATTTAATAAAACGTTTTATCCTGTTACTTTGCTGGTGTGTTGTATATATTTATAATATTTGCATAGTGTTTGTCGTTATTTTGGGCGGGGTGGGTGGCGGAGCCGAGCTGTCTTGCAGCCATCATGGCATCGAGCTCGGTTCCTCTCTCTAGTTTCATGTTTTTTCTAACGATTTATATGTTATAGTTTGCTAGCACGATACAGCGGATAGTCCACATTTTATATATATGTCCTTTTTATTAGGGGGGTCCTCCGGTGGAGTCGGACGATCTACCTCTAATAAACGGTCCGGGTTGAACCAACTACCAACAAACGGGGCAGAGATAGGCATGACGGGTTACAAAGGGGACAAAAGTGTGCACTACCTATCCTTCACTATCTGCAAAAACTAAATAGAGTATTGCGACTTTATGCTTATTTGTGAACAGAGAATGACCCAAAGAGAACCAATTTCGAACAATCATAGGCTATTGGCAGTGGGCAGAGAGGCCATGACACAGAAAATGGCTGTTACTTACGTGCATGATGGGGCCTAAAAGGGACTAGATGGCGTGGCCACTGTTTCGCGACTTTCACTTTACTTTTAACAATGGCTGTGGTGAACATAAATGAACGCCGCTTATGTATACCTAATTTTAGTCATTTTCCACAAAAAAGCTTTTGATATTTGCTATTAAAAAACCAAAGAAAATCACTGAAAAAACCATAGGTTATAGACCATATATAGTTAAATATTTGAAGTCCATCTCTGCACTCCATGGAGATTCAGGTCGTCGATCAGAAGATGTGCTGGCCACCTCTAATGGTAATAGCGTGGCCAGGGCTCTTGTCGTTGCCTCTGCAAATTGCAGAGGGTGCACTTGTTTGACATGCCGCACCATGGTATGTATGGAAAAGGAATATTTTTTTGCTGGATTTCTTCTTGAGAGAACCAAGTCACATATTGTGCAGGTTACTTTTGGTGCATTCACTTTCTTTTGATCTTCAGGATAAGTGAAAAATTGCCAGATGAAAGATTTATTTTTTCTTATTAAAGGTAGTCGATCATTTTGGTCAGATTCGGAAGATGAATGAGATACGGTAGCCATTTCACCAAAGTCTTCCGAAAGATGTAGGACGTTGTTGTCTCTTGAGAGTAGAAAAGATAGTGAGGGAAGTGGGTGGAGTGCTGCGTGTAAATTCCAGAATTAAAACTATTAAGAACCAATTGAAAGTGTTGTTTTCATGTTGCAATAGGCTGCCATGTAAATAGTTATTTAATAAAACGTTTTACCCTGTTACTTTGCTGGTGTGTTGTGTATCTTTATAATATTTGTCGTTATTTTGGGTGGGGTGGGCGGCGTAGCCGAGCTGTCTTGCAGCCATCATGGCGTCGAGCTCGGTTTCTCTCACTAGTTTCATATTTCTCATGAGGGGTTGTTCCTAATTTTTCTATTTTAGCGAGGTCAAAAAAAGATCTCATCAGTGGCCTACTGATTTTGCTCGATTCCTTTTGTTTTTTCTAATGATTTATATGTTATAGTTTGCTAGCACGATACAGCGGCTAGTCCGCATTTTATATATATGTCCTTTTTATTAGGGGGGTCTTCCGGTGGAGTCGGACGATCTACCTCTAATAAACGGTCCGGGTTGAACCAACTACCATCATGATTTTGTATATCTTCTGAGCTGGATTTAAGCACACAATTGTTAAAGTATGAAACGTTTTATATTTCTAAAAAAAATACCAAGGTGTGTACATCCGGTAACGCACGAAAGTTTAAAAAGACATTCGGCTCCATTTACTGAAAAGTTTCATAAGAATAAAAAAGAAGTCTAGGTACAGTCTCTTTGACGTACTATAAGTTCTTTGAGGGGTGTATGAAGAAATTCAATAAGTTCAATTTGCAAGGTTTTTACGAAATATATAGGCCTGTGCGCGCACTCGGTCGCGCACGAAAGCCTGGAAATGCGATATCCATTTTATTGACAACTGTTGCCGAGAGTACGCACACCGGGTCGCGCACAAAAGTTTACTAAGGCTATTTTTATTTACAGACAAATTTTAATGTGTTTAAAAAAAGGCAAGGTACAGACTTTCGAATTCTGTATTGCTTTACAAGGAGCTTGTTTTCGAAAAAAATATTGCCAGAACTTTATTGCCAAAAGTATAGGTTGCATACACGACATTTTTCTGAATTAGCATTTTAAAAACCAATGAAATTCACAGAAAAAACCATAGGTTTTACACACGTTATAGTTAGGAAGTAGCATTTA